>NC_140595.1:447720834-448980001 GCF_964204655.1 Triturus cristatus
CTTCTATATTTTAAAAGCTGATATTACTTACCTTCAAATCAATGTTCTTGACAATGATATTCTTGCACTCGATATTTCCACTTCACGATATTTCCAACTCGATACTCATGTAGTTCGAATTCTTTTCCCTCGATTTTCTGTCTCATTACTTTTCATAGGAAGTAAAGAGGTTTAAGGGTTAAGGGATGATTTAGTTTTAAGAAGGGTTTTTAGTTTAGGAATCAGTCGCGTTTAGAGGCAGAAAGGATCATTTAGGGGTCGATTCCGATCCTGTATTTTTTTTTTCCGTACGACTCGTATCTGTAATTTTTTCCGTACGAATCGTACAAGTCACGTCCGACCCGTGAAGTACGATTCGTACGGGAAAAATACATACGGATCGGCCCAATCCGTACAAATCGTATCAGGAAAAGTTGTACGAGACGGACCCGGACACTTTTCCGTATGAATCCTAAAAATACTGTCCGACCGTACAAGTACGATCCGGACTGGCTTTCCGATTTACGATTCGTACGGAAAACGACCCGTACACGGTGAATGACTTTACCCGCTATGAAGCGAAGTTTGTACGACTCGTATCCCGGCAAAAGTTGTTCCCGGGTTGTGAGTCGTACAGGGGTATGAGTCGTACAGGCCCCCATGCATATGTACGCACCTTACAACAACATCGTGTATGTACGGTGCGTACCCCCAGTGCATATGTACGGTACGTACCCCCAGTGCGAATATACGTTGCGTACCCCCAGTGCGAATGTACGGTGCGTACCCCCAGTGCGAATGTACGGTGCGTACCCCCAGTGCGAATGTACGGTGCGTATCCCAACATCGCGTATGTACGCACCGTACATACGCACTGGGGGTACGCACCGTACATACGCACTGGGGGTACGCACCATACATACGCACTGGGGGTACGCACCGTACATACACAACGCACGGGGGTGTATGCCTGTATGACTCGTACCCCTGGGGACTCAGCTTTTATGGCTGTTTTTTGCTCCCGTAAAAAAAGAGCCGTACGTACGGAGCTTAAATACGTATGGACGTCGCGTACAGGCTGTTCCGGATCAGAATCGTATTTTTTTTTTACCCGTACGGTCTTTTGTACGAAACGTACGGAAATAGGCTTTCTGTATGAATCGTACTTCCTAGGTTGTACGGAAAGTTTACCGGGTATGGAGAAAACGCTCTGTACAACGATTCGTACAGCCTTTTTCCAGGATTGGAATCGGCCCCTTAGTGTTTAGGGAAGGGTAGTGCTTAGGGGCTGTAAGGGGGTTTTAGAGTGCAAACATGAGTTAGAAAATTACAATATATTAAAACAGATAATTTAAATAAATAGATAAGAATTTAAATGAAATATGTTACATTTCAATTATTAAAATAAAACGAAATCAATTGCATTTAAACAGTGTCAGTCTAGATAACAAAAGTTCGACAACCATTATCCATTTGAGGTTGAAACAATATTGTTGGTTAAATAGGCAAATATTTCAAATCATGTGGCACATTGTGTGGGAAATCCACACTACATCACTCTGTAGTAAACAAAACAGCCACAGAATCACCTAAATCTACTGACCCTCACCATTGTGCATTATTTTATTACCAGTGTATTTAAGAATGAACAAAGCCTACACATTCCAATTACAATCATTGCTCATTGTTAGCAGCACTTTCAAGAAAAAAAGCATCTTCATGCTATGTGCTTTCAAATATAAATGCAATCTAATCTAAAAAAATAAATCATGGAAGCCATATATACTATTGTTCTGTATTGCGATCTAGGGGGTCTGGTGATATTTAGCATGTCAACAGGGATGCCATCAATGATGTCATGTAACAGGTCGTGATTTATGCAATATATGAGGTGATAAACAGTGCATGGTGAGGGAGCAAGTTATGATTAGCTCAATGAACTATAACTGGTGTTTTCAGTGTTTTTTCCAGTTTTTAAATGCTACACTGTGTATTACTTTGTCTCCTAACTAGAATGGCACTTTAACTTTACAAATGTTCTTTATCAGTGGAGATCCATTCACTGCACTATACCCCTGCAGGGTCAGGGAGCTGACAGGAGTGATTATTCATTGATATATATTTATGCCCGCATTCCAAAAGATTTTTCAAAGAAATGTATTAGGCTGACGTGTTTCGACCTGCCTGGTCTTTGTGAAAGCCACAGTACCAGTAGTGAAAGTGCCCTATTTTCTGTAGACACAAGCCAGTGACATGAACAAAGATGGAAGACAATCTCATGAGAACTCAAACAAAGGAAAGGCTTTACACAAAGGAAAAAAGACTGGTTTTAGGTATGTTCATTAGGTATGTTCATTACAAAAGTTTGATTTGCAACAACCAAAATATATTTAAAGGCGTGTCACTTTGACATTTCGTCATTTTATTTTTTTTCCAATCATTTTAGTGCATTTTAAAAATAACACACAAGTTTGTATTATTTACATGGGGTCAAAACCCCCTGCCCAATGCAGTGGGGAAATTATGTCCACAAATCTCTGCGGAAGAAACCACATTCAGTTATTGGCCAGTGCCCAATTAGTATTCATGCCCTTCTAGTCCCTATGCACAAAATGGGAGCGGCTTACCACCCCGCGCCGGATGCACAGCTTTGATTTCCGTTGTACTTTACAAATGCCAATAAACTTCATGATTTTTTTCATACTCTTTATTTTTCGTTGTAGTCAAAAGTTTGCCATTTCTTCAAGTTTTTGCGCAAATCACAAGAGAGGCGCTTACATCTCCACTTAATTCTAAATGGTGCAGAAATGCTAATCCAAGCCTTATCCTGCGCCACGATAGTGTACGTAAGTTTTTCCACAAACATAAATCTTGTTTACCCAATGCATTTCGGGCCTACTGTCCGGCCCTTCGTCAGGGGTTTATTAATCTAAAAATGCAAGACACAGTAGTTAGATTATGCTTAACCCAATCCCACTCAATAATTAATCTGCATAAACATTCATAACGTTCCCCCTAATCAACGTTGTCCCGCTAAAAAATTGCTTAATGCTACCCCTTTGCATAGATGTCTCCATTTTCTATTCATACTCTAGACTGCCTCTCTCTCCTCGTGCCTCTCATCAAATGCTACCACTTTAATCAAAACATAACCTCCACATCAGTGACGTATTACTCCTCTCTCCCAATCCCTCTAATTGAGTACCACTTCTATGTTCATTACACCTGTACCCCACTTTTCAAACATCAGTTCAACTTCCCTTAATCAAACATCCTAACTGCCTCATCATTATTAATCATCCATACCTTTCAAAAATGTGAGTGCTCCCGTTCTTACAGCTCCTCTCATCAAAACCGAAATCGTCCTAATGTTTAACTCTCTAAAACATGCTTCTTATACCTCTGTTTGTCTCCGCCCCTTCACTGCACCTGTTACCAATCCAACATCCTCCCATACGTCACCCTGCTTCGTTCTTTCCCTCCCAACTTAATACCTGCCTACAAATCCCACAATGCACTCAATATGTTCGTCAATGTGAGGCACAGTACCCTTCTGGCACTTACACTCCTAGCTTTAACCACATCATGTAGCGAGATATCCACCAACAATTCCCACCACCCACAGATATCAAATCCAACATTGATTCCCCCCACAATGTTCTAATCATCTACCCTAAGCCACACTAAAATGCAACACTATACTTTCCATATGCAAATTATATTACTTTGAGACTTTCAAACATTAATCATCCTCCACGTGTAATGCGTCAGATCCAAATCTTCTGAAAAATGCTGTGAACAAATGTTTATACAATTGTCTCTCTTGTGACGTATTCAAATTTATCGCGTATTATCGAGTTCTCCAGCGGGTGCTACTTGTCAGCTGGGCCGAAAGTATTAAATCCATTGCAAAAAATGACAGAGTGCACACCTTGTTTTTGAAGGGTTGTCTCTTTCGTTGTTCCTTGATGTTCTCTTCCGCGTGCTACCCGGAACGTGGTCAGCTCCAAAACCACGCTGTAAAATGATGCACAAAATGGGAGCGGCTTACCACCCCGCGCCGGATGCACAGCTTTGATTTCCGTTGTACTTTACAAATGCCAATAAACTTCATGATTTTTTTCATACTCTTTATTTTTCGTTGTAGTCAAAAGTTTGCCATTTCTTCAAGTTTTTGCGCAAATCACAAGAGAGGCGCTTACATCTCCACTTAATTCTAAATGGTGCAGAAATGCTAATCCAAGCCTTATCCTGCGCCACGATAGTGTACGTAAGTTTTTCCACAAACATAAATCTTGTTTACCCAATGCATTTCGGGCCTACTGTCCGGCCCTTCGTCAGGGGTTTATTAATCTAAAAATGCAAGACACAGTAGTTAGATTATGCTTAACCCAATCCCACTCGATAATTAATCTGCATAAACATTCATAACGTTCCCCCTAATCAACGTTGTCCCGCTAAAAAATTGCTTAATGCTACCCCTTTGCATAGATGTCTCCATTTTCTATTCATACTCTAGACTGCCTCTCTCTCCTCGTGCCTCTCATCAAATGCTACCACTTTAATCAAAACATAACCTCCACATCAGTGACGTATTACTCCTCTCTCCCAATCCCTCTAATTGAGTACCACTTCTATGTTCATTACACCTGTACCCCACTTTTCAAACATCAGTTCAACTTCCCTTAATCAAACATCCTAACTGCCTCATCGTTATTAATCATCCATACCTTTCAAAAATGTGAGTGCTCCCGTTCTTACAGCTCCTCTCATCAAAACCGAATGTTGGATTTGATATCTGTGGGTGGTGGGAATTGTTGGTGGATATCTCGCTACATGATGTGGTTAAAGCTAGGAGTGTAAGTGCCAGAAGGGTACTGTGCCTCACATTGACGAACATATTGAGTGCATTGTGGGATTTGTAGGCAGGTATTAAGTTGGGAGGGAAAGAACGAAGCAGGGTGACGTATGGGAGGATGTTGGATTGGTAACAGGTGCAGTGAAGGGGCGGAGACAAACAGAGGTATAAGAAGCATGTTTTAGAGAGTTAAACATTAGGACGATTTCGGTTTTGATGAGAGGAGCTGTAAGAACGGGAGCACTCACATTTTTGAAAGGTATGGATGATTAATAACGATGAGGCAGTTAGGATGTTTGATTAAGGGAAGTTGAACTGATGTTTGAAAAGTGGGGTACAGGTGTAATGAACATAGAAGTGGTACTCAATTAGAGGGATTGGGAGAGAGGAGTAATACGTCACTGATGTGGAGGTTATGTTTTGATTAAAGTGGTAGCATTTGATGAGAGGCACGAGGAGAGAGAGGCAGTCTAGAGTATGAATAGAAAATGGAGACATCTATGCAAAGGGGTAGCATTAAGCAATTTTTTAGCGGGACAACGTTGATTAGGGGGAACGTTATGAATGTTTATGCAGATTAATTATCGAGTGGGATTGGGTTAAGCATAATCTAACTACTGTGTCTTGCATTTTTAGATTAATAAACCCCTGACGAAGGGCCGGACAGTAGGCCCGAAATGCATTGGGTAAACAAGATTTATGTTTGTGGAAAAACTTACGTACACTATCGTGGCGCAGGATAAGGCTTGGATTAGCATTTCTGCACCATTTAGAATTAAGTGGAGATGTAAGCGCCTCTCTTGTGATTTGCGCAAAAACTTGAAGAAATGGCAAACTTTTGACTACAACGAAAAATAAAGAGTATGAAAAAAATCATGAAGTTTATTGGCATTTGTAAAGTACAACGGAAATCAAAGCTGTGCATCCGGCGCGGGGTGGTAAGCCGCTCCCATTTTGTGCATCATTTTACAGCGTGGTTTTGGGCTGACCACGTTCCGGGTAGCACGCGGAAGAGAACATAAAGGAACAACGAAAGAGACAACCCTTCAAAAACAAGGTGTGCACTCTGTCATTTTTTGCAATGGATTTAATACTTCTAGTCCCTATGGCAGCTGAAGTATGCATTCAAACTAGGCCTGGGTGGCAAATTCCGTTCCGCTCGCGGAATTTGCGGAATTTTGGTAATTTCGCGTTCCGCGGAGAAGGCGAAATTGCCCAAAATTCTGCTTTCCGCGACTTCGCAAAATTTTTGCTTGTTCGCGTTCTCAAAATGCGTGTTCGCGAGATATTTCTCCCCAAGCACGCAAACAGCGATTGCGAACAGGAAAAAAGCATCGCGAACAAGCAATTCCACGTGTTTGCGGAATTTCTGCGTGTTCGCGGAGATTTTTTACCGTTTCGCGGAGATTTGCGTAACGCGGTTACGCAAATTCCGCCCACCCCTAATTCAAACACAACCAAGTTTATGGGTAGGCTACGCAAACCAAAATTTATCTTTGTCCCCAAGGCCTCCTCGTCGACGCTACCTGCGCCTTCTTTGTCATCTACAGCAACTGCTCCTTCGTCCTCCGCAGACATGGCTAATGTTCCTTCTGCTCGCGCTCCATTGGCGCAGTCTACGCCAAATAAAACCTCTCCACCAACGTCCACTTCAAAACGTCTTAAGCAAGACCTCTCATCTTCTGTTCAGTCATCTTCTGCTATTTCCATGGAACTGTTGCTGGAAGAGGTTCGCGCCTTGCGTCAATTTGTGGAAGAAACAAATAACAAAATGCAATTTCTAGAGGACAAATGGTCATCCATGGAGAATAGAGTTACTGCAGTGGAACAGCATCTTTCAGTGGTCCAGAATGATTCACATAGACTTTCCTTGCTAGAGGGGGAGGTTCGGAAGCTTCAGCAACACACAGAGCATTTGGAAAATCGTAATAGACGGAACAACCTACGCGTCTATGGTTTGCCGGAATCTTTGGAAGGAGAGGACCCCGTCAACTTTTTCTCATCTTTCTTGCCGAAATTGCTGGACATGCCTTCTTCAACATCGCTCAACATTTAGAGAGCCCACAGACTTGGTCCACGCCCTTCAATCTCTTCATCCCCAGTCAGACCTCGAGGAGTTATCATCCTTTTCCTTAAATATACTGACCTGCTCTCTGTTCTGTCCGCTGCCAGAGCCAAACGTCAAAATACTTGGCTAGATCAAAGAGTATATCTCTCTCAAGATGTTTCTAATGTTACTGCCAGTAGACGGAAGGAATTTCTTAACCTTCATCCATCTCTCCGTTCAATGGGAGCTCGATATGGCCTTTTTCACCCTTGCATCTTCAAGGTTACTTTCCAAAACCATACTCAGTCATTTGTCGATCCTGCAGAACTGAAAAAGTTTATCCATGCTCATGCTTCAACTACTATGGACACCGCTACTCCTTCCACGAGCTGACTTGTTGAATGCTGATTTGCTGAATTCCATTTCTCTTGATCTTTCATTGTTGCCTTGTTATTAATCCATGCACTTCTTATGTTTCAGAAATGTTTTAGAAACGTTTGTCTTCTCCCACATGTTTATATTCTATTTTGTTATCGAATTAATAGTTATTTTTCAGTCTCCTTTCTATCCATTTTACTGTTTTACTTCATCTCTTATGTTTTTCTTCCATTTTACTTCATGCGCTCTTCCTCCTCTCTTTACTTTACCTCTCTTTGCTGATCTTTCTTTCTCCTCACTGCCCTTTTAATCGACATTTTTATCTTTTATGTTTAATTCTATATTTGTGTCTGATCTGTTTCTTCTCTTCACTCTTTATTAATTTTTCTTTTTTGACATTTTCTTGTTCCCCTATTATATTTTCACAGGTCCAGCGTGTTAGCTTTACAGTTATTTGGTCTGTTTGTATTCCCTTCTCTGTCGCTCTGGTGTGACTGGGCTTCCTGGTTCGGGCGTTTCGTCTTCCGCTCGTCGCTATTGCTCCATCTTCCTTATGTTGTCCTTATTTCCCCCAGGTATGTTTTTTCAGTCGTCCTTTGGATTTGTACTGTCTCTCATTGCAGCTCTCTCTTCCCTTCATTCTTTCCTATCCCCTCTCTTCACTATTCTTCTGGATTCTGCATTTGCTCTTCTTTCATTTATTAAAATCTATCTGGTACGGTATGAGCTTTCATTCTATCTTTATCCTCTTTTCACTTTATTCATTGATATTTTTTCTTTCTTTCTTATCGTTGTGGATTGTATTTCTGTAACATTTTTGATGATTTTACTTTCAGAGTTATCTCCTGGAATGTAAAAGGTTTTATCAATCCTTTTAAAAGACAGAGAATCCTTTCCCACCTTCCTTTTACAAGAAACGCATCTCACAGATACTGAATCACTTAAATTGAAATGAGGCTGGGTGGGTACGGTTTTATTCTCTCCTTCTAATAATAAAAAAAATGGCGTTGTTATCCTCTGTCATAAGAAACTGAAATGCAAAGTTATTTTACAAGAAAATGATGCGGAAGGTAGATGGATACTTGCCAAACTATTAATTAACTCTGTTCAATTAACTGTTTTTAATGTTTATGGTCCTTCTTTGCCTGACTCTTCTTTTTGGCCGATGATTACTCAAAAATGTATTCAGTTTCCTGATGATCTATTTGTTTTAGGGGGTGAACGCAACCAAATTGTATACCCATTTCTTGACCGCAAGTCCACAATCCGTTTCATTCCACACAAATCTCATAAACAATTTCTTGATACTGTCTCTCAGTCTCATCTTATTAACTCTTGGAGACTTTCGCACCCTGACACTCTTGATTATTCTTTGTTCTCTTCTCCTCATGCAACGGTCTCTCGTCTAGACTATATCTTTCTTTCTCAGGCCCAGTGACGGCCTGTGTAGGGCATTTTACCGGGGCGGTGACGTGGCGCAGAGGAGGGGCAGGGTGGGGGGTTGCAAAGTGCGGCATATGGCCGATTTCAGGTAAGTTACGAAAAAAATTAATAAAACGAATTTCGGTGCGCGCAACGAAATTTGTTTTATTAATTTTTTACTGTTCAGCAGTTTTTTCAGTAGTGCTTTTTAAAAAAGAGAGCAAAGAATGGGGGCTAGAAATAATATTTTCCAATGTAACGCAATTATTTATAGCAGTTAGCGTGGATGTCTCTTACTAATCCTATGCTCAAAGACTTTGCTACAAAAATGGCAAAATGATAATAACTTTTCTAGTTTGGTGTGGAAGGCACTGTGTGTAAAAAATCCACTAGAAAAACAGACATTTGAGGTGAACAGATTTAGAGTGTTGGTGGTGTAGTAGAGTGTTCCATGTAAATGAGCTGCTCTCCACCTATATTGAGTTTCAATAAGATCAGATGGGCTGCAATCCGCACATGGTTATATCACACAAGCACCATAAATGCAGGATCTTGTACCATAGCATATTTAGGGAAAATGTTTCAAAATGCTCATACAGCTGCTAATATCTCATTCACAGAGAAATGAGTCCTGAGGCTGGAGATAGTAGAACTGGGAATGCATGCAGACAGGCTATTAGCATCTAGAATCTGACTGCCTTCAGCACTTTCTTTAAAATCCAGGCCAGCTTCTAAAAGTGTGCCCATACAAACTCGACTTGCCATCAGATGTCTTGCAGACTTGTCAGTAAGACGTTTAAAGGTTGAATTTCCACTGAAGCTCTTTGCTTTCCAGTAAAAACAAATCTTTAAATTTCTGTGATAAAACAGAGAAACATAACTAAAGTTTACAATCAGTTATAACAGGTAGCAATCCACCTAATCAGCTTTACCAGTGTCAGTATTATTAAGTGATAGAAACAAATATTAGTGCGAGTTGTACAAAACCCAAGAAGAATAAAAAGTCTAGCGTGCAACATATACTTTTTCTGCATTCAAAAAATAGATGCAGGCCTCGTCTCTCAATAATATGAAATGTGTAGTGCTGCTGCCTCTGGTAGTATGTGCCGGGACTAATGGTGTTTAGGGATCAAAGTGAATTCAAGTGCTTCTATGAATCATCAATTCATTGTGGAAAAGAGGCACAAATCCACAAGTGCTGCATGTTATAAGCATCTATCATGCCATGCAGGATATTGTGACTAGTCAAAAGACAAGCTGCAAGGAAAGGCAATGTATATTTTATAACAAGAGAGAAAACAGATGGAATTTTTCCTTTCCCAGGCTCCACATAAATATGGTTAGCTTCGAGTCTACGCCGAGAGTCCATAAAGTACATACATTAACTTTGCAGTGGACTATGTGCTAGCTCTTCAAAGGTACTCTTAAGTATTCCATTCTTTCCTAACTTTGGGGCCTATTAGGATGGCGGGCGGACTTTCGTCTACCAGACCCTAGCAGTGCTGGGACCTGCCGCCAGTGGTGCGGCGGTCCCGCACCGGCAATTAGGATGCCACTGTGGCGGTGGCATCCTCTATTCCCAGCATTGGGGCGGGCGGTGCTCACAGCACCGCCCGCCACAATGCTGGGAATGCACATCGTGCATTGGCATGCACAAGGTGACAGGCACCGCGCGGTGCCTGACAGCTTGTCTGTGCCAATGCATGTGCACCCTTCATCCCCCAACATCCTGGGGGCCTGCAACAGGTCCCATTTGCGAAATCCACATGCCTTTCCGTGGCGGCGAGAGGCTTTTCCCCGCATGCATTGTAATATGGATGGCAGTGTCTAACAGACACCGCCACCATATTCAAACCTTTTCCGCCCGGTCGACTCATCGACCGGGCGGAAAAGTGTTGGACAGTCTTCCCGTCTGCCGCAGTACCCCCGCCAACATAATCAGGCGGGTGGTAAATTGCATGCGGGCAGAGAATAATGGCAGGCGGATCACCACCGCCATATGGGCGGTGGCGATCCACCCGCCATTAAAATAGACCCCTTTGGCTTTCCGTTGATATGCTACTCTGGTTAAGGTCACTTAAGAGAAAGAGGACTTCTATAGCCATGTCTACCCTCCTTTTCTTTCTAAACTAATCTCCTTGAAACATCTACAAGGTTTATTAAGCCCTCCAACCACCACCAAAACTGCAAATCTTTTTTAGCTCAGTGAAATTTGCATTTGTGTTTTTTAGAGATCAGCTGTCTTACCAAACCATAATCCAAAGGGGCTTTCCTGCTATTCTACTGGTTAGGAGAGGTGACCACTGAAATTGCACACCTCGTTATTCAGTATATCTCTGTGTTTACAATTATTTGAATGCGTAAAAAAAGGGAAATTAAATGAATACTTAATAGGCAAACCATTTCCCAAAACAAACTAATAGGTTGCTGGAACTAAGAAAGGGCAAAGAAATAGAAGGTGGTTTATTGTATATAATTTAAACAGATGAACATGAACGTGGATTGGCATGAATGAACTGCATTTTTCTTATTTATTTATCAGAGGCTGAAAGACAAATTAAAGTGTTTGTTAGCAAACAGATCTTACATGCAGGAGCCAGTAAAACCAGAAGTCCAATTCGAAAACGATGTGGCCAGTAATGGGAAAGACCCGAGCTTTTGTATCTCCATGAAATCACAAAAATAGAACAGAGAAGACAAAGCACAGCCTAGATGTCCATTAAATGTTGATACTCTCCATAGTCGCGGCTCGCATGACTTACGGGTTGAGAGGGGCAAGTGGGGGGGTCGGGCAGAGGTTTGCGCGGGGGGTTTAAAAAATAAATAAAAAGACGTACCTTACCGGGTCCCGCGTCACCTCAGCTCGTGGTCGGGTCCCGCACCTGGGTTTTCCTGCTGCTTTCCTGCTCTCCTGCCTCCTGCAGGAACAGGAAGCATGCATCCTCCCTCCACTCCCCTAAGCCAATCACAACGCTGCAATGTCAGCATTGTGATTGGTGCAGATGGCACCCAGATCACGCCCAGCGCCCAAGTAGCCTACATAGAGAAAATGCAGAGTGCGCATGACTGGTTTGGTTGGCCCCAGAGGGCCGACCAAACAGTCAGGGCCCACAGAATTGGGCAAGCCACTCCTCCTGGTACCCAACCAGGCATACCATTCTGCTTTCTCGCAGCGTGAGAAGCAGAAACATACAATGGTATTTAAAATACCATTTTATGTTTCTGCTTCTCGCTCCGCAGTGGGGCGATGCTCCTATCCAAATAAGAGAACAAATACACACCAGAACAATGCCAATGACTGCATTACAGCAAAATGCAAGTGAGTACAAGGCTATCCCAGAAAGGTAAAGGAGTTTATGGATACCCTACAGATTTCACAGGGACATTACACACGACGCTTAATCTTACATTTTGCTGGAAGTCTTGTGACAGAACGTGTTTCTAACTGGGTTTCACCAAACACAGACAATTCTGTTTCTCTCAAATAACACATATATTGTCATATATGGGCAGTTGTCAGAACTGAGTTGGCCATCGTCAGGACCTGTTACACTTCACACTATTACGATTAGGTTTATGTGCTCTTACAGCAGGCACGAGCAGCTACACTTTCACCTTATTGAAGCTCCCCACACCACATCATGATGGAACTGCCCTTCTTAAAGCAATACATTGGGCTTCGTGCTCTTCAGAATGCACTTCAACAAGATCCATATGAGAATTCCATTATCAAATATATTCTCTGAAATACCCTATCCCTAATTTTGTTTACAAAAATGTTATCCCCTTAGGTGTAGATTTTCCAATATTGACTCCAAAGGGACAACATTTTGGAATATTTATGATACGTTTTGTCAGATGACATTGTGTTTACAATATTCTGGTATCATACTGCTTCAATATATTGATCCATTGCAGTGGGAACGAGGAATAGACAATTTAATCAATTAGCATTTCTTATTGGTTTTCCCTTCACTTCTAGAACAAATGTTAGGGTAGTAAGCCATGATTTACTAACATACTAACCAGATTATGCAGATGTCCTCCAAGAATCTGAATGCCCATAATCTGAGGCTAAGGAATTGTATGCAAAAAAGCACATTTAGAGATTCCAAATGCTTGATCATTTTGCTGTGGGTGAGTGGTCAAAATGCCCATACAAGAGAACCCTCAATTGTGTGCCAAAGGTAAGGCTTTGATAGCTTGGCTTGATTCAGAGACAATCCTCTTAGAAAATGTCGGAAGGTGTTCCATGTAACAATCAACCAAACAACAGCCCAGAAAGAACTTACAGTGCAGAGTAGTCCAAGTAAAAGAAAACAGATAAAAAGAAAATTGTATCATTAATGAGGAAACATAGTCAAAGAAATCAAAACACATTTGTCACCCCGAGTGGGAAGGGTATGCCCAGACGTGGGTCCCGTGCTCACTACGCCACTGGAGTCAAGCTATCCTGGCTGAAGAGGGGTGAAACCCTGAAACCGGTCCTAGGATGCTTGATTCCTGTCCAGGGAAGACATGGCTTGGCAGTTCGGGCTGGACTGTTCCCATGAGGCACAGGGCCAAGACTGATTTGCATATGGCCATGTCTGAACTGGGGTGGCGTGGTGAGCAAAATAACGATGGATTAAACCCAGATCTGTGACTGGGGCTGAATGTTTTGCCAATGAGCAACATTCCGTCCATCATCTTGTGTGTTTTAAGAATTCTACTTTCACAGTTCAAACAGAAATATGGACTAACAGAACGGGTAGCTTTAAAGTTCAATGCATATCCAGGTAGACCCAAAAGTGAAGCACCAACAGGAGCTTTTGAGTTGGTGAACCCAGCTTCTCCGTCAGGTTAATCAAGTATTACATAGTACAGGCTGCATCAAACTCAAAGAGCAAGGGCCAATGTAAAGAAACATAGAAAAGGGTGGTCATCAAATATGATACCCACCATACCAAAAGCATCCTTTTTAAACAATTAACTGATTGATACAACTGATTAATTAGGAATGTCTGTGTTTCTACAGTTCTCATACTATCTATTTGTTTATTTGGAGTTATATATAACGCAGACTAGAATTAGCAGGTATAGAGAACTTTAAATGAAAAACATATTACATTTAGCTTTGTAATTGTGAAGTCTCAATCAAATTCCAATCAAGCTCGATCAATTTTTTGAAGGTCATTTGTGTATACATCATCAGGTCCAAAAGCTGTAGAATGTGTCCAGACATTTAGAGGCATATTTATGAATATTATGGTTCAGGGCAGCACAGCAACTTGCCATGCTGCGCTGCCCCATGTCACAGGGAAAGGGCAGTAATGCACTGTATTTATCCAATATGGTGCATTTCTGTCCTTTTCCCTTGCACTGTCACTGTTTTGGCAGCCTAGCACCAACACAGGCACTCATGCACCTTGGTGCAGGGGCGCCTGTGTTGTAGGCAGGAATTTTTTTGTGCAGGATGGTGCATCTTCCTGCTCAAAAACAATCCTGAGAGGTTGTTCCCTCTTTCTATTTGTGCTGCAGAATGCAGCACACATAGAAAGTAGAAAAAACGAGGAGAAATAACTATATTACTCCTCTTTATGCCTCTCCTGGAGAGGCAAATCTTTTTGGCACATTTCCAGGTTTAGCTGTTCTGGTAATTCTGGGAATGCTTCAAAATCCATGGATGTTTCATGGGAACACCTACACAACCCACATGGAAACACTTAGCTTGTCCAGTGTAATGCAACATAGCGATTTGCACTGCAATGCATTACTCGAGATTTATGTAGCCACACAGGGCCACGCAAAGGTAACTTATATCATTCATTAATTTACAGATTAATGTACTTTTATTTGTAATGTCATGGTGAAAGTGTGTTTCTTAGTAGTCAGAGAAAGAATTGTCAATATGGCTTCATATATTTTATAGAAAACAGGTCTCTGTAAATTCCTAAAATAGATGTGCAGTTGCACGGTGAGCAGTAATAGGAACTTGAATAAGTGGGAAGGCATTTTTGCTCCCATCAAGGCTGCTTCCATGCAGAATCTGCATGTGCTTTTTGATGGTCAGTGCCTGCCACCTGGTACAGGGTGCACCCACATCCCCCCAACACATTGGGGGCCCGCAATGGACCCCCGGAATATGTCTCCGCATGCTTTTCCATGGCTGTTCCACCGCAGCGGAAAGGCTGGCTTCCCGCCGGCATCATAATCGTGCCAGCGGTGCTTGGCCCTGATCCGAAACAATTGTAGCGACCCAGTGCCGCCCACCAGGCAAGCGGGCAGACTGCAACCGGCGGAAACGTGGTGGGCGGAATATCACACCTCGGCGGTCACGACCGCGATGCTAATCTGACCGGGTTTCGATGGCGGGCGGATGGCTGCCACCGGTCCAGCAGTTGCACTGCCGGACCGGCGGTGGCCATCCGCCCGCCCACCATCCTAATAGATCCCATAGTTCAGGCCCTCTTTACGTATTGAACTCAATCAGCAATAGGGATCACACTTTTCAGTTTCAAGTCCAACAGTTTTAGGGACAGACATCCGTTATATATTCTGTTTTATTATTTTCCAGGGATTCCACAGAGGGGTCAAGTATGAAAAGGTAGCCTGGACTAAGGTAACTTGGGCCCTCTTGACCTCACATAACAGCAACCACCCCCCCCCCCTCCAGTGGGATCACAGCACCCAAAGTTGTAGTCTCTGTTCACCGGGTTTCATTAACCTTGCCCTACCTCAATTACTAGGGTCCACCTTTGCACCAGTGTATTTTGAACTGACTCATTTGGAGTACAGCTGGCCCACTCTTCTGCCTTCCCTAAAGGGTACCACCTCTATGCTACTGGTGCCCCAAGACACATATGCCCAGTGCTCTTTCCTAAGGTTTAGTTTGCCCACTTGGGGCATGGTACACCTCCCCTAAGGTCCCTGCAAACAACCTTTGGTATCTAATCCAGAAAATCTCTACTTTCTCAAAAAATGATCTCAAATTGTGGGTCCTTATATTTGTGCTGTGTGTACTTCACACCCAGTTATCAACAACATTGGAGTTTCAACCTAACACTGGTCCTTTATTCCAGCTCTTTGAACCTGAGGCTGAATAATTGGCATGAACATACAGAACTGTTAGCCTGTCCAAGAGTCCTAGATGGCAATACATGTCTATGGCATAGGGTAGATTGTCTGCTGTAGGACTCGTGTCATCTTTCACATCAACAAAAGTGGTAGGTGAGTAGATTGCCTGTTTTACGCTTACTATCTTCTGTCCCCTTGCAAGAAAAACTAGGTACAGTGTCCGCCTCAGTTTTCTCTCCTTATTGATCAACACGCACCCATACAATTTAGCATGAAGAGCTATTTTTAATGTAACCTTTGTAGAGCAATTTTAAACTTATCATGTCAAGGTCTATCCTCAGTACCCTAACTTCCCTAACAAGTGCCCTAGGTAATGAGGAATATGCTTCCACTAAACACTCTTAGTGGACATATGACAGAAATATGAAGAATGTGATGGTAAGAAGAGGCACCATTGTAAAAGACATCCAAGTAGATTTGCAAGGAGGACTAGTTCCTTCAGGTTTCAGGGAAATGGGGGGAAATAAGTGGTGACAGCACCCAATATTGGGACGGTGGTACATGCACAGTTCGTTAACCAAATGAATTCAAAGAGTAATATTGATTTACTGCATGCAACCAGGGTATCGCTGACTGCTTCACCAGCGTAAGAAACAAGAAACATCTTGGTAATACATGGAATCCTCCATACCCCCAGAACCACACACGGAATATTTGTTCCGTTTGATCACGATGGTAAGCATTTTGTTTCACTCTGAGAGTTAAAGCACGTATGGCATGCTATGGAGAGAGTCACTTTTTGACCAATCTCCACCATGTTCGCTTCCCGTTATCGCCATTGAATGGTCGTAGTGAGCACTTTATGCCACGGTCTTTTTTGAATTCGTGTCACAATATAATCACTTGGTTTTTCTGGGTATTTACTAGTTTAGACGCGTCTTTTCCGAATCCAGGTCATTTTCTCAATCACTCAGCAATGAGTGCTGAGTTAAACATGGGGTTTGTTGTCACCCACCAGTTGCATGGTTATTTTTCACTACTTGCTTCACATTTATCAGTTGAGTTTCCACACT
Organism: Triturus cristatus; assembly: GCF_964204655.1. NCBI lineage: Eukaryota > Metazoa > Chordata > Amphibia > Caudata > Salamandridae > Triturus > Triturus cristatus. The sequence continues at coordinate 447,737,648 of NC_140595.1, forward strand.
CACTGGACAGGTATTTGGATTATACTTCCTAAGAGTTAATATTGACTGCTGATATACTTATGTGATATCCACTCCATTTTTTCAGATTTACTTTCCCCTGATAAAGGGCTCACCTGAAATGCAAGGAGTTTGGATTGACCTGTCACACTCATTTCTGTGATTGTGCTACATTTGAAGAAATTTGAATATCATGCTATGATGATGAATAAAATCTACCTATTTGAACTCACATTTGCTCTGTGCTGATTAACATTTGATGAACTTCCCTACCTTGGCTATGCAATTGGGGGACATTTCCCGTGGGGTGATGCTCTTCTCGACAACACCCAATATATGGGTGTATTTTGGTATCCACATTTCCATAAAGAATATAACAAGAAGCTTAGTCTGAATAATAGAACAGCAAAGATGTGTTGCAATCCCAGCAGACATTCTAAAGAGGTTTGAGTCTCAGCAACAATGCTCAACTTCCTGTGATTCTGGGCAAATCACTTAATCTTCCCATGCCTAACAAAAATGAATGTGTCCATCTGTAACGAAACTGGTGCTCATTTAAACCTCTCCGATACCTGATATCTTCGGGTCTAATTTGCGCTATATAAAACTCTTTAAAAAAAAAGGTTAGGAATAAGTGTCAAACTAGAGCAAGGTATGAGTTTATGTAGACAAATAGGAAGTAGTTGTAAAATAAGACGTATGTTGAGATTTGTCATTATGAAGCTTTTATGGTAGATTTGAAACAATGGGCAGAGTGATTGCACTAATTTTGGTTCTTTGGTCTGGAATGGGGAGGAATTATCCTCAGAGGCAGAAAAGTTTCCCCATAAGGGGCCTTATGTATCAATGTCAGATTTGGTGATTCTCAAATAGCAAATTTATGAGAATCGCTATTTGAGACTCGCAAAACGCAATGTATGTAGGATTTGCAATAAATTTTGCGAATCCTACATATTCCTTAACTGCGATTCGCAAATTGCGATTCGCAATTGAGGAATACCTCTCCATTCATTCCTATGGGCCTAGAGGCCCAAAGGAATGAATGGGAAGACATTCCCGATTTGCGATTCCCAATTAGAGAATCGCAAATTGAGAATGCAATTTAAAGTGTGCCAGGGTGTCAAAAGGACACCCTGTTGCACCCTTGAAATGAGCATGGGTGCACATATGGTGCACATACATGCCCTAAGGGCATGTGTGTGTGCCACATGCCACTTTGAAAAATGCAAAAATGTGCATTTTTGAAAGAAATCGCAAATTACCACCAACCTGTAGTTGGTGGTATTTTGTGATTCCTTATGCCATATTTGCACAACTTGGGTGCTTCATACATTGCATTTAAGGAATCACAATTTGCGATTCCTTAAATGCATTTGCAAAATAAGGAAATCGCAAATTTTCCGAGACAGTTGTGCTTTCATACATAATACTAGGCCAAACTGCGATCGCAAAAGCTGAAAATCTGCAAATGTCAGCATTTGCGATCGCATTTCGACGTGATACATATTCCTTATTCTTATGTAGAGATTCCATGAAAGTCAATTTTAGCCAAGAAATCTTTAATTGGCGCAGGGTCACATCTATTATTCTCCTTTCATTGGTAATTCCTGAAAATAACTTATAGAGATTTCTTTGGGCATTTCCAGTAGCTTGCCTGAATCCAGATTTTGAACCTTGTGAATTTAACTTTCTCTCCTTCATTTTTTCTCTTAAAGGCATTACAAGTTATACACAATTTAGAATAAAGGATCCACAAGAAAATGTCTGTACAAAAAGCAAGGTGCACTACTCTGATAGTTTTACGTGCACAAGGAAGACAACTAGTGCTCCCCTGGCCTGCAGAGATTACAATTTACTTTCTAGCACTAGTATTATTGTTTCTTTTAACTTGGTTTTCTTAGCAGTGTGAGCTGTAAAACGACCACTCTCCAAAGATGTAGGTGTTTCTCAAACTCTTATTTCTAGAGAATTAGCTTATCATTGATTTTCAAAATGTTAAGGACTTGTAATATACATTTGTTCTGGAACAGGTGATCCAATAAGAATGCCTTGCATATCAAACACATGTTTAATCATTTGTAAAACCTTAAGGAGATTTTACTTTTCAATAAAATAGGTGAATGGGTTCATAGGGAAACCACAAGGATACCAATCCTTTAGAATTCGGAGAATTGGTTTCAGGAAAAAAAACTGGGCTTGACCTCAATATTATTTCTGAAATAAGTATTAGCTGCCAAGCACAGATACAGATTGTGGCAATAAAACTTTGTGGCAGTACCTCTGCCACCCACATTCTAGTATCTTTCATTTATATCTTTTTAAAGGTGACACCAAATTAGCAGTAATTGATAATAGCCAAAATAAGGTTAAAGGTCCCACCAAAGAATTTGAGAGGAGGGAATTTCACATATTCCAAGGCTAAACTTTCCAACTGCTACGGATCATCAGTTATTACTCAGTAACAAATGACAACATTCAATTCAGTTTTCCTCTTTTTGTTAGATGCACTGTCAATGATCTACCAAACATCCCTTAACTTATCTCACAAATCTCCTTCATCCTAAATATGGCAGAAAACATAAAACCATTTTATATGAACCAACTGACGGTGAGAAAAATATGCCATCAACATGCCTAATTAAGTAGCAGTATTGTGTAAAACGTATACAAAAGGTTATGTGTTAACTTGAATTTCTGAGTAATTGTTTTGTAATTAAGGTTACTTAAGTCAAATTGAAAATGATTACAAACTCATTGTATGTAGGGAAGCGAATTCAAGTTTAACCAACATAATTTTTTATTTGTTCTTAGGCTGTTGTAAAGATACATTACGGCTATTAATGAACAATGCAGTTTCACACAAATGTAATAATAACTGGAATTAAAATCAGAGAATTAAATGTGAATACAGTAGTCTACTGCAGAGTGGGTGCATAACAATAGGCAGTGTAATGGCAATAACAGACACATTAATAAAAACAAATCACTGCTATGATAGAAGCATTATATGTAAAAATATAGATGGGGATTGCAGTCAAAAAAAGAGTTATATTTCACTAAGGCATTTGATGTGAGTCTGAAAGTAAACAGTAATGAAGCTCAAGCTTAGTGTGATGTCACTATAATCACAAGGTGGAACACAACCACGTTGTCGGCAGTTCCACATATACAACTTTAAGTGACCCGTGTATCGTTGAACACATGGATCTTCTATGCTCGGATTTAACAGGCTTTAGAAAATCATCCACAAATTGGCTTCACCTCCTTCAAACCACTCCTCCTAGCTGTTCTGTAAACATAATATATCCTACCACCCCTCCACCACCCTCTGGCTTTCACTGGTTCTCACCCAAATATTGAATAAAACTGAAATGATGCTGTTACATCCAATCCACCATGTACAGAAAAAATACCTGATGTTCTGCCAACCTCCCCACCACCCTCGATCCCACCTTCCGCAATGCTACTATTTAGAACAAAAAATATCTGGCATCCTGCCAACCTCACACATCTAAGAGACCCAATGGAGATGGCAAATGAACGTCAGACAGAGAACCATCTTCAGGGACCCATGAGTTGCTACATTAATCCCTGAGTGAATAACCTTATACAGAAACCGTGGTACACATCACTATCATTTACCCAATGTTGACCTAGTCATACATCAGGGAGGTCAATGAGGGAAAACAAAGAGGGGGCAGGACACCTCCAACAGGTGATTTAGTGACCTCATCTTCTTTTGGATGAGATACCTAATACTAATGGCAAACATTTTAATACTTGGCATTGTGCACATCTCACATTTGTCTTAGATTCGTTTTTTGCAATTTTGCAGTAGGGCATACATTTGATTTGAAAACTATGACTGGCATATCAATGCAAACTTGAAAAGTGTAATACAAAATACAAAACACATGCAAAAACAATATTTTGGAAGTTAAGGCAAAGGCACATAGAGCACATAATGCGATGTTCCATCGGTAAAGAATGGTCTTAGGCACTAGAATGCCCGCATTTGGTTCATGAGATTTCGTGTGGCTCAATGGCCCGATTATCGCCTTTAACTATAAAGAAATCTAGTCCTTCAAAACAATACATTGTGACCTAGCTTATACTTTCAGCTATTCTCGGTAGGCAGGAGTGGAAGAAGTGATAGTATATGTTGCTAATTTTGTCTTTTTTGCCAATGTCTGCCTTATTAATAATAAGCCAGGATTGGTCATGCGCTGAATACGATCCATTTCTTAAATCCATCACAGAAAAAGTAATTAATTTTGCTTTAATCGTCTTGTTATTTCATCCCTGCCATTTCAGTCATGTCAGCTATGTGAAAAATTTGCGAACAAACTCAAATTGTCATTATCAATGAATTATTAACCAAATCAATCTCGGCTGAGCGCCCATAAAGTCCTTGAGAGGTACTGTGTTAAATCATGGCATATTTGAAAGTAGCACTTATCAGGCAGTCACTCTTGCTGTGGGTTGAACACATTTCAATATAATGATACACTTCCATACAATTTCCAGCATCTCTTTCGGTGTTTTAAGATGAATTTTCTAGCTGTTATCAAATGTGGTCCAAATTGTTTTCATAGCTATTGCTCAATCCCATTTTAAGTCCTAAAAATGGAACACTCTTTTTAAGAAAAAAAACATTTGGCCCACTCACACTCCCGTTTTTTTTTTACAGATTTTCGCCTGCCAGCAGTTAGACATGCATTTAATTCTATGTAACTATTCCACAACAGTGTACAATTATGCAGGCGTAACTACCAAAAAATGGATAAATTTGCCTTGTGAGATTGTAAACACACACAAACATGTCAGTTTGTAATCCAAACTCATCTCAAGCCTTTTCCCACCTTTAAAAGGATTGGAGATTTACACCAGTGAGGGGACGGAGAAAATAATTTTCCAGGTTGAGAAAAGAATCAAACAGTTCCTTACTGTGGAGTTGTTTGTGAAGGGTTTTATCATAGAGATTTTTTGCCCCAATGCAAGAACTTTCTATAAACAATATGCAATTACTTGCACATAAACTTTTGTTTCCTGCAATGTTCTAACTTTTCTACGCATACATTTCTACAATGTGTGAATCCAAATTTGTAAAAAAATTATCACATGGCTTCCTCAGTAATGCGCCTGGAATCCTGTTAATGGTGCACTACTAGAACATTTCGCGACTTCCCAAAAGTCGTACCTCTACACTTGGGCTTGGAATATGGGTCCAGATGGAGAGTTACCATTCCTTTTGTGAATTAGGCTGCTTCTGTGAAAGCATTAGCTAATTGTCAGTATATAACATGCTGAATTAATGGAGTTTTGCCACAGTCCACTGCATACATGTAAACACTCTGAACCAAACTGGACGACACGAAAAAGATTCATGATGCAGAGGTTTCATATAAACATTTTATTTCAGCTTATAAGTCTAAACCTCAACACGTACAAAACTGAGACAAAACTGAGACTGAACATAACCATGAGCGTAACTTTTCTAAGTCCCATCTTCATTTCTCTGAAGAAATTTGCTTAGCTTGGCCTGGGTGGTTCAAAATATGGCAGAGCTGTAGGTCGGATGCACTGCATAGATCCCAGGAGGGGACCAGCCAGATGTGCCAGGCTCTCTTTCAAGGTATGTTAAAACAATTGATGCAAAGGGATGGATGATGCCCAGCCAAGCAACTCTGTCGCAAATATGCTCGTAATCTGACCCGGTGAAAATTGAGTTCTAGGACTGCGGAGTTTCATACATATCAGCAGTGTCACAATAGTCACAAGCCATTCTGCTTTCATTAAATTAGATGCCCCAAACCTGTCAAACATATCCCAGTAATTCAACGCTCAGAATAGCGCTGCTTTACTTATGAGCAAGACCTTAAAAATTCATTTTATAGCTACATGAATATTTTTACGTGCTTAACTACACATTAAATTACGCTAGCATTCTATGGCATTTGCGGATAAAGCAGTCTATTAAACAGTTGTCCAGACTTTAGCGAATGCAGCTGCCTGTGGTGCACGCAGTGGGCCCTGTAAGAGGGCAGCCCCCTTAGTGCCGCATTAGGAATATATCCCTGCGGACAGGCTGCCGGGCCCCCTCCCACGGGAGTCCCGCCTATGTCTGGCACCCTTGCGGTGTCATTTCCGGTGCACAGTGGCCTGGGAACAGGTATTTATACCTACCCCCACCCATTGGCCATCCTCTTTGTTCCCCGCTGGACACGCTGTCCAGTCACACCACGGAGTGGGGGGGTTGCTGACATCGGCACTATGCAGCTGCCCGGAGCGTGCACAGTGGGCCCTGTAAGAGGGTGGACCCCTTAGGGCCGCATTAAGCACATCCCGTGGACCAGCTGCCGAGACCCCCTCCCACGGGAGTCTCATCTATATTCGGCACTTCTGCTGTGTCATTTCCACTGCACAGTGGGCTGGGGACAGGTATTTATGCCTGCCCCCACCATTGGCCATCCTCCTTGTTCCCTGCTGGACACGCTGTCATCCTCCCAACCGCTTACCCTGCCTTCTGGTGGGCATAGGAATTGATCATATTAATGTATTAATTTGTGTTGCAGGTGGAGTTACAAGGCGATCCGGAGGCTGATTGGTAGAAAGGGGTATCCTTTCAGGAGCACAGAGTGGTGCCTTATGCCAAACCCCAGGAGTCTTTACGGCAGGACGCTGGATAAAAACGTCGGCGGCCCGCTAGTCCTTTGAGTGGTTGTGAGGCGAGCAACAGGGGTCTGGCCTTGCAATGCTCCGTCCCTAAAAATGCATGAGTAAAGTTACGGACTAGTGGTCCATGGTATTTAAGGGGGATAATCCCCACATAAATGGTAGCACCGATTGTGTTGGCCACGGTGCAGTTTGGCTCATCAGGCGGGCAGGGCAGATTAGGTTAGTCACCGTTGCCTGCCCTTGGATCACCCGTAAGTTAACCCACGATGTTGGCATACTTCTTGTATGAAATAAACCTGCAGCAAACTGTTTTCCAACAAAATATTTGTGTGGACTGATTATTTTGTGCAGCGCGACCAATTACTGCTAAGCGGGGGTTGCCGAAATCGCACTATGAACGTCGAGAAACTACAAGTGTTCAACTTTTTTGGGATTCACAACCCTGAGAGTATGCACAGCAACATACGCAAGGCATAGATTTCCATTCAGACGCCACTGTACTATTTTCTTGTTGGGTATTCACTGTATGATAGCAACTTTGGAAGAATTGTGCATTTGCATTTCAAACACATTTTTATTTCTTTCTCCACAGTGAAAGTATGTAGCCCTCTAGAATACACTTACTGCTGCACACGCAGGAAGCAGAGAGATATCCCCTTCTCTTTCATATGAATACCGTGTTTGTGTGGAGCTAAGATTTGTCACACACGCCCACACACACACGTGTTAGTCCACTGCTCATATTTATCTGTGAACTTAGAAAAGGAACACATCCATGCTGCCTCTAAGAGAGAGGAAGGCCCATCGCACAGGTGTAAATCTACTGCTGGACATTCACGAACAAACAGAAAAACAAGTATGCACCCTTAGCAGATGTTGACTGATTTCCTACAAACACAAATATGGCGGTCTTTGAGGGAGTGTACCACCCGACGAGCTCAAAGATCGTTCATTGAAGGCTCGTCTCGAGAGCGAGATCTGACAACAACAAAAAATGTGCTTTTAACAATTCGGTGGACAAGAGAGACACACAATATAAAATGTTATAGACACTGCTCACTCAATTTTTCTGATTTATTCCAGTACCTGCTAAGATCGTAGTGGCAATGCAAGCACAGCATTGGGTGAAGGGGTCTTTCCCAGAAGTAAAAGTATCAGCAGATAAAAAGGGCAATCGTAATACAGCCATAGTTACTGCTTTACGGATGGGATCTATACCCAGGATGGGGGGAAATCTCTGTGTATCTCTGAAATGAAATCAAAGCAGAGCATCTGAATGTTCAATGTTCCAGTAGCAGCATCGGTGAGTATGAAAGAAGTGAGATGAAATCCCGACAGAAGCACATAGCTAGCCCACTCTCCTTTTTATGTCCTCAGCATCCTATGTGGCAGCAAATTTGTTCCTGTTATATTACCATTTTCTTAAACTTTACCAGTTTTTCACATTGCGAAGCTCACAGACATTACCTCCTCGTCAGTCTTCCTCGCCACATGACTAACAAAGTGAGCTTCAGCTCCACACCAGAACCCTCCAAAGCAAAAAAATTCAGCTTCCCATGCCTCCCATCCCTTCCCAATATGGCCGACCCATTACACTCCATGACCACTATAAGAGGCGGGCCGGCCCAACCCCAAAGCCTGTTTTTTTAGTTGTGCGCACGTCTCTCCAGATGCGTCAGGTACATGGGTCTCGGGTTGGAGGTCCTGCTCTAGCGGACCCTAGGATCTTGGGCTCTTTTTCCTCCCCTTTCCCCCGGTGTTCTGGCCGGTTGGGCTCTGCTTCAGCGGGTCAAGGGTTTACAGAGGGAGGGGTGGCCGGGGTACGGATTGGGATGAAGGCTCCCTCTGCCCTGGGCCCTGTTTGTCACCGCCCGCCTGCCTTCCGTGGCGCTGCGGCTGTGCTTGATTGTTTCTGCCCGCTCTTTGATTGTGCCGCCCGCCTACCGGGCCTCTGTGGGCTGCCTGCTGAGCGTGGTGCTGGCCCCCGGGGGTGCAAGAGGGCTGCGCGTTGGAGCCGATGGATTGGGCTTGGCTCAGCTTGCATTATAACAATTTAGTCAGTGCACCCTGCCGTGTTAATTCGCTGACGTTGCCTTCCTTCGCAATTGGTAGGACAGCCGGCGCTCTGCCGTGCCTCCGCTCGTTGGGCTCCCAGTACGGACAGTCTTTTGGTTTGCTCCCTCTGCCCGGTTTACACTGCCCGCCTGCCTTCCGCGGCGCTGTGGCAGGCGGTGGCTTTGCCCCGCTCTTTGTTTGGGCCGCCCGCCTGCCCCTCAAGGCAGGGCCGCGGGCGACCGCAGTGCTGCTCGCTGGAGGTTGGATTATTTCCGTCTCACGGCTCTCATCGGCAGTCAGAGCGGCGTTTGTGAGACCTCCTTTGGAGGCCTGCATTTTGTGGCTCCTTGTGGTGGGTATATATCCCGCTCGGGTCTTTTTGATGACCCAGCGGGCCTCGGTGGGCTGCCTGCTGTGCGTGGTCCTGGCCCCGGGGGCCGGGTGCGAGTGTGTTGGGCGTTGGAGATGAGGGAATGGTCCTGCTTGCTCCGCTTGACATATGATTATTTCATCAGTGCACCCTGCCCCGATCATTCGCTGTGCTTTCCTTCACATTTGGTAGGTTACAGGGGTGGGCGCGCATCCTCCCGGGTTCCGCGCGCTGCTGCCTTTGCCTCCGGCCTTTCCGGTCCCATGGTTGCTTGCACTCACCCGTTCCTCGGTCCAGGGGCGTGCGGGTTGCAGGTGTCCCTGGAGTGGCGCCGGTGGGCTCACTTTACTGCTTGTGGCTTTCGGGGTGGTTTGCGGTGTCTTGCACACACGCATGCGCGCTGGGTTCTTCTCGCGCTACGGCTCTATTCTCATGGTTTATGACAGTGTGGCGGAGCAGGTTGGGTTTCACACCTGCCTGTCATGTTGTTCATTGGTATGCACCTGGGGTTGCTTTTCTGGCCTCTCTTTTCATTCTGGTGGGTCTTGGTTTTCCCTTGTGTGACCTAGTGGTTTCGAGGCTGCGTCTAAGCCCAGTCACCATGACCTGGTGGTTAGGGGTGCTGTCTCTTGCTCCCACAGTTGTGTGTTCCTACACCTTGGTGTTCATGGGCTGTGGTTGCTCCGTCAGTTTGTGCAGCGGCTTCAGGATGCCGTATGTCCACTGTAACGTGCGATTCTTGTCGCTACATTGGGCCCTTCTCACTCTTTCTTTGTTCTGAGTGTGCGTTGTTGGGTTCCATTGGGCTGGTGGCTTGGTGTTCTATTGCGTCCACTGCAGGCACCTGTGTTTGCCCTCTTGGTCACTGGTTCTACTCCCGGCGGGTCTGCTTGGCCTTTTCGTCCTTTTGGGGTCGTGATAAGGTGTACCATTGTGTTGGGTGGATGTAGACATCTGTTATTCGGCTCCGGGTTGCTCATGGGTGGCTGTGCTCTTTCCTGATACTCTTTGTGGTGGCTATTTGGGTGTTGCAGGGCCACTGCGTTTTTTTTGCTGTGTTGTCCCTGTCTCCTTTGTCCCTCCCGGGCTTCGGGCCTGCGGTCCTTACGTCCTTTGAGCCCCTATTCCCGCCTGCTCTCCATCGTTGTGTGGGGTCTCTTCCCGTTCGATACCTTGTTGTCCGTCCTCTGGGGGTTTCCGGGGGCTGTGGGCTGCAGCGTGTCTTCTGGGGGCGGGCTGCGGTTGGCACCTCTCCATCCGTCTCTCGACTACGTCGGTGGTCCCCTGGTGGTCTCTTGCTTCTGTTTCTGCTTCTGGTGGGCTCGCCCTGTCTTGTCCAGGGCCACGGCTTTGCCGCTCCCTCCACCTCCTGCTCCCTGTCTCGGCGGGCGGCTCCTGCCCCCCCTTCTTGACGACTTCCTGCTGTTGCCATGATTCTCCTCGCCTCCTGGGGGTCGGTGCTTTGTTGTGGTCATTCCTGGTTGGCACGGTTGTTTAGGTCCTGCCCTCTGCCTCTCCAGTTGTCGGTTATTGGGCTCCCCTGCTCCTGTCCTTGGAGCTGTGGCTCTTTGGTTGCTGTACTGCCTTTTGGTGGTGCCTGCTTGGTCGGGCCGGGGTTCAGCGCCCGCCTCAACTGGGGTGTGCGTTCTGGCCTTTTCTTTCAGGGTCGCATTTTCTTGCTGGTCCTTCGATGGCGTGCCCGGTTCATCAGGTTCCGTTTTGGCCCCCCCCCGGGTGTTCCGGTTGGGGTTGTCTGCCTTGGTAGGGGCCTTCCTCGGGCTGGCGGTGTTTCCCCTGTCTGTCCTTTGTGGGTCCTCCCCTTCTTGTTGGTCTCGGTGCCTCTGGCTCTTCCTTGGTTCCTTTCTATTGCCCCGGTGGCTCCCTTCCCGCCCTGTCTCCTGGTGCGGTGGTCTTTCTGTTCTGGTGCCTCCTTACTGAGTGTTGGCGGCTTTTGCCATCCTGGGGGACATGCTTGGGTTCCCGTTCTGTACTACGGTGGGTTCCACTGGTGGCGGTTTTTCCCGCCTGGCTTTTGTTTACCGTTCCTTGGCTTCTCTGGGGTTTTTCCCTGCCTTGCTGGGGCTTCTTTGTTGCGGTTCTGGACGGTTTGTCCCCTTTCTCGTGCTCCGGGGTGTTTGCGGGGTTCGCCCCTGTTGACTTTTTGGCACATTGGTGCTGTCCTTGCCTGGGTTGCTTTTGGCTCCGACCGTGCCACCCTGAGTGCCCATGTTCTCATTGACTCTTGTGCGGTGATTTGTGGGTCGGGCCTTCTTAGTGCCTGGGTGGGTGTTCTCCTGGAGGCGTCTGGTGCTGTCTGCCTCCTTGGGGTCCCCGGTGTTGGCTCTTCTGCTTTCTCATCTCCTGGCTTTGCGCTTTCCTGGGGTCCTTCCTCTTCCTGGGATTCTGGGCTTATTTGGCCTGGCCTGGCCTGGCCTGGGCTTTGTCCTGTTGGTGGTGCTCACCTGGGTGCTTCTCCGTTGGTGTCTGCTCCTGCGGTGGTTGGCTTGGGCCCTGTTGCACTTGGTCCTTGTTTCTTGCCTGTGGCGGCACGGGTTTTGTGTCCTTCCCCTGCTTTCTCTTTCCCTTACTGGTTTTAGTTTCCTGCAGGACTGTTGGGTGTCCGGGGGATGCTGGGACTCCTGGTTCTCATCTCCCAGGCGGGGTCCCTGCGCTTTCGGTGTGGATTGTTTCCTCGTTTTTTGTTCCTTGTTATGGGGTCCCGGGGTCTTTTGGCTCTGCTGGCTCCCTGGGAGTCTTGGCGTGGCTCAGACTTTTTTTCGCCCTGCCCTTCTGTCCTTCTCGCCTTTGGCGTTGCCTCTCGCTGGACAGGTGTTCAAGGCCTGCCGATATGTGTTCCTGCCTATGTTTTTTTTGTCCTGTGCGCTCCTGTTCCAATCGGTTCTTCGTTGTCAGGCTGGGCCTGATTGTTGACTGCCTGCCTGTATGGCCGCCTGGGTGCTCGCTTCGGCGGTTCGCTTCCTTCTTGTGGTACATTCCTGGGTCGGTTTGCTTGGCCCCTGTGTGGGTTTTCCGCTTCTTGCTGTTGGCCGGTTGGGTTCCCTCCTGTGTCGTTTCCGGCGCCTTCCTGGGTTCCTTTTGCCTTGTGCCTGCCTGGGTTCTCTCCTTGAGGTCGCAGTGACATTTGGGGGGTCCTTTTTGTGACTGGGGTATATCCTCCTCCTGTTTCTCTTCTTGCGGCTCTTGCCAGTCTGTTTGGTTCTGTCTGGTTCCGCTGCCCCGTTCCTCTGGTTCGGCTCTCTCGCGGGTGGAAGTCACTCTTGCGGTGTTGCTGTGTTTGTCGGACTGCGTCTCTCTTTCTGCTGTGGCTTTTTTGTTGGGTCGCTGTGGTGGGGGTGCCCTCTGTTCCATCAGTTCCTCCCTCTGGACTTTTGCTCCCCTCTCACTTTTGGGCTGTCCGTTCGGCCGTCCTGGTGTGTTTGGTCCGGCTTGCATTTCTCTGTTCTGGGCCCTGTTTACTGTTGCCTTTGGCTTCGTGTGGTCTGGTCCCTTGCCTTTCTCTGTCCTCCTTCGGCTTTTGCTTGGGGCGGATTTCCTGGTGGCTCTTTGTGTCTCTGGGGTCCGGGTTTTCAGCTTTCCCGGTGTCTTTAGGTCCTGGGCTGGTTCTTCCTGCTCGTGGTTGCCTCTCTCCTGGGTGGGCATTCCAATCGTGCTGGTCTGTTCGGTTTGCCCTCTTTCGTGGGTGTCCCCTTCTGGTCTGTCGGTTTCTTGTGAGTTTCCATAAAGCTGCTTGGCTTTGGTATGTGCTCACTTTGTTAGTCATGTGGCGAGGAAGACTGACGAGGAGGTAATGCCCCGATTACTTACCGGTAATCTTCATTACTCCGAGATAGTCTTCCTCGCCACATGAGTTCCCATCCCTCCCTCCCTGTCTGGCTATCAGCTTCATGTTTGGGCTTGGTAGTTTCAGGCTTTGGGGTTGGGCCGGCCCGCCTGTTATAGTGGTCATGGAGTGTAATGGGTCAGCCATATTGGGAAGGGATGGGAGGCATGGGAGGCTGACTTTTTTTGCTTTTGGAGGGTTCTGGTGTGGAGCTGAAGCTCACTTTGTTAGTCATGTGGCGAGGATGACTATCTCGGCCTAATGAAGATTACCGGTAAGTAATCGGGGCACTTTCAAACACGCACTGGCGAAGCCCATAAGCCCTGAATTTAAATGACAGAATGACTTTTGTTGCAAATGCTTTTTTTCCATTACATCTGTTCGCAAGCATCAAGACATATGCAGGCACATGGCTGCCAATCTTGGAGTGGGTTTGCTACTAAAGAAACTTTATTCTAGGATGTCTGCCCATGGACATGCATGCGTAGTGATACAGGTGGCCATTTTAAAATGTACAGTACTATTATGATAGATGGCGTGCTTTTAAGGCAAATTAAAGTATGCAAAAAAAAGAATTAAATGAAGACTGCGAAAAGCACAAATAACTGAGCTTGTGGCATGGCAGTGCTTTGTATCTTGCAAGAATAAAACAGTAAAATAATGTTACATTACATATGCAAATTGGTTTGGGGAACGAAAAGTACAGGAATGCTTAGCAGGGATTTAAAACAGTGTGACAATTGGAAGACAGCTAATGACAAAAAAAGTAGTAAGATTTCTTGCAGCACTTTGCAGAACCTCATAAAAATAAACAAAAAACTAAATTTCCCACTGGGAGAGTAGTGGGTATCCTTGAAGAGCAATGGAGGTGGGGAATCAAGTGAGAATGCAAGAGAGAGAGGAAACAGTAGTGGGAGGATACAACTTTACCAATCAGAACGCTGAAACCAAAATGCTCCTGAAGGGAACAACCAAACCAATTCAGGCGATTGAAACAGACAACACAGCCTTTCAATCATGAGCCAAGGGGCTGATCAAAAAGCCAAACCATGCGTATGTTATATTGTAAACATTATGTTTGGTCAACAGACAGCTACTGATGCCTATCGCTGAGTCCTAAAAGATAATACCCTTTCCCGCTTTGTGCACCCCAACTAATAACTTTGCACTGTTTCCGATTAATGATCACCTTGAATGGTCTAAGTTTACAATGAAACAGTGAAATCTATTTTACAAAACTGTCAAAGATATAAGTACAGAAATATAATTTCTCTACTACATTGAAATGAAGGAGCGTTGTTCTTCATATTGCCAACATGATATGTTGTGGAATGATACAGTACCATGATGCAATGGTACAATGAATCAGTGATAGATTCATTTTATTTTGTTGTGAAATCTCTTCCTAGAGTTGATGTCCTACCTGCTGATTTTTAGTAGCTGTTACAGAGGAAGTACTGAATTTGTTACAATATGTAGCCTGTTGATATAGCTTCATTCTGTTCATTTTGTAACCCATAATCTTTGGAATTGTATCTCCCCATGCCATAATATAGTGACTGATCAAGGCTAGATCTTTCAAAGAAATTCAATTGAGTTCTACAGCTGCAATAATTCTTGATTTCTTTTTCCCTGTTGTTTGTCCTCTCAATTATGTTCTACTCCTTTTTCGCTAAATTGCTTCTGACACTGTGGCTACAAAACACTCTGGGGGACCCTGCTTGGTACACAAGAATTCTTCAGCATAAATGCATTTAAAATAGTTAAAGGGCAGACAGGCTCACTGGACTGAAAGACACAGCTCTACTTCACAGGTTTATCTATCATTGAGACCCCGCAGGCGCCATTATTTGTAGTTTAGGACAACTGGCACCGAGGGTAAAACACAGGAAAGCACATTGTTGCTTCAGGTTATAATGACTAACAGCAGCAATCTGATTATAGGTTTGAACATAAAATGACACATATTGAAAGCAGTGCATCCAAATAGCACTATTTTGTCTGTACGAACATTGATAACGTCTGTGATGTACTTTCTCAAGGAATCCACGAAATTTCACTGAAGACATAAATTGTGAAAGATCTTATTGAAAAAATTGATGAATTATCAGCATTTTGAGTAAGCTTTTCAAAAGGACTTAAGCATGTGTCCACAATAATTATCAAGAAAATCAAAAGTGTGCATCTCAGAGTGTTACAATATGCAAGTTAAAAAAATTGCATTAGTTGTGCACAAAAATTCAAATACAGTCCGCCGTCCCAAAAAAACAGACCTGCTGTATCAAAAACAGCAGTGGACACAAACAGTATACCGAACAATTTATTTATGTATTTATTTTCCATTTTCATAGAGGAATATCAGTCAGCCAGCTATAAAAAGAAGCAAAACAGCTGATATCAGAAGCAGCCCTAACCAGCGCAAAATCAGCATTGTAGGTGAATAAGAAATATTGAAATAATCGTCATCTTCAGTTTAATACAGGTTTTCCAATCACAAAATAAAATGGATCAACTTGGACACGCCAGCATGAGCAGAAAATAAAGTAGCAGAAGTTAGAGGACAAGGAAGCTCTAAGTAAAAAGGGAGAACGCACAAAAGGCCAGAAAGATGAAGTGTAGGGAAGCTTGAAGAGGCCTTGATGGGCACTGAGAGAGATGAGCAGAAGAGTTACAGTAAATGGAGAAAATTAGGTGACAGGGACAGTAAGTAAAAAGAAGGTATGGAAGAAAGAGAGGGGGTGACAACAGCTTGTGGCACCGCTGTGGGAGAAATATAGTCGAAATTTGTAGGTCTAGAAATACATTTGGCAGCTGAATTTAGAATGGCTTTCAATGGAGATAAAGTGGATATAGGAATGTGCATGACCTGCAGTTCCAATAGTTGCTATTAGATAATACCAAGACATGCAAAACTAGGCAAGCATTCTTTGGTAGCAGAAACGTTTAGGTGTTTTTAAGAGTTGAGTGTGACACTTGAGGTTTCTGTTCAATTTTTGAGGAAATTGAAAGGTGAGGGTCAATCTAAAGGCTCAGCAGTTTAATTTTGTTAGCCAGAGTAAGGGGAAGCTATGCATGTGCAGTTCAAACAGTCAAAAATGTCATAATTTAGAGTCATTTGGGTGGCTTGCGAAAATGAATGTCTCAAAATGGTTAAATCAATTAATTTATGATGTTGGGGTAGTTGATTTAGGTGCCAATATAAGGGACTACTGATATTTTAAATAGATCTATGTATTTTCTGAGTGTTTCCTCCATCTTAGTGGATCAAACTGAATACCAGGTGACAGGGATGGATTAGGAGGAGGCATTGCCCAATGTATGTAACAACTGATAATAGTTATTAGAAAGGAACGAGGAAAAGGACTCAACAACATTTTGAGCAAATGGGGATCAATAAAATATCATTTGAGATGTCATCAGTGATGTCATCAGTGATGTCACTGACCATGTCCTGAGTGATGTAATATATGAGACCATAAGTAGTGCATTGCGGGGGCGCAAGTTATAATCACCTCCGCTAACTATAACGGCTAAATTTCTCTGGTTTTGTATGAGTGAAATGTCAGACTAACTATAACATCCCTCTAACCTTTGCTAATTACTAACTATAACGTCCCAGAAACTCGTGTTTTTTTCAGTGAATTTCTAAGGTTTTCTAACTAGTAGTCATGTTTGCAGAGTGGTGGAGAAAGGGTTCTGGGCATCTGACCAGCTCTCAGGAAATCTGTTGCGTAGGACTTACAGGAGGTACCAGGAGGGCTTCTTGGCCCCCAAGGTCCCTCTGCAGTAAAGTGGACTTCATCCCCCAACCAGTAGTGCACCAGGAGGTGCATTTGCAGAGGCTGATATATGCCCCAGTGACCCCATTCTCCGGGGCAGGGCCTTTATGTGTATTTCTTTTTTAAAGGGGAGGGGGGCCATGTGGCCCCCACTCCCCAGGCCAATTATGGCCCTGGGCACCCCATCCCTTGAGGACCGGACAATTTTTTTTTAAGGGAGGTGTGCTGAGAGGTCCCCCTCCCCCAGGCCATTTTCAGCCCGGGGACCCCATCCCCCGGGGTTGGCCACTTCTTTTTTTTTAAAACGGAGTGGGGGCACGCGACCCCACTCCCCAGGCTGATTTCAGCCCCGGGGACCCCATCCCCTGGGACCAGGCTATTTTTCTTCTATAAAAAAAGGGAGGGGGCCGAGTGCTCCCCTCTCCTGGGCCATTTTTGGCCCCAGAGACCCCATCCCCAGGGCTTGGCCTCTTGATGGGGAGCACAGGGGGTGCCCTAAGGCCCCCGCAGTCCCTGCCTGCTCCCCGCTTCTAGCAGGAGCGGACATTGCTTTTGCAGCTCCCTCTACCCAAAAGCAATTCTGCTTCGCTTCATGGAAGCGAGAGCATTTTACATGCTCTTGCTTCCATGAAGCGAAGCAGTGTTTGATATGGCATGGTGGGAGCAGTGCTTCCACCATGCATAACAAACTGCAATGTCCTAAGGGGTGGGCACTCTGGAACATTGCTGGAGCCGACCCTGGGGTGGCGGTCCCCAGGGCCGAGGAGGTCTCCTAAGCGGGGACTGCTTCTTTCTTCTTCTTCTTTCTAGCCCTGGGGAGTTGGCGGTCCACAGGTCCATGGGCCCACAACGGAACCCGTATTTAATTAATTTGTGCCCCAGGGAGGTGGTGGTCACTGGGGCAGTGTGGGGCAGCTCGAGCCCCCCCACAGTAATTTTTTTAAGATAGCCCCTGGGAGGTAGTGGTCCCCAGGCTGCGGGGGACGTGGTCCCCTGCATTTAATGAATATAGCCCCGGGAATGTGCTGGTCCGTGGGGCTGCATGGGGGACAGGAGCCCCACACACATTTTTTTAAATAAAGCTCCGGGGAGGTGGCGGTCCCTGGGGCTGGAGGGGGCCACGTTGACCTCCCGCACTAAATGAATATAGCCCTGGGAGGTGGCGGTCCCCAGGGCTGCATGTGGGGGGCAGAAGCCTCACACACATTTTATTTCAAAAAAGCCCTGGGGATGTGGCGGTCTCAGGGGCTGCGGGCAGGCCCGTGTCGACCCCCACATTTCATGATCATAGCCCTTGGGAGATGGCGGTCCGCCAGAGTTGTGGGGGCCCACGTGAGTCCCCGCATCATTATTTGTAATTGCCTCCAGGACCTTGAGAAATATGAATAACTGAGAAATGTTTAAATTGCTCAGCAACTACTGACATATTTACACCATTTAACAAAAAGAGGGGCATATTATCAAGCACGGCGTTAAAATTATCGCCGCTTCGATAATGGGCTTGATAATATGCCGCAGAGAATTCCAATAGAAGCCCATGTTGACACCAGAACATTGGCTTCCATGGGAATTCTCAATGGCATATTATCAAGCCCATCATCGCTGCTTTAGCTGCAGTTTTCTGCCACTAAAGCTGCACTAATTTAACGCTGTTTCATGATAATATGCCCCAGAGTGCTTTCTGAACCAAAAACTACCATTTTGACCAATTTGGCGTAATTCCGTTAAGCAGTTCAAGCTGTAGCCGTGTCTAATATTTCCTATGGAAATTAACATGCAGGAAATGCTTTTTGGGGCCGCCCTTTTTATTGGTCCCCACTTGATGAATAACCCCCCAAACGTTCAACACAACACAGGAGCTGACCTGACTTCCCCAGCACGTATAGGAAATCCCAATGCGTTTCGGTCTCACCTCAGGCCTTGATCACGGGTTGGGTTGTACAATTTCCTGTATCATATTTATTTTTAGTACCAATGTCATCATTTCCTGTTTGCACTCCCTGATGGTATTTGTAGTTAAAGACATTAGTATGCATTTTCCAGCAAAGTGACTAAGTGCAAAATTGTGAAAAAAATACTTTTGAAGTGCAAAGTTTAATCAAAGTGCAATAGTGCAAGTTTTTATATACAGGAACAATCATCCCATATTGTTTCTATCTACCCTCTGGTGGGTACAATCTTACCCACCAGAGGGTAGATAAAAACAATATGGGACAATTAATAAAATAATACTGGGCACAGGATATTTATGAAATGTAATTGTAGAAAATGCCTCCATTTCGAAATATTTATGCTTATAACATTTGTTCCTGTATATAAACACAGAACACGTCAATACATTTTTTATATAGTAATTCAAATGTGGTGTGATTTATTGGGATGCATTGTTCAATCAAATATCATGCTTGTTGTCTTTTATTGAAAATAGATGTAAATATTTCTGTGGAAATAAGCAATTTATGTTTTAGAAAAACAATTCAACTTGAATTATTAAATATGCATTTATTGTGCTTAATTATCAACATATTAATGTAAAAGTAATATATAGATACATTAATAACCTAATTAATAAATGGAGGTATATTGATTTTATTTCAATTAAAATTATTTTTACAATGGGCGGGGGTTAAGTTTTAGTGCTAAATAAACATTTTTAAAAGTCAATAGTTTTCCCAATAGTTGTTGGGTGGAGTTAGGATAGTGTATCTGCACTTGATAAAATTAAACACTTTCCCCAACTGTAATTTGAACAGAGCTTGAATAGTCAATCTACAGTAACTAAAATGGTTACCATTGGTAGTTGGAATGGAGAGAAAATATTAACTCTGCATTTGCTAAAACTCAACCACTTTACCCAAATGTTGCTGGGTTGGAGTGAGATGTTAATTCTTCACTTCAAAAAAATAAACACTTTACACAATGTTAGAAGGGTTGGTGGGACAATGATAACTCTGCACTCTACAAATATATACATATACTTTGCCCGATGTTAGGTGAGTTGTACTGAGAATAGTAAATCTGGTATTCCACTAAAAAATACACTTTCCCCAATGGAGAATGGGTTGGAGTGATAATAGGTTGTAGCAGGCCTGGGGGAAATTCTGAATTTTGCTTATGCTGTTGTAATCTCATGGAACCTCTGGCATTTTGCATTACCCTTGTTACACAAAATGGGTGTGGTTTTGCCATAAGGTCAGATTGTGTAATTGAAATTTTGTTCAGTGAATATCTGAATGCAGCACCACTGGAGCAACACAAAAAACAGAACTGGAGTAGTTGTTGTTCACATAATGCACATAATTTTGGGTCACTTTTAGCACAAAATGCAGCCTCAGTTTCATAATGGATGCAAGGATGCATTTTGTGCTAAATATTAGTGCAAAATGCTAGACCAGCATTTAGTGGAATACACATAATTTCCCATTATTTTCGATCATGTCACATATTTTTCACAAAGTAATTCTTCACTCAAAAAATAAACACTTTCCCAATGTTACTTGGGGTGAGTGAGAATGGTAAATTTGCATGCCTCAAACTGTACACTTTACCCAGGGGTGAATGGATTTGAGTGAAAATAGTGAAACTGCATTTCCCCAAATTAAACACTTTCCCCAGTGGTAGTTGGGTTGGGGTGAGAATAGGAAATCTGATCTACCCAAAAATAAACACTTTCTATAATGAAAATTGGGATGGAGCAAGAATTGTAAATATAAACTCTCCAAAACTGTTTTAACGATTTTCTCACTCACAGAACAGGAATCACTGTAGTATTATCAAAGAAGTAGGTTTTCCGCAAAAATTGGCTGCCTGGTTGTAATCTATTGCAGTGAGCACTTGTTGATAAAGGGAAACCCATATTTCTATCCTAATTAGCTTAATCATTTTCCTCTGAATACCTCCATAGACCTGACTTTAATTTTTATTGTTATTATTTGTATTATTGTTATTGCTATTATTATTATTATTATTATTATTATTATTATTATTATTATTATTATTATTATTATTATTATTATTATTATACTATCATAAGAACAGGAAACACAACCAGCATATATCTGTGTAATAATGAGCCATATCTCGTTTTGAGCAGAGAGGTGGGTTTCCAGTATCAAGACGTGTCTTTTACCATTGGAACAGAAAAAGTTGAAATACACTACAGAAAGGAAAGTCCACTCCTACGTGGAAAATCCCAGATTTTGTTAAAGAAAATATGGTACTCCTAGCTACATAATTGTATAACAATATTTAGTCAAGAGTTTAAATGGTAGCAAATTCAGTTTTTGACAGAACTCTGTAGATCCTATAGATAGTTTGGAGCAGGGAAATTATAGATATTTAAGGTCATCTTTATAGAATTTTTTGCAATGTAATTAACTACATCTACAATATATATGTGTGGCAGGATCTTCAGAAGAATCTTCAACAGGTTTTAAAGCCTATGAAAAGTTTTATAATGTACCATGATTTGGGACAAACACCAAATGGATATGTTTCAGAAATATTTAAAACCAATATTATTTGTAACAGTGTGGCTTTTTTTAAATTTATATAGCATGTAAGGAAAACATTAACTAATATAACTGTGGGTTCTATGACAGTGATGGCTGCTAACATGTTCATTTGACAAAAATGGATGAGTAGTAGATATTTTTCGAGGGAATTTTTTTATATTAGGCGCTTTGGAAAGAATGACTTTCATTGCTAGAAATAGTTTAAGATTTCTACAATGGTATATGGGAAAAGTTTCTAACATTGGGTGAAAGATAATACATACTTTGTTGTACATAGATTTAAGCAGAACAATGTGATTATTTATTCTAATTGAATTATCTGAATTAATCTTCACAGGATACAGTACTCAAGTTTATCTTTGTAACCATCAACTGATGATATTTTTATTTTCCTGACTGGATGATCTATAATTTACCTGTGTTATTGTCAATATGGACAAAACCGGGGTTCTCATCATGGGCCCACACCCCGACGCCTGGAATAACACCTGGTGGCCCCTGCCCTCGGGGACCTCCCCTCCCCCACGGAACACACACGCAACCTCAAAATCATCCTGGACTCCAAACTCAAATTGGACCGCCAGATCAACGGCATCACCTCGGCCTGCTACCACACCCTCCGCCTCCTCCGTAAGACCTTCAAATGGATCCCCCCGAACACAGGAAAACTGTCACACATGCCCTTATCGGTAGCAGATTGGACTACGGCAACACACTCCACGCCGGGATCAACAAAAACCATACCCTCAAACTCCAGAATGTCCTAAACGCTGCCACCAGACTAGTCCTCAACCTACCGCACCAAAGCCACATCAGCCAACACTAACGGACTCTACACTGGCTCCCCGTCGAGAAGAGAATCACCCTCAAACTTCTCACCCATGCACACAAGGCCCTCCACAACACTGGACCCGCCAACTTGAACCACCGCCTCGCGTTCCACGCTCCCCAGCATTCTCTATGCTCAGCCCAGTTCTCCCTCGCAACGGTTACTCAGATTAAGAAAAGCAGAACAGGAGATCGCTCCTTCTCCCTCCTCGCGGCCAAGGCATGGAACTCCCTACCTCTCCACCACTAACAGACTAAGTTGCTAAAGGACCTCAAGACCTGGCTCTTGGAAGGAACTCAGTTAACCTCCAGAATCTGCGGGAACTCCGCCCCTCTCTCCCTCAGTGCCTTGAGACTCGTTCCGGATGAGTAGCTTGCGCTCTATAAACCCCTGATTGATTGATTGGTTCATATTTATTGAAACTCTGTAAAAATGATCTAACTAAATAAAATAAGAAAACAAATCCATTTACTTGAATTTACCATTGGTTATTAGGTATTAAGTACTACTGTTTAAAAGTCACTTTAAAAATGTAACATTCCACCTTTGATTTACAGGTTTATCCTAAATTACCCTTGTATTATGAATTTGTTTATTGGTGATAAAAGTGTAACCTCATTTTAACAAGAATTCAAGGACAATATAAGACCATGTTAAAGCTATAAACAATTCTATTCTATTCTATTGGATTTGTAAAGCACATGGTTACCCGTGGACGTTCCAGTGCTAGCATCCAACTGAACACGTGAGCCACCTAGTGATTCCCGACCAAAAGAACAGATTCATTTTCAATCAGCCAGGATTTCAAGGACTTCCTGTAGGTTAGTTCATTATCCATCAGGCGCTGCCTACTCAGCGGGGAGTTTCATAGTTTAGGGGCAAGATAGGGGAGATAGGAGAAAGAATGCCCTCTGCATCTCATCCTGTGAATTTTTTTAACCTGCAGGAGTCACGTATTTGTTTGCTTAAGAGATCTCCCTAATGTGTAAGACTCCAGTAAGGGTCGCAATAGCCTGGGCCTTTAGTGTGGAATGCTCTATGTGCTTAACACAGAGCCTTAAACTTCATTTGTTGTTCAACTAGGAGCCAGTGTATCATTTCCAAGGTGTTCTGAGCTGATTGACATCTTGAAAGGTTTAAAAGGAGGCATGCAGTCTTATTTTGTATATCTTGAAGCCTCTTAATTACGAGTTGCCATAGTCCAGGCGCGATAGTACCAATACCTGAACAACTAGCCTTCTAGAGGAGGGATAGCAAATCTATAACTTTCCTAAGCATTCTGAGACGGCCATAAGAATTGGCTGATAGTTTCCTAAACTGAAATTCCATTGAAAATGTGTTATTAAGTCACAGCCCCAAGCTCTTTATGGGAGTTTTTGGGGACAGGCAGTTCCTAAACAGTCTGGTAAAGCCTAACAGGCATTCAAGGTTCGAATTGTTGCCCAAGAGTATAATCCATGTTTTGCTGGCCATCCAGTTGGCCACTTCCTTTAAACATGGAGCAAGTTGTTGAGATTTTGGACCGTGCTCAGGTGAGATGGATAACACTAACTGGGTGCCGTGTGCATATGATACAATAGACATCCCAAATGCTTGTACAATCTCAGTGAGAGGGTGCATGTAGAGATTGAAAAGCCTGGGACTGTGTGCTAAACTCTGGGTCACTCTGGATTTCAAGGGAAAAGTGTCAGAGTTCCCAGAGTTATTGAAGGGTAAAATGAAAGGCCAAAGTGAGTAATCCCCATGAGATGTCAGAATGCTGTAGTGTGATTCAGTGTTGTGCAACCCCCTTGCTCGCTGGGCGTGGTTAATTACCGACAGCTGCAATACTGATGAAATGGTTAAGACTTAACAATTAAATTTAAAACTGAAACTGTAAATATAGATGGCACCTTGCTTAGAACTGACCTCTAAAAAATCATTAATAGATTTGGAAAAAAGTTTAGCATCTGAAGTAAAATCCCTACATTCATGGGTGGCAAATTTTCAGTCCGTAACTAAAACGTGGCAGGTATTTGAATGCTAGGAGTGATAGAGAAATTCTAGTAATTACCATCCTATCCACTTAATTGATTGCCTTCCATAGATCTTTTGTAGGAAAGTTCTTAAAAAACAACTTGGCTGCTTGAAAAATAAATCATTAGCCAATGCCATGCTTGCTTTAGAGAAAAGGTCAATACAGTTTACCAAGTTTTTGATTTTTTCTGATAAAATGAAAGGCTGTGGAACTCCTGGGTGCAGACTTTATGTCACATTTGTGGACTCTTTACAGTTTGGAGTTAAATGAACACTGTTTGAATGTGGCTTATTAGTAGAGGTAAGTAAGTACCTACTGTTGCGAGGTGAAAGTATTATGTTGTATGGCAGGGGTACTTTACCATGTAATACTAGCACAATACACAAAGATGGACCCCGGGTGCTCTCTCAGTACACCTTCATTCAGTCCTGGTAGAATGGCAAAGGGCAGACAAGCTACTTAGAGGAACATGTGTTAACCATTTCACATCACCAACATGTAAGATAAGTAATTGACACGACTGGAGAGAAATTCAACACCAATTTAAAAGAATAGCTCTGATTTTTATATAGTTTTAGACACCAAAACAAAATCAATAGATACAGTAGAACCAGAGTTATAAATTTTTTAACATTAAATAAATCAGTATTACGCAATGTGAAACCATTGGTTACTTAGAGAGTGAGTTCATCGGAACTCACTTGGAGTTAAGGTTTCGTGAGTCTCTAGATCATTTTACAACAGCTAGCACTATTTTACCTGGCAGGTGGGAGCAGGGTGCAAAGGTGTACTTTAGCTGTCAATCAGGCTTGCAGTATTGAAATGGTTACCTTAGCAAAAAGGTACTTGCAGGGAGAGTTGAGCAAACCCTTTTGAAACTTGAGCAAGTACCTGTCCCTGGACCAGGAGTCTCCAGGCAGATCTGATCTAACTGGCTCTGGGACTTGGGTGCAAAGATGCTTCTGGCTATCCGTGGTGCTGCTGGACAGGATCCGCAGACAGTGGAGCTGGCAGGAATGCAAAGAAAGGGTAAAGACAAATGCAAGATCTTTTAGATCGTGCCAGAGGGTGGCTGGTTGTTTATCCCGTTGACTCTCTCCCAGTGCTTAATTTGTAAATAAGTAAGTGCCAGGGCTCTTGTAAGGAGACGACTGCAGCTTGAGCCACACATTGCCCTGTCCTGCTGCCATTGATAGGAATACCACAACTACTAACCTTCACACTCCTACAAGTGTGACAATTAGGACTGTTCCAGGCCCCCAAAGCTATAAGAATTACTTGGGCAGCAGGTATATATGTTTAATGTGTATTGAAATAGTTGACTTATGATCTGATACAGTGCCTCCTTTTAGCAGACTGTCACAAGTGCCAGTGTTGACAATTAAGTGCCAGTGCTGAGCACCAGAAAAAGCCAGCTCAAATTCAACACTGCTGTCTTCTCTTCAAGCGTCGAGTGATGCAGGTTGTAGTTGGACTGACCACAATCCAAAGCCATGGTACCTGCAAGCACTCCGGTTGAGGAAATCTTTATCCAGAGGACCAGGGGCGCATTGTAGAAAGCTGAGCCTCAGTTAGCATAGGAACTACAGTTCCTGAAGCCACCTACCAAGGACTTTGAGGAGCCACACTGGATGTCTCGGGGAGCAGGACTTCGAGGTCATGGACATAGTGGTTTGTTCCTGCTGACTGCAGGGGACTAGTTCCTCTACCCCAAGGGAGTTCTTCGGAAGTCTGGAGTTTGCAGAGGGGTGTGCCTTCCTTGTGGGACCACTCTCTTGCCTTGGTCGAGTCGCAATCCAGCTGGTGCATGGTGTCTGCCACAGGTGCAGAGCTTAGCGCCTACCTTCGTTGAGACCTGCCTTGTCGTGGGCACAAATCTCTTTTTGTCATCACATTGAATCTAAGGTTCTGGTGTCTAGGGTGCCCCTTAAATCCTGGATTTAGGGGTGTTAGTCGATATGAGAACTATTAGCCATTTGGCATCTTTTCCTGTCGCTAATCCGACCCAGTAGTGAGGACATTCTGTGGCCGTTTATCACTAAAACTAGTCAGAACCTGATTTCTACCCTAAATTCCAGACAGCCAAAACCATCCTTGACTGTACAGCTCACCTGCAGCACCCTAGAGGTGTAGTCAGCCTTGTTGAGGTGGACGTCTCCCACATAACTAATTTCCTGCCTGTGAAAAACTGCCTGGGGCAGGGGAGGCTTTGTCCCCAAGTGTGGGACAAGTTCCTTTGCCAAGTGGCGGCAGTGAAGCCTTTGAGGCTCACCGCCACATTGGTCTAATCACTAGCCAGCCTGTGTGGGCAGATGTGTCACCTTCTGCTCACACAGTTCTTTATCTCTGGCCTCTGGAAGTGGCACACACTCCCCAGCATGAGGCCAGACTTCTGTCTTGTTGGGAAATCTTTGAAAAAGCCCACCAAGGCACAATAACACACTGTTAACTTAGTGGCCACTATCTAAAGTGCCACATAGGTACATGCTGATTAAACCTCTACACCACCATCATGTTGAGGGTTAAAAAGCACTGTGCTTTACACCAAACACAAGAAATCGGCCAGGTCATCATGGAGCTGGACATATAGGTAATGTCCATATGCCAGCCCATGTTATCCGGTGAACCTCTGGTCACTTGCGGCAGTATTACATTTAAAACTCTACCACAAGGCAATATCTGCTTGCACATATATTCCCACACACATAATATAATGCACCCTGCCTCATGGGCTATAAGAGGGCTGCCTTTGCAGTGACTGACATATTAGATGCAGCGAGGTGACCCTATCACATATGGTGTGTGCAGAGTGGAACTCGGGCACTTAAGCTGCTTGTGCAGGGAGGACATAGCAAAGTGACAAACTTCAGTTTTAATCAGGTCACTTAAGGGTGGCAAAATAAGTGCTTTCACATCCCTACCCTGGGTACCACTGATATCATATAAAAGGGCCTTACAAGGGTGCAAAATTACTTGCCAATTAGGTGTACTAATTCGCAACTACGTTTAAGGGAAAGAGCACTGGTGCTGGGCCTGGTTAGCAGGACCCAGCATACTTTCAGATCAATTAGCACAGCATCAGCAGCCAAAAGTGGGGTACATCTGCAAAAAGTCCAGTTTACTACACCTGCAACTAGCAATAAGGCCACAATCACAAAATAAGGCTCAGTCAAGGTTTCAATAAATGATTCCCATGCTCAACCCTTGGTAGCTGGCTGCGGGCAGGCAGGCTTAACTTAGGAGACAGTTGTGTAAAGCATTTAAAAACACCAATACATTAAATAAGTAAGACACAACACACAATAAAAATCCAATACCAATTTATAAAATATTTTTGTATGATTAAAATGACACCAAAATGACAAAAATCCAATGTAGAGAACCATAGACCAGAGCGCTAGTCTAAAGTTCCAGAAGCTCTATGTTGCTTGTTGGGATGTTGGGACTATGTCTTCCACAATGCACCTGACCAAATTCTTAAAATGTTACTGGACGCTATCCAGTTGGGTTCTCCTTGGTGGAGATGATGCAGGTGGAGCTCTTTGAACCTGTTGTTTTTGGTTAGTCCACTCCTTAAAGTTTTATAGTCAAGCAAAGTCCTTCTTTTGCTGAAGCCCAAAGTGTGCAGCACGTGCAGTCCTTCAAAGTACAGACCTCTTGGTGCAGGCCAGAGGTTCAGCAGGGCTGTCTAAGTTTCCCTAACAATCCACTTCCAGCCCCTCTACTAATTCAATTACTGGGGCTCCTATCTGGCTGGGGGTGCAGGATGTGTGGGTGAGCCTGTGTCCTGTCCTAACTGTCATTCGACCTTTGAAGATCATTTTGGCTATTCCACCCCCGTCCTGCCTTTTGCTCTGCAGCTGCAGATCTCCTCCCACCGAATGTCCTTTGTCTCTGTGCAGGCCCCTTCACACCTCATCAGAGCAGTTTGGCTCAGCCTGTCAATGGCTGGCCATTCCGGAGAGGAAGCTAGAAGGCTGGATTTCAGCTAATCAGAAAAACAAGTTCTAAAACTAAACTTATTGTCTGTGAGAGTAATAATAAATCTAACCGTGGCAAGATGTTGGATTTATTCTAACTATCATTGTAATACTTTGAAGTTTATTTTTAGCTCACTTCTACCAATAGTTAGACTTTATTAAAGTATTCCCATGTTAGCCTATAGAGTCAATGTGCTGCAATGGGGAAAATGAAATTTACAGTTTTCCCCTCACCATGTCATATAAAATATCTTTTTATCATTTCCCTGCTTATAGTTACAAGGCACCCTACCCCTGGGGTACCTAGAAGAGACTTCAGAGGTGACATATGTAAAAAGATAAGGTAATTTAAGACTTTGGAAGTACCTTTAATTCCAAAGTCGAATTTGCATATAATTTACTTTTAGAAGCAGCCAGCAAGACAGGGCTGCCTTTAAAATGACAGCAGGCAACCCAGCAGTGCACAGCTAGGTGCATTAAATATGCTGGGCCTCTAAACCTACACAATCAACCATATATTAGGGGCTTACAGGTAGGTTGTCATACAAATTGTAATTAGACCTGATTACCATATACCTTTTAGACAGAGCACTGGCACTGGGTCTGGTTAGCACAGTCCAGTCCAGGGCACAATCAGACTTGGTTACCACCAGTACCAGTCAAAAAACAGGGGTGACCAGGATAAAATGGATGGCTTTCTCACATAGTCCCCCCCGTCCCCCCCCAAGATGAAAGGTGATTGGTAACGAACCTAAACCCTGATAGTCCTCATCAGCTAAGTGGAAAAACCTGGAAAGTCCAACTACTCTGGCAAGGGCAGTTCAAGGTCAGTGTTCCAGTGTGCAGTCTGTCCCCATAGGAAATGGACCACCTCAACAGTTTAGGATTCTCCCCCTCATGAGCCGTATGTTAGGTCTGTGGTCAGTTTGAACACAGAAGTGAACACCAAACAGGTATGACCTCCACTTCTTCATGGGCCTGACCACAGCAAAGGCTTCCTTCTCAATGGCACTCCATCTTGGTTCTGTGGGGAGAAGTCGCCAATTGGCTGATATGGGCCCTCCATCGTTAACTTTTGTCAGCACTGCCCCAATCCCTTGATCTGAAACATCTGTCTGAACTACACATGACTTTGTGTATTCAGGTGCCAGTTGCACTGCTGCTGATCACATAGCCTCTTTGAGTGCCAAAGGCCTTCTGATACTCTGGGGTTCTAATGACTTTCTTGGGATGCTTTTTAGAAGTGAGTACTGTTAGGGGAGTCACAATGGTGCCATAGTTTTGAACACATCTATAGTACACAGTCAGACCGAGGAATGCTTGACTTGTGTCTGGGTTGTAGGAGCTACTCAATCCTAAATGGTTTGGATTTTGGGCTGGAGAGGTTGTACTTGGCCTCCACCCACCAGGTGGCCCAGGTACACCATGAACTCTGCTCTATCTTGCAATTGCTGGCCGTAATAGTCAGGCCTGCTTGCTGCAGGGCCTGAAGCACTCCCTTTAGGTAGTCCAGGTGTTCTTCTTAGATGGAACTGTAAACAGCTATATCATACAGATAAGCTGCACTGTTCTGCTCTAAACCAGACAGGACCCTGTTCACCAACCTTTGGAAGGCTGCAGGTCCATTCTTTAAGCCAAAGGTCATTCCTGTGAACCGTTAATGTCCCTCTGGTGTAGAGAATGCTGACCTCTCCTTTGCTCCTTCACTGGGAGCAATCTGCCAGTAGCCTGAGGTCAAATCAAATGTGCTCAGGAACCTTGTGGCCCCTGACCTGTTGATGAGCACATCAGCTCTAGGTATAGGGTGAGCATCAGTCTTAGGGACTACATTCAATCCTCCATAGTCCACACAGACATGTAACTCCTTCTTTCCCCTTGAGGATGAGGTTTGGGTACCAGCAACACTGGGCTCAATTACTCCCAACTCCAGCATCGTAACAAAGTCAGCCTTGATGCTGGTTCTGATATGGTCAGAAAACCTGTGCAGCTTATTTTTGACAGGTAGGCTGTCACCAGTGTCCATGCCATGTATGCACCAGTTGATGATACCTGAGGTGAAAGAGAACAGACCAGCAAACAGGTTTATCACCTGCTTGCAGTCTCTGTGCTGCTGGTCAGTCAATTTGGTAGAGAGTACAACTCCCTCCACTGACCCATCTTGCACATTGGTAGAGAGGAGATCAGGCAATGTCTCAGACTTTTCCTCTCCCGCTTCATCTGTGACTATCAACATGGTCGGCCATGTCTTGGTGGGGCTACAACCTATTGAAATGCAAAACCCTGTGGGAAATCCTGGGGGCGTTACAGTCTACCAGGTAGGTAACCACATCCTTCCTCTTTAGGATTGTGTAGGGCCGAGTCCACTTGTCCTGGAGGGCCCTGGGAGCTGTGGGATCCAACACCCACACCAATTGTCCGAAGTGTACTCAGGTATAGTAGCCTTTTGGTCATACCAGAGCTTCATGAGCTCTTGGCTGACCTCCAGTTTTCTGTTTGCTTTGTACATGTACTCTGCCATGTAAGACCTTAGACCTAGTATATAATACAACGCATTGTCCTTGACTTCCTTGAGAGACTCTGCCCAGGATTCTCCCACAAGACACAATGGCCCTCCTACAGGGTGCCCAACCAACAATTCAAGGGATTAAGCCAACTCCCTTAAGTGACACCTCCCTGTATGCAAACAGTAGGCATTGGAGGAGAAGGTCGCATCTCTTCCTGAGTTTGTCATACAAACTCATAATCATGCCCATATGGGTCTTAGTCAACCTTTCTACCAGACAATTAGTCTGTTGATGCTATGGAGTGGTGAACTTGTAGGTAACACCAAATTCCCCCCACATCACCTTCAGATAGCCAGACATGAAATTTGTGCCTCTATCTGAAATGACCTCCTTTGAGAAACCCACTCTGGTGAACACACCAGGTAGGACCCAAGCCACTGAAGGAACAGTAGCCATTCTGAGGGGTATTGCATCAGGACATCTTCTGGTATGGTTCGTTGCCACCAAGATATATCTGTTCTCTGAGGCAGTAGGTGGGTGTAGGAGACCAACAATGTCCACCCCACCCTCTAAAGGGAGTCCCACTCAGTGGCATTGGTATCAAGGGAGGCATTATCTTGCCCCCGTCTTACCACTGGCCTGACAGGTTGCACAGAACTCCTTCTCTTTGGCAGACATGTTGGACCAATAGAAATGGTCAACAAACCTCTTCTATGTCTTACTTTGACCCAAATGTCCTGCCAAGGGGATGTCATGACTTAAAGTGAGGAGGAATTCCCTGTACATTTGGGGGACTGCTAACCTCCCGGTGACCCCTTCTTTGAGGTCTCTGGCCTCAGTGTAGAGAACTCCATCATCTCAGTAGACTTTGTGGAATCCACTTACTTCCCCTTTCTTCTGCCTGGAGGCGGTCTGCCTCAGGCTCTCAAGTGTGGGACACTCTCTCTGTCCCTGACACAATTCCTCTCTGAATGGTCCACCAGCTCATCTTAGTTCTGCCAAGTTAGACTGATCTTGCAGGGGTGGCATTCCTACCTCAGAGGTCTGATCCAACTCCTCTGAGTCATATTCCTCCTGCACTTCTGGAGTTCTTTGGACTGGTTCACCAGACATTGTGCCCTTTCCCTTCCCATTAGAGACTTGGCCCATTGTTCCAGGGTCCAAGTGTCCAGCGTTTCCTTTGTGTGCTGTCTGTGACCTGGTCACAGCACATACCCAATCAGTGTCCTTGCTTGGACCTTTCTTTCTACCCCTGACCAGTCAGACGCTTCAAGATCATTTCCCAATTGACACTCTACTGGGAGTGCAGGAGACACTACTGCCTTCTTAGGGCCTGTCACACCTCCCCATTCCAAAATCACCATTGCCATGGGATGTAGTTTAGCTCTGCTGTCTGCATATGTTACCTGGTGATATACCCCAGGTATGATATGATCTGGACTAACCGGTTTCTCTGTGACCATGGTTACACTGGCTCCTGTATCTCTCAGAGCCTCAACCTCAGTTCCATTGATTTTAGGCATCCGCATGTATCTCTCCATATGGGAGGCAAGTCAGCCAGGGTTGAAATTTACCCCACCCAAGGATGCTGAGGTTGCATCTGTGATACCCTTTCCCATCTCTGGGACAATCTGCACCCCCACACCTACACTGACAATCCCCTGGGACTGACCACCAGTGAGGGGCTTCTTTGTGCAGACAGCATCTCCTCTCTTGTGTTCTGACTGAAAATACTTCTAACCCTTCCCTGCCTTCATAAGGTCAAGGATCTTTCCTGCCTTTGCAGGGTCAAAGGACTTCTCCCACTATCCCTCCCCTTGAAAGTGGATCGGGTCAGAGTTCCTCCCCCTGCACAGGTGTTTGAGGATCTTTAGAGGATTTTTATCATCTTTTTCCTGGGCCTTACCCTGGGGGGAACATTCCCCCTTTTTTCTGATCACCCCTCTGGTGTTGATTGAAAATCCTGGTTCTCAACCACTCTTCAGCTGCCTCGCCCAATCCCCTGGAACTAGATTACTTAGAGTACATTAGATACTGGTGTAACTTCTCTTGCACACAATCAGTCAGGATGGGCTCTTTAAAGAATACATTGTACAGCCACTCATAAGTACCCACCTGATCACCTTGAAACCAGCGCTCTAGTGCCTTCACTGAGATGTCAACAAAGTCCACTCAGGATTGTATGTTTACTTTCTGGGTTTGCCTGAACTGCACCTTGTACTGCTCTGGGGTGATACTAAAGCTTATTTCCAAATATTATCAGCAGCTGGTAACTCCCTATACCTACACAACCCCATAAGCTCAATCACAGTGAGTTTGGGTAGGTTACCCAGATCAAGCTCCACTGTAGCCCTAGTTTTGGGTCACAAAAAACATTGCAAATCAGAGATAGAACAATTTAGAAAAATGTTAAATGAATTAAAAACAGTTTAGTCCAAATTCTTTTTTTTTTAGAAATCCATTTTTGTTCTACATCAATTTAATGGATTTTTAAAGATCTTCACTTAATTACTGTATGGTGTGGTCAAACATAAGTACGTGATCTGACTACTGCGCACCAAATGTTGGAATGTGGATTATTAGTAGGGGTAAGTAGGTACCTACCTCTAGTTCTAAGGCCACAATCACAATATAAGTCCCAGTCGTAGTCTCAATAAATGATTCCCTTTCTCAACCTTTTGTAGCTGACTGCAAGCAGGCAGGCTTAATTTAGGAGACAAGTGTGTACATGTATTAAAGACATCAATACCTTGAATAAGTAAGGTACAACACACAATAGAAATCCAACACCAATTTTATAAAGATAGGAAATATTTTTATGATTAAAATGACACTAGAACAACAAACATCCAACATAGGGAACAGGAGATATGGATTTTTCAATTTTAAATTCTTTCTAGTGTCTAAAAATGAAAAGAGACAACTTGGGACATCCAGTCACGCTTGTTTGAGGCCAACCGTATTCAGCAGGCGGTACGCCCCGGTCAAGTTTTTACCTTCGGACTTAAGACCTGATTACAATGTCGGTCTGAAAGCCTCTGACCGACAGTCGGATTCCCCTAGACCGTGTCGGACTCGGAACCCATCTGCCCGACTCAGTCGGAAACAATTCAGACCGACCGAATACGATGCTCGCGGTCGAAGGGGAACAGTTTGGTTATTCCGACTCGGTTCCGACCGGCATTTGGAGAATCTGAGTTGGTCTGAGCCAATTCGTACATCTCAATGGACAGCATTTCTGACTGACCGATTACGATGTCAGATTCCAACAGCCTTTCCAACTTGCTTTGTATGACACGAAAAGGATGTCGGAAACTGACTTTGGGGGAGCAAACCCCCCTTCATCCTGAGTCCTCTGGGTTGGGGTTGAGGGGGATACCCAAGGGACCCCCATATAAAAACCATGCACATTGTGACAGGCAACATGTGGTGCCTGCGACAGGGTGCAAGGTTTTCCGCATCCACCCATTTTCCCCATAGGAGCCTGTGTTGTCGGTCAGAACACAGGCTCCAATTGATGTCATGGGAGTCCTTCTGAACGGTGTTCGGAAGCATCATAATCGGTCAGACGGAACCGCTGAACGCCAGTCAGTAGGAAAAGAATCCGACAAGGAGTCGGGCGGTTTAGTTTCCAACTGACATCGTATTGAGGCCCTTAGTTGTTTTTCTGTAATAATAGTACTTTATTGTGTGATTATTTAAAACCATAACAATTTGTTTCTTGTTTAGTTTTTTTTTTTTTAAAGGACATACAGTGCTTGTTTACAAAAAACAGAGCTTTAAAAGATTCAGATTAATAGTAAGACAGTCAAAAATATAGGAATACGTAAAATATCCAGTTATTAGTAGGCAAGAAACAATGGTCCAATAGACTGTTCTGGGGGATCAGAAGTTTGTGGAGTAAGCCTAGGATGACATAGCGGCACAGCCGGTTTGAAGGAGATTTGCTGCCCTGTTTCTGCCCAACAATTTGGCTGCTCTGTCAACAAATCTAGTGAACCGAATGTTCAGCTTCGTATTGTCTGAGTTCAGGGCAGCAATAATGGCTTGACGACAAGTACGAACTCAAAGTTTATTCCGTTCATCCCGCAGTGAGAGCCTTCTGTCAATCAGCAGAGCAGGACAAGCACAGGCTATATGCTCCATTGCTTCTCAGTGATAGCCACACTCCCTGCAATTGATGCTAGCACTGGTGCGGTGCCATTCGGGCAAATTATTTAAAAAAGGCCTTCTCCCATCCTCAGGGCCATAAACTTTAGCTTCCAGAAAAGTGCAAATGTGCTTGATAAATAGGGTGATTGGACCCCTGGTTCAAAATCAGAGATTACCACCCAGGCGTGTTTCCTTCTGCACAACATCGCCCTGTCGGAGTGAAAGGACCACAGCCGAACACTTGACTTGATGTCTACCTTTAGCGCCTGCTGAGATGGGTTTGTTCTCCAATATTCCTTAACTCCGAGTAGTTGCAGGGAATTGTCCAGATGATGCCGATGTTTATGGCTGAATTGGCTGGTTGAAATTTTGTTCCAAAGTCTGGCCTCCAGGCTGCCCTCCCGGGCATTACGCATTTTGTTGCAGAGCTTTATGAACGCACCTGCCTCAACGCCGTGATAGTCCAGTAAGCCAAATTCTAGTCTAACTTGGGCTGGAGATGCGGATCTAGGCAGGCGAAAAGCATGTTTAAAAATTTTGGTGGTTAGTTTATTTCAAAAAATACTTATTCCACCCTTCATGATCTCATGCCCATATGACAAGGAGATGGTGATCTTTGCCGTCATTACCTTTAGCATTGGGGTTAGGCTAGGGCCGAGTAAACGCTTCGAAAGTTTCGCGGAGGCAGCCTGTTTTTCTGTAGCTTTTTCTCTCAACGTCGAGCGAGGCACCTCGTCAGGCCCTGTTCCAGGTTGACGACGGCGACTTGGTTCAGGCTGAGGCCTAACTGAACTTCTAGAAGTCTTTTGCTCCAGACCATTCAGTAGGACAAACCTGAAATCCAGGCTGGGTCGAGGTTCGACGATGGCATCTTGACTCTCGATGGTGGGTCGATCATCTTATGGTGCTTTTTGCCAAAAATTATCCAAATGTTCTCAAACTTCTGGAGATGATTCCAAAAGGTCTTTGGGGGATTCCAAAGTGTCCACAGCACCAATCCAAGCTTCCAGAAGCTCTGAGGGATGTTGGGCTACATCCCCAACAATGCACTCTGCCAAATCCTCAAATGTCCTGGTGCCTAGATGGGTTCTTCTTGGTGGAGGTAATGCAGGTGGAGCTCTTTTAACCTATTGCTTTCAGAGAGACCACTCCTTAAACATTTAGAGTCAGGCAAAATCCTTCTTTTTCTGAAGCCCAAAGTGCGCTGCAGGTGCAGTCCTTCAGAGTGCAGTCCTCTTGGTGCCTGCCAGAGGTTCAGTGGGCAGTCCTTCTTCTTCTTCTTTCTTTCAGGCAGGAATCTGAGTTGTGGGACAGATCTCCCATATTTATCACTGTGCTTTTGGGAGATAAGCAGGGGTGCACCTCTGATCAATGGGGTGCGGGGTGCCACCATCAGGTATGACAACTTCCTCCAAAGTAAATCGCCAGATCAACGCTGTCTCATCTGCATTCTTCAACACCCTCTAAATACTACATAAAACATTCAAATGTTTTCCCCGACTCCAGGAAAACTGTCACTCACGCCCTCATCACCTGCAGACTGGACTATGGCAATGCCCACTACGCCGGAACCAACAAAAACTCCTCCGCAAACTGTAGACCCTCATGAGCGCCGCAGCCAGACTAATCCTTGATATCCAAAGGCACAACCACACATCACCCAACACCTCCATGACCTTCACTAGAACCCATGGAAAGAAGAGTAACTTTGAAGCTGCTCACCCACGCCTACAAGGCCCTCCACAACATCGGACCTTAATACCTCAACAACCACCTCTCCTTCCACACTCCCAAGAGAAACCTCCACTAAGCCAACCTCTCCCAAGCAACAGTCCCATGCTTCTACAGGAACAGAGTGGGGGGAAGGTCCTTCTCATACCTCACAGTCAAGACCTAGAACGATCTCCCCAAGCTAGCCTGGCTGATGAGGGGTGTTACCCCAAAACTGGTCCCAGAATGCTTGTTTTTGGTCCAGGGAAGATCTGGCTTGGCAGTTCCGGCTGGACTGTTCCCATGAGGAACAGGCTCAACATTGATTTGCATATGGTTGGGTCTGAACTGGTGTGGCAAAGTGAGCTAAAGCATGATGATAGATTCAAAACAGATCTCTGACTGGGGGTGAGAGTCTGAAAAGTTTCAGCACTCTGTCCATCATCTCCTTGTGTGTGCTTTATTCTCACACACAAAACCAAATTAATGTTTTTTTTTCATCCACATAAGAAGTATAGTCCAAAAATTACTCTAGATGGCAGTCCCTTGAAGAGAGTCAGGGAATCCAATTACCTTGGAATTTGAATGTCTGAGTCTTGCTCCTGGTTGAAACAAATTGATAAAAGTGCTGCTTTACTTACCCAAAGAACATTTCCTATAAATATTTTTGCTAAGAGAGCTACTAATTATCCTGTCTCGCCCACCCTAGAGGTATGTCGAGCACAATCAGTAAGCGCAGCGTTGTATGGCTCAGAGATATGGGGTCATTGTGACTCTTGCAAACTTGAAAGAGTGGGAAATACCTTTCTCTGCTTTCTTTTAACACTCCCCCAGAGCTCCCCTATGCTACCAATTTTACTAGACTTCGCCCTGAAATCAATGGTAGATCATGTGAAATTGCAACCGATTTTTTTACTGGGTTCGAGTATGGACAGTAGAAATTCTCTCACCCTAAAGACAGTTTATTAGATGTTTTGGAGAACCCAAGTGTGTATATAATTCCTTGGTTAGGTTATTTAAAGAAGTCCCGTATATTATTCGGGCTTGCAGCCTTTCAGCTGCACACAGGCTCTTTGCCTGCCAATGCCAAACACATTGTAAAGGATAGATTTTGATGCTGGAATCATGAAAAATGTCTTTCTCCATCTTCCCATGGATGATTGACCAGTGATTT
Organism: Triturus cristatus; assembly: GCF_964204655.1. NCBI lineage: Eukaryota > Metazoa > Chordata > Amphibia > Caudata > Salamandridae > Triturus > Triturus cristatus. Next base: position 447,775,248 of record NC_140595.1, read on the forward strand.
GTTCTTAATTGAATTGGACTACAAATTTGAGACTTTCTTAGATTATATTCAACTAAGGTTAGATAGAATCCTCTCTATAAAGTTCAATTTGGGAACTTTATTGACAGCCTTCTTTATAGTAAGTAGCAATCTGAGTGTCAAATCTCCAGCCCTTGTCCATCTTGTAGGTCAGAGGATGAAACAGAAGGTCAATTTTATTTTTCGATAAAGCATATAGTAGAACAAATGTATAAAGCTGCTCTGTAAACTGTATGGGATATTACAGCATCATGTGACAATAAGAATGTGTAAGACCAACACAAACCTTACGGTTGTCTTTGCAGTAACCACATTTTTCTACTCTGCCTGGGTCATTCAATGTAAAGCCGCTATAGAAACTTCTAGACATTTATTCTTTCAACAGTTTACTAATGTTAAGGATTGGGGTCCTCTACTTGTTATTTTCCACTGGATCAGATTATGATACACTGGTGCTTGGCCGAGTATGAGGGAATGGGCAAGATATGACCTATTTAATTTAACTGCTTTTAATGAATTTTAATATTTGTTTGTTCATTTCCTATAATTTTATTGATGTTTTTATATATTGTTTCTTTCTTTTTGTCAATGGACATTGTATCCAAAATAAAAAAAAATACATGAAAATGAAGATAATAGAGAGGCAAAAGTGTAAATGTGGAGTTGTTTGTGGCAGACTGGATCATGAGTTTAATTGAGACACAACAGCCATCATGTTTTTGTTTTCCACGGTGTGATACCTTAAGTGCCATACAAATTCCCAGACTTGGGTCCTGTGCTCAGTGTGCCTTAGGACTCCAGCAACACTCTATTGACAAGGTCCAGATAGAAACTGGTCTGAGGTTGCTTTGGCATCACAAAAAGCTCTGAGCAGTACTAACGTGTCTTTCTTAGTAGCAAGGTAGTAAGACGATTTAGTGTTCACTGCTGAGTGGTGTATAAGGATAGAAAGGGGTTTTTAGGCCTCAGGGATAGGTACTGTACAGGGGCAGTAGACAGTTTTTAGGGGTTCAGAATCCATATTATATAGGAGTATAAAGGGTTTTTTTAGGACCTAGTGAGGTGTACTGAATAGGAGTACTATGATGTTTTTAAGGGTTAGGGATAGTTAAGAGTTTTGAGGCTTTGTAATGGCTCACTGATGGTGGTGTATGGGAGAGCTAGGCATTTTTAGGGCTCATCGGTGGTTAGTGTTTTGGGGTAGTAAGGACATTTTAAGAGTCAGAGATGGGTAGTACATAGGCATAGTAAGATGTTTACAGGGTTTAGGATGGAGATGTATGATAAAAAGACGATGTCTTCAAGCAGGTAAGATTCATTCTTTATTGCCAGCCTCCTTGCTCCACCATCCGTGCTGTAACTGACACACCTGAACATTCTAAGGTGGCCTCCCAGAGACAGAGGGGAAATACCAAAGTAAAATAACATGGGGGGACAAGGATATGGAAAATACCACTATATACAAGGATGTAAAGGAGATATAGCTTACTCCAAAATGAACTAACATATTAAATACACATTGTAACAATATATATAGGAGAAGTAGGAGATTTTAGGAGTCAAAGATGGGTAATGCATAGGGTTAGTAGGACATTTTTATGGTTCAGGGAGAGGAAAGTGTGGGTAGTAGTGACAAGTTACTATGGTTCAGGGTTTGGTGGTGTATGGGAGAGTAAGGAGTTTTTAGGGTTCTGGGGAGGGTAGAGCAGGGGGTAGTAAGGACTTTGTAGGGTCTAGGGAAGAGTAGATTATTGGGGTAGTAGAGATTTTTAGGATTCTGGGATGGGTGGAGTATAGGGGCAGTAAACAGTTTTAAAACACAACGTTGGCTAGTGTATAGGGGTACTATAGGGTTTTGAGCGCTCAGGGATGGATAGTGAATGGGGTAGTTAGAAGCTATTATCATTTTGAATTGGGTGGTGTATAGGGGTAGTAAGGAATATTTAGGGCTGAAGCATGGGCAGTGCTTAGCGTTATATGACATTTTTAGGGTTAATGGAAGCATGGTTGTATAGTGGCAGGAAGAAGATTTTAGGATTCAGAGAAAGGATAGTACATAAAGCTAGCTAGTAAGCAAATTTCAGGGTTTAGAGATGGACAGTTCATGGGGTAGTAAATAGTTTTTAGGACTCAGAAATGAGTGGTATATATGGGTAATAAGCAGTTGTTTGTAGGGTTCAGCAAAGGATAGTGTATAGAGCTAATAAGAATGTATTATGGTTCATGGATGCGTGGACTGTAAGGTTAATAAATAGTTGTTAGTGACACCCTAACTGAAATGGGTGTGCTATAACATGTGTCCCATGCCCTTTAATCAACAGGAAGCAAGCTACTGCTGACTGAAGAGCTGCACTTAGGGCAATGCCTGTCTTGGATTGCTTGTGTTCGGGTTCTTGAAGCATCATGCCACTGCGACAATTCTCGATTTTACTACCATCACGCACGCTAAAGGACTACATTGGGGTAAGAAACTGAACCAGGCATCAAGACCGTTTCAGGGAGTACTTAACTGGCAGTTCAGGCTGGATTGCTCGTACTGTAGCAGGGTAGAGAATGATTTGCATATGGCTGTGCCCAAATTAAGGTGGCCTGGTTTGCAAAACATTAATGGACTGGGATACCGCCCTAAGTAATTACCAGTGGCTTATTTATTCTGGAATTCCGCACATCACTTTTTTGTACAATTTGTATGTATTGGGCATCCTGTCTGTGAACTTAAAAGACACACTTTAGGGGTAACCTATTAATGTATAATCACTGTTTTTCATACAGGAGAAAGTCACTTTTCCATTTCCGTTCTATTGCAATGCCCTTAGACAGGAGTCCAACCAGAGCAGAGTGGTGCCCCTAGCAGCCACATGTTTTTGTCATATATATGTGTGGTGTGAATATACACTACAGTAGACATACCATATATAACATTTATGTACACATGCAATTTCTGCACCTAATATGGTCTCACAGGAATGTTAAATACCCAGGTTGGGTAAAGGTACACACACATACACAAACACGCACTGTAGCAGTGACTAAACATGCAGCAGAGTACAGCAGCAGAATTATTTCTAGAAAAACGAGTAAAATGCAGGGTGACCAGGTGAGCTTGCTACAAAAATGTTCTGATTTGATGAAGAAAGCCCTGCAGGGCAAAAGGTGCTATTTCCTCTATGAATGATAATTACTACTGAAGGGACGATTTACCAAATCATGACTCCCGATGTTGTCTAGGATTGGCTGGGAGGCCTGACACCAGAAAGTGGCCCCTATCCTCTTAACAAGAGCTTCAACAGACAAACTGAAGGACTTAAAAGAGAAAGCCACAACCTATAGTTGCACAAAAGACTGACCAAAGCAAAAAAGGTTTGACTGCTGCACACACCTGAGTGGTGACCAGAATGTCACACCATAACAAGCAGACCTCACTATGTGCATCAAACAGGTGCACACCAAGAACAATGTTAGCAAACATCAGGAGCTTTTTGATTTGGAAGCCATGACAATCACTCTAGATCCGTCCTCCAACACTGTGAGAGTTGCAAGATATCATTTGACTTTAAATGAACACAACAATCTGATTCTATTCATTGTATTCTCTCCCACAACCCATCTCCTACAGCAGGCGTAGTTTGCTCCTTTCAAACCTTTGCAGCATAAGAAAGTGACATGGCTGACACTGGAGACCTGAGCATGTAACTGTCTAAGAAGCCTTTCTCTGTAATTTGCTTGAAACATTTCTTACAACACTCCCATGTGAACAGAGACGTTTTAAGGCATGGGCAAAGAGGGCTCTGACCCAGGGCCCCAGTCTTTCAGGGGAACCCCTGTTAGAGCCAGATAACCTTTACTAATTTTTAAACAGATTATTTTAAATACCATTTTTCCTTTAATGTATTTTTGTTGTGTGTGATATGTGAGAGTCTATTACAGACATTTAGCAGAGATATAATGTGTTAATGTTTCATGCAACATCCATATGAAAAACTTTCTTTTAGATCAAAACAGCACCTCACATATAAGAAATGGGAGGGTGTCACAGAGATTATTTGCAGCAATATTAGTGAGCTGCTGCTGTGTTACAATATTGAAAACACACACCACTATCCCTGAATATTTGATGTAAACACATTTAGAATTTAGACGGGTGTGCCTGTTAGTGACCTGGCTAAAGACTGCAAGAAAGAGCTGGAACTGAATCATGAATTCAAAACTGTTCCCAACAGGGCTCCCCAAAATACGTTTGGCCCAGGGCCCCCAAAATCCTTAAGATGTCCCAGCATGTGAAAGGAAGAAAGTGGAGTTAAGTTGCAGACACAGTTGCTCACTCAAATGATGTAGACATTCTGCAACTGTGGACCTTTAATGTAACTTGTTCATCCTGGAGTACTCTGAGATTTTGTCGAGACTTCATCTTGATTTTTCATGTTAATGTTGAATTTGACAACGTGCAATAATTGGTTTGACCAGACTGCAACCAATGGAGCTAAAGGGAGAGAGTTTGTGCAGGACATATTAACTACCTTCCAGGGCTCAATTGTGATAGTTCCTTTCAAAATCTACCAGTGCCGGAGTCCAGCCATTTTCTGTCCTCAGCCTTTCCCTTTTATATTTGCATAAACCAGGTTATAGGGACATGAGAGTAATAACAGACACAAGGGACGGACCCTCTCCTTTCCCCAAGGATAAGTCAATCTGGGTTCCAGTAGATCTTAAAAAACAACATGTAAGGAAGAAATTGAAGAAATATCTCATCTATTTAAAAAACACCTAAATAAATATACATTAAATACCGGAGTGTCTGCACTTGTTTTCTCATCGTGGCTATATGATACGGACAAAGTAAGTCTCATGTGGCTAAAAATATAGGATAAATAACTCTAATCGTAATAACAACATTAATGAATAATACATGCATAGAAGAGGCGTAAGTTCAAAACATGTTTAATAATTAATATGAATGTTGCAGTGCCTTCAATATTTATGTACATAAATGAACATTCACTCCAAATAGTCAATGTGTTATTTCAGACCACTACCATGAATATCAGGAAATGTGCATAATTAAGTACACCATTCAGTTTGTTAAATAAGTGTTTAATGCTGTAAACCAAGTTGCCCGATATTTTATATCAAAGCCTGCAATTTGCTAAATCCCAACCTCTGCGACTGCAAAACCACAAGGCAAAATATGGTCCAAAATTCCTTTCTGACTCACTATTTCAATGTTGTGACACACTATGATTTGGAAGGAGGAGAAGACAGCAAAGGGCCCTCCCTACCGTAGAAAAGTAATGAGATGAATCGCTGCTTTGTTACTGTAATTGCACTGACAAACCCTTGATGCCATTCCACCCCTCAAAGGAGGCTGCATTTACCAAGTGGAAGGTGTCCCTGTGGAACCGCTTCTGCTTTTTTAAAGGGAATTTGGGCATTTCCAGGCGCATCTGGTATTTCCAGGATTGTTGCATGCTCCCAAGAATGCCAGTCACAGAGTGGCTGATTTATTTTTTCATTTCAGGACCCTTCCTAAGAGTTACAGAATGCAATCAAATATAATGTAGACCTTCTGTGATGTCCCATGCAGGCCTCCAACCCAGCATTCCCAACAAGCCTAGAGAAGCTGCAAACTCATTACTGCCCAATTTATATTACTAAGGTAGGAGGTTTGCAAATTTTAGAAAACTGTCTCTTTGCAATAAGAGGGCTTTGTAAATCCACCTCACCACAAAGGAAGAAGGCTATCCAAAGGCAAAGCAAATTGTTTGCTGTGATCTTCTTCTTGTGTGCATCAGGCCCCATATTTCCACTGCAGTTTCAGACACACCTTTTACTGTTTGTCTCTAGTTGTATCGGAATTTATAGTTAGGTTGCCATTCTTTGATAAGAAAAATATAAGTAGACAATTTTAATTACTTTGGTGCCTCCCCGCTGCATTGGTGGATCAAAAAATTCCTCCTAGAAAAAGTATGGCCCTATTAAGAGCTTGGTGGGCAGGGAACTATGTTGCAACATGATGGAGTACCCTTCCATTAAACTCTCGATCCGCTTGCCAAATTTTGGTCTGGAAGGATGCCAGTTTGCCGCCGACAGAGTAAAATTCACTCCGTCAACATAAATCTTTCTCTGTTGGCCCGATGGAGTGCAGGCCATTGGAGATAAACAATCCAACTAACTGCCATATTTAGAGTGGGTGGTCGGATAGCTTTTATTCACAGAAAATACAGCGGCACAGCAAGAAACAATGTGATCAGAACTAACAATACACAAAAGTTTGAAAAGAAAATTTGGCTTAAAATACGATGCATCAGGCATCTTTGGAACCCACAGAAAATGTAAAAATAATGTCTATGCCTGTAGACTAGAGATTATTCACTTTCACAATAGAAATCTAAATTCCAGCATGCTGAATGAGTGTTCAAGACACTTTTCAGTAGAAATAGATTATATAAAATAAATAACCCTGAGCTGAAAAGCCATCGTATAGTTTAGAATAGCGTATTAGATAGTATAGTATGGTCCAGTGCAGCATAGCCTAGCAAAGGAAAGAGCATTACAGAAAAGTAAACCACATTGTGTGGGGTAGCATGGAATCACATTCTGAAAGTCTAATGTTGTGCTACTTTGCCTTTGAAAAAACTATTCGCAAAAGATCCTTCAGCCAAGCCAAACCACCATTCAAACTAAATCATAATCAAACCAGCAGGCTTCCTGGTCCCAAGTCAGAGCTGTAATTGTGACACATACATTAATCAGCCTTGCAACACAACCGCTGGAGTTCTTCCAATTGTTGCTCTGCATATCTAAACATTTCTTTTGAAGGGATCTCCAATGATTGCTTATTAAAGCCATACCAGCTGCCAGGGTCCTTAACACACAATGAACACTGGATGAAAGTTTAAAGGCGCCATTTCGTCGAACAGTTGACAGGTTTGAGAAGAGTAATATCTGGTAATTGAATGTGGCGGGTGATTTTCATTCGGCTCATTCGTCTGCCGTCTGCCGCAGAGAAGGTTCGCGAAGCTCCCGAGGCACGGTGTAGAAAGCAAGGCGCGCGGCATCGAGCTAAGACGGCACGTCATTGTGGATGCATTCTGTTGGTCATGACGCGGTATGCATTGGCACCCGATTTAATGCATCAGAAATAAGAGTACACCATGCTCTCTCCCATAATGTTTCTTACAAAAGCAAGCAGAGGGATGCGAGTTCATCACCGTTGTTTATGTCTACTGGAAAATGTGCCTTTAAAGAAATAATATCTCACAGCGAATACATCATTCTTCAAGCATTCCTAAATAATTGCTATAAATTGGCAATTAATAATTGGAGGGCCTGTTTTGAATCTAACGTTTAGGATTACGTGACTGGTTAGGTGGAAAAACTCGGGCATATCTGCAAGCAGGCGTTAAAAAATTATTGCCGCTTTTGCGTCCGTTTTCGGACGAAAAGCGGCGATAATTTTATCGCCTTACCTGCAAGGTCACTATCACATGAAACCTTGCCTTATCTCCATTTCCCTTAACGCCCATCTTTGCATCTCTAATGAGATGCAAAGTGGGCGTTCCTCCCCAGGATAACGAGAGAAATGTCACTAAGCAACATTCCTCCTATTATCAAGCCTCATGCAAAGCAGCATAGTAACAGGAAAAGTAGCGATAGCCTCTGTTATCGCTACTTTCCTTACGCCTGCTTTGAAACTGACTTAGCCATGATATCCTATGGAAGGTGGATATCATGGCTAAGTATGTGAGGCCCTATCAGCAAGCTATCGCCAAACTTCGTGGGATTATCGCTGGGTTTCCAGCGATAATCACACGTTTGGCAGTTAGCGCTAGGATTTTTATTGCTTTTGAGATAAGCGTTGCTAGTAGCACGCTATCTCAGCGATAAAAATCCACGCTAGTCGGCGATAATTATCCTAGCGCTAAGTGCGCTTAGCGATAAATATCGCCGGTTGTTGCTGATATGCCCCTCAGTATGAGGTTTCTACTTCTGTTCAAATATTTAATGTGACTCGAACCTTCTCAGAGTACGGGTGAGTGCAAGTATACAAATAAAGACAAGCATGGCATAGCCAATAGGTCTTGCCTTTGGGACCTCATAAGTGTTTAGCTATGTAGCACAAAATAATGATCATGTACATTTTAACAGAATGGAGAGACAGCATACAAGACTTTGCACTTCCATGTCTTTCACTAAGCTGTGTAATTTGACATGCAATAAAGTTGCAGACACATGCGCTATCCAAAATAAAAATCATGATTGTTTTTTGAAGGGTTGGTAGGTGTAGGATTAAATCAGGTATTTGTTTTACATGTTAATGTTTTGAAAATAGCTGCATATTATAACTAAGCCTGGGCGAAGCACTACGCTACGCTCGCGTAGTTTGCGAAGTTCGCGCTACTTCGCACTACGCGAACTGCACGTAGCACAGTGCGAACACGCGTAGCGTAGTGTTGCGTAGTGCTGCGGTCATTTTTTGCTTGCTCGCGGTCCTCAACATCAAGTTGGCGACCGCGAGCAAGCAAAATGACATCCCGGCGAGACTTTTTCCTTGTTCGCGATCAGCAACATCAAGTTGGCGATCGCGAGCATGGAAAATAAACCTCCCGGCGAGATTCCCAACGCGAGGAGGTCAGGTTTCTCATGCCGAGGGGTCGCGTATGCTCGCGACCGCTCGCGATGAGAAACTACCAGTTCGCGTTGAGAAAGCTGCAGCTCGAGTAAAAATCTACTCGAGCAGCAGAAAACTACAGCTCGCACTGTGCAAGATGCCATTTTCAATGATTGCACAGTGCCGGTTGCTTGTCCGCACTGTGCAATCATTGAAAACAACATCTTGCACAGTGCGAACATGTTACTACGCAGTTCGCGAAGTGCTACACGTAGCTCGCGTAGTGCGAACTTCACTTTGCGTAGCTTCGCGAAGTGCTACTTCGCGAACTACGCCCACCCTTAATTATAACAGAAGCAAAACAAGTAACATAACATTTATAGCTAACGACTTCAACCCTGTTCTCCACTTTCCGAGTTTCAGCATGCCCTCTCCATGCCAACAACGCCTAAAAAAGCAGAGGCATGCTGCTACTTTGGACCTAGGAAACCAGGTTAAGTTTCCAGAGGGCAGATTTTTCATCCAGCATTCAGGGTGCTGCTGGATGCTTTACAAATCAGGACAGGCCTAAAATCAGTGACATGCTGACAGCTGAACATCCGGTATAGCAGGCTATAGGGAGGAGGGGGTCAGAGGGGCACATTCTAAAAAGGGAAGATGACATCGCCCTCTGCTCACCTCCAACTGCATGCGCTGTCTCTGGGATGCAATAAAAAAAAAACATTCTGCAGATGTTGTAATTTCTTGGGCATTGGGCAGAGGCATGCGATTTACCTTGGCTGCTTGTTGTATAAAATCACCAAGGCCACCACTGCACAGGTCATGAGAAGAAGCAGCACCGAGAGTCCGATCTCGGTCAAACTTCAGGATTTCTTGCCAGCCTTAGTTGATTTCTCCACAGTTATCCAAATAGCTTTCCGTTTCCCCATTATTGCAACCCTAGGAGGAATTAAAAATATGACTCAATAGGAATCGAAAGGGTTAAAAGAGAATGAGTGAAACAGCAAAGGGCAAAGAAGGTGGAGAAGGCAAGCAAAGAAACGGAGAAGAGGAACGGCTGATGGCGGGTCAAGAGAAAGGGAAAGGGGTGGAGAGAAGGAGCAACCAGAGAAGAGAGGAGTATGGCACAGATAAAGGAAGAGATGGAAATAAGCAAAGAAGGATAAAGGGAAATTAGAGAAAGAAAGGAGAGAGAGGGTTTGAAGATAAATGGAGGGAAAAGAGAAGAAACATATGGGAAGAATGGAATGAAAGTGAGTAATGAAGAAAGGTGCGCAAAGAAGAAGAGAGAGTGGGAAGAAGAAGAACATGGGAGTAGGTAAATAAAGATAGGATAAAGGAACAGAGGTAATGAGAAAAGTGAAGGGAGTAGATAAAGGAATGATGCATAAATGGATGAAAGGGGGGAATAAAAGGGGAGAATCACAAAATGAGAGCAGAAGATGTACCAATTGAATGAATGGAAGGTGAAGGAAGCAGATGAAGAGCAGAACTGAAAAAAGAACTTGTGAACAAGAAGAAAAGAGGAAATTAGGAAAAGGGGAGAGGAGAATGAAGGAGAAAGGGATGGAACAAGATAAAAGGGTGAAAGGAAGAAAGAAAGCATCATAAAGAATGAAAAAGGAAGGAGAACAAAGGTGAAGGAGAATAAGGGTAAGGCAGGAGGAAATAGAGGAAAGAATCAGTGAGAGAAAGAGAGCTAGGCAAAAAGGAAGGAGAATGAGAAAGAGATTAATGGGGTAAAGAACGGTAGAGAGGAAAGAGTGGTAAGAGTAAGAGAAAGGAATTTAAGGATTTTATGCCGGTGTATAAGACGTGATAAGGAATGAAAGTAAGGAAAAGTTCCAAAGAGGAGAGCAAAGTGCGAAAGGAAAGGAGTGAAAGAATAGAAGGAAGGTAATGGAAAGGGTGACGAAACCCGGGAAAGGCATGAAGAACTAAGGAAGAAGAAAATTAATACAGAAAGAAGAGAATGAGAAATAGCTGAGAGAAGAACGTTGATAAGACAAACACGATGAGGAGACATCAACATGTTGTGTATTACTGATGAAATATTTGGAAATAAGAGGAAATATGATGAGAGATTAGTGTTGTTAAATAGAATAAAGAAAGATGTTGATCACTGTCTATAAAAAAAGAAAGGGAGGAAAGAGCAATACAGAAAAAATGTCTTAAAAACAATTTGGAAAACCTTATGTACATATATTTTTTTTTCCATTTGGTTGTCAACAGACTTGCCAATGCCATTTTAGTAATTACGGTGTATGCCAGTGCACCAGTTCTTTCCACTGATATTCAGACGCAGGATCCCCAGGTAGAAAATGCCCCTAAGCAAAGCGAGACCTTTATCTTGACTCTTCGCCGAGACAATCATCAACAAGTTGCATGTCTATAACTTCCCACCCTCAAAGCAGCTGAACGCAGTGAGAGGTTTGTGGTATCTCCTCATTTTACTACAGAGGTGTTCAGGGAAGCCCCCCTTGCTGCCTCCCCTGTGCTGGACTCTATCGCTACTAGGAAGCTCCCCTTCCTTCCTAGTGGTAGGTTCCAGTTGCTGAAGAAAGCCGGTCCAAATGGCAGCATGGGTTTGGGTGGGTTGAGAGGGCTGTGGTCCAGCAGACTCTGCTACCTGGGGGCTCGTATGTGCATCGGCTGAGGAGACACCAGAGTAGCCCTCGTCTGCATCCTTGGATCAGTCCCATCTCAGAAACTCCTCTGCTGGGGTCAGGCACTCTGCCCCTCGCGTTGCGAAGTGGTGTCCGGAGGGAGGTTGCACTGGCAGGGCAAGATGAAGCATTTGCACAAAGGCACCAAGGATAAGCCAACATTTCAGAATGCCACAGATAGTAACCAATGGCAATCAGTATGTTTGCCAAAAGCCCACAGATGAAATACAACAGGTCTAGGCTCGACCTAAAAAAGTACAACTTTTGTCGCCGTAAAAGGCTGATTCGGGTTGCTAATACTATCAACATTCTACAGGCACACACAAATGAAATGGTTGATTTTGTATCTGAACATGGAAAACCTCCTTGTTAGGGTTGCCTTTACCTCTGTGGACAGTAAAATTATTATTGGAAGGGAATGGTTTCTACTGCTATTATGACTTGTTGCCCAGCACTATGACAGAGGGTATAAAGAGAGCGCCCTATTTGGATTGGTTGAAAAGAAGAAAATGAGATATGCAGAAACAATAATTTGTTTCAGCGGGTGTGATTGGCCATATTTCAAATAATCCTATTTGTTTGTTTGGTATAGAAATTTGTGCTTGGTTGCCAGGCAGCTAATCACAATGGTACTGGTACCTGAACTGAAACTGTACATGAGAAGATAGTTGGGCTGAATAGGACCACTAAGGCAACCACCTGATATTGCCCCAATTTTATTTCTGTCATGGATATATCTGTCTTGTTTTCTCAGTCTTGATTAGGAGCTACATTGCAGATTGGCAACTCACACAGTGCCATTGTGTGTCACACGATATCGGCACCCTGCACACGGTCACTGTTAGACCTGGCATTCTTGGGATGGGTTTCGCCTTTATTTTTGCCTTTGTGTTCTGTGTTTTTACTGTGTGTTGAACTTCGTTTTTGCTGGTCTAGATGCATTGAGCACTTTGCCACAGCTGTTCAGTGCCAAAGTGCAAGTGCTCCCTCTATAAATTGTTGTCATGGATTAGTGTTTCCATAATTGGCTTATTTAGTTTACTGTTAAGTTCTGAGTACAGTGCACTGTGTGTGCCCAGGGCCTGTAAACCAAATGCTACTAGTGGGCTTGTAGCACTGATTGTGCCACCCACACAGCAGCCTTGCTAAAGGGTCTTAGGCCTGCCATTTCAGTGTCTGTGTGCAGTCTAGTACTGCCATGGGGACCTGGCAAGTGCAACCAATTTCCAGGCCCTAACCTCCCCTTTCTTACATGTGAGTCACCTCTAAGGTAGACCCAAGTTAGGACATGCCCTGATGTGTGTGGCATGTCCCGAAAGTGAAATACTGCCAATTTAATTATTCACTATTGAAAGGCTATCTGTCCTATAGGATATGATGGGGCGTTTACTTATAGCATCTTATAAGTATAACTGCCCATGAGAACAAGATAGGAAAGTAAGGTTGGCATGCCTGAACTCAGAATATAAAGATGAATCTTTTAGTGAGGGTGATTTTTATATGCTGGGTTTGAAAATGCCACTTTTAGAAAGTGGATATTTTCTTGCGTAGCCATCCCGTGTGCCTCTGCTAGGTTTGTGTATTGACTGTCTGTCTTTGGACTGACAGGGGCTGAGGGTGTGCATTCTGTTCAGATAGCTGCTTGGGGGGTGAGGTCTATTTACTGAGCTGAATAGACCTGGGCTGCATTCAGAGTAGGGGAGAGGAGATTTCTTTCACACCAGAATGGGCCTGGTCTGCCTTGGATTATGCTGTCTCCACCTCCTGCCAGGAAGCTGCACCAGAGAGGGCAGAATTGGTTTAGGCTGGGCATAGAGCTTCTCTGCCACCAGGGATCAAAGGATTTTGTGCTATAAATAATGGGGCCCAGGTCCCAAACTTTTAGATCATTTCTGGAATCCAAGAGAAACCTTTGGCAAGGAGAAGAGCTGGAGAAACTGAGGGAGAAGTACTGCCCCTTTGCTGACAGAGGTTGGCCGGCAGTGGCTGTTTCTGCCAAGGAAATGATAAGGACTTTGCTGTGTGCTGTGCCCCCTGCTTGAGGAAGATCTCCAACGGCTTGAAGTAAAGCTTGCCTTCTGTTTTGAAGTCTCAGGGATACACCACCAGCTCCCCTAAACTTCCTTGCTGGGAGTGCTGACCTGGCAGGAGGTGCCTGTTGCTGAATTAGGCCGCTGGAGGTTGCTCCTGTTGTTGGGAGCTGAAAAAGAAACACAAACTTCAAGAAGTGCGATGCATCCTCACCCTTTTCCGTTGCATCGCCGAAGAAACAACACAGTGCCTGCACGCAGCTCGAGAAATCACCTCACTCCAAATCCCTTGCACCGATCTCCGAAGTCCGAGATCACCGCACTGATTCCGACATAGGCCCTTAATAGACCCGGGATCCCTGGTTGGCTGAGGTACATACCTTAGGCCAAATAGGGATCCGCGGTTCCACGTCAGAGAAAGGAAGGTCACCTTCTGAGATAGCCCCCGCTCACCCCCTTGGTAACTTGGCACGAGCGGCCAGGCTTATCTTCAAGGCTAATGTGTAAAGTATTTGCAACCACGCTCACAGCAACCCAATTATGACACTACAAATAGACTCCACATGAGTTTTATTGAAACGAGCATACATTTTATGTAAAAAGATATACGATAATACCATACAATATACATCCAACATATGAGTATGTGTACAATTTCACCTGGCCAGCCAACCCTTGTAAGTTCTGGCGATATTAAGGAGCACTTCTAAACATTCTACTGTAATCCTAATACCATGTTATGCATTTCGTAATGCTAGAATCAGGCACTTTTGCAATGTAAAAATAATGTAATGCTTAACACGACAACCAGGTACTTTGCAATGTAAAAATAATGCAATGCGTAACGCAATAATCAGGTACGTCGTTATGCAGAAATAAGACAATGTGTAATATACTAATAAGGAAGTTCGTTATGCAGGAATAATGCAATGAGTAATACACTAATTAGGTAGTTTTTTATGCAGAAACAATGCAATGCATCATACGACAATCAGGTAGTTCCTTATGCAGAAATAATGCCATGCGTCATACACTAATCAGGTAGTTCGTTATGCAGGAGTAATGCAATGCGTAATACACTAATAAGGTACTCCGTTATGCAGAAATGATAATGCGTAAAACACTCCGACACCGATCACAGTGCCTTAGGTAGTCTCTCCGCCACTCCTTCTGACTTTCAGTCAGCCTCTGTCAACAGTTGCCCCCAACATGGGTATGGTGTAGCAAAAAGTGCAGCTCCGCACTCCGGCCCCGGTACTGCCACTCCCTTGGCAATACGGGCCGTGATACCAGCCGAAGCAGAGGCTCGCGCTACCGGAATGAGAGAGAGGCCGAGAGCGTCTTCCTCCGAGACCGCACCCCGCCCCAGGAGTTGAAACACGTTACCTGGGGGGTGCGAACTCACTCTCCTCTCCTCATCCAGCGGCTTGGGCCTCAGATGCAATCTTTGTGAATTGGAAATGGTGGGCTCGGGCCGGCGGCTCAGCTCCTCTGGGGCTGCCGGTCCGGGCTGCTACTGCTGCGAAGATTCCAGGCTGCCACACGGCACATGCACACAGCGTCGTTGAGACTCCCTTGAGCTTTGGGTGCACGATCAAAGGGCACTCCACACAAAGGTCTCAGGCTGCACGAAGAACACACGCACAGCATCGCTGAGACTCACTTTAACTCCGGGTGCACGTTAACAAGGCAATCCTCACGAAGGTCTCAAGCTGCACAAAGCACACTCACACAGCGTCGCTGAGACTCACTTGGACTCCGGGTGCATGATAACAAGGCAATCCTGACAAAGGTCTCACACTGCACAAAGCACACGCACACAGTGTTGATGAGACTCACTTGGATTCCGGGTGCACGATAACAAGGCAATCCTCACGAAGGTCTCACGCTGCACAAAGCACATGCACACAGCGTCGATGAGACTCACTTGAATTCCGGTGCACACTATAACTGGACAATCCTCACAAAGGGTTCAGGCTACAAAAACAAAAAGCACACACACACAGCATTGCTGATCCTTACTTGGACTCCAGGTGCCCACGATCACAGGGCATGGCTTACGAGGGTCTCAGGCTGCAACAAGCTGCAACAAGCACATGAACAGAGCGACACTGAGACTCTCCTGGAAACTTTTGTGTTCCTGAGTTTCTGCAACAGGGAGCCAGCTCACCTCAGGCCCTTGGAGATAAGTTACTTCAGGACACAGCACAGCAAAGCCCTATCAAGCAGGGGGACACAGCACACAGTAAAGTCCCTTTAGCCTTTCCTTGGTTAAAACAGCAAACTGCAGGCCAGCCCCAGAACACACAGCAAGGGTCAGTCCTTTCCTTCAGTCTCTTTAGTTGTTTCCTCCTTGGCAAAGGATCCTCTTGACCACGAAGTAGCTCCAGTTGTGTTCAATCTGGATCAAGCCATTCTCCAAAGTTCAGGGGCTTCAGTTCTCATAGTTATACCCCTCAATCGCTTTTAAGTCTTTGTGTTTAAGGGGGCACTGACCCCCATTCAAACCAGTTCTGGGTGCCTCCCTGCCAGTGACACCTTCTTCTTTTGATTAGTGGGGGTCTGGATTCTGAATCACTCAGCAGGAGATGGGATAATTGTTTTATAGCAGCAGCCCAGGCCTCTTCACCTCTAGGGGCTACTCCTCCCACTCCACTCCAGATGCAGGTCAGCCTGTTGCTGCCTCACCTCCTCCCCTGAGTCAAGACAGATCCTATCGCTTACAAATCCAGACAGTCAATCCACAACCAGGCAGAGACACACAGAAATGTTAGAGCACAAAAACTCAGCCACTTCTAAAAGAGTGGCTTTTAAACACACAAAGCAAAAACCACCTTCATAAAAAGATGTCTTATTACATTGTGAGTTCAGGCATACTAAACTTCACCTCTTCATCTTAAGCCTTTGGGAAGATAGGCTGGAAAACATATTACACAGCCTTCCCATTCTATCCTGTAGGCAAGATGGCCTTTCAACAGTGAAAAACTAAATGGAGAGTATTTCACTGTCAGGACATGGTACACATCTTGGTACATGTCCTACCTTCCAGATGCACTGCACCCTGCCCGGGGGTATCCTGGACCTCCCATAGGGTTTTCTGATGTGCATAGAAAGGGAAGGGTAAGGTCTGGCAAGTGGGTGCACTTGTCAGAACAACTTGGCAGTTTAACAACCTGCGCGCAGATACTGCAATGGCAGGCCTGAGTTCCCTTTTTAAGGCTACTTGTGTGGGTGGCACAATTAGTGCTACAGGCCCACTAGCAGCATTTGCATTACCAGTCCTGGCACACATAGTGCACTTTACTAGGGACTTTACTAGTAAGGCAGACATACCAATCATGGAAACCAATTATCATTACACTTTACACAGGGAGCACTTGCACTTTGACACTGATCAGCAGTGGCAAAGTGCCCAAAGCATCTAAGCCAGTCAAACGAAATCCATCACAGCATCAAAAATAGCGGAGGTAGAGGCAAAAAAGTCTGGGATAATCACTCCAAGAAATGCCAGGTCTATCAGCCCTGTTGTGCGGCTGCAAGAACCAACACATCATGGGACAGCAGCCGGAGAAACCAACGCAGCATCGCCACCGCCACATAGAGAACTGACGCATCCCCGATCCTCACGATTGGCATCTGGGCGCCACGCCTGCAAGAACATGGTGGCTGCCGTAAGAAACTAACTCATCACCTCCCCGCACAGTAAGAAACCGACGCTTCACCTCCCCTTCAGTAAAGAATCAACACATCACCCCCCCCCCCCTGCTTGGCAGTAAGGCACCAACGCATTACCTCCCCTGGAATAAGGAACTAACTAATCAGCTTCCCTTGGCGTAAGGAACCAACGCATCACCTTCCCAGTTTTTGTTTGTATGCGTGACACATCCAAGTTACTTTGTGTGAAAAGTGCCACACCTGCAATTTGCTTTGAACAGAACTATTTCTACCTTTTAAAAGTCATATTCTGATTACTTTATTGTGGATTTTTGTTATTTTGGTCTTGTTTGGTTTAGATAAAGATTACTTATTTTTCTAAACTGGTGTGGTGTCAATTTGTAGTGTTTTCACTGTATTACTGTATGTGTGCAAAAATGGTTTACACACTGCCTCTGAGATAAGCCTTTCTGCTCATTCCAAGCTACCAAGCAGGTGAGCAGGGGTTATTTTAGAAGTGTATGCCCCTTACCTTGACTAAGAAAAGGGTCCCTACTTGGACAAAGTTGCAAACCGCTGCCAACTATAGACCCCCATTTCAAACAGTCACCCAGTGAGGAGCCAATATAACATGTGGGAGGGAAAACAGCTGGAAACCATGGCACAATAGTGACTTTTTAGTTGTTTGTGGAGGCCCTGAGTAGCCTATGTAAATTAAGGAGTGTGAAAACACATCAGGACATCGGAGGCAGCGGCCTCGGCATGCTTTTGTTGTCTTTTGTTTGTTTGTTTTTTGGAGAACGGGGCAATCGTGGGTGAAGAGGATAGAAGGGGCCATACAGAAGCCTTTCTCGACATGAGGCCCCACCCCTTTCATGGCCATGCCCCCTTCTTACACAGTGAAATGTTTTACTGAATTGGCAGGTCTGGAATTGTCTGAAGTGGATTCATTTAGTAGCTTGTCTACTTACCTTGTGAGTACATGTGTTGTAATCTTATTAAAGTGAGCCGCTATAGAAAACCTTCGGACTAAAAAACAAAGATAGGGATTCCTTGAGAAATACCTGCAACTGAAAAAAGGTTGGTTGCTTTGACAGAATGTGAATTTTGGTGGAGTGTCCTTGCAAGCACCTGTTTAAATTAAGCACTGATTAGAGACCAGTTTTCTTCTTCATGTGCATCAGCATTTTAAGACAGGAAAGCACAAGAGCATCTCGTTTTTTGCTCACATTAATGTAGTGTTTGTTGCACACTTAAAAAAAATCTGTAACTATGATTACGCACTCCTGATTATTCCTTGATTTGAAAATATACTCTCATGATTGGGGAAACTAACTAGTGACATGGGTTATAGCATTAGCACCCTCCTTTGGTCCTCATTATGGGTTTCCCAAATTTTGGTGTGGAAATGCCAAGGGCCGTAGGTCTCCAATTCTAACCAGTTTCCCCACACCTAACCCTCAAGATTACGAGTTATTTCATGTGCGGATTCGGGAACGTAGGGTCGGATTTTATATGGTTTTCTTCTTTTGGAGGAAATAACAGGCCCAAATCCATTAACATTTACTACCTACTTGGCGCATGTACTGAATGGGTACAGGAGATACTTGCAGGTCCTTAGTGTGGAAGGCGGCATTGGGGAGATAAAGGGAGAGACAGCAGAAGTGTTTGCAGCTTCCCTAGTTGTGCGCCAGGAGGGCAGGTGAGTGACGGTCACATCACCTACCAACAAGACCCATAACAATACACAAAGCTAGGGCACAATATCTCCCAGCCCAGAATTAATGCATCTGGTATTTTTAGGTCTTGTAATCCTGAACCCTGAAACACTTGATTTCTCAGAATGGCCCAAAGAGGTATTTCCTTCAGGATATCGCTCTAAGCTTGAGTGACGGTCACATCAGTTACCAGCAAGACCCATAGCAATACACAAAGCTAGGGCGCAATATCTCCCAGCCCAGAATTAATGCATCTGGTATTTTTAGGTCTTGTAATCCTGAACCCTGAAACACTTGATTTCTCAGAATGGCCAAAAGAGGTATTTCCTTCAGGATATCGCTCTAAGCCTGAGTGACGGTCACATCAGTTACCAGCAAGACCCATAACAATACACAAAGCTAGGGCGCAATATCTCCCAGACCAGAATTAATGCATCTGGTATTTTTAGGTCTTGTAATCCTGAACCCTGAAACACTTGATTTCTCAGAATGGTCCAAAGTGGTATTTCCTTCAGGATATCGCTCTAAGCCTGAGTGACGGTCACATCACTTACCAGCGGGACCCATAACAATACACAAAGCTAGGGCACAATATCTCCCAGCCCAGAATTAATGCATCTGGTATTTTTAGGTCTTGTAATCCTGAACCCTGAAACACTTGATTTCTCAGAATGGTCCAAAGTGGTATTTCCTTCAGGATATCGCTCTAAGCCTGAGTGACGGTCACATCACTTACCAGCGGGACCCATAACAATACACAAAGCTAGGGCACAATATCTCCCAGCCCAGAATTAATGCATCTGGTATTTTTAGGTCTTGTAATCCTGAACCCTGAAACACTTGATTTCTCAGAATGGTCCAAAGTGGTATTTCCTTCAGGATATCGCTCTAAGCCTGAGTGACGGTCACATCACGTACCAACAAGACCCATAACAATACACAAAGCTAGGGCGCAATATCTCCCAGCCCAGAATTAATGCATCTGGTATTTTTAGGTCTTGTAATCCTGAACCCTGAAACACTTGATTTCTCAGAATGGCCCAAAGTGGTATTTCCTTCAGGATATCGCTCTAAGCCATTCATAATCAGGACCTTTGTGCTGAGCAACTTAAAACAAGGCTTATTGTTATTCAATTTTACTTATGTAGGCACAGAAATTCTGCTTTACAAAATGAATTCATCTACAGACGATTTCAATGGCAAATCACTTTTCTCAGTATTGTTTAGCAAACTTGTAACAAAAGTTCTGTAGGCAAATGGGAGAGCGAAGTAACGCGTTTGCTGCTTCCTTGGTTGTCCAGCAGGAGAGGAGTGGGTGCCAGCCCCATAGCAGCCCCATAGCAACACAGAGCCTCGGATCAATGGGTTTGGTTTTTACGAACAGGAAATCCTAAACCCAGAAACACCGGACATTTCAGAATGACCCGGAGCATTACCTGCGTGGGCCTAACAACTCGTATGTCAACCTTTAAGGGGAGCAACTAAAAACCACACTTGGAAATACAATCTCTTTTCAAATCAACTTCATGCGCGGACAAACTTGAAGCTAAGATGTTCTTCCCACACTCATGTCCACATTCCTCTGGTTTGTAGATATCTCCCAGTGCATAGTAACTCATATCAGCAGCAACGCTGATAGGAGATTTGTTTTCATAGGCGTATTTACTCAATCAATCTTTTTAATGATTACAATTAATTAATGGAGCAGCGCGGCTGTAATTCTCAATCAATAAAACCGGAAATTAGTACACCTGTTACATTTCCTCTATTCCCCACGCCATCGCTCGTGCCAAATAACAATTCTTGTTTTTACCCAAGACCATGTTGACATGCCATAAATAAGCCACTTGCTGTCATGACCGGTTTTCTCGTTTTTTACTGCATGTTGAACGTATATTGCTCAACATGCAGTATTGTGCAATACTCTATATTGTTATACACGGGCCTTCTGCAAATACAGAGATACCTCACGCTGATCCTAGTATATGTTAGGAATTCTTCCTAGTAGGATGGCTAACAAAGATGATGCGAATACAAAACTTGTAAGTCATCCTCCAGAATAAAGGTAATTCCAGGTATGTAATAATTTATTTGTACATGTTCTGATGAGGTAAAAAATACTTTTGCCAAACTGTGAAGGACATCTAACATAGGCTTCAATTGGAATTCCATAGAGCATATTATCAAGCCCATTATCGCCGTTTTAGCGGCATTTTTCTGCCGCTAAAGCGGCGATAATTTTATCGCCTGTCTTGATAATATGCCCCATAGAAACCTATCAGTGAAATAGTATAGTTAACATACTTGAAGGAAACTGCATTGAAAGCACAAGAGCATCCATTTTGGTGCACTGTTTCCATAGTAAACTAAGCACCGGGCTGATACAAAAAATATTATGGGGCATATTATCAAGACAGGCGATAAAAGCCGCTAAAACTGCGATAATGGGCTTGAAAATATGCTCTATTGAATTCCAATTGAAGCCCATGTTAGATGTCCTTCACATCTAACATGGGCTTCAATTGGAATTCCATAGAGCATATTTTCAAGCCCATTATCGCCGTTTTAGCGGCAGTTTTCTGCCGCTAAAGCGGCGATAATTTTATCGCCTGTCTTGATAATATGCCCCTTTGCTCCTTTCAGGGTTTCAGTGGGCAAAATTGTTCTTGGGCTAAAATTTGAATCCAAAACTGAGTAGAGGCAGCCTGGCATTATGGCAGGAAGATCCAAGGTTGTCTACATACAATGAGTCTGCTGGAGGAGATATGAAGGGGCATATTAATCGGATGCTTGCGTCACGTTTGCACCACGCAATGTGGTACATGTGCAACGCAAACCTTTAAGTCAGATTTGTGAAGCCATGCAAAGCCTCTTTGCGTGGTTCTGAGTGGCCTCATAAGTCTGGAGTACTGCAATGCAGCTGACATTGCTGTGCTGCTCTTCTCTGCCCTGGGCAGGCATTTCATGGGTCTTGCAGTGGCTGTTCCATGCACTGCCATAGATTTTTTGACATACACCCAGATATACAAGGACTTGTGAAAAGCCTGGGAATGCGCAAAAATCTTACCCTTCCCAGGAGAGGCATAACGAAGCAAAATATCTTTATTCCTCCTGTTTTTTCTTCTTTCTATGTGTGCTGCTGAAGAAAAGGAAAATGCCTCTGAGGATTGTTTTTGTGCAGGCCTGCACATACACAAGCCTGCCTACAACACAGGCACCCTTGCACCATGGTACATGAGTGCCTGCGTTGGTGCTAGGCTGCCAAAACGGCACAAGAAAAAAGGACAGCAATGCACTGTACTGGAATAATACGGCACATTTCTGTCGTTTCCCTGTGACACAGGGCGGTGCCGCAAGGTGACTTCCTGCCCAGTGCAATAAATGTCATAAATATGCCCAGAAATATATATGAATCAGAAGGGCCCATCAACAGCCTAAAGGGGCTTACGTACTCAACACATACTCCAAAAGAATTCTGAAAAGCACAGCATGGAGCACGCGCAGCTTTAGGTAGGGATGACACTGGCGTGTAACAAGGCAGGTTTAAGGAGCTATTCACTGCATTTAGAAAGGTAAATGAACGTGGGAAACATGGCAGACATGTTGCAGAGCTATTTCAGGAAACCTAGGCTGCGATCCAGGTTGTAGATTGTCAATGAAGCCAGAGCCTATTTGGAATTAATGATAACATGCAAAACCATTATATAAACAGATGTTAGGTCAAATGTGTCTAGGAGTAACTTGAAACCATTCCAAGAGAATGGAAAAAAAACAGGACTGCTTTGATGCACTGTTCCTCTCCAGATTGTATGCCCTTCACTTCCTGTACAAGTCAATTGTAGTTCTAAAGCTTACCCCAAAGAACAGATGAATATCTACTGACGACTTGATGTGATAATGTAATGAGACCCATCAAAGTCTCTAAAGGTTTTGAAGGGAAACTTTAAGAAGACCAGTGTTTTCATAAAAATAGAGAGTCAATGACAAATTATTTTATGGCAACAAATGATTATGAGTGTTGGCAAATAAAGTCTAACAGCAGAGCTCTGAAACTGAAGTGAATTATTTATTGGACGAGAAACCACCAAACAGCATATGGCCCTTCTTCTGCTGAAATGTGAAACCCTTGATATCCAGCGAGAGGTGTGAACATGTGGGAAGCTTGATTTTGGACACACTGAGGTAATAGGAACATAGACTATACATTAATCCCACGTGAATTGCCACACATATTTTAAGAAAAATAATGAAAAAGGCTTGTATGAATGAATACAGGGAGGCTACATGTGGGTATCAAGGACCCCCTGTAGAATAATGTAATTCCTGGGACAGGGTACAAACACAATGGAAAATATAATTCCCAGGCAATATGTAAGACTGTCAGTTCGGACTGATAAAGTACAGAAATGAGTTAGAACAACCAGATAATAAAAAATCACAAATTTAATTAAGAAAGCATATAAAATGACATATGATAAAATACATAGTTTGATATAGACATTAAACGAAATAAAAGGAATTTTCTAATGACATAAATCGACTTAATGAAATACAGATAGTGGCAAAGTTGAATTTCTTCACGACGCGCGTTTCAGCACAGAGTGCCTTCGTCAGGAGGAGCCACAATAAATTTGTATTCTATTAAATATATGTTGTTCACTGATTTATATGGATTAGGAAAACCGTAGAGGATCTTGTTCTATTGCGTGGGTTCCAAGTTTTGTTAGATGAGTCTACTATTGGTTAAACCAAATCAGTTGTTTAATATAAGGCTGAAGGAAGGAACTTCTCTCTCAGGTTTATTTTTATAATGATAAAATCTTCACAATTAGATACGTTGTATGCCAGAGTATTCTTTAAAGCTGCTTAGCGGGAATGGTTTTAAATGATGAGCTTTGAGAATCAGGTTATGGTCTTGATTAATCGGATAACGATACAAATCTCGATTACGAAGGATCCTGGAGCTGGCAGGAAGGCTACATATGTCAGTGCACCACCACTATTTGCAATTGTCAATCCTAATGAACGTATATAGACAACCCAATGTACGCTGATACCAAAACAGAACTCGACATCTGAGATGGTGTATTTTTGAAAAAGATGAAACATTTTTATATGCAGGTCAAGGACCACATTCAAATTCTTAAAAGCATGGATAAGCATTGTATCAGGCAAATCGATTGCAGTAAAAGGCAGAAATCATGAAGCCTTGATTCTTGCATTTTACCTCACCCATGAACAAATTCAAGATTTAGTTGCAATCAGCCTTTCTCACTTGGAGGCTGAAAGAGCCACAAAGAAGTGTATTGTATTTTATGGGCGGTGAGAAAGAGTATAGCCAATCTGGCATATGTAGGAAATGTAACCTTTAAGCATCGTGTGTGGGAAGAGAAGACCGTTTTAAACACACCTCTTTACCCCACCGTCCAATTTCCTCCCAAAGTTTAATAAAGACCCTCTCTGTGTCAAAGCACTATAATTGCTCACTCTATCTTGTCTGTCTAAATGGCTTTTTTTTTAATCCAACACTTAAGAAAACCTGCCACTTTTGTGCTGTGAAACAATCTTTGTATTTGTAAGCTTTAGTGCTGTTTTCACCAATTGACCACTAATTTCTTTTTGGTACTGATTGTATTGAACCTATTCACAAAATATTGCATTCATCTCCAGATCCATGATCAAAGTAATGCATCCAAGGTCAGGAATCAGATGGGAATGGGGCTACCTGACCATCGCAAGGCATCAAGTGATGCCGATAGAAAATCACTTATTGCATAATGTATATATAAAATAAAAAAAATGTATTGCTTTAGCACACATATTTTCACACCCTGTTGCTTATTAAACGTATGACGCTAAACAATGCCTGGAACACATTGGATGGTTGTAAAATTACCAGCAAACAGTGATCTACTAAATTTGAACAAATATTGAGAAGCATCCAATTCCTTCAATACTTTTGCTAGGGTATTCCTATCCACGTTAACACATGCTCTAATATAACATCAATAAAGAAAGCAGATATGGTTTCTCGACAAAGAAGGACATACTTCTTTACTAATCAACAAAGCAATTGATCAATCGATCATTCAATTAACTAATCAATCACGCATTTGATTAAACAATCAATCAATTTCTTTGGATAAAGTTTCTAGTTCATCATGTGGCTGAAAACTGCTCTGTGAGGACCTGAAGCTGTCGCAGAGTAAATATATAGCACATATCAAGAAGGGTTTAAATAGTGACAGAGTCCAGACAATTAGCAGAGGCGGTTTAATTAGCCTAGTGTTCCTCTGTGGTAAGTTTGGAACTGCCAGAGTACAAGGAAAAAGGAACAGAACTTCCTTCCACCATGGAATGGACTACATGGGTCTTTTTAGTTATTGTGGTGCATGCTCATACTAGCGTGAGAAGAGATCAGTGCTATGCGACGATGTAATATGAGGTATCATAAAAAAATTACATAATTTGACCTTGCTGCTTCAGGTGTTAGGTCTATTGGCAAGACACGGGACTGGACAGGTGAAAGAATATAGATTATAGTTCCAAACAACGGCGGACACAGTGACCGCACTTTCCTGTGGTGTTCCCTTGATATATATAGCAAACAGCCAATCTGATATGAGTGTGCACAAGACTGCTCCAGCACTTGCCGTTGTTGAGTGCCACCTGCTGTGCAGACAAACGAAGAAGTCAAACTTTTAAAGTGGTACACCACTCGGTATTGAGACCAGTAGTAGTCAAGTAATCAATGAGTCTTGTGATGTTAAGGTCTTGAATAATCCTTTATTTAAAAAAATTGCCAGCCAACGTGTTTCGTTCATGGGAATGAACTTCTTCAGGGCATAGGTCCATTTCCCTGGTGAGGAAACGAAGGTGTGGGGTTGGTAGTCCGGGCTGCACTGGCCTCCTTGGTAAGGGCCGGTGTGCGCTGTATCTGTCGAGTGGGCGGTATGGAGAGCTGTCCGCTTCTGTGATAAGGTTCTTATCATGGCACCTCTGTTTCCTCACCAGGGAACATGGACCTATGCCCTGAAGAAGTTCATTCCCATTGATGGAACAGGTAAAGCAAAATTTTGTATACCTCCTCTATTTTGCATGAAAATACTAATTATATAACCTACTTATATTATAATTTGACTAACGGCTTGCTGTGTAATATTAATCACCTATTTGCATTTTTATTAGACACCAATTACACGTGGGACTTATTGCTATTTGCATGGCAGAATAACTCTAATAACTAATAATGTACGCATATTAATAGTAGTACATGTGGTAATAGGATATCGCATGATTTATGTGGCTTTTGTGATGTTTGCGTTTCCGTTTTGGACCGTAAGGGTGAGTTTTATTGCTTTAAATGTCGCTAAAAGCTAGGAAAATACTAAAACATAAAGGGATTAGTGAGGGTTTAACATTAGAATCTTCATTTCTTTGTATTAATTACTCTTTTGTGTTTGTTTCGCTTAAGTTGCCATTTGGGCCTACCAAATCATGGCGTCCAAAATGGAGTTCAGAAGTAGCCACCGTCTTGTGAGCGCGATGCCTACTGCGCAGACTCGGATGGCTCCGTAGAGCTCCAGACAACCCCAAGGCACAGTGTTCCTGGTCAAGGATAGGAACATGGAGGACTGCCAAACTTCAGTCAGTAAAATCTGGTCTAAATGAACAATTGGGACATACAAGCAAAACTTCTACAATGTTGCATAAGGGCAACATGGACAGAGGAACTGAACCAGCAAAATCCATGAGAACCTCAAGTAAAGTAAAAATAGAAAGTTTCCAACTAGCCAATCATCGGCTTTCTTAGCCTAAGAATGTTTCATGTTATCCCGAATTTTATTATAAAAAGGGTAGTAGAATAGGGAGGGGTACTATATATTTGTTTACTAGGCATCCTGCGGTTTTCAATGACTGCACACCCCTATCGACCCTGCAGGCGATGACAGATGCTTGCACGATTTATGGTCCTTTGGAGATCATTGGGACTGTAACGCGCTGAGCAAAGAACTTTCGGACTTTGAGCTTTGGCCTGCTCTATTTGGACAATTTTAATGGCTAAATTCGGTTATGCAGAGCCAAATGAATTAGGAAAAATCCAGATAGCAAGAATAGATAAATGTCATGCAAATTGTAATGATTGAACAAAAATTCTAAACTTTGATTGACTAAAATGCTAATATTAATTGCAAACAATATTTAGATAAACAAATATTTGATTATCAGAAATTACGAGTTTGTGATTTTTCAATGAAGAGAATAGAGGATTCTGAAGTCTTAAATGTGTTTTAGCTGGTTCTAAAATCACCATCAACCAGTCCAACTAATTGGTCCGTCGACCAAGTGGTGGAGTGCCTTGATGTTTAAGGTTAGGATTCTATAGGTGGTGATGCTAATGTATATTCTGTAAAATAACTTTTCTTCCCTATAGGTAATAAGGTACTCCCCCACATGTCCAGCCCTTGATTCTATCATCCTCCTGTGTGCAGACTCGTGAGTGGAGATGTGCGAGTGTTGGTGTTATGGGCCCCACCAATGAATGCGTGTGTGAATGAGCTAGTGTGACGTTGGGTCTGCGACGCAGGGAGGATAGTTGTAAATTTGCCCTTCTCTTTTTCCCCGGTTTCACGCTGGAGCACCATGAACGAAACGCGTTGGCTGGCAATTTTTGTAAATAAAGGATTATTCAAGACCTTAACATCACAAGACTCATTGATTACTTGACTACTACTGGTCTCAATACCGAGTGGTGCACCGCTCCAAAAGTTTGACTTCTACAGGTGAAAGAATACTCTCCTTTGTGCAGTAGTGCTTTTGCCCCTTTCAGAAATGCCTTTTTAAATCCCTGAATAGAAATAGGTAAACCGGCAAACCCTTACCAGGAGCTTGACACTGCTCGCCAGAATACCCCCCTGCCAACAATTGTTGAAGTAAACACTTCCCCTCAGAAAGGTTAGTCAGGCCAGCCGAATGACCATAGCCCACCCATTTTTCATCGTGCACATATGTACATTACCTGCATTCAGTCATTGCGCTCAGCTCTACCCATGCCAGGGCAAATTAGACATGTGACACCATGTTAAAGCAATCCAAAATTCGCCTAGGCTAAGAAACAGCGTCTAAACTCAACTACTAGGGCAGGGGAATATTCCTCACCTCAACCTAGCTGTCCTGGGTTTGTTGGATGGTCAGCTCTCCTCACAGCAGACTTCACACTCAACTGAACAGGAGGGCTTCATTAAAACAGATTATCAGCACTTTCTTAGCAATACTCTTTCCAGATCAACATGTTCCGTCCCTTTCCGTAAACAGACTGAGAAACAGCAGGTTGGACTTTCGTTTTAAATATCTGGTAATGTTGTTCAAGCTGCAAAGGGGAGGGTATTCCATAGTAGGATATCATCAGCTTACAACTTGCACTACTCTACTATCAGAATACTTTAAGACCAGCATGTGAGAGTAAGTCATTTGTTACTATGTGTCTGCTTAGCAAGTAGCAGTGATAAACATTCACTTCTATGGTGCCCTGCCTGTAATTGCGAGGAAGAGTCAGAGCTTCATGTCTTTTTTTTCTGCCCTGTCTATAAACCAGCCAGGTAGCGCTGGCTTATCCAGCTGTGCAGGAACCTAGGGTTTTTGCGTTGTGTGGACGCATTTAGAGTCCTGAAGTATGATACCCACATGCCCATCGTTTTTGCTGCATATCGATTTTTAACCCCTTGAGTGCCCATGACGAGATGGTCTCGTCATGGGCCGCGGTTGCGCTGTGCCCATGACGAGACTATCTCGTCATGAACCCCGCCCGCTAATTCAACGCCCGGCACAGGGCGGGGAAAGGGCGGGGCACACAAGGGGTTAACCTCGATGTGGCGTACTCGCTGGATGTTTACCACCACGGCCTTAGAAGTCTGTATTATCTTATTCTCTTAATACCTTCTCCCAAAATTTGTATTGCTTTTAATGTTTTTAAAGCTAATTCTTCTTATAAAATGAGTTTTAATTATTGACAATATTGCATGTACAGCTGTTTATGTCCCATGTGGTTTTTATAAAGGGGGAAAACACATGGCACTTGGATGAGGACGGGACACAGACATGAATTGCCCGGACCTACTACCCTGTGATGCACTTTAACGCTGTATATCTATTGATTGGTATAGCTATTTATGGAGACCGATTTATAGCTCATAGTTTTTATGTCTGTGAATTTATCGTACATGCACCTTTATGGTCTTCTATGGCCGAAATAAAGTTTATGAATGGAAATGGATAAAAATTCTGATAACAAATACACGTGTGTAAGTGTATTCATTCAAAACCGTACAATACTGTGCTGTTTTTCTATAAATTATTGCAAGTATGGCTTAAACGTTTTGAAGGATAGGTTGCACATTTCACAATACTCAATCATAAACTCACCATATGCAATTTCACATTGTTTCAAACAGTCTGCGAGACTTAACCAGAAACCAGGAGCGGCTGCCTCGGAACAGGGGCGGTGACTCGGGTGTAGGGATGAAAAAAATTAAAAATAAACCTACCTTCTTTGCCGCCGCTGCACGTTCTCCTCTGTCCTCTCCAGCACTGGAAGCACCCAGGCACTCCGACTCTTCCATCCAATCAGGACACTGCAGGAGCAGCGTTGTGATTGGTCTGAGTGGCCTGAGTAGCCTGTTTGGCTGCTCAGGCAGTACCTGGGAGGCTGGGACGTGCTTCACTGGGCTGTGCAACACAGAGGGAACATGCAAAGTGCTCATGACTGTTTGGACGGCCCCAGAGGGCCGACCAAGCTGTCATGCGCTCTTTGGGAGGTAGTGCAAACCACTCCTGTTCCCTCTGAGCCCAGCCCAGCCCCACCCAGCCACACCAGACTGGAGTCCCACAAATAAAATTTAAATTATAATAACTTCTTGTTATTATCATTTTATTTTTATTTTCCACTGTTCAATGAGCAGGGGGTCATGCTCCTCCACCTTAGCGGATGAGCCGCCACTGCCAAAAACATTACATTAAAGTATCAGGTGTGTGGAAGCAGCTGAATATTCGTTCAATCTGCTTCTCAAATAATGTTGTCCTTCTTGCTGGAGCTGATGTGTTAGTATTCCATGAAAAATAAGGACTAAATGTAGTGTCAACACAAAATGCTTCAGCATATGTTTATTGGCAGTCCATAATTTCAACAATAAATAAAGTGGAACTACTGATGTAGAAAGAGCATATATTCTATGTAATGTGTGATCAGTTGCAGGCTGTTAAAAATAATTTATAATATTTCATAGTTTACTGCCACAATAAAACTCTGTTAATTTAAAGAGCTTTGCAGTAAAGAGACCCTTCTCTGAAAATGAGTGTGTAATTCTCCTCATCAGAGAAGAGACATTTAGAAGCATTTTTTTCGCTTTCTCTTTCTACAACCAAACACCAAATGGGCTTTTAAAGTCTGCCAGATGCCACACACTCACAATAGAAAGGATATCTTAATATGGCAGAGGGTATATCTATTTAATAAAGAAAATTGAACAAAGAGTCATTGAAGGAGCTCTTTACGAGTTATGTGCTAAGTATTGACGTTAATTCTTCGTTATAATTTGTAACACCGCAGGGTGCAGTTTTTGCGGCTGTGGTAGTAGCGTGCTATTCTGAGTTCCAGACCTCAGAGTGCGGAATATCACATTAATTTTGTTTGCTTTTCTCAATTTTCAGTTGAACACATATGGAATGTGCAGTAGTTGCCTACAGTTTTTACCTGGCATACATTGTACTGACAAAACACATAGGTACGGTAATTCCATCAATACGTAGAATACTGATTCATAGACAAACTCGCTGCTGAAATTTCCTTTGGTTGAGAATATCTAAGAAAGAATATAGGAAAATGCTTCACTTGAAGACTTGAGTATAGTTTGATATTGATTCGCAGATTATTTCCGCATAGCATTTATTTGCTGTTGCGGATAATAGGTCAGGGGGCATAAACGTCTGTGGCCAAGTCACATATTGATGTTGCATTTGCATAAGTGTCTGTGATGCAACATGGCTAACTCTTTGCACTGTGAGAAATGCATCAATTCAGTGTTGCACAAGGATAAGAATCTGGTCACAAGGATTCGCAGAGATTCTTCCTTATCTTTATTCATGTGTTAGGTATCTCCCCCTGCAAATCTTTGCAACCAGAAGTAAACTCTGAGATAGAGGCTTGAAACAGACAGTAGAACTTCATCTCAGCTACAACCCAGACTGAGGAGGCAATTAAAAAAAAGTGCAACATTGCAGAGAAGACACTGGCGGGACCATGCAGCAGGTCATGGGACCACGGTCTATTCCTCCTAAAAATCTCTTTCACACCGTATAAGCTATCAGTCATGTACACCTTCAACCCTGTGGGTTATTACAAACTGACAGGAACATTTCCTTGTAAATCGTAAGGAGAGGTGGGAATACCCACGCGCTGACCTCTCTCCTTGTGATTCACAAGGAATTGTATTGATAACATTGTGAGCTTCAACGACATTTGTGGCTCACACTTTAAATTTAATACATTCAGATTTATTTTTTCCATTCTTCCTTAGTCTGCCACTTTGTGCATTAGCAAACAAATGATGGACGCTGTTGGAAATGGCCCTTTTTGCTGGGTTATCCCCAAACTTTTTTTGCTTCTTCCTCCTTTGTTTTTCCTGAACCGTGGTTGTTGGCTATAGGACTCTGGACACTTTACCACTGCTGATCGGTGCTAAAAGTGCATATGATCTCTGTATAAATTGCTAATATGATTGGTTATCCGTGATTGGCTGGTTTGGTTTACCTGTCAGACCCTAGTACAGTGCACCAGGAGTGCCCAGGGCTGGTAATCCAAATGGTGCTGGTGGGCTTGCAGCACTAGTTGTGCCACCCACAGAAGTAGCCTGTTAAAGTGTGTCTAAGGCTTGCCATTGCAGAGCCTGAGGGCAGTTTGGTACTGAAAAGGAAGGACTGCCCTGCTGTGTGTTTGTGGGCTGACCTGCATTTGCTATTCTGCCAAGGAGAGGGGAAGCACTTTGCTGTTGCTGTGTCCCCTGATTGACAAGATCTCCAAGGGCCTGAGGAGAGCTGGCCTCCTGTTAAGAAGTCCCAGGAACAAAAGGACTTCACCCCCAGCTTCCCCCCTGAACTCTGCTGTGTGAGTTCTGACCTGCCCAGAGTGCTTGATCCAGTTGTGGGGCCTCTGGAGATTGTCTCCTGTTGTTTGGGGCGCTGGGAAGGAAGAAGAAGAGAGATCTACAATTTTGCACGCATTGCTCGCTTACGGAGCGCATCGTCGACAGTGCGAGGAAATTCCTGTCGCTGCGAAGATCGTTGCAGCGCCTGTTGACGCTACAAGACCGGACGTGTCGCTTGCTTGCAGACCGCATCACGTCGCTGCGAACATCGTCGCAGAGTCCAAAGCATCAAGGGGCCACGACAGAAGAGGATCAACGCTGCGCCGCGCATCACCACTGCACCGAAGATTGTCGCCGTCGCGAAGATAAACGCATCGTGCCTGTGCGAGACACTTCCTACCGGAGAACCTGCAAACCGGAATCCATACAAGATATCACATCACTCCCCATACAGACTGGACTCAACGCAACCCGCCCGCTGCGTGCAGCGGGGTTGTTGCATTGCCTCCCCAGGGTCTCAGGAGTGACGCATCGCTTGTTTTCTGACGCTGCAGCTGCCGCTGGGAACTTTTGTCGCATCTACAGGTACTTTGGGCTAAAAGTGACACAACTGTGGATTATTTTGGTGCAAACCCTTGAACTCTTTTTAAAGACTTATTTTGAAACAGATATGTAGGATTTTTGTCATTTTGGTCTTGTGTAGTCCAGGTAAAATTTCTATATTTTTCTAAACTGGTGTGGAGTCCATTTGTGGTGTTTTAACTGTGTTACTGTGAGTGTTGGTACAAATACTTTACACATTGCGTTTGATAAGCCTGTCTGCTCGTGCCAAGCTACCAAGGGGGTGAGCAGGGGTTATCTAAAGAGTGTATCCCCCTTACCCTGAGTAGAAGCAAGGATCCCTATTTGGATATTGGTACCTACCTCTGCCAACTAGAGACCCCCAGATCTAACAGACAGAATGCTGACAATGCAAACATTCTCCCCCAGTCAAAAGATCTGGGTTAAATCCATCGTTCTTTTGCCCACTACACCACCACAGTTTGGACCCAACCATATGCAAATCAGTCTTGACCCTGTGCCCCATGGGAACAGTCCAAACCAAACTGCCAAGCCAAGTCCTCCCTGGACCGGAAACAAGCATCCTGGGACCGGTTTCAGGGTATGTCACCCTTCTTCAGCCAGGCTAGCTTGAATCCAGTGGCACAGTGAGCAAGAGACCCACGTCTGGGCATACCCATCCCACTTAGGGCGAAAAGTGTTACAGCAAACAAATGATGGACGGAATGCTGATAATGCAAAAATTCTTCCCCAGTCAAAAGATCTGGGTTAAATCCATCGTTCTTTTGCCCACTACGCCACCCCAGTTTGGACCCAACCATATGCAAATCGGTCTTGATCCTGTGACCCAAGGGAACAGTCCAAACCAAACTGCCAGGCCAAGTCCTCCCTGGTGGCGGAGTGAGCTAAAGAATGATGATGGATTAAACCCAGATCAGTTGACTGGGGATGAGTGCTTGCAATGTTCAACACTCCGTCCATCATCCCCTTTGGTTTTGCTTTGTTCGCCCTAAGTTGGCAGGGTATGCCCAGACGTGGGTCCCTTGCTCACTTTGCCACTGGATTCAAGCTAGCCTGGCTGATGATGGCTGATTAGCCAGAAACCGGTCCCAGGATGCTTGTTTCCGGCCCAGGGAAGACATGGCTTGGCAGTTTGGGCTGGACTGTTCCCATGAGGCACAGGGTCAGACTGATTTGCATATGGCCATGTCTGAACTGGGGTGGCGGAGTGATCTAAAGAATGATGATGGATTAAACCCAGATCAGTTGACTGGGGGTAAGTGCTTGCAATCTTCAACACTGCGTTCATCGTCCCCTTTGGTTTAGCTTTGTTCGCCCTAAGTTGGCAGGGTATGCCCAGACGCGGGTCCCTTTCACACTTTGCCACTGGATTCAAGCTAGCCTGGCTGATGACGGCTGATTAGCCAGAAACCGGTCCCAGGATGCTTGTTTCCGGTCCAGGGAAGACATGGCTTGGCATTTCGGGCTGGACTGTTCCCATGAGGCACAGGGTCAGACTGATTTGCATATGGCCATTTCTGAACTGGGGCAGCAAAGTGAGCTAAAGAATGATGATGAATTAAACCCAGATCAGTTGACTGGGGGTGAGTGCTTGCAATGTTCAACACTCTGTCCATCATCCCCTTTGGTTTTGCTTTGTTCGCCCTAAGTTGTCAGGGTGAACCCAGACGTGGGTCCCTTACTCACTTTGCCACTGGATTCAAGCTAGCCTGGCTGATGACGGCTGATTAGCCAGAAACCATCCCAGGATGCTTGTTTCAGGTCCAAGGAAGACATGGCTTGGCAGTTTGGGCTGGACTGTTCCCATGAGGCACAGGGTCAGACTGATTAGCATATGGCCATGTCTAAACTGGGGTGGTGGAGTGAGCTAAAGAATGATGATGGATTAAACCCTGATCAGTTGACCGGGGGTGAGTGCTTGCAATGTTCAACACTCCGTCCATCATCCCCTTTGGTTTTGGTTTGTTCGCCCTAAGTTGGCAGGGTATGCCCAGACGTGGGTCCCTTGCTCACTTCGCCACTGGATTCAAGCTAGCCTGGCTGATGACAGCTGATTAGCCAAAAAACCGGTCCCAGGATGCTTGTTTCCGGTCAAGGGAAGACATGGCTTGGTAGTTTGGACTGGACTGTTCCCATGAGGTACAGGGTCAGGCTGATTTGCATATGGCCGTGTCTGAACTGGGGTGGTGAAGTGAGCTAAAGAATGATGATGGATTAAACCCAGATCAGTTGACTGGGGGTGAGTGCTTGCAATGTTCAACACTCTGTCCATCATCCCCTTTGGTTTTGCTTTGTTCGCCCTAAGTTGTCTGGGTGAACCCAGACGTGGGTCCCTTACTCACTTTGCCACTGGATTCAAGCTAGCCTGGCTGATGACGGCTGATTAGCCAGAAACCATCCCAGGATGCTTGTTTCAGGTCCAAGGAAGACATGGCTTGGCAGTTTGGGCTGGACTGTTCCCACGAGGCACAGGGTCAGACTGATTAGCATATGGCCATGTCTAAACTGGGGTGGTGGAGTGAGCTAAAGAATGATGATGGATTAAACCCTGATCAGTTGACCGGGGGTGAGTGCTTGCAATGTTCAACACTCCGTCCATCATCCCCTTTGGTTTTGGTTTGTTCGCCCTAAGTTGGCAGGGTATGCCCAGACGTGGGTCCCTTGCTCACTTCGCCACTGGATTCAAGCTAGCCTGGCTGATGACAGCTGATTAGCCAAAAAACCGGTCCCAGGATGCTTGTTTCCGGTCAAGGGAAGACATGGCTTGGTAGTTTGGACTGGACTGTTCCCATGAGGTACAGGGTCAGGCTGATTTGCATATGGCCGTGTCTGAACTGGGGTGGTGAAGTGAGCTAAAGAATGATGATGGATTAAACCCAGATCAGTTGACTGGGGCTGAGTACTTGCAATGTTCAACACTCCATCCATCATCCCCTTTGGTTTTGCTTTGTGCATTGTAGCATATGTGAAGGTGAAAATCCTTTAATGCATTGGGTCTGTCATTTTGAATTTCACGAGAGCAGCCTTAGGATGTCACCTAATAGTTGCACTTTCCTCAGATTAACTGTTACTTTTACAGTGGCCTGAAATTAAGAAGAAGGCTTAAATCTCCAGGGAGTCTCACATATATAGTTTAATGTATGCATGAATTTTCAATTTTCCTATTCACAGGCTAACAGGCACTGCGTCGATCCTTCGGTCTCAGTGTGGCGATGCAATGGTTTTCCAGCTGCATAGCCAGGCCTGCATCAGAGTCGAAGCGGGTGTCTCCAACGTTGGAGACACAGTGCTCAGGACTCGGGCTGTGGTGAACTTACAGCCACACGAACTAGCACGGCCTTGATTCTCCCTGCTTTAAACAGGCGATGCGTTGATACTTTGGCTTTAGCATGGCAATGTGTTGGTTTTTTGACCACACAGCAAGCTTGCGGTGACAAAAACTGGCATGAAGGGTCACTGTGTGGGTTATCTTCTTCCTTCTGCAGCAAGCGACCTCCAGGGGCCCAATTCTGGAATTGGCACCACATGGTAAGTCAGAACTCCCAGCAGAGGAGTCCATGGTCTTCAGGTGAAGTCTTTGAAAGTCCTGTGACTTCTTAATTGGCAATCACTCACCATCCCTTGGAGAATCTTCTCAAGCAGGATAAAAAGCAAAGTCCAGTCCTTTTATTCTCCAAGAAGCAGCAACTGCAGACCAACCCAGCAAAGCAACACAGCAAAGGGGCAGTACTCCCCCTGACAGCTCTCCTCCCTGTGGCAGAGTCTCCTCTTGATCCAGAAGTGTTCTAAAAATGTGGGGTTATAGATTCAATAACTACACCCCTTTTAGCATTTGAAGTAAGCATACTTCAAAGGAAAGTCTTTGTAGTGCACAGATCCTGTCTTGCCCTGTCCTGGCACCAGACACACTACAGAGAGGTGGAGACAGCATTGTGAGAGGACAGGCACAGACCTATTCAGGTGTCTGTCACAACTCCACCCACCACTCTAGCTCAGGAAAGCCCATCAGCCTTGTGACAGGCAATCAAGATATGCAGGGCAGACCTCAGCTCCCTTTGTGTGACTGTGTGGAGTGAATGCACGAACCGCCCAACTGTCAGTCTAAACTAGATGTAGATTCCACAGGTAGGCAGAGGACCAGAATGGTAGAGCAAGAAGATGCCCACTTTCTAAAAGTGCAAAAACAACAGTTGATGGACAGAATGCAGAACAATGTCATACATTCACCCCAATACAGAGATCTGGTAATAAAGCCATCACTTTTTTGCTCACCATGCCATTCCAGTTTGAACCCAGCCGTATGCAAATCAGTCCTGACCCTGTGCCTCATGGGAACAGTCCAGCCCGAACTGCCAAGCCAGGTCCTCCTGGACTGGAAA
Source organism: Triturus cristatus (assembly GCF_964204655.1). NCBI lineage: Eukaryota > Metazoa > Chordata > Amphibia > Caudata > Salamandridae > Triturus > Triturus cristatus. The sequence continues at coordinate 447,812,042 of NC_140595.1, forward strand.
CAAGCATCCTAGGACCGGTTCAACTTCAATAAAAACTAATGAGAGAGATAGTCCTTGCATAGTTAAAAAGAAAATTAGCACTATTTCTCTATCAGGCCATGTAAAACACACTAGTACATGTCCTACCTTTCAAATACACTGCACTCTGCTCATGGGGATACCTTGGGCCTACCTTAGGGGTGCCTTACATATATTAAAAGCGAAGATTTGGGCCTAGCAAGAGGGTGCATGTTAGAAATGAGGTTCTCTAGTTGGCAATGGTTTGCACCTTTGTCCAAGTAGGGATCCTTGCTTCTAGTCAGGGTAAGGTAGTTATGCCCTTAGACAACCACTGATCACCCCCTCGGTAGCTTGGCACAAGCAGACAGGCTTATCCCAGAGGCAGTGTGTAAGGCAGTTTTGCACACATGCAGTAATCCAGTGAAAACACTACAAATGGACACCACACCAGTTTAGAAAATTAGGAAATCTTTATCTTAATAAAACAAGACAAAAACAACAAAAACCCAACATACAATATGCACTTTGCAAGAATAGCCTTAGAAATGCAGTTCCTTAAAGTCGGTAGCTCCATCCTGTGCTACAGCAGTGCTGAAAACAACCCAATCCAACAGTTTCAGTTAACTGTGTTGGTGTGGATTGGCATCGGGTTCAGAAGCCTTGTAAACAGTACCTTTGGGTCCAGCCGACTGCGTCGGTCTGTCATAGCAACCATCGCAGTTGGGATGTGAAGTGGAGCAGTGTGGCGTGCAGTGCCCTTAGGGCGTGGCACAGGCAGCAGCTCGGTGATGGTCGTGAAACCGAGGCGGCAGTGCAGAGTGTGGTGGTGCTCATTGCGGTGCTGACAGGTCAATGTGCAGGCGGCGGTGCTGGTTGATGTGAGCTGGCGTCGCTGGGCCGCAGCTGTGGTGTGGGACAGGGGGGTGCTTCATCTAGTATGTGAGTGGTGCCCCCAGACCACAGTGCAGACCACGGTAGTGATGCCAGCTGGCAATGGCATCGTTGGTAAGACCAGGGCAGCAGAGTGAAGCGAGGCTGTGCGGTGTGCTTTGCCCAGAGGCTGCAATGCAAGGAGCAGCTCGGTGGAGGCGGTGCTCGTCGGTGAAAACAGGGTTGCGGTGCAAAATATGGCAGTGCCCTCTGCGGTGCCTTCAGGTAACGGAACTGCCGGCAGTCACAGTGGTGGCGTCAGGTTGCGGTTTCCCTCTGTGGCAACTGGGACATGAGGTCTGTCTTTCATTATCAGGACGTTGTACCTTTCACATACACTGCACCCTTACCCCACATAGGTACCTTGGACCCACCTTAGAGGTGTCTTACATGGAAGAAAAGGGAAGGTTAGGGCTTGGTAAGTGGGTGCACTTGCCATGTTGACATTGCAGTAAAAACGTCTTGCAGATTAAGCAGTGGCAGGCCTGGGACACCATTAGAGGGCTATTTCTGTGGGTGGCACAATCAGTGCTGCAGGTCCACTTAGTATCATTTGATTTACAGGCCCAGGCACTCTCAGTGCACTTTACTAGGGACTTACCAGTAAATCAAACATGCCATTTATGGAAACTGCAATCCATAACATAATTTACAGAGGAAGCACTTGCACTTTGGCACTGAACAGAAGTGGTAAAGTTACCAGGTACATAAATCCAACAAAACCAGAGTCAAAAACAGAAAACCCAAAAGCAAAAAGTCTGGGAAGAAACTCACTGGAAAAGCCAGGTCTAACAGTGCACTTGCCAGGTCGACATGGCAGTTTAAAACTGCCCTTGCTGACACTGCAGTGGTTGGCCTGAGATATTTGCAGGGTTACTGTTGTGGGTGGCACAATCAGTGCTGCAAGTCAACCAGTAGCATTTGATTTACAGGCCCTGGGCGCACATAGTGCACTTTACCAGGGACTTACTAGTAAATCAACTATGCCAATCATGGATAACCAAACATAATCAAATTTAACGAGGGAGCACTTGCACTTTATCACTGAACAAAAGTGATAAAGTGCCCATAGTTAAAAAAAAAAAATACAACTCCTGCATATAGTTAGAAATAGAGGAAGTAGAGGCAAAATGACAGGGGAAACCACACCAAGGATGCCGGGTCTAACAAAGGGAAACACAAGTCCACAGATTGCTTATGCTGTGAGAAATCCCTGTACCCTTTATAAATGGAGGCCTTAGGTCCGTAAGCATGGAAAGTGACAGTGTGTGAGGGGTCAGCGCTGTCAATAATATCGAGTTTATATTAGTATTATGTATTTTAGTATGCATTTTAAATGTATGGGTGCTATATTTTTGTTTAAGTATTGTATTTATTTTTGAAAATATGTATTACATATTTGGAATTTATCAAAAAAAACATTAAGTAAATTTTGCGTTTTAGTTCCGTAGTGGGTTGTGGGTTTATAATACATTTTATAATAATTTGTAGATGTTATTAATTATTTTTGATTACATTTTGCGTTTTTATTCCGTAGTGGGTTGTGGGTTTATAGGGGAATAGGGTGGGAAGTAATTTAATTATAATTAATTAATTAATATTTTATATTGATCATTGTGGTAATTAATTTACTAACAATTAGTTATTAATTGGTTAATTATTAATAATTATTTGGTAAATACATTAATTGTGTTATTTTTTAGGAGCGGGTTGTGGGTTTATAGGGGAATAGGGTTGGAAGTAATTTAATTAAAATTAATTAATTATTAATCTTTATTAATTAATAATTACGTATGTATGATTTTATATTGTAAATTGTGGTAAATAATTTATTATTAATTAGTTATTAATTGTTTGCTAATTATAAATAATTAATTGCAGATTACGTGAATTGTGTTATTTTTTTAGGTGCTGGTTTTGGGTTTATAAGGGAGTAGGGTGGGTAGGAATTTAATAATAATTAATTTATTTATATTTTTAAATATTTATTATTTATGTATTTAAAATGTTATATTGTAAATTGTGGTAAATAATATATTGTTAATTATTTATTAATTGGTTATTAATAAATATTAATTAATTATTAATTAAGTTATTTGTGTCATTTTTTAAGAGCTGGTTGTGGGTTGATAGGGGAATAGGCTGGGAAGTAATTTAATGTCAATATATTTTTTAAACAATTTTATTATAAAATGTATTTTAAGTCGTTTAATACTGTTAATTGTGTGAATCACATTATTATATATGGTTTTTAAATTGCTTGTTAATTTTAATTAATTAATTAATTAATTAATAATTAATTATGTTAATATTGTTATGTTTTAGAACATGGTGGTGTCATTTATAGGGGAATATGGTGGGAGGCCTTTTCTTTTTTTAGTTAAATAGGTGGCGATTCAGATCCGCTAAAAAAATTTAGCGTCCGACTCGGATCCTTTTTTTTTTGTTACGTACGAATCGTACAATTCCCGTACAAACGGCAAAGTACGATTCGTACGTGAAAAATACATACGAATGACCTCGGGAAAAGTCTACGAGACGTCCCCGGACAGTTTTACGCACGAGTCGTAAAACTGAAGTCCGAGCGCACAAGTCCGATCCGTACCGGCGTCCCGAATACACAAGCGCATGGAAAACGTACCGTACGGAGTGAACTTTGCATGACCCCTACCCCGGGTACACTTGTGCCCGGGGGACGAGTCGTACGGCCCCCCCAGCCTCCCACCCCTCCCGCGTACGTCTGCACCGTACCCCCACCCCCGTATGTACGGCACGTACCCCCATCCCCCGTATGTACGCGCCGTACACCCCACCCCCGTATGTACGTGCCGTACCCCCAGCCCCCCCGTATGCATGCGCCGTATCCCCAGCCCCCTGTATGTACGCGCCGTACCCCCCAGCCCCCCGTATGTACGCGCTGTACCCCCAGCCCACAGTATGTACGTGCCGGACCCCCAGCCCCCATATGTACGCGCCGTACCCCCAGCCCCCTGTATGTACGTGACGTACCCTCAGCCCCCCCGTATGTACACGCCGTACCCCCAGCCCCCCGTATGTACGCGCCGTACACCCCAGCCCCCGTATGTATGCGCCATACCCCTGGCCCCCCGAATGTACGCGCCGTACCCCCAGCCCCCGTATGTACGGGTCGTACCCCCAGCCCCCGTATGTACATGCCGTACCCCCAGCCCCCTGTATGTACGCGCCATACCCCCAGCCCCCCGTATGTACGCGCCGTACCCCCATCCCCCATATCTATGTGCCATACCCCCAGCCCCATATGTATGCGCCATACCCCCAGCCCCCCGTATGTATGTGTCGTACCCCTAGCCCCCCGTATGTACGCGCCGTACCCCCAGCCCCCCCGTATGTACGTGCTGTACCCTAAGCACCGTATGTACGCGCCGTACCCCCAGCCCCCATATGTACGCGCCATACCCCCAGCCCCCCCGTATGTACGCGCTGTACCCCCAGCCCCCTGTATGTACGCGCCGTACCCCCAGCCCCCCATATGTATGCGCCATACCCCCAGCCCCGTATGTACACGGCATACGTCCAGCGCTACGCGCTGGGGGTACGGCACGTACATACGGGGGGCCTGGGGGTACAGCGCGTACATACGGGGCTGGGGGTACGGCACGTACATACGGGGGCTGGGGGTACAGCACGTACATACGGGGCTGGGGGTACGGCGCATGCATACGGGGGGCTGGGTGTACGGCACGTACATACGGGGCTGGGGGTATGGCGCGTACATTCGGGGGGCTGGGGGTACGGCACGTACATACAGGGCTGGGGGTACGGCGCGTACCGGGCCCCCTTTTACTCATGCATCGCGGCGTACTTAGCTTTTCCGGCACTTTTTGGCTCCCATAAAAATATAGCCGTGCGGAGTGCTGTGGGTACGAATCGTACTTGCTGGTCCGTAAAATGCTGCCTGACTCCGTGCGGTTGTCGCGTATGCGCTGTCCAGGATCGCAATTGTATGAATTTTTTAGCCGTACGGTGTTTTTTACGAATCATACGGATATCGTATTTCTGTACGAATCGTACTTGCTGGTTTGTACGGTGGAATTCCCGGGTACGAGTCGTACGGAGAAAACGCTCCGTACGACCATTTGTACCCGGGTTTTACAGGATCGGAATCGGCACCTTTATAATAATTATATCTATCTTTTTTAAATTGTATGTATTATTTACTTTATTTTATATTATTTTTTAAACATAAAAAAATGATATTTTTAACAACGATATGTTTTACAACTATATTTTTTTTCAATATTGTTGTACTTACCATGAAGTAGATAGGATATGGATATTCTTGACATCGATATTTAGGTCCCGATAATTTGGGACCTCGATATTGCGGTCATCGATATTCTGTCAGTGATTCCATTTTTACAGCATGAAACCCCCAATTGAAGGAAACCACATAAAAAAACAACACAAATATGTACACAAGGAACAATGAAGTGCACAGACCAGTCCACCATTGGGAGTGCCAGGGGAACTAGTTCATATACCACTCCTGTACTGGTGCACCTCCCTCCTCACGCATGTCTCTTTGTTAATGGTGAAATGCTTGGATGACAAGAGTCAGAGTCCTGTTATCCAGGTCATTGCCAGGGATAAATGTGCAGCAGGACACACCAATCTAGGCACACACCCCTCCCTCCATTGCGGTCATTAAGTCCAACACATATCAATATTGCATCACCTTGAGGCGGATGGCTCTCAGTTCTTCCTTGATCGCATTAAGGCAGAGCTCAGTGCTGTTCATCATACTGAGCATCTCCCACCTGGTTATTTGTAACCAGTGGGAGTTCGCTTTCATCTGCATGGTAAAGAAGGGTATGTACCCACCCGTGTTTACTTGTGTTTCAGAAAAAAGTCTGAATTGTTCTGGAATGTCTTAGTACTGAGCCCAGCCTAAATAATTAGCCCTTCTTTTTTCTCGAGCCTGATGTAATGGAGTTGTCTTCTTCCTTAGCATATGCTGGTGTAACTCTGACAGATCTTCTCTAGGAATGGCCAGGCCCGGAGTGTGCCTACCAATGCACAAGGAAACTTCAACCAGATACAACACCTGCCTTTTTTTATGGAGAGGAAGGTGAGGTCAAGGCAGAAGAAGATTGTCCACTGGGAAGACCAGCAACAGAGAATGAACACCAGAAGCATGTCAAGAGACAACCAACAGTAAACAAGCAAGGGTCCAATATAGTGACACATCTATCAACCCTGGTACTGACGGATGCACATAAACAAGTTCTGAACAAGGGCCTTGGTTTTGTGCCCACCACACACCTAGATAAATTCCACCTCCATTGCGAACTAGGGAATTTTTTTAGAAAATTGAAACTGAAGGCCTGTATTGAAAAATCTGTCTACCACAGAAAACACAAGCTCAAAAGTTGAAATGGATTTGAAGAAGAAATGTACATACTGAACCTACACGTCAGTAATCCCAGCGGAAATTGCTGTGTTTGAACAGGCAGAATATAATGAAATAGAGATGTTGAAAGACAAGGAACCTTACCACAACATGGCAAAAGAAGAAACCACAGCACTAAGAGAACTCAAGGAACCAACAACGGTGATCATAAAACCAGCAGACAAAGGAGGCGGCATAGTCTTACAAAACCAAGAAGACTACCAAAAAGAATGCCTCCACTTACCATCAGATAAAAAGAACTACAGATGTCCTACAGGAAGACCCTACAAGCGAACTGCAGTCAGAAATAAAACACCTGGCGGTAGAGGCAGGGGAATGAAATTGGATCTCCAAGAAGGAAGCATATTTCCTCATCACACGAAATCCCAAAACACTGTATTTTTACACACTGCCAAAAATTCACAAAAAGAAAACTCTCCTACCAGGAAGACCAATTGTTTCAGGCATTGGATCATTATTAGAACCACTGTCTAGGTTCTGTGACTTCTACATAAAGCCTAAAGTACAACAAACACCCATGTACCTAAAGGATACCAAGGACCTACTCCACCTATGAGAAAATATGGAGCTTGATCCCGCAACCAACATCCTGATTATCCAAGATGTAGAGAGCTTATATACTAACCTCCCGCAAGATAACACATTTAAAGTCATAAAATAGACTGTGAACCAAGGAGAGTGTAACTACATAACACCAACTCACTTTAAATTGGAATGTGCTCGTCTGGCCCTTTAGAGTAACTTCTTTGAATTTGAAGGCACAATATACCTACAAAACTTCGGAACATCAATAGAGTGTGGCAGGCCTCTATGCATACAATTTTGAGATAAAATACATATTGGATGACAGAGACGCATACAAGGAGAACACACAACTTTGCAAACGAAAGGGAACAGAGAATCAATGCTCACCTTCATAACCAAGCTGATTGCATATGGCCCCAATCTGAGATTCACACACACAGACAGTAAAGATCATATCACCTTCCTAGATGCCGAAATGTATGCAGAGAATGGGAAACTGGATACAAAGACTGACCTGACACGGAGACCGACCAACATGGACAGGCGGCGTATGACCCGTGCAGTACGATGCAACACGTGTGAATTACAACCCACTCGCACGGAACATGAGCCGAACGACCGACCCGTACGAAAATTAGTGAGTCGCTCGTAAAATGACCGGGAATCCTACCGACCGACACACACCACGAATAGACGTGACCGAAACGTACCTGCGATGCACGAGCCACGTAGTACGATGCCAAACGTGTGAATTGAGACCGACTTGCACGGAGCACGAACATGAAAACCGAGACACACAACAAATAGTGACTAGCAAATAACAGACCCCTCTGCGTCCGACGCGTATGACAACGTCGAAAACAGCAGAATGTCAGTGTGACAGACTCGGGTTAGCCAGCGCGAGCCACATCCAGCGTCCGACACGGTCAAACAAATGTCTCCATCATGCACAACAAAAGCAAAGGAAAAGTCACAAAAAAAGCCAAAAAGCCAAAAGAACACATAACAAAGCCATTAAATAAAAATAAAAAAAAATGGAAGAACAAAGACACACCCACAACTCCACCTATATAATGGCAGGAAAGCCCTACCATGATCCTTTGCAAACTACAGGCATAGGACAGCAGACACCACCACCACATTGCAGAATCACACCACAACTCACACAACACACAACAACTACACCATTTGCACCACTAAATCACATATTTACTGACAAACTCACACCCACCACATACACATACACCCCTCTCATCAGTCCCCACAACCACCCAGCAACATGCCTCCCAAGAAGAATCCAAAGTTCACAGAATGTGAGTTGGAAGTCATGATTGACGAAATACTCAGGGTAGAGCAACAGTTGTTTGGCACATTGGTCCAACAGACCCCCATGTCACAGAATACTAAGATGTGGGAGAGGATTGTCGACAAGGTCAATGCACAAGCACCTTGTGTGCGCACAAATGACGACATACAGAGCAGGTATTATGATGTGCGCAGGAGGGTCAAGAAGCTCATTGACAGGGAACACACCCTGAGCAGGATGACTGGCGGTGGCCCTCCTGCCAAACCAACGCACTTCAGGACCTGGGAGGAGAAGGTGCGGGCCATCCTACCACCGGAGAGCATTCATGGATTAACAGGAATACCAGAGTCTGGTGAGTGCACAACCAATTCACTCAACATTGTGTGGCAACACACATATAGCACTGTCAAGGGAACTGTGAAACAAATTACTGCCAGCAAAGCCATAGCAACGGAAAGGCAACTATCCTGTGATGTGTATATCAGTTACACAAACACAATACCTGCCATCCCACAGTAATAGGGAACTATGCCCTAACATGTACAAACCTAAAGACCAAAAGTGCAAGGCATGACCAGAAATAACCAACAAACACTGTCACACATTTTGCAACCACTGTCACACCACCTCACATGAAAGCTGAGTCAAAATGAAGGAAGGTTGGGCTGATGGGAATGTGCATGTAGCAGAAAGCATGATGGGAGTTGCAGTCACAGCCAATAGTCCCCCACCCACATGTCCCTGCAAGCTCACACTGAACCATCCTCGCCTCACAGGGAGTGCAAAAGTACTGTCAAGATGGCTGACACTAGGCCCTGCTGTGGGGAGCACAAGACCCTGCTGCGACTTGGGCTCAAACAAACAACAGGACACCAATGCCAGACAGCCTGAACGTAAATTGTGACTCCCTGCAAAGGAAGCATGCAGCACGGTGGGATATCTGGACTGGGGAGGAGGACTGCCAGCTCTGACTACATCTACCAGCAGGAACTTGCACACACACCCCCCTTAACACAAACTCCACACAACCCACCTGGTATAATGCATTCAATAAGAATCTATTTAAATATCCCACAAAGATTTACCACACTGGGTTCTGCTGTATGAAGGACATGGGATTGTTGGGACTTGTGCGCAAACAAACACCAGGTCACCACTGCCTGCCAACTTGTCAGCACAGGCACACCACCACATAGGGAAAAAGAATCACAGGAAGGAAGCTCAGGTGTTTTGGAAAGTGGGTGTAGCCAAAAGCATGATGGGAGTTGCAGTCACAGCCACCAGTCCCCCACCCACATGTCCCAGCAAGCTCACACTGAACCATGCTCACCTCACAGGGAGTGCAAAAGTACTGCCAAGATGGCTGACACTAGGCCCTGCTGTGGGGAGCACAAGGCCCTGATGGGACGTGGGCTCAAACAAACAACAGGACACCAATGTCAGACAGCCTGAAAGGTAACATCTACTCCCTGCATTGGAAGCATGCAGCATGGTGGGATGTCTGGACTGGGGGAGGAGGACTGCCAGCTCTGACTACATCTACCAGCAGCCCCTGTCACACACACCCCTCCAACCTACAGCAAAATACACACCTGGGACATGCTCCACAAGCGAGTCAGTGAAAAGTCTCTACCAAGAACCCTGACAATGTTCTCCGCGGTGGGGAGAACAAGGCCCTGCCTTGAAATTGTGCACAAACAAACAACTGGATACCACTGCCAGTCATCTTGCCATTGCTGTCTCAATCACTCACATGGTAGCAGAGTCACAGGAAGGAAGTCCAGGTATTGTGGGAAGATGGGTGGAGCCAAAATCATGATGGGAGTTGCAGTCACAGCCACGAGTCGCCCACCCACATGTCCCAGCAAGCTCACACTGAACCATGCTCACCTCACAGGGAGTGCAAAAGTACTGCCAAGATGGCTGACACTAGGCCCTGCTGTGGGGAGCAGAAGGTTCTGCTGGGACTTGGGCTCAAACAAACAACAGGACACCAATGCCAGACAGCCTGAACGTAAATTGGGACTCCCTGCAATGGAAGCATGCAGCATGGTGGGATATCTGGACTGGGGGAGGAGGACTGCCAGCTCTGACTACATCTACCAGCAGGAACTGGTACACACACACCCCCCTTAACACAAACTCCACACAACCCACCTGGTATAATGCATTCAATAAGAATCCATTTACATATCCCACAAAGATTTACCACACTGGGTTCTGCTGTATGAAGGATATGGGATTGTTGGCACTTGCATGCAAACAAACGGGACACCAATCCCTGACAGCCTGAACGTAAATTGTGACTCCCTGCAATGGAAGCATGCCACATGGGGTATTACCTGGCCTCTGTGGGTGAAGGAGGTCCTGCAATGACTCAAAATGCCATCAAGGCCGCCTCAAAACACACCTTCTCAGCCAGAACAAAGTGCACCCTTGGGACCAGTCACTCCAAAAGTAAATGCCTTGGCAAGATGGCTGACGCATGGTCATGATGTATGAATTGGCTGCAAGTCACACCTACGCACTGGCCAACTCAAACACATTTACACTCACAGCCATTGGAACTGTAGGTATCCTCCCACCCTCTGGAGATGCAGTGTCCCTGGGGTGTCCCCTGACCTGGCTGTGAAGGTGTGTCTTGTAGATGACAATTGGGAAGATGCAGACTTAGTACATAGCAACAAGCCGACACAATGTCACCCATACATCATTGGCATCATTGACAGTGAACACCTGACTGTAACTAGAATGGACACACACATAGCTGACACTGTAGCATGGTGTCATCCAAAAAATGTGCAGTTGTAAGATGCAGTTCAATCCCACATCGGCCTGCGTTGTATGCATCATTCATACAACACATCATTCACTGTCATGGAGACCCCAAACACAATGACTAACCTGGACTGCATCTGAGGAGGCATGCAACTCACAGCAGCTGAACTGTAACACACACACCTCTGCCCATCACTGTAATGAGCATTGAAAAGAAAGCGAGCACCTATGCCCAATTCCTCTCACTGTTGATGAATTTGACAAGATAGTAGGTGTTAGCACATACAAAACTCAGCACCAACTTCATTAGTTATGCTAACCCCATGACTCGTATGAAAAGAGATGTGAACTAGGAACACAGACAACTAATTAGTATCTCACAATGGATCGCAGGCATACCGTACGGCAACCATGTTGCACAGACACACAAATGTGACGCACAGAGGAAATAAAAGAATCACACAACACATGCCCCAACCTCGCAACATACCCCAAGTGTAATAGTACGTATATCATTGTTAAAGCACAAATGTGGACTGGGATAATACAGCAGTGTCAGGCATGACCTGGGACCTGAGTGGCAATGGGCATCTACAGACAATTGATGAATACATGAGCTGGTCATGCACACAGCTTGACGTGCACATTGAAATGCTCCAGGTTGCCATTACAAAGTGCTCCAACAATATCAACCTCTGTCTGTCACAACTTAGGACAATGCAATGTTCAGGCCCTCATAATGATGTTCAGTGTCAAATGTCATGTGTGTGAAACATTGAGGTCTGTAGAAACATAACATACATTGTGTGTCTCCTCCAAACACAGGTGATGCAGGGGACACAGCAGGTCCTGAGAAACAGTCCCAGTCCCAGACTCAGGTGGACCCTGAGCTCCCCGGTGTGGATCACTCTACGTCCTCTTCGGACGACGACCTATACTGACCAGGCCCCTCCGGTGTGAGTTATTGTGCAGCCCCAGCAGTAGTAACATCAGCACCCCCCTCAACCACTCCTGCCACAGCGGATACCAAACAGGGTCCCCATGCCGACGCGGACAGGCTCAGGCCCCAGAACAACAATGGACCAGGTACACAGGGCCCCCCGGAAGCAAGGGACAACACCACCGGCGCCAACACTCAAGGGGGCCCAGTGTCGGCTGGGCCGGCCACAGCAGGGCCTGCCCGTGTGGGTCGGGCTGGTGGGAGGGTGGGCAGGCAGAGGACACGTCCTGCACAGGGGGCTGGACTGCATGGTGAGCCACACCTGGAACGCATCATAGATGCGTACCAGGAAAGCACTGGAGGGTTTGGACAGGTCGTGGGGAACCTCAAGGAACTCAAAGAACAGCAGGCTGCCCATCATGCCCACTTGGACTCCCACATGGCCCGGGTGGAGTCTAAGTGTGACAAATTGGATGAACTAACAGCGGTGCATAGGGACAAACTGACATGCCTCTGCCAGTTTAGCACCAACCTGACCACACCTCCCTGTGCACCCACAACATCTGTTGCCACAACATCCGCAACAGCCACAGGGAGGGAGGAAGACTCTGGTGGAGAGTCCTCGGCACCGCAGCAGCCTGCACATGAGGGTCCCCCGAGAAAGAAGAGGGGTCGTCCGAAGAAGGGCAATTGAGACGCTGATGGCCATGCATATCCCCCAGGCACCCAACACCTGCTCCTGTTAACGTCCTTTGTGTGCAAACCAGTTGACCTTGTCGACCTACATCAAAATCACCCACTTGACATGGAGGGTCAAAGTTGTGACAATGCATCAAATGACTGTGGATACTACTCTGGATATTTCAATTACCAAGACTACTAACTCACCTGTGAACTTTGGATTACCATCACATTGTACAGCACTGCAAAATCCGTTCACCATCCTTACACATGTTTGTAAATAAATTCACAATCACACAATACTTGCCTCTGTCGTGATTCCTACTTGCTTTGTGCCATGGCGATGATGAGCTGCTAAGGAACACTGTGCATGCAAACTATTAGAGCAATGCGAACACCGTAATGTGAGTCATGTGACTGTGACACATATGAGGGAGACACACCACTAGGACAACACAACACATACTCACCAGGGCCCCTAACTCATCATCAAAACTGATGTCAACAGGAGATACAGTGGAATGCACACACAGCACCCATCCTGGGTCACTGGCAAGCAGCCCACAGGTACAGGATGTGAATTACTGTTGGATGTGTGGACACACGGAGCACATCTCAAAGTGAAGGGCTGTTTTATTAAATATTCACATTGTGAGAATACTACAACTGATGCACATTAACCTCACGTGACAGTTATCCGAAAAATAAACATGTGGTGAACGATGAAAGTCCAGGTGTGTGTGGCAAATCATTGGTTGGGACAACGATTACTTGCACTCTGGAACAAGGATCTGTGTCTTGGGGTTCAGACAGCACCACACAGCATCCAAAGTACCCTGTGAAGGACAGACAGAAAACACTATCAAAAACACAGATTTACAGCAAACAACAATAATATACATGCCCAAAACAAAACACTAACTACCCAGACACAACCTAACAATCAGGTAAACCCTGGGAGTACAGACTACCAGAAAGGACACATCACAGCAAGCATACTGACAAGTAGCATACTGCCACACTCAATCAGCACCAGTGCACCACCAACATAGGTCATGCCGACACAATACTTGTATACTGACATTCATGAGAAGAAGTTCTGGATCAGCTGGCTCAGAACATCACCATCACCCTCATTATCACTGGCATCAAGCCCCAGACCAGGATCCTCCACGGCTGGCGGAGGTTGGTCATCGTCATCCAGGATGAGAGGCAGCCGCTTCTGCACTGCCAGGTTGTGTATCATGCAGCACACAATGATGATCCTGCACACCTTCGCAGGTGCATATGAGGGCCCCTCCTGTCTTGTCCAGGCAGCGGAATCTGATTTTCAGAAGGTCAAATGTCCGCTCAATCACTCTCCTGGTATGACCATGTGCCTCATTGTAGAGCATCTCCGCTGGTGTCACAGGGTTCGTGAGGGGTGTCAGCAACCACGGAATGTTGAAGTATCCGGAGTCACCTACAGGGAAACAATTGCACATTAGTTGAGCATGAAAATAGGGTGCGAATCAACTTTAGCAAACACACACAATGCTAAGCAGTCAGTACACACCGACAAGCCAGGAATGCTGGTACTGCATCTGTGCCATCATCGTTGGGATGCGACTACTCCTCATTATGTAGGTGTTGTGCGCTGAGCCTGGGAACCTTGCACGCACATGGGAAATGGTCATGTTGGCAAAACAAACCACAAGAGCATTTATAGAGTGGAAAGGCTTCCTGTTCGGGTACGTCTGCTCATGTGCCTGCGGTGGTACCAAAGCCACATGTGGCCCATCGATGGAACCAATGACACGTGACATCCTGCCCAGGGCATAGAAGTCCCCCTTGATGTCAGCTAGTTGTTGTGCTTTAGGAACATGGATGTACTGGTCCAGGAAATGCAACATTGCCTCCAACACATCCAGAAGCACACGGCTGAACCTAGTCTGTGACATCCCACCAGCAGTAGCAACAGTGTGCTGGAAAGTACAGGTGGCAAAAAAGTGTAGGGCTGCCATCACCTTTACCTTGGAGGTCAGCGCTGTAGGGTATGTCTGGCCAGGTTGCAGATGTGGAGCCAACTGCTCTGCCAATTCTTCGAACAGTGGCCTGGAGAAGCGGTACCGTCGCATGCAGTCACGTTCAACCATGGTCTCCAGGTCTGGGAACGGTCTTTGAGCATTTCGTCTCCTGCAGTACATAGGAGAGCAAAGACAGTTTGTCATTCACCCTATCTATGTGCCATTGTACATGACAAATAGCACATGATACCACATTACAGGACACAAGAACATGATGGGTGTGCTGTTGGGTATGGACACACATATCAAGTATATGCCCATCATCTGACATCTCAGCTCTACAGGGCCACACAACAAGGTCCCTGTTGTGCTGTGAGCAATCAATGTGCCCCATCACAGTACATCAGTACGAGTGTCACATTCCAGACACACACCACAGTGACTAGTGAGGACAGATGTCTACCCCACAGCACAGGTTCCTGACAGACAAACACAGGGACCTTGTGTCGCAACATGGACACCATCATGATGTGGTGCACCATGTGCACAACACAACACACACATGACACACACATGAAGTGCCCCCTGATTTCATGCCAGCTCACACATGGATGTCTGTGATACACAGACGCAAGATCCACTCACATTGATAATAGACTGGGATGTTGTGAACATTTGACATTGAGCACATGAAATCTGAGTCATCTCTGCATGGCAATGCACACATACTGTGGATGAACATCACATATTTGGTACTGTGACACCCTGTGAGGCACCTACCATTCCACTGAAGAGTCAGGGTGTATGTCACATGAAATACACAATGTTCACCGGGAACTGTGTACATGCCTCATGCACTGAAATGTACTGTCATCAAACACAGTGGTTATGTGTCCAGCCAACAATTAGATCCGTCCCCATGACAACCTGCCCTGCCTGGGAGTGGGTGCCACTAAGTGAAACATACAAATTCACACGTCTACCCACATACACACACAGGTAATGCAGCCTGACATGCACTTTGAGTTACTGTGTCACAGAGTGTACTGTTGTTGTGCCCATGGGTCAATGGCAAGCTATGGTGTGTTGCACACCTTAAACAGTTACTTATATGGTGACTGGCGCAGGTGACCAATGCAAAAGATGCATTGTACACCTAGGGAAGGAGCTGCATGCACACCTTGCACAATGTCACCAATGTGGACTGACGCGGGTAGACCGAGCCGCACGCACGCCTTGCACAATGTCACCAATGTGGACTGACGCGGGTGGACCGATCCACACGCACGCCTTGCACAATGTCATCAATGTGGACTGACGCGGGTGGACCGATCCGCACGCATGCGTTGCACAATGTCACCAATGCGGACTGACACAGGTGGACCGATCCGCACGCACGCCTTGCACAATGTCACCAATGTGGACTGATGCAGGTGGACCGATCCGCACGCACGCACGCCTTGCACAATTTCTTCAATAGGAACAGATGCGGATTTGAGCCTGGTACGATTCGGTTCCTTGAAAATCCATTGGCTGCCTGCAACAATGTTTCAGACTCGTCATTGCAATGCTTTTGGATATTTCAAACGATGCAGAAGGCGTGTACGAGACGTGCAATGCGATGGATTGGGCAGATTCATAGGATGCAAACATATCGGACCTATCGCTTTTGACACATGGGACTGAATCTGCCTCGGCAGCACAGATATAAGTCTGTCTGTTCACCTGTGAGCTCACTTGCCTGCACTACATACTCCAGATCAACATCTCTGCTAACACTGCTGCTGTCTCTGCATACTCTGGCTCCAAGAATGGCACGTACTGTGGAGAGGGCACCAGCCTTCACAGAGGAGGAGAACAAGGCCCTGCTGGACAGCCTCCTTCCACAGTACAGCAAGCTGTATGGGACACCAGGGGAGCAGGTGAGTGTGCACTCCACATCACTTATTCATTGTGTATGTTGTCTGACTGGCACCAATGAAATTGTGTACAACAGTGTCTAGCATGCTCATTGAGTAGTTCATACCCCCATGGTGTTTAGGTCCCTGTAGTGGACAGGTACTGTGCATTAAAAGTGCATTTTCACACGGTTTTAATACTCAGTTAATGTTTCCCTATTGAAAACTCAGGACAAGTGTCAATCACCATATCTGCACTACCTGTGTCCATCATATTCCCTTGCGAGAAAGACATGTATATCCAAATGTGTGATGCACAAACATGTGGCTTGTGTGGTAAAGGACTTTTTCTACCCTTGTCATCCTCACAGGTTGATGCCCACCAGAAGCAGGAGATCTGGCTGACCATTGCCCAGGCTGTTCATGCTGTGGGGGTCTACAGATGCCGCATCTGCAGCTGCCAGAAGAGGTGGCAGGACCTTCGTGGCTAGACCCTAAGGATTGCCAGAGTCCAGCTGAAGCTGTCGCCTCCTCGCAGAAGGGGTGGACGACGGACACTGACCCCCCACATGCTCAGGATTCTGGCGGTGGTCTTCCCGGACCTGGATGGGCAGTTAAAGGCCAGACAGCAGCAAGGAGGGGGAAAGTGCATGCATTCTCTGTGTCCAATGTATCACATGCTCTTTGTACGCCCACATCCTGGTTACACTTCCACAGATCTCCTGTCTGCTTGTACAGGAGTCATGTGGCAAAACTACGTCATGTCCCATCCTCATCTGATACACAGGTGTGCCCCTTTCAGGCGGTGACTTGTGTAACTTGGGTTGTGTGTCTCTGCTGTTGTACAAACGTAATGTTGTGGACAGCATCAGCGACCGCTGCATTGTTTTGTCTTCATGAATGAGGCACATGATTTCCATGTTTCTGCACATTGCCTGAAAAAAAGACATGTCCTCTGTGTGGGCAATTGATATGTGTTCCAATTGATGTTTTGGCACACCATATGTGCCAGGGGTATTTGACACACAGCCATGTAGCAGCAACGAGCATTTAAGGGCCTCATGAAAATGTATGTCATGTGTTTCACACATGCATTGACACATGCCTGGTGTCCAGGGTAATCCCATGTTGCACATGTTCCTGGACAGGTATCCCTACTCCAGACATGAAATACACTGTGTTCTTCTACTCCTGTGTGCCAGCCTAACATTAGGGCATTGTGAAGTGTGCTATATGGTGTCTGCATTGGTGTCATTGTGAGGTGGCCTAGCCTCTTAGACTCCTGTGGTGTTGGTCATTATTGTTTGTACAGCTAGCTGGGGTGTGGGAAATGGATCATCAGAATGGGTTCATGCATAGGTGTCGAATCACTTGACGGTGCATTATGTTGTCTAGTACATCACAGTGCAGGCAGTCTCAATTCATTGACATAATGCTGTGATGTCATCATGCTTACTGATTGGTGCTTGCAGTCAGTCATCTGTTGCATTTTTATTACGTGTGATCATCAGATGCCTGAAGATGTGGTTAGCATTGGGTGTCCCTGTGCACTTGACATCTGCAGGGCTTACATTCTCATACATGTTAATGGTTGTGACACAGTGCAGAGTGTATACTTTTGGATGCACTACCCCTGAGACTGAAGCCACTGCTGGCTGCTTAGCCATACTGTGCCGTAGCATGGTATCCCACTTGCTGATGTATATCCCGCAGTGATGTCAGTTGTACAGCATGCGCTCTATTGTGGCATTGACCATAAAGACATATGCACATCATGGTGTTTTGTGAGTGAAGCATATCCATTTTACTGACTATGATTTTGGCCATCCCTTCTCATGACACATGTACTGAGTCAGTGGCAGGAGATGGCATGTGTCAGTCCAGGCAGATTTAAATCACGAGTCCTGCAGCTCAGAGATATGTCTATGTGGTGCTTGTGCACACATATGAGAACTGGCAGACAACATGTCCCAGGCAGATGGGTCCATGGAGGGGCAGGATCTGAGGGGCATGGTTGACTTGCAGACTGACATGTGTCATTTCCAAATGATGTCTCCACTGTTCACAATATCTGGCACTTGATGCAAAGCCGTACTCTGTGATGTGCTATACTGACTGTGATGTGTCAGGTGAAACAGGTGACTGATGTGGATCTGTTTATACCGATTGATTGCAGATACATCAACAGCTACTGGAGGAGACAGCTCCACGGACCAAGAGGAGCCGCAGAGCTAGACTGGGTCAGCTTCAGAGGAGTTGGAGGGACCCAGTGGCACAGAGGGTGAGGGGAGCCACACAGAGGAGACCTCAGCTACAAACACCTCTGCTGAGGAAGACAGCATCTCCAGTGAGGACGCCCTTGTGGAGGCGGGTGTCAGCAGACCTCAGACAACACCTAGCGAGTCTGTCCCCGCCACCACCACCATCTCCACCCTCCCATCTGCTGCCATTCCAGATGTCCGTGGAGGCCCCTGTGTGAGGGAACATGTCTCCTTTGGTACAGGCACCGCACCCCCTGCCCCTGTCTCCCCTCAGTGTGGAGTCTGTGGACTTACTGAAACAGCTCCATGTAGGGCAGACAGTGATGCTGAGTGTCCTCCATTCCCACACACCTCTGTTGACTCAACTGGTGTTCTTCATGGAGGGCATCTCCTCGAACCTGTCTGTCCTACATCGGACCATTCAGTCCATGGCCTCCACACAGATGGCCGCAGTGTCCCTCCTCCAACAGTCCCACACCCCTCCTACCTCTGCACCACCCACAGTCCCCACTACCCTACCTGACCAATACACACACACACCAGCATTGGCACGCACCACAACAGACCCAGGCAGCACACAATCACGCAAGTCCAAAACAAAATTTACAGGCACTCACACTCCAGGAACTGATGGCACACACACAGGGGATGGGTCACAGATGCACAAACAGGCATCCATGAGCACTCCGCAGACCTCAGATGCCTCTCCCTCCAAAAGCACTTCCCCTGCCTCACCTGCAACCCCCCCTTCCAAGCAGCTCTTCCTCTGTGATCTTGGCCTCTTCCCCACCGATCCATCTGCTCAGACGCACAAGTGGAAGAAGAAGTCACCATGCACAGGGGGGAGTTCCCCTGCCACACAGACACCCTCCCCCAAGCACCCAGACACTGAGGCCCCCAGCCACAAGTCCCCCCGGAGCAGGAAGAGCAAGACCCCCCCAATACCGCAGGTCAAAGTCACATTCTCCTTCCTGCAGCCCCCAGGCCACCACTCCACAGGTCCCCCACCACACCCTGCCCCTGGTTCCCCCACACACCAATACTTCATCCCCAAAATGATTAGGCCATCCCCTCCTACCACATGCACTTCCACCCCCACCTCACATGCTCAGCCTGTTCCTGCCACTGATGTGGGGACTGTGTCCCCCCCTCTGTCCTGCCAACCTCTCCTGGGCCCGATGACACTCCCTTGGAGTTTTGCACTGCAGTGGAGGCCCCGTCCCAACCATCTAACCTGCCCACTGCAGTGGTGCCGGTAACAACCCTGTCTGACTTGGGCCCTGCATTGATGTCAGCACACACCCCATTGGACGTGGGCCCTGCCATGGTGATGGCGCCCACAGTGTCAGACACCTCCGCTGCAGTTGCCAGTGACACTCCTGCACAAACCAGCCCTCCCCTGCCCCATTCTGCTGTCCCCTGATCCTGTCCCAGCGGTGCCTGGCCTGCCCCTGTGTATGCCCCTCCAAGGGAAGATATCCCCTGCCCGTAGCAGTGCACGCAAGCAATGGGTGACAACTTGTCACATTTCACCCTGGGAGGACTCCTGATATGGACTGGCCATTAGCCTTTTGACATTGTGGACGTAACAGTTTCAATGAGTTATGTGCTTAATAAAGTCAATTTTTGTTATCCAGTGGTGTTGCTTCAAATGTACATGATGTTGATGATGGGTGTCATGGACTTGCTGTTGTACAGGTGTTTTAAAGGTATAACAGAATGAGTTGTTGATGTGATATACTCCATGTGGTCTATGGGGTATGTGTATTTTTTTGCTATGTATCCATGACATCCTTAGTTGCAATTTCAGGGTGTAATGATGGCAAAATGTTGTGACCAGGATTTTATCTTTGGGTTTGCTACGTGACATCTTTGCCATACACTGTTGAACATAGGTTGTGCTTACATTTGGGCACATGGAAAGATTCCCTGACTTGGACAATCTCCACTGGACAGGCATGTTTGTGCATCCATGTTACACAAGTCATCTGTGTCATCTGTCAAACTTGGTCTACATGTGTATTGCATATGTGCAGATGACTGAGGGAGGACTCCCGTACACAAGCTTCTGTGACCATTGCTTTTCTTGAGTTGTAATAGTTGTATCACTGGGCAAGTCTGGTGCTGGCATGACAGGAGCATGTACAGACAAAATGTACCACAGCTGACCCTCCCCAGGAGTGCAGTCCCATCATGGCATTGTTCCATTCCATGCAAATACAACAGGTGATGGACAGAATGCAGAACAATGTCATACATTCACCCCAGTACAGAGATCTGGGCCTAAATCTATCGTTTTTTTGCTCACCATGCCGTTCCAGTTTGAACCCAGCCATATGCAAATCAGTCTTGACCCTGTGCCTCATGGGTACAGTCCAGCCCGAACTGCCAAGCCAGGTCCTCCCTGGACTGGAAACAAGCATCCTAGGACCGGTTTCGGGGTTTCACCCCTCTTTGGGCTGGACTGTTTCCATGAGGCACATGGTCAAGACTGATTTGCATATGGCCATGTCTGAACTGGGGTGGCGTGGTGAGCAAAATAACGATGGTTTAAACAAGCTCTGTGACTGGGGGTGAATGTTTTGCCATTGTGCAACATTCCGTCCATCATCTTGTGTGTTTTGCTGTTCACCCTATGTGGGAAGGGTATGCCCAGACGTGGGTCCCGTGCTCACTACGCCACTGGAGTCAAGCTATCCTGGCTGATGACGGCTGATAGCCAGAAACCGGTCCTAGGATGCTTGATTCCGGTCCAGGGAAGACATGGCTTGGCAGTTCGGGCTGGACTGTTCCCATGAGGCACAGAGTCAAGACTGATTTGCATATGGCCATGTCTGAATTGGGGTGGCGTGGTGAGCAAAATAACGATGGATTAAACCCAGATCTGTGACTGGGGGTGAATGTTTTGCCATTGTGCAACATTCCGTCCATGATCTTGTATGTTTTGCTGTTCACCCTATGTGGGAAGTGTATGCCCAGACGTGGGTCCCGTGCTCACTACGTCACTGGAGTCAAGCTATCCTGGCTGATGACGGCTGATAGCCAGAAACCGGTCCTAGGATGCTTGATTCCGGTCCAGGGAAGACATGGCTTGGCAGTTCAGGCTGGACTGTTCCCATGAGGCACAGGGTCAAGACTGATTTGCATATGGCCATGTCTGAACTGGGGTGGCGTGGTGAGCAAAGTAACGATGGATTAAACCCAGATCTGTGACTGGGGGTGAATGTTTTGCCATTGTGCAACATTCCGTCCATCATCTTGTGTGGTTTGCTGTTCACCCTATGTGGGAAGCGTATGCCCAGACGTGGGTCCCGTGCTCACTACGTCACTGGAGTCAAGCTATCCTGGCTGATGACGGCTGATAGCCAGAAACCGGTCCTAGGATGCTTGATTCCGGTCCAGGGAAGACATGGTTTGGCAGTTCGGGCTGGACTGTTCCCATGAGGCACAGGGTCAAGACTGATTTGCATATGGCCATGTCTGAACTGGGGTGGTGTGGTGAGCAAAATAACAATGGATTAAACCCAGATATGTGACTGGGGGTGAATGTTTTGCCATTGTGCAACATTCCGTCCATCATCTTGTGTGTTTTATTGTGCCATTCCATGACATTGCCTGGGCACATGGTGTGTGTTGTGTGAGCATGTCTGTGTGTGTTCACTTCCCTTCTCTGGACGCAGCCTGTGTTCCAGACAGATGTACCTGTTTTGTGGACTGGCTGACTTGGCCTGTGTTCATGTAACTTCTTTGCCCTGCCTTTTCTGGGATATAGGTGCATGACACACTAGTGGTAATTAGGCTGTCATCCGTGGCTGTTTCATTAGTAAATTCCTTTTTTATTTTGATTTTTTATTGATATTCATTGAGATATTACACTTGTATTCATATAAGAAATCATTTCATTTGTTGTACTTTGTCAATACTTATCAATTAATCCAAATTAATATTTGAAAATGACACAGAAAAAAAAAGTAATATATCAAAAACATTTATAATAACACAAATTAATCTATTTACATTACCCTTTCCCTTTTAGCCATTTCGCTACCGGAGCCCATAATTTTGTGCCCCATTTTGATATCCTTTACAAGTATACAGAGCCTGTTCAAGATTATAGACAGCAATGAAATGAGCCAGAAAGTCAGAAAGTCATGGAAATATGGGGGCAATAGGTCCTTCCATCTAGTTGCAATAAGTAACCTGATTATAGTAACTGAAATAAATATGATGCTGATCTGAGCTTGGTCAAGTTCTAGCTTGCTATCGTATCCAATCAGCATGAGCGAAGGGGTTAATACCACTATTTGGCCAAGGATCCTTTCCCAAAATTTTACCAGTTCGATTTTTATCGGGTCCAGTTGTGAACACCCATAAAACATATGAATATCTTCTGCTGGTCCTACTCCACATCTAGGGCAAATAGTTTGGCCGGAGTAAAATATAAATTGTAGATCGTTTTACAATGTTGTGATTTTAAGTTAGCTGATAAGAGCGTTTTCTTGCCTAATTGTAGTGACATATCGATATTGACATCTTTGTCCTCTAATTTCCTGGCCCATTTTGATTCAATTTTATCTATATCATCCTGAGCTTGCTCCAACATCAAGCTATATAGGTGTTTAATCTTACAGGCAGATCTCCCCATGGTTTCAAACAGCGCTGTTTTAGTACTAGATATTGTCTGTCTCATTTTAAAAACAACCCCCTTGATTTGTAGATATTTAAAATAATGTCCATCCGGAATTCCAAATTCTCTTTGCAGCTCGCTAAACGAACATAATTGGCCATTTGGCTGGATATCCCCCGCTGTCCGTAATCCAAATTGTTCCCATTGTTTAGCTATAACATCATAATACACAGGGGGGAGTAGAGATGATTTAAAAATAGGTGTATACTTTGTTATCTTCTCGATATTCATATGCTTTTGTATTCTGACCCAATTTTTCCAGGCACTGAAAATAATCTTAAATCGCACCTTCTTATAATAACTAGGTTCCAACTCACATAAAAAAAGTGTTTTTTCCCTTTCTCCTAATGCTAGTTCGTAAATTGCTGGAAACTCCTTTTCCTGTATCCTACTGGCCATATTTTCAAAGAAAAGTATACTCATTTGTTGTAACATGGCTGCCCAATGGTAAAAGGTTAAATTAGGAGCAGCCCACCCTCCCCGTGCTTGTGGTAAAGTAAGACATTTAAGAGATCTCCTAACCTTACCATATTGCCAAATAAACCTGCTAAATATAGAGTCTAAAGTTTTAATTATCGACCCTTCTATTTCCACCGGAAGTGCCCTAAATAAATATAAGACCTTAGGGAACATTACCATTTTAAGAATGTTCACCCTCCCTATAATGGTTAAGTGAAGTGAATTCATTCGCCTAAGGCTATTTTGGACAATCTGCTTAATATTCGGAGTGATCTTAACTCCAAGGTACGTAACGGTATTTACTCGATTGTCCATAAAAATAACATTTTTGGTACAAATTATTTGGGTCTTTGATTTATTCAATAAATACCCCGATTCCTTCCCAAATATGATTGCAATTTCTTCAATCTCCCTTATGGCTTTCTCAGGGTTAGGTGTTATTATCGCGATGTCATCTGCGTAAGCAAGTACTTTGGTTCTATATCCCTGGGTATTAACTGGGACAATTGTCTTGTTCTCGATTATCGTTTGAATAAATGGATCTATGTAAAGGGCAAATAGGATTGGAGAGCAGGGGCATCCCTGCTTAGTTCCTCGAGAAACCCTTATCATCTCAGATTCTTTACCCATTACCTGTAATTTTGCGTAGGGAGCCTTATACATAGCTTTAATTGCTGTGATGACCCGGGGGCCAAACCCTTTAGCTACCAAAATGCCCCATAAATACTCCCATGACACACGGTCGAATGCTTTTGCTGCATCCAAAAGGATCATAGCTAGTTGTCCATTAGTCTCCAAAGTGATGTCAAATAGGGCCACGGTCTTATATGATCAGTTGTATCTCGACCAGGTACAAAGCCATGTTGCCAAGGTGATACAAGACTAGCTATGACCCTTCGCCAATACTTTAGAATACATTTTTGCATCAGCGTTTATTAGGGAAATTAGCCTATATGAAGTAGGCTTATCCAGTGGTTTTCCCTTCTTGGGGAAGATGACAATATTAGTACCCTTCCAAGAATCCGGCGGATTTCCCAAATGTTGTACTCCCAAAAATAAATCCCAGAGCAAAGGGGCTAGCTCTTCCTGAAACATTTTATAGAATTCAGATGGAATTTTATCAGGGCCAGCTGCCTTACCCAAGGCCAACTGCTGTATCGCTGTTTGTGTCTCCTCAAGTGTAAATTCAGTCTCAAGCCTCTCAATTGCATCCTCCCCTAACGTCCTATATTATTTACTAGCCCTCACATAGACATCACTATGGGGGCCTTGCTTCACCTCCGTATAAAGATCTTGATAACATTTGTGAAACACTTCTACTATATCCCCAGGGTCTGTATATGAGGTCCCTCCACTGCATATTGAAGATATCTGATTCTTCATTGTTTTTTGTCTTGTCTTCAGGGCAAGTAACTTTCCAACTGTTTTGCCATATTCATAACACTCTGCCCTATGAGTCTGATAGCCTGCCACAACTTTTTGGGAGTAGTAAGACCCTATCTCAGCTTAAACCAGAGTAATATCTAATTGAGTTGTTGCTACTTCCATCCCCCGCACTATCTTGCCCAGATGTTCTCTCTCCAGATCTCTAAGTTTAGCATACAATTGCTTAATCCTCTTCCCTTGTTGTGGTCTTTGATTAGATACAAAGCTTACCATTTCCCTCCTTACTCCGGCCTTAAACGCATGCCAAACCATGTTACGCGAAGCGCTATATCTATTCATATTAAAAAATTCCCTAATCCAGGTTTTAAAATGACAGACATATTCTTGATCAGCCAGCAATTTCCGATCGAATGTCCATTGTGTTTGGCACGTATGAAGTTGCGGCAGTCTTAGCCTAAGAATCAAGGGATTGTGATCAGACATTAGCTTGGGCAAAATTTCTACCTCCGCCCCCCCCTAAAATCTGTTTAGAGATGAAGAAATAGTCCAGCCTGACATATTTCTGGTGGGGGTAAGAAAAATAAGTATAACCAGGATCAGAGGGAGATTTAGATTCCCACCCATCTATCAGCCCGTGGCTTTTAATCAATTATATTAATGCTCGGTATACCTTGGGCTTCAGCCCTTGATATTTATTGAACGTCACATTACCTACTCCTAAATGAATATTACAATCCCCACACATTATTAAAGGTGTGGGCCAAGTCGCTAACTCCATTTCCAAATCCTCAAATATTTTAGGCTCATCCTGATTTGATAATCATCATAGGTTACTTTCTCCCCTACTAGAAGAAAAAATGTGTGGATTCTATCGTGAAAATCTACAACCCAATAAAATAAAGAGAAGAAAAACAGTCAATATAAAATATAAACAGACTGTTAGTGCATAGCGTCAATGTTAGTGGGAGTGATTCAAACGCCGGTGGAATGCGGTAGTGGGGACAGGACCAGTGGCAGTCACCCGTTGGGCACGTGATCAGTTGACGCGTTTGCCATACTGAGATGGTTGCCGGTATGAGGGATCTATGCAACCATTTGGTTTGATGTGCTTATATTGGAACCCCAAGAGCCCTGAAGAAGTTGCGTGATTTGATTGCAACGAAACATGTTGGCTTAGAAATTGATTATGGTTTGACTTATACCATTTTTATTTGGGACGGCTTACAGCACTAAATAAAGTCATGCTAAGCTAGTAGGTCCTACCCGTTTTTTAACAGTGAGAATTGTTGGGTTCATTCTCACATGGGGTCCATTGGGCACTAACGTTGAAAAAGGTCCAGCACATAAGTCCAAATATCTGATCCCTTCCGAGACTCCCAGGACCCTCAGATTGTTACACCTCTGACGATTCTCACTTTCTTCCAGCTTCCATTGTATGTCCGTGATCCGTTCCTCTTGTTCCTTAGTGTGATTAAGTTTCTCGGCGACTTCCTTCTCTACCAGATTAACTCGAGTTTCAAGTTCCGTAAGCCGTTCGCCTATAGTATTGCATGATTTTGTCAGCTTCCGTACTCCATCATGAACTTTCCGTGCAGCACTCTGCGCTTTACGAGCATCTGCCCTCGTCTCATCACGGTGTTGTATTATTGTCTGTAAGACAGTCTCTAGTGTCGGGACTTGTAGAGCAGAGATATCTTGGGGTGCTACATTTTGGGTGTGGTTAGTTGAATCAGTTGGTGAATAATCCAATTTCTGATTTGCTGACCTTTGTGTGTGAAGCCCAGTTCGCTTGCCGCTAATTCGTCGTGCAGTCATAAATAGAGAATCTCCTGCTTTCTCCAATTCACTTTCATTTTCGTTTTCACTTGATATAATTGAAGATTCCAAGTCATTAACTGACCACTCAGGGCCGTCAGATAAGGAGAAAAAACAATCATTGGGGTCTATATCCACATCTAGGTTTACTGACGGCGCCCCCTGCCCTGGAGTTTGAGAGGTTAGCTGTTTTGTGGGGGTCCCTGGTATCACCAGTGTTGATGACTCTATATCTGTGGTTATTGGCCCCAGGTCTGTTTCAGCCTCAGTAATTTTCCCCTGACTTATCTCCTGACTTATCTCCTGCTCACCCTTGTTTGTCCCATAATGCTCCGATAAACCCCAGCTGTGTCTCAGTTCATGTCCCGCTATGCCCTTCAATACATTGGCATATTGCATCGGCTCAGGAGTCAGACTTACTTCCAATCTTCCAAGAGATGGTTCCTCGAGCAGAGCCTCCTCTTCACCCGTCACTGCATCATTCCCTAGTCCTGCTTCCTGAAGAGGAGCCACCTTTCCAGCCTCAGCCTCAGCAAGGCCTGTATCCTTAGCAGTGTTCTCAGGCTGTTTATCCCCAGAGGCACGCAGCATGTCTAGCACCGAGCCCACCGGTGCACGTCGTCCAATCAAAGTTCCGCCTCTTCCCCAGACCCGGCTTTGCTGTAAGCGGCGTCCGCCGGCCGCCCCGCTTCCCCTCAGGGTCCGCAGGGTCCGCATAGTCCGTTGTCACTCCATTCCTCCCCTTAATGGATCTGGCCACTTTGGGAGCCATTCGGGCTGACGCCTTTCCCCGGCAGCGCCGGCAGACAGCACTCCTGCGACCAATCCTCCCCAGAGCCACTCCTGGGTCCTGGGTCAATGCCCATCACAGAGTCGCAGCCTCGTGAGTCGACAAGCATTAGATGGGTAAGTGCCGTTTTTCCTTTTTTTCCTCCTTTGGGCTAGTTTCCCCACTTTGTCAGGGACTCAATTCTCAGTATACATCTGGCAAGTCCGCTCCAGCAGCCTCAAGCAGCCGCCATCTTGCTTCCCCCGCACTCATTCAAGAGTCTGACTTCATTAGTAAATTCCAGGATTGTTATCCAACGCACGTGGGACACATTCTGGATTACCATTGACACTTATGTGTTGGCAACATCATGTGTTTTTCCCTATGTGGTATCTGTCATTGACAAGCTCACTTGTGTGTGTGTGTGTGACTACTCCCTGTCATCAGAGTCATTGCTGCTATGTTGGAAGGTGTCGACATTTGTGCGTTGTGGCTCTCCTGTGGTTCAACATTGGTGTAGGTGTCTGGCAGGGTTCAGAATGAATTGTGTAGTTTTCACGTAATGTCGATGTGCCGCATGCTGTGCAGTGTGGCAGACCTTCACAGGTGTTGTTGTCAGCCCATGTGTGAGGATTTGTGGGTACCTTTGATCCCCCAACACCCCTGGGATTGTCCTGTGTGCATGAGTAATATCACCGGTCCCTGTGTGCCTAGCTGATGCACATTCTTGCAGATCAAGGTGTGTGCTGTTGATGTTGGCAAAATGGGCGTTGTTTAATGTCTAGGCTCATAACTACTTTTTGCCCATTGTTTGCAAGCCATGGCCAGTGATTTGTGTTTATGGAGGTGTGATGTGAGTTTGTGGGTCTGGACACATGACCCAGGACGCACATCGCTACGCAGTATGGGGAAAAACTAGCTTTATCATCACAGTGGGATTGGCATACAGGCTAATGTCACCACAAATATAGGGGACTAGAGGGTAGTGTTGTGTTGGGTCTGTCTCTTGCTGTGTTGGTAGCTGTTCCACCCACCTTGTGTCACATGAATCCTTTGTGATCCCGCTTACCTGACAATGCCTGCTTGCCCCCCTAGGTGTGCCCAGTCAAAGGCTTACTTTTGTATGGCACAGTGCACACATGTGTGTCATTCTAGTTCAGCCCACCATCATGCGTTGTGCAGTAGCCTGGGGACACTGTGACACACACACATGTTATATATGATATGCAGTGTGTGGCTGCCTGTCTGTGTTTACGCATCTGTGCCTCCATTGGTGGGGCTTCAGCGTTCCATTGAGGGGGATGTTGTTTGTGTGATTGTCCCTATTGTCCAAGCGTCTTGTAGGTCATCATCCTGCATATTGATCATGTTTGGTATGTCCTATTGCTGCCATGGTATGTGACTTTGTCACATAACATCAACAGTCTCCACAGGATTCCACAGTTTGTGTGTCTGTTTGTAGAGATATGTGTATGCATCTTGATGCTCCCTTTTCACACAGTCTAATTGTACACTGTTGGCATTGTCAGGGGTCATGGCCAATGCTTGCCTGCACATGGCAGAGGGAGTTCTTGTGATACACAGCATTCTTTGCCTCTCATATCTATGTTTATTAGTGGGACAACCACCACATTGCCAAAATATGGGTTGTGGTGTTGGGTGCAATAGTCACCAATGCTGGTCTGGTGATACAGCCCCCTATGAGTTGTGGGTAGTGGTGCAAGGCATGCATCCCCCTATGAGTGGGGAGGGTAGTGGTTCAGGGCATACATCCCCCAATGAGTGGGGAGGGTAGTGGTGCAGGGCATGCATCCCCCTATGAGTGGGAAGGGTAGTGGTGCACGGCATACAGCACTGTATGAGTTGTGGGTAGTGGTGCAGGGCATACATCCCCCTATGACTGGGGAGGGTAGTGGTGCAGGGCATACATCCCCTATGAGTGGGGAGGGTAGTGGTGCAGGGCATACATCCCCCTATGAGTGGGGAGGGTAGTGGTGCAGGGCATACAGCACTGTATGAGTGGGGAGGGTAGTGGTGCAGGGCATACATCCCCCAATGAGTGGGGAGGGTAGTGGTGCAGGGTATGCAGCACTGTATGGCACTGTATGAGTGGGGAGGGTAGTGGTGCAGGGCATACAGCACTGTATGCGTTGTGGGTAGTGGTGCAGGGCATACATACCCCTATGAGTGGGGAGGGTAGTGGTGCAGGGCATACATCCCCGTATGACTGGGGAGGGTAGTGGTGAAGGGCATACATCCCCCTATGAGTGGGGAGGGTAGTGGTGAAGGGCATACATCCCCCTTTGTGTGGGTAGGGTAGTGGTGCAGGACATATATCCCCCTATGAGTGGGGAGGGTAGTGGTGCAGGGCCTACATCCCCCTATGAATGGGAAGGGTAGTGGTGCAGGGTATACATCCCCCTATGAGTGGGGAGGGTAGTGGTACAGGACATACATCCCCCAATGAGTGGGGAGGGTAGTGGTACAGGGCATACATCCCCCTATGAGTGGGGAGGGTAGTGGTCCAGGACATACATCCCCCAATGAGTGGGGAGGGTAGTGGTGCAGGGCATACATCCCCCTATGAGTGGGAAGGATAGTGGTGCAGGGCATACATCCCCCTATGAGTGGGGAGGGTAGTGGTACAGGGCATACATTCCCCAATGAGTGGTGAGGGATAGGGGTGCAGGGCATACATCCCCCTATGAGTGTGGAGGGTAGTGGTTCAGGGCATACATCTCCCTATGAGTGGGGAGGGTAGTGGTGCAGGGCATACATCCCTTATGAGTGGGGAGGGTAGTGGTACAGGACATACATCCCCCAATGAGTGGGGAGGGTAGTGGTACAGGGCATACATCCCCCTATGAGTGGGGAGGGTAGTGGTCCAGGACACACATCCCCCAATGAGTGGGGAGGGTAGTGGTGCAGGGCATACATCCCCCTATGAGTGGGAAGGATAGTGGTGCAGGGCATACATCCCCCTATGACTGGGGAGGGTAGTGGTGCAGCGCATAAAGCACTGTATGAGTGGGGAGGGTAGTGGTGCAGGGCATAAAGCACTGTATGAGTTGTGGGTAGTGGTGCAGGGCATACATTCCCCTATGAGTGGGGAGGGTAGTGGTGCAGGGCATATATCCCCTATGACTGGGGAGGGTAGTGGTTCAGGGCATACATCCCCCTATGACTGGGGAGGGTAGTGGTGCAGGGCATACATCCCCCTATGAGTGGGGAGGGGAGTGGTGATGGGCACCCCCCTAGGTGTGGTGACTGCTGGTAGTGGGGACCATGCTACCCCTGTGGTTTTGCTGTTGCTGGTGTAAGGGATTTGACCCTCCCTATGTGTGTGTAGCATTTCACGTGTTCGTGACGTTTATTTGTGGGGGTGGCTTACTGACCGTCTGCGTTGTGCGCGTCTGTTCCTGATCCGGTCATAGATGTACAGTACTGGGATGACCTGCGCAATGGGATTCATCGTTGGTTCGTCTCGTACTTGCTGCTTGTTGCTCTGTCTCGTACACATTGAGAATTGGTCCGTCTTGTAGCCGTGGATCGTGTTGTGGCGCGAATCAGACCTGATATGCAGCTCTCCCGGATGCTGTGACGTGCTGCTAGTGGCGACCCGTCAGACGCGTATGATTTGTGCATCGTACTTGCCTGGCCGGAAACTGCTGTGGGAACTGCTTCCGGCGACTTGAATCGGGGATCGGAGGTACGGCTCATACAGGAAATGCTGCTGGAATCGGAGCCTACGTGTCGGACGGAATTGTGTCAGTTTTGCGCATCGTACTTCATTGCCCGGACGGACTGGCTCCCGGAACGTGTCGGTCACAAGGAAAGGCTACGAACAGCTCTCGGAGGGCTGTCCGACCCGGATCGGAATCGACCCCTAAGAAGGAACTGCTCCAAGAAAACGGATTTCATCACACAGTCAGAAGAGCTAAAACCTAAACTGAGAGATCAGAGTTATCCAAGAGCTTACAAAAGAGCAAACAATCAAAATTGAGAAGGCCTCTTAGAACCATCAAACAAAAATAGCAACACCATCCCAATAACATGTGCAACAACTTACAACACGGTCTCCTGTGAAGTAAAAAAAAGTCAATAAAAACTGGAAACCTCAAATGGGACAAGCCCTTGTTTTCATTCAAAAAAGCAATGAAGTTAAAAGACAACCTGGTGAACCCCGGACCACTTACCAAGAGGAATGAAGGATGGACTACAGTGCATAATGGATGGGGTCAACCGGAGATCACAGGCCACTATGCCTGAAGCAATTGTAATGTCTGCCATTTAACAAGAAACCACAAAGACTTTGGAACTGTAACCCGGGAAGACATGGACGATGCGAAAACACATGAATTGTAACACTGTGAATGTAGTCTAACTAATTGTTTGCAGTTGAGGTCTTAAATATGTGGGCATGACAACAAGGAAAATAAAAACCTGGATATGCGAACAGCGGAGTAATTTAAGTTGCAAAAGAAACACCACAAAACTAACAGACCATTTTATCAACCCAGGCCACACCCCATATTAATTAACCTGGTGTATCATTGAACAGTCAGAAAATACTGTAGATAACATAGAAGGACGCCTCTTTGAAAAGGAACAACGTTGGATTTATCGCTTGTCCACACACAAAACTGGGCTAAATGATAATATCCCTTGGATCACGGTACTGTGAGCAGGCCCTGAACCCTCTAAATCTCCTTCAACCAGAATGTTACACTTTGCCAAAACCATTTGTAATCACTGCTCTACAGATACAGGATCATTAATGACAAATAATCTTGACACCAATGTATGATACTCTTCCCCATATAGGTATAATAAAGTAGAGAGACTCATTATAGACAATACAAAAGTAAAAAAAGGGGTCGATTAGGATGGCAGAAGGACTGCCACCGCCGGGCTGGTGGTGGCGGTCCTTCCTCAATTGCACAGGATGTACCCACTGCCCAATTAGGATGGCAGTGGGTACTGCGGCGGAAGGAAATTCCCACCGCCGCTTTTCCGCCGGTAGCAATCGTCACAATTGCCCGGCAGAGCGGTCAGCATGCTCATAATTGTGCCGGTGGAAGCCAGCCTTTCTGTGGCGGTTGAACTGCCATTAAAAGGCTGGTGGAGAATGTCTTCAGGGGCCTGTTGCGGGCCCCCCTTGTGTTGGGGGAGGTGTGGGTACATTACACTGCACCAAGTGGCAGGCACAATGTAGTGCCTGCCACATAGTGCAGTGAAATGCACTACATGCTCTTTTTAACATTGCAGCGGTGCTGCTGTCAGCAGCCACCGCCGCAATGTTAAGGGTGCTGAATCCGACCGCAGTGGTGGTGATCCCATCGTAATTGAATGGGCGGGACCGCTGCACGCATGGCGGTCAGACCCAATCACCGCTATGGTGGCTGGCGGTTCAAATCCGCCTGCCATCCTAGTGAGCCCCTTTGTGTGGATAAACGCGATAATCTAACATTGAATGGGACAGCAGCAGCGTAAGTAACCTTACGGACACCATACAGAGAACCGCCACTGTTCTATGGGGGATTTCTTACCGACAAGAATATGAACTATGCTTTCCCTTTTCCACTCACCAATATGTGCGGTAAATTAAACACGAGACCGTGCAATATACCATTATACGTACATGCACCCTGCTATTTCTACACATAGGGGTCTATTACAATCCGCCCGCCACCGTAACGGTGAACGGGACCGTCCGCCAGTGGTGCGGCAGTCCCACTGTGGCCATCAGGATGCCACCACCAATGTGGCAGTGGCATCCCCCATTCACAACATTGTGGCGGGAGGTGCTCACAGCACAGCCCGCCACAATGCTGTGAATGCACGTTGTGCATTGGCATGCACAAGGTGACAGGCACCTTGTCCATGTCAATGTAGAGGGGTACCTGCACCCCCTAACACCCTGGGGGCCCGCCAAGGGCCCCCAACAGCATAAGACCACAAGCCTTTCGCCATGGAAAGGCGAGTCACCGCCTGCATGTTAATATGGATGGCGGTGTCTTGCAGACACCCCCACCATATTATGGCCTTTTTCCACCCGGTCGATGAGCCAACTGGCAGAAAAGCGGTGGACGGTCTTCCTGTCCGCCGCGGACCCCCCAGCCATACTAATATGGTGGGGGGTCAATCATGCAAGGATGGCGGGCAGATCGCTCCCGCCGGGCCAGCGGTGGCTACCGCCGGCCCTGCAGGGGGGATCCGCCCACCATCCAAATAGACCCCATAGTGTTGATAAACGTCATAATATAACGTTGGGTGGGATAGCTGCTGCGTAAGTAACCTTGACACCCAGGCAAGCTTTGCATGACCTACGTTCGCGAAGCACTACATGCACGTAGGCACACATCAAACCAGGGTACCATTAAGGCTCAACCGTATTTAAACGTGCCCCCTTGAAACAGCAACAGGAGACGGTACTACTGAGGCAGATCAGCTATCACAAATGGTGAGATACCTTGATGAAGTAAGTGAGCACGCTAACGGAGGGAGCCTTTTTTGATAACACCGAAAGAGTATACCCTTCCACGTGAAGAGCTTAATCTGAAGCATTCCTTGGCGAACGTGTCGCTTGATGTAAAACTTCTACAAAATAAATTTGCAATTTCCAACAAAGAAAATTTATTTACCTGGTAGTCAATTCATACTGTATCCATGTGGATATATTTTCTCAGTATCTTTATCCAATCCAAAAAACAATGTGTTACATCTTGAGACATAAATGTGTATGCTGTTACATCAGAAATTGATATGTATCCCCGATACATTTCGGGCTTTGGCCCTTCATCAGGTGGAGTTCTCATAGGAAAGGAAAGTGATACTTTCAAGAAACCAAGAATTCCAAGAATGCGCATAGACTCAAGATTAATGCAGTGAAGTGGAAATCCGTGAAGTAGAAAAAACACTGGGTGAAGAAAAAGTTACTCGTGCCAGTAAAAAAAAAAAAAATCGGTAAAACAGTGGGTTGGAAGCTGCTAGGTGCTCAAAATTCGGAAGAATGATGAAAGTTTGTAAATATTATAGAAAAACAGAGTGTGTTAGAAAGTCCAAAACACCACTAATTAAGATAGTGCTGGGGAAATCAAAAGGTTGTGCCAACATGAGTGGATTGTGCGTCAACCAAGTGCCTGTCTATGGGAAATAGATTATAAATGTGTACGGAGACGGTGTAAAAGGCTCGTGCAAAAAAACGCGCTAACCTGGTGTCGCTCTACGGGAAACTAACCGTGAAAGTGAAATGAAAAAGTAATATCTGCTCGTGCATACCTGTGATCTGTAGTAACCTGGTGTGCTGTCAAAAAAGTTGGTTATGGTAAACGCCGCGAGGAAGGTAGAACCTCTTCTAACCCGGATGTAAATACGCGTGTACTGGAAGTGCACCGCGTGAAGTACCAATTATTGAAAACAGGCTACGTGTATAACCAAGGCTGAAAACAGACTACGGGTTTAACCAAGGCAACAAAGAAAACACGAGTAAGCCACGGTGTAGAGTCTAAGTGAAAGAATAAGAAAAATAGAAATAAAAACGAGTGCGTGCAGTTATCTAGGTGCGAATGTGTAATAAGGAAGAATATTTAAATGAGGTGGATGGAAATACAATCAAGAGAGATCAAAACCAAGCAATGGAAATACCAATGTAAACGGAATTAAAGAAACCGGAGAGATCAAAAAAAAATTAGCAACTTACATTACAGAATATCTTATAGAAAACAACTAAATTCCAGTCTTTCATTTAACCCTTTCGGGTGAAGAGAGTTCAATCTGTGTATCCAATAAAGTTCGCGTTGAAGCAAATATTTCCTATTGTCTCTTCCTTCAGAAGGTGATTATCTTTAGCACCGTAATTCGGATTACATTTTTTCGAAGAAGATAATGTACATTGAGTTTACACATTGGAGTGCGACAGTTCTTCCACATCTTCAATGATAACCCGAAAAGACAAATGGGAATCTAAGGAGATACACAATCTTTCTTGCAGAGTGTGACTACAGGGTCCACCCCCTTGGCCGATCCTAGGTGGCAACCATCTACCATCGCTGAAGTCAGTATCCATTCTTATCATTTTTTATAAATGCACGTCTCTGTTAACATATGAAATTATAGCTTACCCACAATACACACACAGTGTCAGCATCACCATAATAATGGTGAATGAGCGTAGTCGCTCGAACTTTAGATATATACATAGAACAAATACATAGATGGCATTGAAATCCTGGTACCCCTATGTTGGTCCACATGCTAGAAAAGAGAATTAATGAAATCTTTGGAGCAGAAATCACAAAAAACAAAAAAACGAAAACATGGAACACAATCGGAGAATTACGAGCACCAGTGACTCTACACTTTCAGGCTTGTATGTCCTGTATGAAAAACAAGGCCAGCTTGTATTTTTAGAGATCGCTACATGACCCGAATGAATTCTAAGATATTTTCTCACATGAGACATCTCCTACAAAGATAAAGAAATACACATAGAATTTTATGTTTATATGTAATTTAGTCTTGTATGTCTCATATGTGTTGGGAAATAAATAGCATTGCAGGTAGACAGCAGGCAAGAAACAATGATCCTTATACATGTACAAGTCTGAAACTTGGCACAATAACAACAAAAAACATAATTACATAAATAATGGATTGGCATATCGCCAAATCTAGGACCAGGGAGGTTCTGTCTCCCCTCCTGGGTCCGAGATTTAAATTACCACTGCCTATATGTTTGTGTGTCAACAAGGTAATTGTACCTACACTTTTCTTTACAGAAATGAAAGCAACACTGTGAAGTTCCAGTGGGTTGTAAGTACAATCCAAACAATAGATGCATGCCTAAGCATGCATGCCAGGTTCGATTAGTCCTGACGAAAATCCATTTGACCCTGTTGGGCACGTGAGAATATGGATGAAACATGTAGCCCTCTCACAGTATAAGACGGATCAAATTTACATCCTTCACATATCCATCACTCTTTTAACATTGACCAATACTCTCACCAATAAAACTTTCACCAAAAAAACTGAGAGTATTTGAGCCAATTTTAAAAAGCAATGCACTTGAGCTTATTCACTTACTATCATCACCTCACCTTCAAAAACAACCAGCTCCCCTGTAATCAGGCACCTCAGCACACCCTGGAAACATTTGGTGACCAGGGTGGGAACCCTATGATGAAGCAAGGCACCTACAAGGTAGGTGAGTGAGGGTTCTTTACAAAATCTTAGGGTTTCTTAGGCAGTACAAACACCTGGTACGTCCACCCAAAATTAGGGGAGAGGTGTATGTATAAAAGCTAAAAAGACCCCTTCTTTTTGTTTTTATATGGTGACAAGAAAGCAGAGGCCACACCATCTGGGGACAAGCTGAGTGTAGGAAAACTCCCTGCAATGACAGTACTTATCCATCAGGATGGAGGTGCCCCATTGCATGTCGAGAATGTGCAGTATTATGCCACAGTTTTCATCTGTTCCCAGTGTAATTGTTCCTTTACCTCTGAAACGCAAAGAATAAAGTGCATATTTCCGTACAACTAGGAGCTGGCCCTTCCCGTCTAACCACGTATATCTACATCAGTATACCAGATTTCCTGACATGGGGTATCCATGCTGTTGTTCAACCCTCACCTACGAGACTCATTTTCTTTCGTATCATCGATGTGGATGGCCCTACGATGGAACTTCATGTGTTGTGTCCATTTGTTATTAAAGAAGACAGCCTCAGATATGCTAAGAGCCACCCTGTGCCCGCAGATGGAAGTGGAAGCGGATGTGTTCGTGCATTGGTGTGGTGGTTTTTCTGTCTTCAAGAATCTCTTCTCTGGAAAGTCTCAGGGCCAAACAATATCCTCCGGTATGGTGCCCCTCCTGCACATTCTATCTAGCTCAAATATGGCTAGGCTCGGTAAAAAGGTACAACGCTGTGGGATGCGCCTCGTATTGGGCCACATTCACTACTACTCTATGGGGTTCTACTCTGTTGGGTTGTCTTTTGTCCCTAATCCTACATAGGTATAAATGGAGAAGGCACTTTGCTGTTTTGGGGGCTACCACGTGGGGCAAGTGAAGCCTGTCTGCACCTACTGCATGTAGTATCAGTGAACAGACCTAAATTGACCTGGCTGATGTCTTGGAGCCCACGGAGGTCATCTTCTGATAACATGTATGTGTTAGAGGGTGCAGTGTAGTGCGTCTGGAATGCTAGTGTTGGCTTCTGTGTGATTATAAGAGATGTGGAATAGGTTCCTATGCAAATGTGGTGATAGCTTCGGGATGAACTCCATGAGACTAGACATTTGTTTGGTAATGAATGGATGGATAGTAAACAGAGAGTACATGGAAATGCAACAATACATAACTTATTGAATATTGTATGTCTTGGGATGAATCCAGGGTGATGTCTGTAGTCCTCTGGCGATTGAGGCTTATTGATTTAAAGGTTTGAAACAAAAAATTCAAGGTAAAGTTCATAGTTCTTAATGTGCACACTGTAAATATCATCGGGATGTTGATGTGGCCACTGAAAAGGTAGTGCACTTGGATATTCGATTGCTGACCGGTTGAATAGGAGCTGCGTTCCTTGGTTAGTTAAGAAAAATGTGCGTTATTGCATGTGCTGTCATCAATCATTTTCTTCCGAGTTCCTGTGCTATTCTTTAAGGGTGCTCTCTCCACACTCCATCCACGTAACTTTTTAGTGAGGCTCCGGAAGGTGGCCCCAGTCGGGTGTCTATTTTTGATGGGTTACATTCAAGAGTGGGAAGAATTAATTGTTATGGGTTTTTGGGCCTCCCCCCTCTCCAGGACTGAAAATATATTTCATAAGGTGATCTTCGTGAGCATGTGGATGGTCTCAGTTATTAACTAGTGCTCTGTGGACGATGCCAGCTCTCCAATATCCTATCTCTCCTAGTGAGTGCATGGAGGTGCTTATCGGTGCGGGTGGTGTCTTTTGACCTACAGGTGTGCAGGGCGATGCACAAAGAGGTGGCATGTCACAATTAAATGCTGTTTATGATTATAATGTGCCCCAAGGTCATGTATATACCCCTCTAGTCCTGGCATGTGATGTGCAAGGTGACACTCCCTAGGGGTGCCAGGTGTCTTGACTATGCCCTTTTTCTAGAAACTTCTTTTTGGGCTAGCTTTGGGTTTCTTTTTATTGGTCTTATAGGTGCTTCCCTGGATTTCACATGATCTGTTGTCTCAATTGTCGTGAACAGGGTGGGATTGGAGAGCTGTTCTGCCCCCCTCATGTTCCTCTGATATTGGGGTGTCCGAGATTGGGCTTAGGGCTCTCCAAATGGTGTGTGTAAGGTCTTGTGTGTTTGCTGATTGTTAGGCTTGATACGGAGGTCAGCACATTCTTGTAATCTCAGACAGAGCTGTGATGGACTCTTGCAGACTCCCTTTTCCCCAGCACCTCCTTCTCCCTCAGACCACATCTTTCCCAGGGTGCCTGGACCTCCGGTTCCTGGCTGTGGCTTGGGACTTCAGCCTGTGACGTGCTTCTGTTGTTGCTTTGAAGGGACGTGACCCGGTAAACAAACTTTGAATATTTGGATGATTTGAAGGAAAGGAAGCAGAGAAAAATTGCTTCAAGGAGAGTTTGGGGATTTAGGCCAAGAAGTAGTCAAACTCTCTTAATGATGGTGATAGACTGGAATAGCTGATTGTTCTGGTAAATTCCCCCTTCTAACTGACTAAGTGCCATGTGGCGTTTCACAACCTGTCGGATCTAGTGTGCGTGCTGTGGAGGTTATGGGGTCATTACTATCCCAAGCTTATAAGAAACCTGGCTCCCGACACTGAAGGACAGCCTTGTTTTAGAACTAAAAGGGGGCGTGCATTTGGCTGGAGGCTTCTGTTTTTTGGTGGTGCTGTTGGGGCTATGTGCCATGAAGGAATTGTGGGTCCCAGGCTGGGAGACCCAAAATGGGATCCCTTCAATTTGGTAATTGGAAACCGTCCCAATTGACTTGGGGGTATGGGGACCTGGGGACTTGCTTTTAAGGACTGGATGGGGAGCCACCTGGCCCCCCTTGTCAGACTGTCCTCCCCTGGAGTGTGGTCAGCAAGCCCTGCCCTGGGCGATCAGCAGCAGAGTGGGGCCTAGTCTCCCGTAGGCACCCTGAATGGTGGACTCCTGATCGACAAAACACATCCAGCAGCCCTGTAAAGTAAAGACTTGAATTTCATAATATCGTCTCATTGGTTCATCTTTGAGTTTTGCTACAGTGACTTTTGAGGTGCACATGAAATGGATTCATCGAATTGGAGGTGTTGACTTACTGCATATTTGGGTTCTGCATTTATGAAAGGCATTGCCTAACCAAACAGTTACTCCTCCCTGCTGCGGTTCTGGCCCCGGACACTGATGGGCTTGGTTTCCTATCTGTTGTTACTACGCATTGATCCAACTACCTGATCGCAGTTGCGGTGGTGTGATGGCTGACTGACTTTCCTGTGGCTGAGTGTAGGGTGCATTCAGGTTCCCCTGGGCTAGATTTTGAGGATAGAGATTCTGCGGGGGCTGGCCCAGGCATTTTGACCTATGTTTGTGCTATGCTTTAGCTGGCATCGGTCATCCATGTGGGCCATTCTGTGGCAAGAGTAACATTCTCTAAGGTCGGGCTACTACCAGCCTCCCTGACGTCTGGCATTATAGCTAGTTTGAAACCCTCTGCGGTTTTGCAGTGAAGCCCCCTTCAAGACTGGTGCCATTTGCAGGCTTGGGGCCAATGCGGACCCCTTGAGGGTGGTCCTTTTCAATTTGTGTTGCATCAACTTAGCGGTGTCTTTCTGAGTTTGCTCCTGTTTCTCACTATTCTTCTCAAATTTATTTTTGTAATAGTAGAATAAGTGGGCCTGTATCTCAAACCAGTGTTTGGCATCTAACACCACTACGCAGTTCAAACAACTCTGTGTCTTGGTGGGCGGCCGCTTTTTGAGGATATTATAAAAGAATGTGACTCAAGGGCCTGTATCAGTCCATGGCTGTCTTGTCTCTTGTCCCCATCATTCCCTCATTCTATCCAGGAAATCATGCATAGTCTCCCCAGGTTTGATAGTTTCTGCCATTGACCCTCCTACATCTGAGCAGTCAGCAAACATTTCCCTATGGGCTGTCCATACTTGTTACCTGTACTAATTGAGTGTGGCCCCATCATGCTCAGTGTTTGTCAGCGTGTCTGCTGGGATGCAAGCTCGGGCCTTCGATGAGGCTACTTAGCAGACTTTTGACATCGCCTATCGCTAGATTTTTTCCTGTGGTGTTCTTCTCAAAGCATGAGATCCATTTCCCTGCTCCATCCAGCAATGGTGGCAATTTGGTGCTTATCCCTTCTTTATTCATCTGAGCCCATGGCACATTGATGGTCCTTGATGTTCCCTTCTGTAGTAGTGAGTACATTTTGGCTTGGGGTAGGTACACTGGTCTCTCCCTAACATAGCGTTTCCCCCTTCTTACGCAATCCTACGTGTAGGGTAAGTTCCATTTGGGATCTCCCCCTCTGTGCCAGATGCTGTCTTCCACAACCGCCATGTCCTCTGGTTCGAAGGATCCTTCCTCCGGCCCAGGTCTATCATATTGGTCCTTTGCCTCACCCCAGTGTGCAAGTAGGTGGCAAAATGGACGTGCGAAGATCTTGCCTTTCTCTCGGGCCACTGTCTTCCATGTGGTCAATTTGTCTGTCCTGCATGTTTGGGTGTTGCAGAGGATGTCCTCGTAGCTACTCCCCTCCCTCGCCACAAGAAGGGACCATCTTACTGTGATCTGGTGTGTCTCGGATCCCAGCCGAAAGCCTCTCCTCCCTGAACAGCGCTCTGTACATCCTCTCACCCTTCGCAGTTGGCAGGTGCGCTATTCTGCATTCTTACTGTGTTTTCATGGTGCTCTCTCTCTCTCTCTCTCTCTCTCTCTCCCTCCTTAGTGTACCCCTTTCGTATAAATCCCACCTACATTGCCACCTTTTCTTTGAGCTATGCACTGTTGTTTTTTGTTGGAAATTGCCTTCAAACTTACTTCTTGTTGTTTCTTCTGCTACCTGAGCAAACCCTGCGACTCTCACCTCGTTGTCGGATCCCAGAGGACTGTCATCTCTTTCCTGCCCCTGCTAGTTGTATCACTGTCCAGAACCGCTACAAATCTCCCTGTCATCCGAGTGTGTTCACCTGAACAATAGGAGTGCATGTTCTGCTCGTTGCTGGGTTTCAATGGACTGAACGCAACAGACGGGGGTCGAACTTTGGGGAGTTCTAACGCTGGACTAGGGTGGTGCTGTGATTGCCTCGGCCTGCTGGCCTGTAGACATTCATACCTCGACCTAACAGTTCAATGGTTGGTAGGAAGCCTTTGGCTCCCTCAACAGGCAGGTTGCTGTATCCTAATACAGGGATTGCGGGCATCGGGAAGATAATCTCCATATCTACACATGCCAGGGGAGGTGCCGGATGCTTGCCTGCTGACTGCGCGGTATGATTATCGGTCTGGGCCTCCTCGAAGATGGACCACAGTTCTATCAGTGGCTTTCAACTGTCCTTCTTTTGCCCTATGTAGTTGGTCCATATGGATGTTCTCATGTGTTAGATTGTGTTAGTGTTGAAGGTTCCCTCCTTTGGCCAAGGAAACATGTGTGCATTAGAGTGTGTGTCATTTGTGTCAAAATATTTTACACAACCTGTGTGGGGAACCTGGTTTGCATGTGTTTTAGAGGCGACTCCATGACAAGTAGGGTACTTTTTAAGGGATAGATGCTACTTTGTTTTTCTGGTTTTAGGGAATCTTAAGTTCTACTCTGGTTGTGGGAAAATATATACATGGTGATTGCTCATTCTAGCTACCTACTAGTAGCTCAATGCTATTTACAGATGCACCAACATAAACATTTCACAAACACAAACAGCAATGCATATGAAGGGTCACAAACTAGAAGAAAGTGCAATTGATAAAACGCCATGGAATTTGGCAGCAAACAGAAGACTTTACTTTGATATAAAATTGTGATTGTGAGAAATAGCAATACCTTCATATAGCAAATTGAGACATGGACAAAACACAATACTCAAGAAAAAATACAGTAGGATTAATTTACCAGTACCACAGCATCAAATCACCACAACATCAAATATGCCTTGCATCAATTTCAATACTATAATAGGAAAAAAACTGACAGAGAAAAAATTATGACTTTTTTCAAAAATACCTAGCCCGCTCCTAGCGCATGCTATCCTGTGACTAGGGAAGCCCTGCTCGGTACAAGGGACTAATAGGTAAATTCAATTTAGCGAGTCCTTAATAGCGGTTTTTAGAGAATCGCTATTAAGGACTCGCTAAATTGAATGTAGGTAGGAAACGCTAAAATATTAGCGATTCCTTAAAATTCCTTAATAACGAATCGCAAATTTAGATTCGTTAATAAGGAATACCTACCAATTCATTCCTATGGGCTAGGAGGCCCATATGAATGAATGGGAAGATATTCACTATTTGCGATTCGGTATTAAGGAATCGCAAATAGTGGGAGCTATATCAAGGGTGCCATGGTGTCAAAAGGACACCCTGTTGCACCCCAGAAATGTACATGTGCACTAAGGGCATGAATGTGTGCCACATGGCACTTTAAAAAAAGCAAAAAAGTGCTTTTTTACAGAAAATCGCTAATTACCAACAACTTGGAGTTGGTGGTAATTAGCGATTCCTTAAGCCTAAAGTGCACTTTCTTTTGTGCTACCTACATTGCATTTAAGGAATCGCACTTTGCGATTCCTTATTTTGCTAGTAGGTTTAAACTCATCTACATTGCTCTCGGCATTCTGCGAATTTCATCGTTAGCGATCGGTATTTGGCCATCTACATCTGGCCCTAAGTGAGCCCAATAGTCTGTCAATATCGGCTCTGGGACAAAGAAAATTTAAAAAATGTAATGGAGAAAAGGAAGAACCCGAAGAACCACAGCACCCTCTTGGCCAAACACAAGCTACCTCTGATCTCCCGGATCCAAATCTCTTTCCCTAACATCCGAATTGCACCATGTATTACACCCAGGGATCAAGCATACCATCCGTGTCATTGCCAGCGGACCAAGTGAACAATACCTCTCACTTCTTTTCAGATACCAACAGTGTTAAGAAACTGGTAGCACTGAGAAAACCCTTTTAGACTAAAAAATGAGATTGAGGTGCTTGCCCTGACACCCATGGCTCATGCATACCATATGTATCACGACTAGCAGTGCAAGTGGTGAGGCCACAACCCTGTATCACACCCAGGGGACAAGCATACCATCTATGTCAGGTCCAGTGGTCCAAGTGACAACCAATATTCACCTTACGTAGCATGCTGGCAATCAAAAAAAGGTGACCTCCGCAGGAATACCTCCAAGGCTGCCTTGGGACTACTCAGTTCAGACACATAAAATAGGTAACATGCCAGATATCTGTCAGTGGCAGGGTGCTCAGGTTACTTTTTTCTCTTCTTCCTAGTTTGACATATGCTGATACTAAGGATCATCTGTAGCCTCTTACCGACTGCCAGAGGCTTCAGGACGCCCGCTGATTCTGCAGAACTTCCAATCAATTGCGGTGTCTGCTCGCCTTCCTTGCTATGCAAATGTGAAACTGTCTGGGTGGGATCGCTTCCTTTCGGTTGCAATCGGGTCCGAGGTACCAGTCTATCCTGGCTGGCTCACCAAAACGTTGCTCGAATAAACATTGCCTTAAAAAAAACATAACACAAGACAAGAGGTGTTTGGCAAAACAGGAATAGTTGGTTTAATTAAACACTGCAGCCAGGAGCACAGTTACAGAAGCGGGTCTGAGGACTATCTCAAAGTACAATCAATCAATCGATTGGGATTTATAAAGCACAGCTAATCACCCGGTAGGGTATCTTGCAGGTCTCAATCGATCTGAACAGGGTTTTATACATTTCTTTGTGTATCATCAAGTACTTCCGTCAATCCTTTTTTGGTAAAAGAATGCAGCCCTTGTTTGTGGAGTTATATATAAGGCCCCTGATAACAATAATAATGCAGGTGGGCCTTGATCTTGCGTGGGACGCAATGAGGGCCAGTGGGTAAAGTG
Source organism: Triturus cristatus (assembly GCF_964204655.1). Classification (NCBI taxonomy): domain Eukaryota; kingdom Metazoa; phylum Chordata; class Amphibia; order Caudata; family Salamandridae; genus Triturus; species Triturus cristatus. Next base: position 447,857,026 of record NC_140595.1, read on the forward strand.
TCCAGATGTCCAGCATGAGGGGAGTGTGATCACTGTGTGTACTGAGGCTGCGTGTTCCTAACTCCATGTGGTATCAGATTTTATGGTGTTTTGGGAATGTGTGTACCCCTCTGGCCATGTGTGCTTTACTGGGGCCAATCTCCCTGGACCATTGTGGTATCACTGTGCTCATCTGGGGGATTGACATGAGTTTCCTGTTTGTGCATTTGTCTGCCAGCTACGTGCCACCCCACGTGTGACCAGTCAATCAGTAACCTCAGGCCTAGGTCGCAGAGCCTGCCTGACCATGTATTTCTGATTCGAGCCTGCTGGAGAGTTCATTTAAACATACAGACAACGTGGGTATGCTATTCGATCTGCACATCTATTATTGTATAGTCTTGTAATTCTTCACCAGTTACAGATCAGTCACATATCATCTGGGTGCTCTCATGGTGTCACAACACCCGCCCACTTGGGTGTCGATCCGCTAGAACTGGAAAGACAGTCTAGACCCAAAGTCCAATAAATGCAGTGAAGCACGCCATTCTTAAATTACTCTAATCCTTTGTACGTAATCCGCAGCACTGCTAATCAAGAGGTTTCCTTTGAAGAAGTTCACCACAAATGATGTCAGGTCACTGTAGGTGTTTTAATTCATTCCATTCCAGACAAAAAACAGCAGCCGACGCACGTTTCATCCTCCATGGACTTCCTCAGGCTTGAGTTCAAATCACTTATTGAGAGTTCTTTCAATATCTTGTAGTTTGTACAAGACAATTCTGTATTAAAACTCCCAGTATATTTTGAATCAAAATCTGTATGTCTAAAAATATAAACGAATGGTAAGTCCAGATAGCGGCCGCTATGTACTTCTGGAGTAGTTGTCTGTGTCTCAAATCTCGTGTAGAGCAATTTATGGTCATTTCAGATGAGCTCTGTTTTCAAACGCCCAGGAGAAAGTTATGAACAAATTGCAACTAGTTCAGAATTCAGCTGGCAGTATTCTGTCCGGCACCCCCAAGTTCAAATCGATCTCTCCAGTCATACGTCATCTTCACTGGCTGCCCATCAGAAGTCGAACCAAATTTAAAGCACTTTGCATCGCATATAAAACGATTAGCAACTCTGCACCTGAATTCCTCAAAAAAGTACTGTGCCCATACACCCCCAACAGACCCTTGCGATCCTCCTCAGCTCACCTTCTTACCATTCCTCGCACAAAGAAAACATCTTGGGGAAATAGATGATTCACAGTTGCCACAGCTAGTCTATGGAATACCCTACCCCTTCACATTAAAACCAGTGCCACCCTCCTGACTTTTAGGAAGGTAGTGAAAACTTGGATCTTCAACCAGTAGTCACCCATCTCAACTGCTCTTCTTTCACTCCACAGCGCCGAGACACCCTAGGGTATTTGTGCGCTATATAAATTGCATAAATAAATAAACGAGTGAGGACCTTGCTAAGTCCACTCTTTATGGCGCTGCATGATCTCCGTCAGGAACCTCAGGCCTAGGTCGCAGAGCCTGCCTGAAAACGTATTTCTGATTCGAGGTTGCTGGAGAGTCCATGACGGGTGAATTTGGTAACAGTGATGTGATTTCATTCTTATGTGTATCATTATAAACACTGGCATCGATTCTATCAATATTAACAGGTATGATTTGAATTTCCCTGCCCAGTACTTCTATGACTAGAGTTAAAAAAGAAAAGGTATTGTGAAGTGAAGGCATTTAACAGCCACCTGTCTAATAAAATCAACTGTGCAAAAACTGGTGCAAAAATACACCAGCACTAGAAAAAGCTACCTTTCATGAAAATGTTGGCACAAAATGACATGAGAACGGCATTCACTGGTCCAAGTAACCAACACACACCATAACAATCCCCGTAAACTTGTAAAAAAAAAAAACGCAATAAAATGAAGTTATTGGTGATTTTTACAGGTCTCGGTTATATAAATAGCGTTACTAGAAACAATTTATTGCAAAGCCATGACATTTTAAAGCTGTCCTTGGGTGCAAAGGCGAATGTGGAGAATGGAAGAGAGCTGATTGTCTTGTGCAGAGGCCCAACACTCATGTTAAATTGCACTTTTTAAAAAATGACTTCATGCTTTGTATTCCATCAGTTATTTAATTACAAAGAAAGCGCGCGGCGTTGGAGCTGTGCAAAGCACAGATACTCCTGCAGCCTTAAAGGGTAAATACAATTATATATTGTAATGAAACCTAGCAGCGATCTTTTTAGCCAACGGTTCAAAGCACTCAGATACGCTCTCGGAGAGGTATAAACAATGCAAAAGCCTATAATTGCAATGTCAGTCATGGTCTCCATACAGAATACCAAGTGTGATATCATATCCCATTTGATTTATTTGCAGGGCTCTCTCTGCAAAAACAAAACAACAAGCCAACCGCAGCAACACAGTGTCCTCTACCGGCCAAACACACTCTGCTGGCTTACCTGACTATAACAAACACAAAAATCAACTATTGTGCCGCCCATAACCAAAAATGAACGGAGCCAATCAATCACGTACGGGAAGTCCCATTTCTCACAACACACATAAATAATTTTAGGAGACAGAACACCATCTGAAAGATATTGCTTCACTGACTTCTAACATTTCCGCCTTGATTAATGGCTCAATACCCATCACTTATATAATTCACCGTAAGTGATCTTAAAATGCTTTACTTTCTCATGCGTGCTGTCATTATTGAAGAGGGACAATTGAATCATTTGTCAAAGCGAGCTAAAAAGTCTCCCGGCGACCGAAGTACTTAATCATTGTTTTTATCACATTTCGGGTGTGATGTGTGCAGACTTTGATTCCAGGAAGTTGCTGGTGCTGTGGGAATAGGCTATAGCTGTGTTCGATAACTGAGGGTTAATCACTTTAGCTCCAGATCTGTAGTACAGGGAGGTTCTATACACACAAAAATCAACAATTCTGTATATATTTTGTAACAATGAAACAACACTTAAAAAACGTAGGCGGTGGAAAGGACTGGAAAGGTGGGATTACAATGAAGAGCAGAATGTGTCTGTTGTCATTTCTGATGCCATTATGTATTGGGTTTCCGGAGGGGAGAGGAGTTGGCCTAACGGTTAGGGCGCTGGACCTCGAATCTGGGGATCTGGGTTCAAGTCTCTACAATGACGCTGAACATCCTGTGGTTCTGGGCAAATCACTTCATCTCCCCATGCCTAGCAAAACTGAACGTGTCCTCATCTAACGCAACTGGTGCTATCTAAAGCGCTCCGATACCTTCGGGTCAAGTTCAAAGTTCGCGCTATATAAAATTCTATAAAAAAAATAAAAAAAGAATGTGTTAGGCCATCAATAAAAGTCAGTGTTATATCATTGATCTTCAATGGTGGCAGAAACTACCTTCTTTAAAATGAAGTTGTAGCTAAGCAATTAGTGATTTTTTTTTAATGTGGCATGAAATCGTAATATCTATTTTCTATATTATTGTCTGAGTATTTCAGGATTTTTAAAAATGATGTCCATTCGTTTTTGCCCATTCCTTTGTGAGAATGAAGCACATGGTAACTCCGGGACATAATTACTAACATTTGACACAGCGCTACGAAGCAAGACAACTTGCTGCACGACGCGGTGTGAAATGAAGAGGGCAGGATATGGCACATTCCTGCTTTCTCTCTGCACTGGTGCACCAGTGGCTGCCAAGCTCCGATAGAGGCACCCTGGTGCAATGGTTCCTGTGTTGCAGGCAGGATTTTTTTTGTGGAGGAAGGGCCACCTACCTGCACAAAAACAATCCTCTGAGGCTTTCTCCTCTTTCTACTTGTGTTGTAGAATGCAGCACATTTAGAAAGTGAAAAAACGAGGACAAATGCACATATGTTTTCTCTTTTTACCTCCCCTGGGACGGTGTGGCATTTTGACACATTCCTGGGTTTACTAGTGTTAGTAAATCTCAGAAAGGGCCAGAAACAATGGGGCGATGCGTGAGAACACCCACGCCCCACTCATGGAATGCCGTCCCAGAGCAGTATAATGCAAGGCAGCGACATGTTCTGCCTTGTGTTACTGTAGATTTACACAAGGTGGCTCTGAGTGACATTGCAAATCTCACTTTACGGATTACATTGTCCTTGCATCACCTTGTATGAAGCAAAGGCAACACAAATCCTTGGTAAAGCTGGGCCTTCATCTTCCATGTCTTTTACACAGTGGGTAAAGTGAATGTCTTGCTGATGGTCCATGTGTGCTGTAATCAGAAAGCATGTGCCTTCTTTTAGAAATGCACATAAAAGACCTTACACCAAAATTAAGCAGACATCCCATCACATTTCTTGATTCCCCTGCCTCATTTAAAGATGGGGGAAACTACTATATTTTCCCAAAGGCAAGACTTATCCAACTTCTGCATCGGGCAAGTTGGTACTTGTTAGGTCCAGTGGTTTCTGGCTGGCTGGGACGCATCAAAGCCAGACAGAATAGATAATCCTAGATAACATGATTACAATACACTTGTCCAATAATCTGTGCTCACCCTTGGGTAGCTTGGCACTGAGCAGGCAAGCTTATCCTCAGGGTCAAAGTGTAAAGTGCTGGCACAACACCACCCATGCAAAATACACTGAGTACACTACAAAAAGGACTCCAGACTGTATGTATTAAACACTGGTCTTTGTATTACACACACATTGAAATTAAAACTACCTACAAATTGGATATATATATATATATATACTTTACAGTTATATGCAATTGTCGAACTCTCCCATTAGCAGCAGAATGGCATGAACATATATGTACTAATCAAAGGTATTCACTTGCCCCGTTATCCACCCAGCCTCGTAGGCAACATAAAACATTTGAATACTTCCCCAAGGTGTTCGAGATCCAAGCAATCCCTCACACATCAAAAGCAACAGAAACATATATGCAGGATGTACAGAGGTATTCCACTTTCCTTATAATACATTAGCATAAAACACAACATTCCCAAATATCGCATACCCCATACAGCTGTAATGGTCAAGAAATCACAGGTTTTGACAAAGCCTTGTGACCCAGCATCTCAGCCACTCAATATACACCAGCCACCGATACATGTTGCACCTGCTGGCAGCACTTTGATTAGATTGGTGGGACCACCTAAAGTGGAAGGAAACAGTTACTTGGTTTGGTCCCTCCAGATTAGGTCTTCAGGCACCCAGCGGCACCTTCACGAGTGTGGGATCACTATCCATGCCCTAGGCAAAAGAATGTCACACAGGAAGCTGGCGTGCTTCCAAATTGGAGAAATGTTTCCCCTCAGGAAGAGGTGCAAGTTGCAGTTGCTCCAGGCAGCCAGCTGTGGGTGCACACGTCAGGTCCAGTCCCGATATTCTCAACAATAAAGTACCCTGTGGTGTGGGTCCAGGGGGGATGGAAGCCGAGCTGTCAGGCACTGTTGTCCTCCCAATCTGGAGGTCGGAGACAGTCTAGGCTTTCAGCTGAGGTCCCACAGACTCAGAACATGTCCTGCAATGCCCTTTGGACACCACATTCTATGGAGTGCAATCTAGCACAGGTTTCAGGTTGCAAGCATGGGTTCTTTGTACTAGGCAAACTTCCCCAACACTCCTCGAACTCTTCACATTCCAGCACCCCAGGTGGGCCTCTGAATTTAAGGAGCACAGTCCTCTGCACAGTGTGATTAGGGCATTCATCAGGGCGGTCCTTGTCCCACCCATCGATCACTTCCACTCTTTCACACCACACCCTGCGCGGTCCTTACAATCTCATTGAAACAGGGAGATCCTGTCTGTCCCTGGGATATCATGGACAGGAGGCCAGTCAACCGGCCCTTGGAGAGTGCTTAGGGACACAGGCTATGATGGTTGGCAATTAGCTGCTTGCCAGCAACAACCAGGCAAAGTCCACCAAGTGATAGTCCCCTTTCTGTAGCATGACAAGTCCCAGGCCACCACAAGTCTGCAGATAATTCATTTGCAGTCCCTCCTGCCCCAATAATTGCTCTTGTTGATGTCCTAACGTCGAACCAGCATAGTATGGTTCCAATCCCAAACGTGCCTCTAACTCCGGAGGGCAGAGCCCCAATATTAATACCCACAATGCCTTTAAAGATAAGATTATTTCAAAAGGCCACCTTTGAAATACACAGGCCCTCTCAAAATGTTGTCCTGTCTGCCATCCTATCCTTGGGGGCTTGATCAATATCTATAGTGGGGCCAATAACCTGCCCATTGGAATGCAGGAGCCAATTCCACCCCCTCGTATCTGTCCCCAGCATCCCTCTCAGAGACAGAGGCCTGCAGTTTCCCTTGAGCCCCTAGTTTATGTCCTTTTATCAGGAATACACAGAAATAGCTGCCCCGCAGCACCCAGATGTGGATTGGAGAAAGGCTGACAGGCACACAGAGCCACGAGCAAAGAAATGCACATTTTCCCAAAGTGGTATTTCCACATGAATATTGTTGAATCCACTTGCACTTTCCATAGAGAATTTCCCATTACTAACTCATCAATACCAAACACTATACTGCTACCCATCTGCACGTTGGAAATACTGCTCAATAGCCTTTCCACTGGTCCCCCATGTTAATCATTGTGAGAAGCAGGCCCCACCGTACCGAACATACCATCCGTTGCCATACACTACCAGTGCATGTAGCGCACTCCCGTGCCCATGCCCTGCCTCTTCCTGACACTGCATCATGCCCCCAGGGAGTACTACCATGTAGGGAGAGTCATGCAGAACCTTGGTGATTCGTTTTTATAAATTTCAAGCCGAGTAACAGTAATCTGCACACACAGGCCCCACCAGGGCGAATCTGTAGGGTGGCACAACCAGTGCTTCAGGCCCAAGGAGGTGCATTTGAGTTACATGCTCTAGGTATATGTCTTACCCCTAGACAAGGGACTTACAGCCAACTCAAATCAGCCAATCAAGCATACAGCAATCAACAATATGTATATGACAAGCACTGCGTTTTGGCACTGATTGGCAGTGTCAAAAGGGCTCAAAGTCCTAAGGCTAACACATATATCAGTGGAAAACCAGGAGGGACATAGACAAAAAGTCAGGGGAAAGCACCCTGGAAAGGGCCATTTCCAACAGTACTCGACTGCAATCTCCATGACTATGGAAGCCTGCCTTATCTGGAGGGGAAGTGGTCTTTCAAGGCCGTTTCCTCCGTGTGAAGTGTTTTAGATGGGGAATAGTAAATATCTGCACATTAATTTTTCAGTTTTAAGCATTGTCTGCCTGGAACTGCAATGTACAGCTTAGAGTTCATAACCAGGAGGAGAGAACAGACATTGTAACAGGGTAAACATCTTTGGGGGCATTGGATGTGGGGTTAAAACCAAAACAAAATGCTGTTCAGACCATCATGTCACCATGGCATGGCAGGTACTCTATCAAGGCACATCACTGAAAGTGCTCTATCTATGTCAGTGGAAGCACTTTTTGTTAGAGGTCCCCACCTGCATTACTGGTGTCTGTAAATATTGGTGGAGTGTGGCATCAGAGCTTATGGCTGCAGGATCTCTTCAACCCCAGTGACCTGCCAGTTTTCCCATCCAGGGCTACAAAAGGACTATGACTTAGGACTGCTCTCTGTGGACCCAATTCAAAAAAATATTTCTATTGTGTACACACATTCTTTTTCAACAGTAATACTACCTTTTATTTCAGAAAAGGTGGTTTTATGCTCATAAAAACATTTACTTACTCAAAGGCCATGATTATGTTTGGCCCTCAAAGGCTTATAAGTTTGAATACCTATGGTTATTAGTACCTTGTCGCAGATTTCTAGTCTACCTATGCTACCTACCTACTCAGAATCTGGGCAATTCAAAGAATTGTATGACATGGGCTTACTCGCATAATGTGGCATGCTTCATCATAGGCCACCTCATCCCACCCCGGTAAGATGATACTACCAGGGTGAACTCGACCACAAGGGGAACTATCTTGAGGGAGTTTTTTGAAATGAGTTATGTGGACATTTATCTAGGATCCAGTTTTTATAACTTATATATACCTTGGGATAGAGCACAAGAAATAAGTTATTAGCTGGTATAAGGTATGAGTACAAATTCAAAAAGAGTATGTTCAGAGGAATTTAATGGGTACTAGGGCCCTTGTTTAACTCTGTGGTGCCACCATATTTCTGCCTACAGTTAGCCTAAAATAAGGTCTCAGGCATTTATCAGGGCTTTTTTAAGGATCCCTCTGTTAATCTATTTTGTGAATGTACAGGAAAGGACCTACCTCTCCTTGTTAAATCAAAGGTAATTTACCTAATCCAGAGAGGCCCTTTGCCTCATGGTCTGTTCAGGGGTGGGCGACTACTATTGTCACACTTTCCTCAAGGAGCTCCTCCCTCTGTATTCCTACCCTGGCCCCAGGTACATTATTCTGCGATCCCTCCCACAAGGGCCATGAGGTCAGACATTCCTACCCTGCCCCCTTATTCCTTAATTTCATTTGTTTTCTATGACACAGGGACACAGTCCCACCTAAATAAAACGGCAGCCGCAACTTTCTCTTTCATCTTGCTGCCAGCCATCAGATCACATGTTTGGACCTAACTGTACTGTGGTAGCATAAAGGGATTGCTGCACTAGCCAATTAGATTATATGTTTTTAGCTTGCATACCTCAGTACTCCACGAAGTACCAAGAAGGTACCGCATCACTAGATATCCATACATTTTTAACCTTAATTTCTCAAAAGCTATTGAACAGATTTACACCAAATCACAAAAAGCACACTTACTAGTTCAAGATCCAGCTGTCTGTCAAATTTGGTATAATTCTGTTCAGTCATTTTGACTGTAACTGTGTCTAAAGTTCCTACTGGAAATGTGCTTAGGTAAAGTGAGTTTTGGTACTCCCTTTTTAAAATGTAATAAAAATATGTTACAAAAAGCAGCAAAAATACATATCTTTTGGCCCTTGTATGCACTTGGTCTATGTTTCCTAGCTGTGTACACCATGGCTTGTTGGTGGCACAGGATGCGTAGCAAATATTGTTAGGATGTTTGAAGCAAAACTAATGTGACCTTTGAATACGACCAGATTTTGGGAAAACTCAATCTCTACCAATGCTAGAACGATGTCTGTGTTAGAAACTCTTATCATAACACTTGATTTAGTGTTTGTATGGATCTTCAAAAATCTTATATTGTACCAACTCTTGTCCTTCAGGTCATGGCTTTGTCTATGTAGAGTCCATTTCAGGTAACACTGAAGTTTCCCAAACATGGGCATTATATAGGAATGGTGTGAGATGTTACAGACTACAACTATCAGGTACCCATATATTAAAAACAAGGGCCCTCACCCACTCTATTATTGACATGTTTTCTCATCGGGTCTCTTACTAGTATACTAAATTCCACAGTGGCTCGACCTCAGTGGAGAGAGAGCACTTTGTTAATACTTGGTTGTAGGGGATCTAAAGATGCTTAAAAAATACCTTGAGGCTATCTCAGTATCCCTTTATTTTTTACCTGCTCAGGTTAAAAATTAGGATAAACTGGATGTCGCTGGATTTTATTTACCCAAACATCCTGCTCATCGGTATGTTTCAGCTATATGATTATCGGCCCTTATGGGTCCACGCTTTCATCAGGGCACTAGTCCTGTTCATAGTGTGAAATAAGGTAAAGGTAAGAGAATAACATGCTGGCTTACTTAGCCGATGTGATACACACGAATGGCAGTAATCTCAAAATGGCATTACACTAAACCTGTAACTATTAGGCAGCATAGCCGTAAGGAGGGGGCATGCCCTGTAGTCAGACATTCTTCAAGTTTGCCAGGCTGCAAAAATACCTAAATACTACTTCTGTCTCCAGCACGGGTCCACTTAATGACTAATTCTGGTGGGTTCCGTGCACACCCATCAAATGTCACCACCGTTATTAGCATATCAAAGCTTTGTAACCCAACCCTTTAACATTGCCTCACTTGATGGATCTGAAAGAATCTTGAGAAGGCAGCACAGAGCTTAACGTGATAAGATCAATTTGACTAGGTTTGTGCCCTAGAAATATTTGTAACATATTATTGATGCATAGTAAACAAATAAATAAATAAGGGTAAGAAACCATAAATAACTTCCCCAAAAAGTAAATTCTAAAACTAGTCCTCTCTTTGACTATAAAAAAAATAAGGTCTCTCCAAATAAAGAATGTCTTCATTAAAAGAGTGAGTGAACCATATTGCATGGTGACCGGCATGGACGTTTGATTCGTCCGTCCAGAGGATTTGTTCCTGCCCTTCGAGTTATGCGACCCCAAGCGAGGCTTTTTGAATTGATGCCCACGCCAGGCTCCCGGATTTCGGTTTTTCTGGCTACATACCTCCTTGATGCTGATCCTTCATTGACACATTGATTGTACGTTGATTCACACCCGGGTCAACCCCTACCCTTGGAATTCTTGCACTGAATTTTTACGCCCAGCACACGTTTATTTATGACCATTGTCCTGATGATGGCCTGGAATCAATCAGGCTGAAACGCCGTCGACAACCCTCAGCAAAGAACTTTGGCTTTTTCTGTGGTCACTTATAAATTCGTTCAAATTTGATTGTACATAATCATATAATCTCTTGACCATATTGTTATTATCATTTTATCGCCGTTCACGCTGTCTTCACCTATTGTGTTCACTGCGCCGTTCACTATCACTAGCACGCCCAGTGCTCACTTGTGTGGTTTTGGTCATTTGTACCTTTATTGTACCGTAGTGCTGTTATAACTACCTACAATATATACCCTTTTTCAACTCTCATGGTGCTCTCCCGTCCTTTCCCTTGTGATTTCATTATTGTTTTGAAATTTGCCTTTGAATGATATCCAGTTGAGACATTGTTGTTTTGTTTAAACATCAGTTATTCTGGGGCATATCAACAACAACTGGTGATAATTATCGCTGAGCGCACTTAGCGCCCGGATAATTATCGCCGGCTAGAGACGATTTTTATCGCTGAGATAGTGTGCTATTAGCAACGCTTATCTCATCAGCGATAAAAATCCTAGCGCTAACTGGCTAACGTGAGATTATCGTTGGAAACCCAGCGATATTCTCACGTTAGCTAGTTGTTAGGGACTCACAAACATAGCCATGATATCCACCTTCCATAGGATATCATGGCTAAGTCAGTCCTGAAGCAGGTGTTAGGAAAGTAGCGATAATAGGTGTTATCGCTACTTTTCCTGACGCTATGCTTCATAGCGTGGGGCTTGATGATAGGAGAAATGTCTCTTAGCGACATTTCTCCTATCATGTCAGGTCAGGAGCGCCCACTTTGCATCTCATTAGAGATGCAAAGCTGGGCGTTAGACATGCCCACGCTAAAGCAAGGTTTCACGCGTTAGAGTGGCCTTGCTAATATAGTGATAAAATTATCGCCGCTTTTCGGCCGAAAACGGCACGATAATTTTTTATCGCCTCGTTGTAAATATGCCCCTCTATCCGTCACCAGATAGCATTTTCGCCTGTTCAAATAACTTTTTTCATAATCACGTTCGGATTAGTGCAGTTCCAAAAGTAATTAGAGCCCATAGAGGAACTTTCTGAAAGCAATAAGGGGGATAACAAGAAGGAAAGTATTTGTGGTGCGTGCTCGTCATCAGTGGAGCCTCTGACATTATTCCCCACGGCCGGGTTTATTATCTGTATGGAGCATATTCTGATTGAGTCACAAGTTGGAGGGAAAGAAAGCCTAAAGGGACCGAATCTAATGCATCATAATGTGAACCTCAGCTTCTTCACATAATAAGCAGACGGATAATGAAAATCTTAGTATTTTTGTGCTGTTCCTGATTACATAGCTGTCTAGGGTACATGGAACAAACTGTGAAAATGAAATGAAAGTTTGTCTGAATATTTCTTCACTGAAAGCCTTGCTTTTTGTTGAAAAGAGGAGGGAAGGAGCGCATTCATTGGTATAATTACAGGCAGCAGGACAGGGTTGCAAGGACGTCTATTTGGTTCTGAAAAGAATCTCTGCAATTTTGTGTTTGGTTCTTTAAATTAAAAACATTGCTTTAGAAAGCACAGCGACTTTATTAATCTACTGCACACAGGAACGGTACAAGCATTATCGACTCCACATGCAGTAATGCACTTCTACGTGCAGCAGTCCCTCAGCAAAGTGGCTGTGTTTACAGCTCCCAGTTGGAGCAAGGCTCTCTCTCCTTCCCCATGACAGGGACATTGTAAGGCACAGTAAGGCATTTATTTGCCTTGTGTTACAGAGGGGCCAGCTGACGTATCATTGCTTGACTTCAATTTTGGCATTGATGTTAACATTACCATTTCCCCAAAGCAGAATTGTATGCATTGTACAAGTGTGCTTGGTGGGAGGCAGACACCCATGAGCAATGGCACATATTTTCCTCCACAGGGAAAAAATATATTTCAATTTCAACAAATTCCTACCCGTGGACTTCTATGAAGTTTGCAAGAGTACTGCTTCTCTTGTCATCCTCTAAAAGGATGTACTTCTGCATTTGGCATGAAGTAAAGCTCGAGTCATTTTCCAGAGTTAAAAGGGGTCCCTGAGGAGTTTACGAATACTTGTTTGGGTGTTCACATACTTTTAAGACTAACCCCAGCGTTAAAAATCGCCTATCCAGTCTCTTGGTGGGATTTATTCCTATATAAGATAACACTACTGTGGGGCTATCACTGACATACCGATCACAACAATATCGTGACACAAATATTGTGAGAAAAATATTGATTACAAAAATATAGTTTCTTATAAAGGTAAGCATATCTTTTTAAAAAAATATCGTTTCACACTAGTATCATTAAAAAACATACACCATGTTGTTTAATATATATAGTTTAAAATAGCAAATCTTAAATATTTTAATATGTAACATTAATATAATGCAAATGAAATACATTTAATACTATATATAGATATATACTTACATATTTAACACTATGATTAAAATATATTTAACATTATATTACATTTTTAGTGTTTTTTTAATTTACTACTATACAAATCATATATATATATTTTAAAAAAAAATCTTTATTGGCATCTGCAGTTCAGTCGTCAAACAGTTACATATTACTGACATAGAAGATCAGTTTAGCAAATGAAGTGTATTTTAACAGGTCTGTTACATATCATATCCGTTTCGCCTACGTGTCACACATTTACAGTTTGTGCAGTTTACGCCCAATTTCTGAGAACAAATAAGAAACAGGATAACCTTTTAGGGTGAGCTTCCTTCATGGAGTGCTCCAAAAAGATCCAGTCAGTGATGTAGCTAGCCCTCTGGCAAGCTGTGGTGGTCCCTGCATTTGCCAACCCGCGGCAGCCACAGGAAGAGCGGGGGTGGCAGGGTGCTGGTAAATATTCTCAGTTTGCCGCCCTGCAGCAACCACATTGAGGAGCGGGGGGGCTTGCTGTTGCCCCTGAGACGGCAAGTAACAGCGGGGGAGGTCACCTCCCCCAAAAACTCGTGCTGCCAGGGGTGGACCAACCCCCCCCCCGCACCCACCTATCTACACCACTGGATCCAGTGTTATGTTTTTTGTCCTACCCCATATCAGTCTACCATATTTGAAAATAAGAAATCAGGTATTAGACTTCAGGAAGGGAAAGAGTTAACAGAATCCTCAGTGCCCGGGGGAAGGGGTGGAGTAACATGCAAGACTTTAAGAGCTCCCATATATCTTTTGTTCTGGAGGACAGTGGTAGCAGCTCTGCATATGTGGACATTTGTTCCTGACAATGTAATACAATGTTCAGACAGTCTTCAAATGTGGGAGAATTCCCCTGTCCTCCTCTGCATGCCACCCTTCGTTTGGCTAAAAATAGCCCCATTGAGACAAACCGTCAAACGGATATCACTACATTCTCCGTGTATCCCAACACTGCCACAAGGGGGATGTACCTGTCTTCCTGTCACATGTGTCAAAACCTCAGTTATCTCTTACCAGTACTGAAGACTGAGTTACACGGCCATGCTTGATAGAGGAAATCTGCCCCGTCTCTCCACACCTATCACAAGTGTCTGCCACCAAGAAACGATACCGGTGTAGCCTTGCTGGCGTGTAGTATGTACAGAATAAAAACTTATAATGTATAATGCGTAATCCACTACTGGCTGTTATCTACGCTGTTTGCTGGCAACAATAATTCCATTGCTTGTAGCTGAGGCGAGCTTCCAGATCAGGTTTCCCCATGTATATATGTTGAGGCTATGAAGCACTTGCCGGCAGACTACCTCGTGTGTCACGGGGAGCAAGGGGTGGTAGGCAAGTCACAGTAGAGTGGAGTATAGCATAGGGGAGTAGAGCCGCCGAGCCAGTCCGCGCCAGGCCACTGTGGTGCAAGCCACAGTAGTGGTATCTGCTTCGGTGACCTGTGAACATGTTCCAACGAAAGCAGTTGTTGAGATTGCTGCTATATATTCCTGTTCTATCAGTAAGTGAGGCATATGAGGAGGAAGGTGAAACCAATATGCCGCAAAGTGCCCTTGGGCACATAAGTGATACAACTCCACGACAAGAGCTTCAAAGCCCCCCTAGCAAAGACTTGGTTGTTTTCCCCCCAAGCTAAGTGAATTAACTGTGTTTTCATGTTTTTAAAGAACTGGTGGCCAGTAAAATAGGAAATATAAGGAAGAGGTATAACAGCTTGTGTAGTATTATCATCTTCATTAATGATATGCGACCCGCCATGGACCAGGGCATAGAACTCCAGCAGGAGATGGAATCAGTCAGTGTATCAAGCACCCTGCAATAATTTGCTCCCAGGAGCTCTTCCTTATCTCTAGAGATGACTATCCCCGGATAGTTAATCTCTGAGTCACACCATTTCAGCGGATAGTCTGGGACATATTGGGGTGTTTTTGGGTGAGGGGGAAGATCTGAGACTTTTCCTAGTTAAATATTATACCGGAGAGTCCTCCGTAGGTTGTAAATTCCTGGACTATTGCATTGAGACTGACTTGGGGAACCCTCATATATACAGAGTGATGTTGTCAGCATAAAGGGGTACCAATGCGTGTCTGGTGTGGTATCTAACGGCATACTCCTGGTGGTGCTACCTGAGTTTAGCTGCCAATGGCTCAACCGCTAGGGCAAACAAGAGAGACAACAATGGGCACCCATGCCTTGTGCCTCGAGAGATGGTGAAATAAGGAGAGCATATGCCATTTATTGAGATTGATGCCTGCGGCTGATGGTACATCAGCTTTATCCAGGATAAGAAAAGAGGAGGGAAGCTCATTTGCCTCAATACAGCCAGGAGAAAATCACATTCCAGGCAGTCAAATGCCTTTGTGGCTTCTAAAATAACAGCAACCGCAGCAAGGTTCAAGTCGATATCTTGAAGTACTGAAAGAATCATATATATAAATATATGGTCCAGTAGAAGGCTGGGAACCAAAACGCGTAGACCGTCCTCTGCCGTTCATGTTTGCACCTTGGTTTGAATAAAGCACTTTTGGAAAGACTTGCTGGTTATGGTGCGACGCAGCTCCCTGGTGCATACTGGAGGTACCTGGTGGGCTAGTTGGCCCCCAGGGACCCTCAGGATTGAAGAGGAATTAAGGGTCCACGGGTGGTAGTCAATAATGATAAAAATGACAACACAATAGTAATATTTACTGAAAATATTAAAAAAGAAAAGCTGATATATATGATAGTCCTTATTAGAGTAGCTGACTTTTCAACACTTCTGAAATGCTTAGACTCAGTTGCCTAGTATGGAATGTCGCTGGCCTCAACTGCAAGAATAAAAGACGGTTAATACAAGAAGAGCTTAAACTGTATAATCCCCATTTAGTTTTACTCACTGAGACACATATTTGTTACAAAGATAGGAACTTGTTAAGGCTATTAGGCTATGAGGTTATCGCTTGTACAACTCTAAATGCCACTATTAGAGGGGTCGCCATTTTAAAACAAAGACAACTGAAACTAAATGTTATTAAAACTGCTGTAGACAAAAGGGGTCGATGGATAATCATCCAAGCTGATCTGGAAAACTGTAAATATGTTATATGCTCTGTATATGGACCTAATATTGACGATCCTTATATTTTTGATTGGTTAAACATTGAACTATTGCAATGGGAAGGAGAACTCTTAATCGGGGGCGATTTCAATTGTATAATTGATTATGATATAGATACTACTAAACACAGGGGGTTTCAACGTATGCGGAAGATACGTGCGGCCATTTTGGAACTAGGCCGTCTACATAACTTAAAAGACGCTTGGCGAATTCTTCATCCTAAAATCCCAGGCTACATGTACTACTCCGCACCTCATAAACTATGCTCACGCATAGACATGATTTGGGCCTCTGATAAGATTTTAGAATCTAGCACTATCGATATCTGCCCTAGACTTTCCTCAGACCACAATCCCATTCTTTTTATTTTTAGTACAGCTACAAGAAGACAAGATATAAGATCATTCTCATTCCCCAGATATCTTTTTTCAGATTCAGAATTTATACTACAACTTAAAGAACATATCTCTGAATTTATTGATATAAATTTTCACTCTACCTCTCCAATCTATGTATGGGACGCGTGTAAGTCCAGTATAAGAGGGTTTACTCAACAATTTATCTTCACACAAAACTCCAAACTTCGCAAAGAGGATAAGACTATTATTACCAAAATTCAGCAGCTAGAAAATCAGCTAGCAGACGCTCTTATACAAGACTCATCAGATGCGGATAAACTAGGACTAGAGTTAATCAATCTTCGATCTGCTAGTAAAATTATTCTTAGAGAACGAACCAGTGTAAAATTACATAAATTTAAAATCTCTCAATATGAGAGTGGCGATAAAATCGGTAAGATCTTGGCTTATAAAATCGCGGACGACAAAGCCAATACAATAATTAAATTTATCAAGGGACCCAATAATATGATTTATGATCAAACTACAGATATAATTGAACAATTTGTTAAATATTATAGTCATTTATATACTCCGGAAAATAACCCTACCTTACATAATATTCAAGCATACCTCGGCAACAATGTTACCAATAATATAGAAATTGAACATAACAGGCAATTAGGGGAGAAGGTCACCACTACCGAAATCAGAACGGCTATTACTTCTCTCCCGTCCGGCAAAGATGCAGGAGAAGACACACTTCCTATAGAATTTTACAAAATTTGCATGGATGAAATACTTCCCCTTTTCTGCTCAGTAATTAACTCGATTGGTCAAACAGGGAAGGCTCCAAACTCTTGGAATTCTGCTAAAATAGTCTTTTTCCTTAAAAAAAAACAAACCTGCTGAGGAATGTGGCTCCTACAGGCCTATTTCATTAATCAACGTAGACGCTAAAATATTTTCCAAAATTCTTGCACTTCGATTGGCTCCTATATGCCGGAGCTAGTCAATCCACAACAACATGGATTTATTACCGGCCGGGACACTACAGCCCATGTTAATATGGCAATTACCGCTTTTGACGTAGGAGCGGTTAATTCCACCCGACTCGGCATGATACTTTTAGATGCTGAAAAGGCATTCGACCGAGTCGGGTGGGATTACCTCTGGGCCGTAATGAGGGCGTACGGCTTCAATGGTCAATATCTAAGATGGATACAGGCCCTATATGATTCCCCAACTGCTAAAATTAGTTATGCAGGCATGATCTCCCCAGGCTTTAAAATACTTAGGGGTACGCGGCAGGGGTGCCCGCTTTCACCCCTGCTCTTCGCACTTTCCATGGAACCGTTTATAAATTCATTACTAACTCAACCTCATATTACCCCACTGGAATCCGGCTCTAATTCTTTGAAAATCACTGCCTATGCCGATGATATTGCCATATACTCTACTGATGTAGAAAAAGCTCTTATAACGATAATTGAGGAATCTAATGCTTTTGGATTAATTTCAGGATACAAATTAAATCTAAGTAAAACACAGGTCATATTAAACTACAAACTATTGACTTTTGTCCAAGGTACTTGTCGGGTGGCGACATATTTAGGTGTTAAGATATCAGCTAAAATAAGCGACATAAATACCCTCAACTATGATGCCTTACTGAAAGAAATAGCTGGCCTATTTAAAAAATGGCATAAAATACCTTTAAGTCTTATAGGCCGGATTAACTTAATCAAAATGAAGATTTTGCCAAAATTTTTGTATTTATTTAGGTCTATACCCTTACGTGTTAATAATTCTTTCTTTAAGAAACTAGACGGGATTTTAAGCAGTTATATCTGGGGGTACAAGAAAGCTAGAAGATCGCTTGCCCTGCTTAAATTACCAACCAACAAAGGCGGCTTAAACTTCCCTGATTTCAAATTATATTTTCTGGCAACCTTTCTTGGCCGTCTTCGTAGTCTATTCAACCCTAATAGTCAATACTATTACCACCAATTTATGTTAGGCAACGATTCTAATCGATTTCTTACAAGAGTAAATGACCCTAATTATTTCAAGAGGGTTAAGTTTAAGACTGCGAGAGAGACAGTTGCTGTTTGGAAATCTTTATTAATTACATGTAAGACTTCTTTTTTTCACTCAAAGCTTTCTTTGTGGGGCAATCCTGGGCTACCAGGAATATTTAATGACGGACTTGGGACCGTCTGGGCCAATCTGGGAATTAAGTTTTTGGGGGGACCTTTATGGAAATCAGGGATTTTTAAATTTTACAACACTTAAATTTCTCTTCAATTTAACTGAATCTATGCGATTTAAATATATGCAAATTAGAGACTATTTGATTTGCAAGATGAAAATCATTCAAATTTCGGACTCAGATTTATGGACTTGCTTCTACTCGGAGAATCAGAAATCACTAATCAGCAAGGGTTACAAATGTTTAAATAATTTCAAAGAGGACAACTGTCCAAAAATTGCTCTGAAATGGACATCTAGACTAGGGACTAATATTACCTCTACTAAATCTCGGCGTCACTTTGTAATATCAACAAAGTGGTACAATCTTCGAGTCTGAGGATTCAGTTATACAAAACCATCTGCTTTTTATATTATACCCCGTTCAGAATTTCTAATTGGTCTCAAAACTCTTCATCAAGTCCACGCTCTAAGTGCCCCAAATGTGATCTAGTGGCGGCTGATATTACTCATATATTTTTTTCATGTCCAGCCTTGTACTTGTACGAGTTCTGGACCGGATTTGAAAATATCTTATCGCAAAAACAAATTGTATTTGGTTCTCTCTCGCCTTTATCTGTATTATTAGACGTACAATCTATAAATTGCCCACACAAAGATTTATTAACAGTACTATTTTCCTGTGCTCGATTGACCATTGCTAGGGCATGGATCTCCCAGAAACCCCCACATATTCTAGAAAGGTGGTTTTTTCATTAATGAAATTTACACTATGGAGCGTGCTATTGCCAAAACGAGGGGATTGAAATCAATGAAAAAATTTGATAATATTTGGGGAACTTTTCTTTAACCCTTTTCCTTTTTACGCCTTTATTTGTTTACTTATGTGTATGGCCTACCTGATATCAAATGTATATGTTATTATTATCAGCTAATATTCGGTTTTTGTATTATTTGTGTCAATAAAAATATTTTTTTTAAAAAAAGGAATTAATTCCCCAACTTAAAACGTGCCACATGGCGTATTTGCACACATGTCACCTCAGGCCCTGCCCCCTTCCTTCACCACTGTGCAAACGCACCCCCTGGTGACTTGTAAGTTGGGGAATTAATTCCCCTTGAATACTGAGGGTCCCTGGGGGCCAACTAGCCCACCAGGTACCTCCAGTATGCACCAGGGAGCTGCGTTGCAGAGAGGTGTTCAGAGGCCATGCCCCTTTTTACACCTCTCTGCAACGCAGCTCTGTGGTGCTT
Organism: Triturus cristatus; assembly: GCF_964204655.1. Lineage (NCBI taxonomy): Eukaryota > Metazoa > Chordata > Amphibia > Caudata > Salamandridae > Triturus > Triturus cristatus. Next base: position 447,876,865 of record NC_140595.1, read on the forward strand.
ACTGGAGGTACCTGGTGAGCTAGTTGGACCCCAGGGACCCTCAAGACTCAAGGGGACTTAATTCCCCAACTTAAAACGTGCCACGGGGTGCGTTTGCACAGTGGTGAAGGGAGGGGGCGGGGCCTGAGGTGACATGTGTGAAAGCACGCCCTGTGGCATGTCTTAAGTTGGGGAATTAATTCCTCTTCAATTCTGAGGGTTCCTGGGAGCCAACTAGCCCACCACTTAGCTCCACACATGTCACCTCAGGCCCCCCCTCCCTTCACCTGCAAAAGTGCCCCATAGCGTGTTTTAAGAGGTAGTTTTAATCCCCCTGCCCTATTATGTACTAAGACCTTACAGAGGAGGTCATGCTAATCACAGGGGTACCCCAACGCATAGTGTTCCCTAGTATGTGTGTGTAGGTGTTTTCACTGTATTCTAAGTGTCTTTTAACATAGCACTGGCTCTAGGCCTGGTTAGTCAGAGTCAGTTACTACCAGTACTCGTCTGAAAAAGTTGTGGGCACAGGATGATTTTGCAACAAGGCCTCTTTCTGCTCCTCTGTTGGTTCTTTCCGCACGTGTCTTGCTTCTTCCTGCACTTTTCTTTGTCTTTGTAGACTTCTGTTGCTTCTTTCTGCATTTCTTTTGCTTCTTTCTGTGCATTTTTTCTTCTTTCTTCACATGTCCTACCTCTGTAGGCATAGTTAGAAACTAGCATTTGAAAAACCTTTGAAATTCACTGAAAAAAACATTGGTTTCAGGCATGTTATACTTAGAAATTAGCATTTAAAAAACCTTTGAAATTCACTGAAAAAAACCAAAGGTTTCAGGCACGTTATAGTTAGAAATTAGCATTTAAAAAACCTTAGAAATTCACTGAAAAAAACATAGGTTTTAGAGAAAGTTATAGTTAGCAGGACATTTCACTCATACAAAACCAGTGAAATTCCCCCGTTATAGTTAGTTCAGCTAACTATAACTCGCGCCCTCGCAATGCACTGCTGATGACATCACATATTAAATCACTCATGACATGGTCAGTGACATCACTGATGACATCACTGATGAAATCTCAAATTACATCACTGATGACATCACTGATGACATCATCCATGTGATAAATTGATGCATCTTCTCACACCCTAATATAACATTTGATACACGCACTCTAAATTACAGACTGTCATTCTCAAAACCATAGAAACTCCAACACCAATAACTACATACCCACTCACTGATTCTGAGGTTTACACACACATCCACTCACTCACCCGTACAGTCACTCATACTTATGGTCACTCAGTACAGGACTATTATATGCACTCATACACCTATATAGACACTCACACACCACCACTCATCTATAGAGGTACTCAGACACCTAGTCAGTCATGCAAATAATTAATCACGCTGCCATTTACTCACCTACACAGTTCTACACACACCAGCTCGAATACTCATACAAATACTAGCACATTCTTATGCTCTTATAGAATCACTGATACAAGCACACACTCATCCATACAGCCACTCTCCCAATCACACACTCTCCCTTTAAGCCATTTATATACTCCAAGAAACATATATACTGCCTTTCACATATGTAGTTACTCACAAATGTACCACTGAGATATACATTCACTCACTAACACACCCATACACACACTCACCCACCCATATAGTCCATCACAGATACATTTTTTTATTTGGTGAATGCCCCCTGGACCTGGCCCACCCTGGGCTTAACAAGAACGAACACGACAGCCCACGTTTCATTTTTTACAAATTTTCACGACTGGTTTCGTGACCCCACCGTGAATTCGGACGATTTAAAATGTTTGTTTTTGCTTGGGGGTCCTTGTGGGACCCCCTGAGCAGGCCTAGGGGGTCAGGGTGTTTCTACCCTGCCCCCTTTTCTTCATTTTCACTTTGTTTCACTCTTTTTCTTGTGACTCGGTTACTGAGTCACAAGAATGGCTGCCAACAGTTCCTGGTTTGGAGTGTTGGCAGCCAATCAGAGTGAACCTCATACTCGGGAGGGTTCGCGAACCCTCCTCAGTGCTCAGATATCAATATTTTTCTTTTTAAAATTTCTCTGTAACTACTGAACAGATTTACATCATTTAACAAAAAGGGCGCAGTATAAACCAAGACCTACCTTTTTGCCAAATTTGGTGTCATTCCATTTAGAAGTTTGGGCTGTAGCCTGTAATAAAGTTCCTATGCTTCTTCTTCTTCTTCTGAAGCACAGAGGTGAGGAAGGGAAATGAGAAAGCAATTGTCCTTGTCTCTGTGATTCTGGACACTCTGCATTTGACATTTGAACAGTTTCCGGTAACACTTTTAGGAGCAAAGACTGAATTAATTTGAAAATTGCATTGGGTTCAATTTCAAAACACGTGGCGATGTGTGCTTTTATTTTTAGGCAACTGAGCACTGGAATAATATTGTAATTGTGGAGCAATGATGCTATTATAGCATTACTTACACTACGCTCTACAGTTTTGGAAATATGTGATTTCATTCCAGGTGCATGCTGGGCATCGTAGGATGTAGTAGCATCGTGTGTGGTTGGACTTAGAAGCACAGGATTACTGCACATGTCATTTGCTCACCTGTGATCAAGGCTTAATGGACAAGCTCAAACGCGTTAGGAGGACAAAAGTGTGACTTCTTAAGAAATAAAAACGCACTGTTTGTTTCCAGAATCTGGCTTCAGTGCCTCTCTTTTTCATGGAAATGTGTAACAGGATGCTCCGTCCCTGTTAAACAGCTGAAGCCACCCTGAAGGGTTGGGGGCTCCCGTCGATGGAGGTCTTTTGTTTGTACTTAATTGGGGAGCATGACCCACTTGTCCTCCGGCCAGTGAAAGGATCGAACCTAATACTTCTGAAGCACGGCGGTGAGGAAGGGAAATGAGAAATGAATTGTCCTTGTCTCTGTGATTCTGGACACTCTGCGTTTGAATAGACATTTGAACAGTTTTCGGTAACACTTTTAGGAGCAAAGACTGAATTAATATGAAAATTGCATTGGGTTCAATTTCAAAACACGTGACGATGTTTGCTTTTATTTTTAGGCAACTGAGCACTGGAATAATATTCTAATTGTGGAGCAATGACGCTTTTACAGCATTACTTACACTACGCTCTACAGTTTTGGAAATATGTGATTTCATTCCAGGTGCATACTGGGCATCGTAGGATGTAGTAGCATCACGTGTGGTTGGACTTACAAGCACAGGATTACTGCACATGTAATTTGCTCACCTGTGATCAAGGCTGCATTGCTTGTTTCCATAATCTGGCTTCAGCGCCTCTCTTTTTCATATATATCATCAAAAATCAAAAAATATGCAGTAAAATACATCGCAAACCTACTGCTTGTAATTGCATCCTACATGCTAACAGTGGACATCCTCAACACCTAAAATGGAGCATACCCTACGGACAAATGTTAAGGGTAAAAAGGAACTGCTCAGAAATTGAAGATATGAACCAACAACTAAATGAAATGAGCGCCCGTTTTCTAGAAAGAGGTTACCCCATCGAAGTGATTAAAACAGCTAGATCCAAAGTCAATGGGAAGTCAAGAGAATCCTTGCTTAGATTTAACTTGGAAGATGAAATTGAACACATCGATGAGCGAGACACAATCAGATTAATTGTGGATTTCAACAATGAAAATATTGAAATCAAAAAGATGATCAAAAAGAATTGGAATATCTTAATATTGGATGAAACTCTCAAGAAGAAGCTCCCAACCCACCCAAGTATGACCTACAGAAGAACTGCAAGCCTGGGGGACATTCTTACCCAGAGCCACTATGAAGAAAAAAACTTAAAAAGGAACAATAGCTGGCTGAACACTCCAGGATTCTGGAAATGCCAGAAATGTAAGGCATGTGAATATGGCCAGAATAAACAAAATTTTAAATTACAAAATGGTGAATCGGAACAAATTCAAGATCACATCACCTGTGAATCAAATCACGGAATTTATATCCTGCAATGCCCATGTAAGAAACAATATGTTGGAAGCACTATAAATAAATTGAAATTAAGAATATTGCAACATCTAAGAGCAATTAAAAATAAAGACTTCAGCTACCCAATTGCAAAACACTTTTTTGAACATCATGAGGGTAATGATCGAGAGTGTAAGTATTTTGGAATCAAAATTGCCACCTATAAGAACAGAGGGAGAGACAGAACTCTAGATCTTAGAAAAATGGAGTCAAGATACATTCTAAAAATTGGTACAGAGACCCCCTTTGGTCATAACTTAGGTGCTGAACTGTATATACACTTGCATTAATAATACTATGAAGAGAGACATTATATCCAATTTTAACTCCTTTTCTGAATCATGCCATAGATCTGAAATACCAATGTGGATATTACTAGAAAAATATTTTCCTTGTTTATGTTGGAATTGTTTGTTTGCCTATCAGTGATAGCTGAATCTTGAGAAATAGAATTGGTCAAGTGGTTTTAAAACAGAGACAATATACATAAGGCGAAAATTGTTTTTATGGCAAAACATGATTTCAATTTTATGATTGTTCTTTGGATTTTAAAGCTGTGTACTTTACATCGAACTTTCTTCTTACTCTTCTTCCTTTTCTTCTCTTTCTTCCTTTTTTCTTTTTCCTTCTTTTATTAATTGGGAGAGTTTCTTTATAAATTATATACATATTTATAATTGCAGAATTTGCACAAATTGTTAATAACCATTAGTGGACCATAATAATCAGACATAGAAAATATTGAAAAGTATAAACAATTTCGATAGAATTGTACTTTACATAGAAATTGTTGAAATATGTCAAATGTGTCCCTAAATTTACTAAAACGAAATTTTGTCAGTTTGCACAAATTTAGAAAACCCCACACTAATGGCATATTGATTTACACTACATAGAAGAAGTTAGGAAATGATATAAGATCCAAAATGAAAATTTATTGCCATAAGACTATCAAATCAACAAGTTGAAATATGGAAAATACTCCACTTATAATATTGTCAATGTAACCTGCTTTATCACTCTCATCGATCCTCTTTTTTTAAAATGAAGCTTTAAATGAAGTTTATATTGTGACTTTGCACTGATCAGCGCCTATTTTGCAGAGACCTCTAGCACAATCTCTAAGACTATGCAAATTTTTGCACAGACACTTATGCACTTTATAAATTATATGCAGTCTTTACACATGAATTATTTTGAGTACTTTATAATTATGAACTTTAAATTAGCCAATAATGATAAAATCTCATGTAGATTGTGATAGCGATACGTCTAAAGACAATAGTGAATGTCAAATAAAGTTTTGTATGTAAAAAAATCCCCCAAAAATGTAAAAACAGTAAAAAAAGAAAATGGACTTATATTTCCAATTACCCCTTTAAAAAAAGACATTCCAGACGAAGAAAACTCTATGGTCCAGTTGAAGGCTCATCGCCGAAACGCGTAGACCGTCTGTATCCCCTACCATGATGATGAAATAAAACTTACAAATAATTCAAAACCTTCCTCGAGTCCTGATTGGGGTGCTGTGGATACCTGTCGCAGCCGGATGGGAAGTTTGGTGATTTCTTGAATATATATATATATATATATATATATATATATATATATAGAGAGAGAGAGAGAGAGAGAGAGAGAGAGAGAGAGAGAGAGAGAGAGAGAGAGAGAGAGAGAGAGAGAGAGAAGAGAGAGAGAGAGAGAGAGAGAGAGGGAGAGAGAGAGATATGTAAATAAGTACAAACTAGGTCACTTGCTAAAAATATTTGAACAAAAAAAGCAATTATACAAAACAATATACATATATGTATATATATATGTGTGTATATATATATATGTTATAAAATAAGAAAATAAGAAAATTACATACATTTAAATAATATTTAAAAAAGTATAGATATACTATTTCCATTCCAGTGTGTGCAACAGTAAGGAATGGGTTAGACTTCGGAGGAGTTACATTTACTTTTCCCACTCCAGTCTCTATAACAGTAGGCAAAGTGTTGGACTCCAGAAAAGTAACATTTACTATTCCCACTCCAGTCTGTGCAACAGTAGGTAAAGCGTTGGACTTCAGAGGGGTAAAATTTACTGTTGTGACTCCAGTGTGTGCAACTGAAGGCAAAGCGTGGAACTGTGGAGTGATTACATTTACTATTCCCACTCCAGTCTGTGCAAAAGTAGTGAAATTGTTGGACTTCAGAGGAGTTAAATTTACTATTCCCACTCCAGCCTGCAAAACAGTAGGGAAAGCGTTGGACTCCGCTGGGGTAACATTTGCTGTTCCCACTCCAGTCTTTGCAACAGTAGAGACAGCGTTGAACTCCGGAGGGGTAGAATTTACTATTCTCACTCCAGTCTGTGCAGCGGTAGGTACAGCGTTGAACTATGGAGGGGTAACATTTACTATTCCCACTCCAGTCTGTTGAACAGTAGGAAAAACATTGGACTTCGTAGGGGTAAAACTTACTATTCTCACTCCAGTCTGTGCAACAGTAGGGAAAGTGTTGGACTTCAGAGGGGTTAAATTTACTATTCCGATTCCAGTCTGTGCAACAGTAGGGAAAGCGTTGGACTCCGGAGAGGTAACATTTACTATTACCACTCTAGTCTGTACAACAGTAAGGGAAGAAGTTTACTTCAAATACATAACATATCTGAACATAACCCTATTCATTTATAATAAATACAAAACTCTTAACTCTTAACATGTCTTTTCGTTTTTGAACTGGACGCTATAACTAAACTTCTGGGAGATACATATCCCATCCACTCGTCGTACTATTTTGCTCGTTCACTTAAGGACAAACCTCAAAGAGCATATGGTATATGTCTCTTACATGTTAAGATGCACTTGTCGTACTACTTTTCTCGTTCACTTAAGCACAAACCTCAAAGAGCAAACAGTATATGTCTATTACATGTTAAGCCCTGAAAAAGTCCCAAGAGGGACGAAATGCATCGGCTGTCCTGTAAAATGTGTGCTGTGAATTTAAAGAATTTCTATGGATTAAAGTAATAAAAGGAACCTTTTTCAGCAGCAAAAATGCCGGCTAACGTGTTTCATTTGGGAAGATACAACTTTATTCCTGTGTGAAGGACTATGGATACTAACATCCATTTACTGATCACTTATTTGCCTATTTGAGTGCAGGGCCCTTTCTGTTTAAAACTCTTAACATGAACTTTATAAATTAACCCCCCAAAAAATATCTACACACACATATATAAATAAATAAAAACAATGAGTCAAGTTAATATTTAATTATCAATTTAAAATATTGTCATTTATATATTGCTTAACTAACTTCCCCCACTATGTCCCCACAAACCTACCACCCGACACTTAAAATATAACTAAAATAAACAAATGCAATATAATATAAAAAAATCAATAATCAAAGAAATAGCAGTTAATTATAGAATATTTATTATTAATCAAGTGATTAATTACTTAATAATTATCTTCCAGCCCTATACCCCCACAAACACAGCAGCCGCACATCATATATACATTAAAAACAACAATTATTACCCAATTTACAATTAAATAACTAATTAGAAATTAATAATTAATTGTTATCCAATTATTACTTAATTAACTTCCTGCCCTCTACTCCTACAAACCCAGCTGTCCACACCTAATATATATCTTAAGAAATATAATTATTACACAATTTACATATTTAATAATCAATTAAATAATTATTAATAACTAATTAATTGTTTATAATTAATTAACTTCCCACCCTACACACCTACAAACCAAGCAACCTGCTATGACAATATAAATTAATATTAGTAATTAAATTAAAAATGCACAAATCACTTACAATTATAAAATATATTAACAATTATACAAACAATAACATAAAATTAATAGATGAACTAACACACAAGATAATAAAAACACATTTTTTAATACTATATTTTTTAAAACGATATTAACAACAACAATATTATTAAAAGAGATGAAACTTACCTAAAGAAATGTATTTTCTAGACAGCCATATTTTCGCATTACGATATGTTTGTATCACAATATATTTTTTTCCGCTATTTTTGCAACTCAATATTTCTAATACAATATTTTTTCCAAACACCGCTGTGGGGTGATATTACAGGTGGCAGCTGGATGGAATTTGCTCTGTGCAGATTGTTCGTGCAAAATTATGTACAAGCTGCGCTGAAGTATTTTTAGTCCCCGGCTGAGGCATAACATCCTCAAATCAGCAACGCATCAATAACAGTGCACTTTGCACTACGTGAGATACGTGTAGCACTACGCGAACTGCGCAGTGCGCTGTTCGTGATGATTGCACAGTGCCGGATGCTTGTCCGCACTGTGCAATCATTGAAAACGGCATTTTGAACAGTGCAAGCTGTCGTTTTCTGCCGCTCAAGTAGATTTTTACTCGAGCGGCAGCTTTCTCAATGCGGACTGGTAGTTTCTCATCGCAAGCAGTCGTGAGCATACACGACCACCCGCTATGAGAAACCTGACCTCCCCGCGTTGAGAATCTCAGCGGGAGATTTATTTTCCATGCTCGCGATCGGCAACTCAATGTTGCTGATCGCGAATGAGGAAAAAGTCTCGCTGGGATGTCATTTTGCTCGCTCGCGGTTGCCAACTTGACGTTGAGGACCGCAAGCGAGCATAAAATGCCAACTACGCTACGCGATTTTGCACTGTGCTACGTGCAATTCGTGTAGTGCGAAGTAGCACAAACTACGTAAACTTCACGAGCGTAGCGTAGTTGTCCACCCAGGGTTAATTAAAATATAACATATACAAAGCAACATGCAAAGAATTGTCATAGGGCAAAATTGAGTCCGTATCCCATGAATGGAAAATTCCCTAATGCTCTATGCTAAAGAAAATCAGGAAAATGTCATTAGAGAAGTCAAGCAGAAGATGTCAGCAAGTAAAGTCTCAAACAGGCAGAATCAAATTAAGATTTAGTCAGGTAAGAAAACATGGATTTGATCAGAGTCTAACTCTTTAAGCAGGAGCAAAGTAAAACATCTAGGTCCTGAGTATGAGTTTGGTGGTCCGACCACCGTAGGACTGTATCCGCCCCCGCCAAGGTGCTGGTGGCCTAAAGACCGCTGTTTTATGTGTTCACCACGGGGCCGGCAGTGTGGAGATGGGGATCTTACAGCGGTGGTGGGTATTTATTTACAAATATATCAATGCCTGTGTGTGCATTTTGCGTGCAGATGTGTCTTATGCCCACATATGCATGATATATGGGGAAAACTGCCATAAATCAATTACTGGCTCTGAGCTCATATATGGGCAGTCCGGCAATGAGTATATGATTTGAAACTGCCTCACCTGAAGCGCGCCGCAAACAGGATTGTGATCCTCGGGGTGAAGATTCTGCTGTGAAGGGTGGACCTGGAGAAAGGGATACACGTCGGAATCTACCTGAAAGAAGAGGAAAGGGGTGAGTATGCACCCCAAATCCTTCATGTCCACCACCTTGAAGCAGGCGGTCAGACCGCTACGGTCCACTCGTGGAACAGGCAACATATAATAAGGATGGTGATGCAACTCCCCTGTACCGCCCTATGGAGGGTGCTCTTTCCCAACTGTGAACCCGGTGGTTGGCGGTCTGCTGGCAGTCTAGGCGGTCCAGCAGTGGTCCTAGCAAAGCCAATCCCCCCGACTCGTAATACGGCAGTCGGAACACCAAGCTCAAAGTGCTTGGACCGCCACCGCTGATACAGCGGTCCACTGGACTGCCAAACTCGTAATAAGGCCCTAAGTCTCTATAGAGTTCAGCAATGTTCAGAAACACACAATTAAAACATACAATTCTTGACAAGATGCAACACTCCCCACAGTTCTAACAGAGAGGGAAACAATCCAGATCACACATTAGCTGCACCCTTCTTCCCAGTCATCACATAATGAAAAATTTCAGCTACACAACCTTCAAGGGAAATCTCGTAGCACAATGAAACATTATGGTCAGCCTGCCACCGGCACAGGTGTGGAAATTCACTATTCGCTCTCTAAGGAATGCATTAAAAAAGCAATTTTCACAGAAACCCAAACATTTGTAACTTTTTAATGCAGTTTGGCTCCTGAAACCAGAGGAAGATAGAAAGAAAACAGCAGCGAAAAATATGTTTTCATGTTATCGTGAGACATGTAATCTGAGGCCTATATTAACTGTGCCTAAGTTAACATGGAAATCATACTTGATCTATGTATATATGGACACTCCAGATTAATATATATGTTAAGCAAATGTGACAGAGCATCACCATACACATGGGTAAAAGAGTTTTACTTTTAGACTGCAAAGTCACCTTTTTTTTTAAATAGCTTAGCTTTTTGCACATTTATGTCAAACTGCAAATAAATGTGTGAATCCAGACATATGTTTTTTTTACTTTTTCTGTCACACTCAAATGGCAATTGATTCTGAACATATTTTTACTTACCACCAATTTAATACTGATGTAAGCAAGCATATGTCACAAGTCTGAATTTATATTTTTGTATATGTAAAATACATATTCATGCATGCGAATGGTGCAACAACGATAATTGGCCCTCTACAGACTAAGGGTCTAATTATGACCTGCTGTGGTGGCAGTATGGTCACCGCCGCACCGGTTGTCCAATCATCCTATTATAGGATTAGAGGTCCGCCCACCAAACGACCGCTGAAATCACCAGGGATCCCAGATCCCCCATCAGTGGTTCAGTGATCTGAGGTCCGCTATATGCTTGACGTGCCTTTGCGGCACCACAAAGCATATTACAAGTTTCCTCACTGCCACAGTTTTCCTGGCGGTGAGCCTGCCATGAGAATGTGTTGATGAGGAAACAAACGGAGCTCTACAGGCCCCCTGATGGCTCAGGGGACAAGTGCAGGTGTGCCCCCTGTATGCTTGCATCCCCAGTTCCAGCACAGCTTGGACTTCACAGTCCATGTGATGCTAGAACGCGCTGTGGTGGTCCCAAGGTGCTGCCTTTCTAAGGCTCACGTACAAGCCTTTGAAAGGCACTGTCCTTGGGACTGCTGCCACAGGACAGGCGGACTAGGAGAAAACTCCTAAACTGGTGGGTGGCCAGCAGACAGCTTTTGCGGTCTCGAAGCGGAACACGGGTGTGGCAGCCCGCTGCGAGACTGCCAAAGTCGTAATCAGGCACTAAGTCATAAATTAATCTGGGGTTTGTTCTTTTAATGGATCAGGTCCTACCTCGCATAGTCCAAATTGTCATGTTTCATCCGTTTAGCTCAGCATCCCTCACAACCTCGGGTAAGTGGCACAAAAGGATCAAAACTTATCCCTCTTTTCTTCAAGATATATCGGTCACCCATCATTTGGAGCTCGTCGGTTCTTTCAAGCTTACATATAATAACTGCACTGATAATGTCAACATTATCCTAAAACAGGAAAATCTCCCCATCCCAGGCCTCAACCAATGTGTTCAGGCAAAAGACTATAAGCTACCAAAGAACTACATGTATCTCAGTTCCTCTGAAGTGAAAATCCTTTACTGGGCATCATGGCACAGAAACAACCCCAGTAGTCTCTGTCCTTTGGAGAACATCATAACCACAACCACTTCAATGGTAAAAATCCTATGAGTGGTCATGGACTTTAGGTCCATTAAGTGATGTAAGGGTCCTTTATGACATCATGAGAGTCTATGCCATATCTTTCCTCACCCTGGTTTCTCCCATAAGGTCTAGCTCTAGTGTTGTCAAGTCCTGACTGTGCCAATTGAATATTCATTCAGTTTCCTGGGTACTCAATCAACAAGCTACAACAAATCCATAACTGTGAAGCCAGATATGTTCTAAACCTGAGCACATGCTAGCAGATTAGTTGTGCATCGAAGGCAATGGACTAACTACCAGCCACAAGAACTATCCCTTTCATTGCTTACTGGATAGTCTGTGGAAAGCAACCACACTTTTTATGATACAAGCTCTACATTCAAATGAGAAACCTCAGACATGGAATTAGCAGAGTTCTTTCTTTATGCAGACTTGTAGTCTCAGAAACATCTTTAGTTAGAAAAATAAGGAAGATTACAAAATCACCAAGAATTCAGCAAAGTAATAATGACTTTACTGTATCCTCAAACATAATTGCACTGGTTACAGACTATAACATGCATTGGCTTGTGTAATTTGTGATCCTCACAGCTCACTTCACACATAATGCTCTGTTACGTTCCTGCTGTAAGATGAATGGAGCGCTGATGACTCCAAAGCATACTATTCATAAGCTACACCTAAGCCTGCACTGCAAAATGAATAGAGTGTTGTGTTCTGCTTATTATGGAATGCTCCTTCTCGTGCTGTTCCCTAGCTACCCTGGTGATTCTAGATTGTAAGGACATTTTGTCCAGGGAGCTGGTGGAGCAAGGAAGGTGATTAAGCTGTCTGCATCCTGTTTCTTTTTGGTGTTTCCAGCTTAAATAAATACTTCAATTTACTGAAAACTTCAAAAGTGAAGCATGTTGAGGAAAGCGAGGATTTTGATACTGAAGAACGAGTCAATAGAGTTTTTCATACTAAGGGCTCATTTTTATTAATGGTTAATGATGATGGAGGTGTTAGAAAGAAACCTATGTGTTTAATGAAAATTGGGGGTGTTCAAATCAACGTATATGCTGATTCAGGTTCACCATATACTATTATTAATGAGGATGTGTGGAGAAATAATTTTGTGTAACATATTGGAGAAACGTTATTTAATGCCAACATTAGACCGGAACATTTCTCTGGTGAAAAGATTGATATGCTAGGGTACAGACCCTTACTTTTCAAGTTCAAAGATAGGGAAAGTCAAGGACATTTGTACATTACAAAAAAAGGTCCATCTGTACTGGTTGGTATGATCAGGGCAACCTTGGGATAATTTTAAATTCTAATTCTTCTGAACCTGTCATGATCATTGATGATTGTGAAGGAATGGGGAAAGTCATGTTAGAGAAGTTTCCAAAAGTATTTTCTGGGAAGATTGGCAACCTTACTAATTTTGAGCATTGTATTGTCCTCAAAGACACAGCTCAACCTAAAATTCATAAGTTTAGAACCATTCCGTTGTTGTTGAAGGATGAGGTACAAATGGAATTGGACAAGTTATTACAAGCAGGTATAATTGAAGAGATCGAAGCAGCAGAATGGTTATTTCCGGTGGTTATTGCCAGACGGAGCAATGGCACAATTAGGCTACGCATAGACTTGCGCTATCTTAATAATAACATTATCAATGACAAATCTCCATCACCTAAAATTTCTGAAATGCTTACCTCTGAGGATGGTGCCAAATGGTTCACTTCCCTTGATTTATCTGCTGCATATCATCAGATCTCATTGCAGGAGGATTGTAAAAGGTACACTGCATTCATCACTCCCATGGGTTGTTTTCAGTATAACAGGATGCCTTTTGGGTTGGCGTCTGCGGCCGCAGTCTTTCAAAGACTGATGCATCAACTCTTTGGTAAAATAAAAAATGTCAAATGCTTTCAGGATGATATTTTAGTCTATGGCAAGTCTAAAGAAGAACTTAATTCTGTTTTAAAAACTGTACTAGAGATTTTGAATAATAGTAATCTCACTGTTGAGTTTTCCAAGTGCAAGTTTGCCAAAACATCTGTCTCTTATTTTGGACATGTTTTGAGCGCGGAAGGTATTTCACCCAAACTTGAATTAATCAATGCCATCATTAAAGCACCGTCCATCAATTGTGTGTCTTTTGCATCATTAGAGCACCTGCGCCATCCAATAAGGAGGAGTTGAGATCCTTTTTGGGACTCGCGGACTTTTACTCCAAGTTCGTCAAGTTTTTCTCTAGCAAAATCTACAATGTGAGGCAACTGTTGAAACAAAAATGTAAATTTTGTTGGTCTCCTAAGTGATAACACGAATTTGAACAAATTAAAAAATACATTGCCAATACTCCTGCCTTAGGAAATTTTAACCCTGAACTCAACAACATCATCACAGTGGATGCTAGCAATGAAGGCTTAGGTGGTGTATTAATTAAAAAAAAAATGAAAGATAAGGAAAGGACCATTGGCTTTGCTTCTAGGGCTTTTTCCCTTTTGGAAGAAATATTTTCTGTAATAGAAAAAGAGACCCTGGCATGTGTTTGGGCCCTTGAACATTTTAGGCTATTCGTGTGGGGTAAAGCATGCGTGGTGAGGTCTGATCATAAATCTCTCGTCAAATTATTAACTAATGAGGGCATGCTTAGAGCATCGGCTAGGATAGCCAGAATGTCTATGAGACTCCAAGATTTTATTTATGCTATTAAGTATGTTCCTAGGAAAAGCAATGTTACTGCTGACTTCCTTTCTAGGATGCCTTTGGAAATTGAGGGAGATGTTGTGTCTGAATGGGAAGATTTCGGTGTTGCATACATTTTTTATCAGGGTGTAACGTGCATCAACAAAGAAGAGTGGATTGAAGAATGTTCTCGGAACAGGGTTTTAGTTAAACTAGGAGAATACATTAAAGATGGCTGGCCAAGCAAATCAAGTCTGTCCGTGGAGCTAAAACAATTCTGGGAAGTGAGATGTGAATTATCTTTGGAGGACAACATAACAAAAAGAGGGGAGAGAGTAATTCCTCCCAAGAGTCATGAAGGGCATTTGGGTATTGTTAGAACTAAACAGAAAGTCAAACAGTGGTTTTGGTGGCCTGGACATGATCTATTTGTTGAAAGATTCGTAAGGTATTGTGTCGCTTGCGCCAATTCCGATAAGTCCTTAAGAACATTGAAACCAGCTATGTGCGAACCTATTGTTCCATATGGTGCCTGGGAAACTGTGGCCATAGACATTACAGGTCCCATTGGAGAAAGTCACAAGTTTGTCATTGCGTTAATTGATATGTTTTCCAGATGGCCTGTTATCAAAATTGTTGATAGAGTAGACTCTAATGCTGTTTTGGAATTCTTGAATGAATTTTTTCTTAATGAGGGTATTCCTAAACTTATAGTTAGGGACAATGGTCTGCAGTTTGTTTCTGTTAAGGCACAAGATCACTTCGCTAAGGTTGGCATCAGACACAAGATAACATCTCTTTATAATCCCAGCGGCAATGGCATGATAGAACGCTTCGATAGAGTGATTAAAATGCTGTTAAATTAGCTATGAAAAACAATGAGAGTTGGGAAATTCAATTTGTCAATGCGGTATGGGCCTATAGAATTTCTGTGCATGATGCTTTAGGCATTTCCCCTTTTGTTGTCATGGGAGGCAGAGAAGCGAGAACGAAAGTTAATCCTGATTGGCTTTTGCCTTCCCATAACAAAGATATTTCCATGAAAGATATCAGGAAAAGAATTGCCAATACACATTTGAAGTATAAGAAACAGTACGATCTTAAAACAAATTCCAAGGATATCAAAATGGAGGTAGGGATATTAGTTAAAGTGAGAAATCCTAGCAAATTCAAGAAGGGTGAGAGTCAATTTTCAGAACCTTTATCGGTTGTTAAAGTGTTACGCAATGCTGTTTTGTTAAGTGATAGCAAGGTCTGGAATCTAAAAAGAATTGCAGTAGTTAATCAAGACTTGGCAGAGGATGATAAGCTCACTAAGAGGTTTGATTATTTTGATGATTTTCGTGAAAGTATTGAGAACAATGCTGTTGGTAATGTTTCTATTGTGTTGAGACAAGATATTTAAGATTTCGTTTTGAATGAAGATGTTGAAAGTGAAAATTTTGAAAGTGGTTGCAGCGAAACTTTGCTTGAGGCGTTATTAAGTAGAAGTGGTTGCTGCAGTATGTTCCCTGATTCGAGCAATAATAAGCTTTCGGAAGAGAGCTGTTGTCGCAGCAATACTTTGCCTGAGGTGAACATTAACAAATCTCATGATGTAGGCAAACGTGTTAGAAGTAAACCTATATGATTACCTGATTATGAATGTGATCTTGATATTGTATAGTTTAGCATTCTTTTCACATGTATTTATTTTGTATAACTTTTATGCTGTATAGCTTTGCATTCTTTCTTTTATTTATTCATGAGATATACTTTGTATTATTATTGTTTCTCTTTTTGTACATTTTGTTCGGAGGTAGATGTGTTGTGTTCTGCTTATTATGGAATGCTCCTTCTCGTGCTGTTTCCTAGCTACCCCGGTGATTCTAGATTATAAGGGCAGTTTGTCCAGAGAGCCAGTGGAGCAGGGAAGGTATTTAAGCTGTCGGTCTCCCGTTTACTTTTGGTGTTCCAAGCTTAAATAAATAATTCAATTTACTTCGTGGATTGTCCTACTTAACATAGAGTAAGTACTTCCATGTCCATTCACAAAGTGATTGAGAGCTCGTCAGTGGTAGGAGAACAATATGTAAATGACTCCGGCTGCCTGTTAACCCCACATAGGGCCAGCATTTGTGTACGTCCTACACAAATAGGTTATTTAAAAATAAAAATAAATATCTGATTCACCAAAAAGTGAATAAATGGAGTTTATCTGCATAATATCAATTTTGAACTACTTAGCACTATTTCTTTACTAAATACGTTTTTGTAGCAAATCTTATCCTATATAAATGTTTTTCTTTTTTAATTCATTATTTTTTCAAACTTGTTTTTTTTCAATTTGTTATCATTGTTGTAGCTAGATGCACTTTTAAAATCTGAAAAGTGTTTTGAAGTATTAATTTACAATTCATCATGGAGCAAATCTGGGGCTCAAATTTATCTTTTACTTTTGGGTTTGTTAATTTAATCTGCCTTTTAAATGAAATATCATCTTGAGTCTCTTGACAGTCACATATAGGATGATCCATTTGATGAAATGTTCTCTTGTGATTTCTGCTGTTACTAGAAAATCACACATTTTAATCCCAGCAGTCCTGACTCAGCTCTCATCACTCAATATACAGACAGGAATTTAACAAAATTGTTCTCCGTGGAAAATATTTTCAAAATCAAGCTGTGACTTCATTAATAATCAAATTATATTATGCAACGTGCATAAATTCACTTTAACACTAGCAATAACAATACATCTCATGCTTTCGGATTAATTGTACAAAGGCATGAAATCTGATTTCATAAAGACAAATGTTATGCCTTTATAAAATTCATACTCAGTATGGGGCTACAGCAGGAACAACAATTCCATGATCCAATTAATGTTTGTACCAGGTTTGGACAAAACATTTGCTCCTCATTTAGACTTTCGTGCATAACTGTTGCAAACCTTTTATTTCCTATTTTGAGACTTGACTTGGGTGGATATTCTAGGCATTAGGAAAGCCTCAACTGGGGCTGCAGCAGGCGCAGAGGAGAAGGGCTACAAAATGTGGTTTGGAACGAGGACTTCAGGTGCATTGGAAATCATGAGTGGGACAGTGGCCTCAGATGTACAGAATATAATAGACAGCCACCCAGGCCAGACATCCCTAGGCGTAGGCATGTTGAACAGATGTTGACGATCATGGCAAACAACTAATTTCGGGCTAGAAGGTTTTAAAATAGTTACACATATCTTTGAATGTTTAGGACTATCTTAGCTGTGCTGATGGAGATCTTAAAATACTTATATTTCTTTATCAAGAACATTTTCAGACATGATGGCTTTAGACAGCAATTCCCACACGTGAGTGCAATACCAAGCACTCGAGCAGGTAATGTATACATAGGAAAGCAATGGTGTCCCTTTCAGAGTGGGAGGTAACAGTTATGAACCTGGATAATATTGACACAATTAAACGGTACGCCTTTAATCAAAGTACTCTCATTCACAGGTCAGTAGTCCTGATTGGTTTCAGATCAGACTCATTTTAAAGGAGCAGGCTGTTCATCTGTATTGTATTGTCATTTATTTAGCACTTACTTCCCCAATGAGGCATTGAAGCACATTGTGCGAGTATCACACAAACCAGTGTTAGCAGTTAATTCAGTGATTATTGGTTTTAGTCTTGTGCTCTCAAACCATTATGGTTTCTTCATAGTGGTATTAGTGGCAATTAAGTGAGATTTGTGAATTCATGGAAGATAATTGGTGGGGTGGTGAATACATTAGAGGAGTTCACCATATAGACAATATATAGTCAAGATAAGGGAGGTAATCAAATTATGAGATACAATGAAACCAGGGGTCATGCATTTCGAATAAAAATAATTAAGATTAATATAGGCCATGCACAGGAAGATAGTTAAGAAGAGCGGTTTTATAGAAACTACCAAGTGCACAGAAAGAGGACTGCAAAATAGTCACTTAACACAAGCAACTAACTTGGAAATTTAACAGCTGACAATAGTTGTAGCACAGAAAATGGGATGCAAAACTCAATGAAGCAGAAAGCTCACCTCAACAGACTTTATGAGCCCTTTGGAAATTTTTCCAAAAGTCCCAACAGTTACCTAACTACATTGTACGCCCTATGATTAACAGAACAAAAAATATTACCCTTTGTGGAAGGCTATGCCCACTTAAAAAAGCAGACATGCATTGGGGACCAATACAAAATATTGGGTGTGAACTGAGGTGGCAAAGTGAGCTAAAGAACAATGATGGATTCAACCCAGATCTGTGACTGGGGTGAGTGTCTGAACATTTTCAGCACTCCATCCATCATCTCTTTGTGTTTGCTTTGTTCCCCTTAGGTTGGCAGGGTATGGCCAGAGATACAACTTTGCAACTGGATTCAAGCTAGCCAGGCTGATGAGGGGTGTTACCCCAAACCCGGTCCAAGGATGCTTTTTTCCGGTTCAGGGAAAACCTGGCTTTGCAGTTCGGTCTGGACTGTTCCCTTGAGTCACAGGGTCAAGACTGATTTGCATATAGATGGGTCTGAACTGATGTGGCGAAGTGAGCTAAAGAACGATGATAGATTCAAACCAGATCTGTGACTAGAGATAAGTGTCTGAAATGTTTCAGCTCTCTGTCCATCATCACTGTGTTTGTAATAAAAAATATAGACACATGTAACCAATAGAGGTGAAAAGAAAAAGGCAGCTGAAGGTAAACTGGTGTGAGTTCAAACCAGGACAGTTTATATGTGTAGATTATATTTTTTTAAACTGCACTATCAAGACTGTGAAATGCCAAGCTCCATATTACAGAAGTGTCTGTGAGGCGCAATGGGCATTTGTTACCACTTTATGCGCACCTGGGGCACTTTGGTATTGTGACCCCTTTTGTAATACAGATACTGCTGGTTCGCATGTTGCACCAGGGACATCTCAAGACAGTGTTCCCTCATTTGCATGGGGGTTAGGCAGTGTGAGGGAATCTCTTTACCTCTGCCCGTGCCATATTATGGACCCGGGTGAAGAGGTAAAGAAGCTGTCAGGAAGCACATTGACATTGTGCCTTCTGCCAGTATCCTGGATCACATGGCTATGAATGGCTCTGCTGCTGGAGTTTGCGTGTTCCTTCCAGACAGTGACACAAAGAGGATTAGAAGTGTGCAGGATTGGCCATTCTACCAGGATGGCTGGGGGCTGAACTGTGCCCTACCCTTCACAGCTTGTGGTCTTTGCATCTAGCACACAAAAAGGAACCTAACACTAGTCCTTTGTCACCCCAGTCTGCTTCAAGACTTGACAGGGGAATGGAAGAACTTTCCAGACCAGATGTGTGGGTTCTATTGGGAATCCCAGCATTTCAAAGGCCGGCACAAATTCTATATATTGTACCACCAACGATGCTCATCAGTGCACTCCTAAACCTGTGGACATTAAAGAAGAAGGATGACCTGCTGCTACCAGAGGACTGCCCTGCTGTCTGAGGACCCCCTTGCTCACTGAGAAGGAAGGCTGCACCTGCTCTCTTCATACCAGGCTAACCTGAGTGATTAAAAGGGTCAGTTGGCTGACTTCCTGTCTAAACTACAGGAATATATCAAGCTCCAGAGGTCCCACTGCAATTGCCCAGCTGACCTGCTAAATTGGACCAGCCTGCACCTGTAAATGGATCTACCTGAGTCCACCTGGCCTCTGCTGGAGTAAGATTCAGATCTCCAAGAGGTGCCTCCCCAGGTCCTGGATGCTTGACTGGCATCATTTGAGCTCCTTCTCTAAAGAAAGGTGAAATCCTGAAGTTTTGTGCTCTTTGCAAACGGGCCCATATGCACCAAGACTGTGCTGCCCATGACGACCACCAATGCGAAGCTCCAGTGAACCTGACTCTTTTCACTACTGTGACCACTAGCGACAAACAGCAACGCAATAGCCGCACTTGACACTACAGCAACAACAGCCTGCAGTTACCTCTAATGTGAAACTCCAGCAATGACTATGCAACGCCCAACCAGAGCGATGACCGTCCACAACGCCAGGACTGCTTTTCGCGCTACAGCTAGGACCATCTTCAATGCTCTCTCTGATCCTCTTAACCTCCAACAATGTGAACGGAATTATTCATGCTGAACTTTTGCAAAGGTAGCTTTTTCACTGTGAATAACCTGGTCCCTGTATCATGCCTGCGCAGGGCCGCAAACCCAGGGAACGCCAGCACCCCTGCTCTGGCATGAGGCCGCTGCGGGGCGGCAAGGTGACTGTCTACGCCACTGGGCCTGTGCCTCATCGTGGTCGGCCTGAACTTTATTACTTTCTCCCAATCTAGCATGACCTAAGGACCGCGAGTGGTGTGTTGTGCTTTTTTATTTGCTATATCTACTAAAAACTTTAAAATGCATCTCTCTACTTCTACTGATTTGATTTTCAGCATTCTAGTATAACGTTATTTGTTAAAATGGACTCCAGAGCCCTAAATTGGTTTTGGATTTTTCTTGCGGTGTGTTTTTACTTCATTACCGTTTGTGTGCAGCATAAATACTTTACACATTGCCTTAAGTTAAGCCTGATTGCTTTATGCCAAGCTACCAGAGGGTTCAGCACATGTTAATTTAGTGACTGTTTGTGGTTCACCCTGATAAGGATTGTGGTTTTTCCCTTAGTGGGTCTTCCACCCCTCTCAACCAATAAACCTGTTTCTTACATCTATTCTGAGGTATTTTGTTCAAAGTTTAATGTTATGATTCTGAGCAGACAAATGTTGGAGGAAGACATAGATCAGAGATCTGTTGGGATGGACTTTGTTTCTACAATCCCATATCTGATTGCTATTGTGAGATGTCAAAAGGCCTTTATAGCATTTAACTAATAAGGACCAGAAGTGGAGAACTGAATTAAATTCATCAAGTGGCCAGCTGGCATATGACAGATCTCTTCAGTTATTCCATGCCTATTCAAATTTGTGAAGTGTGGTTTTCTACAGTGGTCTGGTTTAGTAGTGGGTGCTGGACATGACCCTTAGCTGTTTTGGCCTATGTGAGTGTGAGAGTTTCAAGCAGTGTAAGGAAATTATTATGCAATCTGTATGAACTACAACCAACTGCCCATCTGCTGGGTGTTATGGTATTGGTGTGTGTATTGGAATTGCATTTATATAGCAATTAATAACCCTGAAAGGTACTGTAGCACTTAACGTCAGACGGGAAACATCCTCAAGAACGT
The DNA here is from genome assembly GCF_964204655.1 of Triturus cristatus. NCBI lineage: Eukaryota > Metazoa > Chordata > Amphibia > Caudata > Salamandridae > Triturus > Triturus cristatus. Next base: position 447,898,338 of record NC_140595.1, read on the forward strand.
CTCCGGAACAACGAGTTCCGGAGTCATCCAAGCCGAACAACGACTTGCACGAACAACGACTTAGCCTGAACCATGCATGTGTGTGGTTCAGGCTAAGACGGTCTAGAGTTCATGCAGGGCGGAGTTCAGAGGAGTTTCAGACAGGAACAGGTAATTGGTTTTGAGGTTGGTTTTAAGGGGGTGCGGGGTTCGGGTTAGTTTTATGGTGTTGAGGGGATTCAGGTTAGTTTTTAGGGGCTTGGAGGGATCATTTAAGATTTTAGGGAGTGGGAGAGGATGGAGTTTGTTTTTAAGGGGTTGTGGAGAATCGAGTTAGTTTCAAAGGGGTGCGGGGGTTTGTGTTAGTTTAGAGGGGCTTAGAGTGTTTGTGTAATTTTTTAGGGAGTGGGAGGGGATCGAGTGAATTTTTAGGGGGTGGGGGTTCAGGTTAGTTTTTATGGGCTTAGAGGGATCATGTAAGTTTTTAGGGGGTGGGAAGGGATCGAGTTAGTTTTTAGGGGGCGGGGGTTCAAGAAAGTTTTTCGGCTGTTGGAGGGAGTGTGATAGTTTTTAGGGGGTGGGAGGGGATCGTGTTAGTTTTTAGGGGTGGGAGGGAATCGAGTTAGTTTTTAGGGGGTTGGGGAGAATCAAGTTAGTTTTTAGGGGGTGGGAGGGGATCATGTTAGTTTTTAGGGGGAGGTAGAGGATTGAGTTAGTTTTTAGGGGGGTGGGGAGAATCAAATTAGTTTTAAAGGGGGTGGGGGTTTTTTGTTAGTTTTGAGGGGGTGGGAACGGATTGAATTAGTATTTAGGGGTGGAGGGAATTTGTGGTTCAGTAAGTCATGGTTCTTTACTTAGTGGTTTAGATTGAGTCGTTGTTTAGAATTCGTGGTTTAGGCACTCATGATTAAGGAGGTAGTGGTTTAATCATACAACCACGTCAGACAGCACGCTGCTTTGGAACCCAGGGTTAGTCAGGTTTTTTGAGTTATTGGGATTAGTCTTTAATCTTAAGGAAACCATGCTGTGCATTTACTCCAGTTTCTATGTAGTAGGATACTTTAATAGGAGGTAGGGGTGATTATTAGTGGAATGGGTGATATGCGCAATCAAGTATTGGTTGGTGGTATTAATAGATGAGCTATATGCAATTAAGTATTGTTATGTTAAAATACTGTGAGCTTTAAAGAGGAGGTTGTTATCTTTGTAATGAGTTGAAGGTTATTTGCAAAGATAAAATAATAGGGATGAATGCAGTCATTCAAAATAACAAGAAGAGTAGACAAACAAATGTTTTAAGACAAAGCCAATTTTCTTGCAATGTTTTTAGGATTCTTGCAATTGTTTCACAAAACTGTAGAAAGGAACATTATTTGAATGAGTTTCAATATCATCGTAGGCTATGAAAACACCAGTGTGTTGACACACACACACCACTATTACCTACAGGTAGACAGATTTAAAATAAATATTGTACACGTTTCCAACAAATCATGTGGAAAAAACTTCAAAACAAGAATGTTGTATTTTAAATGTTTGGGCTTGAGATGATCTTCCCCTTCCCACTTGGTGATCAGGGTGGGATGAAGGATAACAGAGTCTGTTGTAGTGAATTTATGTATAGAAATGCTTCACAGGGAAAGTAGCACTGGGCTACCTCCAGTCTGAAGCACCCACAACAGAGGCATAATGAAGTCTTGCATCTGGCTGTCATTCAGCCTTCCTGCAGCAGTAATCAGACACACAATTGAAAGGCACCTGCCTTGAAACATCCTCACCTGAACTATAGAAACTGCACCCTCCTCCAACACACACATACCATCTACCAACCTGCAGTAGAAACGAAAACCAAGTAATCAGCAGCCACTTCTTAGCAAGTCCCTCATTTGACTTCTAAAGGGCAACCCTGTCCCCACTATCTGACTTCACTGTCTGATTTACACCCTCAGGCCGTATACATTCAGGCAATACACTTCTAATGCCTGGGGAGATGATTGCATTTATTTTTCTTGGGGTCAAAATGCAAGGCATACCTCCCACACCTAGGACAGTTCTGTGTACAACCCTTCTCCCAACCAGGGAACATCTGTCAGGGAGCACCATGACTCTCGCCCTCACAGAGTGTTAGCACTGCACTTGTGTGCCATAAAACCGACATAGTTGGTAGCTCTGCACATGTGTACTCTGAAACTCTTGTCGATGTCACCGCATGTGTGTCTGTAACCTTTGTGGGGGAGGAGGCACTGAAGGTGTGTGTAAATCATGTAGAGTAGGTCGCAGTGCACATGCGCTGTAAAGCTGGTAGAGCTGGTATGTGTGCACATGTGTAAAACATGCAGGATCAGTAGCCCTGCACACCTGTGCCTGTGAACCTCATATATAAGTGGCACTGCACAGGTGTGTCTGTGAAGGTTGCATGATTGGTGGATTTAGAGATCTCTCTAAAGCTCACAGTGTTCATGACACTGCACATTTGTCTGTAGGTACCATGTAACTGTGTAAAGATTGCATGAGTTGTGGCACTGCGCACGTTTGTTTTGTGTGTGTGTGTGTGTGTGTAAAACTCCGAGGGTTGGTGGCCATGCATGTTCGTCTGTAATGCTTGTGGGGTTAGTGGCAATTACACAGGTATGTCTGTAGACATTTGCAACACTAACCTATTTTATGTAGCGCCTGTAACTGAAGAGACTCTGCTTCGATGCGCTGTAAACCATAGGTGCCAATTACCCAACGCAGTTCTGCAGACTTTATGAACATTGGGATGAATAATGGCTAGGTAAATACCCTGGGATTCCAAACTGTAGGTGAGGTTTATTGCTGGTACTCAGTCCAGAGAGAGTTTTTACATGATGACGACTTGTATTGTTGCTTATGTTTTATAGCACCAAACATCGCACCGTGCAGTCACTTCAGAGAGCTTTGTGGCACACACAATGCGTGCACATCAACACTTCTAGAGTGCACTCGGGACACCTGCACTTTGTCGATTCTGGAAAATGTTTTACAATTTCCTCATGTTTCTTTCCCTGTGCCCCATCTTTAATCACTTCATTCGTTTCGTAACAATAGGTTTAAGCTGGTGGGAGAGTTAAAAAAAAATACCAGCTTTACCAGTTCTTGCACCCAATAGTTTTTGCAAGATGAAGCGCACCGCCAGCAGCAAAGAAGACGTCCAGCATGTCCACACCCGGCGATATTTACTTGAGCCGAGATAAGCAGGGCCGGCTTTAGCGCTGGTGGTGCCCGGTGCGACAATCATTTTTGGCGCCCCCACACCTAATGACTGCTTCCTCGGATTCTCTCACCACCACAGGGCAAAAGTGCCCCTCATCTCTCGAATCATAAGTTATTGCTAAACACAGCGCCCCCCCATGAGGTCAGCACCCCCTCCACAGGTCAGCCCCCAGTGCGGCCCCACGGGAAGCACTGCCCTAAAGCCGGCCCTGGGGATATGTTGACCTGTGTCCAAAACACGACGGTGACACATGTCTGTAAAATTAACACTGGGCAGGCTTTCACTCTGCTAAGGGGTCGGACTTCCTATCTTGAGCCAGCTAACACATTCATGTAGTAATACAATGAACCAGAGACGAAATAGGAAATCTTCCTGATCTGTCCATTCTTACTTAACCAATTTCCTCCTCCTGCCTACCGTCCCTTTCTCTACGCAGAGGCCATGATGTCATGATTATACAAACAGTGAGGCATTACAGAGTGACCCTCACCCGGCACCAATTCTCATTTGTGTGCTGCAGCTGGGCATCATCGTATTTTTCGCCTGTGACATGTCTGTTAGTACTAAGTATTGTGCAAGCAAGCGGCTGGGCAACGGAGGCCTTTCTAGGTTTACCGATGATATACCTCTTGATGAATGTGTGACTTCAGTCGATACCACCTTCTTCCAGACCATGAAGTCTCCCTACAGTTAGGAAACCATTTTTACCTGGGTTATTAAGGTATGAATCTGACAACTTTTCACTTCAGGCATATTAAGTGCAGGGAGCAGAGATCTGGGTCCCCTTTTGGCCCTGATGATTGCCCCAGACTGATACCAGCATGTATGTGGGCAGAAACATGTTGGCATAACATGGATAGTTGGGTCATGGAACTCGTTCACCATCCCCTTTTGATACATTGTAACAGTACCCAAGGTACCCACCGTTAATTGCATTACCCTGAGTTTACCTTGAGGTATTTTTGGTCTATCATAGTCGATCTGGACACCATCCTGTTCAGTTATTTTGATCAAGCACTCCCTCTGCTTGAGGTTGAGTCCACCCTAGTAGCACCATCCTACCAGGATATGATGAGGTCGCCTATGATGAAGCATGTCACAATTAGTGGATGAACAATATTGGTGGTTGAGGCACTCGCTGTGATTAATTAAATTGGAGGATCAATGTTAATCTTGATTTACTGTGTTTAAAATCAGCGTGCTGTAGAGAGGCATGCAACAGTCATGGATGCCAATTCTGCAATACTCCAATTATGGGGCCTGTGGGGCCCTTGTCTCTACGCACAGTTGCTCGCAGGTAAAAACCTTGATAGATGTTCAAAATAACATTCTTGTATGTAAACAAATCTTTTGTTTTGGAAGAAATCTCTCAATTCCACTATAGGTGTCACATTAAAGAATAAAACAATACTTTATCATTGGTTCATCGCAATTTTATTCATTGGATGTTCATCACTTTCTTCATACAAATCCAAATGTGTAATAACTTTTCTTTGATAAATGCCCAATGCATTTCGAGCCGAGGGGCTCTTCTTCAGGGGCTCAGTTTCTAATGATAAATAAACAATAAATTTGTCAATCAATATAACAATGATGTTAAAGCGTCATTTTGCAAATAACAATGTAAAAACATTATTGGTAAACAAACTGAATTTTATAATAAAAGATGACCAGGAGTGACCAACACCGTGCGTGACTGAATAAAGTTGTGTGAAAGTGAAAGCAGGAAAAAAATTCTAGAACCTGTACCTTTATCTTAGCGATGTAGAGGTCGATTCAAAATTGAAGATGCTTTCTGAAAAATAATGGAGCCGATTTTAGTATCGTCTCGAAATATTCCTGCATGGAATTTTCTAATGCCTTAGAGAGTCGCATCTTACCAGTAACACTGAATAGCTAAGTTCAATCGCTGTGCAAATAGATGGCAAAACGGGAGGGCGGAAAATCCTGCCGGAAAGCTTCGTACTCAAGATCCAAAATGTACAGCGTATAAAGACGGGGGTGGAGAACTCTCGCGATACCAAAACTCAACTGGAAATAGACGATGGGTAAAGGTGAAAAGGGAACTGCCATCTTGGAACAGTGAAAGGGAACTAACACGAAAAGAATGAAAAACCCTATATTTACAGTGAGCAAGGAGCCGCCATCTTAGAAAAGAGTATAAAAAACGAAAAAGCTGGGGAAAAAAATCAAGATCTATGAGAATGATGTTCAGGGAAAATGGTAGTCCGGGTGAGGACTGAAGGATGAAACGTAAACAACCGGGAGGTGTTAATGTGTGTGAAAAAGGATATGTTGGTGTGGTCTCCGGTCATGACTGTATTACCCCAACTGAATGGGTAATCATGCAATTCCATCCTAATAACAAACGGCTATGGCAATTTATGTTTCATAGATAACAGACATAATCTATTTTATCATTGATACCCTTGTCTATCAAGGTATCAAGACGTTTGATCCAATAGGTCTCCCTTTGTAAGAGACTTCTGGTAAGATCTGTGTCTGGATGTTGTTCCACTCTTTCTAGCACAAAGAATTTAAGTTGGGCAATGCTGTGCTTCTCCTCGTTCCAATGTGTAGCTAGGCTACTGTTTTTGTTCAGTGTCTTGATTGTGCTTTTATGCTCAGATATACGCACTTTGATTTTTCGTTCGGTTTTTCCGACATATAATTTACCACATGGAAACTTAATGTAGTAAATGAGTCTGCTGCAGTTACAATCAGAGGTATGGTAAAGATGAATGGTTTCTCCTGTTAATGGGTGATTTAATGTATTGCCAATTATGACGTTGTTACATTGGACACAATTATGACATTTGCTCATTCCTTTGTAGTTGATGTGTCCTGGTTTGGTCGGAGTGTTGATAATTTCTTTGATTTTTTTAGATCGTTTATACGCGAACATGGGTGGGTCTTTGAAGATGTTGTTAAAATCCGGCTCATTCTGTAACATTTCCCATCTTTTAATTATGATTTTTTTCACATCGCCAGATGCTGTAGAATACTTAGAAACAAATACTTGTCGAGTTGTCTGTCTACGTGGTTGAATTTGTAGTAGACTGACTCTATTGTGTTTGGATGCACGTTGTTTCGCTGTTTCTATCACTTCTGTGGGATATCCCCTTTCAAGATACATCTGTTGTTGTTGTAAGAGATTTTTCTCAGTATCTTCTGATGTTGAACATATCCTTTTAATCCGTAAAAATTGGGACAATGGTAAATTCTGTTTTAAGCTGTTGGGATGAAAGCTTTGGAAATGGAGCGCACTGTTAACATCTGTTTCTTTCTTGAATACTTCAGTTTTTATCTGTCCATCTTCTTTTGTGAGGATCACATCAAGATAAGAAATTTTGGTTGGGTTAATTAGATGAGTGAACTGAATGTGTTCATCTATTTGATTCAGGTTTTCAATTTTTTCTTCCAACAATTCCTGAGTGTTGGTCCAAAGTATGAGTATATCGTCAATAAACCTGCAATATAGCAGTGAATTTTCAGTCCATCCGATGTCATTGTAAATGTAATCTGATTCGAATTTCGCCATAAAGGTATTTGCACAGCGATTGAACTTAGCTATTCAGTGTTACTGGTAAGATGCGACTCTCTAACGCATTAGAAAATTCCATGCAGGAATATTTCGAGACGATACTAAAATCGGCTCCATTATTTTTCAGAAAGCATCTTCAATTTTGAATCGACCTCTACATCGCTAAGATAAAGGTACAGGTTCTAGAATTTTTTTCCTGCTTTCACTTTCACACAACTTTATTCAGTCACGCACGGTGTTGGTCACTCCTGGTCATCTTTTATTATAAAATTCAGTTTGTTTACCAATAATGTTTTTACATTGTTATTTGCAAAATGACGCTTTAACATCATTGTTATATTGATTGACAAATTTATTGTTTATTTATCATTAGAAACTGAGCCCCTGAAGAAGAGCCCCTCGGCTCGAAATGCATTGGGCATTTATCAAAGCAAAGTTATTACACATTTGGATTTGTATGAAGAAAATGATGGACATCCAATGAATAAAATTGCGATGAACCAATGATAAAGTATTGTTTTATTCTTTAATGTGACACCTATAGTGGAATTGAGAGATTTCTTCCAAACAAAAGATTTGTTTACATACAAGAATGTTATTTTGAACATCTATCAAGGTTTTTACCTGCGAGCAACTGTGCGTAGAGACAAGGGCCCCACAGGCCCCATAATTGGACAATTAGTGGATGAGCCTTTCTCCTTCTAAATCCCTAAGTTTTCAAGTAACTTTTTTAGGTAGTGTCCACCTCAGTGGCAAGATATCATAGGCCATCACACCTTTGTTTTTTTTTAGATTGATTTTTGCGGAGGGTGTGCAGTGGCATACCTCCATCTCCCCCATTGTGTTACTTAGTATTAGTACTGTGTGACTATGTATGACAGAATGGCAACTCCCTCAAAGTAAAGTTACCAGATGTCATCAAGGACACTATATGTCACTCCAGTTTTCATATTCATCTAGAAATGTATTTTGAATGGCCCAATTGAGCTGAAGCAGAATTATAACTTCCAGCATTCATTGGCTTGGAAAGTTATTTATCTGGACATTATCGTTGCAAGTATCCCTGGTGATAAAACATCATAGTAACCTTATTCTGAACCTCGATTGCAAAAAAGAGACGGCTGGGGGCTTCACAAGAAAGGCATTTTCCTCTTTCTAAGTGTGTTGCAGAATGCAGCACACTTAGGAAGGGGTAACAATGATCTCCCCATTATGGCTCTCCTAGGAAGGCATAGCATTTTGATGCATTTCCAGGTTTACTTGTCTTGGTAAAGCTGGGAATGCCCCACAATCCATGGGTGGATACATGGAACACCCAAGCTCAAACATGGAACTCCTTCCCTGTGCAGAGTAATTCAATACAGCGACTTGAACAGCCTTGTGTTACTCAATATTTACTAAGCCACACGGGGCGACAGAAGGTGGCCTTGTGTGGCTTGGTAATTCTCATTCTAGGTTTTGTGTCATCCTGCGTCACCTTGCATGGCACAAGGACGATGCCAAAACCTTGATAAATGTGACCCTTAGTCACCACAGATTTGTTTCAAGCTAACCAAATATCTCTGCCTCCATAGTTTGCTTCACTGTAATGTTCATTGACACCTTATGGTAGAGTAGTGCTAAAGAAAAGAGAAATACATAACTTGTTTCATTAGAGCGAGTCTGTCTGAAGCCAAACTGCACAAGAAATTAGAAACATATAGGTTTGAGAAAAATAACAGATTTAGGGGCAGTTTAACAATTGCAAAAATAGTGATGCTGGCAACACCTCTTAAAGTGCTCCCATTTCAAAATGGTACCAAGAACTTGCGGCACAAAACCTTGTAAAACTTAAAGGAAACACAACAATGTAGGGGGGTCTAGGGGCAAACTACATGACAAATACAGTTCCAGATGCTGGGGTTATTTTATTGCCCTAATGGTTAACATAATTGCCATCTAATAGATCCTAGTCTGAACTTGGTCAAGAGCGCGTGTCCCAAGAATTAGTGACCAGTTGCAGAGAAGGCTCAGAGTCCACAGAAGTTTGGATCAAGGATAGGACTGGACATTGGATTTGAGGAGCTCATCCATATCTCTGGAACATTGTCTAGCAGCCGTAAATGTCTTAGCAATCCCTCCCCCATCCTATTTCCTTATCACATGAGGGGAATAGAAAAGGAATGAAAGATGAAGTCTAGTATGAGTATCCTTGATGCAACAAAGCCAAGGAGAACCTCACCCTCTGTCACAGGCTACACAGTCTTCAATAACCACTTTATTATTTATTTTTATTTTTTTATTTTATACAGCTTGAACTTGACACAAATCGGGTATGAGAGTGCTTTACATAATACCAGTTGCATTACATGAGGACACATTCATTTTTTTAGATTAAGTGATTTGCCCAGAATCACAGGATGTTCAGCATCATTGCGGAGACTCGAACCCAGTTCCCCAGATTTGAGGTCGACAGCCCTAGCCGTTAGGCCAACTCCTCTACCCGAGAGTCAAGCTTGCTCATTATGCCATATCAATGTCCAAATTAATAGAGGTACAAGCTTAATCTGATCCTCAATGTTGGCAATGGAGTGGGTTCAACATTACGGTGATGGAAATGTCACTTTGGGAAAGTGGGCATTTTGATGTGCATGGCTCTGTGTGCCTGGCATCCTGGCTCCTAATTTACAACTGGGTGCTAGGGGCATAGCCACATCTGTGCATTCCTGATAGAGGGCCATAAACTAGGGGTTCATGGGAAACTGCAGACCTCTGACTCTGAAGGGCCTTTCTGTGATGGTTACTTGGGGGTGAAATTGCTACCTGCATTCCAGGAGGCAAGGTGTTTGACCCACTAAAGATTGTGATCAAACCATCTGTGGTAGGGGGCGTAGCTTAGCCAGCTGCAAGATGGCCGCACCCTGAGTGGGCTCTGCCGGCCAAGCCGTAAATCCGCCATAATCCTGCGGACACCCGTGGAGCCGTCTCCCTTCTCCACGCCATCCTGAGTCTCCTTACCTGGGGGTGCTGATTGCTCCTTCTCCGGGCTCTCACGGCCGCCGTCTCACTGAGATCTGCTGCTGAGGGGCCTTTCTGCCGGCGTGTGGTTGGCGCTCCGTTTTGAACTGCTTTGGCGCCGGCGAACTGCTGCCTCTCAACCTCAGATCCTTGAAGACCGGATCGCATCTCCGGAGCCGGCCTGATATGCTGCCTCTCCTGACCCGGTAGCCGCGTCGCTGCGGGGGCTTCCCGTGGCGGGCGGGGGGGCACAGGCGTCATACCGCGGGGCCTGGTCCTCACACTGCTTGGACGCCATCTGCCACCACTCGCACCTACTGCCCTCTGTCGCTCCACTGAGGCCCCGTGACACGGGCGGCACGCGCCCCCGCGACCCCCTGCTGCCTCTTCCCCTGTGAGCGTGGACTCCCTGCTGCGCTTCGGAGTTCCTGCCACGGCATACGCTTCGGAGTTCCCGCTGCGGCATACTGGACCTGTCCTGTGGCACCTCCTGCCCCCAGGGCCCGGGAACACGCTTCATGGCCCTCACCGCCGTCTGCCACTCGCTTGGACTCTGTCAAGGCTCAGGTTGACTCACATGATACACGCCTGACCCAGGTGGAGGCGAGAGTGTCGGACGCCGAGGACGCCGTGGAGCAGGACCACCATAAGCGCCTCCAAATGGATAAGATTCTGAAGCTGACTAAAAAAAAAATGAGGATTTGGAGCCGCGCTCTCGCAGGAGCAACATTTGCATCACGGGCGAGCCTGAATCCTCCATCATCACCAAAGTGGAGGACTTTGTGGAGCAACTTGTCCGTGATCTCTTCCTCTCCCCCTTTTTTGTCGTTGAGCAAGCCCACTGATCTCTTGGCCCTCGACCTGCTCCTGGACTGCCGGCCCGCCCCATCATCGCCAAATTGTTGAATTCAGGGACCGAGATGCTATTCTCCGTGTGGCCAGGGAGAAGGGAGAAATCCACCACCAAGGCAACTCTCTGGCTTTCTTTCCCAAATACACGATGGCAGTGCAGGCCGCCCGCTGTGAATTCCTGCCAGCCAAACGAATAGTCCAGAAACATGATGTCTCCTACTCCCTGGCATACCCCGCTAAGCTGCCTGTCAGGCAGGGCTCCAAAATGCAAATCTTCACGGAGCCGCAGGCTGCACTGGCCTATGCTAAGAAATGCGACCGAACCCAATGTTCTCCCTCGTCCAACTCCCAGGCCGGCACTGCTGGTGACCTGAGCGATAACGACTGACTTTTGCCTATTATTTTATTTATATCCCCTGTGCCTTCTCATGTAAGGCTGCCCCCTATGGCCGAGCTCCACTCTGTCTCATCCTCTGCATGCGTCTCTCCCCCCTATTGATGTGCTCCCGCTCCTTGCCCGATGGGCCCGGGGGTTCACTAACGGTCATGGGGGCCTCCCACTGTTCCTGAGGCGTTGACCTCCTCTGTATTTCCCCCTCTTATCTCCACTCGACAGATGTCTTTTCAGACTCCATGCCATACCACTTACTCATACACACTGAGCCCACGCTTCTTAGGTGCCCCAGCTCCCCACCTCTGATCACGGCTGTTGTCCGCACCATCTATGGCTTGGCCACCCTGTCTCTTTGGCAGGGGTGTACGCTAGGCGAAACCATGCCTCCCTGGGATGATTCCTTTCCTTGTTTCTGAGTTTCCCCTTCCCAGTTGTGGGTTCCTTGGGTGGATGGGGTTGGTTCCTGAGCCTAATTGGGGGGTTGGTGTGGGTGGTTGGGGTTTCTGGGACTGTTGCCTCCTGCTGAGGCTTTGTTTTTGGTTCTACCACTGGTCATTTCCTGTAACGCACCATCTGCTGCACAGCACATTGTATAGCACTTCCCTGTCCCACTGCACAGGGTTCCCATTGCACATCTGTCTCAGCTCGTCATTCACTCCCCTGGCACTCCGAAATGACGACACCATGCTTTGGACCTGGAATGTCCGCGGTCTCAACGACCACCGCAAAGCTCACTTGGTCCACGCCCACCTTATCCGGCATATGGTTGACATCTTTTTCCTACTGGAGACCCATCTGTTGCCTGCTACTGCTTCCAGACTTCTCTCTAGGCACTGGGGCAAGATACACTTCTCTTCTACACTAATAACTCTCACGGGGTGTCTATCTTGCTGTGCAGAGGGCTTCCCTGGCACACTTCCCAGGCGATTATTGACCCCGGGGGGGCGCTTTGTCATCCTGTGCGGTACCCTCCTGGCCCAACCTTTGATCCTTGTAGCGCTATACAGCCCTAATTCGGATGACCCAGACTTCTTTGCACACGTTTGGCAGCACATTTCATCACTGGGCCCAGCTGCGCTTCTTTGGGGGGGGGGTGATTTTAACGTTGGACCGCTCTGGGCTATACACACCTCATCCACGCACAGCTTCTCTTCTGCACTCCATACGTACCGACAACTCACTGTTTGATGCTTGGCGATACACTCGTCCGGAGGCATTACGAAGGCACCTGCATGACAGGCTCCCGCGGCTCTTGGTCCCACTTGGACCTCTGTATCACCACCCCGGATGCATTTGCGTAGCTCACCTCTGTTGAGCATATGGCGCGCACCCTTTCCGACCACGCTCCCGTTTGTCTCTGTTTGCGCCTCCCTCAATCCCCACGTCGCATGTTCTCTTGGCGGGTGCCCCTCAACATGCTCCGTGACTCGGTTTTTTGTGACTATATTCAAACTGCAACCAGGAATACCTTGACGAGCCCTTTTCCAAGGACGAAATCCTGGCTGCCATTAATGGTCTGCCCGGCGACAAGGCCCCCGGCTCTGATGGCTTGCCAGCATCCTTTTATAAGGCCTTTGCGCCCCTCCTTATCCTGCACCCCACTGCCATGTACAAAGAATCATTTGAAAGTGGCCGATATCCCCCCTCGCTCCACAAGGCAATGCTCACGCTACTCCTGAAACCAGACAAACCCTCGGAGCTATGCGACTCTTATCGTCCCCTATCCTTAATCAATATGGATAACAAGATCTTTGCAAAATTGCTGGCCTCCCGCCTTCTCCCCCTCATGCCACTCATCGCTCGCCCGGACCAGTCCAGCTTCATCCCCGGCTGAGCTACGTCCCACAATCTCCAGACCATTTTTTTCATCCTTCATCAAATCAATCCCGCCCTTCCGGCGGTGGCTGCCTATTGGACGCCACCAAAGCATTTGATACTCACAAATGACACTTTACCATTTACCTCCTCCCTCGCTTGGACTTTAGACTGGTTTTTCTGTGCAAAGTCCAGCTTCTTTATACCCTCCCTATAGCCTGCCTTCAGAACAATGGCCAAATCTCGGAGCCCATCCCCATCGCGAGGGGAACCAGGCAGGGGTGACTGCTCTTGCCCATGCTTTTCACCATCGCCATGGAGCCCCTGGCCGCCAGGCTCCGGCAACACCACACCCAGAGAGGTCTTGGCTCCGCGGTCCGAGCTCTTGTTGTTTCCATGTATGCGGACAACGTCACACTCTACATCCGCAACCCTCAGGAGAATCTCAGCCCTATGGTTTGTGAGGTGATACGGTTTGCGGGCCTCTGGCATCCAGGTCAACAGGGGTAAATCCGTTCTTTTCCCTCTTACGGATGCTACGGTCCCTTTCACTCCGGATTACCCTTTCTTATGGGCATCGGGTCCGACTAGATATTTACGTATCTGGCTTAGTAGGGACATAAACGAGCTCTGGAAGGATAATTTGGGCTGCGCTGTGGACTGGCCCGAGTCTAAGATCCAGCTTTGATGACGATTGCCCCTATCCCTGGCGGGCCACATAGCCATCGCCACGATGGTGGTGCTTCCGAACTTTTTGTACTTATTTGAAAATGTCCTCATCCCCATCATGGCACACTTCTTTCGCAGACTGAGCTCACTAATTATTACCCTGGTTTGGGCTGGTCGGCAGCCCAGAATTGCACAAAATAGACTCACCCTCCCGGTGTCGCGTGGTGGTCTTGGAGCCCCTGGTTTTAAATTATACGCCCTCAGCGCCCAGGCCAGCTTCCTCCACTTCTGGCTTCACCCGACTCCTTTTCAACCGCATGTTTTGGTGGAGGCTGACCTCGCTGCCCCCTGGCCACTCCTGACTCAGGGCTCTCTGTAGGGAGCTTCATCCCACGTTTCCTCAGCCTTCCCCCTCGATGGCTGCCCTTAATTTTCTCTACACATCCCCCTCCCCCGTAAGCTAGTCACCAAGATCTACGCCCCTGCACTTGCAGACTCCCCCATCTCTACTGACCATGCGTGTGCATGTGGAGTGAGGATTTGGGCACCGACCTCTCTCAGGAGGTCTGGCTCTATTGCTGCAATCAGACTAAATGCCTGTCACCAAACTACCGCCTGCGCCTCATCCACTTAAAGTATTTGCATAGGCTATACCGCACCCCAGCTCAGCTGCACAAAATAGGCCTCATCCCCAGCAATAGATGTTTGCGATGCTCTATCCCCGCAGCAGACTTCTCCCACCTCGCCTGGCTGTGCCTCAGGATCTCAGCATACTGGCGCGAGGTGGGCACTGCTGTCACTGAGATTACCTCATCACCAGTCCAGCTGGACCCCCTGCTTTGCCACCGAGGCTTCGTGAAATTCTGCCCAGAGGCTACACGCCGACTTACTGCGATGCTTCTTGTGCTGGGGCTGACGGTCTGTGCCCAAGGTTGGCGCTTGGCTCGAGGACGCTCTGCACTGCCAGATGCTCTTGTCAGAATTCTGGGACCTGATGCAGCCACTTCCCGCCCAATTGGCATTTGGGGTCCCCTTGTCTCTTATCTCCCACACCAAAACTCCCTGCCTTCTGTGACCTCTTCCGCGCTCCCCGACGGCACTCAGCCCACGGTGGCCGCTGGTGCTGGACAGTGAGGTGCCATCTCCCTGCATACACACTCCTCTTATCCCCTAGTTCCTCTTTCACACGGGTCGGGTCTTTACCGAACGCTCTCACCCACCCCCCAGCTCTGCCTCAGAATCTCCTCCTCTGTGTAATGCAATATGTTTAATGATTCTGAGGTATCCTCTGTTGTATAATTTTGAATGTGGTTCTCCCCAACAAATGTGGACCCTCTGCTTGCATATATTGTGTTCATGAAGTGCAATCTTGTAACCTTGATGTGCAATTTTGTTCAATAAAGGTTTTTGATTTTTTTTTAAAAAACCCTCCTCTGGTAGGATGGCAGACAGGCCAAAGTTAGAGAAGGCCTGTGCATTTCAAAGGTGGCCTTTTGAACTGATCGTATCTTCAAAGGCCATGGTGAGTATAACTACTGGGGCTTCGGCCTCCAAAAGTAGAGATGCTATTGGATGTGGAACCATATTACACTGGTTATATACTGGGACATTGACACAAGGAATAATTAGGGCAGGAGGGACTGCAACTGGACTATCCACAGACTTGTGGTGGCTTGGAGCTTATCATGCTCCAAGAAGGGGACTATATATAACTTGGGGGATTTTTTGGGGACGTTTCTGGCATGTAGCTAGTGCCAACTGTCATGTCCTGGGCCTAGAAGTACTCTCTGAGGACCAGTGAGCTGGCCTCCTGTTCATGAGATCCCAAAGACACAAAGGATCTCACTGTCTCCATAAGATCATAAGAACCGTACTAGGTGTGGAGGAGACTGGTGGAAATGTTTGTGGTTGGGACAAGGACTGTTCTGACATACACCATCATCTCGCTGTGCAGTAAGAGTGTGTGCGCAAAGATCAGCAGCCATCTGAGATGCCAGTAAGTGATTAGTTCAAGGAGTGTGGGGGAAGCTTGCAGAGTCCGAGGGACCTGTGCTAACAACCAATGGGACCTGTGCTCACTTGCACTCTGGAGTATGTGGTTATACAGGGGGTGTCAGAAGATCCTGAGCTGGGAGCTGAGACTGTATTCGGCCTCAAGATCAGGAATATGACAGTGCCTGACATCTTGGCCTCTGTCCGAGGTCGTTAGCTTCCTCTTCTGGACCCAAGCCACAGGGTGCTTTGTTTTGGAAAATATCATGATGAGACCTGAGGGGTTTTGTGTGCCTTGTGGGACTCTGCAGCTTACTGCTGGTGGTCTACGGAAGGTCATACCTTCGCTTGAGGGGAAAACATTTCTCCAGATGGGGAGCGAGTCAGCTTCCTGGGTCACAACATTTTGTCTATGAGGGGGGTTGCGATCCCGCACTCATGCAGGTGCTGTCGGGCACCTGGAGGTGTAATCGGGCTGGACAAAATTAAGTAACTGTTTCCTTCAGTGTTAGGTGGTTTCTGGCTGTCTACTTAAAAGGGCCTCACTAGGGGCAAAGTGTATCGTTGTCTGGCAGAGTTGAAAGAGTGAGGGTCTGGGTCACGAGGCATAGTCAGAGACGGGTGACAATTGAATATAACTGTAACGTGTATATACAATGTGCGTTTCGTTTTGATTTCAATAGAGAAGTTTGATAATCGCGCATAACTGTAGAGTGTATATACAATGTGTATCTTGTTTTGATTTCAGTGTGCATGTGTAATATAAGTATTTTATACATACGGTGAGGATTGCTTTTGTGGTGAGTGCAGTGTGTTACGAGGGGGGGAGTGTTGTGCCAACACTTGACATTCGCACCCTGAGGATAAGCCTGTCAGCTCTGTGCCAAGCTACCAGATGGTGCGCACAGGCTATCGGACAAGTGTATTGTACTCATCCTATCTGGAATGGTAGATTCTGGCTGGCTGTGATGCGTCTTAGCCAGCCAAAAACCGCTAGGTCTAACACTCTACATTGCCAAGCCCAATTCCTGGTGAACTGCAAAATGAGGGCTGGACACTGAAATCCCCAACAGACTCCTGCACCTTGAATTCTCCTCAATCTGCAAGATACTGAAATGACAGTTCTTCCAGATACCTGTGTGATTGGACAGCACAGAAACACAGTTCCTCTTATATATTTCAAGTAAAGGAAGGATATGTTTACTACTGAATATTGAGGCTAAATTAAAGATAGACCTCCACCGCTTTGGTGAAACATGTTTGCCGATTTGATATAGAGGGAACTCAAGAATTGGATTGGCCAAAAGAGACCCCCAAATAAGGAAATATCCCTTTTAGCAGGGATTTACTCTGTGTTTCTTGGTACTGATGTTAACAATTGCAGCATCTCTAGGCCTCCCAATTACTGCCTTCATATCTCCTTTACATTAAATGAGAAAGTGACTGCATTAACTAAAAGTCCCTTGAATATGCACCAGGCCCTGATGGGGTACGCATGGTCCTTTACATACGTATGTTCATCCCTTATGCTTTTGATGGTGAGTCAGAGAAAATAAATAGAATTTACCACCTACCACCCTACTCAGCCTAACATTTGCTTGCCTACAGACCCTATCAAATCATGCTTCCTTGGGGTTCTTGACGAATTTAGAAACAAGAGCCTTGTGTTAGCACTCAATGAGACAAAACACTTGACAGTTGAGAAGGGGCAAGAATCATTGAAGAGACAGCAATTCTCCAACTAAATGGCATGAAACTATCTGGCAAAGTATACTACCCAAAAGAACACACATCCAGGCTAGCCTGCAACACATTTTTTCAACAGTAATCAATGAAGTGGACATGACTAACTTACTATGCGTACTAAGGTACTAGCGAAATAATGAGATGACTGCGATCGCTTACCATATTAGAATCAATCCTGCTCCCCTAAAACAGTGTCCTCAATAATCATAGTACAGCCCCTTCCAGTAAACGTTGCTAAATTTTCTTAGGACTCACCAGTGTGCTCCAGTATATTACAAAAGATAACCAAAATAGTACCCCTTTGCTGACCACCACCATGCTGGTCATGTACCTCAAGGGAATTTAGGGCCACTTGTACGTAGCTTTTTTTTGGTCATCAACTGCCCAATTCACAGAATTGGGCTGTTTGCGACCAATGATTTTCCTATGTACACAACCCAATTTTGTGATTCAGTAACCTATTTCCAAATCGCAAAATGGGTTAGCGGGACGGTATTAGGAAGACGCTTCTTAAGGAGTCCCTTCCTAATAACACCTGGCAGTGCTAGGAATGATTGTTTTGCGACTGAAATACAGTCGCAAAACATTAGCTTTTTAACACCAATTTCATTTTAGTGCTAACGCATTTGCAAACAGGAAGGGGTCCCCTTCCCCTTTGTTCATGCAAGCAAAAACTTTTTAAAGAGCAAGCTATGGTCCCATGGACCACTGCCTACTATTAAAACATGAAAAGAATACTTTTCATTTTTTTTTTTGAAAAGCATCCTGTTTTACTTATTGGAAAACGGGCTGCATTTAAAAAAAAAACTTTGCTCTATTTAAAAGCAAACATAGACATGGTGGTCTGCTGTCCCGAGCAGGCCACCATCCCTGTGTTTTTTAGAGATTCCCAGTTGGGGTGCAAATTGCTACCTACCTCATGAATATTAATGAGTGAGGCCATTTATGAGTCGCAGTGGGTTGCAAATGACCTACATCATTAATATTCATGAGATAGGTAGCAAATTGTGACCCAACTGGGAATCGCTAAAAAACACAGGGAATGGAATTGTGGCTGTACAGTCCATCACTTCCTGATATGGCCCCTTACAAAGCGGGATGTCTATACAACCTTATCCTTGACTTATTCAAGTTAGGTGAGGAAGGGTGTGCTAAGCGTGGTCATCACACTAGTCAAGACCAATGAGGCCATAATGGGGCTACCAACCTGTAGATCACCTTGGGGGCATATTTTCAAGAAACGGCGTTAAAATTATCACCGCTTTAGCGACAGAAAACTGCAGAAAAAGCGGCGATAATGGACTTGATAATAATATGCCCTTGAGAATTCCCATAGAAGCCAATGTTCTGTTGTCAACATGGGCTTCTATTGGAATTCTCTGCAGCATATTATCAAGCCCATTATCGCCGCTTTAGCAGCAGTTTTCTGCCGCTAAAGCGGTGATAATTTTAATGCTGTGCTTGATAATATGCCCCCTGGATAGGGTGGCTTTCTGGTGGAAATATAAAACACTTGCAAAGCCTGTATTGCTCCCAAGATTTATGAAGCATTTTGAGAAGCATTTACAAATGGATCACTGTGACGTATCTCAAACACACCAGTTATAATGTTAATCCCCAAGATGTGAAAAAATCCTCTAGAAGCTACAGACCTATCTAACTCATACAAGTGGATGTTAAATTCATGGCTTAGATTCTGGCTTTTAGGTTGTGAAAGGTCTTCCCATGCCTCTTTCACTACTCATAAGTAGGCTTTCTTCCACGTTACTCACCAAGAAATCCTATGAGGACATTAGGTAATTTACTTTGACAATGAAAAGGTTTGATGAGGAAACACATCAATTCCTTAGAGGCTGAAATGGCATACCTCTTTTGACTCAGGAATAGATTTGGGCTGAGCAAGAAGCGTATTTCTAATATTACATGGCTTTATTAGTTTTCCATGGTGAAGAGAAATTGGGGAGGTTTCCTCTCTTGCCCTATTATGATTAAACATGGCTTGTCTTTTTATTTCTTCTTGCCCTAGAACTTTGATAATAGCCATCCGTGCCTCATACACGATTGAAGTGCCCCCTTCTCAAATAGGCTCTATGAAATTCTGCACTCCTCGCTCCTCTCTACCTGGACTCCTCTCTTTTCTGACACTCTTCACCCAGTTTTCAGGATCTAAAATACTTTTGAGAAAGAGTGAAGACACTCTACTCACACATCAAATTACTAGAGGAAGTTTTGCTGATTTTTTGATGAAATGGTGCACACAGGGCCATGTTACTTGGGCATACTGTTGAAATGGGGGTCTTGAGGGTATGGTGGAAGACATCATTCTCCCAGTGCTAAGAAAGACACAGAGAGATTTTGAGAGAATGTCTCAACTTCTTCTTACCCTATTGGTAGGACCCTGGTGGTCCAAATGGTGGTGGTCCTAACATTTAATTATGCATGGAATGTTACCCATTGTGATATGGATACTTTTAATACCATGCCCTGAAACCATTATTAAAAAAAAAAATTGCAAACTGTATGTCCATACCATAGCTAGCAGGATTCAACTTCTCCATATGGGATCCTACCACCTCAGCACAACAATAACTTCTCCACCATCTTGAGTAACCATTGAATGCACTACATTAGATAGGGAAAGAAATCTTGATATCTTAGCACTGGCTTCCAAGGCATTTGACTGACAACTCTATAGTAACCTGCATGTACAAGACCTAGATGATGATACACAAAGCACTCAAGGTAGACCTATGGTTCCACACATCGCACCCTCGTGTAATAACAGTGGTATAAAGATGGGAGGCATGCCCGTCTACTGGAATGCATGGGAATCAGTGAGCGTTAATCAATTAGAACATATAATACAAGATGACACCATCAAGGGTTTTAGTGTTCTGAATATAGACTTTAATCCTAACTCAATGAAAAACTGTAGATACTGCCAGCTGATTTACTGTTTATTCAGTCAACTGGGTTGAAACCTTTTAGGTATCCCATTATCTCCATTGGGGACATACATAGAAATATGGATGGCTTTAGGGGAGTAGTACCAGGCCCTCTATGGGTTACTGATAGATCATTTTGATTTGGACCTCATATTGCCTGATTGTTAAAAAAACTTTGAAAGGGTGCTACACATTGAATATTACCCCAAAGACTGGAAAGAACTGCTAGAATCCCATAACAGACTACTAAGAGTATCCCAACTTAAGTTTTCCTACTTTAAATGTTTTGCAACTGGTACTGACCCTACTAGATTTATCAAAAGCTGGTCTCTTAGGACCATTTAAATGTTGGTATTGTGGGCAGATTGATTGTGGTGTAATCCACAGATAGTGGGAATGTCAAAACTTTGTTTTCGATGAGACAGATATATGGAAAACCCTGCCTATCAGACAACCACCAAATAGGCCCATCAAATCGATTGAAGATACTACACGACATGTTAAAATGTGTAGTCCCTACCAACCATACACTGTGCTGGTTAGCAACGCCACTTGCCATAGTAAGATGTCTAAGGAAATGCCTCTTTTTGCATGATCACCCCCAAAGTTTTGAATTGATGCTGCTGTTTTTTCAACTCTGAGAGTGCACTGAGCCCTGCCAAACAGGTCTCAGTGCCAGTGCTCTGACCCTTAAAACATGTGTGTCTGATTGGCTTAGCCTCAATTGACAAAAGTCAACTTACTTATAAGTTCCTAATATATGGTACCAGGGATACCCAGGGCTTGTCAGTTACATTTTCCTTGTGGAACACAACACTTGTTGTGCCACCACAAGCGTGACAAAGAAAAGCATGACTCCCAGCCTGCCATTGGTGCCTGGCAAAGCAGTTTTCGAACTGCTAACTTGGTTTTACCATATACACTAATGACAAAGTCTACACCTTCCTTTTTAATACATATGGCAGGTCTATTGTGCCATAAGGCAGGGTGCTGTATGTTAACAAGTGGGACATGTGTTGTCCTAAGAGAAAATACCCCAAATTGTTGTTTGTGTTGTAGAAAGGCTAGTTGCCCAGTTGGAGAGTACAGCCTTACATGCTGGTAACTCAGCTTTGCTAACGTCTGAATAGGACTGCTACATTTGGTACTACAGGGTATCAAGAGAATCATTACATTAAACCTAACTTGATGCCCAAGTTGAATTTAAAGCCACTTTTATGCAAGTAGCAACTTCAGAAAGTTTTCCAGTGACCATTTACGATTGATGCCACAAGATAGCCTTCTGTCCTACTGGGGAAGTTGTGAATGACCCTAAGGAAGAAATAAAAAGGACCTGTCATAGGACGAGTTGTTATCCCTTCAAGGGCAAATGTGGGGAGAGCCCAAAAGATGAACCTCAAAGGGATAGTCGCCTTTGAAAGGCAAATGGTGGACACACATGAAATGGGCTGCTCCTTTGTTCTGGTAGACAGAACGGCATTGAGGACAGAGTGGGGTAAACATATGCCAAACCAGTTGACCCGTGGGCATAGAGCCCCTATGTAGCCACACCTCTAACGCAGGCAACTGAGCTCCACACACTGAAAGAAGAGTCCTGCCATCTTGGGAGTGGGCAGAATATTGCATTCTGGGACAGCTAAATGCCACTCTTGACCGGAGGTTGTCATCAGGTGGGAGAGGATCTGGTAGCCCATTTGCTAGTAACCACTGAATCCCCGAGGCCAAGTTCTGGGCACAAAATTGGCACTCCTGGCACCTAGATCTCAGATCATATCTGCACTGGAGAGAGGAACAAAGAAGGACTGCCCTGCTGTCCACTGGACCTGACAAAGAGAGGGTGCACCAAAGACTGGACTGCATCTGCTAATCCTTAGGCTAGCAAAGAGAGGACTGTGGCTGTGGTGCCCTGCTCATGAAAAAGTGACTCCTGTGCCCCAGACAGAAGAAGTGACATCAAGAATCAGTTTGCTGACCTCCTGTTGAAGCTACAAGGCCGCAAAAGCTGTCTTGATGTGTTGGTAGCTACAATAGCTTGACAACTGCAGACCCCTGAAAGCAGCTTGGAAGACCGAGTTCCGACACTTAAAAGTTGCAACTGACTCTGCTGGACCCAGGAGAGTACATTTGGGTCGCCCAGGACAGATTCTAGCCTCATTTAAAGGGAACTGCTGATTTTGTTGTGACTAGAGACCAGTAGGCCTGTGGCAACTGGTTTTGGTCTGAACACCATTCGGAATTCATGGGACATTGACTCCTGTAGCCAGAGTTGCCCCACTGTGTTTGGAGACTGATGAGTAGCCCCAGGAGAGCCCTGTCACTGGCTCAGCATACTCAGCATCTTCAGCATCCTGTATCCTTAACATTAGGACCCTCTCCATTGATGCATATGGCGGTTCATCCATGGAGCCTGGAACTGTACTGAAGACTGCTTTGACTCCAAGGAAACTGTCCTGCTAATCTTCATTACTCCCTGTCACTTGCTACCTCTTGAAGTTGGTCACCCAAAGTGGGCTGGAGTAGCCATTCCCAACTTTATAAATGCTTTCCAAAGTTTTCAAAGTAACCGCTAACTGTGGTAGTTTCCAATTCTTGTTTGCAAATTGATTGAAAAGCAGTGATTTATTAACTGCTGGCTATTTTTATACATCTGAAATCCTCTGGTGGATTTTGTTAATTTTGGTGTCCAAAATTTCATAAAAATAGGAGCTATTTTTATATATTGGTGTTGTATTTTCTTTGTGTCATGTTTCTCCCTTATTCAATTGTTTTGGAACTTCTAAATGCTTTGCCCCAGTTCCTTTGGCAAAGACTGACTGCTCGAAGCCACATCTACCTAGCGATGAGCGAAGGTTTTGAAAATGAGCCTGACTGGACCCAAGATGGGTTTGTGAATTTATGACACAGTGAGGTCGCACAACCACACCATATAATGAACCAATTTCCTCACAACATGTATACTCCAACATTGGAGGAAACCTACAATACCAATTCATGAAGTAGAGCTAACAGATTTAGCAAGGGTAGCGGACTGTGAATACGTCATTTATAATTTGAATGACCCGATGTCTCTGTTTGATCTCATTAAGAATAATATCTTCAACCTTAACTTATGTCCACATTGATGTATAATGGCCCAGTGAGAATGGCAACAGGTGTATCATGAAAATATAGTTGTGAATTGTAAACACTACAAAGTTTATCGTTTGGTAATGTACAGAGATCACAAAGTCATAGATATTGTTGTGAGCTTTTAAGTTTGAGTCCTCGAAATATCTGATGTGTTTAAATCCAGAATTTGAACTGTTCTATGAGACCTGAGTACTGTCTGCATGTAGTTATTAATATCAATGAAAATTGCTATGTTATGCACAGTTAATATATTAAAAATACTTTGGGGCCATCACTTTATTGCTATATCCACCATCAGGAAAGTTGAATACTGCAATCTTTGCCTTTTTCATGTTATGATGTGAGATATTGTGAACTTTCTTAAAATGTCAATAAAAGATTATTACCAAAAATAGGAGTAATTGAACTAAGGCGATTCCTCCATCTAACAGTGGTTAATTGTTTCTATCAGAAAACACTTTAAGGACATTATATTTCTCTTTCACTTTAAGTGTGAGATCATGCATGCCTGCTAGGTATGTATACAAGAACTTGCGAAGCAATGTGCATAAGGATGTTTGTGATTTAAAAATGAAAAAGTTTCATCAACTGTTTCTAATAACCTATTCTTTGTGTGCAGACCAAAGAAATCCCTGAAAATTAGCAAGTAAGAGACTAAAGGCAGCATCCCAAACAGCCATGACTGGCGACGGCAGACAGAAGTTATTCTTGCACTCTCTAGCTCTCACTTTCTCTCTCTCTCTCTCTCTCTCTCTCTCTCTCTCTCTCTCTCTCTCTCTCTCTCTCTCTCTCTCTCTCTCTCTCTCTTTCTATCTCTCTCCCCCTCTCTTGGTTTCTCAGTCTCCCTTTCATACTCCTTTTCCCCAGCTTTCCACTGTGGACTTTCATTTTCAGTTGAAGGTTCCCATCAGTAGGCATGTGTGTAATTGGATTCACAATGATTTTGTGGAGTCTGGATATCATGTTAGTGAGCAAGTTAATTTGTTGTCTTGACAGGAGGCCAGCATGCATGTTTTTATCCCTTAAATGGGTAGCCCCTAACTTCAGGAGACTGATAAATCCCTTCTGGGTCTGCTTTGTACGGTCAACTATGGCCATCAGGAGTGACAACTACCCAGATATCAGAAACTTGAGTCATCCTATACTGCATCCTAGTGGAGTTTGAGTGGGTGTGGAAATAGATATATGCATGAGAGATACAGTACCCAGGAGTGCTTTGTCCTGGAATGCGCAGTTTTGGAGGAGGAGGTCTGGAGATATCGTTGCGGAGTAAGGTGATGGCCTCATTGGTTGGCACCATGATGTTCTTTATTCCAGGAGCTCCTTCCTCCTCAGTTTCCTTATGGACCACGGCAATCTCAATAATAATCCTCCTTAAATCCCAAATACACTAGTTTGCTTCTTGATTGATCTGCAGTGAATTCTAGGTCATTAAATGTGTTCTTTCTTACTGCTCCAAATCAGTGATGGTGATTGTCCAGCCCAAGTAATTGTCATCTCCTGCTAACAAAACGATTTTGATGTCTCATTACCTGGCTTGACATTTCATGAAAAATAGCAGCAAAAAAGTTTTTTCCTCAGCATAATACGTCACCCAATCTTACATTATGACACAATACATGATGATGACATGAACAGTTGTGTGGATAATTTGAGAAGGAACATGTCAGAATCAACGCTAAATCTATGTAGCATGCTGTCGTGTACAAACACTAAATATGGAATGCAAACTATTGTCCTTTTTGGCCTGATGACGATGACTAAAGCTTTTGATGTTACTGGAAGCTGTCTAGTCTTTGGATGTCCATATATTTAGTCCCTGTAACATGTAAATTCCTTGAAGGCATGAATATTGCAAGATAGGTACTTGACCTTACATGTGACAGTAGCCCACTCATTCACTCTGATTTGGTCAGGAACCTTGAAACCAGCATCAGAAACTTCATGAGTTTACAATGTTTGAAAAATCAGTCTCCTGACATGTCATGGGTATTTTTTATGGTAGTATCATAAATAGCTGGCATACAATACGATTTGCAGACTTGACAGCTCATGGAGAATCCAACAAAAAGTGCACCATGGCTTGTGACATCACCTTGATGTCAGATCCTAACACTGAGCTAAACTTTGCATTTTTTAGTTGGGCATCAACATTTGCATACAGCATGTTGCCATGCCCCTGAACCCCACACCTGTAAGATATGTTTGGTCTTAAAAGATATTTACAATACGAGTGATTGATGTCAATGGTGAGGTGTACTTCCTTATGTATTTTGGATTACATTGAAGGTAAATAAAACCTTGCAGTTGTCAGAAAATGAATTACATGTTGCTGGCTGGTCACTTCACACTTGATCTACTCATCATACGATATATGTTGAATTGGAGGTAAGCATTGTGTCAGACTTACATCTGTGGCTAACACATGCAGCCTTCCTTCCAAATATAGTCCAAGTTATTTCAGCATACAACAAAGTGATGGAAGGGAACCTTCAATTAATCTCAGCCTTGGTGAATGGCCAGGTTGTATTTCTGTCGTTCTTCTTTTGCCCACTATGTCTCTGTGTGCCAAGACCAGTCCCATCTATACAAACCAGCATTGGTCCATCTGTACTTGGAAAAGTCCAGCACAAAATGCCAAGCCAAGTACCCTCTGATCAAGAACATAAGCAATCCCAGACTGGTTTTGGCATACTTGAAACTTGGTAATAGGACTGAGTTTGAGTCCTATGGCTCAAAGAGCAAGGTACCCATGTCTGATATACCTGCGACAATTAGGAAGTCACAAAGAGGAAAACAAAAAAATGGTGGGTGGATTACTTAATTGAATTTTTGCCACTAGTAATAACTCTAGGCCGCAATCCAGTCCATATTCTTTTTACCAACAATGCCACCTTAGACAGAAGCCAGCCACATGCAAATCACCCTTGTTAGTACTCCAATATGAACAGTGCAGCCCAAACTGTCAGGCTAAGAAACACAGTCAAACCCAGACCAGTCTTGTCCTAGTTAGGCTTCACCAGTGAGCTATAGCTTAAGTCCTGTGGAACATTCAGCACAGGACCCACATCTTAGCATATCCGATGCATGTAGGGTGTTGCGCTGAGTAATTAATCTCAGCCACTGGTAGTTACTCAGGGTTGAATCCCAGTTCCATCATTGTTTTGCCACCATGCCATCTCAGACAGGAGCCCGTTATATACAAAGCAGTCTTGGGCCTGCACCAATAGGAACGGCCTAGCCTGAATTGTTACAGGACAGCTCGCTTAGCATTTATTCAATCTGCATTTTGCTGCTCCCTCACAGTCAATGCTTCTAACCTGCGCGGTCATCTTGGAATGACATTATCCATAGTGTATGATTGTTTTATTCACCAGCCACAGTAGCAAAATGTTATGCTATGTCATGTTATGTTATGTTAATAGTTTATAGAGCGCATGAATGCCAGGTGGTGTCTTGGCTCTATATGTCCGCACTCGGTACTTGAAAAGAGGATAGCAAGACCTAATCAGCAGTGGAAGGGAAAAGGCAGGTTTAGAGCTGTTTCCTAAATATTAAAAGACTTGGCTGACATCTGAGGTAGTGAATTCCTCCATTTGCATGTGGTATAGAAGAAGTTTATTCCTCCCAAATGAGCCTTCTTTATTCTGGGAACAACTACATTTTTCCCTACAGTAGACTGCAAGTTGTGATGGGTACGTACCATTTGAAGGTTTTTTGATACAAAACAGGGCCAACCTTGTGTAACACTTTGTGGCTCCAACATAGGGCTTTGAACTTTATACGTTCCCTGGTCGATAGCACATGTAAATCAGAGTTGGTTTGTGAAACTGAGCAATATTTGGGATGTTTCATCAACACTCTGGCTGCTGCATGTTATAGCCACTGCTGGATACCTACATACATACCATGCATTGCAGTAATCCAATTTCGAGATAACCATAAACAATATGACTGTTTTCTGCATCTCTATAGGAAGAAACAGAAGAATCTTCTTCAAGATTTGTAGTGTCCAGAAGCAAGTGTTACCTAATTAATGTTATTGTTAAATGCAAGTTTAACATAAAAAATAATCCAGTCCTTTGCTTTTTGAACTGGAAACGGAAGTGATCTTTAACAGGAATGCCACCAGGCAGCATTCCAGAAGGAAGTGTTATTGCCAAACAACAACACCTAGGTCTTTTCAGAGTTTAATTTCAGTTTTTCTGCATCCACTTAACAATGTTCTGCATACAGATGCGAAATTGTTTGGCCTCTATTTCTGGATTCGAAAAAAAGAAAAATGACCGAAATGCAAATTATAGCAATCAAAATGTACAGAATCAACATGCTACCACGTGAATCGCAAGCAGGACATTGGCATCTCATAAATATGAAAAGATATTTTTCGTACTTGCATTTTTGGCTCAAACCCTAAAAAGCACCGGAGCTTTAACCAAGGTCATTCACAAAAACACATCAAATTAAATTGTCTAATACCGCTTCATTCTTTTTCCACAGTATTCGCTGGATAATTTTATGATTACAGGTAAACGTATCTGAATAACCAAGCAGAGAGTACAACGGTATCTTACAAATATTTCCATAGGTCGTCCTCTTTTTCCTGAAATCGAAAGCCCATTGTGTTTGCTCTGGTCGAGCTTCACAGTTTATACTGACAAGCAAGAGACTGAAGTTAGGAGGTTGTAAGGCTTCCATTCTAGCGTGAAAAATGCATGGGGCAGATTTATGAGCCCCTTGCGCCACTTTTGCGTCACTATTAACATGGGAAAAGTGACGCGAAAGTGGCGCCAGGGGCTTGTAAATCTGCCCCATGTTTTCAGTCTAGAATGCTAAACACAGCATAGTAACCTCTGGCTTCTCTGTGGCATCAAAAGTCATGAATTACCTGCTAATTGCCTCCTCTAGGCACCTTTTGTATGCTGTCATAGTCTTGTTAACTTTTGCTATTTCTTTTTTGTGTTTGAAAAGCTTCATTCCAGAAAAAATTAATTCAGAGATATCAGCGGAGACATAAGAAATAAGCAAATAAAGGTTAAATACCATTAAACAAGCTAATATCATATAAAGCGAGCAAAAGCAACTTTTGCTATTTCTTAACTTTATTTCTTTTTAATATCTACTCGAATGTTGACTCTTAAGTCGGAATGTACGAAGCTTGTCTTGAATGTTTGCATCCTTTATGGTATTTTACCGAAACAAAGAGTTTTGACTGACTGAATACAGCTGTACATATAGCATGGTACATGTTTGGTTTTGAAGATGTCTTCAGCAGCACTATATCTTCATCTATGGGGGTATTCATGTGAATTCATAGACTCACAGTCTGTAGCAGGAAGCACCCAAGCGACCAGGCTACCGTTGAACATAAGCACACATCAGTAGGAAAGCAAAGGGGCAATGAAGACAACCCTGAAGCAGTGTTCAATGCTTGGTAACCTTTCCCTCATCAATCACTTCTGAGCTGCATACCAGTCACTGACTTAACCATGTATGTTGGCAAACCAGTGCTCCGTATCTGCCTATGTCGATGTTTACATTATTTTGAATTCCTGCTGAGCTGTTGGTGCAAAAGCTTTGATATCATTTGAGTTCACTCAGTTTTATTTTAAAAAGTGTTCTTTCAAAAATCAAAATATGTATTCTATGAATAATAACACCAAATGAACAATCAGTTTAGGGTCACAAATTCATACCAGATAATAAAGTCCTATGGTGAGTGTTAAAAAATAATACTTATACACGTATGAATTTACTCATGTATATATTTATCATAACTACTAACTGAACACTTTTATGTTATTCACCATTTCCAAGTGTAGAATGACTCCTATGTGTAGATGTACATGTTTCTACCCCATCCACTGAGGGGTGGAATCTCTTACAACATAATATATAGCCAGAAGGTTACTAGTAGTAACTGTACAACAATACCTTATGTTTCACCTATTTGGTGGGTATATCTTTACAGGGCTGGAACCTCCACCATTAAGAAGGTGATCTCCTCCATGACGAGGGAGACCCCAGAGTTGAAAGGAATAGGCAAATACAATAGACATATCCTAAATTGCATAAACATCACAGCACTTATAACTGCCTCCTTGAATGAGATGTACAAATATTGAACCTAAGTCCCTGCTCCAGAGAAACTGTGTACTTGTGTCATGCACATTTTGCACCCATGCCTAATAATTTCTTTAATAGTTTTATATTCCCCAATTATTTTTAATTCAACACACTATTCAATCAGTTTTTATCAGTGATATTATTTCTCTTCCCACAACCTAATGTCATGTGGGCTAGGGAAGGGTAAGGGTTAGCATCTGCCCATGGTTTGAATAGGTCACCAGAATCAAGATTAACTACCCTTTCTTCTATAAGGTTTGTTGGTGTATTGATGGTTTTACTTGTTATGTCAGAGCTGCTTCTTCTGAGTGAGTTATGCTTGTCTTCGCGGAAGAGATGGGTTGCTCTTTGGTTCGACTAGACTAGCTTGCATGCTATTGCTGCAATGCAATTTTGGTGGTACTGCGCGGTTTTGAGAGTAAAATCCCAATGAATAAAATACAAAATAATGTTTTACTAAATCAGTCTCCGTGCTTAAATAAGAAATTAAGGGGCATATTTGCAAGGGCTTATCGCCACCATAATGTCACTTTTTATGGCTTCCTCTGCGTCTTAGTTACAAGCTAGCATTCAGCCACTTAACGTGGCTTAATGTTGCTTTGTAAATAAGGCCCCTTTTCACGCAGCACTTACCATGAAAGGGGTGGGCAATGGGTGTTGCAGTGGGCGTTCTGCTGCAACAGCCATTGCTTTTAACACTGCCCCCTATTTACAAGGGTGGCATAAATATGGGCCAGCACCAAAAATAAGACCAGGGAAAACCTGGTCTTAATCTGGCGAAATGAGAAGAAATTTTAATTGTGTTTCTATTATGGATTATGGATGCCCCTTAATTGCCAGCTCAGAAATGAGCCTCCATCTATGTTGCAATGGAAGTGTGGGCTTTCGGTTGATTTGTTTAACATTTATTGAGGGCCTTAAACCAAACGTCAACCACTTTCTGCAGGTTAGTTATATACGTTATAATGAGAGTTTTAAATGATACAATTATCAAAAGCTTCTGTCTAAATGATTCCAAATGGAGGAAGCATTTTATTTAATCAATGGTGGGAATTCACACTTTTCATAATCAGTTGTAAAACTGAAATTAGGCTACTAGAAATCATAGCTAACAAAGTTTGTAAACTAGACGTAATTGTGGCGGCATGTAAGAGATTAATAATCGGTTTAGTGACCCCCCTCTGCAGAAATATGACAGACAAATTCATATTGAAATCTGAGCATAGAAGGAAGCCATAAGTGTGAGTATGGTTCTTGTAATAATTGCTTTTTAGGAGAAAATCTAGGAATATATATTGAAAAAAGTTGAAAAGTAGAGCTATCAGTATGAATAAAAAATATATGACTGACGTAAATGTAATAAAAACGGGAATAAGGAATGAATTCAGAGCCTCACACCGGGTCCTTTGCCTGTCTCTGTGACTATTTAAGCCATTACAGAACAAGGGTTGATA
Organism: Triturus cristatus; assembly: GCF_964204655.1. Taxonomy (NCBI): domain Eukaryota; kingdom Metazoa; phylum Chordata; class Amphibia; order Caudata; family Salamandridae; genus Triturus; species Triturus cristatus. The sequence goes on from NC_140595.1 coordinate 447,929,215, forward strand.
ATAACTCAGATATTAGGGGGCATAAGATAAAAGGGAATAGCACCACCGGAATGTCACTTTATGCGATTTCCCGTGGTGCAATGCCTTGCACCATATTTATAAAGGGGCATGGCTTAACACCACTTTGTTAAATTTGTACCCTTTCATGCAGGCATCAGCGTGAAAGGGATGTGCAATGGGTGTTGCTGTGGGTGTTCCACGACAACACCCATTGCTTTCTGATGCTGCCCCAGAATTACAAGGATCTGTAAAATCTGAGGCCGAGCCAAAGAGGAATGCCATGCAAAAGCAGGTATTAGATTGGCACAACAAGGAGAAATACACGCAGCATCACACATAGAAAGAGCAAAACACCCTTCCTGCACACAGGCAATCATTAAATAATGGCAGTTTACTACTTCTATGTGTGCTGCAGAATGCAACCCACATAGAAGTAGCAAATTGCCATTATTGATTCTTTATGTGCAGCAAGGTGTCTGCTGTGTTTATCTAAGTGTAGTTTTATCCCCTTTGCATCAATTAGTGACCCCCTACTGGGAGGTAGAAATTGGAATGGCGGAGACCTTTTAACCACAACATAGAAAACATCAATCCCCCTACTTTGTGAACCTTCGTATAATCTTAATATCAAGTTTACACTAACTTTAGAATAAAAAGTTACCCTTGATTTTAAACCAGCTTCAGAAGTCAAAAGAGAAACTAAATTAATATAACTACCTTGGATAAGCTTCAGATTCTCAATCTCCAAAAAACATTCAAGCAGCAAGACACTATTTAAAATTGGATCTCCATCAAACAGGGCAATAAAATGGAACCTATACGTATCCACATTACAACAAAAATATTCTAACCCTTCTAGCTCTGAAGGGCCCCTCTTTTTACCTAGTCTAAGAAAGGAGCAGCCATTGGTTTCGATAGAGAAGGTATAAGAGAAAGAGAGGATTCCCTTTGATCTATCTTTTGGCGCTGCTACTGGCCCCTCAGCCAAAGCGTTAACTTGATCACTTTCAAGAGTGTTGGATTCAATGGAGGTAATATAGAAAGGGGAGACACCCGAAGGACCACCATTGACTCCACTACAAACTGCTCAGCTGATAAATTAACATGACCACTTTCAGGGACAATAGCTTGAGAAGATACTTACAGGGGTTGGGTTAAACCCTCTGTACTAGATATAGCCTCTATGGCAAATCTTCACATAGATTTTTTCTTCTTTCCTCTTTTCTTTTCCTTCCTCTCTTTCTCCTTTACACGCAGGGCGCCTAAATCACCAACATTTATTTCGAGCTAAACTGGGTGTTAAAGATGGTAAACACTTCCTGTTCGACCCTTCTAAATGTACCCTTCAGATTCTTCCTATTAGGAGTAGTATCAAAAATTGATTGTGAAGGTTCAAATGTGTGTTCAAGAGAACTCTCTGAAATAAAAAATAAATTACCAGCTTCTCACATTGTGGATTACAACGTGGGTTACCAGCCTGAGTGCAAAAATCCATTTGGCAACCATTGTCTATCTGAGCAGTCCCTTTTCAAAACGACAAAACCCCTTCTATTTCTACTGGTTCAACGGAACCTATTTCCTTTTATTTCTTATCCTTTAATATTTGTGTCACCATATTCAAAACACAGTCAGAACCACATTTTTCGAATAGCTTTAGAATAGAAGATGATAACCATTCTAGGCACACTAAAGAATCAGATACTTTTACCTCTTAGTTTGGAGGGTTACTGGATTGGATATCATTTAGAAGGAAATCAGGGATCACAGAGAGATGAGATATCTCAGAAGAATTATTTGACGGAGTACTACTGAACAATTTTAATCCCACTGGAACTATCGCAGCTGGTGTGCCTACAGTCTCCACAATCTTACTAATATCCTTTAAGTCATATCTCCTACAGAGGTCTATATCCATATCTGGTAAGGTAAACTCCTCATCCTGGGCATTTGCTACTACCGGAGGACAGAGTCTACTTCAGGAATTATATGTGGATTATCAATTACCATCACTGACAATGATAGAGGTGGGCCTGAAGAGGTTGAGTGGGAGGGTAAACTATTCGTACCCCAAGAACACCGTACAATATCCTTCTGTAATACAGGCTATACTCCACCCCTTGAAGTCAAGTTCCATAGGATGCAAATTGACAATATAATTAGCAGTAACACAAATATTGGTATTAACATTAACATTAGAGCCCCCCTTTCAATTCAGTCAATACATTTGTTTCCCCTTGGGGAAGTTTCTCCTTTTCCCTTTTCCTTTACCATAAGCTGAAAATCATTTTTTTTCCTTTCAGCATCATAAAAGGGGCATCTTTGTTCTGGAGAGGGTTTGATTTAGTCATTGCACTGGCTCTACCCAGGAGCATGCGACCCAATGTTAGCTTTCTTGTCGAACTTAACAACTTCATGACTAGGCAGCTTTAATTTCTCTTGTGTGTTTCAATATTTTCCAAGATTTCCAGAATTAAGCTCAGATAGCAACAATAGTAGTATGGTGTAAGAGGGGCCAGCCTCTAAAGCCCAATCCAGTCTTTTCAACCTCAACAACCTCAGGAGGAACAACAGGAGAACCACACACCTCACTCCAATCATTTTTTTAACTACCGAGAAAGGAGAGCTCTCAAAGTTTAAGTGGCAAAGCTCAACACCTCCTAACAATGACAACAACATAATAAGTCTGAACAAATGGCAGAGGGGTTGGGGGCAGACCAGCTTCTACAGCCACTGTGGGGGGTGAGGGAGAGCAAAAACAAACTACTCAACAGACAGGGGGAGCCCCGACCCCTCTGCCATACAACCCCCGCAGCCTCCCTGTATCCCCACTTCAGTTCCACTCAACTCCTCTTCTCTCCCTTTCTCACACAGCCAGTGGGTGGGAGGTGGCCAAAAAGAGAGTTTGCGGTGTGTGACCCCAGCCCCCACGAGAAGCAAGCCGCACCAGCATAATGCCGGCCACTTCCACACCTGCTGGGGGAAAGACTACAGCCCTGGGACCTCACCCACAATCAACTGCATCACCTGCTCTCCTATAAACTCTGAAGAACTCCATTGGAAACTGCAGGAGAAACTATCCTCTTGCCCTTCCCTCCTACCCAGAGCTCAACTGTGGTGCCTCGTGCGAGTCTCGTAGGAGTTTCGGGAAGTCAGGAAACAGAGGCCGGGAACTGGGAGGGAAGGTTCATGCAGAGCTTCATCAGCGATTACTGCAGGTGACATCAATGTGCACTGGCATCTCACACCGGCATCTGTGTCTACATCTCTCTTGCGCTATGTCAAAAGGGTATGTGTGTTGGCACTAGGCAGCTATTTTTAGTGCCAGCGCAAGGGAAAATAGGGGTGCACCGTGTTCTCGTAAATATGGTGCATCCCTGCATTTTTTAAATGATGCATCGTGTTGCTGCAAAATTTGCTGCAGCACCATGCAGCGCCATTTCCTGGTACATATGCCCCTAGGGGAATGATTCGCAAAGGTAAATTCACACTTTTGTGTAAGTTTACGATTGTTTACTATTCACAAAGGTATTTTACTAGTAGGATCTATATGGCTGAGTCCCTGCACATAAAAAGATAGAAATGCCTTATCTTTTTATGTGCGGTGATTCCGCAGTTGTAAAGATACTACTAGTAAAATACCTTTGGGAATAGCAAACAATTGAAAACTTACACAGAAGTGTATGTTTACCTTTGTGAGTCAGAACCAAAGTACTTCTACTGAGCTCAGTCCAAGGAGAAAATAAAATAAACATGACTCTTGCTCTGATAATATTATTTCAAACAAAACGAACTAAAATGCTGTGACATGGAAATTGGAGCTTCCAATTTGGCAAAAGCTAGTTCTACCACACGCACCTGTGAGGTTGATATTTATGTGGAATTTCTATATGGCAAACCTAGCCAAAATGCAGCAGCATTCTGTGGAGGGTCAGAGACAAGCATAAAGTCAATGAGGGATAGGAGAGGCTGGTTTGTAGAAGGCTAATGCACTGTGATGTAGTGTTCTTTAAAGAGGTGCATCTTCAACACTTTTCTTAAATTAGAGCTGAGTTTAGTCGGTCCTGGTGGATACGGGGATTTTGTCCCAGTTCCTGGGTGCATAGATAGAAACGGTCTGCAGCCTTGTTTTTTTCCTTTTTAACACTTCTTAGCCTGAAATCTGATAATGTCCTGGCTGTGCTCAGTACCACCAGAGCTTTTCTGCAATATAAGGGCGGGTGCTGGTCGTGGTAGCATTGTAAATGATGTGACTGGTTTTGAAGATGGTGCAGACTGGAAAGGGGATCCAATGCAGTTCCCTTAGGATGGGGGATGATGTGCTTATATTTCTTCAGACCTGGTAACAGCAGTTTTAAAATCGATTTCTGAAAGACCTGAAAGAAATTGTTTCACTTACTTTAGAAGAGAGAGGTGGTACAAAGCAGTCTTTGTTTTTTCGCCACTATGTTCCTTGAGGGTGAAGTTGGTGTTGAGGGTAAATCCAAGTAACTTGACATTCTATGAAAGTTGGTAAATAACCGCAATTCTGTCTTGGTTGTTTGGGTTGTGCTTCAAATAAACACTGGACATCCAGGGCAGGATGGTGTGCAGGCAGTATTTAAGGCTGTGAGAAAGTGGATTATTAGTTGGGTTGGCTGGTAGTTAACTACAAGTAATAATTTTACTATTCTTGCTATGTCCAGTAAAGGCATCCATAATTTAAACCTTAGCTCAATCCCTGGTAGTAATGGCACAGAGCAGACAGGCTTAACTTAAAACAATGGGGCATATTCTCAAGGAGTTATCGCCGAGTCATTCACAAGCTGGTGCAAACAGCCGATATCACCAGTTTTCCGGCGATAGCATCCTCAAAAAACATCGCCACAGATGACCCTGGCAACTATCACTAATGAGATGCAGAGTAGGCGTTCCCGTGCAAAAAGCCGCAACAACACCACATCGCAACATTCTCACCGACCTGCCAGATCTGAGATAAGATCACAAAACATGTGATAAGGGGCGTTAGCACCAGGAAACGAACACCTGCTCTGACCTGGTGCAAAGTCGGACTACAACCTGCAATAGAAAAGAGAGCCCAGCCCAGAGCCACACCTGAAGAACAACAGATGCCATGGAGCCACTGAACATGCGTGCCGGACACCCAAGAGGGCTAACAACACCCACCGCCACCACCCCCGGGACCACACCCCAAGCCCCCGGCCCAAGACACTGCACATCAACGGCACGAAAACATGAACAAAAGCACCCGCCTGATGTCGCACAATTTCAACAATCAACATACATGTGAGCACTGAAATCCTGATTCATACATTCACCATTGAAAGACCAAACAAAATGTCACATCCTGATTTGTCACCAAACTACTATTTTGAAGAGTCATGGCGGGGCATCCCTGGACAATCTGTGACTCACAGCCTGCAAGACAATATACAATATAAGAAGGTGTCTCAGGCACTCATCAAAGGACAGGGAGAGAGAGAGAAAGAGAGAGACTGAACGAGGAGCGCAAGGCCAATCGGGCCCTTGGCTCATGCAAACATGCCAACAGCTGCGTGTGTCTCGAAATATGTGCACCCCAAATCACTGGCAAGACATCAAAGTCAGCTTGAAATCCACATCACATCCAAGAAACGCAAGCAGTAGTCCGACTGATATCAGGAATGAAAGCCCCTTTGTCTCAACACACAAGGCTGAAGGCCAACCCAAGCCCTGACCTTGCTCCTGAAAGCGGCTGGCACACCATGAGTGAGATCCCATACCAGCCTCCGACGACTCAAACACCACGAACTGCATCAATGAAACAGCAACGTGCCCACACCCCACACACACTTGTCCCTGCACGACCTACACCTGCAAGGGATGCCCTTGCAAATAAGTTAAGAAACTATCCATACGTCCAAACGTTGCACACACATACGACTCATTGCCCATAGCTGTGGCATATCATCCACTGAACTTCACCGGTCTGAGAAGTGCCGGTGCCACAAGCCCAGCAAGCGCAATGTCAGGCTTTCCCGGGCACATGCACAACCCCTGTCACGTGGAACTGTACTGTGCACAAATGCTGCATCTGTTGGGATCCCTGCCAATGGCAGTGTTGCGAATCAGTTTCCGTCTGAGTTTCCGTCTTGCCTACGTCACCTGCATCCAGCCCTGGTTCCACTGTCGATCATGCACATTCGAGTGGCCCATGGAGGTCTGCCTTTCCAACGCAACGGTAGCTGAATGGGATTATGTCCTGACCGTGCATCCCCTGTTGGCCCACAAACAGGAGTGTCACCGGGATAGCCGTTCATGGGATGCACTGATTTCTGGCGTATGTGCTGACAGTTGCGCATGGAAAATTGCACAACTCCTCTTGTGCAGTGACCACATCGAGGCGCTTCCCTATTGGGCTGTGTTGCGGATCGGGGAAACGGCGTGGACAGAGCAAAACTGCCCGGACCAGTTAATGGATTGGCCCACCCTGGTGTTCCTTGAACCTGACAACGACATACTATTGGAACAAATTGCACATGAGGCTGCGCTGGCATTCATGGATGAGTAACTAAGTTCTTGCAGCCACATCGGATTGTCACCCACAGCACAGGTCCCAAAACTGCATCATGGGGAATGCTCACATATCCCACCACTACAGAGGACATGTCTGCCTTCGTCTCGACTCTGAATGAATGTGCGTGGAACTAAGCGTATGTACACACACCTGTGCAAGGTGATGCAGTTCCATGGAGCAGCACAGCGTTGTTTGCCAACATTAACAATTCGGAGACACTTCTGGGGGGAGAGCACCCACATGGCAATGTCGCACGAAATGTGACCTTGTCGGACCCTTTCACCTGATCACTGTCAGCAGAGCAGACTGTTGGCGCAATCTGGTGGCAGAGCACTATGCAGACCCCAGGGGCTGTAAGTCGTGACTCGTCCAGCAAGGCAAGGCAAGGTGGACTGAGACCGTTGCCATCTGTAATGATTAGTGTTCAGCTCTGCCGCCCCATTCCAGCACCTCGAAAGGTTCTCATGCTGTGTGCAAGTGTCTTAAGCATGTCCCTGCCTATTTTGGCCATTGCCTTGACCGTACTGACACGCACATGCTAATAAAGTCTACACAACTTCACTGGTGTCTAACTGTGATGAGTGTTGATAAGATTGACCACTCGTGTGCAAACAATGAGCATCGTCCCTACACAGGGAGGGTCTGACTGATGCATGTACATTGGGGGTGTCCCTTTTGACAGCTCCACATCTGTGAGCCAGACATTGTTTTGGGATAATTGCTGGCAGACCTGTGCACTTAAGTGTCTTCAGCAAAGTGAGTATGGTGTCCAACGTCTGACCATGTGGAGCAATGTCATATATCATAACAGAATGTTTCCACACAGATGTGTGTGAGTAGGTATGCGATGTGAGGTTCAGTTGTCACTTGTGATGTAGGACACCACTCCTGGCCTGCTACCGATTTGGTCATTCCTACACACAGCCCTATTCAATACATGGACGTGTGCCTACGTTGGGGGGTTGTGAGATTGCTGACAATGTGCATTGGGGACACAGCTAATACTCACCTTCACAGTCATCCAATTGGCCATGTGTCTCAGGGATAAACTTGCACATTGATGTCATTCACCATGGTGTGCCTTGTGCAATCATTGTCCCTACATCCAGCCATACTTTCATAAATGAGTGAACATATTCATGACACATCTGTGTGATTTTGAATGTTTTATTCACATTCTGGTAAATGACGGAGCTGGAGCCGTACAAGGTCATCTAAGTCCACATTGCATGGAGGCCCAGTGGTGGGCCAACCAGAGTCCTTTGGGATTGAAAAGTGATTGGGAAGAGGGGGAGTGCAGTCCACAGCAGGATTGCTGTGTAATTGTCAAGTAGTGAAGATGTGGCAGTCCTTGTCGGGGTCCAGGTGGGTGTCGTAGAGTAATCCTGGGGACAGTGGGAGGTGTTGTCCAGGGCATCATGCATAGGGCTTAACCAGGCAGGAACAGGCCATCTGGCGGTGATGGATGCTACTACCTCCTTCCTCACACAGTAATTACCATCCACATCTTACTCCTCTGATACTTCTTCAGTGTCCGGTGTGTGTGACGGTGTAATGGCTGCATCACTGACTGCCACTGACACATCAGGGTGTGAAGGTGATGGGGCTGCATCACTGTGTGCCACTGACACATCAGGGGTGTGAGATGTGTGTGTTGAAGTTCCCGCTGCAGTTATCTGGGACTGGCTCAGTGGCAGCATTGGCAAGATACACTGCAGGGCATGGAAGATACCAGCTACATGTCGCTGGTTTTCAGCCATGGCAGCCCTACTTCCAGCCTGCATCTGCTCCATGGTCTCCGTTGCCCTCTGCATCTGTGCCAACTCTGTGCTGTCATTGCTGGTGCCTGTCAGACTGGACAGTTCCTGTATCCGAGTAATGACCCCAGCGAGGTCAGCCAAGGATTGTCGGTGAGCATGGTGCTGACAGGGGGTGTCCATAAAGGACTGTACGTGGTCCCTGATGGGACTCAGACCCCCACGTATGGCCTTGAGTTTGGCTGCCATGAGCTCGAAACCCACCCGCAGCTGATCCGCCAACTCCACCTGGCAACCCAACACACGGCATTGAAATACCATGTATTGTTCATTGGGGTCCTGGGAGACAGCCGTGGTGGTGTGTGTTTCCTGCTGTGTGGTCTGTGCAGTTGGTGTGGTCACCTCAAGGCAGCTGGCCTGCTCTGCTCCTGGGGGTGGGCTGCAGAGGCTGTCCATTATCCGTTGAAGGGTCTCTTGACATATGTGTAGGTTGTCCTCTACATCATCAATGAAGAGGTTTGTGGTCTGCTCTGTAGTAAGTGTTGATTGTCCCTCTGCAATGTTAAGGGGAGATGCAGGTTAACAGAGTTTCCCCTGTATGTTGACGCTTGGCAGATGTTTACATACAGACTGCATGACAATGCACATTGTGACTGTTTTGGTTGAGCTGGCAATTTGATGGCAGACAGTGAGATTTGCGAATACATGACAGATGTCTGGTAGTACCCGTACATTATCATCACACAATGTCAGTCAATGCCAGATGTGAGTGGCCAGTTACTACGCACAAGCGGAACCTGTTGTGTCCTCTGTCCTGTGTTGTAGGTGTTGCACTTTGTAACACATTGCCGTCATTGCTGATGTTCTGTGATTGCTATGTGTGTGTGCTGCATTGTGGGGGAGTTGCCCATACAGCTCTGATTTTGTGTACTCTTATCCCTTTGAGGCGGTGTGCAATCGAATTGTGTGCTTTTCGGGGCTGACATGTTAGCGATTTGGGTCATATGTTCTCTTCGACAGGTTTTGTGGCCTTGTGCATTGTTAGACTGCTGCGTGTATTGGACGACTTGTGTTGTGGGTGCACGTGGATATGTCAGAGTGTGACCTGCTCCTTTACGGATGTGATCTGCACTGGGCCCCCTCCATGTTGAATCATACATCATGCCATGTATATACTATATTGGCTGCTGCCATGCTATCGGTCATGCAGTGTCATTTGCATACTCAGTGTGGCTCACACAACTACTGCTTCTCTGTATTCATCACATGTGCATGGCTGGGTTGTGTCTTTGGTGATTTGGAGGGGGCCCATGTGTGTCCATAGTGGACGGGGGCCTACTTGGTGTTCCTATGTGTGCTGCTGTGTGCCAAGGGTATCAGGGACATGTTCCACAATCATTGTGGATGTGTAGTGTGCTACACATAATTGTGCATGTGTGCCATTGTGCCATCCGCCTCCGTCCCCAAGACCCTGCTGGTTACTCACCCTGTTGCTGTTGGGTCAGGTCATTTCGAGCTGTGTCCATGCCCTCAACTCCTGCCATCGTCTCCACACTGATGACTGTGGCCACCATTTTCTCCAGCTCTTCCAGCTCCTCCTGTGGCGCAGGAGGCCCACCTCCAGTCACCCTTGTTGCCTTCCTGTTGGCGAAGAGCTTCTTCTTGGTTTGGCGGTGCACTTCATGCCAGTGCCTCTTGACCTCCTCCATTGACCTCCTCGACACTCAGACTGCATTGACTCTAGTGACAATGGACTGCCATATTTCCGTTTGGGTTGCCAGTGCCGCAGTGGAGGTGACGAACAGTTGTTGATGGTGTTCTATCACCTCTGTGACGATGATCCGGTCTTCCTGAGCACTGTTCCCAGTCTTCCTCTTCCTCTTCTCCTTGCCCTTCCCCAAACACGGGGTTCCTGGTCCTCCGTGGGGCTTGTGGGGTTCGGCTTGTCCTCTGCACTTGCTCCGGGTGCATCCATGGTGCTACGCAGTTTGAATAGGTTTTGGTGGTTTTTTAATTTGCTTTTATAGTGCATTCTCCCGCATGACGCGTGGGAATTGCAGGACTGCCGCTGCTTTTCGCTGATTTTGGTATCGCGCTTTGTGGCATTGTAACTTTTTGGGCGTTCGTGTTTCGCATTTTTTTGTGCGGCGCATTGGTTTTTATGCGCCCATTTAGCGCGTTATCATGCTGCTATTGCATGGTGCCGCCGAGTTGGGAATTAGACGTTAAGATGGTGTTATTTTCTTGCGATGGACTGCGATATGCAAAGTTGCGTTAAGCTAAATTTGCGATGGTTATCACACGTTCTTGAGAATATCCCCCATGTGTATAGCATATATAAGCAATAACACAGTTGAAAAAGTTAAAAGCACAACACAATAAAAATGCAACTCTAATTTATAAAAATAGAGAATATTTTAATTAACAACAATGACACCAGAATGACAAAATGACAAAAACCCAATACGGAAAACCAGAGATATTAATTTTTTAAATTTTTCAATAAAAATAGCTCCAAAAAGTGCAAAGCACCAAATGCAGGCAACTGGTCATGCTATACCAGTACAAAGGTAAGCTTTAAAGCCTACTAAAATGGAGCGTGGGTTGAAAACCAGGACCAGATTTGTCTCGGTCAAACACTTACTTTCAAAATTAGAAATCTTCTGACAAGGTAGAGTTGTCAGCAGTGCTAGGCTGCAGCCTGAATCCGAAGACGGGCTCATCGATGATGGGCTGGCAAAGGACGAAGTGAAGCTGTCAACCAAGGTGGGTAAAGCTCAGAGCAGTAACAGTCTGGAGTTCGCACACAGGCATCCATCAAGGATGTTTGGATGCTGATCGGCATCAGGATAGGTGAAGATTTCTACCTTCAGAATTTTAATCTTTTCTGGAAGTCAGATTTCCTCTGCAGGGCAAGGCTGTAGGCTGTAGCAGAGGAGGGTTAAAGGTAGTCAGATGCCAGTGGACATAAGTCCCACTGAATCGCATTTCCTGCTACGGAGAGGAACAAAGCTGAAGGTACAGTGAAGTCAGGCCCACCGGTTGTGTTGAACCCTCTGCAGATGGGTGGTAGGTTGGTCTTGGTCCCACAACAGTTCTCCAAGCAAAAAGACTTTAAAAAGTTTTAAGTCCCAACTTTCATCTTTAGGCAGGAGAAGGATACTCTGTGACCAGCCATGGGTTACAGGGCCTCGGAAGCAGCATTTGTGGGTCAGGACTTTCTCCAAAAGAAGCCAGCTTTGTACCCCAGTAGCTTAACAGGAGTTTGGCCAACTGACCTTTAATTTTCACTTCTTTGCCCTGGGTACATATGAGAGAAGGTCCAGCACTGCACAACCAAGTTACTGGTGGCAGGCCTGCAGTCATGTTTTGCCTTGTCAATTTAGCAGTGGCACCATATGTACTGCAGTCCATAGGGATATTTAACCTAGAGACCCGATGTTCATTGTGTACTGTATAACAGGGACTTGTAGTAAAGTTAACTGTGCCAATTAGGAGTATAGACACATTTGGCATGTTCAGAGCACAACCACTGGGGCCTTGTCAGCAAAGTCCCAGTGCACAGAGTGAAATAAAGAGCAGCATTAGTCTAAACATCCAGGTTATTGTGCAAAAAGAGGTATTTTCTTACAGAGTCATTGTATGTCAGCAGCATCAATCTAAAAATTGGGGTTATTGTGCAAAAAAAGGTATTTATTTACTTGCAGAGTCATTGTATGTCTGAAGGAAGTGGCCCTTAGGGGCCACCCAGGTTACTTACAACCACCTGCTATGCCTTCCCAAGAACGAAGAGTCGGTCAGACAGTAGAGAATACAAACATACATTTTATTAGCAATTCTCTGCAGAGGAGTCCATCCAGACCTGCACCCTAAGATGTCTGCCGAGGGACAGGCCCCCCAATGGACTACAACACATAATGAATCTTCCCAACAGCCTCCAACCACGCTCACAGTGGAAAGGTACCAGCCTGGGCCGAACATGAACTAAGAGGGCACAGAGGGATGCGCTACCACCTGCCAGATGGGTACATGTTATCAGCAACTCAAGGCTGCCATGCTGAGCCTCATCATCTCTTAACATGGGAGCAGAACTACACACTTGGATAGGTATGCGAGGGCAGAATGGCCTATTCATTAGTAAGTTGAGAAACAGCCTTGAACAGAAGAGAAAATAATAAAGAAATGCAATGTTCTGTTGAGACAAGCAATACGAGTAATGAGACCTAGTTCAGGCACAGTCTAAGCAGCCTAACAGGGATTACAAAATGCAATGGAGTCAAACTCGCTAACTGCAGCCTGTACATTACGGGATAACTCAGTGGGTTGCATAACGTGAATACAAATGGCATCTATTTAGACACAAACTGCTAACCTAATATAGCATGAAACAAGTGCATTGCAGGAATGGGAATTTCAAACCTAACAGACCATCCTTTTACCATGGGTGACTAAATGCTTTATTGAGGCTGTCTGGTAGGGTCTTTACAGTTCTAAGTGGGGAGATAGAAAAATGTATAGTCACTCATGATACATGGGAGAATAAAGCAACACTCTTAGTATGAAAATTCACTTAGTACTCAAAAATGCCCTCGTCGATGAGCATTATATCCTGAATATCCTGCATCATCATAGTAGAGACCTTGTTATCACGTCCTGAGAACTTAGGGGTCGGGGTGAGCTTGCTCACACAATAGGTGCAACATGCTGGAAGCCCAGAGCCACATAGTGAGGGACCATGAACCATTAGCTTGATGGATATCTGAAGCAAGCCTGTGTAATTTCTGTATTGCAGAGTATACAGTAGGGGCGCTATCAGGAATGTACACACAGCAGCTGCTGCCGATGACACGGCAGGCTTCACCCCTATCAGCCAGAATGACATCTAAAACCATCCGATTTTGAAGAGCAACGAGCCTCGTAGCCTGAAGTTCTACTGTAATATTAGTCAGTATACCTGTAGTAGTATTAATAACTCCCTCAACTACTCTGGCAAGGCGACAAATATTAAGGCTATTGAACATGGGACCCCAGAACGGCAGAATGCCCTTCATTATGTCAGTAAATTGCTGTAAGGAAGTATTTGTCTGATCAATATCGTCTGTATTGACAACTCTCTTAACTCGATGCAAATGGAGATACCTATACTGTACCCTATGATCTTTGTGATAATTAGTTGGGCAAATGTGAACGGGAGGTAAGAGTGAAGAGACAATACACCGGCCAGACCATCCTCTGGGGAGCCATGTATAAGCCTGTTCCCCACAGATGAAGTATACATTCGGAGGGGTAAGCAAAGGTGAGCTGCAAGTAGTGTTTAATCGGTATTTGTAGTTACAACTGCTATGTCCTACAGCAACGTTCCCTGAACCTCAACACAGAAACTAGCTGTTGCATTGATCATAGGGAGGGGCATGGCTTTGTCTTCGGGGATATTTTGTTCCCGGAAACATTTGAAGAATTCAGTAACATTAAATCCTTGGAAATCTAGCATTTCATTTTGTAGCCAAGTGACATTTCCATTAGCTTCGAATAGGTTCATGCAAGCTTCTGGATGCAGGGTTCCCTCATCTGCCCCAGGTGTAAATCCTTGGTGTACCACTATATACTCCAACACTGCTTCATAATCAGACTGTACCATTTTCATAGCATCAGCACGATAGTGCATGTATACCATAGAAAGCAATTGAAACCATGCCTCACAGCTACCCAAATAGCACAGGGGCAGTGACACCAGCAAATTATTCTTGTGCATAACGGAGGGGAGTAACCCACACACCCAACAATTCATGGCATTAGTGTTACTGTGTACCATATGAAGCATCTGAAGGAATGTGTTCTCGGTGTAAGTTTGTCTATGTCTCTCTGTATGCAGGGCCAATGTAACAAAGAGGTGCTCAGGGGGAATCAGTGTAGTCCCTACCAGAGTGTGTATGGGATGCTGTTCTTCTAAATACCAAATAACCCTAAATAGTGTTAGTGTGACTATGAGGATGACCACTACCACTACTACCCAACTCCCAGTAGACCAACTAGACCATACAGGACCATTCTATTGTACTGAAGGTGCCACCAGGGCCTGCTCATCCTTTATGACTGCACGGCCAAATGAGTACATAGAAAGAAATCTTAGGAATCGAGCCACAAAAATACAACCGACCAGAGGGGCACAAATCACCCAGCGTCCGTCTAAAGCCTCGCTGGCAGGCTCCTATTGTTCATCAACTACGGTGCTATGAAGCACTCCAACAGGGGAGCTGCCTGATTCGCAGCCCTTGATGAAAAACAAATCCTCTTCTTTCAGGATAGGGCACCCTCCCTCCTGGGCAAGTACCCTCAACTATCCTGTCCAGTGTCCAGGTCAGCCCACCAGTGTAGCTCACTCTAGTCTAATACAGGCACCTTAGGCACAGCACCTGTGCCAAAGCTCAAGTCCTTCCCTAACTCATGAACTGTTCGGCTGGTGCACCGTCCTTCTTTTGGGGCCGCAGGTTGTACCTTGTTTTTCCAGGCACTGTTTCATCAACAGAAAGTGGCAAAAACTCAGGGTCAGGTGGGCATCGAGACTCAGATTCTGGTGTATTGGAACAGGGTTATCCGAGGCGGCCCTTATCTCTGGTGGGATCGCCTCAAACAAGGCTGCGTCACTTTCTTCGTCTGTCTGCGCCCACCTCAATCGGGCGTCAGAGAAAGGAACAAAGCGTGGCACCCGCTCTCATTCCTGATCAGCAATGCCTTTGAGGACCCAACGGTCATACGGAAGCGGTAGAGGTATCCGTTTGACATGTGATCCATGAACCCAGTGCTTTCCACCTTCAAGCTTCACTGTTATGCGGGTGGCAAGAAGGATGAGGAGGGGCCCTTTCCACCTCAGCTCCAAGCAGTTTTTCCGTTGAAAGTTCTTGACAAGAACAAAATCCCTGGGCTGTATCTGATGCCCGGGCCCTTCTGGTACTGGCTGCAGCGTGGCATGAATCTGTTGGTGAAGAGAACGAAGATCTTTAGTCAATTCATACAGATAATCTACAAGCAGGGGGTACTCTATCTCGGAAAAGAGCTTGGGTCTTGGAACGCCCCAGACATTAGCAGGGTGTCCGAAGACCACCTCATATGGGGACAACCCTGTTCTAGAATGAGCTGTCGCTCTGGTAAATAATAAAGCCAAGGTTAACGCATCTGGCCATCACAGTCCTGTGCTTTCTTGGATCTTCGCTAACTTCAATTTGACAGTACCATTGTACTTCTCAACCAGACCTGCTTACTGAGGATGTTTCGCTGCATGAAACTTCTGCTTAGGATGCAAGCCTTTACACACCAATTCAATGTTTTTTTAATTGAAGTGACTTCCGTTGTCACTATAAACCACACGTGGCTATCCATAGTGTGGGAAGAACTCTTTTAAGAGTTCCTTCGCCTTCGCCATAGCTGTATTCTCTTTGGTGGGGTAAGCCTCAATCCATTTACTGAATGCGCAAATCACTGCTAGCACATACTTCAAATTGTTATTTTTGTTCCATTTCGATGAAATCTATCTGGAGAACCTCGAAAGGGAAGAAAGGCGGTGCAAAGTTATCAGCCGGTGTAGGAGTACCTTTCCCAGGATTATGCTTCAAACAAATGATACAATGCTTCACTAGGTGTGTGGCTACCTTAGAGATATTATCGTTCTGCCATACAGGGTCCAGTAGCTTGCATATTCCTTTGGCACTAATATGCGCTGGGCCATGGGCCATGGTAACAACAAGGAGCACATACGAATTAGGCAGCAACCATCTCTGTTTCCCAGACAAGTAAGTACAGCACCCATCCTCGTCCAAACGCCCTGTGTTCTCCTCCCACATTGCCATTTCATCTAGGGTCGCCTCACCCTGAATTTCCCTGACATTTTCCAATGTGTCCTCGAACATTCCATTGTCTGGGACCCACACAGGGGGGCCTGTCACAAACATCTTTTTCATCTTTGATCGAGCTGTCTCCTTAGCTGCCCAGTCTGCGAACACATTTCCCCTCCCAACATCGTCAGTGATGGATTTGTGAGCGCTGCATTTTATTATTGCTAACTTATCGGGAAGTGTCAATGCGGACAGCAATCTATGTATCAATGGGCCATTCTGGATTCGCAGTCCATGCAAAGTCAAGAACCCTCTCTCCGCCCAGAGGCGCCCAAAATTATGGGCCACCCCAAAGACGTACTGGCTGTCAATGTAGACATTAACAGCCAGTCCCTCATTCAACTCCCAAGCCCTAAGTAGGGCAACCAACTCTGCAGCTTGAGCCGATTGGTATGGTATACAGGGTGTCTCAACTACATTGTGTAACAGTGTGATTGCTTAGGCTGCCGTGGTAGTGCCATCTGGTAGTTTGAAACAAGAGCCATCAACATATATTTCTACTTGGGGGTAAGATAAGGGAACATCAGTCAGGTCTAACCGTCCTTTTGTTTCTTCCTCAGTCCAAATAAACAATCATGGACATCATTGTCCTTTTCTTTCGAAGGGAAGGGAAGTAATGTGGCTGGGTTCAGAGTCGCACATCGTTTGATGGTAATGTGCGGAGCAAACAAGGTTAACTCATATCCAGTCAGACGCGCACTAGTAAGGTGCTGCGTCTTTGTCTTATTCAATAGCGTATCCACAGCAAGAGGTACCATTACTGTGAGATCAGTATCAAGGACGAGCCCTGCTGATTGCCTGATAGAAACTGCCACCACCGCGACAGCTCTCAGGCAGCTCTGGAGAGCTCTGGCGACTTTATCAAGTACAGCAGAGAAATAGGTGCAGGGTCTCTGCTTACCAACGAAACCCTGTGTTAGAACAAAAAGTGCGCAACCATCTGCCTCATGTACTTGGAGCACAAAAGGCTTCTGGTAATCAGGAGTACCAAGCACAGGAGCTGGGCAAAGCGCAACCTTTAATTGCTCAAAAGCTTGCTGGCATGCAGATGTCCAAGGCAGGGATTCATGCACATCTTTGGTGGTCAGGTAAAGAAGGGGTTTCGTTAATAGTAAATAATTAGGGATCCAGTGTCGACAATACGAAGTTATCCCAATGTATGCGCGTACCTCGCATTGGGTCTTAGTAACAGGCATATTAGTAAAAGAAGCTATGCGTATAGGTGTTAGTCTGCCATCCAGTGTCGACAATACGAAGTTATCCCAATGTATGCGCGTACCTCGCATTGGGTCTTAGTAACAGGCATATTAGTAAAAGAAGCTATGCGTATAGGTGTTAGTCTGCCACCCTCCTTCGACAGTAGGTGACCTAAATAGGTGACCTCCTGTCGACAATATTGACATTTTGAAAGTGACACCTTGTGTCCATGGTGTGCAAATGCAACAATAATTTAACCTTGGCTTCTTTGCAACCATCCTCAGTGTCCGAAGCCACAAAGAGGTTGTCAACGTAGTGCAACAGCACATTACCAGGGGAAAGCTCCAAAGAATCCAAATGAGCTTTCAAAGCTTGACTATAAACGCTAGGACTTTCTGTATAGCCTTGTGGAGAACAGCAGAATCTAAAGCTCCGACCGGCTATTGCAAATCCAAACAGATGTCTGCTATCGGTATGGATTGGTATGCTAAAGAAAGTATTCTTTAAATCGATCACGGAAAATAATTTTGCTGACGGGGGAATCATTGTCAAGATCGTGGTAAAGGCTGGGACCACAGGGTACTGGGGAATCATTTTTTTGTTTACCTCTCTAAGGTCTATCACAAAACAGTAAACATCAGGGTGGGCATCAGAAGAATCCATGGGTGTCTCTTTTAAGAATAGGAAGAATTGGGCTATTACACACATTCACCACTGTCTCTTCAACCATAGCAGACTTAATCAAATCCTGGATTATTTATAATAAAGCCTTTTCCCCTGCCTGTGAGATCTTGTACTGGAGAATGCATGGCAATTTGGCGTTGTCCTTTATCTGGATGGAGACCGGCAGGATCTGGAGCAACCCTACGTCCATGTCCCCTGTGGCCCACAATTTGTGTGGCACATTCTTGAACTCTGCGGGGAGGGGAGCGACTTTTGCAAAACACTGCTTTGCATGGGCTACCTGTGGTCCAATGGTCATGTATACACCATCGGGAGAACAAAATATTGTCACATGTAACCTTTTTAACAAATCCAATCCCAACAGATTCTCCCCACAATTGGACGTCAATAAAAATGGTAAATCAACCGTGAAGGAGCCAATAGTCAGAGCAAGAGGTTTGGAAATGGGGCTAACAAACGGCATGCCTGAAAAGCCTACCAACACATTATTTTGGCCAGACAGAGCTGCCCCTGGCACCAGTGAGCGGGAAACAGAGCTATTCATAGCCCCTTTATCAACTAGAAATGTCTTGGTCGTACCCTGCAAAACCGCCGTAACATAGGGTCTGCGCTGATCTACAGCAACTGGAACGGAATAGAAAATGGCCGCCGGAATGTGAGAAGCCCAAGAAGGGAGCTCCGTGGCTGACGATTGCTCGATGAGCAAAAATCCTCGTTTAGTCATTGGCCCCACGCAACAACGGACCACTGCTGAAAACCCTTCATGGATGCGGAACACACATCAGAGAAGATTGGAGGAGAACCTGACAACTCACCTCCTATGATCAAGAAAACATCAGAGCTGGATGGGGAGACGCTCGGAGTGTGGACAAATGAATGTCACCTCACCTGAGACCACCAGCGGGAAGATGTGCAGAGGTGAGTAAATCGTAGCCTAGAGAGCAACCCGAATGCGATGGGTGCGAGCTCTCCCTGCAACGATCATCACAGTGCCCCATGTAAGCAGCTAAGGCGCGAGATTGTCACTGTAACTACCCTCACAGTGCCCCTCTATAAGCTGCAAAGAAGCTGGACCGGGCAAGGCAATACGCGACCCGACTGCGGTGGGTGCGAGTTCGCCCTGCAACGACCCTCATGGTTCTCCTCCGTACGCTGCGAAGACATGGGGCTGCTCACTGCAATACGTGACAGCCTCGGAGCGTGCAGGGGAGTGCTCCGCAGATATGACGCCAGGCACGAACTAGGAGCGGAGACTTCCCCGAGGCTCCGACGTGAGAGAGGACGTCGGACAGGGAACAAGGCTAAAGAGGAGACATGAGGGGAGGCATCAGGAACAAAATGAAATGAAAGAGGAGTAGTTAGGGGACACACCGGGAAAGACTAGGGGAAAGTGAAGCTCACACCCAAGGCACGACCGGGACGAGGAAGGGAGATCACATGACAAGCGCACCGATCTTGAATACAGAGGGATCGACCAGAGGAGGCATGATGAAAGGCGCAGGAGCAGCGCTGATCACGCGCAAAGCATAATAAACGGGAAAATATACAGAGGTCACATGAAAGAAGCACCAGTATTTTAAACAGAGGGAGCCTACTGTGGCAAAAAGATAACAGCAAGAGAGGACGCTCTCACAAGGCACACGTTAGGAGCTACTGGTCTATTCAGGAAATGTATATGCTGCCCATTTCATCCTTGTCTGGAACATCCGAGTACTACAAAATGGCCGAGCATTAATTGAACCCCTCACACAACAGACACTGAAAAAGGACTAGGGAGAATGGACAAAGATACCTCAAAAATAAGAACAGGACAGCACCACCAGGATACTGAAAACAAGGTAAACAACGATACACACAAAAAAAGACTAGGGAGAAGGAATAAGGAAGAAACAAGATGCAGAAGGAAAAATAGGACTGTCACCAGCAGGACTATGAAACCATTGTAAATTAATACAAAATAAGGAATAAAATAAGTTAGATAAGATCAAAATTACCAGAATCATTAATTAAATAAATAATTATTTATATAAATTGTAAATTAATATTAAATAAGGAATTAAATAGGTTAGATAAGATCAACATTTCCAGAATTATTATATAAATAATTAATTAAGAAGGAAATTCAGACAACATTACCAGAAAGATAATTATACTAGTATTAATCAAACAATTACAGTTAACAAGCACTCACAGAATAACTAATAGTATAATTAATTAATTAATTGAATAATTAGGCAGCCTGCATTCCCAGTTTTCAATTAACAAGCATTCACAGAATATCGGATGATATTATTTATTAATGAAATAGATAATTGCATTCCCAATTTAAATAAACATGTGATAAACACACTACAAATCAATTAACTAAGGACTAACATTCATCACCAACAGAAAGGGAAAGATGATCTAATATATAAGTGAATACGTAGATCACAAAAATACTGACACCAAGTACAAGGTAGCTAAAAGAAATAACAGTACAGAACAATTGGTGACGTAAAGCGGTATACAAAAATATAGATACGATCACTCAAGACAAGACAGAACCCTCTAAAAGAAAGCATTGACATAAAGAGGTAAATGTACGGAGAGGTCAGTAGGGAATAGATAAATTCACCCTCTACAGGGCACTCTTAGCGCCAATTACAAGAGTACCTTCGGCACCAAAAAATAAAATATACAGCAGCGGAGGCTCCTCTAGAGGAGCTATTTGCACAATTTACAAAATGATAGGAGCAAATCTGACTCCCACAGGCAATAACGCCCAAGCGATAACCTACCCCTCAAATCTCTATAAAAATGCTTCCAAAAACTTTAAATACAATCTTCTAAGGAAAAACCCTGAGACACTTATGTTAGACCCCTCCTATACGTCGAGAAACAGAGTAATCATTAACAATTTAATTTTCTACACCAGATCACTAGCTAAATGGCGTAACGCAATGCCGAATCTGCTAAACATCAAAGAATCAAGAAACATCCCATACGGAACAAAGTTGATTGTAAAACCCTTCAAAAATCTAAAGGCCACACTAAATATTACCTTCTACAAAAATATCACAGTACTCATCCAAGCAACCAACAAGGATCTTGAGCTATTCGATGATTACTTTGTAACAATAAAAGATCAGGTCCATAACTTCCCTGTATCAGCTCACCAACAAGATGACAGCTCAGACACTTACATACACACTCAGCGGAGGGTAATCAAAATGAAAGACAGCAGAACAGATAAGGAGAATCGACTCTCCAGATCCTCTAGGACTAGTCAACACACAAAGACACATGCTACAACAATCAACCCAAGACTAGACATATGAAAAACAATCAGCAATGACCCCATAGAAGCACTGCAAATAAAAGCTATCAATCTGCGCACATTTGATGCAAAGACCGCCACAACCTTACAAACCACAAAGGTATTGGAGACAACACACAACAACCAATGCCCTGAGACTTCAAATAACAGGACCGCTATCAACTCAGGACCTGCCCCTCAGAGCAAAAAAAATAATTAATGAGGGAACGAAAGATATTTACAAGCAGCCGGAGGAAGAACCTTTAAATTTAACGATCCACATGTCAGCAGTCCCATTGCAAAAACACCATCACCAACTCACTTCCATCAGGGAAGGAATTGGAAATGCTCATGCCCAGACAGAGAGGATAGCTACAAACATGCGCAACACTATTAGGAACATGAAGAATACTATATTGCTCTCAGAAAGCTATCTCTCCAAAATTATCCAGAGTCAAATATTGGCACACAATCTCCACAATAAGCTCAACACAGCCCCACTGCCTCTATCCAATAGGAGTTACAGGCCACGTATCTTCCTTAGATATCTGTCAGACACTGAAATCCAAAACCTACTACTCTCCTATGATACGACTTCCAACCTACCCGACAAAATAAGTGACTAGAAGATCCAGGTAGTTCCAATTAATGCAAACAGAATAACACATACAAAGCACAGAAAACCAAATGCAAATAACCTGAAAAAATAATGCTAAGCCCAGAGGGGCCCCACTCCAACCCTGACCTAGAAAACCCTACAGAAAAGATCTCATGCCTACTTATCAACAGCCATTCAGCATTGAAACATGCTGCTGACATTGCCGACCTAATCATGAATCAAGATACTGACGTGGCTATCCTAACTGAAACGTGGCTATCGGAATCATCCTCCCCATGCCTAGACCTGCTGGTGCCTCCGAACTATAACATTTTACGACTAGATAGACTAATCAAAACGTGAGGGGGAGTAGCCTGTATCCACAGATCAAACATCTCCATCTCTAAAATTCTAACAGACCCTATAGACTCATGTGAATACCTGAGACTCACAGCACGATTCACAGACAACCAAGTGTACAAACCACACGCATTTTATCACCCCCCAGGCAAAAACCTAAATTTCATAGACTATCTAATGGAAATTATTACAACTAACTCAGAACCTAACTCCAATGATGTTTTCCTAGGAGACTTCAATCTTCACTGGAAAGACATCCAAGATAATCAGGTCAACATTCTGAAAGAATTCCTAGCCGACTACTCACAAGTGCAAGCATGCGCTCTACCAACCCACTCTAAAGAAGCTACATTAGACTGGATCATCGCCAAAGAAAATGTGATCCAATCTCAATCGTTCCTTGTGACAGGTCTGATCACCACTACATCACCTTCCAAATTTCAGCCAAAAAAGAGAAAATGTTGTCGCAACCAATCAAACCCAAACATTGGGTGAGAGACACCAGAAATCTAAATGCGGGTATTCTAAAAATACAAGGCGAGAAAGAACTCCAACCCCCTTCGAAACTAACGGACGTCAATGAGCTCACAGATCACTACAATCAGACGGTATCCAAAATAATCGACAGCATTGCCCCGCTAAAACTTAAAAGAATGCAGATCAAAGATAAAAATCCTTGGTTCAACAGATCACTGAATGAGGAAAGACAGAAACTCAGGATAACAGAACGAAAATGGAGACAAACTCCATCATCCTCCCACCTAAAACTTCTAAGAATGACCAGAAAAACCTTCAATAAAAGCGTACTTAAATCAAAAAAAGATTTTTTTAGAAATGAACTCGAAAATGCAAAGAACAGACAGAGGAAACTCTTCAATCTACTAAAAGATCAATCAAACAAATTAGCCAAAGCTTCCTTACTAACATCTAAATCAGACCTGAACTGTGAAGATTTCTCAGCATTCTTTACTGATAAAGCCAGCTCTTTGGAGAGAGAGCTCAAGAATAAAGCTGAAAAAGCCTCAAACCTAAGGAGTGAACGAGGGAGGAACCCTGCCCTAACTACTCAAGTAATGCCCAAAAATAATGCCCATTGGTCAACCTTCAATCTATATGATCAACATGACATTACTAAAATATTACTTTCTCTGAAACCAAATACTCATTACAATGACCCGCTGCCTTCTCAATGCTGGCCCTCCTGCAACCACATGGTCATTCCCTACAAGACTAAGATAATTAATGAATCGCTTGCCCAAGGATCAATTCCAGACTGCCTAAAACCAGGCCAGGTGGTCCCTCTCCTAAGGAAACCTATGGGGAACCCATCGGACCCTACCAACTTTCGTCAGGTAACAACCGTTCCACTACTAGCCAAAGTACTGGAAAAATGTGCGCACAATTAGTTGAGTCAACACATTACTGAATTTGAGCTACTTAATGACTGCCAATCAGAGTTCAGTCCAAACCACAGTACAGAAACAGCAATCCTACACATAGTAGATGACTCTTTGCTAGCTCTCGACCATTATGAAACCTGTCTCCTGATCCTTCTAGACCTATCATCTGTATTGACACAGTAAACCAGCCCAGATTATTGGAGCACCTGGAAAATAGGATGGGCATATCAGGAACTGTGCTGAAATGGTTCGACTCCTTCCTAGAGAACAGATCAAAAAGATTCTTGGTAGACAACAAGCCATCCCCACCATCTCCAATTCAAATTGGGGTCCCACAAGGATCAACTCTATCCCCTTCACTATTTAACCTATACATCGAACCATTAACTGTGGTACTGCATAAGTCTAACATTTTGTTTCACATGTATGCTGACAACACCCAGCTGTATATGAAGATATCTTCCCCGGAAGAGATCAACACTATGAACCAGGCACTCCAGAAAACCGTTGAATGGCTAGCTGACAATCATCTTAAGCTCAACTCACAAAAAAAATAATTCC
This sequence comes from Triturus cristatus, assembly GCF_964204655.1. Lineage (NCBI taxonomy): Eukaryota > Metazoa > Chordata > Amphibia > Caudata > Salamandridae > Triturus > Triturus cristatus. The sequence goes on from NC_140595.1 coordinate 447,953,512, forward strand.
TTCTGATCTCCCCTCCTAAAAGTTCATCCAAGATCAAAGAATGCACCAAGTTGATCTCAGCACTAAACGGTACCCCAACTACAGTTGACTCAACCAAATCCCTGGGTATCACACTGGACAAAGATCTAAACATGCGAGCACACATCAACACAATGGCAAAAAACGCTTGTTTTCATCTGAATTACCTCAGGAAACTGAAGCTACTCATTGATCCCGGTGACCTGACACTAGCAGTCCAAGCACTGGTCATATCAAGAATTGAATATGGATGCGCAACCCTATCAGGACTCCCTAAGATCTCAACAACACCCCTAAAAGCTTGTCACAATGCAGCAACTGGACTTATAACGGGGGCAAGAAAATATGACCACATCACGTCTCATCTGAAAGCGCTCAGCTGGCTGCCATACGAAGCAAGACTAGAGCTAAAAATTGCTTGTATCACTCACAAGGCAATACACCATAAGCTCATAAAATTACGCTATCCCGCGGCACTAGACCCTCGAGAGGATCAGAGGATTTTCTACTGACACCAGCACTCTTCTGTAAGAAAAAAACTTACAATAGAGCATTCACAGGAGCAGCACCAAGGATTTGGGATTCGCTCCCACCAAATATTAGAAGAATCACCTATGCTCCTTGTTCCAAAAAGGAGACTAAGTCATTTCTAATGAGTAAATATCTCCCATAACGAACAACAGAGACGTCTAAGTAGTTATGGATATAGGCTGTCAATACGGCGTTACTAACTCAGAACAAAGAAACTGTTCACCTCCCGACGCTAGATACTATCCTTAACTGAGCTTGAATGGCTAGCCACTACTCCTAAAATGAAGAACAACAAGACAATCTGGAATGTAACCTAATGTTTTCTAGTATCCCTCTGTATATTTTTGTAAATGGATAAATATTTGACAATGTTAGCGGAAAACGTAGACATGCTCTTGACTTGAAATAATTGGATATCTGCTGATATTGAATTGGTTGAAATGTAAAGCGCTCTGACACCCAACTCAGGGTCTGGTTCATGCTATAGAAAACACTGAATAAATAAATAAATAAAAATAAATAACTGGTCCCTCACACTGTCCCTGGCTGTCCTAGCTATGGGGCAACCCCGTCGCCTCATCCATGTCATAGTCATCGTGATAGTACTGTCAGCCTCGAGGGTCATCAAACTAGTTCCCACTCTGTCTATTGTGTGATGTATTCTCTGACTGCATCTCCCCTCGGCCTCCTCCTCCTCGTCCACATCCTCTAAACCCTCGAACTCTCGGGGCTTCTTCTTTCTGCAACAATTCCGGATGCTCATTCCGCCAATGCCCCTTCTGCTTACAATACGCACATTGGTTAAGCCCAAGGGGCGCACTCGAAGCACCACTTCTATTAGACCTGGGTAACCTCTGAGCTGAACCCGAACCTCTGCCTCTTCCCCTTGCAATCTGCTGCATCAACAACCTCGTCTTCAAATCCTTTTACTTTTTTTCCACCTTTTCTTTGTCCTCATTCTCTCTATGCTCATAGTACTGTGCCATACTCAAAATCACTGATAGGGATGAGGTCGTCCAAGTACTCTCCAAAGACTGCAACCTAGTTGCGACTTTGAGAAGCAAATTAGTGACAAATCTGTTAACAAACAAGCAAACACCACCCTCCTGTGACAGGTCCTGACCACTAAAATCTAAAAACACCCCCTCAATTCTAGTAAAGAAAACAGACACACGTTCATCCTTCTTATGACGACACGCAGTCAATTTAGCCCAATCCACTCTCTTCGGTGGGATTAGGGAGTGCATGTAAGAGATAATACGCCCCGGCAAAGCTAGGAGCTCCGCTTTCGGTTTGTCACCGGGCTTACGCTCCTTATCCCATGCCTTGATCTCATCCCAAGTGCCACCCAACTCCAGTGCATGATCCTGCGTATGTAGCTGCCTCCATATATCTACCGGTACCAGCAGACCAAAGAACAACTCAATATCAGCTAACGTCATCACTGTGGAGGAGGCCGCCTCTGTCAATTCTTTATAATATGCAGTGGGGTTTTTTCGAGGGTCCGGCAGCTGGCTCTTTAGGGATAGGACCTCACTCCTTTTCCAAGGAGTATAGATCCACTGTTCCTGAAACCGAGCATCAACCTGTGGTCTAATTACATTGTCAGTGGAGTCACGCAGTTCTGGTATTTCAGGATGGTAAATGGGATGGACCTCCCTGGTGCTGTGTTCCTATTGTCGGAGCCTTTTGGAGCAATCTGCCTTGGTAGCCCACTAATGTCGTCAAATTGCTAAAAACCTCATTGGGAGCCATACCTGTAGCATATACCCTGTCCCGTATATCATAGATGATCTGCGGCACAACACCCTGAAAATACTGTTCCCACAGTCCTATTAACGTGGCCAGCATGTGCTTAAGAGCATGCTGCTGTATGAAGGGCTCATAATCTTTCATCACACTCCACACATCTTCCACATTATAAATCGCATTCCGAGCCCACTGAGCAGCTTGGTTCACCGCCATTTTCTTTTCCTCATCACCCACAGCAGAACGCACACACACTCTCTCTAGGCGGTCTTGCGCTGATGCCCAATTCGCTTCATGTATCCCACTCACAGGCGTTTCGACATTTGACAATGTCTGAGGTGTCACACCCAAGGGGGAAAGAGCAGATGCAGAGACAGGTATCATCATGTAGGGAGGCAGTGTTGTAGGGGTGAAAGGGGGCGTAGCAGTCGAGACTGAACCAATAGACAGGACAGGAGAGCTAACGGCTCCTGCCCCTGTGGCTGGCGTGCGTAGAGCAGAAGAAAGTGGGGCCAGGGCTGCTAGAAACAGAAACACTAGAGGGCGGCACTAGGGGCCGAAGACTGGGACGTCGGAAGTGTTGGATATATTCGTTCAGGGGCATAAGGAGGTGGGGGGCGAGAATCCAATAACTCTTCAACAAAATCATCACCTTCCTCTCTAGTAACATAACATTTATCAGTCCGTAATCCGAACGTTCTATCTGCACATTCTATGCCCGTCTCTATCTTTTCCCTTTCATAGGCCACTTCTTTCTCTGTTATAGTTTGCGTCTGTCTCTTTCTCTGCTCCTATACGCCGTTGCTTTGCTTCTTTCTGCCATACTCTTAAAGAATCATATATCGACTGCCTGCTCTTTTTAGCGAACAATTTATCCTGCAAAAATTAAATTTTTGTTCATCAAACGAACCAGTAAGTGGTCATTGCAGTTCAACATTGTCCCTTGTATATTTATGCCATAACGTGCTAAACATAATAGGGCCAATACCTTCCTTGACGTATACGTCGAAATTTGGAGAACTCGCCGGAGGCGCAGGCTGGCTCTCTTCCAATCGAGCATCAGTAGAACAACATCGATATCCAAAACATCCTAACTTACTTAAACAGGCATCTTAATATAAGTCACATACTCTGTCCCCAACTGGCAAGTATAATACCAACGAAAATAATAAAAGAAAAAGTAGACAAGAGAAAAACTCTTTAAGAACAAAACCAAAATGGTTAGAAAACCTCCCACTGCAGTCCGGAGACTGCACCAAGTTCAAGAAGACAGGCTTTAGCCCCAGACCTTTTCAAGAGAAGACCAAATTACCAGTTGGCCTGGCAGATTGTTCACAAACACTCTGGTGCCAATTACGATCCGGTAAAAAAATGGCCCGTCCGACTCGTATCCGGTCTTTTTACCGTACAAATCGTACAAGTGCCGTACAAACTGCCAATTACGATTCGCATGGGAAAAAGACCATACGAATCGCATTGGGAATAACTCCCCATACGTCCTCGGGTCGGAAAATGTGTCCGACACGTCCCCGGACGATTCACCATACAAATGTGAAAAGTGAAGTCCGACCGCGGAATCACGATCCATTCTGTGCGTCCGATCTTACAACCGGATGGAAAAAACACCGTCCGCACCGAACTCCCATAGCAACCATGCCGACATGTGCCCGCATACGCGCCCAACACCCCCCCAGCCCCTGGTACGTTTGAGTCGTACCCCCACCCGTGTATGTACACCCGTGTACGTTCGAGTCGTACCCCCACCCGTGTACGTTCGAGTCGTACCCCCCGTGTATGTACACCCGTGTACGTGTCATACCCCGCGTGTATGTACACCCGTGTACGTATTGTACCCCCGTGTATGTACACCCGTGTACGTTTGAGTCGTACCCCCACCCGTGTACGTTCGTGTCATACCCCCGTGTATGTACACCCATGTATGTGTCGTACCCCCCGTGTATGTACACCCGTGTACGTTCGAGTCGTACCCCCACCCGTGTATGTACACCAGTGTACGTTTGAGTCGTACCCCCACCCGTGTACGTGTCTTACCCCCCGTGTATGTACACCCGTGTACGTGTCATACCCCCACCCGTGTATGTACACCCGTGTACATTCGAGTCATACCCCCACCCGTGTACGTGTCATACCCCCGTGTATGTACACCCGTGTACGTGTCGTAACCCCCGTGTATGTACACCCATGTACGTGTCGTACCCCCACCTGTGTATGTACACCCATGTACGTGTCGTACCCCCACCCATGTATGTACACCCGTGTACGTGTCGTACCCCCGTGTATGTACACCCGTGTACGTTCGAGTCGTACCCCCACCCGTGTACGTGTCGTACCCCCGTGTATGTACAAACCGTACCCACACCTGCGGACGTATGGAGCGCACCCCAGGCCCCAACACCAGCACCTACACACAACATCGCGCATGTACGAGTCGTACCAAGCCAGACACAAGGACAGCACTGTACAACAAAATGCCCGAAGTACACACCGTACACACGTTAAAAACGCACGTACACAACCAGGACAAAGCAAAACAACACAAGAATACACCATTCGAATGGCACAAAGCCACTAAACATGTCCCACAAGCTCAAAAACTACACAATCACTGACCTGCAACTGCCAAAATCCAAAACAGAGGCCCAAAACACAACCACTCCTTATAACACACCCACCCAAAGTTCAAACACAGCCACACCCACCAATGGACCAATAAAAAGGGACCACACACACAAACCATGAGCCTTTGCAACAGACTCACTGCTGCCAGACCCCACAGACAACCTACAGCACCATACTAGAAGCTTTACCACACCTTACACTTGCACACCTTCACACACACACCTTCACAAACACCCCCACATCACATTCACACACACACCCAAACAACCACACCCACACACCCACAACCATCCACACCACCCCCCCCATCCACACCCACACCCCTTACCATGCCCACAAACAAGAATCCAAAGTTCACCAGCCGAGAGTTGGAGGTCCTTGTCGATGAAATCCTCAGAGTTGAGCCACACCTCTTTGGAACATTGGTCAGACAGACCAGCATTTCAGAAAAAACAGCCATGTGGCAGACCATCGTCGATGCTGTGAATGCTGTTGCGAACACCAGAAGGACCAGGCATGAATGCCAAGCCAGGTGGTACGATCTGCGGAGGAGGGTCCGAGCCAAAATGACCGACGACCACAACCAGGCCAACGTCACTGGAGGAGGGCCGTCCCGCAGACGCGTAGAATACCATCCCTGGGAGGAGAGGGTGATGGCCATACTGCCGGTGGTGGCAGTGGATGGATTAGAAGGACTCCGAGACCCGGGTGAGTACACAAACAACTCACCTCACATGGGGGGAACGTCATCGACAACCAAACTCACAAACAGGCACGCAACCACCCCAAGCTATCGCATTACTCAACCACACTCCATGAACACGCACATGCCACTGGCGCCACCATGCCCCATGCACCCAGCTGGACAATGCCAAGTCACAGGCCACAGAAAACACCAACACAAGACACGGTAAGCCGGATGGCGGGAGTGTGGGCCCAAAAAATCACATAGTGCAAATCAGAAGCAGACATCAATGCCCTCTGCCCATATGGCCTAGGTCACAGCCAGACAAACAGTGTGTCCCCACACAGGAAAGACTCGCCAGCAAATGGCGGATGCCTTGCATCAACACATGGGGGTGACGGCACGGTCTTGCACATGACAGCAGCCAATGAACAGACAACACTGTGAAAGAGTGGCAGCACACACCACCACAGCAGCAGTGCAGACACACACACCACACCCAATGGGTGCCTGGAGATCACAAACAAACTCACATCAACAATCCAAGGGCCATTCAAAGATCAGCTGGGCTGAGGAGACAGAGGGTGACACACAGAGGGAGGGAGAGGGGGACAGAGAGGGAGGGAGACACAGGGAGACGGACAGAGGGAGGAGGCTGACACACAGAGGGAGGGAGAGGGGGACAGAGAGGGAGGGAGACACAGGGAGACGGACAGAGGGAGGAGGCTGACACACAGAGGGAGGGAGAGGGGGACAGAGAGGGAGGGAGACACAGGGAGACGGACAGAGGGAGGAGGCTGACACACAGAGGGAGGGAGAGGGGGACAGAGAGGGAGCGAGAAAGGGACACACAGGGAGAGCAAATCAGCCTTGTGGGGTGTGGGAATGTCTCCTCGTCAGCAGGTAGACTGCGTGCATGTAGACAAGGGTGGCCAGTGCCAGAACCCCCCCTCTTCTCCATGGCAAAACACAGGGCCATGTCACAACCTGTGCACGAGCACAACGACAGCTACCTGCATTATCTAAGTGTGTGGAACCACTCCATGTGCCCAGGTACAGTGCAACACGGAAGGCGCCAATGCATGGCTGGCCACACCTGCCCACTCCACTGCTGACTGCAGTCACAATTGACGCAGCAAGTAAGACTGTGCCACACATAGGTAAACTCGCAAAAGCTGTGGCCAAGGGACCTACCCATGTACAAGTGCACTGTGAGTGGAATGCAAGACATATCCAAATTCCCAGAGGAAATGTGCCAACTTAGAAACCAATGAAACATGGATGTTGCATGGAACAAAATTAACATTGTCTCTCTCACACACAGGTCAATGTCGTGGATCACCCCCCAACACTGGGGGGGAAGACTCAAAGGACCCGGCTCGGCGGGATGACGGAGCCACCGCCAGCGACGACTCTCATCACTCTGTGGACGATCCCGCCCCCGACCAACCTGGCCCCTCTGGTGTCCAACGACCTGCAGCACCTGCGTCAGGTACAACTGGGCCAACCACCACGCCCACTCCTGCCACATCCCAGGAGACACCCAGGATCCCTGCCCCACTACCACAATGCAGCCAGGCTGGCCAGGAGGGACACGGTGTCCCGGGCACCCAGGAGGAGGCAGGCGGCAACGCAAATGCCACCCCTCAGGGGTCCCGGAGACCCGATGTGCCCACAACGGCAGGCCAGGTGCAAGTGGGCAGGGGTGGTGGGAGTGGAGGACGGCGGAGGTGCCAGCCTGACCAGTTGGCTGCGGAACCGGTATATTCCCATGTCCGAAACATCCTGGACACATACCGGCAGGACACCACGGGCATGGCCCAGGTTGTGTCCATGCTCGAGGGGATCAAGACCCAGCAGGCCCAGCAACATGCGGAGCAACATGCCTGTCTACTGCAACACCAACGGAGGATGGAGGACAGACAGGCTGAGCTCGTGACGGTGTTCACGGGAATTCACAGTACACTCCGTCCGATGGCCGACAACATGGGCAACCCTCCCTGTGCCAGCAGGCGTAGAGCATCACCACCCACAGGGAGGGATGAGGAGGAGACATCCGACGGAGCATCCCAAACATCGTCACGGCCTGCTTCTGAGGGTCCCCGCAGGAGGGCGGGTCGTCCACGGAAAAGACCGTGAGGGTCGGCGCAACAGCACCATCTCCCAGGACACCTGGCCTGGCACCTGGCCCACTGGAGCAACAGCAGCACAGCAGCAAAAGACATTCTCTGCCACATGGACTTGTTGGTCACTGTCTGACCAATGTTGACAAAGACTGTGGCATGGACTCTGAGGATTTACAATGGCAAGGACACCAAGTCCCCTAGTGAACTTTGGATTCCACACACCTGGAAAGCCCCTCATGTCAAATCCCCCCCCCTACCCCAACCAAAATAAAAAGTCACACCATAAAGAGAAGATGCCTACTGATTGCATCATTACCTTACATGTGTCTTGTAAAGTCTGACTATGCCTGAGTTCTCATTTGACTTCAACCATCCACACCCTGGGGCCTGAGTCTGGCACAGGACACACATGGGTCACATTGTATTAGGCAAGGCAGACAAGGAGCACCATACACACCCGTGATGGGCCCAACCAGCTGAGGGGGTGGCTGCACAACCGTGCTGACAGACATATTGAGTACAGCGACAGCCGTGTGCAGAGGTCAGGGATCATGTGGAGTGTCCTGGGGGGCACCCAGGTATGTGTGGACAGGTGGCAGAACCATGTCCTGCAAGCTTGAGTCAGGTGGATGCAGTGAATGGTAGCCTGGCCAACGTTGGATGCATGGGGATGGCACATGTCACAATACCCACACAGTCATTGACTACATGCACAATACACAGTCTAATCCCACACAAACAGCTTGCATCTTGCTACTCTACACATAGACACATAGCCACTATCACGGAAAACCATGCCAGACATGCCGGATGCTCCGTGGCAACACACCAGCATTTACTGAGAAGAGGCACCTTGGAGGCATAGGGACACCTTTATTAGTCATGTTTTCGGGATTGCAGAGGCAACTCGGACTACACATGAAGGGGTCATGTGGAGTAACATGTGGGTCCAACACTGGAACCCCCCTTCTGCAGCACTAATGCGTGATAGCCATGGAACTGGCACACAAGTGTCGGCTAACAGCTAAACACCCCCTGCTGCTCACGGAGAGACTGCCATACACCATTGATCCGCTGATGTGGAAGTCCCACAGCATGTCAAGCCAAGGCAAACCGTATGTGTCCGAGGGCAGTGTAACACACATTGATGCCATCATCACATTCCCCAATCCCATCACTGATGACTGTCAACAAGTCTGACCATCTATTCAGGTGTACCCAGCTGCTTGTAATGTGTTCCCTGGTGATGCGACATGTCTGCAGAGGAACCAAACATCGACAGGGGCAGTGTGCATACATCGTGAACAACTGCCACACCCAATACACCCCTGATGCATCCCTTACCCTAAGGAGACTTCCAAACTTGTCCGAGCGTGTAACGCTGAGTCAGCACACGATGACGTGTCCATGAGGAATAGCAGTGCCACAACAATGCAACCAGCAGGCGGCATGCGCAAGTACCTGGGGATGAGAGACACACAAGAAGTCAGCCACAAAAAGCACAGCCACTTGCATGTGCATGTACTCGACACATGTAAGGATGACAACATGCCAGGTCACAATTATGACTGGGGAAATACACTCATCACTGGCACCATCACTCCAGTGACACATCCACACACACCTCTGACTCACGTGGCATACATGCAGATGGACAAACACATCGCAACACATGCCACACGGGGACCAATGCGTGCACACACAGACACTGGTACTCACCACTAAGCAAAGAAGTTGCGTATGAGCCGAGTCCGGATGTCCTCTTGCGGAACCACGTCCTCCACATCACTAGCCCCATTGCCAAGCCCTTCGTCCTCCACGGGTGGATGGTCCTGATCATCTTGATCCAGGATGAGTGGCACAGCTTTCTCAACTGCCATGTTGTGCAGCATGCAGCAGACCAGGAAGATTTTGCAGACCTTCGCCAGGGCATATGGGAGCGCGCCGCCGGTCTTGTGGAGGCATCGGAATCGGCTCTTCAGGAGGCCAAACGTCCTCTCTATCACTCGCCTTATCCGGCCATGGGCGGTGTTGTAGCGGAGCTTGGCCGGTGTGATGGCGTTGCGGAGAGGTGTGATCAGCCATGGCATGTTGGGATAGCCAGCGTCCCCTACATGGAAACCACATGGACATAAGTAGGACAGGAGAAGCGGTCGTGCTGGAAGTCTACGCAAAATACAGGACAGACAGACTGTACCCACCAACAACACATGCTCATTCGTTGCGCAGCTGCGTCATCATTTCAGGCATCCTGCTACGCCTCATGATGTAGGCATCGTGTGCTGATCCTGGAAAACGAGCACAGACATGTGAAATCACCATGTTGGACAGACACACCACAAGGGCATTGATGGAGTGGTAGTGCTTGCGATTCCTGTACACTACCTCCTGTGCCTGTGGTAGTACCAAAGCCACATGTGTCCCATCTATGGACCCAATGACATGGGGCATCCCTCCCAGGGCATAGAATCCACGCTTGACCCCAGTCAACATTGCAGGGGTTGGGAAATGGATGAAGTCATCCAGGTGAATCAACATGGCCTCTAAGAAATCATGCAGCACACGGCAGAACATGCTCTGGGACATGCCACCAACATGAGCTATGGTATTTTGAAAGGTACCCGTGGCAAGAAAATGTAGGGCTGCCATTACCTTCAGCTTGGGTGTCAGTGCCGTAGGATACCTGTGCAGCCGTTGCAGGTGTGGTACCAATCTCGCCGTCAACTCCAGAATCAACGGTTGGGGGAAGCGGTAGCACCGGATACAGTCATTCTCCCGCATGGCAGCCAAGTCCGGAATTGGCCGGGGAAGAGGCGGCGCTCTGCAGTAATTTGGAAGTGACAAGGAAGAGTGAGTGCACCACAACAACAATTTATTTGTACTGAGCACATGTTAATCTGTCAATACACATATGCTACATACGGAGTCAGGTATGTGCCACATGCCCTGGACACGTATGGCTGCCAGGTGACACCCCTACCAAGACCCAGCTACACATGGAGATTGTGAACCTCCACATGCCATGGCATGGGATTAGCTGTGTCCCAGTGTAAGTGAGCAGCCAGACGCAAGACAGGAGTGACATACATCCTGTTAGACGGACCGGGAGGGTCGGCCGAGGACAAGGGGAGAGGTCTCCGGGGAGAGCCGTCTCCAGCGATCGTACAGATAAATAACTTCCCCCCCCACAGACAGACACCACACAAGGAGAAGATTTAGCGTTCTTTATAGGCAATTTCTTACGGTACGATGGAAGGTACAAGGAGGTCTGGACTCAGGGGTCCCCTCGATTCAAGTCTCTCAAGATGGGGAAAGGGGGTAGCGGGACAGTCTGGTTACCGGTCTGGTAGTTGAGGTGGTATGGTGGATAGCTCACAATCCTCGAGCTCGGTGTTCTAGCTGGGACGGGCCGCGGCAGCGCCAGCAGGTCCCGGTGAAGATGGTTGATACACGGTCCGCGGCAGCGCCAGCAGGTCCCGGAGAGATGGTCGATGCACGGTCCGCGGCAGCGCCAGCAGGTCCCGGTGAGGATGGTCGTTACAACGGGCCGCGGCAGCGCCAGCAGGTCCCGACGAGGATGGATGTTGCAGAAGGCCGCGGCAGCGCCAGCAGGCAGGACGATAGTTCACAAGATAGGGCTACGGCAGCGCCAGTAGTCCGTCAAGGCTGAGTTCTCTCGGTGTCTCTCGACTCCAGGATACAACTACCGTCCTGCTCCGGAGCTGCCCTAGTTATAGGTCTGGCGCCCTTTGATGTCCGGACCCTCGCACTTGGAGGTCGGAGGGTCCGGGATGAAGGTGTCCAGACACCCAGCAGGGGGTGGAGCCACCGCCTGGGGGAGCTGGAGGCGATCGGCACCTGGCGGGGGAGAGCCCTTGACGCTTCGTTCTCCCATTGACCTGCCAAGTGGTCCGCTCACCTCCTGGGTGGATGGTGGTGCCGGGATGCCGGGGCCGGCCAGGCCCGGGGTTAGGGTCGGGTGGAGGCCACGTGGCCTCGTGGCGCAGGGCCCAAGATGGCGGCTTGATCCGGCCGGGGGAGCCGGTGGTGGCTCGGTCCCGTGATACATGCAGGTCCGGGGGCAGGAGTTCCGTCGGGAGACGGAGTGCGGGTGATTCGTGTGGGTCACGCCTGGCGGGCCGGGGCTTAGGCCCTGTCATGCAGGGGGGGAGCAAGCCCTTCGTGTGGCCTGTCCAACATGCGTCCCCCCCAGCTGAAGGCGGGGAGAGTCACCCATCTTCCTGGGGACTCTCCTCGTCGAGGCGGAAGAAGCGTGACAGGCCATCTGCGTTGGCATGGTCTTGGCCCGGTCGGTGTTCCACGGTGAAGTCCATTCCCTGCAGGGAGATGGACCAGCGCAATAGTTTTGGGTTCTCCCCCCGCATCTGCATCAGCCACTGCAGGGGTCGATGGTCGGTTTGTACCCGGAAGTGGGTACCGAAGAGATAGGGCCGGAGCTTTTTGAGGGCCCACACCACTGCGAAGGCCTCCCTCTCGATTGTGCTCCAGCGCTGTTCTCGGGCCAGGAGACGTCTGCTGATGAAGGCCACCGGCTGGTCATGGCCCTTCGGGGTTCAGTTGGGAAAGAACCGCTCCGATGCCGTGGTTGGAGGCGTCTGTCTGTACAATGAATTCCCGACTGTAATCGGGGGCCTGGAGCACAGGGGCGGTGCACAGGGCGGCTTTCAGCTTTTCGAAGGCCGCTTGACAGTCGGTGGTCCAGTTAATCCGCTTCGGCTGGTTTTTGGACGTGAGACCCGTGAGGGGCCCCACAATGCTGCCGTAGTCCCTCACGAACCGCCGGTAGTAGCCGGTGAGTCCCAAGAAGGCTCGGACCTCGGTCTGGGTGACGGGGGGCTGCCAGGACTGGATGGCAGCAATTTTAGGTTGCAGCGGGGCCACCAGCCCGCTTCCCACCTGGTGCCCGAGGTAGGTCATGGACCCTTGACCAATTTGGCATTTGCCAGCCTTAATCGTGAGGCCGGCCCGCTGGAGGGCCTGCAGGACCTCTTGGAGGTGGAGGAGGTGGTCGGACCAGTGGCGGCTGTACACCGCGATATCGTCCAGGTAGGCAGCGCTGAACTCCTCGAGCCCCGCCAAGACCTGGTTCACTAGACGTTGAAAAGTAGCGGGGGCATTCTTCATGCCGAAGTGCATGACCTTGAAGTGGTAGTGGCCATCGGGGGTAGAGAAGGCAGACCGCTCCTGAGCCCGGGGTGTGAGACCGATCTGCCAGTAGCCCGCTGTTAGGTCGAAGATGCTGAGATAGCGGGCGGCCCCCAGCCGGTCGATCAATTCATCTGCTCGGGGGATAGGATGAGCGTCGGTCCGGGTGACAGCGTTCAAGCCCCGGTAGTCGACGCAGAATCTCAGTTCAGGCGTGGTGCCGGGGGCAGCGGCTTTGGGGACCAGTACCACTGGGCTGGCCCAGGGGCTGTCCGAGGGCTCGATGACCCCGATCGTGAGCATTTTGGCCACTTCCTCTTGGATGCAGGCCCGTACCCGATCTGGCACGCGGTAGGCCCAGTGTCGGACAGGGGGACTGTCCCCGGTGTCCACGTCGTGCAAGCACCAAGGGGTGATCCCGGGGGTGAGGGAGAACAGTGTAGCGAACCGCAGTAGGAGGTCCCGGCAGCCCTGGCGTTGCTCTGGGGTGAGGGCATCGGAGAGCCGGACCCCGTCCACGGAACCGTCGTTCTCCTGAGTCTTCAGGAGATCCGGGAGGGGTTCGGAGTCTTCCTCCGCCCCACTGTCCGTAGCCATCAGGAGGCTGAGTTCTGAGCGCACAAAGTGTGGTTTGAGTCTGTTGGTGTGGAGGACCCGAAGGGGGTTCCGGGGGGTCCCCATGTCGATGAGGTAAGTGACGGGGCTTTTGCGCTCGACCACTTTGAAGGGCCCCGTCCACTTATCTTGCAAGGCACATGGTTCGGTGGGGGACATCACCCACACTTGTTGACCAGGTTCGAACTCGACGGAGGAGGCATTGTGATCGTACCATTTTTTCATGTCCTCCTGACTGGCCTCGAGGTTCGCTTTTGCCATCTCCCTGAAGCGTCGGGTCTGATTGCGGAGGGCCAGGAGGTACTTGAAGACGTCTGGAGGGGTCTTTAGGGGGGCCATCTCCCAACCTTCTTTGACTAGGCTGAGGGGCCCTCGCACAGGGTGCCCGTACAGGAGTTCGAAAGGGCTAAAGCCGAGGGACTTCTGGGGAACTTCTCGATAGGCGAAGAGGAGGCACGGGAGTAGTACATCCCACTGGCGACGGAGGGGCTCTTCCAATCCCCCAATCATCCCCTTGAGGGTGCGGTTGAATCGCTCCACTAGTCCGTTCCCTTGTGGGTGATAGGGGGTCGTGAATCGGTAGGTGACCCCGCACTGTTGCCAGAGGGACTTCATATATTTCGAGATAAAGTTCGTGCCTCGGTCGCTGACGACTTCTCGGGGGAAGCCCACTCGGGAGAAGATCCCCATTAGGGCCCGGCCAACCACCGGGGCTGTTACAGTTCGCAGGGGCACCGCCTCGGGGTAGCGGGTGGCGTGGTCCACCAGTACCAGGATGAACCTATGTCCTTGTGCCGTGCGGGGGTCCAGGGGCCCCACAATGTCTATTCCTACCCTCTCGAACGGGGTGGTGACCACTGGGAAGGGTTGCAGTGGGGCTTTCAGCCGCTCTTCCCACTGGCTTGGCACGTGGGGCAGGACCGGCAGTGGTTAAGGACGTCGTTCCGCATCTTCGGCCAGAAAAAGTGAGTCACTAGGCGACTGTAGGTTTTGTCCTGGCCCAGGTGTCCAGCCAGGGGGACATCGTGGGCCAGAGTTAGTAGGAAGTCTCTGAAGCGGAGAGGCACCACCAGCACTCGACTGGCCCCTAGTTCTGCGATTCTTTGTTCGCTGTATAGCAGGTCGTTATCCCAATAGACCCAATGAGTTCCGGTGGAGTCCCCTGCGCTCTGGGCGCTGGCTTGCTGGCGGAGCCCCTCGAGGGAGGGGCAGGTCTTTTGCTCCTGGCGGAACTGCTCTTGGGTGGGCCCCCCTTCTTGACGCCACTGAGCCAGGCCGGGAAGGTCCTGGGGTTGCGCGACCCCTTCGGCCGTTGGTTCTGGGGGGTTGGTCTCGTCGTGGTCCTCTACTGGGGCGACCGGGGGCGGAGGTGCTGGCCATTCTGGATCTTCTGATCGGGGGACGGCACGGGCGGCCATGGACCGGGTGGTTACGCAGGCCCAGTCCGGGAGGCCCAGCATCCCCAGGTGCTCTCTTCTTTCGACGGTGGCCCACGGGGAACTCTCAAGGTCATTCCCCAGGAGGCAGTCCACGGGCGCATCATCCCGGACCGTCACCTTCAACAGGCCGGAGACCCCTCCCCATTCGAAGGGGACGCAGGCCATTTGACACAGACTCTCGGAATTGTCGGCTGAGCGGACGGGGCAGAGAATGTTCGGCAGGATCTGCTCGGGCTTCACCAGGTGACAGCGGACGGCCGTCACACTGGCGCCTGTGTCACGTAAGGCCTCGG
Source organism: Triturus cristatus (assembly GCF_964204655.1). Taxonomy (NCBI): domain Eukaryota; kingdom Metazoa; phylum Chordata; class Amphibia; order Caudata; family Salamandridae; genus Triturus; species Triturus cristatus. The sequence continues at coordinate 447,968,774 of NC_140595.1, forward strand.
CCCGACGTCCATTAATGGTCACCCATTGGCCATATTTCCGGGTGTTGGCGGGTAGGGGGGCCCGCGGAACCATGTCCTTTCCCCCTAGGCATGCTAGAACCATGGCGGCCGGTTCCCACTCTTGCTGGGCCGGCTCATATTCTTCCTGTTCCTCTGATAGTCGTTCTTCCCCCAGGGCGGCGGCCGCTACCTGGCGGGGCTTTGGTGTTTGGTTCTGCGGGCAGCTCGGGTCATTGGCGTAGTGGCCGACTCGCTGGCATCGGTGGCACGTGACGTTGGCTCGGAACCCCGGGCGCATCGGGGGGTTGCCCCGCCCGGCCGGAGGCGGGGTGCTGGCCACGGGTGTTGCCGGGATGGTGTCTCTCCCTCGCCCCTGGCCTCCTCCTCCTCCCCGGGGACGGTGCTGGCCTTGGTTGTTTCGGTTTTGCTCGTGCGGTCCTCTCCGGCCCACTCGGGTGCTTTCCCATCGGTCAGCTTCGGCGGCGAGTTGCCGGGGGTCAGTCAATTTACTGTCGAGGAGGTGCTGCCTGAGCTCGACGAAACAGTTGTTCGACAGGTGCTCCCATACCATAAGGTTAAAGAGTTGCTCGTAGGTCGTTACATGGCTCCCCTTGATCCAACCCTCGAAGGCTCGGCTGAAATAGTTGACGTACTCCACCCAAGTTGTACCCGGGATCCGGGTGCAGTCTCTGAACCTCTGGCGGTACATCTCGGGCGTGAGGCCGTAACGGGTGAGGAGGGCAGCCTTCATGTGGTCGTAGGACGACATCTGGTGATCTGGGAGCTGCAATAGGGCATCGCGGCCTTCGTTGACGAACCTCCCCCATAGTCCGGCTCCCCAATCACTCCGGTCGATCCGGTGGGAGGTCATGGCGATCTCGTAGGCTTTGAACCACTGTTGTATGTCGTCCTCTCGGACATATTCTCGGACAACATCCTTGGGGATGTGGACTTTTCTCTCGGTTGCTCCCGGGGTGTGCGGTCGCTCAGGCACCCCCGGTTCTTTATTCTGTTTCCGGAGTTCTATTTCCGCCAGTTTGCGCTCGTGTTCGAGTGTTATTCTTTTTTCCTCGAGCTCTCTCTGTCTCTGTTTTTCTTCTCGCTCTTCTCGGAGCCGCAGATGTTCTAGATTTAGTTTCTGCTCGGCTAACTTTAGTTCACCGTCCATCTTGAGTCGTGCCATTTCCAACTCATGTAATCTGGTTCTTTCTCTTTCTTGGATCTCCTCCTGCGAGAGGCCCGTTCCCCGCTCCTCGGGAGCCGTGGCGTTCCCCTCTGGTGCGACACTGTTTTGGTCGGGGGATCCGGTGACCCCAGTTTCCGCCCACGACTCAAGGGCGCGCTTTAAATCGTCTTTGGTACTCAGGCCGGTGGTAGCAATGCCTAGTTCCATGCAGAATTGTTTAAGTTCACGGTGGTTATATTCTTCCAACTTATCCATTTGGAACTTTTCAGTGGAACCGCTATCTTTGGCTGACATCGTGGTTTTGTCGTGGGGTGAGCTACTCTCTGTACGATTACGCGTTGATTCGGATCGCGCCGCTGGCCACCAATGTTAGACGGACCGGGAGGGTCGGCCGAGGACAAGGGGAGAGGTCTCCGGGGAGAGCCGTCTCCAGCGATCGTACAGATAAATAACTTCCCCCCCCACAGACAGACACCACACAAGGAGAAGATTTAGCGTTCTTTATAGGCAATTTCTTACGGTACGATGGAAGGTACAAGGAGGTCTGGACTCAGGGGTCCCCTCGATTCAAGTCTCTCAAGATGGGGAAAGGGGGTAGCGGGACAGTCTGGTTACCGGTCTGGTAGTTGAGGTGGTATGGTGGATAGCTCACAATCCTCGAGCTCGGTGTTCTAGCTGGGACGGGCCGCGGCAGCGCCAGCAGGTCCCGGTGAAGATGGTTGATACACTGTCCGCGGCAGCGCCAGCAGGTCCCGGAGAGATGGTCGATGCACGGTCCGCGGCAGCGCCAGCAGGTCCCGGTGAGGATGGTCGTTACAACGGGCCGCGGCAGCGCCAGCAGGTCCCGACGAGGATGGATGTTGCAGAAGGCCGCGGCAGCGCCAGCAGGCAGGACGATAGTTCACAAGATAGGGCTACGGCAGCGCCAGTAGTCCGTCAAGGCTGAGTTCTCTCGGTGTCTCTCGACTCCAGGATACAACTACCGTCCTGCTCCGGAGCTGCCCTAGTTATAGGTCTGGCGCCCTTTGATGTCCGGACCCTCGCACTTGGAGGTCGGAGGGTCCGGGATGAAGGTGTCCAGACACCCAGCAGGGGGTGGAGCCAGCGCCTGGGGGAGCTGGAGGCGATCGGAACCTGGCGGGGGAGAGCCCTTGACGCTTCGTTCTCCCATTGACCTGCCAAGTGGTCCGCTCACCTCCTGGGTGGATGGTGGTGCCGGGATGCCGGGGCCGGCCAGGCCCGGGGTTAGGGTCGGGTGGAGGCCACGCGGCCTCGTGGCGCAGGGCCCAAGATGGCGGCTTGATCCGGCCGGGGGAGCCGGTGGTGGCTCGGTCCCGTGATACATGGAGGTCTGGGGGCAGGAGTTCCGTCGGGAGATGGAGTGCGGGTGATTCGTGTGGGTCACGCCTGGCGGGCCGGGGCTTAGGCCCTGTCATGCGGGGGGGAGCAAGCCCTTCGTGTGGCCTGTCCAACACATCCACACATCAGCAGAAGTAGGATGTCGATTGCAGAGACTGGTAGCGGAACACTAGAGCCACAGGTCACATGACATTACACTAGGACAGCCCACACACCTTGCCATGAAGGTGTACATGTGATGACTCACCACACATTCATAGAGAGGATGCAGACATGTCCTTGTTACGCTACTCCGTTTCCCATGCATACATACGCACCTCACATCCAATACCACATGTGGCATGGTGTGCGGAACAGTGTGCCATGTCAATCTACACACAGACACATGTTGGTTGCTGCAACAGCTGATGCTTTTGAGGGAGCTCCAACATCAAGCTAATGGGAACCCCCCACACATACATGACATAGTCACATCGTGCACCGTGGGTAGTGACATGTCAGGTGTGGTAACCCCTGTACCAGGCCTCAGGGGACACTTGCGTGTGTTGTTGTCCGTGCCATGCCAGTGACGCTCAACCCAAGTGTGCAGTACGACATGCACACATGTCAAAGGAGTCAAGGGCATGCCTGGCACACATTGCACCGTCACACATTACATGTGTACACATCTCATCATACATCTGGTGCGTTCTCGACTCAGGAGTAATGTGCCACATCACAGCCTTTCACACCTGAGCCCCACACATGTAGTACTGCCCAGACAATGCCTTGCTGTCCATCCATGGACAAGTATGTCAGCCCTATTCCTTCCTGTGTGCTGCCTGTCACCACTGTGATGTGTGAAAAGCACCGTACTTTCGCTACAAGGGCCTGTGTACGTTCCCGTATCACTATGGGAGTGCTGCCATATGTGTACCCCTAGGGATAGTGAGCGTACGCACGCGTGTACGCTCCGTCTCACTATGGGTGTTCTCGCGTATGCGTACTCATAGTGATAGTGAGCGTACACGCGTGTGTACGGTCCGTACCACCATGAGTACGCATACGCGAGAACACCCATAGTGAGACGGGCCGTACAGGCGTGTGTACGCTCCGTACCACTATGGGTGTTCTCGCGTATGCGTACTCATAGTGATAGTGAGCGTACACGTGTGTGTACGGTCCGTACCACCATGAGGACGCATACGCGAGAACACCCATAGTGAGACGGGCCGTACAGGCGTGTGTACGCTCCGTACCACTATGGGTGTTCTCGCGTATGCGTACTCATAGTGATAGTGAGCGTACACGCGTGTGTACGGTCCGTACCACCATGAGGACGCATACGCGAGAACACCCATAGTGAGACGGAGCGTACACACGCCTGTACGGGCCGTTGCTATGCATTTGGGGTGCCCTAGGGCCCCGGAATGCACCGTACCTGTGTGTGAAGCTCCAAATTACATAGGGGACACATGAGGGACAAGTATAAAGGCCTACATGCATGCTGGTTGTCATGGAGACCAAGTTTAAAGTTTGAAAATTTTCCGGAAGGTGCACAGCAGAAGTCAGTTGGGATGAATCTACTTTGTTGCAATGTGGTTCTAGGGTTGACATCATGCTCAAGAAAAAAACACATTAAGAACCCATTGACTGCTAGGTTTGAAGGGATTGGAGGAAACATAGGATGCAAATGTGAGTGACCAATCACTCTGTACTCCTGTGCATGAAATAGGCCAGCAAGGCAGATATAAGGCAGCCAGGTCCCATGAGGGAGCACTTGCCTGCACATCTTTGTATTCCACGACCCAGCTGCTGCTACTGATTTCCTGCAACCATGTCAAGGGCTGTGGAGAGGTCACAGCCATTCACCCTGGAGGAGAACCTGGCTTTGCTGGATGTGATCCTCCCACAGTACCCCATGCTGTATGGGCGAGCAGGTTATCAGGTGAGTGCAGAGTCCACTAGCACAGACTGTGTCCCTTTTTTGTGACTGTGACTTCTGCCATTGTGTCCACGTGTAACACACATGCTATGTACTGTAGGGGGGGTCCCGGGGGGGAATGGCTGATGTCTCCCAGCAGTGCCCAGAGACAGGAGGGGTGTGTGCAGAGTCCTCCCAGCAGTGCCCAGAGACAGGAGGGGTGGGTGCAGAGTCCTCCCAGCAGTGGCCAGATATGAGAGGGGTGTGTGCAGAGTCCTCCCAGCAGTGCCCAGAGACAGGAGGGGTGGGTGCAGAGTCCTCCCAGCAGTGCCCAGACATGAGAGGGGTGTGTGCAGAGTCCCCCCAGCAGTGCCCAGAGACAGGAGGGGTGGGTGCAGAGTCCTCCCAGCAGTGCCCAGACATGAGAGGGGTGTGTGCAGATTCCTCCCAGCAGTGCCCAGAGACAGGAGGGGTGGGTGCAGAGTCCTCCCAGCAGTGCCCAGACATTGGAGGGGTGTTTGCAGAGTCCTCCCAGCAGTGCCCAGAGACAGGAGGGGTGGGTGCAGAGTCCTCCCAGCAGTGCCCAGACATGAGAGGGGTGGGTGCAGAGTTCTCCCAGCAGTGCCCAGACATGAGAGGGGTGTGTGCAGAGTCCTCCCAGCAGTGCCCAGAGACAGGAGGGGTGGGTGCAGAGTCCTCCCAGCAGTGCCCAGAGACAGGAGGGGTGGGTGCAGAGTCCTCCCAGCAGTGCCCAGACATGAGAGGGGTGTGTGCAGAGTCCTCCCAGCAGTGCCCAGAGACAGGAGGGGTGGGTGCAGAGTCCTCCCAGCAGTGCCCAGACATGAGAGGGGTGGGTGCAGAGTCCTCCCAGCAGTGCCCAGAGACAGGAGGGGTGGGTGCAGAGTCCTCCCAGCAGTGCCCAGAGACAGGAGGGGTGGGTGCAGAGTCCTCCCAGCAGTGCCCAGACATGAGAGGGGTGGGTGCAGAGTCCTCCCAGCAGTGCCCAGACATGAGAGGGGTGTGTGCAGAGTCCTCCCAGCAGTGCCCAGAGACAGGAGGGGTGGGTGCAGAGTCCTCCCAGCAGTGCCCAGACATGAGAGGGGTGGGTGCAGAGTCCTCCCAGCAGTGCCCAGACGCAGGAGGGGTGGGTGTGATGCACAGTGTGAGCCTTGATCATTGATTGTGTCTTTGCCCTCATTCCACCTGTGTACTTTCACTGGCACGTACTGCTTTTGCCCTTCCCCAGAGGAGAATGTCCCTATGGCAAAGGTGCAATGCATTGGCTGCATGACATGCCTTGTTGTAACCAGCTAATTTCTTCTCATATGTGTCTCTGTGACATGTTGCAGGTGTATTGATGTAGTGTCACTTGTTCATCCTCACAGGTAGGCGCCTCTGCCAGGGAGCAGATATGGCTGACCGCCGTCAGCGCCGTGAGGAGTGCGGATGGTCAGAAGTGGCGCCTGTCCCAGGTGAGGAAACGCTGGCAGGATATCCGGTGCTGGACGCGGAGGATCGCACGGGTCCTGCTGGGGGACTCACCTGAGAGCCATAAGAACCGCGGGCGCCACCGTCTCTCCCACATCCACAAGCGTGTGCTGGCGGTGGTATTTCCAGACTTGGACAGGCGCTTACAGGAGATGCAGCAGCAGGAAGGGGGTAGGTACATGTGTGTTTGTTGTGTTTCACCAGCATTTGTAAGTGCACTGTTCCATGGATACACTGCCAGGGTTTAATGGTGCTGTGCAGATCCTGTTACCCACAGTATTGCAGTGCTCTCCTGCCTCCCTTCCCCTCCTTGCAATGTGTTCCCTGGTCTGTGTGTAGTCACTCCGTCACAAGGTTATGTAGCCTGGCACCTTCTCCACGTGTACTATGCCTGCAGCATCATGTGTGGGGGTGGTGTGTAACAGGTTTTGGGACCTTGCCTGTGCCCTGTCCAGTTCTGGACTTGTGGGTTCCATGTCAGTTGGCACTAATGCTGAGTCCAGACATGGGAGTTAGTCTCTCAAGTGTGAGGCCTTACAGCACGCATGTCCTATGTGGTGGCCTGTGACATGATGTGCATGAGTGTGCGGTACGCATAGTGCAGGGATGGTAGCGTGTGTTGCAGTCATTCCCATTCAGGAGCATGGAGTTGTGTGGCCACTACTGTCCCCAGGGGCATATTTTCCTAGGTATCATGTGTGTAATCCGAAAATGTCGACAATCTCTGTGTCTACAGCATAGGTTGTGCTCTGTGCCATTGTCCCCTGGCCCAATGTATATTGACGTGAAATGTAGTACAAGTGTCCACTGTACAGCCTGACCTGATTTTCCTTGTTCATACTCACGGTGGCCATTGCCTGTGTGTCTTGTTACAATCATCTGATGATGCCCATTTGTACATGATTATTTGGACAGGCGCACCTTGGGTATTTTGTGTGCAATATTGAATTTTTGCATCCCATGTGTATTTCACCCAGACTAAGAGATGTAAGTGCTTCCTGTGTCTCCAAAGAATTGTCTCATGTAGGGGGTGGGTGGTGCGGGCATGGCCTACATGTCAAAACCTGAAATCTCCTTGCTAGGACTGGCCAGTGTGTGATGTTTGTCTGGACATACACTCAAGGTGCAGTGAGCCAGTCAGGGTGGGCATGTTTTCAGTATTACCTATGCTGCATGTGCCTCTAGTTCCTGGATATGGTCCCTGCTCATCCCTATTTCCTGCCACGCTGTGTGGTGCAGATGCAGTGCTGGATTGTCCCCAGGGCCTTGCTCCTCAGTCAAAATTCCATTTCATCTCATTTGCTATTGTGTCATGCTCTCCATAGTTTTTCAGTGGCATGGTGGGTCAAACAACTGTTTCTTGCATGCCCTACATATGTACGTTGTTTTGTAGATGTAACTCTTCTTTTGTTTCAGGCTATGCACTGTAACCTATGTAGATTGGACTCATGTGACATATGTATACAGGTGTATGATTAATTTTTGTCTCTTCACCCTGCCCACAGCATCGTCGGGGGACACGGAGGGAGACATGGGCACAGATGGAGCACAGGGACCGAGCACCAGTGCCAGCGGTGACATCGTGGCTGGCACATCGAGTGGGACTGAGGCGGAGGAGAGTGAAGCCGGGGACCTGTCGACTGGCACAACAGAGTATGAAGCTGACGGGTCCGAGGATGATCTCTCCGAGTGGGCGGAGGCTGCACCACCATCTGACAGCAGCACATCTCGCCCCACCCCCTCCATTGCCATCAGCCGCCTCCCACTTGCTCGTGTCCCTTCCCAGCGTGCCCAGTCACCGCATGTCTCCTTCATGCCAGGCACCGCACCCCCTGCCCCTGTCTCCACTGCTGCCGCCAATGCCGAGTCTGTGGACATCCAGCGGCAGTTGCAGATTGGTCAGGCTGCGATCCTTAATGTCCTCCATGGCCGCAGCCAGGTCCTCAACAACATGGAGGCATACTTGGAGGGCATTCACTCATCGCAGGCTGACCAACGCAGCTTGCTGAGGTCGATAGACTCGACACTGACTGCAGCAGTGGGTCTCCTGCAGCGCTTCATCCAACCCCCTACCCCTGCCCCATCCACACTTCCCACTCCCATGCCTGTCCCACGTACACCCAGACGTCAGCATGCACACACCACGACGGACACAGGCACCACACCAGCAGGGAAGGTCACCCGCACACCTCGTGGCACGCACACACAGGGTGAAGTAGGCACACCCACTGGGTCGGGGGGCAAACGTAAGACACGCAGCCAGAGTGGGAGTCCGCATTCCACCAAATCCACTCCCTCCAAATCCCCTCCCCTCAGCTATCCTGGCCACATATCCGGCAAAGACTCCTTCATGGCCGCTCTGGTCCCTGAGCCCCACAGTGACACCACCCCGCAAGCGGTCAAAGGAGTCCCCGGTCAGGGTGGTTGAATCCCCCCCCCTGTCTACACCCTCCCCCAGTGGCGCTGCGACCCATCCCTCTGACCCCCCCTCCTTGGGGCCTGTGGTTCCTTCGGGTGCAGGGGATTCCCTGGAGGACCTTGCTAAGGTGTGCAGCAAGCTCCTAGAGTCCAACTTTGGCCCTGCCCCACCCCCTGTGGTGGAGTCCTCCATCCCTGCACCCACAACGCCTACCCTTCGCCCTCCTGTCCCTGCGGTGCCTGTTCCTTCCCCCCACATGATGCCCTCACCCCTGTGGAAGACGACGGAATCTAACTGTGCAGGCAAGCTAGGGGACACGCATCACACTGTGTCCCCCATCCAGCTGTGACTCATGGACTGCCCTATGGGCTTTGTAAATATTGAACTTTCTACGAGCACACTATTTAAGATCATGCTGATTAAAGCCATTTTTGTTTCCTTTGAACACTACTGCTTTTCTGATGTTGCTGTTGGTGGGGCTGCTACATGATTTTGGGTGGTAATCATGTGTTGGGTGTGTGGGAAATGTAGTAGTGTGCTGGTCATAGGGGGACCCTGGTATCTGTGTGCCATCACACGGTGTTAGCTAGGTTTCTCTGTTCATGTAAGCAGTTACTGCATGGTGAAACTGTCCCAAGGTGTATTCCTTCCTCTGTGTACCCTGACATCTTCCCTGCAGGGTGTTCCCAATATTTAGCGCTGAGCTGTGTGTACATTAGCTGGGTGTGTGACGGACTCCTTCAACTTTGCACATGCTTGCTGAGCGATGTCTCCACCTGCATCATTCGTGGCATCCTTGGTAGTCATTGTACTTGTGTATGTGGACTATTGACATGACTTCATGTGGACATGTTTTCTTTTCGGCGCTATGCATGCGTATACCCCCAGCCTCGCACACATGTGGTACATGTACTGCAGGGTCTTTGTGCACCTGACTGACATTTGTGGGCATGGTATCTGTGGCTACTCCACCCTTTGCGTTCCATGGGCACTGCTGGGAGTGTTAGACACCCACCCCTCCTGTCTCTGGGCACTGCTGGGAGGACTCTGCACACACCCCTCCTGTGTCTGGGCACTGCTGGGAGTGTTAGGCACCCACCCCTCCTGTCTCTGGGCACTGCTGGGAGGACTCTGCACCCACCCCTCCTGTGTCTGGGCACTGCTGGGAGGACTCTGCACCCACCCCTCCTGTCTCTGGGCACTGCTGGGGGGACTCTGCACCCACCCCTCCTATGTCTGGGCACTGCTGGGAGGACTCTGCACACACCCCTCCTGTGTCTGGGCACTGCTGGGAGTGTTAGGCACCCACCCCTCCTGTCTCTGGGCACTGCTGGGAGGACTCTGCACCCACCCCTCCTGTCTCTGGGCACTGCTGGGGGGACTCTGCACCCACCCCTCCTATGTCTGGGCACTGCTGGGAGGACTCTGCACACACCCCTCCTGTGTCTGGGCACTGCTGGGAGTGTTAGGCACCCACCCCTCCTGTCTCTGGGCACTGCTGGGAAGACTCTGCACCCATCCCTCCTGTCTCTGGGCACTGCTGGGAGGACTCTGCACACACCCCTCCCATGTCTGGGCACTGCTGGGAGTGATAGGCACCCACCCCTCCTATGTCTGGGCACTGCTGGGAGGACTCTGCACCCACCCCTCCTGTGTCTGGGCACTGCTGGGAGGACTCTGCACCCGCCCCTCCTGTGTCTGGGCACTGCTGGGAGGACTCTGCACCCACCCCTCCTGTCTCTGGGCACTGCTGGGGGGACTCTGCACCCACCCCTCCTATGTCTGGGCACTGCTGGTAGGACTCTGCACACACCCCTCCTGTGTCTGGGCACTGCTGGGAGTGTTAGGCACCCACCCCTCCTGTCTCTGGGCACTGCTGGAAGGACTCTGCACACACCCCTCCTGTGTCTGGGCAATGCTGGGGGTGTTAGGCACCCACCCCTCCTGTCTCTGGGCACTGCTGGGAGTGTTAGGCACCCACCCCTCCTGTGTCTGGGCACTGTTGGGAGTGTTAGGCACCCACCCCTCCTGTCTCTGGGCACTGCTGGGAGGACTCTGCACACACCCCTCTCATGTCTGGGCACTGCTGGGAGTGATAGGCACCCACCCCTCCTATGTCTGGGCACTGCTGGGAGGACTCTGCACCCACCCCTCCTGTGTCTGGGCACTGCTGGGAGGACTCTGCACCCACCCCTCCTGTGTCTGGCCACTGCTGGGAGGACTCTGCACCCACCCCTCCTGTCTCTGGGCACTGCTGGGGGGACTCTGCACCCACCCCTCCTATGTCTGGGCACTGCTGGGAGGACTCTGCACACACCCCTCCTGTGTCTGGGCACTGCTGGGAGTGTTAGGCACCCACCCCTCCTGTCTCTGGGCACTGCTGGGAGGACTCTGCACACACCCCTCCTGTGTCTGGGCACTGCTGGGAGTGTTAGGCACCCACCCCTCCTGTCTCTGGGCACTGCTGGGAGTGTTAGGCACCCACCCCTCCTGTGTCTGGGCACTGCTGGGAGTGTTAGGCACCCACCCCTCCTGTCTCTGGGCACTGCTGGGTGGACTCTGCACACACCCCTCCTGTCTCTGGGCAGTGCTGGGAGGACTCTGCACACACCCCTCTCATGTCTGGGCACTGCTGGGAGTGATAGGCACCAGCCCTCCTATGTCTGGGCACTGCTGGGAGGACTCTGCACCCACCCCTCCTGTGTCTGGGCACTGCTGGGAGGACTCTGCACCCACCCCTCCTGTGTCTGGGCACTGCTAGGAGGACTCTGCACACACCCCTCTCATGTCTGGGCACTGCTGGGAGTGATAGGCACCCACCCCTCCTATGTCTGGGCACTGCTGGGAGGACTCTGCACCCACCCCTCCTGTGTCTGGGCACTGCTGTGAGGACTCTGCACCCACCCCTCCTGTGTCTGGCCACTGCTGGGAGGACTCTGCACCCACCCCTCCTGTCTCTGGGCACTGCTGGGGGGACTCTGCACCCACCCCTCCTATGTCTGGGCACTGCTGGGAGGACTCTGCACACACCCCTCCTGTGTCTGGGCACTGCTGGGAGTGTTAGGCACCCACCCCTCCTGTCTCTGGGCACTGCTGGGAGGACTCTGCACATACCCCTCCTGTGTCTGGGCACTGCTGGGAGTGTTAGGCACCCACCCCTCCTGTGTCTGGGCACTGCTGGGAGTGTTAGGCACCCACCCCTCCTGTCTCTGGGCACTGCTGGGAGGACTCTGCACCCACCCCTCCTGTCTCTGGGCACTGCTGGGAGGACTCTGCACACACCCCTCTCATGTCTGGGCACTGCTGGGAGTGATAGGCACCTACCCCTCCTATGTCTGGGCACTGCTGGGAGGACTCTGCACCCACCCCTCCTGTGTCTGGGCACTGCTGGGAGGACTCTGCACCCACCCCTCCTGTCTCTGTGCACTGCTGGGGGGACTCTGCACCCACCCCTCCTATGTCTTGGCACTGCTGGCAGGACTTTGCACACACCCCTCCTGCGTCTGGGCACTGCTGGGAGTGATAGGCACCCACCCCTCCTGTCTCTGGGCACTGCTGGGAGGACTCTGCACACACCCCTCCTGTGTCTGGGCACTGCTGGGAGTGTTAGGCACCCACCCCTCCTGTCTCTGGGCACTGCTGGGAGTGTTAGGCACCCACCCCTCCTGTGTCTGGGCACTGCTGGGAGTGTTAGGCACCCAACCCTCCTGTCTCTGGGCACTGCTGGGAGGACTCTGCACCCACCCCTCCTTTCTCTGGGCACTGCTGGGAGGACTCTGCACACAACCCTCTCATGTCTGGGCACTGCTGGGAGTGATAGGCACCCACCCCTCCTATGTCTGGGCACTGCTGGGAGGACTCTGCACCCACCCCTCCTGTGTCTGGGCACTGCTGGGAGTGATAGGCACCCACCCCTCCTATGTCTGGGCACTGCTGGGAGGACTCTGCACACACCCCTCCTGTGTCTGGGCACTGCTGGGAGTGATAGGCACCCACCCCTCCTGTCTCTGGGCACTGCTGGGAGGACTCTGCACACACCCCTCCTGTGTCTGGGCACTGCTGGGGGGACTCTGCACCCACCCCTCCTGTCTCTAGGCACAGCTGGGAGGACTCTGCACACACCCCTCCTGTTTCACAATATGTAGGCTTAGAACATACACGTGTGTGGGTTCGCTCCATGCATAAAAGGTGGGGGTACGTGTCGTACTTACACTGTTGGCATGGGGGTACGCTCCATGCATACGCGGGTGAGGGTACGGGTCGTACTTACACTGTTGGGGTGGGGGGTGCGCTCCATGCATACGCGGGTGGGGATACGTGTCGTACTTACACTGTTGGGGTGGGGGTACACTCCATGCATACGTGGGTGAGGGTACGGGTCGTACTTACACTGTTTGGGGGGGGTACACTCCATACGTACGCGGGTGTGGGTACGTGTCGTACGTACACTGTTGGCATGGGGGTACGCTCCTTGCATACGCGGGTGAGGGTACGGGTCGTACTTACACTGTTGCGGGGGAACGCTCCATACATACGCGGGTGTGGGTACGTGTCGTCCGTACACTGTTGGCATGGGGGGTACGCTCCTTGCATACGCGGGTGAGGGTACGGGTCGTACTTACACTGTTGGGGTGGGGGGTGTGCTTTATGCATACGCGGGTGGGGGTACGTGTCGTACTTACACTGTTGGGGTGGGGGTATGCTCCATGCATACGCGGGTGAGGGTACGGGTCGTACTTACACTGTTGGGGTGGGGGGTGCGCTCCATGCATACGCGGGTGGGGGTACGTGTCGTACTTGCACTGTTGGGGTGGGGGTACGCTCCATGCATACGCGGGTGAGGGTACGGGTCGTACTTATACTGTTGGCATGGAGGGTACGCTCCTTGCATACGCGGGTGTGGGTACGGGTCGTACTTACACTGTTGGGGTGGGGGGTGCGCTCCATGCATACGCGGGTGGGGGTACGTGTCGTACTTACACTGTTGGGGTGGGGGTACGCTCCATGCATACGCGGGTGAGGGTACGGGTCGTACTTACACTGTTGGGGTGGGGGGTGCGCTCCATGCATACGCGGGTGGGGGTACGTGTCGTACTTACACTGTTGGGGTGGGGGTACGCTCCATGCATACGCGGGTGAGGGTACGGGTTGTACTTAGACTGTTGGGTGGGGGGTACGCTCCATGCGTACGCGGGTGGGGGTACGGTCTGTACATATCCGTACCCACGCTGTGGAATGCTTGTGCGGGCCGTCCCCAGGCCTTTGCCACGTGGGTACGTGCCGTCCCGCCATTGTTGGGGTGACGTAGGTGTGGGCGTGGTACGACTCGTACCCACGCTCTTAAGGCGTGGGTACCGGACGTACCTGTATTGTCATGTTGCCGGTTCGCGTCATCAGGAACTTCCGTTGTGGCGGTCGCTGGCTTAGCTGGACACGCCCCCACCCCCTCGTAGTGACCAGGGCCTGAGGGTCAGGTATGTCCAGGGCATGTGTGCTGTGTGACTTTGGTGGGGATTTTGTGGCCTGCCCCTGGTCCTGCCACCACCCCCCCTTCCCCCCCTCCCTTTGTTGTTCTGACCTTCTGCGGCGTCTGCATCGTAACCTGTAGAGGAGGTCGACTGTATGAGGGCCGGGATGACACGTAGGTTCGGGTCCATGTCTGTCCGTCGCATACAGGTACTCCTTGTTCGCGTCGTCCTGTCTGTCCGTCGTGTACAGGTCCTCCTTGTTCGCGTCGTCCTGATTTCCCGGCAGTTTTTGGCAGCCGGAAAATATTCACCGTGCGGGATGACGTCGGTGCGAATCGTGATTCCTGGGTCGTGAATGGCAGTCTGCGTGCATCCCGACGTCACGTCGGCGCTTTCGCGGATCGCATTTGTAGCTTTATTTTCGTCGGTCGGGGTTTTGTACGATTCGTACGGAAATAGTATTTCCGTTCGAATCGTAATTCCATGTTTGTATATTTTGACAACCGGGTACGCGTCGTCCGACGGCTCGTACCCGGTTTTTACAGGATCGTGATGGGCACCTCTGTGTCTTTCAAAAAGGGTCCACAAACCCACCAAGTTCAAACCAAGACAGCCCAAAAGACCGTAGCAAGACACAGCCCTTCAGCTTCTGCTGTTCAGGCAAGGCAGTCTAAGAACTGCACCAAGACAGTCAGGAGACTGTATCAAGATACAGCCCTCAGGCTCGTGCCGTTCAAGAATGGCGCCATTTTTCCAAGAATCAAATAACTCAGTGGTGAACTCAGGTCAAGTCAAATTATTCTCCACTGCTGACTCTTCGGACCAAACGGTCAACTCCAAGGTTCCGCCTTCTCAGGACCCAAGCCACTGAGCACTAGACAAAAAGTCGCCCGATCAGATGGGCGGTGCAGCTGCGAGAACCAAGCTCGATCGTGTGGGGTACCCCGATTTGTCCGACCGACCGGATGCAACCCCAACCCTGCAACCCATTTTCGGGTGAGTGGGGTCACCTTGCGGGGTCCCTGTTCAGGCGCCAACTATAGGAAGTGGCCCTTAGGGGCCACCCGGGTTACTTACAACCACCTGCTATGCCTTCCCAAGAATGAAGAGTCGGTCAGATAATAGAGAATACAAACATACATTTTATTAGCAATACTCTGCAGAGGAGTCCATCCTGACCTGCACCCTAAGATGTCTGCTAAGGCACTGGCCACCCAATGGACTACAACACGTAATGAATCTTCCCAACAGCCTCCAATCACCCCCACAGTTGAAATTACCGGCCTGGGCCCAACATGAACTAAAAGGGAACAGAGGGATTGCCTACCAACTGCCAGATGGGTACATGTTATCGGCAACTCAAGGTTGCCGTACTGGGCCTCAGCGTCTCTTAACGTAAGAGGAGAACTGCACACTTGGATAGATATGCAAGGGCAGAATGGCCTATTCATTAGTAAGTCGAGAAACAGCCTTGAACAGAAGAGAAAATAATAACGAAATGCAATGTTCTGCTGAGGCAAGCAATTCGAGTAATGAGGCCTAGTTCAGGCACAGTCTAAGCTGCCAAATAGGGATTACGAAATGCAAAATGGAGTCACACTCGCTAACTGAAGCCTGCACATTATGGGGGTATAACTCAGTGGGTTGCATAACGTGAATATAAATGGCGTCTATTTAGCCACACACTGCTAACCTAATATAGCATGAAACAAATGCATTGCAGGAATGGGAATTTCAAACCTAACATGTCTGAAGCAAAGGAGACTTTCAAATAGAGTTGTGTGCCCTCATCAAATTGGTGAATCTTGATGCTGTTATCTGTGAGTAGAGCACCAAGCTGCTCCATGTACAGGCTGAAGATTACAGGGGCAATATGGAACCTAAGGGGACTCCGCATGTCATATGGATCTTTTGGTAGTAGAGGTGTCCGTGTGATCAAACTGGTGCTACTTGGAAAGGTAGAAGGAGAACCAGTGAAGAGCATTGCCAGTGACTCCCATGCAAGACTCCAAGGTTCGTATGAGGGTGGATGGTCAACTGTCTATTTACTTACTGCCTAGGAATTGGGTTACGTCTCTCCTTGTTACTGCTTTCATTAAGAAACTAGTTTTTTTGTACCCAGTAAAAACTAGCTCTAAATCAAAATACAATTTATTTTAGGCAGTGTTGGCCAGTAACTTTGGAAGAACAACAAGTTATAAGTGATGAGGGGATTAGGGGTGACATTGATAGGCTATTGTTTAGCCCCTTATACATGCCCAGGGGGAATTATGACACACTTAATTGAAGTAGGTTACTGAAGCTATTTGCTTCACTTCCCATTTTAACTAACTTTAGTTCAAATTTCACCATGTAAGTGGAATGTATTGAGTCTGATTTGGGCCCAGAAAATGAATGCAGCAAAGTCAATTTTAGCTAACATACCTTAGTTGATAGAGGTTTATTAGAAATTAAGGAATTTGAGAAACTTGGGAACCCAAAGAAGAAACCAATTGCAAAGTTTATATCCTAGGCTGTTGTGTCTACTGGTATTAAGAGAGGTCATAAAGATAATAATTATGGTGTGGTATTTAGTACCAAGCAACAGCTTGTATAATTTTGTCAAATGATAGATCCTGGGACAGACTAGAAAAATATCCGTTATAGGCGAGCAAATAAATGACTAGGCTATCATCATATTAATGAAGGTCAGAAAACATGTTACGATCCTTCATCTACTGATGATGAAGTCTATTTAGAAGGTGCCACTACAGTATTAGGCGATTGGGTCACTCATTCAGCTATGATTATTTGGTTGTTATGTTTTGTTAGATAAGTTTCAATGGTGGTCTTCCTATTTATAAACAATGCTAATGCTAATTGCCTTCACGAAATATACAGAGACATATAGAGTCTTGTGATGTCACAGATATTTGGAATTATGATAAGAAAGATGTAAGAAGTTCAGTGGGGAAAAAGGTGGACTAATTATATATTTTAAATCCACCTCAGGTATTGTTTGTGAATTAATAGAGATTAGTTCTGTACAAATACTAGCTGTAAAATGTGCATGATCAATCCAGAGAGCAAGCAACCTTGGATTAATACTGTGCAATGTATTTCTTCTGACATACCCCAACTTGTGGGAGGACGTTGCTGCTATTTTTATACATGAGTTAAACATCATGACTGAAGAGCATGAGGGTTACATATTTAACATTCCATGTAATCTAAATTGTAATGCGTTTAACTCAGTTGACAACACAAGGTAGGATTTTCCTAGAAAGGATACGTGGGGCATTGCCACAGTAATAGGAATGCTGAAAAGAAGATTTTATCATGGATCCTGGTTTGGTGAATGATTATATGGGAGCACATCCCAAGCCATTGAATGGGACAATGTCTAAAGACCAGATAGTACAGATAACACATGTCTATTCAGCAAGAGGAAATACCATTTTAGACCAACCTTTGATGAATACCGCTTCCTTTAGAGTAGCTCTGGAGTTTGAAACTGTACCACTATGAGTAAACAGTCATTTACCTAAAGTGACTAACCTAAAACCACCTACAAATAATACAGCTATTTTCAGGCTGTAGAATGCCTATCTGCTATTGAATAAGAAATGATGTTAGATGGACAACTAAGCAAAAGCAATAACATGACTTAAAGGACAGGGCGGCCATTGCAGAGAGCTCAAGCCATTATGTAGCCTGGAGACCTTTATGTAGACAGGTGTGCAACCTTTTGAGTCTCCCATCATATACCATTACAACGGAGTTAAAACTAAAACTAAGAAAATTAGACAGGGATAGTTTAATGACTATTGTAGTTGATTAAGAAAATAAGTTTGACAGAGTATGATAATTAACAGAGAACCGTCTAATTGAATATGAGCAAGAGTTAAAATAGCTCCAGAAGGGCTTATAAGAAGTTATTCTATAATTCAGAAGGGTATTTTAAGAGTCTGAAGGTGCAAACTCCACTTCACATGCAAAAATATGAAACAAATGGTGGGTGTTGGACTTGGCCCTTTTTGCAGGGTCATCACAGAATGTTTTGCCTTCCTCCTATAGTTTTTCTGACCTGTTGTTGGTGGTTTTCTGACTCTGGGCACTTTATCACTGCTGATCAGTGCTAAAGTGCATGTGCTCTCTCTTGCAAACTTGGTAAGATTGACCTACACCTGTTTGGCATATTTAATTTACCTGTAAGTCCCTTGCACAGTGGTATCTAATGTACCCAGGGCCTGTAAATTAAATACTACTGGTGGGCTTGCAGCGCTGCTTGCCTCACTCACCTAAGTAGCCTTTCAAGAATGTCTCAGGCCTCTGCCACTGCAGGGCCTGCACGCGCATTCTACTGCTGCCATGACGTGGCATATAAAGTGGTTGCCACGTCTGCAACTCCCCTTTTACTACATATCGGTCACCCCTAAGGTCGGCCCTAGCTAGCCCTATGGGCAGGGTACGGTGTAGGTAAAAGGTAGGACATGTGCTTTAACTGCGCGGCATGTCCTGGTAGTGACAAACAGACTATTTGGTTTCTCACTGCTGTGAGGCTGCCCTCTCATAGGTTTGCATTGGGGATTCCCTGATATGTGCTTCAGTGGTAATTTCTGATCTGAGAGGGGTAGCCTGACTATGTTTAGTAGGTTTGGAATAGGAGTAATAAATTCGGCTTATTGGTGAAAGCGGATTTATTATTATGCCTTGGCTGGTAAATTCCGTTCCACTCACTGAATTTGCGGAATTTGTGTAATTTCGCTTATCCCGGAGAACGCGGAATTGGCCAAAATTCTGCGTTCCGCAGCTTCGGGGACTTTTTTGCTTGTTTGCAAAATGCGTGTTCGCGAGATATTTCCCCCCGAGCACGCAAACAGTGTTAGCGAACAGGAAAAAAGCATCGCAAACAAGCAATTCCGCGTGCTCGCTGAATTTCTGCGTGCTCGCGGAGATTTTTTACCATATCGCGGAGCTTTGCGTAGCGCGACTACGCAAATTCCGCCCACCCCTATTTATTGTTACTAATTTAGAAATGTCACTTTTAGAAAGTAGGTATTTATGTGTTCTTAGATGTCTTTGTGCCCTGCCTGGATGTATATTGACTGTCTGGTTCAGACTGACAGGGGAGAGGGGATGTGCATTTACTCCAGCTAGTCTCTAGGGGGGCTGAGGTGTGTCCTGCCTTTCCTGGGTCAGTCAGCTCTAGGCTGAATAGACCTTGACTAAATTTAGAGTAGCTGGATGAGTTTTCCCTTACAACTGAATAGGCCCGGTCTGCATTTGGAGTGGTGGAAGTTGTAGCACCTGCACTTGAATAGTGCTAATAGTTCCCCTCTTCTCCCTGACCTTCAATCACACTGTATAGATGGGGTCCCCAATTTTTGCTTAACCCTGAATAGTGCTGTGCCTGACTTCCACAATAATGGCTCTGCCCCCTGGGGTGTGTTTGGGGCCTGGGCTGAAAATGTGAATGGGGGTGTTGTGCACTTCAATAGTGGTTGAAGTGCCCTCCAGAACAAAGACACTAGTACTATAAGTACAAGGGCTGTGACTCCATGAAAAAAAGAAAACACTGTGTGGATTTGGAACCAGACGCTGCTGGTTCTGTAGGCTGCCCCAGCGGATTACTGGGCTACCAGGAAACCGCCATCTGGACTTTGCCTTTGTGTGCTTGCATGAGCCTGCTCGGGGCCCCCAGTGATCTCCCAGGGCTTTTGTGGCTTGCCCTGTCTGAGTTGCAACAGCCCATGGTGAGCGCTGTGTTATTCCCCTCTCTCTTCATTTTTTTTTACACCAAGCACGTGTTGAGTGTTTTAATTTTCACCCAGCATGGTGGGGAATGGGGTTTTGAGGTTACTCGGACCCCATGACTCGTGCTTCAGGAAAGCGTTCCCTGTGAGGCAAAGAAGGCCGGTGGTGATACCGGCTGCCCTGGCCTACACTTCATAAACAGAAGCCGCTGTGAGGAGGGGCTGCCCCGGCGTCTCCTGACGCGGGGCCAGAATGGGATTTCAAGGTTGCCTGGCAACCTGCGGTGGTTGGGTGTGACCCTGCCCGATTCCCTGGAGGACCTTTAACCTGCCTGGAGCCTTGCCACAGTCCACAGGTTGCCGTAGCACCCAGCCAAAGGAGGAGTTCACAAGGTGGGATAGGGTCGATGGAGACTTTGTTCAATGTCCCGCCTGCCGGGGGCGTGGAGCTGCAAGAGTAGCCTGTGAGGAGCAGAACATGTCTCATCCCTCCTGCTGCAAGGAGCCCAAGGGTGAAGGTAAGGACGAAGACTTTGCCCTGTGCCAGCTGGGCCCTAAGGGCTTGCCCTGGATTCTGCCCGTGGTTGGCCACAGGCACCTTTTCTGCCGTGCCCCACTGAGGAGGGCTGACGAGTCCAGGGGGGCAGTACCGAAAGTTACCAAAAGTTCCCGCCTTTGAGTGGTAGGGGGGAGACCCAGCAAGGCCGCACCACTGAAGTTGGCATTGTGGAGGGAGTCTCCAAGAAGGCCCTCCTTCATGTGGTTTAAGGATGGGCCGCACTGTTGTTTTCCAGTCCCGAGGGGCCATTTTCAGATTCCCACTAGGGTGTTTTCGCAGCAACTGAATAATTACCGCATTCCTGGGTATAGGCGGGCAGGTAGCCCAGAAGCCTACCGGGAGAGGGATAGGACTACTGCATAAACTGTAGTGAGAGCACAAGAACCACTCTTAGTGTGATTATAGCTCATGGCCTACTGATGATGCATGTGTTATACCATGCAGTTTATGCCCTGATGTGGATATATGTGGCAGTACAGTGCCAGTAACGATATTTCCATAATATGTGCAATATACAAGTGTTTACTTTAGTGCACTACTGATGATGGTAGGACAATTGCCCGATTGGCAAGGTAGTTCCTGATGCTTGTGGTGTTTATGACTGTGGCCCGATTGGCCAAGTGATTTGTGTAATCCCTGTGAAGTCAAGACACGTGCCTGGTGGCACAGTAATATATGTGATTGTGATCTAATGTGTTTTCATGGACAATACTAAGTATATTTTTATAGAACCTTGTGTGGAGTCTATTTTGTGGTGTGCCTAGGGTGTCACTCACGGTTGTGTGAGTGTCTTGCGCAAATGCTTTACACAATGCCTCTGGGATAAGCCTGACTTCTCTGCCAAGCTACCAAGGGGGTGATCTTCAGTGGGTAACTCCCTTACCCTGACTAGAGTGGTAGCTTCTGCCTGGCTTAGATGCATACCCTAGCCAACCAGAAACAACTTTGCTAAGAGTGGGCCATTGTGCAAAAACTGGTGGCTGAACAAAACAAAAAGCTTATACAAACATAAGTAAATATCAATGGAAAGAACACATTGAAAAGCTACAGAGGGCCTAATGCTCAATATCACAATGCTTATGCAAGTAAAATATCAGGCTTGGTGAATGACTATATAAAGGTGTGTAGAAGAAGAAAAGGAAATAATAATCATGAGCTTAAATCCTTTAAGGGCCACAAGCCTTAATGGTCTATCAGCATGGGGTCCAAAAACTGTCCGGTCTTTTTGGGTCAAGCAAATTATTATTCTATTTAGTTGAATAATCACTAACTCACAGCTCCTGGTTTCGTGGCAAGGAAGCCTTTTAGTCCCGGTCCATAAGAAGAAAAATAGGAGTAAATTGATTTATTGCAGAATAATCGCCTTACTTGATATGGAGTGCACAGTCTATGCTAAATCTAGTTTAGCCCTTTTAGATAATTGCCATCCAGAACTCCAAGTATAACACTGTTCTCAAACTGCACATAGACGAGGGATGGGCACAAATTATCATATCTCCTAAATGTTAATGCCCTCCATAAAAGGTGGTAAGCTTGAATTTTTGCTTCATTGACTCTGGTAATCCTTTTGATCATGTGGATTGAAGCAAACTGTGGTCAAAGCTGTTTAACTTAGAAATTGCTTCAGGCCTCTTCCCATTTTTGGAGGACACCTAAAGTGACATTGGGATAAAAGTACTTCCGAGACGGAAGGAATTTAAACTAGATGAAAAAATCTAATAGTCAATGATAGGGGTGCATTTTGTGACTATTTGACATATTCATTCATTCATTCATCAAATCTTTATTTCGGTCACTATGGACCATAAAAGATACAAAAAAAATACAATGTCAATTTAACAGTAAAACATGAACAATAATAGTTTCAAGATAAAATAAACACTTTTAAGCTGTAATATTACCTAACATATCTGAACAATGAATACCTCGTAAAAACAGTCATAAAACATTTAAAATGAAGTTTTATCTGGACATGAGGCGATTGCGAATAAACCATGCTGAGGTTAAAAATTTGGCTACGGCACATACAGTAGGGGCAGACAGGTCGGATTTTAGGATTCTGTATGCAGGACGGTATTCCTTAAAGCCTAAGTTCCTGAGGAGGGGCACAAGCCAATATTTACGTGGTTTGTTATATGCAGGACAGAAAAAGATCATATGTAAATCGTCTTCTCTCGTGAGAGGGCAAGCCTGGCAGTTAGGTGTAGTCTGCGTGTTAAGTCAGTGCTCTGTGTATGCCCTCAACGGAAGTGATCCATAGCGCCACTGTAAGTACAATATGCGTGTTAATGGTGGAGCAACATCATCAAGGACCAGTTCCAGATGGTAATGGTCCTTGAGAGCAATAAAATGAATGGACAACGAGTCTGGACGAAGTGATTGGAATGCTGCCTGTAACTTGTACTCACGGTAAGCGTCGGCCAATGATCTACGAGAGATCCTTGGACAGGCGCTCCGTGGGTCAAGCCACAACTCTGGACTCCCCATCGCTTCAAAGGTGTTCTTAATATATTTAAACCAAGGTATATGCAACACCTTGGGGAAGCACAGAATTTCTTCTAGTTCTGCTCTATAACTGGATAACTCTGGTGAACTCCAGACTCTGCGCCAGTACATCAAGGGCCTCAGTCCTAATTCTTCAGAGATTGGTCTTAGACCAAGATCCAATCTCAACGGGAGGAGCGGGGTGCTTGATGGTAAGGCAGTCAGTTGTCGGATAAAGTTGTTCTCGGTTATCTGCAACTTCTGACATGCTACATGTCCCCATATCTCACCCCCGTAGATTACTGCCCCTCTAGCCTGTGTTTTGTAGATATGGTGAGGTGGGCCGAGAGGCTTGTAGGAGGATCTTGAGATCAGCTTAGTTATACCACCTGCGAGTTGGGCAAGTTTCAAGTTTGCTCTGGTAATATGCGTATCCCAGGTCAAAGATTGATTCAAGGTAACACCTAGATATTCAAATGTAGAGACCCGGGCCAAACTTTCTTGTCCGATCGAGGGGTTTGGGCGGGTTGTAAGGGGTGGGTTGAAGGTCATAAATTTAGTTTTGGTCGCATTCACCTCCAGACCACGAAGCTCACAAAAATTAATAAATCCATCCAAGATTCTCTGGAGGCCCATTGGTGATTTTGAAAGCAGGAGGGTATCATCCGCAAACATGATTGCGGGTACCCTCCTGCCATTCAGCACTGGGGCGTCAATATAGCTTAGCCCTGTCAGGAAGTCTATAACACCGTTCACGGAGAGGCAGAACAGGGTCGGTGCAAGCACACAGCCCTGTCTGACCCCCGTGTCCACGGGAAAGTTCTCTGTTAGTGCACCTCCCTTGCCACATCTGACTTTAGCATAGTTGCCCTGGTGGAGCCTCATCAGCATAGTTAAGATATCGCCTGGAACATCTAAATCTTTTAGTACCAGCCATAATTTTGCACGGGGGACCAAGTCGAATGCTGCCCGCAGGTCAACAAAGACCGTATACAGCGTGCCTCTGCCCACAGTCACAGTTTTCCAGTATAAGTGATTGAATCGGAAAATCTGGTCTATTGTAGAGACGCCTTCCCTGAACCCAGCCTGGAAAGGGCTCAATATATCCTTCTCTACAATCCAAGTTTGGAGACGATTCAATAGTAGTCTACCAAACAACTTTTGTGTGACATCTATTAGGCTGATTGGTCTATAATTGGAAGGGAGCAGAGGGGATCCCTTTTTGAATATTGTGACAATCTCTGCTCCCAACCAAGTATTTGGGACCTCCATGCCGGCCAAAATGGAATTAAATAAGCACAGTAGGTATGGCGCCCAGACCGCTGGTTCATTTTTAAATAAGTCACCAGGCAGTCCATCAAGACCCGGTGCCTTGCCTGGTGCTAATCTGTCTATCGCATCATGTACCTCCCTTAGAGTAAAAAAGTGCCCTCTGGTATTATCAATAATAAAATTGGACGTCTCCGATTGATTTAGTGTCCTATATAGGGACTTAAAATGATCGCGCCATGCATCAGCTGAGATATTAGGTTCAGTTGCATCAGGTAGTGTATCTGTCCCTGTGTTTACGAGGCGCCAAAATAAGCGGGAATCACCTTTTGCTAATGTCAATTTTATTTTCTCCCACCTATTGTGTTCCCATTCCTTTTGAGCAGCGCCAATCATGCGTTTGTAAACTGAGCGCCTAGCCCTGATAACCTCAGTCCCTAAACCCTCTTTCAGTGCAGCCAGGAGGTTTGATTTAGCCTTCCGGCATGTGGAGTTATACCATCTAGGAGTATGTGGGCATTTAGTGGGTCCTCCCTGTGTTGTAAAAAGAATGTCAGATAGTGCCAGGGTTAGGTCTGTATGAAGAGTCCCCCACTCATTCCAGTTATCAGGGCAATCAATTTGATCAATGACTTCCAGAGCCTTAATAAAAATAGGAATCGCCCGGGCATAAAGACTGGGGAGATTGTCTGGATTAAGAAGTAGTCTTTCCCATCTCACTCTCCGTCGGTTGTTGGTAATTGTTAGGCCCGCCCGAAGTGACGTGGTCTGCTCCCTCATGACCTCACAGTCAGGTAAAATGTATTCTGCTTCAAGAGCACGGTATATTTATCCAATCTCCCTTAGGGGTTTGAATGTGCTAAATGCTACTCGCCAAAACCGGTTCCGATTCTTGCAGTATGTTTGTGTATGCTGTTAACCTTGCCTTATAAGACCATGCTCCAATTCGTCTATTGAGATTATTCAACAAATGGAAAGGTTTACAACAGAACAGTCTATGAATATAAATTTGTCAGTGACTAAGGTTATTTTACATGGCAAAACTTACAAGTCTTTTAACTGGCATATTGCCATTGGAAACATAGACCTGAACACACATTGTGATATTTGGGTATGACAACAGATAATTATTGATTGAAATAGGGAGAAATAGGACATTTTGGTCTCCCAAGGAATAGTTTTACCAGTATAACCATTAAAAGTGTTTAGAGCAAAGGTTAGTTCTGTATTGGGCTATCACATGATGACATTTGTTGAGGAGTGCAATGAAACCTAAAACAAGCTGGAAATGAACTTTTTGAGAACTATCTTCAATCTAGGAACTTGTACACCTCACCTGGTTATGTGACTAGAATTTGGTCAAACTGTTGCTCATGTGCAGGAAGATATAATTTCTCTGAAAAACTTTCTTAGTTTAAAGAGGGTGGCTTGTGAGGGCCTATCAAATATTAAGGTAAAGATATATTGTAGGAGGTGCTCAATAAGAACGTTTCCTGTTCTCGCAGCCTCTTTATGAGTAAAATCACATAAAGATATAAACTTATATTCTGAGATGACACTAACACAACTTAGAGCAGGTTTTAAAGTTGCTGTGAGTAGACAGGTTTGCAATGTAAGCTTTGTGACTGATAAGAACATCGGACACAGTGGGAGGCAGATCACAGGACTCCAGGGGCCACATGTACAATGTAAAATTGCATGCGCAAATGGGTTTGCGACACGTTAGCGCATGCACTTTTAGTCTGGGCAATGTATTTACACTATTTTGCGAGTCGCAATCACATTTGCGACACGCTAAATAGTGTACCGTGACTCGCTATTAGGAAGGGCCGCTCCCTTCCTGATAGAAACCGAAGAGCCATGTATGAATGTTTTGCGACCGCAATTGCGGTCGCAAAACACTTGAAAATTACCGCCCTCTTCAAGAGGGTAGTAATGAAGAAGTAAATGGGTAGAGGTCCCCAGGGAACCCCTCCCCCTATGTGACTGGCCCCTAAAAAAAAAGTTATGGGCAGGAAGTGGCACTAGGGACCACTGCCTGTCCTTTAAAAATGAAACGAAAATGTTTCATTTTTTTTTTTTGAATGCCTCCTGTTTTCCTTTAAGGAAAATGGGCTGTATTGGAAAAAAAAGCTGCTTTATTTAAAAGCAATCCCAGACATGGTAGTCTGCTGAGCCCAGCAGGCCACCATCCCTGGGAGGGCCTGTCATTCCCAATGGGCTCGCAAATTGCGAGAGGGTCATTAATATTAATGAACCTCGCAATTTTTGACCCCATTGGGAATCGCAAACAGTGTAAAACACACTGTTTGTACATGCAAAATAGCACCTCGCAAATTGCGAGTGGCAAAAGACTCGCAATTTGCGAGGCGCAATTTTGCACGTCGTACATCTGGCCCTGAAGGGCACATGCATCAACCAAAATACCGGTCGCAAACGGGCCGATTCGCAGAATTGGCTCCTTTGCGACCGGTATTTTGGCATTTGGGATGCATCAACCCAAATGCAAATTCGCAAACTAGGTAATCGCAATTACTTATTTTGCGAATGCATTTTGGGAATCGCAATTTGCGATTCGCAAAATACAGGAAGCATGGAAAAATTACGACCCTGCTTAAGAATTCGCAAATGACCACAAACATCAAGATGGTGGTAATTTGCAAATCTTAAGAAAAATGCTTTTTTGCATTTTTTCAAGTGCCATGTGGCGCACTAACATGCCCTTAGGGCATGTATGTGTGCCACATGTGCACACTTACCTGTATTGGGGTGCATCAGGGTGGCCTCTTAGCCCCCTATCACCCTTGCAAATTGCATGCGCAATTTGCGAGTACCTATTTGGTACTCGCAAATTGCGAATGCAGTCCCATTCATTCCTATCGGCCTCTTGGCCCATAGGAATGAATGGGAAGCCATTCCTTAATTGCGAATCGCAATTTGCTAATCGCAATTAAGAAATGTTAAGGATTTGCAAAAATCTTTGTGAATTCTTCATGCATAGGTATTTGAGATTACCAAATAGCGAATCCTTGAAATGCGCTATTTGGTAATCGCAAATGATTACCTTGATGCATGTGCCGCTAAGTTTCTTGTCCCAGGATTCCAAAGCAACCTGACGTGTTTTATGATGCATCACATCATGAAAAAAAAATGTTATTTAACCTCATTATGTTCCTATCTGAATTGGTTAGATGTATTTATTGTATGTCAGTAGACAAACTGATAACTACCAATCATATGAAGTAGATCCTAATATCTATGTGTACTTTATATATCTTTACCCGACTTTCGAAGGTTGAAGGGTGCACTAGAGTTAGTACTGAGTAAAGTAAGTGATGAAATATTTACTAAAGTTGTTAGTTCTGTGAATATTGTGTTCACTTGCTAAACAAATGCAAGACGTTTTAATGATTAACTTCGGTTGACTCTTTGAGTTTAGGCACATGAGTTTTGAAAGTAAATTAATTGTCAAGGTTTTATGAGTATTTTTATCAATGAGTAACTATTGCTCCTAGCTTATACTATTGGGCCCTCTGATTTTTTTTTTTTATCGTATGTAAAATGTATTATGTGATTATAGTTGAATGATTGATCGGTATGATGCTATAAAATACCTTGAATTGTATTTATATTTACCATTTAAAGTATCTGTTTCCCATCTATTTCAAACATGCATACGTTGCGGCGTTAAATGCAATACATGGGTGGGCCATCAACTTTAATTTTTCCAGATAGTTCCAATCAATTGCTAATGAAAAGTGACAGACTGAACAAAACAAAAGTATTGGTATGCCAATAAATGCATACAGAAGGTACAGCACAGGTAAATGTTGTGTTGACATTCTTTTACCCTTTTATCATTGTTCCCTATTATTATTCGTAATTGATACCTTTCTGAAATTGTGAGGGAACATAAATTCCATATTTTTCAGTGTTCAACTTTGCTAGTTAAGCTGAAAAACATCTGCACTTATCTTTGAACTTTTGAAGCGCAGAAGCCGTGGTCAGGATTATGACTGGGTGTATGAGAGGTTGGCACTGGCTAAGGGTCTTTGAGGATGTGCAATATTTACCATTTGTGAATCAATCTTTAAGGAATTGGAAGTAACGGGGCTGAGCTGAATATTTGAAATCCATACAACTGATTTTCATGTACATAAGATAAGCAAGGGTTCAGAGACATTAGTCTGGAATACTCTATTGACAGGTTTTAACGCTTTGGTCCTATTTTGTATAAACAAATGAGGCCTATGCATGATAAGTCAGAAAATATGTTTGACCCTATGATTACATTTAAAAACATCAAAGATTGCTATATGTTGGAGTAACTGTGAGGTAGATTTCTCATGCGGTTTGTGCATTTGCTTTTATTCTGTTTTCCATTCACTTCATATTTTTTACAGCTCTGTTGATCTGGAAGTCCGAGGCTATAGACCTGCATTTGCCATACTCGGACTGGTATTGCACAAATCTCTCTCTCTCTCTCTCTCTCTCTCTCTCTCTCTATGCATGCACTCAGTCGGCCTTCTTGAATATGTACAGCTATGCTGGCATTGCTAGTGTGGGCTGGCCTATAGACATTTCCAATGTTAGATTCACTCGCATTGAGGGCTATTCTCTATCTTCGAGGGTGTGTGTCTTTAGCCTTTGAGGTTGAGAGGTCCCACAATCCTAGTAACAGCAGTGTCATCTAAAGTGAAAGTAGTGGGCAGTAGATCATATTATACCAACGATGTTCAATCCCCCGTTCGACTTTCTTCTTCTGCCAGGAGTTATTTCAGGATGAAACCTTAACTTATCATAACTTAACATAAACTCCTTACACTTCAGGTGGGGATGGTCTTCACAGTGTGAGGGAGCTACCATCTGCCTAATTTGTCACAGAGAAAATACATCTCTAGGGTGATTTATTCACCGCACTTAACATTACTCTAAAGTGGGGATAAAGAAATTGAGAAATGGGGAGGACTTGGCAGGAGTATAATAGGTTGAGTAACACTTACAGTAGAGTTTTTGGTAGCGATCGCCTGTGGGTTAAGGCTGTATAATCATCAAACACCCCTGAAAGAGCATTTTTGAGACAATTGACAGTTGACAACCGTACCATATTAAAGCATAGTAGTGGTCTCAAATGGTAATTTGGGATAAGCAAATTAAAGAATTTCCGTTATGGTGCAGTTTCTTAAGAAAAAGAAAAGACTTCTGAGAAGTCCACACAACATAACTATGGTTTGTACTGAGTCTCTGTAATGCTTTTGAAAATGCACTCTGGCCAAAGCAACCCCTCAGTGACGGATCAGTGAGATAAATATTTGAGCATAGAAAAAGACATGAGAGATTGGAGCTCATGGGCTGTGGCTTAGGAGCCAGAGGGAATGGCCGCCGCTCTGAGGAGCTCCGGGAGAGCGTAGAGCGTTGAGACTCCTCCAGGCTCCCAACGTGGATGTGTGGCTTCCAGGACCGCATTTTCATGCAGAGGAACCTCTCTTGTGTGAACTGGAATCATCGCGGAGGCACGGGGTGAGAGTGCAGAATGTTTTTTCGGCATTAGATAACGACCGCAGCTCGTTGCTGAGTCGCGGTGGCCATTTTACGTGTCTGCCGCTTCCCGCGCATTCCGCTGAGCAATTTGACTGACATTTCGCCCTGAAGTATGTTCCACTCTGCTCAATGGACTATTGCCAGCAATTTTACCCCGTTTTTCACCTCCTCTTAATTCTCATTGGCAGTTTTGTGTGTTTTTCAGCGCTTATAGAGCGATTTTTCAGGCTTCCTCAGAAAAGATAAATGTTTTCCTGGACACCATTTTAGATTTCTTCTTTGAATTTACTTACCACTTCGTCTTTGCCATGCCCACTGGAACTTAAGCAGTAATGTTTCCTATTTTTCTTGGTCACTGAACATATATGGAAGTTATGTTTATCCTTGGCATGTATTAGCTGACTTTTTTACTTCTCCTCAGCATTATTCAGTTTTCTCTTGGACGCCATTTTACGGTCTTGTATACAGCTACCTGTTATTTTCTTCACTCATATCTTTTGAGGCAATGGCTCGCTCCAACCGCAGTAATGCACAGCAACTAAATACTAACTGCACGTCGTTGGAGGACAGTAACCCTTTCAGTTTGTTACAGGACAATATGGATGAAACACTTAATGACTCTGTTGGGATAAAAGGCTCCTCTCCTAACATTACTTGTCCAAGCTCTAAACCTAACTCTAAAATACCTTCCACATCAGGAAAGCGAGTGACGGCAAATCCTCCTTCCCCCACCAATTCTTCCTCCTTCATCTCCATGGAGCTTTTACTTGAAGAAATACGCTCGCTCAAACCATACATGACCAAAACAAATGCTCGTCTTCAAAGCCTTGAAGATAATTGGTCCCATGCCGAGCAACAAGTTGCGGATCTTGAGAGAAGAGTGACCTCAGTGCAGGTAGTCTCAGACCAGGTTCCTGGCATGCACAGAAAAAAACCAGTATCTTAAACAACAGGTTAAAAATTTGGGAAACCGTAACAGGCGCAACAACCTACGTATTTACGGTCTTGCGGAAGGTCTCGAAGGTCCTGATCCTATATACTTTTTTCAATCCTTTCTGCCAACAATTCTTGATCTCCAAAGTTCTCCTCCATTGAATATTCAGCAGGCCCATCGCTTAGGTCAACTTTCTCGCTCCTCCAACTTCTCATCATCATCAACGAAACCTAGAGGTGTTATCCTTTACTTCCTAAAATACACGGATCTGGTCAAAGTTATCCAGTTATCTTAAACAGAAGGGGAAACTTACCTGGAACGGTTCCAATCTCTTTCTTGCGCAAGATTACGCCAAAGCTACTGCGGATCGTCGCAAAGAGTTTTTGGATAGGAGCACTGCTCTTCGTTCCCTGAATGCACATTATAGACTGTTTCATCCTTGTCTCTTCAAAGTCACTTACAATAATAAAACGACAAACTATGAAGATCCTGCACTTCTTCAACAATTCCTTAACACCTGCAGGGATGACTCCATCGACATTCCCCATTTATAATTGTCTTGACTGTCCCATTAATCTGTGCCGTTAATTGTATTCATTCACCTTTCCTGCTGTATTTGGTTACATTCTGAGACACCCTCCTAATGTTTTCCTTTTTCTTCTTATCAGGTGCGGTCTTGTGATCCTTTGTTCTATGACTTCTCTGTCTTATGCCTGGAGGCTGTTCTCCCTTTGCTGCTCCCTTTTGGAGTCTTCCGTCCGGTGTGCTATCTCCCTCCCCATTCTTATTGTCTTTTTGTGGTATGTCTTTTTGACATTTTTATGCATCTTCAAAGGTTGTCTGACTTGTTTTGTACCCCTGTTCAATGTTTTCTCCCTCCATATCTTTTTTCTTTCCCTCTTTTTTCTCTTCTTTTCTTTCCATTCTTCCTTTTCCCTTTTTTCTTTTCACATTTGGTGATCATTGTTTCATTCCTCTCTCTTTTCTTTTTCCAATCTGGATTTTCTTCTATTTCATTACTTGTCGTTCTATTTTCTATATTTATTTCAGTAATGAATTTAGTTTGCTTGAAATTTGCTTAATAACTGTTCATGTTAAATTTAACTGGTTACATTTGTGTTCTACTTTCTATCATTTTTTCAGTAATGAACTTAGTCTACTTATTGTTTGCATAATAATTGTTCAAATTAAATTTGATTGGTTACATTTAGAGTAGTTACATGGAATGTTAAGGGATTAAACAATCCTATAAAAAGGCAATGGGTATTATCGCATCTAGCTAAATTAAACACTGACATAGCACTAATTCAAGAGACACATTTATCTGATGCTGAAGTGTCTAAATTGAAACGATGTTGGGTAGGTAATGTTTTTTCTTCCCAAGCTCTAGGTAAGAAAAATGGAATCTCTATTCTATGTCATAAAAAGTACCAAGTATCAGTCATTCATCAAGAATGTGATTTGGAAGGTCGTTGAATATTAGTCAAGCTTCTCTTAAATCAAATACCTTTAGGCCTTTTCAACATTTATGCTCCAGTTACTGTTGATAATGTCTTTTGGACTCTTATATCAGAGAAGCTCCTTTTGTTGGACGATGAATATATTATTTTCGGTGGCGATTGTAATCAGATTTTTGACCCCATATTTGATAGGCATTCTTCTGTTAGATTTTCTAACACTAAGATGCATTCCCAATTTACTTCTACCATAAGACGTAAATCCCTAGTCGACATTTGGAGACTTTGTAATCCTGATACTCGAGAATTTAACTTTTATTCCCCTTCTCATCACTCACAATCTCGAATAGATTACCTCTTCTTTAGTACATCCTTATCTCAACAGGTTTCCCGTTCCGAAATCGGATCCATTTTAATCTCAGATCATGCTCCAGTTTTTATTGATTTTGATTTGTTACCCTTTACTTCTCATTCACGAAGATGGCGTTTCAACAACTCCTTATTATCTGATCCAAATTTCTCAAGCCAATTCACCTCCTTTACTTCTGACTTTTTTTCCCTCAATTCTACTCCGGATTCTATTCCTGTTATGATTTGGGACTCCTTTAAAGCTGTGGCCACAGGCTTTATTATAAAAAAAAAATCCCAGAAAAAGAAAACCTGTGAAGCTAAAAATTCCCAATTACTTGCTGAGATCAAACAACTTGAGTATAATTATTATCACTCACACTCAAGTTTAATAAATCTTCCACTGAAGCTGCTTCTTCATATCTTTTAAAGAGTAGCGCTAGTTATTATGTATGTCGAAATAAAATGGGGAAACTATTAGCAAATTACTTGAAAATACGGCGCTATCGGACTAAGATTGAGTCTCTACGTAATTCTGCTGGGATTTCCTTATTCAAAGAAAATGACATTTTAAACGAGTTTGTTTCCTTTTATAAACATTTGTACACTTCCGAACATCAACTGACTTCAACCAATCTCTCTATTTATTTTCAATCTATTGACCATCCTCCACCTGATAATACTGACTTTACATCTTTAGAAACGGATATCACGCTCTCTGAAATTACATATGCAGTTTCTGTTGTAAAACGGGGGAAAGCTCCTGGTCCGGACGGATTTACTATTGAATTTTATGCGCATTTTGCAAGTCTCCTTCTCCCACGTCTTCTATTACTTTTTAATTCATTTATTACAGCAGGCGCCTCTTCCGGTACCATTCAGGAAGCAATGATTTGTTTAATATCCAAAGATAACAAGGACCGTTTGCTTGGCAAAAATTCCCACCCAATTTCCTTAATCAATCTTGATTATAAGATATTTGCAAAAATTCTTGCTCTTCGTATTGATCCCATTTTACCTAATCTTATTGGCCTCGAACAATCGGGTTTTGTAAAAGGTCGTCTATCATCCGATAATTCCAGAGTCTTTTTTAATATCCTTAGTAAAGCTTCCTCTCTTGATTACCCTATTGCAGCTATAGCGTTGGACGCCGAGAAGGCGTTCGATAGGATTTCATGTTTCAGGCACAAAAATGGATTGGGTTTCCTCCTAAATTAATATCTCTTATTTCGTTATTGTATTCAGGTCCTAAAGCTTCTATTTTTGTTAATGGAAAAATCTCGGACTACTTTCCACTTCTTAGGGGAGTACTTCAATGGTGTCCTATTTAATTTATAATAGCATTAGAACCCTTTTTAACTAAAATTAGACAGGATGCTCAAATTTCCGGTTTTCGTCTTAATACCTCCCATGTAAAAATGTCTGTTTATGCAGATGATATTAGTTTATATTGCTCTAATCCTTCTACGTCCATTCCTGCTTTTATGAAACAGGTTGATATATTTTCTCAATTATCAGGCTATCGTCTCAATTCAGACAAGTGTGAAGTTCTTCCCATCAATGTGCTTTGCCTTAAACAGGATTTCATGTCTACTGGTTTTTCTTGGAAAACTTCTATGATAAAATATCTAGGCCTGTGGTTTTCTTCTAACATTCCTGAAACGCTAAAACTAAACTTTGCCCACATAACCAAAACTTTATCTGACTCTATTGATCGCTGGCACCCACTTTTTCTCTCTTGGTGGGGACGACTAGATTCCATTAAGATGATGCTTTCTCCTTTAATTCTATATATTATTTCGATGATTCCTTTACATATTCCTGAATTTTACTAAAAAAAAATTGATTCTCTTTTAACAAAATTTCTTTGGAAAAACAAATCTCCCCGAATAGCTCTATCCACTCTGAAGGCGGACAAGACTTCTGGTGGTCTTAAATTTCCTGATTTCAAAAAATATCATTATGCCTTCTCTTTAAAACAATCTTCTCGTTGGCTTTCTCTCGATCAGTATGTACACCCTCCAATCTGGTTGACTATAGAAAACTTTTTCTTGTCACCTTTCAATGTTAAGGAATCTCTTGCTTTTATCAACAATATTTCTTCCTCTCGAACTCCAATCATCTCTCACACTCGTAAAATTCTTGCTCCACTATTACCCTCCCCCTATCCTTCACATTCTTCATTAGATCAACAGCCCAATTGGCACAATAATTTATTACGCATTAAGAATCGCACCATTTACTGGACATCCTGGAGAATTAAGGGACTTCTTTGGATTTCTCAAATAATACTTAATAACATCCCTTTATCCTTTTCGGATCTTCAAACACAATTTTCTTTCCCATCTTCCTGTAAACTTCAATATGATCTTTTATATCCTTCACTCTCCCATTACCTTAGTTCCTTACCGCCAACAACTTCTCTTTCCTCCAGCTGCTCCATGCTATTTCCCTTAATATCAATTTCTTTCTCTGTTTCATCTCTCTACGAATGCTTATTTCTTTCTTCTGATAGGAACAAAACTAAAGCTGAATTGGCTTGGGAAAAAGATCTTACGGAATGTTGGACTACCCCTTTGTAGGATAAGCTGTGGCTCAAAATTCATAAGACCTCCAGAGCTGCTAATACTTCTCAAACCCTCTATTTTGTTTATCAACGTCTTTTATTTACTCCCGCTAAAATAGCCTCCTTCTCTACAAACTCTTCTTTTACTTGTTGGTCCTGCCCTTGCACAAATGCTGATTTTAAACACATGCTTTTTGATTGTACCCCATACACCACTTTTGGCAATTAGTCTGGTCTCAGATCAATAAAGTTTTTAAAACAAAAATTCCCTTCTACCCTTCCAATGTTTTTCCAGGCTCTTTATCACCTAACTGGCCCCAATCTCCCACTAATTTCAAAATAGTAGATTTGTTATTGGTAATAGCTCTTCACTACATAACTTTTAATTGGAAACAGGCTGACAAAGTCACTTTTAGAGCCTGGTGGAATGTCGTTTGTTTTCATCACAGAATTGATACCAGTTACATTTCCCCCATTTCTGTATCCATCAAAAGAGACCTTTTATGGCTCCCTATATCCACTTACTTAACTTACATTGCCTCACATAGTAATCTATTAGTCCAAACTTCAGATGAGGTTCGGAAACCCCCTTGATACACTTGTTGTCTTCTCTTTCTCTATTTTAATAAGTTCTCATTAATAATCCCTTAGGTGTTTTTCCTTATTATACTAGTTGATTTTTACCTCTCAAATTGTTTCTTATGCATACAGAAATTAATTCCATGTGCTATTTTTCGTTCTTTCACGATCATAATAGTGTTAAGATTGTAATAGTATATTTATTTTCCCTTTCCCTTGCTTCCCTCCCCTTTTTTACCATCCCCCTCCCCCTTTCCCACTTTTTTCATAGAATGATTCTTAATAAATGATTACCTTCTTGTAATGTACTTTGTTGTACATGTTGTTTATCCTTGTATTTTATTTGTTTTTGATGAATAAACTTAAACTTAAAAAAAAAGAGATTGGAGCTCATCCCTCAGGTGGCTCAACAAGGCCTTGTTGCCTGCACAACAGGAAAGCTTGGAGAAACGGTGAGCCTGATTACCAAAATAAACATTTCTAATTCATATTTTGTATGACATACACCTACTATGTACAACATGCACTCTAATTTCGAATTCACAAAGTCCCTTTCCAAAAGCACACGTACAAATAGTCCACATTTTGTTTGCATAATGTACTACAAAGGTTAATATTGTGCAAACAAAAAATAATGATAACATTTGAATCTGTGTGTTTCCAAATTCTGGGACCTAAAATTGGACAATGATGACTAAAAATTATTGTGGCACGCAAAGAGTGAAAGGGATGCCTAATGTGGGCAATGTGAATCATTAAATACGGATGTATGTCATTACAACGCACACTTTTACAACGCATGCACTTACAACGCATTTTTTACAACGCAACATCCACTACAACGCATTCCATTACATCGCATGACACTACAACGGGGTAAAAATTACTATTCTAACTCCAGGGGGTGCAACAGTAGGGTAAGTGTTGGATAGTGTAGGGGTTTTAATGTAATATTATGCGTCGTAATGGTATGCGTTGTAAAGGTAGTATGCGATGTAATGGAATGCGTTGTAAAGGTAGTTTTTAAAAATGCGTTGTAGTGTCATGCGATGTAATAGAATGCGTTGTAGTGGATTTTGCGTTGTAAAAATTGCATTGTAAGTGTAGTGCGTTGTAATAGTTGCGTTGTAAAGGTTGTTCCCCATTAAATACACCCCAAAGGAGGAAGACGCCCAGGACACCCCAAAGGAGGAAGCGCCCAGGAAGGGGGTTCATTCACTCAAGGAATGAACATACATCTACCGAAATAGTGTTCCTTGTGTGGCTTACTCAAAGTTCTCTCTGTTCAGCTTTTATGTGAGCTGCATGACAAAAAGACCACTTCATGGAATTGCAAACAAAAAAAAAAACATGCTTAATTGTGTGATTAAATAATGTAAACAGATTGCAAGCCAGTGGAAAGGTGAAGTGCAAAATAATATTTTAATAACAGTTATGTCAACAACAGCCATCAACACCAGAAGAGCACCCTGTTAAATGCAGTATTACAAGGCAACCGTAAAATAGCTAAAGTTTCAATAGTAAGCACACACCCAAATGCTAGTACAAACCGGAAGTGTCCTGCAATATGATCTGATGCAGGGCATCTGAGGCACAGCCCCACCTCAGCAGGTGGGCAAATCCAAGTGGCCAATAACACGCTGCTACAGTCCATAGTTACCTACTGGGAATCCACCCTTCTGTTCCACTCCACATGTGAATCTGGATATAGCTGGAGAATAATTATCTGAGCTGGAGTCATGGCAAATCCTCCTAAGTCTATTACATGGTCTGTAAAAGTGCCCATCAAAGTACATTGATACCTTAAAAAAACACTTCTTTATCCAGGAATACTGATTATGTTTTCCACACGATCCTGTGGGTGAGTGCCTCAGATCTGTGGGAGCTGCAGTATCATTTTTGTTTGTTTGTTAAAGAATCTTGTTCACTTTTGTTTCTTTACTAATTCATATCGCGTGGAAAATTTCAAATAATTATAGATCAAAACATTCACCGCCACAATTTCAACCGTATTTTTTCAAAAACCTTAGAGCTTTATCTTGAAAGCCATTTTTTTACACTGAACACTGCGCGCTGTCTTTCTTTCCTTGTATGATTCTATTATTGAGCGAATGAGTGATTGATGGAGGAAGCCTTTAATTCTCACTCGTGGCAGACGTTGCCCTGGGCACGCATCTCCCTGTGTTTTCTTCTCGCTCCTATCTGGTGAATGCTTATTGTCATGCATGATTGCAGCTATAGCCCTTGGCGCTAGGCCGCAAAGGAACATACTTAAGCCATGTTGCCGGATGAGACGTTTTAGAATATTTCGCCCCAGGCCTAAAGGAAGGGGAGAGACAACATTTGTCACATCAACCTGTCGCTTCTTCCCACGTGAATATGGCAAATAAATACAAGAGCAACAACGAATAAATAGTGGCGATGTACGGGGAGAATTTCAATGATAACATAAATCGAAAATAAATATTTATCTGCAAACAGTAACGCCCGGCCATCACATTCGGTTCGGGGGAAAAATCTTATTTGATCAAATTTATTCAGCTGTTGTCATCTGTTGAAGCTAAGTTTGAAACATGAGTATTTGGAAATATTAGCAAGATGTATCATGCCATTTTGCAATCAGAAACCCTGTACTTCAAAAACATCACAAGGTTTTCAACCGCATAATGTTTTTTTAGGTCTGGTCTTCGAATTTACAACATAATATGTATTAATTACTTACCTAAAAGAGCTTTCAGCCACCTCTTCATCCATTGGTCTATTGATGCGTCATTGTCATGTTTCTTCCACCCAATGCAACATACAGCATGGGGCAATGGGTCGGCCTACTTAAGCCACTGACTAACTGCAGTTTAAGTGACTGCATATCCGCACATAAGGTAGCTCCCTTCAATGCCAGCGCACGTTTGTTTTACTTTGTCATTTCTTTAATGCCAGTGTTGCCTGATGTGAAAGCAGGGCGCCTTCGAAGTGAGCACAGGGCACATTCCTGGTTATCAGTGCTGGTCTCCTGCCAATGCTGTTGTAAATTCCTTTTTGAACTGCCTTTGTTTATTTGTTTATTGTAGTCTTGGACTTAGTATTACCATTGTTTTTGCCAGTCAGTCAAAGGCTTTATTTCGATAAAAACATATCATAAAAGCTTCACAATTAAAAAGAATTTGATTTCATTGAACCATAAAATCCAATTTTTACAATAAAATAAGAAGCACATCATAAATAAGTATTAAGAACGAATTAAACAATTTCTTTAAGCCTTTTGCTTCTGATGCACCATGCCCATGATAAAAATTTTGAAAGGGCGCAAGCATACAAAGGGCGAGAGTCTGACATTAAAATACGTAACACCTCAGTGTGGTGCCTGGTTCCTAAGGAGCGACACAATTGCTTAAGCCATCTTCTTCTTGGGTGTACATACTCCTGGCATTCAAATAAAAAATGCGCCACAGACTCTTGTCTAGATATGCAAAAAGGGCAAAATTCTGTGGTCTGGGGGTTTCCACCGAGATGTAAAAGCATAAAGTGGGAGAGCCCCGGTCCTAAATTTAAAATAAAGGGTCCTGTCGAAAGGTCTCTCTATGATGTCAAGATATAATTCCCGGATCGGCAAGTCCTTGAATTTCAGAAAGTCCTCCGTGAGTCTGCCCAATGTACGGTTAGTGTTCCGTTGGGTCGCAATCCAGTTCCAGTATAAAATCTTAAGTGTAGCTTTCGGAGGGGAAGACCTATTTTCCCATGCTCTACTAAGCCCCAGGTTGCACAGGAGGGCTTTCATGTCTCTCAGCCATTTTATCCTATGCCACCCGGGAAGTGACATATCTTCAGAGAGACCTTTAGCATATTTAGCTAACTCCGGGACTCGCCACAACCGAGCCCATAACAGAAGGGGGTGAAATTTCACCAGATCACCAATGGGACGACAACCTAAATCAAGCATCAGTGTGATCATAGGGGTACCTTGGGGAAGTGACATAATGGCCCTACAAAACTTCCTCTCAGATCTTGACAGCTCACTAGTATTGCATGAGCCCCACAGCTCAGCCCCATAAAGAGCGGAGCTGACAACCCTTGCTGCGTAGATTTCGATGACAGGGGCTATAGGTCTGATTGCACAGGAGCGCTGCTCCTTCAAAAGGGCCCCTGTTACCCTCTTGTGGGCTAGCAACATCTTACATAAATGAGGAGCCCACTGCATATTATGCGATAAGCGGATCCCTAGGTAATCAAACACATCCACCCTCCCCAAAGGTACGGCATTCAACCTCGGTGGGCGCACAGGTTTTTTAGGGGGTTCATCACAAGATATTTCGTTTTATCAGTGTTGATTACCAGGCCCCGTTCTACACAAAAAAGCTGGAAGTTGTTTAGTAATTTTTGGAGGCCCATTGGGGATTTGGAGAGTAAGAGTGTATAATCCGCGAAGAGGAGGGTAGGGATACGTTCCCCCGCCAGGGATGGTTCGTCTGAAGGATCTTTCAGCAGATGTTCAACCACACCATTGACATATAAAGAAAAGAGGGTGGGAGCTAGAACACATCCCTGGTGAACCCCTCTCTCTATCGGGATTCTACTAGTTTTCTCTTCGTCCCTGCCCAGATCTTATCTGGGCAAAGGTGTTTTCATGCATCCTTACGATTAACAATAGTATGTAGTGGGGTACCCCCATGTCAGCAAGAACTCTCCATAGAGTCTCCCTGGGTACTAGGTCAAAGGCAGTCTTTAAATCGATAAATGCGAGATAAAGACTGCCCTTGCCCAGGACCACCACCTTCCAGTACACTAGCAACAATCTGAACGCTTGTTCAATTGTGCCAGTGCCTACTCTAAAGCATGCCTGGTAGTCAGAAAGGATGTTGTTTTCACCGATCCATTGTAGTAATCTGACCAACAACACCTTCCCGACCACCTTTTGAGTTATATCCAGTAGGCTTATAGGTCTATAATTGGACGGGTCGTCCCTAGCCCCCTTTTTAAAAATAGGGACAACCTCCGCCCCATTACAAGATGCGGGAATAGGTGCACCCCTACTGATAGCATTGAGCAGGCAATGGATGAATTTGCCCCATTTTGGAATATCTGAACGTAGCAGATCCCCGGGGATGCCATCTAGGCCGGCTGCTTTTTGGGGCCTTATGGTACTAATTGCGTACTCCACTTCTTTAATGGAAAAAACGGGATCTGCCAAATCTACATTGTTTTTTATAAACTTTGCCCAGAACGAAAACGAAACTTTATTGTGCTTAATTTGCTGCACCTAAGAACACCTTTATTTAAACATAGATGGAGAATAATTTATTTGGGTTTTAGCATCAAATATTTTATACTGTAAATCCTCTTTCCCCCCCTTTTCCCATTGTCAAGAATTCCTGTCATGCGAGGGGAGGAAAACGGTAACCAGCGAAAACGGACTACATCTCCCAGGATGCTTAGCGGTTGAGAGGTTATGTAAACAGGAGAGCTGTTACATAACTCAAGGAAAACACGCCCTTATGTAAACAGGAGAGCTGTTACATAACTCAAGGAAAACAAGCCCTTATGTAAACAGGAGAGCTGTTACATAACTCAAGGAAAACACGCCCTATAAAGGGAGGAACCGGGAGGTACAACGCTGTCGGATATTGTGTTTACACCGACGTACCTGCTTAGTGAAGAGCAGTGTTCCGGAGTGGTGCTCCAGTAAGGCAAGAACGGAGGTAGGTCGAGTCGTTACTCCCTGGGCCGTGTCTTGCCCCATCGTCACCTGTGAAGGACCCGGAAGCTCTACCGGATAACCATTGAGCTTCGATTTTTGACTCGGCTGAGTCAAAGCGCAGTGGCGCTTTTGCTGGTTGGAGTCGTAACTCCCAGCCCGACCAGAGATACAGGGACTGCCAGCTGTAACGCACACCAGGAGGTGTTTGCCGCGTTACAGACTCGGAAGTCCACAGGATCGATCGAGCGGCTGCTCTCGGTTCAGTCTTCTTTGCTTGTGATTGGGGTATCGGTGACGCATCACCAGGAGGTGACTCCGCGTCCCGGTGCAGTCTGAGGAAGAGGTTGAGCGGCTGCTCCCTTCAGGTAGAGACCCCGGCTGGGTGTTTCCCTGACTCCTCGATTCTCCCCAACACTCTTCGTGCCCCTCACAGCCTACCGATTGGCATTGTCGGCCATTTCATTTCTGCCCTCTGTTGGCATACGCCGGGATCGGCGTATATGCAGAGGACGGCTAGGACCATCCGTGCTGTGGGCTGGTAACGTACTTAGCCTGGAGGATTCCAGTGACTATAACCTTTGTTTATTCCTTGTATTAATTTTGCCTTCATTAAAATAACTAAACCTTCACAAGTGGTTGCGTTCTCATTATCGTGTCTGTTAAACGATCCTGAGACGTTCAGGGCGTTACAAAATATCCGACCTTAATAACACTAACTGTCTCCCGGTCGATAACAGACATGGAAACACTTGATGATGTGCTGGCTGCTTTAGCGACCGTGCAAATTGAATTGGCTGCCTCCAGGCAAGAAACAGCCGATGTAAAAGCCAGACTGGATGCTATCCAATTGGACCCGCTCACGCCCAGCACCTCCCTCACGAACCAGACCCCTGCGGTAGTAGTGGAAATGCCGGTAGCCGTCCCCTTGGCAACACCAGAGAGGTACAGTGGGGATCCTAACACAGTGCAGGTATTCCTCACGCAAGTGGCGCTACATTTATCGTGCAAACCAAGGGCGTTCCCCACGAGTCAGGCTCGTGTAGCTTTCCTTATATCCTATTTGGCTGGAAACGCGGCACAATGGGCCGTACCTCTGGTGAGCAGGGACGACCCCATCTTATGTGATTGGGGTGCTTTTCGCGAGGAATTCCTGAAAGTCTTCGACAGAAGGGCTGACTCGTACACGGCGGACCGTGAAATGCTTGAGTTGAGACAGGGATCCAACGACCTGGTGCAGTATCTCAACGCGTTCCGAAGGCTGGTTGCGGAAACCAAGTGGCCTGTTGCTAAACAGACGGCGCTCTTCCATCACGGGCTGTGCGATGAGCTCAAGGACGCCGTGGCTCATATTGACCCACAACCCAAGACATGTGAGGGCCTTATCAACCTGGTATTACGGCTGGAACATAGGCTAAGTGAAAGAAAGGGGGATCATGGGAGAAAAGGAAACTCCCTTCCATCCTATGTGACAGTGGGAAGTCCTGAAACTTCCACCGCATCCAAGGGAGAACCCATGGACATCGGCGCAATACGAGCGAGCCTCACAGCCACGGAGAAAGAGTCACGCCGTAAACAAGGATTGTGCCTATATTGTGGCAAAAAAGGCCACTACGTACGTGAATGCCCTGCCAAACCGAAGACGTCACGTTATCGGGCCAACCGGTCGGTAACAGCCGTGGTGGACGTACCGGCGGAAAACTAGAGGACTCCCAGACCAAAGAAGGGGCATCTCGGAGTCACTCATCCATCCCTTCACTTTCCAACTCGGTCACTAAGGGACAACGACACCTGTTTCTCACGGTGCACGTGGGAGTGCATGACCAGTGGATACCCGTTGTGGCCATGGTGGATTCAGGGGCCACTGGCATGTTTATGGACCACAACGAGGCATGCAGGCTAGGGCTAGTGCTTCTTCCCAAAGCTGTACCCGAAGACGTCTATGCTGTAGACGGAAGGCGATTGGTGACGGGGCCCATCGGGCAGCACACGGGGGTCCTTCCGATGAGATGTGGGAGGAACCATTTGGAACAAATCGATTTTAACATCATCCGAGCGCCCCAATATGGCGTCATATTGGGATTGCCGTGGCTACAGAAACACAACCCCTCTGTGGATTGGCCAACACATCGCATCGAACTGACGTCACCGTATTGCATCCTGCATTGTGGAATAAGAACGGAATCCCTTGACGCAGATGAGAGCGGGAGTCAGACGGTGGCTACAGCGGCAGAAAAAGATGTGGCTCTCCCCCAGGCTTATCACAGTTTGAGGATGTATTTGATGAGGTGAAGGCGGAAGTGCTACCACCACATAGACAGTTTGACTGCCAGATCGACCTGGTGCCAGGGGCCAGCGTTCCCAGCGGCAGGCTGTATGCCCTGACGGAGCCTGAAAACGTGCATCTCCGGGGGTACCTGGATAAACTCCTCAAGCTAGGATTCATCCGCCCGTCCAAGTCTCCGGCCGCCTCGCCACTCTTCTTCATCCCGAAGGCTAATGGGGAGCTGAGAGCCTGTGTGGACTTTAGGGCATTGAATGCGATAACCGTAAAGAATCGGTACCCCTTGCCTCTC
This sequence comes from Triturus cristatus, assembly GCF_964204655.1. Classification (NCBI taxonomy): domain Eukaryota; kingdom Metazoa; phylum Chordata; class Amphibia; order Caudata; family Salamandridae; genus Triturus; species Triturus cristatus. The sequence continues at coordinate 448,012,334 of NC_140595.1, forward strand.
ATCAGTGTACTTCTGGAACAGGTCAAGAAAGCTCGTATCTACACCAAGTTGGATTAGAAAGGGGCATACCATCTGGTGCGCATGAGGGACGGAGACGAGTGGAAGACCGCCTTTAAGACCAGGTTCGGCCTTTTTGAGTACCTCGTCATGCCGTTCGGTCTGTGCAACGCCCCGGCAGCCTTTCAGTACTTTTTGAATGAGGTGTTCAGAGAGGAGTTGGATATCTACGTGGTCGTATATATCGACGACATCCTCATCTATTCGTCCAGTGTGGAGGAGCACGTACACCACGTCAAAGCTGTGCTCCAAAAGCTGAGGGAAAACATGCTGTTTTGTAAACTCAGCAAGTGTGACTTCCACGTCACATCCGTGGAATTCCTCGGAGTGATGCTGAGTCCAGAGGGACAGGAGATGGCAGAACGAAAGATCAAGGCGGTGAAAGAATGGCCGGTGCCCCAAAGCGTGAAGGACGTCCAAAGTTTCATTGGCTTCGCCAACTTTTACAGGCGGTTTATAGATGGATTTTCAGGATTGGTGGCCCCAATCACACAGCTACTGAGGAAGTCCAAGGAGTTTGTCTGGTCCCCTGAAGCGAACAAAGCCTTTGAGGCCCTGAAAAGCGCCTTTGGTAAGGCGCCGGTGTTGGCTCACCCCGATCCGGATCTCCCCTACGTGGTGGAAGCGGACGCATCGGATGTGGCGCTGGGGTCTATCTTGTCCCAACGCAACCACGACACAGGGGTGCTTCATCCCGTTGCGTACATGTCCCGCAAACTCAACGACGCCGAACGCAACTACCATATTGCGGAGAAGGAGCTTCTCGCAATCAAGGACGCCTTCACCGAATGGAGGCATTGGTTGATGGGGGCAAGACATGTGGTATCGGTGTACACGGACCATCGGAACCTACAGTTCATGACGGCCACAAGACACCTTTCTCCCAGACAGCTGCGGTGGATGATCTTCTTTGCGGGGTTCAACTTCCGCATCACATATCGGCCGGGGACGGAAAACCGGAAGGCGGACGCCCTGTCCCGTCAATCTGCAGTTACGGAACCATTGCCTTCGACCGAGCATTCCATCATTTCCCCGTGGATGGTATTGGGGGTTATCCAACCGGATACTTTCCTGAGGGGAATAAAGAGAGGGATCAGGTCATTCGCATGGCGGAGGTGGCTCCTCAGTCACAGAGAATGGCAGCTGAAGGACGGGATACCCCTGAAGGGCAGGTGCCTATTGATACCCACGCCTAGGCTAAGGAAACAAGCATTCATCTGGTGCCATGACTCTCCATGCGCAGGTCATTTGGGCTTTGAAAAAACGGTGGCTAGCATGGGACGGCATTTCTGGTGGCCAACCATGAGAGTGGATGTCAGGAGGTGGGGACAGGAGTGTCCTACGTGTGCTACCATGAAGGCCGACCATGGCCGAACCCAAGGGCTCTTACATCCACTTCCGACCCCGGATAGACCATGGGATAGCATATCACTGGACTTCGTGGTGGGCCTACCGGTAGACCAGGGGATGACGGCAATACTGGTGGTGGTGGATTACTTGACAAAAATGGGGCACTTCATCCCCTGCAAGAGAGTCCCTACGGCCGGGGAATTGGCGTCACTACTCCTAAAGAATGTGGTACGACTGCATGGATTACCTGGGGTGATCGTGTCGGACCGGGGGTCGCAGTTTACTGCGCAATTCTGGAAGACTTGGTGCACTGCGCTGCATGTTAAGACCGCCCTGTCCACCAGCTACCACCCTCAAACGGACGGCCAAACCGAGCGCCTGAACCAAACGCTCAAACAGTATCTGCGATGTTTTGTGGACCAGGGCAGGGAAGAATGGGTCGACTTGCTATGGGTTGCAGAGATAGCCTATAACAACGCCACTCACAGCTCCACACAGTCATCTCCGTTCTATAGCAACTATGGCCAACATCCCAGGTTCTTGCCATTTCTACATCCGTTCAGAGAGGACAGGATTCCCGCCACAGCGGACAGGGTGGCACACATAAAAGACACGTTGATGCGCTCAAGGGCTGTCCTAATAGAGGCCAAGAGAAGATACAAGGCTGCGGCAGACAGGAAGAGAAGGCCCGGGCCACTGTACCGCACTGGAGACTACGTCTGGATATCCACAAGAAACATGAGGTTTCGAAAGAACAGTGTGTTCCATCCCAAGTACATGGGCCCCTATCGAATTACCAAGTGTATGGGTCCCGTGAACGTGAAGTTGTGCTTGCCCCAGTCATTGCGGATACACCCTGTCTTTCATGTATCATTGCTCAAACCAGCGCCCTCCAAGCCGTCTGGGACACCTAGGCCGGTATGCGTGGAGTCGGAGGTGGAGTATGAAGTGTCAGGCATACGGGCGTCCAAATGGCGCAGGGGGAAGCTGTGGTACCTGGTTGCATGGAAAGGCTATGTCCCGGAGGAGCAGTCATGGGAACCGGCTGAAGGGGTTCATGCTCCGCGCTTGGTCTCCTTGTTCCATGGGCGTTTTCCTGCCAGCGCTGGACCCGTGGGGAGCCGCTGAGAGGGAGGATGTACTGTCAAGAATTCCTGTCATGCGAGGGGAGGAAAACGGTAACCAGCGAAAACGGACTACATCTCCCAGGATGCTTAGCGGTTGAGAGGTTATGTAAACAGGAGAGCTGTTACATAACTCAAGGAAAACACGCCCTTATGTAAACAGGAGAGCTGTTACATAACTCAAGGAAAACACGCCCTATAAAGGGAGGAACCGGGAGGTACAACGCTGTCGGATATTGTGTTTACACCGACGTACCTGCTTAGTGAAGAGCAGTGTTCCGGAGTGGTGCTCCAGTAAGGCAAGAACGGAGGTAGGTCGAGTCGTTACTCCCTGGGCCGTGTCTTGCCCCATCGTCACCTGTGAAGGACCCGGAAGCTCTACCGGATAACCATTGAGCTTCGCTTTTTGACTCGGCTGAGTCAAAGCGCAGTGGCGCTTTTGCTGGTTGGAGTCGTAACTCCCAGCCCGACCAGAGATACAGGGACTGCCAGCTGTAACGCACACCAGGAGGTGTTTGCCGCGTTACAGACTCGGAAGTCCACAGGATCGATCGAGCGGCTGCTCTCGGTTCAGTCTTCTTTGCTTGTGATTGGGGTATCGGTGACGCATCACCAGGAGGTGACTCCGCGTCCCGGTGCAGTCTGAGGAAGAGGTTGAGCGGCTGCTCCCTTCAGGTAGAGACCCCGGCTGGGTGTTTCCCTGACTCCTCGATTCTCCCCAACACTCTTCGTGCCCCTCACAGCCTACCGATTGGCATTGTCAGCCATTTCATTTCTGCCCTCTGTTGGCATACGCCGGGATCGGCGTATATGCAGAGGACGGCTAGGACCATCCGTGCTGTGGGCTGGTAACGTACTTAGCCTGGAGGATTCCAGTGACTATAACCTTTGTTTATTCCTTGTATTATTTTTGCCTTCATTAAAATAACTAAACCTTCACAAGTGGTTGCGTTCTCATTATCGTGTCTGTTAAACGATCCTGAGACGTTCAGGGCGTTACACCCATCTTATTTCCTTTCCTTCTTTATTTCCATCTTCTTTCCATTTTTCTACTCCTTCTTTCATTTTGCTTTCCTTCTTTACCTTTTTCTTTCCCTTTTCCCTTATATTTTTTCCCATCCTTCATTCTTTCTTTCCTTCCTTCTTTAATTGTTGCTTTCTTTCTTCCCTTCTTTTTACATTTCTTCCTTTTACTTTCCTTCTTTCCTTTTCTCTATCTTCTTTCTTTCTTATTTGCCTTCTTTCATTTTTTCTTCTTTCCTTTTCTCCCCTTTATTTTCTCCGTTCTATCGTTCTTTCTTTCTTTGAATCTTTCTGTCTTTCTTTCTTTCCTTCTTTCTTTCGCTTTTTCCTTTCCTTCTTTTAATCTTTCTTTCCTTCTTTCTTTTTTCCTTTTTTTCCCTTTTTGCCTTCTTTTCTCTATTTCCTTTTTGCCTACTTTCTTTCTTTCTTTCTTGTTGCGTCTCTCTTTCCTTTTTCCTTTCGTCTGTTCTTCCCTCCTTTCTTTCGTTATTTCTTTTTTACCTTCTTTACTCTTTTTTCCTTTTTCCCTTTTCATCCCCTTTCCCTTCTTCCTTTCTTTATTATCTTCTTTCCTTCTTTTTTCCTCCATCTTTCCTTCCTTCTTTATTTCTTTTTTGCCATCTTTCCTTCCTTCTTCCTTTTCATCTTTCTTACCATCTTTCATTTTTGCATTTTTTTCTTTCTTTTTTTCTTTCGTTCCTGCTGCTTTCTTTTTCTTTTCTACTTTCATTCTTTTTTCATTCTTTCTTTTTTGCTTCTTTCCTACTTGCTTTTTTATTGCTTTTCCATTTTTATTTTCTTCTTACTTTGCTTATTTCCTTTTCTTTGATATTTCCTTCCTTTTTCCATTCTTTCCTTTCTTGTTTCTCTTGGTAGCCTTTTTTTACCTCCTTTCTTTCTTTCGCCTTCATTTTTTCCTTCATTGCTTTTTCTTTCCTTCTTTTTCTTATTTACATTCTTTCCTTTTTCCTCGAGAAAGGGGATAACTGATTCAGGACTCCTTCCCTTTCCTGAATCATATTGGGCAACCTAAGGAGGAGCAGGCAGTAAGCTGTTTGATAAGAAAGCTTCCCGTTTGGTAATGAAAACACAGGTATGGTGACCTGCTACTCCTTGCAGGCCACCATCAGTGTTTATCGCCAATCAAAGCCGGTCCCAAACAGTGACCTGCATAATTAATATTCATTAGGCAGGTTGCTCTATGACCCACTAGATTGTATTGCAAAATCAGACACAGTTCACTGTGTAATTTGCTAGCACTTTTTGTGCCTGTCTCTCAGTACATGAAACACTATGGGGCATATTTACAAGTCCTTATTGCCACCAGAACATCACTTTCTTTTACGTTGTGGTGGCGATACAGGCTTCCCTTATTTACAAAGCAGTGTTAAGCCACTTAACATAGCTTAACACTGCTTTGTAAATAAGGCACCCTTTCACGCTATACTTAGCATGAAAGGGGTGTGATATGGGTGTTGCAGTGGGCGTTCCACCACGACACCCATTGAGTTTGACGCTGCACCATATTTACAAGAGTGGTGAATGAGTGTGTGTATCAGTGTGTTGGTGAGTGAATGTATCTCTCACTGGTATATGTGTGAGTAACTACATATGTGAAAGGCAGTATATGTGAGTGTTGGAGTATATAAAAGACTCTAAGTGATAGTGAGTAATTGTTAGAGTGGCTGTATAAATGACTGTGTGCTTGTGTTAGTGATTGTATAAGAGAGTAAGTATATGTTTGTATCTGTATGAATAGGTTAGATACTGAAATTATTAACTGTATAGGTGAGTAAACGGCAGTGTTATAGAGTCCTTAAATGACAGAGGTGTGTCAATAACTCTATGGATGAGTGGCGATGTTTGAGTGTTTGTTTAGGTGTATGAGTACATATAAAAGTGCTGTATTGATGAGTGACTACATGTATGAGTTACTGTATGGGTGAATTAATGAATGTGTGTGTATAACTAGGAAGTAGTCAGTGAGTATATAGTAACTGCTATTGATTTGTCTAGTCAGTATTTCAGAGTGGGTGTATCAAAGGTTATATTAGGGTGTGAAGAGGTGCATCAGATATCACGTGGATGATGTCATCAGTGATGTCATTTGAGATGTCATCAGTGATGTCACTGACCATGTCATGAGTGATGTAATGTGAGACGTTATCAGCAGTGCATTGCAGGGGCGTGAGTTATAGTTAGCTCTACTAACTATAACATTCAAATTTCTCTGTTTTTGTATGAGTAAAATGACTAACTAACTATAACGTCCCTGAAACCTATGGTTTTTTCAGTGATTTCAAAGGTTTGTAAATGCTTTTCAGTGATTTTAAATTATCATTCCATTGTCAACCTGGTTAAAACAGCTGATATCGCCAGTTTTCCAACAATAGTTCCCGCCCCAAAAAATTGCCACAAATGAGAGCAAAAACTAACGCAAATAATATGCAAAGTAGGCGTTCCTGTACAAAAATAACACGAAAACACCACTTCCTGTTTTTCAATGAGCAGCCAAATCTGCGGTGCATTCCAAAAACAGGCAATAAGCTGTGTTAGCAGTGGGAATGTAATGTTTGCCTTTTACTGGTGTAAAGTAGGATGACTACCTACAGTGTGAAAGGGAGCCAAGTCCAGAATCACATCTGAAGACCAACACATGTCATAGACCTACTGTTCATGCACCTCCGACCCCCAAGAAGGCCACAAAACACACTGCCACCAACCTCATGACCTCCCCCGGACCTCCCCCTATTACCACCGAAGCAGCGCACAACAGGACAGCGGACCTTCCAAAAACGGCATGGCCCCTCAGCCATATAATAGCTGAATGTAGCGAGATGTGGCAACCAAACATGTGTGAAGAACGCAAGTCACCCACCAATAATAATGCACACAATACCAAGAGTACAGGGTGACACATTGGCGCTTGCGGCCCTCGTTGCGGCAGCACTACATCAGGGACACCTGCATCAATTGATTCCTCATACAGCCCAGGACGGAACCACACCCAGAGCTCCAGAGTCATTGTTCACAGCCTCAAGCAGGACTGACACGCTAGGCCAGCCAAATCTGTTTACACATACAGGGAGGGACAAAAACTCTCTATGACCCAACTTTTCATTGTAGTGATCTGCTGCTCACAGGTCTAGTTGTCAGTACGCCACAGCCATTCCCTGGTGGCTGGTTTACACCCACACCACACCTATCAAGCACAGGTGTCACAGGACACATGACCCTGCCACTAAAAACGACCGGACGCATGGCTCCACGCCATTTACATTTCAGACTTGGTGCACCGGATGCACTGTGGCCGGCACAGACACACCGCCACGAGACGGTGAATTTCAGTCCACTAAGGTAGGGAGATTATAAATGCTGAGCGGGTGTGCAGCCTGCGATGATGCCCCGTCCCGGTGGTCCGTACAGCTCATATTTTGTGTGCCTAGCTGGACCGTAGTGTAGGCCTGGGCCATCAAACAGTGGAGGCCTACCGCCATGTGCGTGGCCTCACTGGTCTCTGGGTTAGTGGCACTGCAAGCGCTGAGTGGGTTTGCAACCTGCGATGATGATGGGTGCACTGGTATGTCCTCTGCCATGCCAAAATCAAGACGCAGCACCAAATGTAAGACCTGTTGGCCTGCGGAGCGGGGCTGCATGATGTGCAGGGTGCCCTGTCCGCGAAAAGGTGAGCAGTGAGACCTGGGTGTGCAGGGGTGGGCAGACACCTCTGGGCGGCAGGAGTGGATGGGATGCAGCAGCCTGGGTGCGCAGCGGCAGGACAGCAATTTACGTGTGCGCAGTCGTATATACTCTGCCATTCCTCATTCTGTACTATGTTTCAGATGTGGGAGCTTGAGGGCTCCTCTAGGTCCCGGCACGTGGTTGGAGACACAGAGTGGCGTAAAGGTGAGCTGTGAAGGTTTTGTCCACAGTGTGGGCACTCACTGTTCCTCCTCATCTCTTCCTTTCTCTCCCTCACACTCTTTCTCTCTTCCTCTCTCTCACACTGTTTCTCTCTTTCTCTCTCTCTTCCACTCTGTCTCACTCTTTCTCTCTCTTTTTCTCTCTCTCTCACTCTTCCTCTGTTTCTCTCTTCCTCTTTCTCACACATTTTCTCTCTTTCTCTCTCTTCCTCTCTCTCACTGTTTCTCTCTCTCTTCGTCTCTCTCACTCTTTCTCTATGTCTTCCTTCCTTTCTTTCTTTCTTTTTCTCTCTCTCTTCCTCTCACTCTCTCTGTTTCTCTCTTTCTCTGTCTTCCTCTCACTCTTTCTTTCTTTTTCCCTCTCTCTTCCTCTCACTCTTTCTTTCTCTCTCTCTCTTCCTCTCTCACACTCTTTCTGTCCCTCTCTCTCTCTCTCCTTTGATGGACGCATGACGCACAATCTTATCTTACTTTTTGTCTAACAGGCTGTGATTCACGAATTGACGTCCCCCCAACACGGAACTCCCGCCACTCAGTGCCATCAAAGCTGAACGCGTCTGCAGCCTGTAATGATGCGTGGCCATCCTGACAATCAACACCCTATCTGAATTGTGAGCTTTGATTTACTGCATGTATGCCTGAGAAGGTTGCTTCGGCACATGGTGCACCCTCTTACATACACACCAGAGGCAGAAGGTGAACAGAGAGGCTTGTTTTTGCAGCAGTGGGCAGTCACCTCTGTGCAGTGGGAGTGGATAGTGTGCAGCAGCATGGGTGCACAAGAGCGGGCAGAAACCTCCTGGCACTGGGAGTGGATGGGGTGCAGCAGCCTGGATGTGCAGGAACGAGCAGTCACCTCCGGGCACTGAGAGTGGATAGGGTGCAGCAGCCTGGGTGCACAGCTGCGGGCAGACACCTCTGGGCAGTGGGACTGGATGGGGTATAGCAGCCTGGGTGCGCAGACGTGGGAAGACACCTCTGGGTGGCAGGAGTCAATGGTGTGCAATAGCCTGAGTGCTCAGGCCGGACAGACACCTCTGGGCGACGGGAGTCGATGGGGTGCAGCAGCCTGAATGCGCAGGGGAAAAACAGAGAATTACACGTGTGCAGTTGTATGTTCTCTGCCATTACTCTTTCTGTATTATGTTTCAGATGACTAACCAGGAGGGCTGCATTATGTCCCGGCGCGTGGTTGGAGACACACCATTGGCAGAAAGGTGAACTGTGAAGATTTTGTGGCTCAATGGTTAGAGCAGCAGACCTTGATGCAGAGCTCTGGTCCGGGACCAGGGTTCGATTCCCACCTCGGCGGGGTCTCGGGCTAAATAATTCCTCGGACCTGATATTCTCGCCTCAGTGCCTATTCTAATCATGGGTCCCACACTGCAACTCTGGGCAATAGCTTGCTTAATCTCCACAACGGCCTCAACAGTGCTGGGATGCCTGGCTTCACCATGGGGGTGCCCAGGAGTGGACACTTCACAGGGAAAGCCAGGAAGGGTTCCTACAGCGGTATGAGTACAAGCGCCGAGATGCCTCAGTGGTGAGTCGTGCACTGTACAAGTACCAAGTTTACAGTTTTTTTTTTACAGTGTCAACACTCCCTCTCCCTCTCCATCTCTTCCTTTCTATCACTCACAATCTATCTCTCTCTTGTTCTTTATCTCTTCCTTTCTCCCTCTCACACTTTCTCTCTTTCTCTGTCTCTTCCTCTCTCTCTCATTCTTTCCTTCTCTCTCTTCCTCTCTCTCACTCTTTCTCTCTCTCTCTTCCTCTCTCTCACACTGTTTCTCTCTTTCTCTCTTCCTTGAATCTCACTCTTCTCTCTTTCTCTGTCTTTCTCTCTCACTCTTTCTTTCTTTCTCTCTCTCTTCCTCTCCCTCACTCTTTCTCTCTCCTTTGCTCGACGCATGATGCACCATCTTATCATTCTTTTTGTCTTGCAGGCTGTGATTCTCTCTCCTTTGCTGGACGCGTGATGCACCATCTTATCTTTCTTTTTGTCTTGCAGGCTGTGATTCACAAATTGTCAAGGGATGACACGCCATACCTGTACCTACTTTTATTTTGTTTAAATAAAATGTTTTATATATAAATCCATACATGACTAAGATTCTTATTTGTCCAAGCTCACAAGCATCTTCCTATTAATAATTGTACGACATTAGCCAATTTTTTAGGTTCAAGATTCCCTAACGTGACTTTCACATTTATTTGTGGGGTGTGGGGGTGAGTGGGGGATGGCGGAGAAGGAGCTGCTGCTGCTGGGTGTCGGAGCAGTGTTGGGTGTCCGGCCTGCATGATCGTTGGCGCCATTGCATCTGTTCCCAGAGACTTGCGAACCGGCGGGCTGGCTCATAGATGAAGAGCTGCGAACCGACTGGCTGGAACAGCTGCGGGCTGACAGGTATGGGGACAGATGCGGGCCGTCGGCTTCCAAAGGGATAGCTGAGGAATAGTGATGTGGGTAGAGGGAGCGTGAAGGGGGTATCTCGCAGAGAGAGACCTGCGGTATAATTCAGTCTTGGCTTCACAGATAAAGCTGCGGGCCTGAGAAGTTGCACAAAAAGAGCTGCGTGCCGACCAGTGGTTCACAGAGGGAGACTTGCGGGCCCAAGTAGGTTATTGGGGGTATGCTGGTGATGTGGGAAGAGGGTGCGTTACCTGCTGATGTGAGGAGAGGCAGCATGAAAGGGGTATCTCGCACAGACAGAGCTCCGGTATGTTTTCAGAGTTGCCTCGGACAGATGCGAGCTGACAGACTGAATCACAAAATGGCTTTTCAATGCTCATATAGTGTGACTTATCAACAGTTTGCACCCAGGCTCGCAGAGGGACAGCTGCGGCCCCTGGGCTCAACTCGCAGAGGGAGAACTACGGGCAGTCTGCTCCCAAAGGAACAGCAGCGTACTAGCTCCCAGAGGTAGAGGCACAGCAGCGTACAAGCTTGCAAAGGTAGAGAGCTGCAAACCGACGGACTGGCTTCTAAAGGTATAGCTGCGAAGTGGTGATGTGGGGAGAGGGAGCATGAAACATGAATCTTGCACACACAGAGCTCCAGTATATTTTCAGTACTGCCTCGCAGAGGTAGAACTACAGAGAGATACGAGCTGACGGACTGAATCACAAAATGTCTGCCAACACTTCTTAGTCTCAACAGTTCGCAGCCAATGAGCTGCAAGCTCGTGCTCATAATGCCTCAACCAATCAGATGTCAGAATTCTCAAATATCGATATCTGTACAATATGATATTTCTCAAAAACTACTGAATGGATTTACCCTATTTAAACAAAAGCGTGCTTTCTGGACCACGACCTTTCTCCCTGCCAAATGTGGTGCATTAGCTCGCAAAGAGGCAAAACAGCGTACTAGCTCGCAAAGGTAGAAAGCTGCGAGCCGACAGACTGCCTTCTAAAGGCATAGCTGTGAGCTGGTGATGTGGGCAGAGGGAGCGTGAAAGGGGTATCTCGCACAGACAGAGCTCCTCTATGTTAAGTGGCGAGTCAGCTTGCAAAGAGGCACAGCAGCATACTAGCTCGCAAAGGAAGAAAGCTGCGAGCCGACAGACTGCCTTCTAAAGGCATAGCTGCGAGCTGGTGATGTGGGCAGAGGGAACGTGAAAGGGGTATCTCGCACAGACAGAGCTCCACTATATTAAATTGCCCCCGGGACCTTTGTTTTATATTTTGAATCGATACGAGGCACAAGATGGCTGCTAACACTTCCTGGTTTGAAGTGTTAGCAGCCAATCAAAGGACACTTCCTGGTTTGAAGTGTTAGCAGCCAATCAGAGGCAATGCTTGGGAATTATGTTCCGCCCAGATATATATACATATTTTTTCTCTATTATCTCAAAAACTACTGAACGGATTTACACCATTTCAACAAAAGCCTGCTTTCTGGACCAAGAACGTTCTCCCTGCCAAATTTGGCGTAATTTCATTCAGCAGTTTGGCCTTTAGCCTTGTCTAAAGTTTCCTATGGAAAATGCATTGAGAAAACACGTTTTGGGACCCCCCTTTTTCCTCAGCCCCCCCTTGGCCAATCACCCCCAAACTTTAAAGATAGGAGCTGATAAAAAAAGGGAAACTTTTTTGAACATGTCGTAAAGATTTGTCAAACAACGCCAAAGTTATAAGCACATGAAAAAAATTATTTTCCTATGGAAACGTGGTCCTAACTATAACTATCTGCTGGCGACCGCCAGTAGATAGTTATAGTCTGAAGTTCTCTGGGGCACAACTTCAGAGATACATGTCTGAGCTCACGGGAAAGACTTTCATTTTAGCAGACTATTTACAATTCAAAATTTGTTTTCCGCAAAAGAACATTTAATTTCCCTGAACTGTTCAGAAATTAAATCAAACAGTGCAGACACTGATAGGATCTGGAATTTAAAATAGAGCAGCGCACCAAAATCGCATTGTCTGTACCACAAGCTGTACTGATTGCTTTCTTTGTGAGAAGGCGCATCAACTACATCTATTTCAGCACAGTGGTCCCATATACCGACATTATTATACTTTACTAGGTCCAACAAACACATTTTAAAGAGTAACTGCTGATTAGTTTAGAGACAATTGTGTTTAATGTACGTATAGGGCCACACAGCGCATTTATGCACTCGTCTGGAATCTTTCTGTAAAGCATTGATGACTGAGTGGCTAATTGTCAAGCATAAAACTTCCTGAGACAATTATTAAGCAGTGAACAAGAATGGGTTACTTGCAATAGGAACACAGCAACACTCGTCATCACCACAACCCCTCACGATTCAAGTTCAGAATTAAGCCATCGTTAATCTATAAATTCATTAAAGAAATTCGCTGATTAATGCTTTATCTGAAGTAGTGCACTGTTTTCTTTTTTTTCAAGTAACCGAAAGGTCACATGTTAGGTTGATAAATGACAACTCTGCAACTGTGGGTGATTATGCCCCTTCCCTACATCAACTATGGTAATAAGTAGCATTACACTCTGATCATATCTCTCTCATTGACTTTCTCTCTCCCACGCTCTCTCTTGCTATCTATATATATATACATATTGATATATGCTTTTATTGCACAAAATGCAAAGGTATAAAAACCTTTATAATTCATTCAGTGAAAAATGAAATATGGACATTATTTCGCAGTTGCCTGTGAAATACAAATTCCATCAGCATAATGACAGTCTACAAACCACCCTGGAGAGCTTTAAAATTACCAAGGCGACTAGGATTATGTGGCATATGGGAATAAATTATAGGGCAAGGTTATCTACATTATGCAGCAAAAAATGCAAATTATGGGGCACTTTGAAGAAAACAGCTTTTTCAAGTTAACTACTCCAAAGTAAACATATAATGTAAAATTCAGCATAAATACCTTGTGGAATAATGACTAATATTGCCTTTAGCCTTTTAGTTTCTGATGTCACCAGAACAGGCATTCACACATTTATTACTATAGCGAAAAGGGTAAAATTCAATTTATTATCAAGATACAGAAAAATAGACACAGAAAAGAACTTTTTACTGCCTCATACATTGCATGAAAGTATTGCTTTACACTGGGAAAGAGCTTCTTAATAGCCATGATATATCTTCAGTGTGATTTTACATTGTAGCAAAAATGCAACCGTTTTCATCCTGTGATTGGTTTAATACCTTTGAAAAAGTCAAGTGCAGATGTCAAAATACCAAGCCATGAACCATCTAGGAAGACAATTAGAGTATAATATTCTGTTTATTACCATTTTTTGAGAGAGTGGTGGGGAATCCTGTCTCACATGAGTTTACTTATCTCATGAGTGTTGCCCCCCATCCTCAGTAATAGTAATACATTATTACACTCTTCATATCTATCTATCTATCTATCTATCTATCTATCTATCTATCTATCTATCTATCTATCTATCTATCTATCTATCTATCTATCTATCTATCTATCTATCTATCTATCTATCTATCTATCTATCTATCTATCTATCTATCTATCTATCTATCTATCTATCCATCTAGTTAGGTTTTAAAATAAGATAAAAAGTAATGTTTAAAAAAACACAAATTCCTTTAACATGTCATGAGTGATGTAATATATAATGTCATGAGCAGTGCATGACGGGGTGGAAGCTATGATTAGCTCATTAAAGTATAGCTTGTGAATTTCTGTGGACTTTTGTATTTTAAAATAATTTTTTATCACATTTCAACACCTAACTATAACATTACTTTCACCTTTGTCTTTTTCAGTAAATGTCAGTTTTTTTAAAATCATATTTAGCATACTCCCCCACTGTGTACACCATTTTGCCACGGGCAGCTGGAGAGTTGGCCGCAGGGCCTGGACGTCTATGATGCATCACAACCAACACCACCACGGACGCCTACCCCTCCACTGCGCATGGTCTTTGGTCATGGGAGGAGGTTTGACTGCAGAGCTTGTCGTTTCACAAACCGCTGTGACCAATCACACTGTAGAGAGCTAAGCACCAACTGCGCATTACTTCTGACCATTTCAAGTAGGTTGATTGACCACAGGGCCCCAGTCTCCTGTAGGGGTAGCCAACTACCCACTACAAGCAAGTTTCTAATCCAACCTGCCTTATCTACCACCAACATCTGTTTTTGTGTAAAGTAGGTTGATTGACCACAGGGCCCCAGTCTCCTGTAGGGGTAGCCAACTACCCACTACAAGCAAGTTTCTAATCCAACCTGCCTTATCTACCACCAACATCTGTTTTTGTGTAAATGAGATTCAATGCATACTTTTATTTTTGTTTATTGTATGGTTTTTCACACTTTCTTCGTTTGATATTTTTGTTTTTTTACTTTTTAGAACTACAGTTTATTAAGTCATTTTCTATCTTTTTAACTGTATTTTAAATTTTTGTTTGATTTTCTTTAGCTTCCACATGCCACTGGTTGCATAGAACCTTCTCCAGACATTTCTGTATGGAGCACCATCTGGTTGCACAAAGTGCATGTAACTTCCTTTGTACTTATTTTTTCTCACCAGCTAGAAGTTCAAGAAACTTTCACCTCACTGATTCCTTCTCTTGCCTCAGGTGTTGTGGTGCTGTAGAAGTGGATGGAATTGTAATAATGTTGTCTTCTTCTTATGCCATTCCTGTGATAGCCTGGTGGATGATGTGCTTCATGCTTCCTGGTGTCCACTTTTGTCTGAGGCTACTAGGGACTCAGATTACATTTACACCAAACTGTGTCTCTTTTTTTCAGTTCAAATATTTTTACATTAGGTTTTAGAAAATGCACAACAAGAAAAGAAAGAGAAGGATTGTGTACAGAATTAAATAATTGAGCATAGGGTGTTACATCAAACAGTAGCCAGGTACATCTTCGAGGAAATCAAGCCAGATAAAATCATATTGTGAATTTGAATGCATAAATCATAGATGACATTAACAGCGTGTTCGGATTTATCAAGAGGGGAACATCAAATCAATGATCCTATGATATCAGTGGTCTTAGATCCATGTAGCTTCTATGTTTTGATAGTTTCCTGGCTTTGGTATAGATATAGCGACAATTGCCCACTATGGAGACTAATAAAGTATAGTACAGCATATTAAAAGAAGAGAAAAAAGAAATCAATAGAAAAGAAATGAGAAGCCAATGGAACAAAATGACGTCCAGCGGAAACATTAGAGGGTATCTTTGACGGGCCTCATGATGCGTATCAGTTGCCACCCACGGTGAGGTAAGTATGGGGAGTTACACATGGAGTGTGTACTTAGATACTCATGGGGGTTTGAAGGCAAGAGAGGGGGGAGTCCATAGAACCCCACAACTTTATGTAGGTTGAGCGCCATAGAGATAGTTGTAGTGTTCTGTTGCATGCACCTCTTAGAAAGGGTAACCATTCTTGCCACATTTTGAATGATATTACTTAGAAGTTTTT
The DNA here is from genome assembly GCF_964204655.1 of Triturus cristatus. Classification (NCBI taxonomy): domain Eukaryota; kingdom Metazoa; phylum Chordata; class Amphibia; order Caudata; family Salamandridae; genus Triturus; species Triturus cristatus. The sequence goes on from NC_140595.1 coordinate 448,027,716, forward strand.
CCAGTTGCACAGGATGATTTTGCATGCCAAGGTAAGCATCAAATCAAGCAGGTCGCAATCATTATCATTTTGTATTTGTGGGTCTAGGAAACCCAGAAGAATACACGAGAACTCTCCGATCGGATTTATATGTAAGGTGTGTCCAATACACTCAAAGGTCTTATCCCATAAGGATTTAGGCATCGAGCAATGGAATAGCATGTGTGCTAAGTCACCTTCCTGCGAATTACAGTTCCAACAAAGGGGTGATTGACAAAAATTAGTCTTAATGCGTCTGGTTGGCGTCCAGTAGGCCCTATTGATGATCATATATTTTGTTTGGGAGAGTGCAGGAGAGATTTTGTTTCTGAAGGGCGTTATGTGTATGTGTTTCCAGTCTAGGGCGATTGCTTTAGAGTTTGGTTCTGACTCCCATTTCCTCTCATTTTACATATGGTTCTTACGCGGTTCAGGTAGGAGTAATTTATATAATTTTGATATTGTGTTCAACCTTAGTGAGTTGTAATAGCTTGGACGGTAGTGAAAGGCAGTTCGGCATTATAGGTATTTTAAAAATCTGAACTTTAAGATTCAAGAATTTATAAAAATCTATTTCAGTCAGCTTTCTCTCTGTTTTTAGATTAGCAAAGGTCTTTTGTGAGGCATCGTCATACAGGTCTTTGATCAAGTTCATGTCCTTTTGTGACCAGTCCTGCTAGAAGGTTAGCTTGGAAAGAAGCATTTCAACATGCCCATAAAATATAATTCGTCAAGCTCCCCAAAAATGTCGGCAGGCTTGCATACCCAGCGTGCTGTTAATGCTGATATATAAAGAGCTAACATCGAGGGTAATCAATAAATAGCTAAAACACCACTTAATGACATCAACTTGAGTCAAAACGTCATTGCTCTTTTTAATAAATAATGGAAGAGTGTGGACAAAGGGGTAGAGAAAAATTCAATATACTTAGAGGTATTTCAGAGAAAACCACCATAGGAAGAGATGATATATCTCCATCTCCATAGGGGTTTATTCTAGGCCTAGGCAGGATTTCAATTACGTAGGAGTAATCAGAGTAATTTTAGTAATTTTGTGTTACTCTTTGATGCAGAATTACCAATAATGTGATTACATATGCTTGCATAATTAAGAGTAATTTGGGTGACAAATCCTACAGTGAGAGCGCATTTAGTGAGCGGAAGCAGCTGCTGGCACTGCTGTTTAGGTTCTGTTGAGGATGAGGATCTTCTCAGGGATATATTCCATTGGTTTACAGTGAACTAGCACATTTGCAATTGCTATTTTAAATAATGCATGAGATAATTATCATATGTAGAATTTATCACTAAAGTTAAAGTTCTCATGCAATAGTTATCCCAGTTGATCTTGTCCACATACTGTTATTACTAGGTAAACAATATTGCATGCAATTTTGAGGTCATAATTGGATACATCAGATGGACCACGAGTTTTTTATTTTAAAATGCGGTATTAGCCATACCATATAACTCCATTGGAGTCATAGTGTTTTATCTGATGGACTTACAGGTCCTCCTTTAGTGTATACTCTTTCCCAGTGAAATCAGACAAGACTTGGAAGATGATTCATAGTGAATAGCAATCATCTAAGTCAGCTTGAATTCAGAAGAGCAATATAGACACTCACCCTCTGTAAATCGCATAAATCTGACCTCAAGATGTCATGGTATGTATATGCTGCCTGTATTGTATTGTAATTGCATTTATATAGTGCTTATTTCTCCTGATGTGGCATTGAATATAGCTTTATGGAGGTTATTAGCACGCGTCTCTGCAACCCAAAAATAGTAGTCAATCCAGTGGTTATTAATTATTGTTGTATAATTGTTTGTTATTTGGTGAGTCTTGTGCTCTATGAAAATTTAAGTTATTTCTTGTGAAGTCTGGTGAACATTTTCTAGGCCTAAAATGCAAAACACAACTCTAATAAATAACACTGCAATCATCAATATTTCTTCATTCACTAACTGGAAGATAGGCTAAATTACTTCTAAATCAGTTGGAGAACGCTGTAGGGCCTTGACTAGCGGAAGGAAAGCGCTATACAATGGCCACAAAACAAAACCATAAAAGTACGGGTCATGAAAATTGTTCATTTTTGATACTACAATAGCTTGTTGAATGTATTTGTTAGTGTGCCCTTAACAGTAGTTACAAAAACACACAATAGTAAGTACTTTTGGTTCAACACTAGCAAATGCACCTTCCATTCTTTCATTTTAAAATGTTTTAACAATTCACAAATTTCTATGCGCATGGTGTCACTAATGATGTTTAATCACATTCAGTTTCCAAGTTTGAATGTCCATCTAGCGTTACATTTTTTATCATGTTACTTTTGGAAGCAGCAGCCCATAATTGTGAACCAGGCGCCACATTACACATGTGGCGCAGTTTCCTTCATTGCGCCGGGCGCACCTTTTAAAAGGTGTGCCCGGTGCAATGAAGTAAAGTGCACCACATTATGGGGAATGTGCTGCTCCTAGGGCAGCCTCAAACTTGTGCTGCCCTAGGGGCAGGGCATGCACATGAAATACAGAGCGCCTGCTTTACAGCTACTCCGTGTTTCACTGTGCAGACGGCAACCTGCCTGCAAGGGGATGTCTGGGAGGTCCATGGGACCCCCTTTACCCTCTGCAGAGGGCTGTTCTCAGGAGGCGCACTGACAATGTGCCATCTTTTAGATGGCACACTGTCAGTGTACCTCCTGAGGGCTTCTTTGCCTTTGTGCCCACATCGGTAATACGCAGCGGACGCAGAGGCAAAGGGACTCCATCATTTGCATGGGGCACGCCCCCATGCAAATAAGGGAACATCCCCTTGATGATAGCGCTGGTGCTTTATGTACGCCAACTCTATTGGTGTTACAGAAAGGGTCGCTCAAGCGTCTGCGGCCCTTCTGTAATACCAAAGTGCCCCAGGAGTCAAGAAGTGACTCTGCCCTTTTAATTTGTTCTGGGTGCTATCGACCATGTACCGTAGTTTCGACAGGATATAACTTAAGAAACATCTATTATTTTGAAGAGAACGTCCCCACGTGAAAGTCAACATTATGTGAATGCAAACACCTTTCGGTAGTCTGGGTTTATGTGTGCGTCTCTTCCATGCCACATGTTAAAGATATTTAGCTTTCATTTAATAATTGACATTGAGCTGACCAAACATGTATCCCTGAAAATGACGTAAGCCAAAGACAGTGTCTGAAAATTACATTTCAAGAGAACAAAAGAGTTACAGAAAATATGCAAGAAGATATCAAATGTCCTGAGGTAATGCATATTTTTTAAGTATGTTAGTATGTTTCTTTGTTGCACTTGTTGTGCATTTCATAAGGGAAAAAGAGAACATATTAGATAACGTCCCGTTTTTCATCAATAATATACTGACTTTCTTGCAATCTGTTGCTAAAATAATTACATGTTGTTATCAGATACATTTTCCATACATGGCTATGGAGAACCCCGCGTCTCCATAGCCCAGGTGATCGAGCCCCCGCCCACCGGAGGGTAGACCGCAGTGGAGAGTGGAATGTGGTCCGATCAGAACGCAGAGCTGAGATTAGCACAGAATCTCCGAGAGCGTGTCTTTAAAGTTAGCGAAGCGCAAACGAAAATGAGCAGGGATGTGCAAGGACCGTGAAGAGCCCAAGTAGAGTGCTGCGTGTCCTAGTCGGGAGAGCTGACCGACTGAAATGCCGTGGAAGGCTGACAACAGCGGAAGGCAGAAGACCGAAAGGCATCAGCTCTTGACTGGTAAGAGCACAAAATGAACTTTGAAGCCCGGTATTCTTGGCCTCCGGAGGTCTTCTGAGGCACAAGCTCGAGCCTAAGCAGCAGCCTAAGCAGCAGCGTCCTGGCTAATTGGACAGATTGACGCCCGGGGGGGGATACTTTAAAGGAGCTAAGGGGCATATGTATCATACTCCCGTTTAGCGAATCCAAATTTGCGATATTTTGCGATTAGCAAATTGAGATTCGCTAAACGGGATGTAAAAAATAAATCGCAAATATTTTGCGATTACTTAAAAATCGGAAAATATTCTCAGAAACCTCATTTGCGATTTCTTAATAGCGAAATTCGCTAATTAAGAAATAGCAAATACGGGAATCTGCAATCCAGGTGCAGCCTGATGACATCAAAAACAGGAAACTGCAGTGATTTCCTGCACCTGAGCCACACCCAGAGGCTGCTTGGAGAGTGAGAGGAGGCATCCCAGGAGAGAGCAACCAGCAATGGCTTCCCAGAAACAACAGGAGGGCAATGATGCAGAGAAGAGGAAGAGAAAGCATAAGTTCTCAGAAAAGGAGCAGGAGGTCCTCATTGAGGAGATGGTGTGCAGCCATGAGCTCCTTTTTGGCAAGAAGGCACTGCGTGTCCCAGAGGCGAGGAAAAGGAAAATTTGGCTGGACATACAAAATAAGGTGAATGCAGTGGGGGTGACCACTCGTACCATTGAAGAACTGTGCAAGCGGTGGTACGACATGCGCCAGAGGTCCAAAGAGAGGGTGGCAGCCAGACTGAAGGACGCAAATCAGACTGGAGGAGGACCATCCACAGCAGAACAGCCAACTCCCCACGAGGAGCTTGTGGAGTCAACTCTCCTGCCTGAGAGCGTTGGTGGTGTGGCTGACATAGACAGCTCCGACCCTGCATCCAGCAGCCAAGGTAAGATGCATGCAAAAACAATCTGCACTCATCCCCATCCCATGCACACTTCCCCAAATGCACATAGTAACCTCCCAAAATGTCATTCCAGTCCAAGTCTTACAGCACACCCAGCAATGCATCATGGGACTCGTAGTACTATGTCTGACAGTGTGTCCATGAGACAAAGGAAATTTAATGCAACATGTGGGTTGGGGATAAGTAAATGATAGTATCATGAAGTGTCAGAGGTTAGCCAAAACAAACTGTAGGAACTTTATTGATTGCCAAATGCAGACAAATACACAAACTCATGTAGTCCCCTTTACATCCACAGCACAATCCAGGGCACGGGAAGACAGTGCAGAGGGAGAGGAGCCTGCACAGCATGAGGACACCAGTGACGACACTGAGAAGAATCCAATCCAGCACAGGAAGCGCGCACATGTGCCCCCACTGCCTCCATTTGAGGACGATTTACCTGCCACAGGGGATGACAGTGACAGGAGAGAGGGGAGTCAGGGTGTGTCACACATGCCCATTCAGGACACAGAAAGGCCAAGGAGTAGACCACAGGACACACGCAGGTCAAGGCCCAGGAGCAGCACTGCGACTGAAGGCGAAGGATCCGTCTTCTCAGGGCTGGAACATAGCATGCTGCAGGAACAGCGCCTGCAAAGCAAAGCACTGAGGTCAATCAACAGGCAGCTATGCCACATACACAAGGACCACAAGAACATGGGGGAGGGCTTCATGGCCATGGCAGGGGCGATCCATGAGTTATGTGACACTTTGCGGCACTACCAAGCCGCCAGTGATAGGGCTGGCCGACGTGCCAATGCACGCCTCAACAACTATACAAAGGCCGTGAACCGCCTCTGCACCACCACCAGCACCCTCACATGCAGAAGCGTCACTATGCAGATCGAAATGGCGCACTGCTGCCAGGATATAGCCCGAGGACTTCCACAGGTAACCACTGCTGTGGAGCAGCTGCAGACGGCCAACGCAGGTGGCAGCGCACTCATGGCCTCTGCCGAGAGTGAAGACACCTCCAGTAGGAGCAGCATCACTCCTAAATTGCCAGGGAACAGACGACGCAGTGCCAGACAGGGTGCAGGCCAAGGGAACACCATGGGGGGCACTCAGCCTGGACGTCACCGAAGGAGGTGAACATGTGTGGTGACACTTACTGCAACACGGGTGACTGAACCATACAATGCTGTTTGCACAGTTACTTGTGCCTTACCTGCACTGTGTGCGTAACATGTGCTGGGGACAGCTAAAATTGTCTTTATTGTGAAGTGTGATTAAACACTGCACACATTATCAAGCTTTTTTGTCTCATTACATCATTACTCACCTAGAAGTAGTTTTGTGTGATCTCAGTCCGTCTCTGGCGTCCAGCAGCTGCCCCAACTCCTGCTGCAGGTCTGGCAGGGGGAGCAGGGCGCTCGTCATCCGATGTGTCTGTATCGCTCATATCAATTGTGGTGCCTTTCCTCATTGCCATGTTATGTAGCATTGCACAGCTTGCCACGATTTTACAGCAGGTCTCAGGGCTGTATTGCAGTGCGCCTCCACTTTTATGCAGGCACCTGAAGCGGCTCTTCAGGATTCCAAAGGTACGCTCAATGACGCAGCGTGTAGATCTGTGTGCCCTGTTGTAGCTCCTCTCACTTGCATTTGCAAGATCCAGATATGGGGTCAGGATGAAGTCCCGCACTGCATAGGCACTGTCACCTGCAGGGACAGACACAATAGGTAAGTCAATGTCCCCCCCCCAAGTGATGTAGTGGATGTATTGATGTGTGCCATGTATTTACCTAGCAGGTATGCCTCCCCAAACTCTCCAGCACTCAGACGTCTGTGTATTCCACTGTGTCTGAAGATGAAAGAGTCATGTGTACTGCTAGGGTATTTTGGTACGATGTCAGTGATGATATACATTGCGTTGCACACAATCTGTATATTGAGGGAATGGTAGCATTTCCGATTTCTGTAGACATTTTCAGTTGCTGATGGGGGTGTGATCGCCACATGGGTCCCATCGATGCAGCCAATGACGTGGGGGAAACGTGCAATCTGGTAGAAGTCCAGTTTTGTTTGCTGTAATGCCTGTTGGGTGGTGGGGAAGTAAATGTGATGTGAGAGCCTCGGTAGCATTGCATCTAGAAAGGCATGTAAGAAGCGCGAAAGTGCACTCTGTGACACCCCACCAACCTCCGCTATTACCCGTTGAAAAATCCCTGACGCCAGGAGGTGCAGGGAGCACAGGACCTGCACATGTGTGGGAATTGTTTGTGTGCTGCGTGTAGGGTGCTCCAAGTAGGGTTTCAGCTCCTCAATCAGGTCCATTATGGTCTGTGGGTGCAGTCTGTACTTGTCATAGATGTCCTTTTCAGTGTGCTGGAACAGAGTGATGCGCAGCCTGAATATACGTTCCTGTCTCATTCTCCTCTGTGCAAGGGCCTGAATACGCAGCCTCCTGGCTATCACAAACATTGCTGCCATTGTGGGTGGGTCTGTTGCATTGTGGGGTGGTTTAAGTACCTTGCACCAGTTTACCACCTGCATGCAATTGGTGTTAATAGCGATTTCTTAAATTACGAATTTCTTGAAATCGCAATTTGCGACTTTTTCCTCCATGTGTTTGCGAATTCCTAATTTGCGATTTATTTTTAGCGATGTTCGCTAAGTTAAAAAATCGCTAATTTAGTATTCGCAAGGAAAATCGCAGTTTTCATGTTTCACAGCTTAAGAAATCGCTAATTTCGCGATTTCTTAGTTTTCAGTGTGGATGTGTGTCATACATATGAAATTGCGAAAAATCAGTTGCAAACGCTGTTTCTTGCGATTCGCAGCGTTTGCGACAAATTTTTGCTTTCATACATATGCCCCTATGTGCGGTGTATAGTAGCAGCTGCAGCAGAGGAGCTGCAGAGACGGCAGGGTGGTGAATAAGACTGGTGTTTGCCATTCGATGAATTTGGTGAAGTTGGTGATTTGGTGAAGTTGGTAAAATTGTGTATTTACAGGCAGTTCGAAAACTTGAAGACATTAAAGGACATTAAAGGAAGGGAAGAGAGAAGTAGGGAAGAGAAAAAAGGGGAAAAAAAGAAAAACATTTTTTTTCTTTTTCAAGTAAGATGGGAAGACACCTAAAGCAAGCTAATGCGGTAGCGGGGGTGGATGCAATAACTGGAATGAAAGCAAATAACGCCTAGTGCAAGCTAAGGGGGCCTCATTCAGAGCTTAATTCCAGTTCTGAAAGCTCTACAGAAGAGCCTTTTGAGCCTCAATCTGAGCAACCGCTAGGGGGTGAGGACTCCATCCCCACAGCGGACGGCTCCAAGGAGGCTAAGAAGGGACTGACTGGTGAATCTATGCCTGGACGCAACAAGGTAGGGATAAAGAATTACAAGGACTTCCCACTGTTCGCCAAAAAGAGCATTCAGCCGTCAGTGACCCAAAGCCCACCATATGTAAGGTCAGCCTCGTCTGCTACCCCAGAGGAAGATACAACAATTAATTCTCTCGAATTAATATTTCACCACCCCCCGAGGCTCCACCTTTAGCCTTGATACCCTCAGTTACAATCCATCTAGAGGAGGAAATTCTTCGCCTTGCCTGGATAACTCACGCGCCGTCGTTGAGCAGCATCTGTTCACTGAGCAATCCTCTACTGCAGAAAACATCCCAAAACAACAGATAGAGAGCATGCAGCAACTCCAGGAAATAATTGGTGCATCAATTGAGAAAGGCTTGGAGTCTTCAAGTCAGATCACTAATAGTTTGCAAGAAAATTCTTCCAGGGCCAAATAGCAAACGATGGAAATGAAAACGTTGCTCAACCTCATACTTGAGGAGATAAGGGAGATGAAAAACTCCCAGGCACATGAGACAGCCATTCTCCATCTTAGGCTGGAACAAATTGAAGAATCAATCTCAGGTAGCAAGGCAAGGCTCAAAGAGGCTAGGATAGCTCATTTGGAGGACCAGATGAGCTCCACAATCCAGAAAATCAATGAAGTGACGGCAGATAAGATAGCCCTTGAGACCAAACTGGAAGAACTGCAAAACCACTTCGAATTGTGGGAGTACTGGAGGGGAGTGAGGGTACCAACACCCTTCGTTGGGTTGAAACATTTATAAAACAAAAAGTGCTTCCGGACTATTCTCGGGATATAACATTAACTAGGGCCCATCGAGTTCCCGCCCATCCCATCCCTAATTCCAAGTACCCTCGTACCATTTTAATTAACTTTGCTGACTACAGAATTAAAGAGAGTATCTTAACGAAAGCAATTCAGCAGAGACAGTTCGCCATCGACAAGGGTACTAAATGTTGGATTTTTTCTGACATGTCAGCGGGGGCGGGGCGTAGACAAAAAGAATTTGAAAAGCTTTTGTTTTTATTTAAAGCTCAGGGGGCGCAGGCATCCATTGCCCAGCAGTTGAAGTTAAGGGTGCTTGTCAAAGGAAAGTTTCATATGCTCTCACGTGTGGAGGAAGCTCAGGAGCTATTGAGAGAGATCACTGCTTTAAGATGAATTTGTTTTGAATCGAAATGAATAATGTTTTATTTTTGTCCGCTGGGGCTTTTCCTCTGAGTTGGGGGGGCAGGTCAACTAGGGTGCAGGATCAGGGCACCCTATCAACAGCAGGGAGGGTGAGATGTGGGTAGCTGGGCCAGAGGGAACACCATATTTCTTGGGAGGGTTCTAGGGGTCGGGAATGGAGGTGGGTGGGGGTACAGTAGAAGCAGTAGTAAAATGAGCAGTAGCCAGGGCTTCTGGGAATGTTCGTCAGGATTGTGTTTTTTTTGTGTATTTTGCTGACACACTGTAAAAATGACAAATAAGTGCTGTATAATTTCAGTTAACGTCAATGGGATACTTAACAAACAAAAGTACGGAGCATTAATTAGATGTTTGGCTTCCTTTTTTCCCCAGGTTTTATTTCGCCAGGAATCTCATCTGAAAACCAACTCCCCAAAGTTATTTCTTCCAAGATTGTTTTCTCATGCCTTTTTTGCCTCAGCTGGGTTGGCTAAAAGAGGAGTAGCGGACTATTTTTGTAGAGGTCTCCCTTGGGAATTTGGCCAAATTTGGAGAGATCCCCTGGGAAGGTGGATCTGGATAGAGGCCAAATTGAATGGCACGACATTTAATTTTATCAACTACTATGGTCCAACAGTAGACAATATTACAGCCATACTTAAAATCAGGGGGCACCGGGAAAATAATTTTGGGTAGGGAATTAATTTTATCCAAGATTTAAAGAAAGATACTTCCAACAAAAATAAAAAAGAGCTGAAACCCCAAACTAAAAAAGTTATAGAGGCATTAAGACAGGAACATCGTTTGATAGACCTCTGGCGCAATTCCAACCCAACAAAATATAAATTTACTTGCTACTCCAATCAATTCCATACAGCTTCCCGTATTGATTTCTTTTTGATATCATAATCTCTGAGTTGTTCAGATATTGAAATAGGGCCAAATCCATTCTCTGATCACTCCCTCATTAAACTCGAAGTGGAGATCGAGGAGTGCAGGAGGACAAGATCCAGGTGGCAGATGGATTGTCTCCTCCTGCAGGACCCTCAATGGGTGGCCGATACAAAAGAATGGATATCAGAATTTTTAATGAGAAATGAAAATACGGCAGAAATCTTTTCAGTCTGGGGTGGGTTTAAGGCAGCCCTTCGTGGGCAGATGATTGTGTTTTCAGCCGCCCAGGCCAAACAAAGGCGAGATAAGATCACTAAACTCCAGCAGGCAGTGGAAAATGCAATGAGTGTGAGAAATACACAGTCTCAGGGGACCGGGGACGTTAGAGTTCAGCTTGAAAGGGCGAAACACGAACTGAAGGAGTTTTTTTTACAATTGAAGAGATAACCAGCTTCAGAACATATCAATAGTGAGTGTATGAGGAGAGCCAAATGGTGAGCAAAATGCTTGCCAGTATAACTAAAACAAAACAGGAAGCAGCCCTGATATCTGAGATTATTGATTCCAAGACTAGAGCCTCTATAATTGACAAAGAAGGTATAGCCAAAGTTTTTTTAGAGCACTATTCGCAGCTATACCCTACCAGCTATGAGGTAGGATTGGATCACATTTTTAATTTTTTCGAGGAGGTAAATCTTCCAATTCTTACAGGGCCGCTAGCTGAACAACTCCAGCTCAATATAGCCAAACTAGAAATTGTAAATGTGGTGAAGTAAATTGCGGGGGCAAAAGCCTGCGGAGCAGACGGGCTCCGAATTGAATTTTATAAAACCTTTTTTAAGGAATTAACTCCGTTTTTGGCAAAATTGTTTAATACTATTAAACAGGGAGGTGGTGTCCCCCCGAGCTTCAAGGAGTCTATATTGGTTAGTTTTGTAAAAAAAGGGAAAAATAGTAAGGACGTCAATTTATATAAGCCGATCAGTCTCCTTAATGCAGATTTTAAAATCTTAATGAAAGTCTGGGCTCAACGCTTCACTCCCATTGCACAGGCTCTAATTCATAGTGACCAGACCGGGTTAGTTGCGGGCAGGTCAATGTCCTCTAATACTTGGTTTTTAATCCAGGCCCTTGACTACTTGAATAATAACAAAATTCCAACCCTCGTTACGATGGTCGACACTGAAAAGGCGTTTGACTTGGTTAACTGGGACGCACTCTTTTTTGGACTGGGAAAATTTGGCATCCCTGTTCAAATTATAAATATGTTGAGAAGTATCTATCAAGGTGCTCAAGCCAGGGTCATAGTAAATGCCGATGTAATAGGTAAAGTGAATATAAAATGCGGAACCAGACAAGGCTTCCCCATGTCGCCAATATTGTTCACCTTTTTAATCGAGCCCTTGGCCATAAGAAACTGCGGAAACCCCCAAATTAAAGATCCAATTGAAGGGATGGCCAAATTAAACTTTTCGCTGACGACATAATTTTTTATCCACTCCCGGACAATCAGAAACTGGGACAGGTTCTGGAAGAATTTAGTACATTTGAACAAATAGGGGGATACAAAATAAACCAAAATAAAACCGAGATATTAACATTGAGGTGCCGATTCCGATCGGGTAAAAAATGTTCCCGTACAACTCGTATCCGTATTATTTTACGTACGAGTAGTACAAGTCCCGTACAAATGGCGAAGTATGATTCGTACTGTAAAAATACATACGAATTGCCTCAGGAAAAGTCTACGAGGCGTCACCGGACAGATTTACGTACGAGTCGTAAAACTGAAGTCCGAGCGCACAAGTCCGATCCGTACCGGCGTCCCGAATACACAAGCATATAGAAAACGTCCCAGACGGAGCAAACTTTTTACGACCACTACGCCGGGTACACTTGGGCCCGGGGTACGAGTTGTACGGACCCCCCACCCCACCTGCGTATGTACGTGCCATACCCCAGCACCCGCGTATGTACGTGCCGTACCCTAGCACCCGCGTATGTACGGGTCATACCCCCACCCCAGCAACCGCGCATGTACGCGCCGTACCCCAGCACCCGCTTATGTAAGCGCCGTACCCCCACCACAGCACCCGCGTATGTATGCGCCGTACCCCCCCACCCCAGCACCCGTGCATGTACGCGCCGTACCCCCCACCCCAGCACCCGCGCATGTACGCGCCGTACCACAGCACCCGCGTATGTCTGCGCCGTACCCCCCCACCCCAGCACATGCGTATGTAAGCACCATACCCCCCACCCCAGCCCCGTACTTGGACACACCGTACCCCAACACCGTACCCCAGCACCCGCGCATGTACGCGCAGTACCCCAGCACACGCGTATGTACGTGCCGTACCCCCACCACAGCACCCGCGTATGTACGCCCCGTACCCCCCACCCCAGCCCCGTACTTGGACGCACCGTACCCCACCACCATACCCCAGCATCGCGTATGTACGAGTCGTACAACACCATTGCACATGTGATCACTGTACAACAACATAGCCATGGACACACCTTACCTAGGCGAAAAAGACTCGTACTGAACCAGGACACTGTAAAACAGCACAAGGACCGTCAATTCGACTCGCACACCACAAAACACGTCTACAGGACAAAAAACAACTAAAAGACTGACCTGGCACATCCAAACAGTCAAACAGAGGCCCAAACTCACAACCAGCTCTTATAACACACCCACCAAAAGTTCAAACACAGCCACACCCACAAATGGACCAAGAAAAAGGGCCCACAAATACAAACCATGAGCCTTTGCAACAGACCCACTGCTGACAGATATCACACACAAACAACTGCACCCATACACCTTAACTTACACACCTTCACACAACCTCCTTCACACAGACCCCCTCTACACATACACACACACCTACACATTCACACCCACACACCCACAACCATCCACACCCACACCCCACACCATGCCCACAGACAAGAATTCAAAGTTCACAAGGGAGGAGCTGGACATCCTTGTCAACGAAATCATCAGAGTCGAGCCACAGCTGTTTGGAACATTGGTCAGACAGACCAGCATATCCCAAAAAACTAGCCTGTGGCAGAGGATCGGGTGAATGCTGTTGCGCCCATCAGAAGGACCAGGAATGAATGTCAAGCCAGGTGGTACGATCTGCGCAGGGCAGTCAAGCGCAAAATGAACGAGGAATACGCCCAGAGTAACATCACAGGAGGTGGGCTGCACCGCAGACCGGTACATTACCATCCCTGGGAGGAGAAGGTGATGGCCCTGCTTCCGCCGGTGTGAGTACACGGAGTCGAAGGAGTTTGAGAGCCTGGTGAGTACACAAACAACTCACGTAACATGGGGGGAATAGCATCCACACCCCAACTACAACAAATGCACTCACCTACCCCCAAGCCCTCACCTGACACAACCACACTCTAAACAACGCTCAGGCCACTAACGTGAGTATGCCCCATTTACAAAGCAAGGCCATGCCATGTCCCAGCCTACACAAACTACAAACGCAAGACAGGATGTCCGGGATGCTGGGAGGGTGGGGATCACTAAACATATTGTACAACTCATAAACAGACACCATTGCCCTCAGCCCATATGGCCCAGGTGCATACCCATGCACCATGCGCAATGCACAGGGACTAGCAAAGTACTGACAAGGTAGCTGACACTTGGCCCTGCTGTAGGCAGCACAAGGCCCTCCTGTGACAACAGCAAAATCTAACACAAACACAACCAGCTCAGATATCTAGGACAGGAACTCGCACTCACTGACATGGCAGCATGGGGGGACAGATACATCACCTGGGAGACCAACTGCCAAATCACACTACACCCACCAGCACCGTCAATCAATCAACAATCGATCAGGGTACTTGTAAGGCGCGCTACTTACCTGTGAGGCTCTCAAGGCGCTGAGGGGGCGGTTCCAATACTGCTCAAAGAGCCAGGTCTTGAGGAGTCATCTGAAGGCAAGTAGGTCTTGGGTCAGTCGTAGGTGGGTTGGGAGGGTGTTCCAGGTCTTGGCGGTGAGGTAGGAGAAGGATCTGCTGCAGGCGGGCGTACGTTGGATGCAGGGGACAGCTGTGAGGGCGAGGATGCCGGAGCGGAGCTGGCGGGTGGGGGTGTAGAAGCTGAGTCTGATGTGCAGGTAGGCTTGTCCAGCGGTGTGGAGTGCCTTGTGTGCGTGGCTGAGGAGCCTACAGGTGATCATCTTGTCGATGTGGACCCAGTGCAGGTCTCTCAGGAGGGGGGTGCTGTGGCGGGGGGCATTGACGATCACTTGTGCCGAGGCGTTTCAGAAGCGTAGTAGCCGCCGTTGGTGTGTGGATGGGAGTCCTGCGTAGAGTGCAGTGGCGTAGTCCAGTCAGCTGCTGACGAGGGCGTGTGTCACTGTTCTACTTGTTTAAGTCGGGATCCACCAATAGATCTGGAGGAGCGTGCATAGGGTGTCGTAGCAGGAGGAGGAGACGCCGTCGACCTGCTTGGCCATGGAGAGGGAGGATGCGAGGATCAATCCTAGGTTGCGTGCGTGTTTGGTGGGTGTCGGTGATGACCCCAGAGCGCTTGGCCACCAGGAGTCGTCCCAGGGTGAGGGTGTGGGTCCCAGGATGAGGACCTCCGTCTTGTCCGAGTTCAGTTTCAGATGGCCACTCCGCATCCAGTCGTCGATGGCCCTCAGACCCTCGTGGATGTTTGTCTTGGTGGTGTGAGGGTCCTTGGTGAGGGAGAGGATGAGCTGGGTGTCGTCGGCGTAGGAGATGTCTTAGAGGTTGTGGTGGCGGGCCACTTGTGTGAGGGGGGCCATGTGGATGTTGAACAGCGTCGGGCTGAGTGATGATCACTCACCCCTCACACAAGCACACACCCCCGGGGCAGCCAAGAGAGTCACACAATCTTACAATGGACATGTGACACAACAAGATCAAGCCACAGCCAAAAAAGCATCCAAGGCCAAAAGCGACATGTCAAAGACCCAGGATAACCTTTCAATCAGTCCAACCAACCTGGACCCTCTGGTGCCCCAGCCCCTGCAGCACCTGCGTCAGGTACATCTGTGCCAACCACCACCCCCATTCTTGCCACATCCCAGGAGACACCCAGGAGCCCTGCCCGCACAGAACAACTGAGCCAGTCTGACCAGCGGGACAAGGTTCTCCGGCCACCCAGGAGGAGGCAGACAACCCTGCAAATGCCATCCTTCAGGGGTCCGGTAGTTCGATGTGCCCACAACGGCAGGCCAGGCTCGTGTGCGCAGGGGTGGTGAGAGTGGAGGCAGGCAGAGGCACGAACCTGACCAGCCAGATGAGGGAACCGGTATGTCACACATACGCCACATCTTGGAGACATACCGGCGTGACACCAGGGGCATCAGCCAGGTAGTGGGGACCCTCAACGTGATTAAGAACCAGCAAGCTGAGCAACACGCCAGTCAACAACAACACCTAGGATGGATGGAGGCAAGACTGGCTGAGCTCCTGGCGGTGCAAATGGACATAAGCCATTCACTCCGTCGGATTGCCGACAACATGGGCAACCCTCCCTGTGCCACCAGGCGAAGACCAGCACCAGCCACAGGGAGGGAGGAGGAGGAGGATCCGTCTGACGGAGTGTCCCAAGCATCGTCAAGGCCTGCATCTGAGGGTCCCGCAAGGAGGTTGGGTCGTCCACGTAAAGAACTGTGAGAGGCAGCGGACCATCCACATCTCCCAGGTCACCTGGCCTGGCACCAGGCCCTCTGGTGCAACAGCAGCACCTCATCCAATGACATTATCTGCCACATGGACTTGCTGGTCACAGTCTGACCAATGATGACCAACACTGTGGTCTGGACTCTGATGACTCCAACTGACAAGGATGCCATCTCCCCCTGTGAACTTTGGATTCCATGCACACTGTATAGCACCTATTTGTCCACACTAAACAGGCCCCCCACCGAGAATAAATCTCTTTTTCTACAATTACATGTTGCATTCATTTTGCATGAGTACACAACCTACGTGTGGGGAAATTTCAAACTATGCATAAGTGTTGAACTAACGCCAGCCATCCATACCCTGGAATCTGAGTCTGGGACAGGACACACATGGGTCACAATGTATCATACTATACAGACATGGAGCACAATACTCAGCCGCGATGGCCTCAAGCTGCTGAGGGGGGGCATGCATTACTGTGCGGACAGACCAATTGGGAAGAGCATCCTGAAGGCATAGAGGTCATGGCTCATGTGGATGTTGCCGGGGAGGGAGTAGCAGCTATGTCTTACCAGGTGGGAGAACTATGTCCTGCATGCTGGAGTATGGTGGATGTGAATAATGGTGGCCAGGGCAAGGTTGGATGCACAGAGTTGGCACAACGGGGTCTCGGATGACAGACAGCCAAGGTTGGTGTGGGGTCTGGGTTTGTGGCCTGCCTCCTGAGTGTGGGTGAGGAGTCTGAAGGTCATCCTGCAGCACACAGTGATACATTGCAGCTATCTCTGGTGGACGGTGATGTGGCTGGGGCGCAGGATGTTGAAGCTGAGGTGTGCACACGCAGCCTGGATGTGGACTGGTTTCCCAGGAGTTAGGATGTACTTGCTCCGTAGAGGGCGGGGCAGTAGTTGACATGGCTGGTGTCGTGTGCCTGGGGCATGGTCTGTCTTTCCCTGGAGTGGATATATCTGTGGATCATGAGCATCATGCAGAGGGTGTTGCACCCTGAGGTACAGATGCTGGTGATTAGCATGGCAAATGTGAGTGACAAATCCATGATGCACACCAGTTTGTGTGCATGGCTACTGGGTGCATGTGCAGGGCTCTTGCGGGTGGGACACAAGCAGTTGACCCACCTGTAAGGGGACAATCCTCAGATGATTACCTCAGTCCTGTACAAGTCCAGCCTCAGGTGGCTGATGTTCAGTCATTCATCAATGGATCTCATGCCTTCTTGAATGTTGGAACTGCCAATGGCTGCGTCTTTGATGAGGGTGAGGAGCACCAGGCTGCCAATGGCATACGAGCTGATGAAGAGGTGCTGTGTGCATGTGATGCCGGTGAGGGGGACCTGGACACATTCAGGATTGACACGCTGAGAGATGATACCTGGGCCATGTGCCAGATTATGCCACTATACTACATGCTGAAGGCTTGAGTCCCACTCCCATGCCCTTGCTGGTGTACGGAGCCGGTGGGGAGTAGGAGGGACATTACCTGGTTGGTGTGACAGGGCCTGGAAGGCGGGGCAGCGCTGTGTAGGCAGTTGGAGTTGCACAATCATCATGCAAAGGTGTCGTGTGTGCGCCTAAGGTATGCCTGAGAGCAGGCGGTAGCTCCTTGGATGGACAATGCTTGGAGGGTGACTGTAGTGTGATGTGGGTCATGTAAGGACATGAGGTTTTTGCAATGTGCACGTTGCATGCGCTGACGGTCCAGCCTTTGGCACCGCATGGGCGCAACAGTGGCACAGACAAGCTGATGCCAGCCAAAAGAATGGGTGGAGGGAGGAAGGGAGGAGCATCTTTGAGGTGTGTGTGTTGCCGAATCTGTAAACTCTCTGTGCCCTTGGTGCAGGGGCCGCAGCAGCAGGCGGCATGAGCTGGAAACTATGCCACTAGTTGCACACAAAGACAAGGATGTCAGAAAGGACTACTGCAACAGGCGTATGTAAAGGAGGAGTGTCCGGTTTCCCATGGCACACCCAGAGACAATGGATGCACAATCCCCAAAGATGACTGACACCGGATCCTTAAACTGAAGGACAAGCTGCGCACAGGATACACACCCTCAGCAGGTGTTGACGGTCTGTTGTGGCCACCAACATGCCCAAATACATACACAACCATGGACATCATGCACAATGGATATTCAAATCCCTGAAGAACTGCATGCATGTTACTAAACTACACATAGACTCATATGCACAATCTTTGACAACTATGCCAGAGATGCCGCATGCAAAGTGGCAAGACACCTGCATTGACAGAGATGAGGCACCTTGGAGGGTGAGGAACACCTTTATTACTCAGGTTCACACCTAGGGACATGCATCAATATGAACAGACTCACAGGTCATTTTGCGGAACATGTGGGACCTACACTGGACACCCCCTTCACAACACAGATGCTGTAAATCCATTGAACTGGCACACAAGTGAAGTGTGTGAGCCAAACACCCCCTGCTGCACACAGAGGGGCTTCAATTCCCCATTTATCCTCTAATGGGGATGTCCCACACTATGTCCACCCGTAGCATCCCGTATGTTTCAGAGGGAAGTTGTACACACATTGATGCCTTCATCAGAATCCACAGTCCCATCACAGATGACTGCTGCGAAGGGTGACTATCAATACATGGGAGTCATGCAACATGTCATGTGCCCCATTGTGAGTCAACATGTATGTATAGTAACACAACATGCATAGGAGCAGTGCCCCCACATTACAAACACCTACCAACACCAAAATGCCGTGCAGCAATCCTTAACCAAATAGACTTTTCCCCATGTCCGTGCATGGGACGCTGATTCAGCACACGTTGCAATACTCATGAGGAATAGAGGGAGGCCAACGATGACACGAGCAGACAGCATGCGAAACTACCTGGGGATGACAGACACACAAGAAGTCAGGGAAGAGATTGTCATCCGCATGCATGGTCATTTACTCTACAGGAATAAGTGTGTCACCATGCTATATTAAAATTGAGTGTCTAAGCTAAAATGTGTGGAAGGACATCATCACTCGAGTGACACATCTGAACACACATCTAAGTTACTTAGCATACTGTCAGCTGGACACACACATTGCAACACATGCCACACAAGGCTCCAGGCGTGCACACTCAGACCCATGGACTCACCATTATGAGAAGAAGTTGTGTATGAGCTGACTCCGGATGTCGTCCTACTCCTCCTCCTCATCCTCACTTGCCTCATGACCAAGCCCTTCATCCTCCACGGGTGGATGTTCCTGCTCATCCGGATGCAGGATGAGTGGCACAGCCTTCTCCACTGCCATGTTGTGCAGCATGCAGCACACAAGGAAGATCTTGCAGGCCTTCACCGGTGCATATGGGAGGGACCCGCCTGTCTTGTGAAGGCACCAGAATCTGCTCTTCAGGAGGCCAAACGTCCTCTCAATCACTCGCCTGGTCTGCCCATGTGCGTTGTAACGGTGATCTGCAGCTGTTCTGGGGTTGCGGAGGGGCGTCATCAGCCATGGCATGTTGGGATAGCCAGAGTCCCCTACATGGAAACATCATGTAAAGAAGTGGGTCAGGAGATGCCGTAAGATACAAAAATAGAGCTAAACAATGGACAAACAGAGTATACCCACCAACAAGACATGCTCGTTCGTTGTGCAGCCCCAGCATCATTTCTGGCACCCTGCTACACCTCATGATGTAGGCATCGTGTGCTGACCCTGGAAAACGTGCACAGACATGGGAAATCAGCATGTTAGCAAGACACACCACAAGGGCATTTATAGAGTGGTAATGTTTACGGTTGCGATAGGCGACCTCCTGTGCCTGTGGTGGTACCAAAGCCACATGTGTCCCATCAATAGACCCAATTACATGGGGCATCCCTCCCAGTGCATAGAACTCACCCTTGACACCTGTCAACTGCTCACGAGTTGGAAAATGGATGAATTCATCCAGGTGCTCCAACATGGCTTCTAAAAAATCATGCAGGACACGGCTGAACATGGTCTGTGACATGCCACCCACATCAGCTATGGTGAATTGAAACGTACCGGTGGCAAAAAAATTTAGGGCTGCCATCACCTTCATCTTGGGGGTCAGCGCAGTAGGATACCTGTGTCGCGGTTGGAGGTGTTCAAGCTTTGCGGTCAAGTTCTCAATCAACTGTTGCGAGAAGCGGTAACGTCTTATGCAGTCACGTTCCCTCATGGCACCCAAGTCTGGCATTGGTCAGGGGAGAGGCGATGCCCTGCCGAAAATTGGAAGGAATAACGAAGAGTTAGTACATAACAACATCAATGTCAATGAACTGAGCACATGCTCAACTGCTACTACACATCTGCTAAATACAGAGTCAGGTCTGTGCAATACATCCAGGACACATATGCCAGCCAGGTGATACTCCTACGACAAGCCAGCTACACCCGTTGATAGTCAAGTTCTATATGACATGGCCCGAAACTAGCTGTGGGCCAGTGTAAGTGAACAGCCAGAGACATCACAGGAGTGACATACATCCACATATCTGCATTTGAAGGATGTCATCTCATACATACTGCTGGCGGCAAGCTAGACGCACAGGTCACATGTCATTGGAAATGTACAGATCATACACATAGCGGTGAAGGGGTACACGTGAAGAACGAAAACACAGACATGGATACGGCGCAGATATGTCCTCATGTCATAAAATCATCTTTGAAGCATCCAGACACACATAACGTGTAAATCCACATGTGGCATGGTGTGCGTATATGTGTGCCATGCCCATCTACACACAGACACATGTTGGATGCAGCAACAGCAGATGCAGTTGACGGAACACCAACAGCAAGCTCATGGGAACACATGACACACACAGGACATAGTCACATCGGGGCACGCTGGTACTTAGATGTCAGGTGTTAGTGTCCCTGGCATCAGGGGACATTTGCAGGTGTTGGTGACTGTGCCATACCAGTGATGCAGTGCTTGACACGTTTGTACTACATGCACACATGTGCAAAGTGGGAAGGGGAAGTGTGCCACATACTGCTCCATCACACATGACATGTGTACACAGGTCATCACACATCTATTGTGCTAAAACATGAGGAGACATGTGCCATATCACTGCCTGACACACCTAGGCCCTGCACATGAAGGACTGCAATGACTATGACTTGATGTACAGCCGTGCCCGAGTCTGAAACCTTCATTCCATTCGTGTGCGCCTCCTATCACCTGTGTAAGCTGTGAAACGCACCGTACACACGCTCTGAGGGCGTGTGAACGGTCCGTATCATCACATTGGTGTTCCCGCCGAGTACGGGTGTGTGTACGGACCGTACACACGTACGTGTACTACCAGTTTGTACACGTACGTGTACGACCAGTGTGTACACGTACGTGGACTACGGTCGTACCCGTACGTGTACGACTGTAGTCCACGTACGTGTACACACTGGTAGTACACGTACATGTACACACTGGTCGTACACTTACGTGTACACTCTCGTGTACACATTGGTCGTACACGTACGTGTCCGACCGTAGTCCACGTACGTGTACACACTGGTAGTACACGTAGGTGTACACACTGGTCGTACACGTACGTGTACACTCTCGTGTACACACTGGTCGTACACATACGTGTACACACTGGTCGTACATGTACATGTACACACTGGTCGTACACGTACGTGTACACACTGCTCGTACACGTACGTGTACACACTGCTCGTACACGTACGTGTCAAACGCACTTTGCAACTGGTGCGGTAGGGGTACGTGTGAAACGCACTGTACCTGTGTGTGGATAGCTAAATTACATAGGGACACATGAGGGACAAGTATTAGGGCCTAAATGCATGCTGGTTGTCATGGATACCGAATTTCAAGTTCAAATTTTCAATCATGTGGCCTGGAAAAGGCAGTTGGCAACTAAATACAATGTTGCAAAGTGGTTGTTGAGTTCACATTATGCTCAAATTTTGAACCATGCAAAGGCCCTCACTGGGGTATGTTTAAAGAGATTGGAGGAAACGTAGGATGCAAATGAGACTGACCAATCACTCTGTACTCCTGTAAATGAAACAGCCCAGCAAGGCAGATATAAGTCAGCCAGAACCCATGAGAGGGCACTTGCCTGCACTACCTTTCACTCGACACCACTGCTTCTGCTTGTGCTTCCTCTGGCACCATGTCAGGGTCTGTGGAGAGGGCCCAGCCTTTCACCCATGAGGAGAATGAGGCATTGCTTGACGTAATCCTCCCACAGTACCCCAGCCTGTATGGGAGACCAGGGGAGCAGGTGAGTGCTGACACCATTAGCTTTGACTGTGCACCTTTTTTGTGACTGTCACTTCTGGCATTGTGTCCAGGTGTGACAGACATGCAATGTTGTTTAGAGTGGGTCCCGGGGGGGGAATGGCTTATGTCTCCCATGCAGAGCATGATGTAGTTCCTGTGTGCACTCCTCACTTGCATTGTGCTTACTGTGACATTCACTGCATAGTGCATGGCACATTCAGCCTGCCCAATCCTTAGGGAAATGTGTGTCCTATAGTCCAGAGGTGATTCCCTGCCCCCCCCCGGTGTGACAGGTGACTGTACCCACAGATGTGTGTGAGTTGAGTGGAGCTGTGATGAGAGTGTCCAAGTGATGTGTACGCCCCCTGGACATTGATGTGTGTGAATGTTCCTTGTCATGTGGGTGAGTGTCTATGTGGAGTGTTGCACCACAGCTGCATGGAGGAGGCAACAGCTCCACCCATCTGATGTGAGAAGTAAGCCGTGCAGAGTGTCTGACTTGGTGAGCTAGCACCACACCTGTGACACCCCACAGGCAAGTGGCACATGTGCAGAGTTAGGTTTGTATCCGCTGTTGCCAATGGCAGGTGATTGATCTGTGCCTGTGTGTGTCTGTGTACTCTGATGAGGTTGCATCAGTGGCCTGGGGCATGTGACTGCTTGGAGGTGCTGTCCATCAGCCTGGTGTTGCATGTGATGCACAGCGTGTGCCATGATCAGGGAGTGTGTTGCACCCCGCATGCCACCTGTGTACTTTCAATGCCATGTAGTGCATTGGGGCTTCCACATAGGCTAATGTCCCTATGACAAAGGTGCTATTTGTTGCCAGCATACTATGCCCTGTTCAACATATCAAAGATGTTCAAATGTGTGTCTCTGTGACATGGAGCAGGTGTAGTGATGTTGTCTTACTTTGTAATCCTCACAAGTAACTGCCTACGCCAAGGGGGAGATATGGAAGCGGGCCATCAGGGCCGTGAGATCGGTGGAGGGTCGCAGTCGGCGCCTCGCCCAGGTGAGGAAACGCTGGCAGGACATCCGGTGCTGGACCCGGAGGATCGCCCGGTGGCAGCTGAAGGACTCACCTCCACGCAAGCACGGCGGGGGCCGACGACTGACCCACCAGATGAAGCGTGTCCTGGCGGTGGTCTTCCCTGACTTGGATAGGTGGTTACAGGAGTTGCAGCAGCAGGAAGGGGGTAGGTACATGTGTGTTTGTTGTGTGTCACCAGCTTTTGGAAGTGCTCAGTCGCCTGGATACACAGCAAGGGTTAATTTGTGCAGTGCATATCCTGTTCCCCAAAGTCAAACGGTGCTGTTCTTCCTCCCTTCCCCTCCTTGACATGTGTTCCCTGGTCTGTGTGTAATCACTATTGCACATGGTCATCTAGGCTGGCAGTTAATCCAAGTGCACATTGCTTTCTGCATCATGTGGTGGGGGGTCTGAGACATGTGTTGTTACCTTGCCTGTGCCCTGTCCTGTTCAGTCATTTGGGGGTCCATATTAGTTGGCACTGATGCTGAGTCTCAACATAGGAGTGTGAGTTTTCAAATGAACAGACTTGCAGCATGCAAGACCGATGTTGTGGCCTCAGACATGATGTGCATGAGTGGGAGATATGCATAGTGCCGGGACGGTAGCTCATGTTACAGTCAGATAATTCCAGGACCATGGAGCAGTGTTCCCACTACAGTCCCCTAAGACACCCTTGCTTCGGAATCATGTGTGTCATCCAACACTGTGTCCATTCTCTGTGTGTTCAGCATAGTTAGGCCTCTGTGGCATATTTCCCTGCCCTCATTTGCATTTATCTAAAGTGTGTTAGATATGCCCATTTTACGGGCTGACCCCATTTTGCTTGTGCATCCTCACACTGGGCAGTGCCTATGTGTCTATGTACAACTATCTGTTGATGGTTGTTGGTAACAAATATGTGCTGGCAGCATCACGAGGTGATGTGGAGTACATTTAGGAATTCTTGATGCACATTTGAGTAAACCCAGATTAAGAGGTGTAACTTCTGGATCTGTCTCAATAACATTGTCTCAGGTATGGGGGGTTTGTGCGGGCAAGGCCTACATGTCCAAACCTTATGTCTCCTTGCCGGGTCTGACCTGTGTGTGATAATTGTCTGGACAGACACTCAACATGCAGTGACCCAGTCATGTTGTGCTGGGTTTAATGTTTGTGCTTTGCAGCATGTGTCAAATATGCAAATACATGGCTCATGCTCATCCATTTTGCCACCAGTGTGTGGTCGAGATGCTACGTAGTTTGGTCTGTGTGTGCTGACATCTGTGTGGACATTCTTGCTTGCCATGAGGGTGTCTCCTCAGTGCAGGTGCTCCTTATCCTGACACATTGCAGGCCCATTAGCTAATGCATTGTCCTGTGTTTGGACATGTGTGCCACTCCACATGACAGGCAGTGGGTCAGATGTGTTGCCAACTGTGTCATCATGGTACGGATGTCCATGTGACAGGTGGCATGGTTCAAGTTTTTAGTCAATAAGTATTGTACCTTGGCACTCACTACACTTGTCAACATGTCTCAATTTTTCATATGCTTCATTTTGCTAGTTGGTTGTGAAGGACAATAATGTGCCTGCATGACAGATGTCTCCCAGGGAAGTGCAAAATAAAGTACTTTTGCACTTTCCGTTGACACGCTGGCACATTTTACTGGAAGGCACAGTTTGATTACCACTTGTTTTCTGATTATACATATCCATGTTCACACGGTGTGTTTGCATGTGTGTAAGTCCTTGGTTGTTGCTGATACCAACTTACGAGTGTCAAGTCATCCAGACCACCGTGGTGCCATGTACATGTACTTACTCATACCCCATTTCTTCTTTACAGTGGCTTATTAGAATTTTGCTGGCAGCTCATACAATGACTGTAAATGTATTTTTGTGTGCACATCATTGTGTGACTTCTGTCATAGAGGCAGATGTGTCTTCTGTTCACAAAGTGGCACATTCACACATTCTAAACATGTACATTGTGTAAAGTGTTGTGAGTCCCAAGGGATTGCAATGTTTTTGGCTATGGTTTGCAAAGTACTCACAGGTCTCAGAGTGTGGGGACACCTTCAGCATTGAGGTGTGTTATTTGGCCTTGGGTGCACCAATACTGTTTCGTTCACAGTGAACAAGAGGTGGCATGGTTTCATAGTCTTGTTGTGCTCAACTGTCCCCACACACTAGCTTCTCACTATAATTCGATATCAAGTTATTTGCTGTTGTGTCATGATCTCCATTGTTTCCAAGTGGCATGGTGGGTCAACCAACCGGGGAGTGCAGGGTTAGATATGTGCGGACTATTCTAGATGTTACTCATGATGCATTTCCTGATATGCTCTGTGACATTTTTGTTGGACTCGTGTCTGTTGTATACAGGTGACTGATTATTTTCTGTCCCTTCACCTTGCCCATAGCATCATCGTAGGACACCGAGGGAGACACCTGCACGGACGTGGAGGAGGGATCCAGCACCACTGCCACCACTGCTGCCGAGTCTGTGGGAGCAATTGGCACGGAAGGCGAGGGGAGACAGGCAGAGGACCTGTCTAGTGACAACACTGACTACGACGCTGACGGGTCCGAGGCTGAACTCCTCAAGGGGGCGGAGGCTGCTACGACACCTGGCAGCAGCACTAAATCTGTCACCGCCCCCTCCATTCCCATCACCGCCCTCCCAGTTGCTCCGGTCCCTTCTGTCCGTGCTAGGCAACACCGTGTCTCTTTTGTGCCAGGCACCGCACCCCCTGCCCCTGTCCCCCCTGCTGCCCTCACTGCAGAGTCTGTGGACATTCTGCGGCAGTTGCAGGTTGGCCAGACATCGATGCTGAATGTCCTCCATGGCCACACCCGAATGATGACACAGATGGTGTCGTACATGGAGGGCATGTCATCAGCGATGTCTGACCAACAGATGTTGCTGAGGTCCATGGACTCTTCAATGACGGCACCAGTGAGTCTCCTGCAGCGCTTCATCCCTCCTACCCCTGCACCATCCACACTTCCCACTCCCATACCTGTCCCAAGCACACACAGACATTCCCAAGAGCGCACCCCACCAGACACAGGCAGCACACCACCACGTAAGGGCAAGCACACTCCTCCTGGCACACACACTCAGGGGGATGAGGGCACACCCACTGGGTCAGGGGCACACAGGCATACACGCAGTCACAGTCCAAGGCCACATGGCGCACTACCTAGTCCCTCCAAAGGCACTCCCCTCGGCTCCCCTACCACACATCCTGAAAAAGAGGCCTACTTGGCTGTGCTGGGCCTCAGCTCCTCTGGCTCTCAAGCCCGCAAACGGGAACGGCACTCCACGGGTAGGGGAGTTGAGTCCCCCCCTGTCCCCCCCTCCCCCAGTAGCGCTGCACCCCATCACTCCGACCCCCCCCCCCTCCTTTGAGGCTGTGTTTTCTTCGGGTGAAGGGGAGACGCTGGACGACCTGACAGCAGTGTTCAGCGCCGAGCTGACCTCCACCTTTGGCGCTGCCCCACCCCCTGTGGTGGAGGCATCCGTCCCTGCACCCACCACACCTACCCTTCCACCTCCTGTCCCTGCGGTGCCTGGTCCTTCCCCACATGATGCCCCCCCCCAGTCGACAAACCTGAGGGTTCTAATGTGCAGGCAAGCTAGGGGAGACGCGTGGTCATGTGTCCCCCCCAAGGACTTCTGATCTGGACAGGCCATGTGCCTTTGTAAATAGTGTCCTTAAATACATTTTCATTTAATGCTGAATAAAGCATTTTCTTTTCAGTTTGAACACATTTGCATTTCAGGTATTGATGTGGGTGCTGATGGTCCCGGAGTTGGGGTGGTGGTAATGTGTTATGTTTCAGGAAAAAGTTGTAGTCTGATGCTAATGGGGTGGACCACGGTATCTGCGTGCCATCACAATGTCTCTGCAATGTATCTTTGGTCTTGTGTGCTATTTGTGTTTGGAGACATTGTCCCAAGGAGTGTTCCTTCCTCTGTGGCACCTGACATCTACCCTGCAGGGAGTTGCACTTTTGTTGTGCTGACCTGTGTCTACATTTCCTTTGTTGGTGACGGATCCCTTCAACTATGGCCATGCCTGCTCAGCAATGTCTCCGGCTGCATCGTCTGTGCCATCCTTGCTAGTCACTGTACTTGTGTATTGAGTATGTTGTCATGCCTTAATGGCGACATTCAGCATTTTCCGCACTATGCATGTATGTTATCCCAGCCTAGCACACAATTGGTACTTGATCTGCAGGGTATTTGAGCACCTGACTGACAATTGTGGGCATTGTATCTGTGGG
This sequence comes from Triturus cristatus, assembly GCF_964204655.1. NCBI lineage: Eukaryota > Metazoa > Chordata > Amphibia > Caudata > Salamandridae > Triturus > Triturus cristatus. The sequence goes on from NC_140595.1 coordinate 448,055,121, forward strand.
AAGTCCACCCTATTCCTTCCATGAGAGGCAACATCTTGGTGCCTGTCCCAGCACCTGTACATTCCTATCAGTCCTGGGATGTGCGTGACAGTGTGTGTTCCCTTTGGCTCTCTTAGTGTAGTGGCCATTGACATGAGTATACAGTCTTGTGGCATGATCTCTGTGTGTGTATTGTGCTGCATCCGCCAGGGGTGGGTATGCATGTGTCATTTGTCCTCACACCCACATGTGTTGTGTCATGCAGTGGGGGAAGGACATCCATCCTCATGGGAGTGGGACACTGATGTCAGTGATGTGTTGTTATGGCTCTATCGACATAGTCGAACATTAGGGATGCGTACATACACCCATGGAGTTGTGCTCATCTGATCATGATGTACACACCCCCATGACTCTGTCCACTGCTGGTATTCCTCTGCACCTACCCCTCACATGTCTCTGTCCACTGCTGGGAGTGATAGGCACCCACCCCTCACATGTCTCTGTCCACTGCTGGTATTCCTCTGCACCCACCCCTCACATGTCTCTGTCCAATGCTGGTATTCCTCTGCTCCCACCCCTCACATGTCTCTGTCCACTGCTGGGAGTGATAGGCACCCACCCATCACATGTCTCTGTCCACTGCTGGGAGTGATAGGCACCCACCCCTCACATGTCTCTGTCCATTGCTGGTATTCTCCTGCACCCACCCCTCACATGTCTCTGTCCACTGTTGGGAGTGATAGGCACCCACCCCTCACATGTCTCTGTCCACTGCTGGTATTCCTCTGCACCCACCCCTCACATGTCTCTGTCCACTGCTGGTATTCCTCTGCACCCACCCCTCACATGTCTCTGTCCACTGCTGGGAGTGATAGGCACCCACCCCTCACATGTCTCTGTCCACTGCTGGGAGTGTTAGGTACCCACCCCTAACATGTCTCTGTCCACTGCTGGTATTCCTCTGCACCCACCCCTCACATGTCTCTGTCCACTGCTGGTATTCCTGTGCACCCACCCCTCACATGTCTCTGTCCACTGCTGGTGTTCCTCTGCACCCACCCCTCACATGTCTCTGTCCACTGCTGGGAGTGTTAGGCATCCACCCCTCACATGTCTCTGTCCACTGCTGGTGTTCCTCTGCACCCACCCCTCACATGTCTCTGTCCACTGCTGGTGTTCCTCTGCACCCACCCCTCACATGCCTCTGTCCACTGCTGGGACTCCTTGGCAGACACCCACACACCCACCCGCACCCTTGGTGCTGTACACTGCTGTCCTGGCCATGAACACACCGCAATATACTGGTTATATGCTGCACCAGGCCCTAAGCCAACATTCGTGTACGCCTTGTATCACTAATGTACTGGTGCCCTAGAGGTAGGGGTGATGCGGTCCGTACCCCCGCTCTGAGGGCGTGGGTACAGCCCGTACCACCATTGTAGTGGTGAAGTAGGTGTACGCGCCGTACACACGCCCTCAGAGCGTGGGTACGGCCTGAACCACGCGTACCCCTACATCACCACTCCAATGGTGGTACGGGCTGTACCCACGCTCTGAGGGCATGGTTATGGGCCGTACCACCATTGGAGTGGTGATGTAGGGGTGCGCATGGTACGGGCCGTACCCACGCTCTGAGGGCGTGGGTACGGCGCGTACCCCTACATCACCACTCCAATGGTGGTACGGGCCGTACCCACGCTCGGAGGGCGTGGTTACGGGCCGTACCACCATTGGAGTGGTGATGTAGGGGTACGCGTGGTACGGGCCATACCCACGCTGTGAGGGCTTGGGTACGGCACGTACACCTACATCACCACTCCAATGGTGGTACGGGCCGTACCCACGCTCGGAGGGCGTGGTTACTGCCCGTACCACCATTGTAGTGGTGACGGGTACGCGTACGCGGGGATTGATGGACACGCCCACTGAAGTGACCAGACCCTGGAGGTAATGTATGGGCAGTATATGGTATTTTTAAAAATAGGTAGCGGTTATGTTTCCGGCCCCTCGCCCCTCCCTTTGCCCCTGGGTGTTGTGCTGACCTTCTGTGGCGTGCGCGGCGGTTTCGGTGCACCGGGTCGTAGGCTAGGAGGGCCGGGATGACACGTAGGATGGGGTCCATGGCTGTCCGTCGCGTACCGCTGCTCCTTCTTCGCATCGTCCTCAATTTCCCGGGAGTTTTTGGCTGCCGTAAAAAATGATCCGTGCGGAGTGACGTAGGCACGAATCGTACTTGCTGGTCCGTAGAACGCTGCCTGACTCCGTCCGGACGTCACGTACGCGATGTCCGGGATCGGAATTGTGGGTATTTTTTCGTCGCACGTAGTTTTTTACGATTCGTACGGAAATGGTATTTCTGTATGAATCGTACTTGCTGGTTTGTAAGGTGCATTTCCCGGGTACGAGTCGTACGGAGAATACGCTCCGTACGACCATTCATACCTGGGTTTTACAGGATCGGAATCGGCACCTGAATGTTGACTGCAACTTTTTACCCCCGAATTTAAAAACTCAGGCACTAAAAGCAGAACCAATCAGATATTTGGGTATCTACGTCTCTAATCAAGTCGAACAATTATTTAGCCTGAATTACGTAGCTATGCAGAATAAAATCAAAGCCTTGCTGGACAAGTTGACTCTTCTACCTTTAACTTTAATTGGCCGAGTAGCACTTTTAAAAATGTCTACACTTCCCCTATTAATATTTCTTTTTACTAATGTACCATTGAAGATTAACTCCAAATATTTTAAAGAATTGGACTTAATTTTTAGGAAATTTGTGTGGAACAGGAAGGCCTCTAGGGTTAAATTGCCCATATTGCAGCTGGAAATAAATCATTGGGGTTTAGCCCTACCTAACGTCTGAACTTATTATGAGGCAGCATTTCTGGATTTCACAGCACGTCTATTGGAACCTAATGGTATGTTAGACACATTTTTTCTTTGAAGGATGATTCGGGAGTCTGGCTCACAAATTCCAGTTTTTTTAAAAACCTCTGATCTACCGAAAAAGTCCCGATATAAGACGATTCGCGACTTCTCCGACAGATTGCAATCTTTCTTTAAACAAGCTGACTCCTCAGGATTTATTTTTTTGAAGCTAGAGGAATGTGACCTTTTTGGTCTTCAAATTCATTGTAGCCGGCTTAAAAGATGGAAGGACTGTGGTCTCGAGGAATTAGGCCACTTTTTAATTTCTAAGAAAGTAATCTCTTGGCAAGAGGTTCAAAATAGATGTGGCAATCGAAATAAACCCGGGTTTTTAGAGCACTTACAGATTGTAAATTTTATAAATAAATATAATTTACTGTTAAGTGGTGTGTCAACTAATCAGGTTAATGCTTTATATAAAGCAAAACTAAAGGGGGTGGGAAATTGGTACTCGCTCATGAGAAAATGCAAGGCGCTCCCCTTTGTTGAAGAATTTTTGGGGAAAGTAACCCTGAAACCAATTGCTCCTTCTCTCATCAGGAATGGCAGTCGATAGCCCAGGTAGGAAGCAAGGCCCTAAGAGCCGCCATTTTCAAAAGGATGGCCTTTTTGTCTCGGTGGCTGGCTTACTACACCCCGAAAACGCTAAATAAACGTTATGCGGAAGTAGATAATAAATGTTTTCGATGCCAGGCTCAAGGTGAGGGAGATTGGCTCCACAAATTTTTTACGTGTCCTAAACTTGAAGTTTTTTGGTGTAAGATCTTCTCATCAATAAGCCATGCAATTACAAAGGAGCTTGACCCCGAGGCAGAGGTAGTCCTTTTTGGCATCTCTAAAGTGAGGCCGGATTTGACCAAAACCAAAGAGACGTATATTGCGATCTGTTCTTTAGTAGCTCGTTCTCTAATTCTCCAAAATTGGAGATTTGTAGAGGTACCATCCCACTGTAAATGGCTAAATAAAATACTAAGGACAAGGAGGTTTGAAGAAGCTTATGTCAAAAGGGTTGGTGCAGTAAAAAAGTTTACAACTGTTTGGAGGTTTTTTGATAACTGGGAAACAATGAGAGAAACTTAACACTTTAGCACATTGCACTTTATGTTTCTGTATCTAGGCACAATTACACTTTAATGTCGCAGTTTTTAGCATGGCAATGAGGTTTTCACCATTCGTTTAGAGATCTATTTGGCGGTTGGCTCGCTAAGCACTCTATAATCAAGGGTAGCAGCGAACAGTTCTCTAATTAGTGGTGACCTCGAGATAATGTAATACTGTAAAGAATGTTTGTAACCATGCTCTTCAGAGTTGTTTTGCACTCTAGCACTTTAGAAAAATCCAAGTAGTAAGAGTATGTGGTATTTTTAAATCATTGTATGATCCAGTCAGATTTCAGTTGCCCTTCTAAGTACTTTGATGAATAGGTTCCATCTGACAAATGAATAAGAATGTGTTTTATTTTAAATTGTTGATTTTTTTATTTCCTGACGATCAATTATAGTATAATGTTTGTTTTGTCTTCCTGCTCTGCTCAGCAAAAAAACAAAAAAGAATCTTCAAATCGGCATACTAATTTTTAAAATATTCAATACAATTTACTGTGGATTGAAAATGTCTTGACACTGCCATTTTGAGATTCAGGACACTTATATTAATAAAAGGATCTGGAGGAAGAGATAGAACAATCTTATCACTCCAACTCACATGATTGTTTCGAAGGGAAAATTATGCTGAATAGGTGCTTGAATTTTGGACACAGAGAGGGAGCAATCTACCTAATTTAGTAATTGACAGAAAGTCATACATAAAGGATCTATGTAGATCATAAAGGAAAGATCTGTTAAAGATATTCCTGTTATAATGCAACTTCTTCACCTGGGCCTATTTCCTGTAGTATGAATGAAGTCTTCAAGTAGATCTTTCATTTTCTGGCGATATAGGTCAATACATAAGAAAATACTTCTGGATGTCTGATTGGAGGGGGCGTAGATGAGGAAAAGACACCTACATTTTGACAACACACTTCTTTGAAAGCATGTTTGCCTCTCACGCAAAACAGTATCAAACTTACATTCAGGAAGTGGTTCAGGGCTGGGGTTTACAACTCATACTGCAATGCAATACATTTCAGAGGATAAAGAATGTAAATTCCTTAACAATTTAGGGGGAAAAAGTGAATCAGGAGTGGCCTGAAAAAAAGTATACAGGGAAGGAAAATGATTTAACATAAGATTTAAGGTTTCACTAAAAATCTAGAGCTGCAACTTTTAATATGAGAAGCTATGCAACTTAATTCGTCAAGTCAATTCATGCATGAAACCCATTACCACACAAATTAGAGGAAGACTGCGGGGAAATCACCCAATTGATTGAAAGTCTGTATGTGATTTTACTACATACAAATCTATGTCATGGAGCTTTTCTCACACAATATTTTTTCAAGTGGTAAAACTACATGCGTTAAACGTTGCCAGTGATAAAATCAAACTATGTGAACCAGGAATGGAATACAACTGTGTAACTGGTATGAAAAAAAACTATTTCCTAAAAGCAAGATGTTCAATATTTGAATCAAGAAAAAAAGACCAAATTACATTTTGGAAGCAGAAAACCATTAAAAAAACATGTTGGAGCTCACAACAAATAGGGCAGAACTCTACAGTCACAAAATATTGTCCAAATCTTTCATTGTACAATACTGCCACAATGATAGACTTTTTTTTCGTGGGCTACTTTTTCCCATTTGGTTTTGCTGGCTTGGTGACTCTGTACAGTATGCTACTGCTAAACAGTGGTACAGCAAGTGTGCTTTCCCATTAGACATGTGCTGTGAATTTATATCACCTAACTGGCTTATTTTAACTTTCTAGTAAGGGAATGGTGCAAAAATGCAACTGTGGCGTGGAAGTTTAATGTCATATGTGTGCTGCAGTGTGCAATGACGCCTCCCAAATATCTTCAAAAAATGTACGATTCCATCGAGCAATATTGTACTCTATCTGGTCTCCTGTTACGAATACTGCAGGGCTCGATTGCAAGAAAAAGTGTCTTTGCTATATAACCTTTTTTATACAATAGCTAATCCAATCCTAAAGTGCTGGATGCGTAACATACAAAATGAGGCATACTAGGAATTGAAAAAGGGAGGAGAGTATGGCTTAATGACCAAAGATGGTGGTCATGGTTTACCTCGGCTTCTGATCCTCACTCCAAAGTAATCCTTCAACAGTCTGTTTCATAATGCCCAATCTCTGCCACTCAAACCATCTATGAGCGCCACTGACCCCAAAGAGAAGCCGAGAGACCGGGGTGCGAGAAAAACACTGCTAGGGGTGCTGCGGCCTCCCCGGGAGAGGCCATGAGTGGCAGGCTGCACAGCACAGACTTTAAAAACATGTGCTGGTCTTGGAACCAGACCAATCGGACTGATGCCCCAAGTGAGCTGAAAGGGGGTGACTCCAAGGGTAGCCTGCAGTCTGTGGCCCATCTTTCTAGTGTTGGATGATGGGAAGTGGCATTTTGTCCATGACATGATGTGAGGTGGAGGCTTGTTGACCGCACACTGGTGGCGCCTCGGGGGCTGCGAGAGAAGCCCTGAGAGGAGAGGCAACTGTGAAAGGTAGGCAGTGGCATGAAAATGGCAGAGAGTACCGTTAGCACCAGGTCAGTGGAGTGGTCATCAGGGGGAGTGCTCTAGTTACATAACACTGCGGAATTGAGAGAGGGCAGGGGGAAGGGCCTGAGACCAGGTTCCAGGACCTTGGACAGACCTCGGCATATACACACCGGGCCTCAGTATGTACAAGTCCTGGCTGACCGCTTTGGCCTCCTCCACAAGAAGGACCGCTGTAGGGCAGACAGGTTGAGGGAGACGGCTGAGACTGGAGCCTAACCTCAGGGAGAGATGATCATGATGGTGGTGCCTGATACTGGTCTCACTTCCCTCACTGAGCGATAAAGTTCTGTCCAGTGCCTGACTGCTCTGCCTCCTCTGCAGAGGTGACCATATGAGGGCAGGCATTTTCTAGTGTAACATTGGCCCTCATGAGGGGGTTTGAATGCTGGTGATGAAAGGCAGGACCCTAACCCAGAGGGATAGCACCAAGCGCAATCATCCAACAGAGACATACTGACTGCCTGTGTCACCTCCTTGGCCGATATCACTGGAGGGTCAGCGGGCCGGTGAGCAAATAGTGCAGACATCTGGTGACCTGGACACTCCTGTGGGCTCACTACACGCCACATGTGGGAAAAAATAAACATCATGGTCAGAGAGACAGGCCTTCCTGTGGGTGGCGGTTTCCTCTGGATGGGGGCAGCCCATGATGGTGGAGTGGGTCCCATTTGGACACCATGGCTATACTCTTAGCAATAACCCAATCTCAAGTAGCACTGGAAGCCAAAATAGGTGCAGTGGGGTCGGACTTGAGGCTCCTACGACAAGATTTGAGAGCCGCAGTCGATAGGATCGTAGATGCTGAAAATCAAGTGTCAGAATTGGAGAGCAACATGAAAACAATACAACGTACAGTCTCAAATTTGGAGTCGATCACTAGAAAGTTGGCGGCATGGGTGGAGAATGAGAAGAAAGAGCTCGCCAAAACAACCTTCAGTTTGTGGGTTTCCCAGAGAGCGATGAATCCTCCACCTTGAAATAGTTTTAGAAATGTGCCAATTTGTGCATATTCCCTCCAGATGCACTGTCTTCGATCTTTGCAGAGGAGCGTACACACAGGGAACTTATACGGAAGTCACCGCCGGGCACCCAGGGCCATTCTCTAAATGTTCACCTGGTCAATTATTACAACAGGGATGTAATCCTTTGCATTACCCACACCTAGAATCAATACTGTACAACTCACATAAGATCTTGTCATTTTCAGACTACACTCAGTTGGTACAGCAAAACCACCAGTTGTTTATCAATGTTTAGCTATTAGCTGGATGGGTTTGCATGCTGTACATAATTGATCAGCTGTACTGTTCAAAGATAGTTACAAAGTGAACCTAGCAGACTGCCCTCAGCAGCAGATGTGCACAGGTGTGGGAGGGCCTAATTTAGACATTGGGGTGGGGAGGCAGGACAAACTCAAACTCTACTATCTTGGATGCCCCTCACCACATGTGAAGGCATTTTGTTTATGTATATGTTTCATCTTTTCTTTAGTCAAGATATCCTTCATTCTCTGCAGGGAAGGTTGGGAGATGAACCACCGTTACTGGAATATTTTGGATGCCTGGTTGGCACCATCCCTTTTTCCATCATGTGAAAGATGCTTCATGTGTGTGAAGTATGGGGGGATATGTTGTTTTTTAGTTTGCTGTTTGAGCCTCAAGTATAGTCAGACCACATCTTGGGAATGGCTTCCTCGCCGCATTCATGACCCATGGGGAAGTTTTGAAAGATGCCCTCAATGGCCATTGCTAACATTGTGCAAGGAAAAGTAGAAGGGCAGCTCAGGATTCTAACATGAGATGTGACTGGTCTTCTGGAAAAAATAAAATGAGGGACAGTGCTAAAGTGGTGAAATGACTTCGGGGAGACCCACTGTTCATACAAGAAACACATTTGGCTGGGAATAAAGTCCCCCTCTTAGCGAGACTATATTGCACTCAGGTGTATCACTCTGGATTCACGTGGAGAGCCTGAAGAGTGGCTATTCTAATAAGGCGCCATGTGCCATACAGATTAACACATTACTTGTCTGACAAACAGGGGAGATATGTGGTGATAATAGTCCTCTTAAACTGCGGCCCATTGACATTGGTTAACATCTACGTCCCACCTCCTTTGACAACCACACTCCAAACTGGTTCTGGGCAGACACTGGAACTGGGTGGTAGATAAGGCCCGGGACCACAGCAGAGGTCAGGGCACATGACTCACATGCAAGTCTTTGATGGCACGCTTCGCGGAGGAACTGGGTCTGGTTGACGTGTGGAAACACCAGCATCCACAGGAATAGGGATTCACGGTTTACTCAGTGACACATAAAACATTTTCTTGTCTGCACTTTTTCTTAGTTCCCAAGTGAGAATTGCAAGAGGTGGATGATGCGCAAATACTGGCCTGGGGTCTGTCAGACCATGCTCCAGTGGAATTGTGTTTGAGTTGAGAGTGTGTCTCTTCTGGGCTGCGATGGTGACTAAACACCTGGTCATTGCAGGAGGAGGGATATAGTACATACATTGAGGAAGCAATTGTAGTAAGGTCCCTTCTGGACCTACGTTGATTCTCCCTTAGTTCTACATATTACACGTTTTAGGCTGCCTTTTACTTCGTACAGTCACACATAATACATTTGCTTTCGTGCCACATTATTATTTTAGAATATGATGCACGTGTTATTTTTTTATGCAGTTCTCCTTCTTGGGACTCAGTCTGAACATTTTGTTCAAGGTCAAACAACATGGTGCACTGTTCTCATGTGATTGGTCAGGAATATCTACTAACATTTTAGACACAACACAAAAGCACAGCTACTGATTTCCAACATAGCACTTCTTATCATATAAACCAAGACTTACGTTTTTGAAAACTGAGAGGAGGATTCTTGCAAAGGGACAGGTCATGGACGGGCGCCCCAGCCTTCCGTAAACTGAGTTTATACTTACGATACAGACCACCTAACTACAAAATACCAGGTATGTTGTCTGGTGCAAATTCCAGAGATCACTGATATATCCCTGTGGTCACGTAGTGAGGGTAAGCTTAGACAGATATATAATTTACCTTGTTAGGGCTTTTCATTGTCTTCAGTTTGCTAGTAATGTTGATTACTTTGCTTACGTGTATATGTTTTATATTTGCACACACTTGCTTCATAATATAGCACAATAGTTTCAATAAATATTGTAAATTTTCTTTGTGTCTTTATTTTGTTTTGTATGGACATGTATGAGTGAGAAGGGAAAGGTGATGGTCTGGTTTCATAGTTCCTTTGGGGACCAGAGTGTTGTGTTCTAGGTTGCCTAAATTACCTGCTTCTCTAGGAAGTTTAGGAGTTCAAATACGGCACTCTGAGCTAGCCAGGAAATTTGTGCTGACAGGAACTGATGTGGCAGAGAGACACAGTCCCTGCATTCTGACACTTTGTTGCCCCAAGGCACAGTTCTTAGCAAGCAGAATCCCTGCAACAAGATGCTACCAACGGTGCATCTGGTACATATGTAGCAGGTCTCCTGAGTAGTGCTTGTGCATGTCCATAATAGCCCTTACTCATACCTATGGAGACCTCTGTGGTGTTGGGGATTAATCCTCCACAGTAATTTAGGTAGCACCTAATTTTATCTGTTGGTTTTTCAAGTTTGAGATTTTAAAAGGATAAAACCACTTTTTCTGTTTGCACTTTGTTTCCATTGCTCTTTTTGATAATGCTATTTTAAACAATTGCAGACCTGCTGTCCATGCACATGTAACTGTACATGGACTTACTAATGCAGGCGTTGACTATATTTTTGTGGTCTACCCCCACAATGGCAGTCGAATTGAAGTATTTTATACTTGGGTAAATTTTCCAGCTGTGGATGCTAATGCAAATACATTTCATGAATACACAGCTGTTGCTTCAACACAAGTATACAGAGCTTATGTGCTCTTAGAAATACCACTATGACATTGAGAACATCCAACTTTGTTCCGCTACGCCCTTCCACATGTACTTGCACCAGTGCGCATGTGTCCCCTTAGCTGCTTAAATACCATTCACTAATTTAGCGAATCTCAATGTTTAAGAGATACAATAATTATACAATAGTGTAGTTAGACTATATAGACATTTGACTCAATGTGTTTTGCACACCTTCTTGGCTGTACCAGCAAGGGCTGGCCTGCTAGGGCAAGCCCAGTTGCCTGCAGTGCCTACAATAAGGCCTAATACTGTTCATTCAATAGTGGGCATTATTCCTACCAATCGTGAAAAAAAATCATTTTGGATTGCCCAACAAATTGAAAACTTGAAGCAATGGTTTCCCTTACAGGACCACAAGACAAGCAAATAATTTTGCCTAGGTGCTTACCTCAAGGAATGATATCCACAATAGGTGATTGTATCACTTGGGGCACAGTCTTTACCGCTGTCTATAGGATAATTCATGGTAGTACGTCTATGTCAGCCTTGCCGGAGGTGTTAAAACAATTGCAGAACAAAAACGTGGCAGTTGCTGCCCTAGATTTGGGGATGAAATGAATGGGAAATGTTCCCGTGGTGTCCGCAATGATTCTGTCTAACATTAAAGGCGAAGCAGCATCTCTGGCTATACACCAGAGGCTCCCAGTGGTCCCACAAGCTGACCTGGAATGTAAGCTACCTATAATTATTGCCAATGTCTATACTTCTTTGGGACCCAATATTTTCAGAACCAAACCTACTAAACCACCACTTGGCATAGATAGTTCCAACAAGAAAGCTAAGCAGAACGTTTGTTAAAAAACAATGGGGCAAATCTAAACAAAAACAGAAAGGTGAACCTCGGGGAGGTTCTCTGCCCCCGGACCCTCTGAGAGGCACTATAATTTAAGTGATTGTACGCAAATCAAGGCTCCAGCCAGATATCAGATTTCTGATAAAATAAAATAATAAAGTAGTACGAGTGAGGAGGGCATTCTGAGCTAAGACAGAAAGAGTATGTGAAACCAAAAAGGGACAAACTGTGAAGATAAAGAAGGAGGAAAAACCTCCTCAATTTAATCCCCAATTTCAGAAAAAGAAAGTTGCGGCTATAACCACAAAATATGCCACAAACATTGAGAACTCTCCTCCTGAACAGAATTTGGGCAGTGACTCTCCACAACAGCGCAGCAGAAGTCCCTGTAGTGTGCGGGAATCTCCAGGAATTTCTGGCAGCGAGAGCAACTGATAACTTTGTTACAGTTGAAACCCCAGATAGGCGTATAGTCCCTCCGGACCGATTATATGATTTGGATGTACAAATTGAGGGTGGCATATAGCGCACCATAAGGGTAATGTTATGAGAAAAATAACATTGTCCTATGACATCATTTTAGCCGAGTTTGATTGGACCCCATAGTTTGTCCAAGCATCCCCACAGGGTGAGGATGTAATAATTCCTTTATTTCTGCTCTTGTCACTGATGATGTCAAACAAGTCTATGCAGCAGAATTGGCTCTTGCACAAAACCCAGCTTTATATTGCAATCATGTCGGCCGGGCTAAGGACTCTCCTTACCATATAATACCCATACGGTCCAGCCCACAAGTGCATCCCCAATACCCCATTAAACAAGATGATAAAGCACCTGTTTGACTCAAATAAATAATCCTCTTTTTCCTGTTTTGAAACCGGATCATTGATATCGCATAGTCTTAGACTACAGATATTTACACATTCATACACGCACTTTTGCAAGACAAAATACACACAGTATGGCACTTATAAAAAATGATCTGTAAAAAATACAAAACAACCATGGATGTTTCTAGTGTTTTTTTCTGCCAAAACCTAGCCCATGAAAGCAGAGATTGGACTGCCTTCTCTGCGCTTTGATTTCAACGTTGCTTTGCTTGACTAGCCAAGGGATATAAGTACAGTCCAGGACTGTTTGCTGCCTGTATAGTGTCAATTCTGCATGATATTGACCCAGATGCATTGTCCTATGTGGATGATATCTACCTGATGGATGATGAGTTAATCCCATATTTAACCAGAGCAGATCACTTAATATTGGAATTGGCGGAAATTGGCTACAAGATCTACTTTGAGAAATCTAATATAGCATTTCTGGGAGACATCATTTACATCGCAGTGTTTACACTGCAATACCTTTACAACGTGGGTATTACAACGCAAGTCATTACAATGACTTGCGCTGGATGGTGCTCTAACGTAAGGAATAGTATGATTTACGATTCCAACCCCTTCCGTATTGTACTTAGATTGGAGTTGGAATAGTAAATCATACTATTCCTAAATCCAGTGCCCTCCAGCGCAAGTCGTTGAAACGACTTGCGTTGTAATGCCTGCGTTGTAAAGGCATTGCGGTGTAAACACCGCGATGTAACGTCATATATTCAGCATTTCTAAGTGTCCTTTTCTTGGGACATGAGCTTACCCATGAGAGGAAAGTCTTGCCACTCACTTTTGGAGAAATATGCACAACTGGAAACTCCTAACACTTTAAAGAATTCCTATCCTTGTTAGGATTCCTTAATTTTGGCATAACTTGCATACTTATTATGCACAATGCATTATATCACTATGTGAATAAATTCATCCTGATTTTTCCATTTCACATTGAACATCGGTAAATACAGACACACTTCGATCATTACAATCTGACTTAGTGGCAACAGGTAATTTACATACACGTGTAAATATCACAAACCTGGTCATCCATGTCATAGTAAATGGAATTGGTTTACCTATATAACTTTCAATAAAGGTGAAACAGTGCCGATTGCATGTAAACAGCATTCATATTCCTGTGTGGAAATGCATTTTGCATCAACTGAAAAAATACTGACTGCAGTGCAAATGGCTATTGTTAACCCCTTCGCTGCTAGGCCTTTCCATCCCGTGCGAAGCTTTTTTTGGCTATTTGGGGTAGTTAGAGTTTAGGCCCCTGTAACTTTTTGACCACATAAGGTATCCAGGCCAAATATGCGTCCTTTTCTTCCAACGTCATGGGGATTCTAAAGATATTCAGGGTTTGTGGATTCCCCTGGAGGTGACCCAGAAATTATGTTTTTTGGGGGAAAAATGGGAAAAAAGTGCTGCAAATGAAAGCGTCTGTTTTTTTTCCTGCAAATGGTATCTACAAAGTGTTTGTGGGGATGAAATTACCATTTTACCAGCTTTTAGGGACTGACAGACTTTTGTCAGTAAACCAACATTTTTTACACAGTTTTGGCATGTTACTGGGACATAGCCTATTTTTGCTATTTTTGTGCATTCAACCTTCTTCCAGTACAGTAGAAATGGGTATAAAAGCATTAATGGATCCTGGAAAGCTATACATTTTAGAAAAGTAGACAACATATTGAATTTAGCAAGGGGTCATTTGTGTAGATCCTTCAAGGTTTCTTTATGGAAAATAACAGTTGAATATAGGAAAAATTGAAAATTAGATGAAAAAAACCAGCCATTTCTGCCACCGTTTTCACTTGTAACTTCCTTTAACCTCTTCAGTGCCCCGCCCTTTCCCCGCCCTGTGCCGGCCGTTGCATTAGCGGGCGGGGTTCATGTCATGGGCACAGCGCAACCGCGCTCCATGACGAGACTATCTCATCATGGGCACTGAAGGGGTTAATTATGACAGCTGTTTAAAAGAAATATACCGTTACATCCGCTGGACCATTCTGGTAGTGGAGATATATAGGACTTGTAGGTTCACCAAGAACCAGACGAACCTAGAGCCAATAACTGAGCAGCGTCTTGCAATGGTTTTTTATATGTACCGGGTATATAATGAAATGAAATGAAATGAAAAGAATTTTAGTAAGCGCGACTGTTGCCCAAGGGCGTCCAAGTGCTAAGATAGAAGAAGATAGTGCCTCGTAACGCAGTAGCTTCGGGAGTGATTATTTAGCGAAAAGGAATGTTTTAAGCTTTTTCCGGAAAGAAAGCAGATTAGAGTCGGATCTGAGGTATACAGGGAGAGAGTTCCAAAGTTTGGCCGCGTTATGGGAAAAGGATCTGCCTCCTGCTCTGGATCTCCTAATCCTAGGAGCTTCGGATAGAAATGCTTTAGAGGAGCGGAGTTGTTTGCTAGGTTGGTAAGGAGCAAGAAGGCAGCGGTTAATCTTTGGACCAGTATTCCAGAATGCCTGGTGAGAGATGCAGAGGGCTTTAAATTTGATTCGATCCCTAACAGGGAGCCAGTGAAGCTTCTTCAGTCCTGACTCCACTGATACTCTACAAGGGAGCTGAAGCAACATGCGGGCAGCACAGTTCTGTATGCGCTAAAGTTTTTGCAGGACATATTCCGGAGACCCTAGATATAAAGCGTTACTAAAATCTAATCTAGATTGAATTAAACCCTGTATCGCGACCTGCATGGCTTCAAACGGTAGAAGCGGGAGAATTTTCCTTAGTATTCTAATTATTCCAAAGCAGGTTGCAGAAATCTTGGTTGCTTGGGTGTTCAGAGTTAGGGAATCGTCCAACCATACTCCCAGACTTTTTATGTCGGTTTTTGGGATGGGCGAGACACCCAGACTAGAGGGCCATAAGAGGTCCATGGTAGAGAGTGCTGGTGGTCCAAGTAACATAAGTTCGGTCTTGTCACCGTTAAGTTTAAGGGACAAGGCTGTCATCCAGTTATTGATTTCTTCCATGCAGGCAGTCAGGTTGGTCTGAGCAGCGTCATAATTCCTTTGTGCGAGGGAGACCACTAGCTGAGTGTCATCCGCATATGTAATGATCTTAATACCATATGGGTGAACAATCTCAGCCAGGGGTCTCATGTACACGTTGAATAAGGCTGGGCTAAGTGACGAACCCTGCGGAACCCCGCAGGCCAGGGGTTTACATGAGGAAAAGCAGTCTCCATCAAAAACCTGAAAAGTCCTTCCACACAGAAAGGATTTAAACCAGGCTAAAGCATTCCCTGATACTCCCAGATTAAGGAGTTGGTTCAGTAGAGTTTTGTGGCTTACTGTATCGAAGGCTGCACTTAGATCGAGGAGGATGACTGCCACTGATCCTCCCCGATCTAAGATCCGCCTAGTTTCCTCTGTTACGGCCAACAGGGCCGTTTCTGTCCCTTTTTTAGGACGGAACCCTGTCTGGGAGACATCGAGTAGATTGTTATTCTCGAGAAATGCAGTCAGATGGGAATTAATGTATTTTTCCAGAATTTTACTCGCCCAGGGTAGCAAGGAGATAGGGCGATAGTTACCGTGGTCCGTAGGGTCGAGGGTAGGCTTTTTCAACAGTGCCCTCACCATGGCTTGTTTCCATGTAGGTGGGACACTGCAGGTGATTAAGGAGGTGTTGAGCAGCTCTAACAGGGTGGGGAGAATGATTTGGCTGACCGACACCATAGTGCGAGGAGGGGCAGAGTCACGTGGGGAACCTAATTTAACTTGCTGTATAAGAGTCTCTAATATGTCTAGTTTAATCAGAGGGAAATGATCCAAGATCATTCGTGAAGATTGAGCCGCTTCCAAGGTAGGAGAAAGATTATTGGGGGAGGGTTCTCGGTCTGAGACTACAAATGTTGAGTAAATTTTATTGATTTTCTGATAGAAAAATTCTGCTAACTCATTACAGCGGGAGAGAGTATTGTCATTGGGGGTCACGGGTGAAGGAAGTTTAGTAAGATGTTTAACAATATGAAAAATCTCACTAGGTTTTGATCTAGCCCTAATAATTTTGTCACTGTAGTAGGAGGATTGCCTGGATTTAATTTTTGATTTGTAGGCTCTGATAGCCTCTCTGTATGCGATTTTATCTACAGTGGCATAGCCCAACCGCCACTTTCTTTCGAGCTTTCTGCAATGCCGTTTTATTGCTCTAAGCTCTTCAGAGTACCATGGAGCTGTTTCTCGTACCCTTTTTAGGCTGATTTCTTTTACAGGAAGTACAGAGTCAAGTGAGCCACGTATCCAGTCGTCGAATTCCTTGTAGTCCACTAAAACATTTTGTGAGAGAGAGGGTCTGTTAGCTGTCAGATGACTGATCCACTGATCTAGGGGGAGCTTATACCAATTTCTCATCTTGCGCGGCTTGGGGATGGAGGAGACAAATCTAGCTACCGACCAAACAAAGGGGATTAGAAAGTGATCAGTCCATGGTAGGCGGATAAGGGGCTCTATCTTGAGTTCCGTACTGTTACTAAATACAGGGTCCAACAGGTGTCCTTTAATATGTGTTGGACCCAGAACTAATTGTTCCAACTGAACTGCAACCAGACTTGCTATCAGTTCTTTAGCCAAATTATCTGACTTCTTATCAAAATGGATATTAAGATCCCCCAATACGGAAAAATTGGAGGAAGACGTTGATAATTCAGCTACGTGGGTGGGTAATGCTATATGAAATTGATTCAGGGGGCCTAGGGGGCGGTAGATGAGAATCCCTGAGAAGCAATCGTTAGGGGAAAATTTAATAGAGAAAGACAGACTTTCGCAATCCGGAATGGAGTCTGAAGCACATAAGCACGAATATTGAGCCTTATGAATTATCGCCAGTTCCCCGCCTCTTCCCTGAGCACGATCTTTACGTGCAATTTGATAGCCAGGGGGAAGTGTATGTACTAGGTCGGGATCGGATTCTGGCGTTAGCCAGGTTTCTGTTAAGAAAATGACATCGGGTGCGAGATCCTCCAACAATAAGGAGATTTCCGTACTATGTCTTGGAAGGGACCTACAGTTTAGAAGAAACATTGTGAAGGTTTTAGGGCCGACTTCCTTCGGAGCAGGTTTGAGCCTTGCGCTACAATTCTGACAAATAGTGGGTAATTCAAGCGGGTAATAGAAATGGCGGCAGTTCGTTTCCGCAGAGTGTCGAAGGTTATGCAGGGCACCAGAGCTGTAAGTTATTCCCTGAGTTGAGCGATGGCCAGGGGTTATGGCCCCTAGCCCCGGTCGGCCGCGGATGGGCGCAGATGGGCTTGCCTTGTGCGCGCCTTTGGCACGCCGGCGGCGCGTCCGCTGCGCGGTCGGCGGGGAGTGCTCATGATATAGCAGAAGAGGGAGGGGCGGAACGACTATGCCGTCAACCCAACTCTACCCCCAATATGGCGGTGGCGTTTTCCCGATCCGAGGGACGAGGGCCGATTCAAGTGAGGGAGAGGTGAGTGGCAGGGAGGAGGGAATTGTGCAAATGAGCAATCGTTGTGCAAATGAGCAGTCGTTAGTCACCACAACATGTACACAGACGCATAAAATTACAGTTTAAAACGTATTAAAAAATACTTTCCACGCACACCTAGTCTCCCGGCTTCCGCCTCAGGAGGTTCCTATCAAGTTCTGAGGAGGAGCGCTGAAGGCGGCGCTTAAGTAATCACAGTGGGTCGGGAGGTCCCAACGGCTATGCCGTCAACCCAACTCTACCCCCAATATGGCGGCGGCGTTTTCCCGATCCGAGTGACGAGGGACGATTCAAGTGAGGGAGAGGTGAGTGGCAGGGAGGAGGGAATTGTGCAAATGAGCAATCGTTGTGCAAATGAGCAGTCGTTAGTCACCACAACATGTACACAGACGCATAAAATTACAGTTTAAAACGTATTAAAAAATAGTTTCCAAGCACACCTAGTCTCCCGGCTTCCGCCTCAGGAGGTTCCTATCAAGTTCTGAGGAGGAGTGCTGAAGGCGGCGCTTAAGTATCACAGTGGGTCGGGAGGTCCCAACGGCTATGCCGTCAACCCAACTCTACCCCCAATATGGCGGCGGCGTTTTCCCGATCCGAGGGACGAGGGCCGATTCAAGTGAGGGAGAGGTGAGTGGCAGGGAGGAGGGAATTGTGCAAATGAGCAATCGTTGTGTAAATGAGCAGTCGTTAGTCACCACAACATGTATACAGACGCATAAAATTACAGTTTAAAACGTATTAAAAAATACATTCCACGCACACCTAGTCTCCCGGCTTCCGCCTCAGGAGGTTCCTATCAAGTTCTGAGGAGGAGCGCTGAAGGCGGCGCTTAAGTAATCACAGTGGGTCGGGAGGTCCCAACGGCTATGCCGTCAACCCAACTCTACCCCCAATATGGCGGCGGCGTTTTCCCGATCTGAGGGACGAGGGCCGATTCAAGTGAGGGAGAGGTGAGTGGCAGGGAGGAGGGGATTGTGCAAATGAGCAATCGTTGTGCAAATGAGCAGTCGTTAGTCACCACAACATGTACACAGACGCATAAAATTACAGTTTAAAACGTATTAAAAAATACTTTCCACGCACACCTAGTCTCCCGGCTTCCGCCTCAGGAAGTTCCTATCAAGTTCTGAGGAGGAGCGCTGAAGGCGGCGCTTAAGTAATCACAGTGGGTCGGGAGGTCCCAACGGCTATGCCGTCAACCCAACTCTACCCCCAATATGGCGGCGGCGTATTCCCCATCCGAGGGAAGAGGGCCGATTCAAGTGAGGGAGAGGTAAGTGGCAGGGAGGAGGGAATTGTGCAAATGAGCAATCGTTGTGCAAATGAGCAGTCGTTAGTCACCACAACATGTACACAGACGCATAAAATTACAGTTTAAAACGTATTAAAAAAATACTTTCCACGCACACCTAGTCTCCCGGCTTCCGCCTCAGGAGGTTCCTATCAAGTTCTGAGGAGGAGCGCTGAAGGCGGCGCTTAAGTAATCACAGTGGGTCGGGAGGTCCCAACGGCTATGCCGTCAACCCAACTCTACCCCCAATATGGCGGCGGCGTTTTCCCGATCCGAGGGACGAGGGCCGATTCAAGTGAGGGAGAGGTGAGTGGCAGGGATGAGGGAATTGTGCAAATGAGCAATCGTTAGTCACCACAACATGTACACAGACGCATAAAATTACAGTTTAAAACGTATTAAAAAATACTTTCCACGCACACCTAGTCTCCCGGCTTCCGCCTCAGGAGGTTCCTATCAAGTATAGCAATTAATTTGGGAAAATATATACATGGAAAAATTGGTATGAAAGACACCTATGTATTTCTGAAATTTTAACAAGGTATAGAGTTTAAAAACAGGAGATATTGGCACATTTCCAAAATTGTGAGTACCCATACTAGCATGAGAATTATAGGACATTTATCAAAGTGACTTCTGTTTTACACATTGTCTTTCATTTGGAAGGCAGATATGCATCGAAAGTCAATAGGTAATAACAGTTACTCTACAATCTTGTGTTACCCTAAGTGTTCCGATAAAAATGGTACCTCACTTGTGTGTGTAGGCCTAGCGCCCGCGACAGGAAATGGCTCAAAAAGCAACATGGACACACTTCATTTTTACAGTGAAAACTGACCCTTTTTTGCAAAGTGCCTAGTTGTAGATTTCGAACCCTAGCTCTGCCGGCACCTAGGGAAACCTAGCAAACCTATACGTTTTTGAAAACTAGACACGCAGGGGAATACAGGATGGGGTGACTTGTCTGGCTCTCACCAGATTCTGTTACCCAGAATCCCTTGCCAACCTCAAAATGTGTCAAAAAACAAATTTCCTCACATTTCTGTGGTGGAAAGTTCTGAAATCTGTATGGATCGACAAAATTCCACCAACCCCGCATTCCCCAAAGTCGATGGAGAAAAATGGTACCTCACTTGTGTGGGTAGGCCTAGTGCCCACAACAGGAAATGGCCCAAAACGCAACGTGGACACACCACATTTTCACAGTGAAAATTGACCCTTTTTTTGCAAAGTGCCTAGCTGTAGATTCTGAACCCTAGCTCTGCCAGTACCTAGAGAAACCTAGCACACCTATACATTTTTTAAAACTAGACACGCAGGGGAATCCAGGATGGGGTGATTTGTCTGGCTCTCACCAGGTTCTGTGACCCAGAATCCCTTGTGAACCTCAAAGTTTGTCAAAAAACACATTTTCCTCACATTTCTGTTGTGGAAAGTTCTGGAACATGCATGGATCGACAAAATTACACCCACCCCACATTACCAAAAGTCTCCCAAGAAAAATGGTACCTTTTTAGGTAGGCCTAATGCCCATAACAGGAAACGGCCCAAAACGCAACGTGGACACACCACATTTTCACAGTGAAAACTGACCCTTTTTTATCCACGCAAGCCATACCTCGTTGGACTCCCCCGGGTGTCTAGTTTTCAGAAATGAGTGGGTTTGGTAGGTTTCCCAAGATGGCCACCGAGCCCGGGGCCAAAAATCCAGGTGACTCCCTTGCAAAACCAGGTTGTTTTGTGATAGGTCATTTTGATGTCTCCTCAATACATTTTGGGACCTTGTCTGTCATGGGTACTTGATCCACCCACGCGAGTGAGATATCATTTTTATCAGGAGACCAGGTGGAATGCTGGGTGGTAGGAAATTTGTGGATCCACGTAGATTCCAGAACTTTTCCACACAGAAATTTGAGCAAGAAAATGATTTTTTCAGCCAAATTTGAGGTTTGCAGGGGATTCTGGGCAGGGAAACATTGGGGTATCCACACAAACCATACCTTCCTGGACTCACCCGGGTGTCTAATTTTTGGAAATGTGTGTGTTTGGTAGGTTTCCTTAGTTGGCTGCCGAGCCCAGGGCCAAAAACTCATGGGACCCCCCTTGCAAAACTAGGTTGATTTGAGATAGGTCTTTTGATGTTGCCTCAATAGGTTTTGGGCCCTTGCCTGTCATGGGCAACCTTGGGCGGTGAACTACGCTATGCTCGCGGAATTTGCGGAGTTTCGGTAACTATGCGGTTCGTGTAGAAAGCGTAGTTACCGAATACTACGTAATCTGTATCGTAGCGTAGCTGTTTTTCTTCTTAGCGTGCTCAATATGAGTTCTCGCGCGCGCAGTAACTGTTGCAGGGATTCTGCTTATACACAGAACTATGCGTAGAACCCCAGGACCTCAGTGAGTTGTGGTGTACCAGAAACTCACCTCAGAACCCAGAACCCAGTATCCGGCTAGCATAAGTGTCCCATTCGTTATCCGAGATTTAGCTCGGCGGTCCCAATGAAAAGACAACCCAGAACAAGCGACTCAGTACATACTCAGGAATGGTGGGAATCGGAAATACCTGTTCGTATATTATTCTCACATCAGTCCACAACAAGAATCAACAGAGACACGGTGAAAATAAAAAGAGTTTATTTTTATAGACCACGTGTCCTAATATGCAGTACTTTGGCTAATACAAGCAGACAAATGATTAAAATCAAAACCATCAGCATAGTTACAATTCCATAGAATATAAAAGGGGTGATCATGTTATAATGACAGTGGATACTACCACCTTCCCTTTACTAAGAAGCTAATATTATTATTAGACTAACAGAAGGTCTCTTAGGCTTGAATAGGGGACCCCATACCTCAAAGATCAGCTTAGTGAAATCACATCACAGGAGCATCAGGAGTCTTCTCGCAGGAAGGCTCGTCTTCGGTCTGAATAATAAACATGATGTCTGTGATATTAAAAGCACCAACTTTCAGGTATTTGCAGCTGCTCGTGTGTTATGACTAAATAGTGGGTCGATCAACCTAGAGTGGAAAACATGCATTGTCTAACAACTCAGACTGTTTGTCACATCGTGTGCAGACCAAGGTCGCTTCGCAGAGCTCGGGATGGTAACAACAGATTGCTCTCGTGTGAGGCAAAACTCGAGTCAGCAGTTTGTTTAAGCAATAACATGTGAACGCAGTGTCGTGTGCAAAAGCAGCAAGATGGCTTTCTAACTTCTAACGTGGTTATGCTAACTTAACAATGTATGTACGTATTAAGGGAGTCCTTACTACATGCCCCCTTGATCGAAGCACTACTTAGTATGCAAGAAAAGAGAGAACGCAGAGTTCAAGCGCGACAGAGCAGAACAAGGCGTATCCAATTTAAAAAACACTGGTCAGTTCAGGCAAAGTTCGAATAGGAAAAACCAAAAGTGGAAAGAAAAAACAAAAAACCTCAAACGTGCCGTGGGGGGTGAAAAAATGAAAAAACGCCTCACCGGGCAGAAGTGCAGACCTACAGGGACAGTTCAAGACACGTGAGGAAAACATTGTGCACGATAGTTCACTCAATCCATGAAAGTATACGCAGCATATGTGGCCACTGCTTCCAGAAGAAAATCATTTGCACGGCCACTGAAAGTTTCAGCCATCCAGTTAATCAAAGAAAAGGAACATACATGTTCTTCTATTAGCGGAGCCTCTAGCACCATCAGAGGGCAACCAGCGTGTACTTCCAAATAACTCATATCCAAGAAGTCATATGCCGCTCTCGCGATGTCCCAATTACCCAGGATACCATGCGCCGCACCGCAGGCCATAATCCGAACACCAGAACAGGCAGACTCGTGAGACACTAAGGGCCTCATCAGTCGATCATAATCCGGGTCCGGAGACACCATGTTGGTTAAGCACAAATCCATAGGCCATTCAAAGGGACAATCTAGGCAGTGGAAGACAGGTTGCACGCAGGTGAAGTAGGAATACCGGAAGGATAATCCATATGCCAGGCTCAAAGTCGCCAACGGCAGGACACCATAGTAATCAAGCATCCTGTCACGAAGAAGCTGCAGACGGGACAGGCTGTCGTGTGGCACAGAAAGAGCAGCCATTCCGCAAGATGAAAAGTAAAAGTAGCACACCTGCCACTAGCGCCAGAATTAACGGGACACCTCCAAAGACGCTCGAGAAAATAGAATGAAAAAATGCCGGAATCACACCAAAAATAGTTTGGAAAGGGGTCACGAGGCCCGAGCCCACAAGTTAAAAAAAATGAGCCAGGCCAGTCGTGGACGAGGCATTGAAAATTGTTTGGATCAAAGCTCCAAAATGCAGGGGGAGGTCAGTATTCAAAAGCGCCTGTACCTCAGTGCGCGTATTTGCTACGTGAAGGACAAATGTTTCCCGGGAGGAAGTCAATGGCACCTCCTTTTGGGACAATAGCGCTCTTATTCTGCTCATCTTGTTGAACTCTGCTTTCAAGGTTGGAATCGAAGGCCAGATGGAAGCATCCAGCCTCCCATGCGGGGGTGGAAACAGAACGTTATTGCAGCAGACAACCCTCTGCGATACAGTTACTATATACGGGATCCCAACTAACATCCCGCAGCAAGCTTCATTGTTTAAAATTAAATAACTACCGTTTGCAAGCAGCGTGAAAGATGGCGTAATCACTGGTACCGGGATACCTTTGAGGACGCAGGCCAAATTCGGAGCGTGTACATTACAAGCTCCGTGCAATTGAATGTGTCTACATACAACAGAATGATCAGGTGACGTTGTACATTCTTCACCCTTCAGATAAACCTCAGTACCGTCCCTTGTACATCTATACGTAAAGGGGAGGGACCAGACTTCATGTATGAAAGCGGTACCCAGCTGTTCATATCTACCCAGAGCATAGTGTTTCATACAAGAGGTAAACTTAAAAAGTGCGAACGGTAGAGTTATCAATCCGTGTAAGAGCCACACAGCGGAGTCGACTTCCGCTACAGAGAAAGGTAACGGCTCCAATTTTTCAATATGTAGCAAGGAATATGTAGCATCCTTCATGGACATGAACTGCTGTTTGTCAGTAAGGTTAAAGGGAAGAAATAACGATGTTGTATTCAGATAGTCCCAAGGGACCTTCCCTGCCTTCAATGTTTGTAATGTCCATGCAAACTGCATAACAGAACGCAACTGGTTTTGACCATGATACAACACAGACATATCATCCTGCACAATATCCACAATTGAAGAAACAATATTATCTAATGTATAAATACGAGAAGAAAGAGTGTTAATGCTGTTATCAATAACTGCTAATACTTTTTCCATATTAGCCTGATCAATAGCTCTCAATCTTGAAGCTGCCTCAATTTGCGACAGTTTCCATACTTCGTTGTAAATAGCATACACCCATCTCTTGGATCTGCCACCCACAGGACCTTTAACAAAATCATTCAAATCTATTTTGTCATGTAACTTTGATAAATGAACTTTGACAGATGCCAAGGTGGAATGTCGCAGCCAGGACTGACATAATTTCCCTACAGAGTATGTAGTTACTGTATGTGACGACTCAAACCGGGGGTCCACGCGAGCTTGAGTATACCCCGGTTTCAGTCCTAGAAAACGACGTTGACAGGTATCAGAACTGCTTTGCCAAATTAACCATCCCTCACTATTAAATTTCGAAATATTGAAAGATGAATTAGAAACTAATAACTGCAAAGCAGGAAGGGACAGATCTGTGTGATTATTCCAATTTGGGTAAGCACCCAGATCCGGCACAGAAGGCGAATTTAGTTTTTTAGAAGTGGCCAATCCGAAACAGGTGGTTTGGAAGATGGATGCATTTAAAAACAACATATGATTTGGTACTAGACAGGCACGGTGTAAAGCTTCAGTTCCCTCAACCTGCCACGGTTTGGAACCCCAAACCGACTTAAGATCAATAGTAGCCTTCCATAGATCATAACCTTTGATTGACAACTCATCCATAAAGGACTTAGAATATAGCAATTTGGTGTGCGTCAGTCTAACCTTGGAGGCAGACTCAGGCTTAACTTTAAAATAAAAGGATGCCGGGGCTGAAACACCGAAATCAGTAAAATAAGTAAACTTATCAACTAATGTATGTGAACTGCCAAACGAGGGAGAGGGACAATGTTCCCACTGGGTAAAATTTACAAAATTTCTAAACGAATTCGATTTATGCAGGAAGTGATTGCCATAATGTTGAAAACAATACTGTTCCGCATAATTAGCCGCATTTTCATACAAATCCTCAGCATCAAAGGCGGCATAATATTTCAAATCTGAAAACAGTGCTTCAATGGCGTGTACATCCCAATCATCAGAACGTATGTTCTGTTTAACTACATCACCCATAGAAACACGAAATACATTAGGCACATTAATGACCTCTGTAGGCCCATGAATTTGAAATGTAACTGCATCCCATGCGATTCCATCCATGACGGGCCAGGCAATAATATTCACAAAAGTCTGGTCCCTTTTAATGATGTGGGATGAGGAGTGGGGAGCCAAAGTTCCATTGATAAGTCTAATTGTCGATCTCTCTTTGAGATAATGGCCATCCACCAAACGGAAGAAAACTACAACAAATCCAATGGACATGAACAAAAAAATACTAAACAGCATCAACCAGACGTATGTCCAAGGGGCTATCAAAAAATGTTTCTTAAACCAACTTACAAAAACAGCAATGTTTGATGGGGGAGTTGAGGGCAAAGAGTTAGTGTCAAATGAAAAACGGGACTGGCCAAGCGCTGTAGATTGTAAAACAGGCGAGGGTCCACGTGTAGGATAAGCATACTCAGTCTCTTCGGGCAAACCACCAGCCGGTGGTATCAGCAAGGGATCAGTAACTGAATGCATCTCGATGGCAACATCAGACAAGGTGGTAGAAGCAGGAACCAACATTGAATGTCTTTGCATCGTCTGGCATGAAACTGCCGGAGTCATACTAAGAAGTATCGGCCACTCGCTGAAGTTTGACATTGTCAATAGAGATGTACCTGTTTTCTTTGCGACCAGGAAGTGGAGGTAAAATGACTGTTCTTGTACCCTGCACTCCAAGCACTGGAACTGGTGCACGATAAGAGGGGCCGAACTCTTTCTTGTTCTCCACCTTCTCACGGACCAGATCTCCAACTCAGGGTAGCCAGCCGACTACCGGAATCTGAACCTCAGCTTCAGATGTGGAGGGCAAATGTTCTTTCGAACCTCTGGCTTCTTGTAGAGTCTGCAGAACAGCACAGTGATCATCTACGTCAAAGGGTGCGGTCGACGCCGCAATGTCTAGACCATCAAGGTCTGGAACAAACATTCTGATTCCGAAGAGCATCATGTACGGGGTCCGCCCACCCAGAGACCTTCTAGGGAGATTATTAAGTGCACGTTGGACGTTATACAAATGGGCTAGCCAGTTCCGGCCTGTGCCTAAAACACGGGCTGTCAATGATTGCTTTAAGTCACGGTTCATTCGCTCCACCACACTATTACCCTCAGGTCGGTAGGGAGACGAAAATTTGACAAGGACCCCCAAATTTTTCATAGCCTCCTTGTAAGCCTTAGAGGCGAACGCAGGGCCCTGATCAGAATGGAAGGTACCACACGCAAAAGTTCCCACAAAGACACGCAAATCCCTGATGACAGTCCGCGAGTCAGCACTCCTTTGTGGCCATACCCATAGAAAACGTGTGCACGAATCCACTGCAACCAAGATGTACTTGTACGCAGTATCAGAAGAAAAAGGACCGCAGTGATCTAAATAAACACAACCAAATGGCTTATTAGAGATGTACAGCTGTGTCTGTGGTGGGCGCGCAACAGTAGAAGGTTTAATCTGTTGGCAAATGTCACAATCAAGAACATAAGCGCGCGCTTGTTTATATAAACCAAACCACCAGTAACGTTGTTGTAGCAGAGATATTGTAGCTGACACACCGGCGTGGGCTGACGCCAACCCCTCGTGCGCAGCTAGGATCAGTGCTGGTCTGCAGTCCGCGTTGGGAATAATTCTGTCACCAACGTCGTTAATCCTCACTAATGGGACGTTATCAGGACTTAAATGATAAATATAACGAGAGGGAAAACCCTTCGGGTAATCTCCTCCCTTCTCTGTAGCAGCAATAGCTGCCAAGATGTCATCATCAATCTTACTTTTGGATCTTGTAACTGCTGCCACTAAGTATGTAGCCACTGCTGTTTTTGCTGCCTCGTCAGCTAAGCTGTTGCCGACAGCATGGACACCAAGTCGTCGGTGACCCAGAGTGTGAATAACACTCACGAGAGGGAGACGTTCTTTAAAGTCTGCCACTCGAACCCAAAGCGTTTTATGCTTAATTGTGCTACCTTTAGTGTCTCAATACTCATTCTGAGACCAGAAGTGTAAATTGTCATTGTAGGACTGGACACAGTAGAAGGAGTCACTCACTATAAGAGTAGTGACTCGGGGATCAGCAAACTCCAGTGCAAGCACCAGAGCCCTGAGCTCCGCTAATTGCGCGGTACAATCACCCAATGACTGCGTATGCACTGCATCAGATTGGAATTCACCATTTACCAATGTACCTACGACAATTGCGCAAGCCGCTGAATAAGCGTGCTTCGATCCAATAGCGGGTTGCGCAGACCCGTCAGTGTATATGACACAATGGTATTCTTCGAGCGGGCGCAAAGACAGAGGTGCCAGATGAACGAATTCATACTGCAAGTACTCTTGAGTCTGTAATGAGGCATCAAAGATGTAAGTGACATCTGGCGACGTCAGTGTTGTGGCCCATTGTATCCACCGTGGATGCAAAGCTTTAGAATTTGGTACACTTGCTTTAGTCACTGCCTCTAAAGCAGGATATGGTGTTGCAACCAGAATCTGTTTCCCATGCGACAGTGCGCGTTCCTTGAGGATCGCCATCTGCACAGCAGTCAGAACTTTTTCGACCGTGGAAAAACGTAATTCAGCAGAGGTGTATAAGTGGGATTTGTACGCAATGGGGACTGTGTCGCCCTCATTAAACGTCAAATACGTGAACCCCACGGCGCCTGGTACAATTCTTATTACCAGGTTAGTGCGGTTATCACGTGTCAGCA
The DNA here is from genome assembly GCF_964204655.1 of Triturus cristatus. Classification (NCBI taxonomy): domain Eukaryota; kingdom Metazoa; phylum Chordata; class Amphibia; order Caudata; family Salamandridae; genus Triturus; species Triturus cristatus. The sequence goes on from NC_140595.1 coordinate 448,083,186, forward strand.
AGTATTGTGAAGCAAGAAGGTCAGCCTGTAAAGACTGTAAAATTGCAGAGTGTTCTAGCTGCCAGCTAGACTTCGAAAACGAAGGTTGTACCAAGACGTAAAGCGGCTTGATACGCTGGGCATAATCAGGAATGTACGTACGGCCGAAATTCAGAAAACCCAGCAGAGATTGTAATTTCTGCAGTGTCGTAGGAGCACTTAAGCGTGCACACTTTTCCAGAAAGTGGGGGGCTAACCCCTTACCTTCATTGTTGAGCTCGTAGCCCAAAAACAACACCGTATATTCTGCGATGTGTGACTTTGCAAAATTGAATTTGTAGCCATAGTCAGCAAAACTCACGATAATATTGTCGACTCGAGACAGATGTGGCATCAGCTCATCATCCGTAAGATAGATATCGTCAACATAAGAGTATGCGTCGGGGTCTATTCTTTCTAAGAGAGAAACCACGCGAGCAGAAAAGACGCCAGGGCTATTTTTGTAACCCATGGCTAATCTTGTAAACTGTTTTTGTTTGCCGCCCGAAGTAAACGCTGTCCACTGGCTACTCAGTGTGGACAGGTTGTGGCTAAAAAAGCCATTGGAAATGTCAAGTGTCGTTTTAAATCTTTTACGCACGAGACTGTCGACCAAAGCCGAGCTATGTGTATTTTGTACCGCGCAGGTCCGGCAATGGGAATTTAGGTGCCGGTAATCCAAAACTAAACGGTACGAGCCGTCAGGCTTCGTTACAGTGAATAAAGGGTTATTCATAGGGGACACACATGTTTCAATAACACCCTGATATTCCAATTGTTCAAGGATTGCCACGACGTGGGGTCTCGCTTCACGACGCATAGGATATTGAGGTTGAGGCTGGGGCATAGACCGCAATGGAATCTCATGGCAGGGGGACAATCTGTCCCATCCCACCTGAGTACGATACACCGCCGGCGCAAGCACAAGCGCCCACTCCCCAGCATACACTTCAGCTTGGTCCTTAGGCACCGTACTTCCTCCCCTCTAGGAGCCTCTAAAATGAAAGCTGGGGGCCAATCTGCCTCCGCTAGGAGGATATCATAGGTGGTGGTCAGATTATCCCAAAAAATCCCTTTTATTGTACGTTGTATGTCACCCTCAATTAATAAGACTATTTCATAAAGTCTGTCAGGGGGAGCCACTCTGGTGTCAGCTGTTTCAACAGTAACCGAGATATCAGTTGCTGTCACCGCCAGAAATGGACGCAGAGCTTGACGGACTATGGTAATTTCCGCTGCGCTGTCCAGGAGCGTCAGCGCCCATGTCCGGTTCCGAAGCTGTGTCCGCACTATCTGAGGCCTACCTTGCCGTCAGAGCCGCCACTTTCTTCTTCTGAAACGGGGGTCTTTGTCGTGCAAATTCGTCCTGCTTGCCTTTACCCTCAGTCTGTCGGGGTTGGTCACGCTGTTGTGGAGCACCCCGACCTTTTCCACCGCCTCCGCCACCGGACTGTGTAGCCGATGTTTCCTGTGAAGAACGAGGAGAGCGCTGTTCAGAAACCTGAAATCTATCAGGAGACTTTATAGCAGCACGATCGCGCAGATCATAAGTGCGTTCACTACTTGACTGTACGGGAGAGGCAGGCCGAGAGCCCTGTTTCTGTTGCTGCTGCTTTCCCTGTTGTTTAAACTGCCATTTTTGTTTTGGAAAAATGGGTCGTTCGTCCTTACCAGACGTTTTTGCCTTACCCTGCTGTTTTAGATCGGGATTCTTTATGACAGGCTTAACTCCTAAAGAGCTACGACCCAAATCCCGATATGCCTCTGCGATTATTTTCGCAAATTCCTGCGGTTTGTCCTCCTCAGCAACTCGCTTCAGTTCATTACGAACCTGGAAATGCAAAGCATCACCCTTTAGGTTTCCAATTATCATGGTAGCCACCAGGTCAAATTGACCGAGGAGCCGCATCCCTAACTCTATTGCAGACTCCGCACCATGGTTCTCTTGAACTCTTTTGATAACGGAGGGCAGCTGCAACATAGACGGAGTGCCAAAGCACTGCGCATACGTCACTGCAGAGACCTTGCCCCAATTTACACAATCATCTATGTGGGGGACCAAGTCTTTGGGCAAACTAATGGTGAGGATCCTGTGTTTCTCCACAGGAGTAGTATTCGGGTATACCGCTTCTATTTGGTCAAATTTTTCAGCAAGCGTAAAGGGGAAATCATCCCTATTTTGGGGGCGCTTGCCCATAACAGAATTAACCATAACAGGACTAATGACCACCGCGTGATGATCAGTAGTTTGCCCCGCAACAGCAGGTACCCCCGCCTGCATATTGCGCGACACGTACTGCACCAACGCCCTATATACCGTAATTAGGGCATTGTGTAGTACACGCAACTCAGCTACCGTCACCGTGAGGTAACGGGGATGAGGCGTAAATCCGTCTAGTACCGGCCAAGTGGCCCCTGCAATCGATAAAGGGCCCATTCTCGGCGGTATAACCACATGGGGAAGGGCGCCATTAAACCAAATAAGATGCTGCCAAGCAGATATTGGTATTTCCTGTGTCCTATATGGCGTATAGTTCGCTGGCACGGCAGCGGCAGTGTAAGAATGAAAGGTGTCATCATCCCCCACCGCTGGAATCGTCACCCAAGAGTAGAACAACTCATAGGGATGAGCCGCATCGGCTCCCACCACAAAGATGACGTTCATACCAGTGTCCGGCACCCCATACTGCGTCAAATGACGTTTCAGAGCTGCACGGCTATGCGCCGCAATATCCACCGACATTAGGACAACACACACTTGAAACTATCAGTAGCACAAGGGTTCAATAACCTTTTTAATTATCAAGCTTGAAAGAACCTATATCAATAGACCTAGGTAGGTTTTAAATCCGTCAGACTTGTTATCCGGAAACAAGAATGAGGGTGTTGTGGACAAACGCGAGCACTACTAAGGCGTTTCAACTCATAGACCAAACGTTAGGTGCGCCATGTTGCAGGGATTCTGCTTATACACAGAACTATGCGTAGAACCCCAGGACCTCAGTGAGTTGTGGTGTACCAGAAACTCACCTCAGAACCCAGAACCCAGTATCCGGCTAGCATAAGTGTCCCATTCTTTATCCGAGATTTAGCTCGGCGGTCCCAATGAAAAGACAACCCAGAACAAGCGACTCAGTACATACTCAGGAATGGTGGGAATCGGAAATACCTGTTCGTATATTATTCTCACATCAGTCCACAACAAGAATCAACAGAGACACGGTGAAAATAAAAAGAGTTTATTTTTATAGACCACGTGTCCTAATATGCAGTACTTTGGCTAATACAAGCAGACAAATGATTAAAATCAAAACCATCAGCATAGTTACAATTCCATAGAATATAAAAGGGGTGATCATGTTATAATGACAGTGGATACTACCACCTTCCCTTTACTAAGAAGCTAATATTATTATTAGACTAACAGAAGGTCTCTTAGGCTTGAATAGGGGACCCCATACCTCAAAGATCAGCTTAGTGAAATCACATCACAGGAGCATCAGGAGTCTTCTCGCAGGAAGGCTCGTCTTCGGTCTGAATAATAAACATGATGTCTGTGATATTAAAAGCACCAACTTTCAGGTATTTGCAGCTGCTCGTGTGTTATGACTAAATAGTGGGTCGATCAACCTAGAGTGGAAAACATGCATTGTCTAACAACTCAGACTGTTTGTCACATCGTGTGCAGACCAAGGTCGCTTCGCAGAGCTCGGGATGGTAACAACAGATTGCTCTCGTGTGAGGCAAAACTCGAGTCAGCAGTTTGTTTAAGCAATAACATGTGAACGCAGTGTCGTGTGCAAAAGCAGCAAGATGGCTTTCTAACTTCTAACGTGGTTATGCTAACTTAACAATGTATGTACGTATTAAGGGAGTCCTTACTACATAACGACTTACTGTGATTCTGCATTTGCCAATGAGATTTCCTATCCGTTCGCATGCGCCACGAGATTTGGAATCCAGCCGCACGATCCCGCAAAAGTGTGCGAACGCAAACATGTCATTCGGACACGCGATGTGACTTCCGGCGGCAGTGTTGGTGAGATCACGATCCCGAACACGCAGAAACTACAATCTGGCGAAGAATATATCTCGAGCATCATAAAACCTTCTTGAAAATGATAATTTTGCTAAAAAAAAAAACTCCTCAGATTGTGATTTGGCTGTAGTTTTTTGTGCAAGGAGTCCTTTTTCTTTTTTTACTTGTTTTTTCAAGAGGAAGGAAGTGCCCCTGAGTCTCCAACTTCCTGTTCCTGTCCAGCAGGCTCCTCCCAGTGCTTTGTCCATGTGCTGTTCACATTCATTTGGATTTGGAGCTGGAAGGATCACTTTTCGTGTCTGTCTGCTGCATCATATCATTGGATTGGATTTGAGGACTTTTGGATTTGAGATTTTACAAGTAAGTTGGAGAATTGGTGTACTTGTTTGTTTGATTGGGGCATTGTTTATACCTACATTTTTAGGGGATTTTTATCGTTTTTAAAATGTATTGTTGTGGGTGGCCTGTAGTTTCAGTAGGATCCTAGCTGTTTTTCTTTGACATTTATTTTCAGCCAGTAGGCCCACAGGTACCCATGGATGCATGTTTCTGTGGTGTCTGTTGAATTTAAACATCATGTAGGGAATGGATGGCATTGGATTGAATTGCTAAATGTGGTTTTGGGGGTGTATTTCACTTTTTGGGTGTGTGTGTTAATAAATAAATGCCTTTGTTGGATGTGGTAGTGTGCTTGCTGTGTAACTTTCCAACCTTTCGTAGCCCTGTTGATTTTCATTTTTGCATTTTTGTATTAAAGCTGTGTTGTTTAGCAGGCCTCCTTTGTCTGCTTGAGTTCAATGTTTTCCATGGCCTGTTGTGACTGTGAGGGTCTATGTGGCTTGGGGGCATTTTGTGGTGGTAGTTTAGTACTGTGCTGCTTTTTCCATCTAGGCCTGCATGTCTTCTCTTTGTTCCCGTTGGCCTATGCATGTTGTTGTTGTGGCCTGGCCATGTGGGTGGCAGCCAAGACAGGCAGTGTGCTTTTGCCATAGGCTTGCATTCATTGTCTGTCTTCACTTTCTTGTTAATGTGGGTGGCCTGGCCATGTGGGTGGCAGCCATGTTGTGGAGTAAGGCAGTGTGCTTTTGCCATAGGCTTGCATTGTCTGTCTTCCATTTCTTTTTGTTGTGGGTGGCTAGCAGCTATTTTGTGGAGCCATCCAGGCTGTGTGCGCTGCTTTTGCCATAGGCCTACATTCATTGTCTGTCTTCACTTTCTTGTTATTGTGGGTGGCCTGGCCATGTGGGTGGCGGCCATTTTGTGGAGTAAGGTAGTGTACTTGCTTTTGCCATAGGCTTCCAAGCTTGTGGCCTAGTCTGCCAGTAGGCCCAGAGGTAGTCATCATGGGTGCATAAAAACTGTTTCTGTGTTGTCTGTTGAATTTTAACATCATTTATGGCATGGATGGCATTGGATTGAATTGCAAAATGTGTTTTTTGGGGTGGAATTTCAGTTTTTTGGTGTGTGTTAAATAAATAGGCCTTTTTAGCCAGTAGGTAATCTGGGCGGTCAGCTCGCGTAGTTTTGGCAACTCCGCACTGCGTGACAACGCGGACGTACACTTTTTTTCTTCTTCGCGCGCTCAATATGCGTGTTCACGCCTGCGATAACGACTTTTTGTGAAGATCACGATGCCGAACACACAGAATTTGCCATCTGGCGAAGAATATCTCTCGAGCATAAAACCTTCTAGAAAATGATGATTTTGTTCATTTTGCGCAAAAAACTCCTCAGGTTGTCATTTGGCTGCAGTTTTTTGAACAAGGAGTCATTTTTCTTTTAAAAAATTTTTTTTAAAGAGGAAGGAAGTTCCCCAGAGTCTCCAACTTCCTGGTCCTGTCCTTTGTCTTCACTTTCTTGTTATTGTAGGTGGCCTGACCATGTGGGTGGCGGCCATTTTGTGAAGCCAGGCATTGTGCTTTTGCCATAGGCCTCCAAGCTTGTGGCCTAGTCTGTCAGTAGGCCCAGAGGTACTCATCAATCATCATGGGTGCATGAAACAACTGTTTTTGTGTTGTCTGTTGGATGTAAACATCATTTAGGGCATGGATGGCATTGGTTTGAATTGGAAATTGTGGTTTTTGGGTGGGTTCATTTTTTGGGTGTGTGTTAGGCCATTTCAGCCAGTAGGCCCAGAGGTACTCATGGGTACATGAATCAACTGTTTCTGTGGTGTCTGTCGAATTTCATTTAAGGCATGGATGGCATTGGATTGAATTGCAAAATGTGGGGTTTTTTTGGGTGTGTATTTCACTTTTTGGGTGTGTTAAATAAATGCCTTTTTTGCATGTGTATGTGTTGTTGTTGTGGTTGTTGTGCAACTTTCCAACCTGTTTTTAGCCATGTGGATTTTTGTTTTTGCATTAAAGCTGTGTTGTTTATCAGGCATCCTTTGTCTGGCCATATAGGCCTGCTTGAGGTCATTGTTTGCCGTGCCTTGTGCCTGTGAGTGACCATGTGACTGGGGGCCATTTTGTGGTGGTAGTTAGTAGTGTGCTGTTTTTGCCACATAGGCCTGCGTGTCTTTCTATTGTTCCTCTTATCTTACTGCTTCCAAATCCATCCCCATTGCCAGCTGTAGCTCCCTGATGCTGCATCCATCCCAGGTGATGCACAAATGTGGGCCGAACAGGCTCAGTGTACACAGTATACCAGGAAAGCCCTGACCTTGTTGTCAAAGTCTCATAAATGGATACACTGTTGTTGTTTACCGAGTTACTAAAATTTAATAATTGTGACCACCACACACTAAGTTATATATTATATTAGTTTGATTGTAGTATTGTTTGACTGATGTTTTTCTGGCTTTTTTGCTTTTAGGTGCACAAAAGACTAAGGAGGAGGTGTGTCACCATCGCCCGTTGTGCTGCCAGACAGACGTCCTGCTGCTGCACACAACGTGATGTGTGAGTGACCTGACCAGACATCTCTGCACCTTGTGCAACTGAGTGCTGCTGACATCTGAAGAAGATGCTCCCAAAGAAAGCAGGTACCAGGTCCTCCAGTACCAAGAAAGTTGCTATTGAGAAGAAGAAACAGAAGAAGGAAGTGACACTTAAGTCTGGTGTGCCCCCCAAAACCTTTTTTGGGAAACCAAAAATGACACCTGCAGCAGCGGTGTCCGGGGAACAAGCTGGGGGCAGCAGCTCCGCATCAGTGGGTCCAACCCACCAACCCAGCCCCAAGCACATGAGTATGGAAGAGGTAGCCAGCCTAATGGAGGAAACCAGTGATGCTGAGCCTGAGATAAACTTATCACTATCTCAAAGTAGTACCCAATCAACGCAGGAGGAAACACAGCACATAAGTGGTCAACAACAACAGCAGCAACCACTGCCTGCAATAGTAGTTGTTGTTCCTCCCGAAGTTGGGGCAGTTCAGGAAATTGAGCCTCATGCAGAGGAAGAAGAAGAGGAAGCCACTCATTCAGAAGATCCATTGTCTTCCAAATCCCCAGCAAGGAAAAGGAGGGTTAGTCCATTAAGTTCTTCACCAAGCACCCCTTCTGATGATCTAGATGCCACTTGGAAGCCACAGACTGAGTCTGAGAGGGAGACACGTCCCAATACCAGGCTAGGGAAAAGGAAGGTTCTAGAAAGCCTTACACTTATGGAGGTCGATGTAGAACAGTAGGATGATAATGATTAGCCAGTCATCACGAACATCACTCCTGGCCCGAGGAGATGGAGACCAACATTATTACCCTATCCCAAATCTCTGCGAGGGATGTAGCACGCATACCTCCAATACAGGTAACACCAACACGACCTACAGCTTTCATATTTGCATTAGCAAAGGCCCGGCAGCGACCTACATCCAGCACAACCACCTCCTCAGTAGAAGTTGGTAGTGGTAAAGCACAGAGTCAAATTCAACGCACACCTTCCAGTTCTTCCGGCATTGGAAGTGGCAACTCCAGCAGGAGGCAAAAGTAAAGCTCCCCAGTTTGGGACTTCTTTATGGTTAGTGAAAAGGAGGAGAACATTGCTATATGCTCCATTTGTAATACCTCTGTTGGTCGGGGTAAGCTTGGCACAAACTATGGTACCAGAGGCCAAATAACCCATCTGAAAAAACACCACTTGATCGACTGGGAGGACCACCTTCGCGGCATAAAAACTGCAACCATTGGTGTTGGTGGGGATAAACGAGTAGAAGATCTGATCACAGTGGAAGAGGAAGGACAGGGAGATATTCTCTCTGGTAGTGGTACATAAAGTAGCCCTGTTCCCAGCAGTGCAGTGTTATCATCACCCACATCTTCAGCAACATCTCAGTGGCACAAGAGTAAGAGTCAGCCTGAGACAGCAAGGAGTACCGCAATGAAAAAAAGTGCATCGTTGAGCCTAAGAGAAAGGGAAACCATGCAGCCTACCATTATCAGCATATTTCGGGGGGAGAGGCAGTACGAACACAACCACCCAATAGCACGTTTGTACAATGCGAAGCTGGCTAAAATATTAGCACTGGACCTTTTTCTTTTGTTGAAGGGTTGGGTTTTCTGGAATTTGTGACAGCCATCTGCCCAAAATGGCAGGTTCCCAACCACTACTATTTTGCTGGAGTTGCTGTTCCAGCACTACATCACGACGTGCTGGAATTGCTTGGAAAAACCTTGAAGCAGAGTGCTGTTCACCTGACAACAGACATGTGGACCAGTTGCCAAGGCACTGATTACATGTGCATCACTGCACACTGGATCTCTTTTGTGGGGGTTACAGAACAGATATCTGCTGGTGTTAACGCTGCTGAGATTTTTAATGCCACTCGCAAACATGCAACTGTAGCCATGTTTGCCATGGAGAAATCTCATACTGCTGCAAACATTTTGGATGAGTTTAACAGCAAGGTCTTTGAGTGGCTGCGCCCAAGATGGCTTAACATTGGTTTTGTTGCCACGGACAATGGCAGTAATGTAGTTAGGGCCATGAAAGATGGTGGCTATTTCAGGGTCCTGTGTTTGGCACACTGCATTAATATTGTTGTTCAAGACTTTCTGAAAAATGAATACAAAGTCAGCAGCTGAGGGTCATTCAACATGAGCATAAAATGCCAGTCAAAGCACTCATCCAGGAGGTGCCAACACGTTGGAACTCAACTTATTACATGCTTGATCATCTGTTTGAGCAGTACATACCACTCAATGCTTATGTCATGCAAAGATTAGGGGATACTACTGTGAAAGGCATGACCGTTGAGATGGGCCAATGGGACATCGTTAAATGCCTGACAGAGATGCTACTTCCTTTTGAGGTCTTCACACGTGAAGTCAGCAGGGAGGACTGTACTATGGGCCAAGCTATACCATTGTTGCACACTCTAGAGCAACAGCTGAAGGAGGTGTCTGAAACGTACGCAGGTGTGGATGACAAACAAGAAACATATTATTTGGCAGACTCCTTAGCAGTTCGCTTATCTGAAAATACAAGGATTCAAAATAACATTGTGTCACATCCACATTACATTAACCCAGATCTTTTGACTGGGGGAGAATGTTTGCATTGTCAGCATTCCGTCCATCATTTGTTTGCTGTAACACTTTTCACCGTAAGTAGGATGGGTATGCCCAGACGTGGGTCCCTTGCTCACTGTGCCACTGTATTCAAGCTAGCCTGGCTGAAGAAGGGTGACATACCCTGAAACCGGTCCCAGGATGCTTGTTTCCGGTCAAGGGAGGACCTGGCCTGGCAGTTCGGTCTGGACTGTTCCCATGGGGCACAAGGTCAAGACTGATTTGCATATGGCTGGGTCCTAACTGAGGTGGCTTAGTGGGCAAAAGAACGGTGGATTTAACCCAGATCTTTTGACTGGGGGAGAATGTTTGCATTGTCAGCATTCCATCTATCATTTTTTTGCTGTAACACTTTTTGCCCTAAGTAAGATGGGTATGCCTAGACGTGGGTCCCTTGCTCACTGTGCCCCTGGATTTAAGCTAGCCTGGCTGAAGAAGGGTGATATACCCTGAAACCGGTCCCAGGATGCTTGTTTCCGGTCCAGGGAGGACCTGGCCTGGCAGTTCGGTCTGGACTGTTCCCTTAGGGCACAGGGTCAAGACTGATTTGCAAATGGCTAGGTCCTAACTGGGGTGGCGTAGTGGGCAAAAGAACAATGGATTTAACCCAGATCTTTTGACTGGGGGAGAATGTTCGCATTGTCAGCATTCCATCCATCATTTGTTTGCTGTAACATCCACATTACATTACTGCCACAATTTTGGATCCACAGTACAAAATATTTCTGAACAGTAAGGCAGTAATTCCTTTTTCAGAAGTGGATGTTGCCAAATACAAAACTTTGATAGCTGAGGAAGCCATTGACTTTAAAAACGAACGGGTGGTATTTAGAGGCCCCCCACCCCAGACCAGAACAAGTACTACAGGGCATCCAGAGTCAAGTTCTGAGGGCAGTACGTTTGCCTCCAAGCAGTCACTGACACCAACACTACCAATAACATCAACAACAGCAAGAACAGGATCATCCACAGTACAATCGGCAACTGATTGGTTTCTATGGCAGGGGTATGGTAAGTCCAGTGCTGATGCAAAGGCAAAAGAGGCCGAGCACATCGGAGCACCCCTGAGCATTGAGAGGACGGTCCAGACCTATCTGGATGACCCAACAGAGGTCTTCATGGACTGAAACCCATTGGTGTATTGGTATGGGAAAAGAAGCCAATGGACAGTGCTCAGCAGGCTGGCGATAAAGTATCTGGCTTCCCCTGTCGAAAGTGTCTCTTCTGAGCGGGTTTTCAGTGCTGCTGGTGCCATTGTAACTTTGAAAAGGAAGAGTCTCTCACCCAAAAGCGTGGAGAGGTTAATCATGATCAAAATGAATCAGCACTTTATACCACCAGAGTACAAAATACATGAATCACAGCAGGAAGAGGAGAGCAACTTCGATGATGGAAGTAGTGGGTTACATGACCTACTTCTGTTCAAACCACCAGAGTTTGAGGACGAGCTCCTCTTCCCTGACAACTAGGCTTTCAAGTTATTACTTTCTTCCTTCCTTTATTTGTGTGTGTATCTGTCTTTCTGGTTCAAATCAAATCACAACAAATCCATCACCACCATCTTCTCTTTTTATTTCCCTATAGGACTTGCACCTCTGTGCATTTAAGTGTCAATTCCTCAGAGTACTGCTCCATCTTCATGACTCGCCCTAAATACATTTCCACCAACCCAGACATTGGATTGAGAATAGTACAAGAAATGTTGCCTCTAACAGTCCCTCCAGAAAAAGTGAAACGTGACTATAGCTATCCTCTGTTTTGTTTACGAGCTGAAACTCATCACTGTCCGAAGGCTACTGCCTCTGCAGGCATCTACAACTCTTCACTGTCAGAACTTGGGCAGGCATCCAAAAGTAAACTCATCACTGTCAGAAGGCTACAGCCTCGGCAGGCATCCAAAGCTCATCACTGTCAGAACAGAAGGTACTTGGCAGTGAAGACAAGAAACTTGCTGACATTTCTGCAAACTCAATTGACCAATGACCGCTACCTAGGCCGTGGCCCATCACAGCGCTGACCATTTGAACCAACTTCAACTGCGACAAAGTGCCACAGATGAAGAAGAAGAAAACCGAAACAGCGGCTAACAACAATCAAAATGAATGTGGAGTAACAATGAGGCCACTGCCTCATTAAAAAAAAACCACACACCTGTCAGAACTAGGCATCTGATCTGACAGCCAAAGAGAAGAGCAAGACAGGTAATGATGGCATTTATTGGATGCTTGCTGACTCTGAGCGATTGCTGTTGTTTGTTGTGTTGATGTTGTGCATGAAGTCAAACTCTAATAGTTAATCTATCAAGTAAAAGTGACTCAAGTGACAGTCAATGTTTCCCTTTTTGTTGTTTAATAACCAAATTGTACTCCTACTACTGCAGGTGCAGGCCAATATCCGTTGCAATTTTTTAATATGGAATATGGACTTAATCGGAGTCACTACAGACTGAGTTGGAGTTGGACAACACGTCCCACATCATGATGATGATCATATTATCTTTGCACGCAGTCAGTCAGTTGGATCGGAGATGATTGATGGAATAACTTGAGGAGTTTACTTCCAAATCAAGTGGCATAAAAGGTAAATAAGTCATCAACCACAGCAGACCTACATGTCTGTGTAGTGGTGGAGTCGAGTAGTACTAGTCACGAGTGAAGTAATGGAGGTATGACTGACAGCTGTGTGTTGATTTAGTTGCTTAATTTGGAAAATGCTATGTTGCTGTATATGTGTCTTGTTTCAGGTTAATGCTGGAAATAGACTTGTTGTTTAGTAACAAAGTTGTACTTCTACTGCAGGACGATCCATTGGATATTTGAATATGGACTCGGGACTCACTCGGTACACTACAAACTGAGTTGGACACCATGATCATGATGACAACATACTACACTCTGTGGCATAAAAGGTAAACACAACAATTCAACAAGAACCACAGCAGACCTACATGTCCATGTAGTGGTGGAGTCGAGTATAGTGGTATGATTGACAGCGGAGCATTGATTTAGGGCCATATGTAGGTAATTTCTATTTACCTATTCCTAAATACCGAATTTTACCGATTCGGTATTTAAGAATCGGTAAATAGAATGTAGGTAAAAAATTGGTAAATTTTACCAATTCGGTAATATTCGTTATTACCGATTAGGTATTTACCGATTCGGTAATAAGACATACCTTCCCATTCATTCCTATGGGCCTGGAGGCCCATAGGAATGAATGGGAAGCCATTCACTATTACCGATTCAGTAAATACCGAATCGGTAATAGGGGGAGCATATTCAAGGGTGGCAGGGTGTCACATTGACACCCTGTTGCACCCCTGAATCGTGCATGTGTACACATGTGGCGCACATACATGCCCTAAGGGCATGTATGTCTGCCACATGGCACTTTTAATAAAGCACAAAATTGATTTTGAAAAGGTATTCGGTATTTACCATCAACTTGTAGTTGGTGGTAAATAACGAATCCTTAAACCAAAAATGCACTCATTTGAGTGCTCCCTACATAGGATTTAAGGATTCGGTAATTTACCGATTCGGTATTTTACCTATTTCTTAAAATACCGAATCGGTAAATTACCGAACCCTTCAATTCAGCCTCCTACATCTCAAAGGGCTAAATACCGGTCGGTAAAGGAAAATTTACCGATTTTCGGCCGTTACCGACCGGTATTAGCCCACCTACATATGGCCCTTAGTCACTTAATTTTGCAAATGCTAGGTTGCTGTATATGCCTTTTGTCTGGCTCTGTCAAAATTTAAGCTAAATGGAGGTTGGGTCACGGCCCGGTGCCGTGGGCCTGTTCTGTCCTGTTGTTGTTGTAGCTTAATGCTGTAAACAGAGTAGACATGATATCCAAGTCGCCTCAGTCTGAAAGTGTTCTCTCTTCTCTTCTTGCACTCCACCGTAATTGATACTTTTTTTTTATTCATTGATTTTTCAATACCCCTTTTGTTTTTCCATCTACACTTACAGGCTGGCCTTTACCCTGTGCTATACTGGAGGAAACAACTCACACTTACCTTACCAATCCGCATCAGGCAGGCAGTAGCACCCAAGATTTATGTGTGAAGCGTCCATGGAAGGGAGGACCAAGAGGAATGACGAGATGCAACTCCACAATTTGACCAGGATAATACAGTAACTTTAGTATCATTCATCATTCGCCTTTTAATTAATTTGATACCTTTTTATTCTTCAGTCATTACGACTTATGTGTTGTGTTGTTGTTTGTTTGCTAATTGATCCCTACAACTATTTTTTAATTTTCTTTGCTATCTTTAAAAGTAAGCCCAGTACAACATGTGATTTGGGTCTCTCTGAGGGCATACAGGCAAGGCAAATTGCATATTAATATACTGCTGCCCTGTACTGTCTAATTGTCTAGTAGTAGTTATTTTCATCATGGATGCATTTCCTTTTTCTCTCTTTATAGATTTATTGGATACGATCATGGTCGTCTGCCAAGATTATGTTTTGCTTTTTTTGTGTCCATGCGTACTGTTTTTCTTTGTCAAACCTTTCCCCAAACCCCCCTTCCCATCCATTCATCAAAACCTAACCCTCTTCCCCCGGACTGTGTGATTTATATTGAGGTGTGACTACATTAAATGTACACCAACAATTGATTACACGCTTGTTGGGGCAGATGTGGTGAAAGCAACACTAATTCAATTTCAAGGCAGGGCGAGGTTCTTCTTCTGCTTGCCCACCCATGCTCACTTTATATGCAAGCCAATTTTTTTTCCAAAGGGACCTAATGCATCATAATTAATTGCCGGCATGATTGGATTCATCATCAACATCCTACCACACAGCAGTAAAGGTTACGAGTTACGATTGTGTTAAGTGACTCTACACAACTACAGTGTGTAACTTCTTGTACTAGGCTGTCCCCGCCACCATTATGTTTTATTTTACTTTAGCAGTTGCAATATTGTTTTTTTGGCAGTCTTCTTCTGTACTGTACTTTACTTCATTCTACTACTCCTCCCACAGTCTCTCTCAGCCGAGTGACTGTCTTTTTATTTTTTTTTGCAAATGCTACTGCCAGTGTCTACTACTACTACCACAACCATGGCATCTTCTCCATTCGCTTGGGAAACCATGCAGCTATCGCTGTGTCAAACTTAATCATTATCAATCACAGGTAAGATAAGTTTGGTTGGAGGTATAATGGACTAGGAGGAGAGACTGACAGTACTAGTGGGACAAATAACTCAGTGAGGGGTACCGCATCTATCTGTTTGTGTGTTACAAAATCAGCAGATTATTTAAATCAAACACTGGCTGCGGCCCTGCAGCAGCAAGGAAACCATGTGATGTAGATTCGTAAAACAGTAACCCCTCTACAAAACATATAAATATAACTTATTACCCTAACAAAAATAAACTATCCCACACCTGACCCACCCATCTCTCTATCCCCAACCAATGTCCAAAACGAAAAAGTCCAAACAATATCTATAAACCCCAACTCCCAATTCCCACCCACCATCAAAAGGAATAAGAAAGGGGCAATCCAACGGGGTCATACATAGTTCTTAGATTTGACGGGCTTTAAGATGTTTGTCCACAAGGATCTTGACTCGCTCCTCTAGGCGTGCCATTCGGAGGAGCATCTGGTGGCGAAATGCCCTACAGTTGCATCCAGGGTGGGGGGCAGCAGTGCTGGATGTTAAAAAGTGTGGCGGCAGGCGACTGCCTGACCGTGGCATCGTACCACTGGAGCCACCATCCGCAAGTACTCTTGGCAGATGGCCTCCAGTTTCCGGCACCAGGCCCTGGCTGCCAACTTCTTCCGTGTTGGTTTTTCTTGGGAAGGAGGATCTATATTAAGAAAGAAAAAGAATATTGTAACCACTACTCTTAGCAAAACAGTAACACAAAATTCATTCAACACATAGTGACACAGTAGCACTAGCAGAACAGTACATAACATTTGTGGTAAGTATCTATCCTCCCACTTCCTCGGCCTCTAATATTTGTGGGAGTTTCAGGCATTATACTAGCACTATGGACTCCAGTACACAGTACACCAGTCTTCTTCTTATCTCTAGTTTAGCGAAATTGCATAACCTTGTTGTAGCCGGCATGCCAGCTCAGTCAGCTAAGCTTGAACCCAAGACAAACATACGAGTCATGACGCAGACTCACGTTAGTTTTATTTACTACTGTCTGCAGGTGAGAAAGCTCGTATTTTTCTATTACGGGTGGCACTGGCCATACTCTCTCTGTTACATGAAAGGCAATTGCTCAATTTCACTTTCACCCTGCCCTGGCTACTACAAAAATGCAGATTATATATCTGATCCAATGATCATTGCTTATATATGGGACAATGACATAAGGTCAGTAGTTGTCGGTGGTGGGAGTGCTGCTTGGCGGTGATGTGGGGAGGGGGAGGGGCAGGGTGGGGGGTTGTAAACTATGGATCATGGCCTATTACAGGTAAGTAAACATATGAATAAATAAAACTAATTTTGTTGCGAACAGGTGCAGTGCGCACAATGAAATTTATTTATTTTTATGTTTACTTACCTGTATTTGGTCGTAATCCATAGTTTACTACCCCCACCCTGCCCCTCTTCCTCCTCACATCACCGCCCAGCAGCACTCTCACCACCGACCACTACTGCACAAGGTACTTTTTCTTTTGATTGATTGTGTAACCAACAGATAGGCCACCCTTTGCAGGTTGGCTGACACAGTCGAAAATAAATTAACATAGGTAGGGAGTGGTCCTTGGAGTCGGAGGAAGGCGCTTGATAACTATACACAATATATATATGATGTGCTTGCAAACTACTGTGAGTCAACTGTATTCTGAAAATACAACTTATATTCCCCTCGGCTTTGCTACAATGGCGCGGTTTCTTTTACATTCTTTTCAAATTAAGACTCTGCATCCAGTGACAGTCTCCACCTATGCTGTCTACGATGAATACATCCAGGCATCCATCCATTCAAAGTAAATGTCTATCATTCTTCTTAATCTCTCAACAAACCTTAGTTTGTTTTACCAACAACAACCCATGCGGCCACTCCTTCCTTGCTTGCCTTGGCTTTGTGTTTGACCCAAACCCCGCTGATGAATCTTGCTATCCAGTATCCACCCATAATGTGTTGCCCACCCAGGCAGGCATCTTCTTTCACCTTCCACCCATCCTTCAACAACCCATGCATCTGATTCCTATCAGCCACCAATGCATGCTTCCAACGTATCCTTCTCTGCCAGTCATATTACATCTCACCCATCCTTCCTCCTTCCACCCTTCTTTCCCTTTTTGTTCAACACATCTATCAAGGTCATCTGATCTGACTTTTAGTCTTCTCCATAAAACTTTCACAGCTGAGTTGGAGTCAGATAGAAGAGGCCATTGGTTACTCAACTCACGCTGCTAATGCTATTGCTAATGCATTGCTAATGCTAAGTAAAGGGTGTCTTCTTCAACAATAATGTTCACTACAACTTCATACTTAATAAGTCTCAACAGTACAGTGAGTGAAGTGAACACCCTTCCAGCTAGTGTAATGTCAATAAGTAATGAATATAACTTACCACCGACTGCCACTGCTGCTGGCTCACCCCCTGTATTCCTGCAGGTGCCGCATCTCCTACCCCCTCTGGAATGGCCGCATCGCCATCGCCGCTGGCCCAGCCGGCACTGATCGTCGGTAGTATGCCTAGAAAAAACATTAAACATTTTTAGATGCCTGTACACCTCCCCCTATTTATTTGTTTTCACTAGAAAGATTGAAAAAAAGGTAATAAATATATACACAACATACATCACTAGTCCAAATCGGGTACTAGACTAGAGTCAGTAGACACTAGTAGTGTTATGGTCCCTTGGGTCATTAAAGTCTACTCTACTCTTTGCATAGTTAGCCTGAGCCAAGCAACCATTTTAGCTTCATGTATTTTGCGCATGTTACCTCGCAGCTTGTTGTGCAGTAAGACGCCTTTGAGCCCACATGAGCTCATACAGCTACTGTCTAAGCGTTGCGTACAAGAGGTCGAAAAACAAGCCACTTTGTTATGGAGTTCGGTTAATCGATATTGCTTAGCCATAACATGTTACACTTTTTGGCATGACTGACAAATGCCAAAAAGCGCACCATTTTTCTCATAACAGGCGGAAGATTCCCTTCTACGAACCATAGATTTTCAGAGCTTATGATGCATGTAACCAGTACTTCTACGTTCTACGGTGAGGGGTCTCCCAGAATTCGCACAGATCTTTTGTCTTCTATGCACTTGTACCAATGTTTATTGTTTTAATCTTATGCATTTTGCTGTTGGAGCTGGCTGTAGTATACTGAATTTTATAGAACAACGTACAGAGCTTGTTAGTTAAAAATAAACCTTTTGAACTTACACATAGACTCTGTGGTATTTGGTGTGGTGGTGGACTTACACGAGTGAGTGAGCAAAAGGGTGTTATGTTCTGGGTTGTGTAATCATTGGGTATCTTCGGGTGGGGGTTCGGGGACCTAATGAGACACTAAAGCTAGTCTGTCAGGTGATTGTGGGTTCTGACTGAGGTGTGAGGAAGGTCCAAACTCCCATCACCAACATCCTATTTTCTTGTGCATAGTTCTGTATGTGGCTGTGCAGAATCCCCACAACAGTAGTAGTATGTACTATATCCTATCAAAAATAGTCAAATATCTGGTTGGGCATTTTGTTGCTGGGAATTGTCAAAGCCTCAAGTTTAAGAAAACTAGAAGAGGACAACCCAAAGGACTGGACTCTGTGGCTAGAGCTATTAGTCAATCTGAGTTTTATTCAAAACCTTAAATAAAGAGTGGCCAATTGCGCAAGCTTAGCCACAGACAGACTAATAGTAGTAGTACAGAGAGTCATAGCAGAGGAAGTTTGAACTTAGAGGTAGGGATAACCAGAATTTAGAAACAGATGGTCAAGATCAAAGAAGTTTTTGTAAAAAATAGAATTAGGAAGTGGAACCAGAATTAATAGTTCGGAAAAAATAAGGTGCAGTAAAAGGTAGGGAAATATAATTGTTAATATTAACCACTGGAGGACTTACAGGGGCCAGCAGCAGAGCCCTCGGTAGAAGAGCAGTCCTCTGGTTGTCTCGCCGACTCGGACCCCGTCTTCTTGCCCCTGGGTGCTGCTGATCATGTAAGATATAATAAAGAAAGAGACAAACATTAATGATTGTTGTGAAACAATTACATTATTTTAAAAAAATGCTCAAAAAACATTTTAGGAAACAACAATTGCAATAAAATTGACCTATTTAATCAGATCGACTACTGGCTTGCGGGATTCACGGACCATTTACTTATTTATGAACACTAATCCAGTGTTCCATTCTGATTCCAGAATACTAACTAAGCCTAAGTACCACCTGACCAAGCCCACCTATTCCAGACGGGCCAATTGTTCACTAAGTCTGCATTTCTATTTATATTAGCCCTAAAAAAGATGGAGGACACATGCATAAATTTATGCATACACCAAATTGTTGGTTGGTTGCGTCTGATATTCTGCTACTGACTGACACGGCTAAGCCTACCACTCACTAAACAAACTACAAAAGGTTGTACTAAGGACTGGGGTAAGCAACTCTCAGTGACAGAGGATGCGTCACGCAGACCGCTAAAAAATTATCAACTAATACTAACTAAACCTAGTATCAATCCATCAACCACTATTTGAAAGGAGGACAAAGGAAGGACTAGAGTCTATCTAGCAATAGCATTACCTAACTTAAGTTCTCTGAAGTAAACACTTATATAATATTCAGCCCAAGCAAACGCAAAGTTGCAAACAAGTAAGAGTAGCGACGGGAACCTCTGTCCTACAATCACAGAAGATTTTGAAACGTAATTTACCTGCAATGTAAGCAGCAGTATTCTTGTTATTCATAAAAAAATTATACACAATACTTATGCTACTATATATTAGCTACTCACCAAGCCCCACAACTCAACAGTGTAGGGTAGGGTACCCAGAGCCTGACCTGCCGCCTGCTGCCAAGGTCAAGGGAAGGTGGCGCTGCACAAAAAAAAAAAGGGCGGCCACCTCTGCCTCGCAAAAAAGCTGCCGGGCCTGCACCCCTGCAGGGCGCAGTCTGCCGCAAGGCAGGAGGCTCTTGGGCCCAGGGGCCTTGCCCTTGGAGCCAGTAGTGCTACCCTTCGCCATGGTTCTGGGATGTGTGGGAGGCGAAAAAGAAAAGTTAGAAGGAAAAAATAAAGTTAGGGGAAGAAGTAGGAGCTTAAAGAAGGAAGTAATATAAAACAGTAGAAAAGTAAAAAATACAAAGTAAAAGTAGAAATAATATGCAAAATAAAAACTTAGGGACAGAGAGAGATAGATAATAAATAAAAAAAATCAGAAAAACAGTGTAAAAAACTAAGGATTGCAAGGATTGAGGGAGGATAGAAAAGCAGGCCCAGAACCATAGCAGTGAAAAACAAGATGGCCGCGCCCATCACGACCGCGTGGGTAAGTTTGCACGATATTTTCCCCCGAGCACGCAAAAAGCATTGCGAACAAGTAAAATGCGTTCCCGAACATGAATATACGCGACCCGGAACAGGAAATAAGGCATCGCGAACGGGCAGGACAATTGAAAAACAAGATGGCCACGCCCGTAGGCGACAGCATGGGCAAGTTCGCGACATACTATCCCCCAAGAACGCAAACAGCATCCCGAACATGCACAACATGTTCCCAAACAAGAAAAACGCATAGCTACGTGTAGCTCGCGTAGCGCTTTAACATCTTTGCGTAGCTTTGCGTACCGCGACTACGCAAACTACGCCCAGGGTACTTGACCTACCCATGCGAGTGAGGTACCATTTTTAGTGGGAGACCTGGGGGAACGCTGGGTGGTAGGATATTTGTGGATCCACACAGATTCCAGAAATTTCCCACACAGAAATTTGAGAAAAAAATGATTTTTTCAGCTAAATTTGAGGTTTGCAGGGGATTCTGGGTAGGAAAACGTTGGGCGACCCACTCAAGCCATACCTCCCTAGACTCCCCTTGGTCTCTAGTTTTCAGAAATGGGTGGGTTTGGTAGGTTTCCCTAGATGGCTGCTGACTAGGCCTGGGACAAAATTCTGTTCCGTTCGCGGAAATTGCGATAATTTGGCATTTTCTCTGTCCGCAGAAAGCGTGAAAATGTCAAAATTTCCGCATTCCGCAGCTTAGCGATAATTTGTTTCTTGCTCGCGCTGTAAAATAATACATTCTCGCGTGCGCGCGATCGCCTTACCTGAATCACCGCATACGCCGACAAGTTTTCCCCATCCGGTCGCGTTCTCCACGAGATGTTGGATTGTTGGTAGCCATTTGCGCTGTCTTGCGACAGTTCGCGCCCGCAGTAACGTGATGCGTCGCGCGATCACATCTTTCTTCTCGCGATCATGCACCGCGAGACAAGTGAAAACAAGATGGCCGCGCCCGCAAGCAACCGCATGGGTAAGTTGGCGAGCCGCGACCACGCAGAAAATACCGCGAACGGGCGGGAAAAAAACTTCCGCATCTTTGCGATATTTCCGCGTGTTTGCGGAGATTTTTAACATCTTCACGATAATTTGCGAACGTGAATTTCGCAAATTCCGCCCACCCCTAATTTTCGCGATAATTTGCGAAAGTGATTTTCGCAAATTCCGCCCACCCCTACTGCTGACCCTGGGACCAAAAACGCAGATGCACCCTATGTATCCAAAAATAACCTGGTTTTGCAAGGGAAGTCACATGAGTTTTTGGTCCCGGGCTTGGAGGCCATGTAGGGAAACCTACCAAACCCCCACATTTCTGAAAACTAGAGACCAGGGGGAGTCCAGGAGAGTATGGCTTGTGTGGATCCCCAACGTTTGTCTACCCAGAATCCCCTGCAAACCTCAAATTTTGATGAAAAAAATCACTTTTTTCTCAAATGTCCATGTGGGAAAGTTGTAGAATCACCGGGCTGACACATATTTCCTACCACCCAGCATTCCCCCAAGCCTTCTGATAAAAATAGTACCTCACTCATGTGGGTCCCCCAAGTACCCGTTAGAGGCAAGGGCCCAAAACGTACTGTGGAGAAATCAACATTACCTATCACAAAACATTCTGGTTTTGCAAGGGGGGTCACCTGGGTTTATGGCCCCGGGCTCGACGGCCATCTAGGGAAATGTTATATCTCTCTACTCTGTCTATCTATTTACCGTGTCATAGAATACTATGGTTGCTTAGTAACCCATTGTTTGTGTTCATTTTGAATCGTTTGCGGGGGAGGAAGCTTTCACCGTGCTCCTGTCTGCTGTGTAGCTGTGTCTGAATAAATTACATTCAGAATCACCTGCGTCGGAGTAGTCAATTACTACAATTATTGTGGCGACGATCGAGTGCTACACAGTCACATTTCGGACTACGCGCGCAAAGCTGAGTGACAAGCTCTTTGTTAAGACGGATTGCGGTAAGACTATTTATTTATTTAGAAAGGATTACCACGTTAGACTTTCACCGCAAAGTCTTCACAGACTGAATCGCGCAAAGAGGCTGATATAATCAAGTTTCAAGTAACAAGAAGTTTTAAAGATGTAAATCAGGAAACCTACCAAACCCACACATGTCTGAAAACTAGAGACCCAGGGGAGTCTAGGGAGGTATGGCTTTCATGGGTACCCCAACGTTTTCCTACCCAGAATCCCCAGCAAACCTTAAATCCAGCTGAACAAAAAGTACTTTTTTCTCAAATTTCTCTGCTGGAAAGTTCTGGAATCTACGTGGATCCACACATTTCCTACAATGCAGCGTTCCCCCAGGCCTTCCGATAAAAATGATACCTCACTCGCGTGGGTGGGTCAAGTACCCGCGACAGGCAAGGGCCCAAAACGTATTGCGGAGAAATCAAAATGATCTATCACAAAACAACCAGGTTTTGCAAGGGGAGTCACCTGGGTTTTTTGATCCCGGGCTCGGCGGCCATCTTGGGAAACCTTCCAAACCCACCCATTTCTGAAAACTAGACACCTGGGGGAGTCCAGCAAAGTTTGGCATGTGTGGGTCCCCAATGTTTTCCTACCCAGGATCCCCAGCAAACCTAAAATTCAGCTGAAAAAAATCACTTTTTAAAAAAAATTCTGTGTGGGAAAGTTCTGGAATCTACGTGGATCCACAGATTCCCTACCACCCAGCGTTCCCCCAGGTCTCGCGATCAAAATTATGGCTCACTCACGGGAGTGGGTCAAGTACCCGCGACAGGCAAGGGCCCAAAACGTATTGAGGAGACATCAAAATTACTTATCACAAAACAACCTGGTTTTACAAGGGGGGTCACCTGGGTTTTTGGCCCCGGGCTCAGCAGCCATATCGGGAAACTACCAAACCTACACATTTCTAAAAACTAGATACCCAGGGGAGTCCAGCAAGGTATGGCTTGCGTGGATCCCCCAACATTTTCCAACCCAGAAATTTAGCTGAAAAATCACTTTTTTCTCAAATGTCTGTGTGGGAAAGTTCTGGAATCTACATGGATCCACAAATTTCCTTCCACCCAAAGTTCCCCCAGGTATCCCAATAACAGTGATACCTCACTCGCGTGGGTCAAGTACTCGTGACAGGCAAGGGCCCAAATCGTATTGAGGAGACATCAAAATTACCTATCACAAAACAACCTGGTTTTGCAAGGGGGGTCACCTGGGTTTTTTGCCTTGGATTCAGCAGCCATCTAGGGAAACTACCAAACCGACACATTTGTGAAAACTAGACACTCAGGTGAGTCCTGCGAGGTAAGGCTTGCGTGGATCCCGCAACGTTTTCCTACCCAGAATGCCCTGAGCTTTACAAGGGATTCTGGGTAACAGAACCTAGTGAGAGCCACACAAGTCTCCCCATCCTGGATTCTCCTGTGTCTAGTTAAAAAAAAATATATGTTTGCTATGTTTCCCTAGATGCAGGCTGTGCTAAGAGAGACCCAAAAATCAACAGGTAGGCACATTCCGAAAAAAAGTCAGTGCCTAGTGGGCTTTCTGCCGCCCTAGGGAGTGGAAAATCGGAGGCTATTGCCCTGATATGCCCCCGAGGGGGGTAGAAAGAATGTGGCTATTCTATTAGGGGGTCGGGGGCATTGGGAAACCCATTCTGGTCAGCCGCCACCCCTGCGTATAAAAAATCCTGCATAATCGCTGGTGCATAGTGTGCTTTCTGCCCCCCTGGGGGGCAGATCAGGGGCTGCTGCCCCCATTTGCCTGCTAGGAGAGGCATAAAGACTGTGGCATCTTTTTGGGGTGGGTGGGGGCATTGGTTTGCCCATTCTTGGCAGACCTCACCCCGAACTTTGAACAAAAAAATCCCTGGTGGCTAGTGGGCTTTCTGCCCTCCCTGGGGGTGCAGATGAGGTGCTATTACCCCATCTGCCTCCGGGGGGGCAGAAAGACTGTTGCCTTTCATTTTTGGGGTGGGAGCATTGACATACCCATTCTGGGCAGCCCCCACCCCTACCTATATAAAAATAAATCCCTGGCGCTTAGTGGGCTATTGCCCGCATCTGCCTCCTGGGGGGGCAGAAAGTTTTTTGTTTTCTTGAGTGGTAGGGTGGGGGCATTTGCATGCCTATTCTGGGCAGCCCCCACCCGGGCCTATACAAAGAATAATCCCTGTCATATAGGGTACTTTCTGTCCACCTGGGGGGAAGATTGGGGGCTACTTGCCCCATCTGCCCCCCGGGGGTCAGAAAGACTGGAATGTTGTGGGGGGGACGAGTGGGGGCATTGGCATGCCCATCTTGGGCAACCCCCACCCCTAAATTTATTGAGGGGAAAAACCCTGGTGTCTAGTGGGCTGCCTGCCCCCCGGGGGGGCAGATTGTGGGCTACTGTCCCCATCTGCCCCCAGGGGGACAGAAAGACTGTAAATGTGCTGGGGGTGGGGGCATTGGGCATATTGGGCAGCCCCCACCCCTAATTATAATCAACAAAATCACTGGTATGTTGTGGGGTTTTTGCCCCCCGGGTGGCAGATTGGGGGCTACTGCCCCATCTGCCCACCATGGGGCAGCATGACTGTCATTTAATTGCGGGTGGGGGCATTGACATGCCCATATTGGGCGGCCCCCACCACTATTTCACAGTATAAAACATCTGGTATCTAGTGGGCTTTCTGCCCTCCGGGAGGGCAGATCGGGGGCTCCTGCCCCCATCTGCCCCCCTGGGGGGCAGAAAGACTGAATTTGGCCTCAAAAAATGGTGCGAGCAAAGGCCCAAGCAGGGATTCACTAGGGAGGGGTACCATTGGAAAGGGGAGGTTCTCCCATTCCAACGATACCTCTCCTAACTGTCTACGTGCTCAGGGGGCTGAGATAGACCATGAGCACGTAGAAAGCAAAACTGAAATGAGCCTCTTGGCTCATTTCAGTTTCTGTTTCACTCAAATGACATCAGCGTGATGGCACGCTGATCGTCATTTCAGGGAAACCATGCAGGCATCCTCGAAGCTGGGGAAGCTCTACCCCAGCTCCCGAGGCTGTTGGGGGTAAAGGGAATACCTCTGGTGCCCACACCAGAGGGATTCCCTGTGCCATGTGTGAGGAAGGCCCCTGGCCGTCCTACGCATATGAGCACTGGTGCGTCACAGAAGGGGTTAAACAACGACCACATGCACAAGGGAAATGCCTCATTGTTGTTGCTATTGTTCCAGTCTAAAAGGCTGTTAGAATAAGCTAGCTTCGTAATGCTAAAGTCATCCATCCGAGATGGATACAGTGGGAAACATCCTTAACAGCTGTTGATGTAGACTTTGTCTTTGACAAGCTTTACTGACACAAGAATTTCTACAATATGAGCATGTCTATACCATGCCCAGCACTTTACCTCTTGAACAGTATAAATATGTGATTTTTATTCATGGTTCAGCCCAGTCTGCTATATTCACCAAACACCAATACCTCGCTGTATGTGCAACTGTTCTTGGTGTTATGGTGGACGGAAAATTATAAACACAAAAAACTTTCACTCCTTAGGAGACTGCACTGCACAGGTGATTGAACTCAATGCATTGCTTCTTGCACTGGAACATACAGATCCTGAATTCCCCACACTTATAGTGTGCAATTTGTATTACCTAGCCAGTCCTTTAATGATCATTTTTCATTATTGGCGCCAAAATGGATTCATAGATTCTAAAGGTAGCATCATCAATCATAAAATGCTTTGGATGAAAGTGGAGGCCCTTATAGATAGGTTGGCACTGACTCATGTCATACATATGTTGAGTCATTAGCATGTGGGAACACAGGTTGGAGGGGATTCTCTGGATGATGAAGCGGCCAAATTTGAAGTTGCAACTGCTACTGTTACTGTGAACGAAGATAAATAATGACATATTGTCTGCTGTTAATGCTAACAAAGACGGCACCTCTTTACCTAAGGACTTTCCATCTAAATATACATACCTTTGCAGTTTGGGCTGGACTGTTCCCATGAGGCACAGGGTCAGACTGATTTGCATATGGCCATGTCTGAACTGAGGTGGCAGAGTGAGCTAAAGAAAGATGATGGATTAAACCCAGATCAGTTGACTGGGGGTGAGTTCTTGCAATGTTCAACACTCCGTCCATCATCCCCTTTGGTTTTGCTTTGTTCGCCCTAAGGTGGCAGGGTATGCCCAGACGTGGGACCCTTGCTCACTTTGCCATTCGATTCAAGCTATCCTGGCTGATGATGGCTGATTAGCCAGAAACCTGTCCCAGGATGCTTGTTTCCGATCGAGGGAAGACATGGCTTGGCAGTTCAGGCTGGACTGTTCCCATGAGGCACAGGGTCAGACTGATTTGCATATGGCCATGTCTGAACTGGGGTGGCGGAGTGAGCTAAAGAATGATGATGGATTAAACCCAGATCAGTTGACTGGGGGTGAGTGCTTGCAATGTTCAACACTCCGTCCATCATCCCCTTTGGTGTTCCCTTAAAGATAGGTTGGCACTGACTCATGTCATTCATATGTTGAGTCATTAGCATGTGGGAACACGGGTTGGAGGGAATTCTCTGGATGATGAAGCGGCCAAATTTGAAGTTGCAACTGCTACTGAGGCTGTGAATGAAGATAAATAATGACATATTGTCTGCTGTGAATGCTAACAAAGACGGTACCTCTTTACCTAAGGACTTTCCATCTAAAGATACATACCACTTAAGTGAACAGAACATTCCTTTTGTGACAATTCCAGGGGTTGGTGATTGTTTGATTCCCAATCAAGACCGCAGGGTTTCTTTAGTGATAGCTGTGCATGAAGGTGTTGCTTCTGCGCATGCGGACGTGGCAGCCACAATTTTTATTGCTACTACGATGTTATTGATTACAAGGCTTATGTCAACAGGCCAAATAAAATGTCCTTTGTTGGGACATTTGTCAACAAAATAAATCTTCCACCATGGCTTGCCCACCGCAGACACACCTGTTGATTTCCAGCAAGCTTTATGGATGCAATTATTTGGACTATCGTGGTCCTCCTATTTCAGATACTATGTTTACATTTATCCTAGTTGCGGTTGATTCTTGCTCAGTATTCCTCTGGGTTTAGCCACAGAATCGGCTGATGCTCACAATGTTATTAAAGATATGCAAGTCTTTATCGGGACAAATACATGCTGTAAGTCCACTTGGACCCAGGACTGGCTTTCGCATCAAAAGCGTATCGGGATACTATGGCTTCCCTGGGCGTATAGGTGCATTATTCTTCCCCATATTGGCCTAAGGGCAATTCTGTTATGGACAGGTTGAACCATGACTTATAGCCATCCTTAACAGCTAGAGTATTAGGTATGGGTCGTAGTTGGATTCACCACCTATATGGCCTACTACAAGCACTTAACAATCTCTCTAAAAGAACTCTGGGTGGCAGGACCTCATATGAGGTCCTCTTTGGCACCAAGATGCATGTTTCAGTCCTTGATGGTTCAGACATTGTGGTGGCAGCTAAGCCCTTTGATGTAAATGATGGTTATGCTGTCTTACAGGATCTACAAATCTTCTGTGACAACTAATCCAAAGAACAGTTGAAGACATCTGCCTCTGCGAGAATTAAGGAGAAACCAGAACCTTACAGCTTGATTTCAAAGGTTGGGGAGCTTGTGCGAAAGAAGGTGGCTGTGAAGAAGGAGTTTGAACAATCATACCACGCTCCTGTGCAGGACCATGGCATTCAAGGTACAAGAACTGTGATTTGCCACCACTTCCTGGTTCTAAAGATAGTTGTTTTGTCTCAATTGATCACATCAAATTGCATTGTGTGGTTGATTCTAAACAGTAGGCCAGAAGGAGTCCTTGGTAGTTCCACCTCTCACTGCCATAGAGGATATTCCTCTACAGCTTGTGAGCACCACTGTTGCTGTTTCTCCTCAGCTGGGCGAGGGGGTGGAGGATGAACTTCAGTTAATTCCCAATACTGCTACAAATTCCAGCCACACAACTGAGCTGATGTTGTTTATACAGATCCATCGCTTTTGAATTTTTTGGTCTTGCCACTGTATCTGTGGAATCAGTTTTTGGACAAACTGCTTCTGGGCTTTGTGTGGGTTGAGATGATTTTTTTCTGACTCCTTTGACAGTTCTTCTGTTATGCACATGCCTCCTACATAGATCTATGTTTTCTTTTCATGGCTGAAACACACTTATCTGGTCCCCCCTTGGATATATGTTTGGATAACATTTTCCTTGGTTTTTCTATTCCTGTGGATTGGTTTTGTGAGTGTTTTCTTCTTGCTCTGCCACAGAACTGGTTGATAAGGTGTTGACCTCTCATTCACCTTCACAAAAGCTAAAAAGTGACTTGTCCCTTGGGAACCTTTCAGCTGTTCCAGTAACTGATGGAATTGTTTGGGATAAAGCACCTTATAATATACTCAATCCTATGGAGATTCTGCAGCTACCTTATGTATTTAGGGTTACGATTGGTGATATAATTATACCTGGGTTACATTGTGATGATTGGGATGTTGAAACTGGAAACTCCATGCTCTCGGAGCTGAAATATTGCACTGTTTTTGGATCAGAGGTTCTATATTTAAATTCTGCTAATTATAGCGAAATGTTCTGTTACCATCATTATGGACATCACTATATACTTCGAACTAGTGTTCAACGTACACTTTTTAATTGTACACAATGGGAACATTTCCCTACTCCCCCACAAGGGAGCTCAAAAACATTAGGGATAAATTATAATATTTTTCTGGAAATTATACATCAGACCCAATATCATATTAGTCCCTACACCACCAAAGTAATATTTGCATACACAAATTAAGCTAATATATACGAACTCATTTGCTACCGAATTAGCTGTAAAAGGCTATGATTATTGGAAGGATACAATTGACATGAAATCAATTTGAGGTACCAAAACTTGGCAAGTTCATGGGGCAGAAAACTTGTTTTGAGCTTGTTTAATTCCCACACAAATGATTTTTCTGAATGATACGGTTCAACAGACTATATGTCTGGGACTATCAAAAATTAAACACATGAATGCACCAAACATTCCCCCTATTGCCCAATTTAATAATTTGCAACATTTGACAAATTACACTGAAGAATGACTCAATAGTATACTGCATATTGGTACATTTAACTCCAAACTTTCAGGTTCTTACGGGAGACGATGGCGGCCAGTGACACAAATGGTTGCTATACTCATTTTTTGAATTCCACACCGAGGTTTAAGGCAAGCAGACCCGACCCCCATTACTCTCACTCTCAATATTCAGGTATTGTCACCACCTTTTGTAACATTCCACACTGCACAAAAACAGCATCCTTCTCTCCTGTCGGAAGACATAGGCCTATCTGATTTCCTATTGAGTCTTAAGTCTCTGCGTTCTGAAAGATTAATTTATGCCACATAGGGCCTCATGTAGGTAGCCAAATACCGGTCGGTAACGGCCGATTTTCGGTAAATATGCCGTTACCGACCGGTATTCAGACAAGTGAGATGTAGGAGTCCAAAAACGACTTTTCGGTAAATATGAGGCGGTAAATACCGAATCATATTTACCGAATTCTAAAATACCGAATCAGATTTACCGAATACATACTTAACGAATCGGTAAATATGAAGTGGTAAATATGAAGTGGTAAAAATTAAAATGACATGTAGGATCACTCGGTAATTAAGAAATCCAAGAAAATCGGTAAATAAGAGTCGGTAATTAACACGGATTGAAAGCAGGTGGTAACCATCAACAGTGCATATAAGCAATCCCAAAATGCAACAGCGTGGACAACATGGCCGCTATTATGTATGTCATTGCAAGGCGCCTACGTCTACAGGCAGCAGGACTGAGGGTTTGGCGACAGGAGGAACGCATCTACAGACAGCGCATCACACTATTCCAGCTGACTGATGCAGAGATACATGAGAGGTACAGGCTACACCCCGAAACCATCATGGACTTAATCAGGGACCTTCACCCACTCCTGGACCAGCCAATAAGAAGGGCGCACGCCATACCCCCACATGTGCAGGTGCTCTGCAGCCTACATCTGCTGGCATCCGGCAGTTATCAGGTGGTGATAGCTGCGGTGGGTGGTGTATCCCAGAGTTGCCTGTCACGTTTCTTCAGGAAGTTCCTGGATGCCATGATGCAGAGAATGCACCACTACATCAGTTTCCCCAACACACAGGCTGCACTGCAGAAAACAAAAACAGACTTTTATCACATGGCACAGTTCCCCCATGTCATCGGCTGTATTGATGGTACACACATCCCAATCTGTCCACCAGCTGACACAGAGCACATCTACAGGAACAGGAAGTCCACCCACTCCATCAATGTGCAGGTGATCTGTGATGCAGGGAACATCATCACAGATATTGTTGCAAAGTTTCCTGGGAGCACCCACGACTCGTACATCTTCCAGAATAGTGGGATCTACACACGACTGAGTGCCGGAGAATTTGGAGAGGGATACCTGCTAGGTGAGTAACAGTGACGCCCCTTGCAACCTGCAAATCATAGTGTAAAGAAGCATGTGACTGATGTTTCCCTTTAACTCATCTAGGCGACAGTGCATATGCATGCCGGTCATTCATCCTCACTCCCTACCTACACCCAGCAACCCAGAGTGAGAGACGATACAACGTGGCACACAAAACAACACGCAATGTGGTGGAGCGCACGTTTGGACTACTGAAGAGCAGGTTCCGCTGCCTCCACAAGAGCGGAGGCGCACGCCAGTACACACCCATCACCTGCTGCAAGATTATTGCCACTTGTGCAATGCTGCACAACCTTGCCACGAAAAAAGGTACAGATGTGGAACTAACATATTTTGAGGACAACGAGGATGAGTCAGGCCAGCCACAGGGCAACGCAGCTAGAGTGCCAACTGCAATCGATGGGAGAGAGAGACGGGCAGAGATCACATGCAACTATTTCTGAGTAAGTAAGGGGACACAGCCAGTTGTGATTAGTCATGACGTAGTTTTAATGTGGCACCACGCCATGAACACATGAACAAGCCAATCTGGCAATATACCATCTATACAAGGAGTATGTCCAGGGTTACGTCACCCATTGGGAAGTGGCTAAGCAGGGCCACATCAATGTTTGCGCATACGCGCTGCAGTGGTGGATGGCACGGCCTGTGCATCCTCACTAGAGCCAACCCCAAGCCGCCTGCTGCTCCTGCGTCCTTCTGGGACGGGGGTGTGATGCTGCTCCTGCTGCTGGTGTCGATGCTCTCCGCAGCATCCCCTGCAGCAGTTGTCGACGCCTGACTAGTAAATAGCACCCCTAGTGCACTTGTCACCTGCACCATCCCCCGAGACAGGTCGCTGCAGCAGTGTGTTAGGCCCTCCTGCATCATCACAGAGCGCCGGCACAGTAGAGAAGTCGCAGTTGCCAGACGGTTGAGTGCCCTGTTGGTAGTGTCCCTTCTCTGCCGTTCCCGGCACCGTGCCTCGATGTCAGCATCTAATTTGCTGCACAACTGCTGGATTGACTGGGACATGTCCCGAATGCCCGCAGCCATGCCGCTGATGTTATTGTCCATGTTGACTAATGTAGTTTTCATCACCCGCATGTGCCTCTGGACTGTCATGACTGCCTTTGTTTGCAGGCGCTGTTGTTTCAACATTTGGCCCTCGAGACCCAAGAAGACACCATGGCCGTCAATGGGTGCTGGTGGACTCTGGACATGCGACCTGCGGCGCCCTCTTGCTCCCGTCTGTGCTGCCTGTGAGGTGTGGGGCACAGTGGCATGGCTCCCTTCCTGGGGCCTGGTGAGTTCTTCAGGGCCCATGCTGTCGTCTGACGAGGTGTCTAAGGCTCGTAGCCTGGCTGCTGGACGCCTCCTCATTCCCACACCTGCAAGCGGAGATGTGGCCGGTGATTCAAACATGAGTGGCGATGCTGGCTCTGGGCGAGGTGATGCTGGCTCTGGGTGAGGTGATGCTGGCTCTGGGTGAGGTGATGCTGGCTCTGGCTGCGGCGAGGCTGCCTGTGTTGGTGGTGCGGCTGCCAGTGGGCCTGCTCCCTGGTCTGAACTTGTGCTGGCTGGAGGTGATATTTGTGGCCGGTGTGCCGTCTCTCCTGCAGCATGCCCTGTCCTGCATGATGTCACATCTGTGGACAGAAATACAACATTGGCTCAGTGTCCCCGAAGGGCTGCATTGAAAGCGTCACAATAAATAATTTCACATTCCAAAATGTCCTCTGTCTCCTTGTGCCTCGAGTGCGTGACATGCCTTGTTGCCCTGTAACATTTACGTCATGGTTGGTGTTTCCCTGACTACATCTCCCGGAATGCATTGCCTGTCTGCACTGACACGTGTGGACTGCAGTGTGATTCTCGTTTCACAATGGGGGATGTGGGATAGGGATAGGGGGTGCTACATTGCTGTGCTTTCGTCTTACCTTGTTGTGTGGCGGCTCTGGCAGAGCTGTCGGCGTCCCCAAGACCCACGATGCTCTCTTGCTCGATTGTGGCCCCCACCAGCTCCTCCAGTTCGGTGAGGGCAGGTGCCCTGTTGGTTCCACCTCCAGTCTGGCTGGCCTCCTTCTGGATGTCGCCCATCTTCCTCTTGGTTACAATCCTCAGGTCATACCAGCGCTTCTTTAGGACCTCTATGTCCCTGTGGGTCACTCCCACAGCATTCACATGGGCCTGGATGGCCAGCCATATGTTGCGCTTTTCAGCCTCAGGCACTTGCAGGGATTGCCTTCCAAACAGCTTCTGGTGCTGCTTCACCACCTCCTCCACCAGCACCTGGAGTTCCTTGGGGATAAATTTCAGCTTCCTCCTCCTTTCCCCTCCGTCTCTCTGTGTTCTCTGGCTGGACATGATGTTCGTTTTCCCGCTCGCACAGGCACCGGCTCCCTGCCTCTCCTCTGCACTCCAAGCCTCTCCAGGGTCGGCTAATTATGTACACCTGCCTGGGTGTGGCCACTTCCTGGTTGGGTGGGCTGTGGTTGCACAGGATTAGCTGTTTCGTCAAGTCATGTGATTTTATTTACCGATTCCGTACATACCGATTCGGTATTTTCCGATTCGGTAAATACCACCTCGGTATTTTCCGATTCGGTAAATACCACCTCGGTATTTTCCGATTCGGTAAATACCACCTCGGTATTTACCGATTCGGTGAATTCCGATTCGTGATTACCGAATGTTACCGAATCGGTAACTGTTACCGAATTTTTACCTACATATAACTTACCGATTCTAATTTACCGATTCGGTACGGCTCGGTATTTAAGAAACGGTAAAATTTATTTACCTACATGAGGCCCATAGAGTGATATTTGGAAATTATCACAAATAGAAGCTGCCCCACACTTAAGACAAATTGATCAAGATAATATGGATAAAGTGCTCGCTGTTTTTAAAAATAATGATACTACATTGTCTTCTTGCATTTACAAATTGAATAACATTGTGTCATATGTTATTAATATCATGCAAAGTGACACGTATTCATTGTATCAAGGGCAAAGTCTGCTTAGATCTATCATGCAGTTTAACTAGACTCTTCAAATTCTTAAGAATGGTTGCGTCCATAGCGTTACCTTAATTCAAGTCAGCTATTCTTGCCTTTCAATCTGACATGGAAACAAGGACTCCCAGCTAAAAAAAGATGCCACATACACCATGTTACATTTCAAGAAGTTAGAACAGCTCCTATTCACAATAGCAAAAACACTTACCACCGTCTGGTTAATTCACAGCGTACTATCTTTGCTAATTTCCAAAATTTCAGTTCACAGCTTGCATGAAACATTTCCCTGTCGGTAGATATGAACTCCTAGGAGGAAGTTTCATTCATGCGTTCTGGTCACTCTTTGCTATAGTTGTGAATGAGCCAACAAAGAGGTCTTCCCTAATGGAAAGGACTGTGACTCTTCTGTCAGACACTCAGTCATTTGTAAATATGTGACCATTATTGGCGCATGCAATGCATCTGTAGCAAATATATCCTCTTTTACAGAAGGAATGCTAGCCCCTTCAGCTCCTCCCCTCATTATAGTCCTTTTGAATGGAAGCTACTTAATGTTAGATGACCAGGATTGTTGTGGAATGAAGGCCAGGACCCTATATAATTTATCTGCCTCCCAGGTAGTGACCTGCTGAAATAACGTGCTCTTCATTGCCATTCAAAGGAGTTTCAGTACCTCATTGTAGCCTTACATTCCAACTTTGAAGACTGATTTTAACAAGCTAAGCAGACTCAGTGCACTATTCTTTCAAAAAGAGGTAACATCGGCTTGAGAAACATTTGAATTGCATATTGCAAGGATATCCAGTGAAATACAGTCATTGTTAAACACCAATCTCCCATTACATTTAGGTGAACTAGTTCACTGCATATTTAATGATTACAATACTGCCAGTATAGCACACTTTTTTAAAGTTATTGGGACTTGTTTGGTCAGTTCCTTCCAGAAAATCTTTGGAGTAATACCATGCATTCCCTTTTTTCAAGTGTATGCAGGGCATCCCATTGGTGTTATCACTCATTTGCTGCATTTTAGTTCTATTTTTTGCTACCCTGCAATGGATGATCTGTTTTGAAGCCCACTAGTAATACAATTACTACCGGTTAATCTGTGCTGTGAGTGCATGTTACGATTCTTTGGATCCTACATGCTCCAGGAACTGAACACTGACTGGTCATTGTCATTCCAACCCACCTGGTTTTCCTACGTACAACCCATGTTTCATTGCCTTTGGTGCTGCTTCGATTGGGCACTGGATGTTTGCCTAGCTCTGCAAATGCTGGTTACCGTGGACATTAACCTGTTGATGAGTCCTATAATGAAACCGGTCCTAGGATGCTTGATTCCGGTACAGGGAAGACATGGCTTGGCAGTTCGGGCTGGACTGTTCCCATGAGGCACAGGGTCAAGACTGATTTGCATATGGCCATGTCTGAACTGGGGTGGCGTGGCGAGCAAAATAACAATGGATTAAACCCAGATCTGTGACTGGGGGTGAATGTTTTGCCAATGTGCAACATTCCGTCCATCATCTTGTGTTTTGATGAGTCCTATAATGACCCATTTTCGGAGTAGTCCCATGAAATTGTAACTGCTTCAAGATGCTTGGTCGAGCCACTCCCTATGGGCAAGATGGGTGCATCAGCACCAGGATTATAGTACTCTAGCTCTAATTACACAGGTGCAGGTTATTAGTCTTCTTCCTCAGCATCGGCTGAAACGAGGATCATGACTGTTCTCTGGAACCTTTGAAGTTATGAAATCATCGTCTGCGGGGACACAATCTGTTCTGGATTCACTAAACATTGATCTTATGGAAGATATCTCAGAAGCATTCAAATCTACATAAATTTCACCACGTTTTCCAAATTTACATGCTATATTATTTATTATGATTATAATTTCTTTCAATAATGGGCTTATTAGCAAGGCTTTGAATTTGCTTATCTTGGCTTGTGTCTTTTTATAATTTTGCTGGCGGGTGTGCAGTAGTTCCCTTTTGGACCTACGTTGGTTCTCCCTTAGTTCTGTATATTACACATTTTAGGCTTTCTTTGGCTTCGTTCAGCCACACA
Source organism: Triturus cristatus (assembly GCF_964204655.1). NCBI lineage: Eukaryota > Metazoa > Chordata > Amphibia > Caudata > Salamandridae > Triturus > Triturus cristatus. The sequence continues at coordinate 448,118,797 of NC_140595.1, forward strand.
TAACACATTTGTTTTTGTGCCACAATATTATTTTATAAATATGCTACACGTTATTTGTTATGTAGATCTCCTTCCCGGGGTTCAACTGAACATTTTGTATAAGATCATAAAATATGGTACACTGTTTTCATATACAGTCAGCAATATCTCCCAACGTTTTATACAAAATACAAAAATACAGCTACTGTTTTCCAACACAGCACTTCTTATCATATAAACCAAGACTTGCCTTTTTGAAAACAAAGAGGAGGATTCTTGCAGAGGGACAGGTCATTGAAAGGATACCCCAGCTTTCCATAAACTGAGTTTATACTTACAGTGTGGACCACCTAACTACAAAATACCAGGTATGGGTCCTGTGTAAAACCCAGAGATCACTGATATATCCCTGTGCTCACGTAGTGAGAGTAGGATTATACAGTTATATCATTTACTATGTGAGGTCTTTACATTGTGTACAGTTTGCTAGTAATGTTGTTTTCTTTGCTTAGTTGACTATGTTTTATAATTGCAGCACACTTGCTTCATAATAGAGCACGAACGTTTCAATAAATATTGTAAACTTTCCTAGTGTCGTTATTTTGTTTATTATAGACATGCATGAGTGAGAAGCGAAAGGCAATGATTTGTTTCCACGGTTCCCTTGGGGACTAGAGTGTTGTGTTCTAGGTTGCTAGAATTACCTGCTACCGTGGGAAATTTAGGAGTGTAGGTAAGGCACTTTGAGCTATCCAGGACACTTGGGCTGACAGGCACTGATGTGGCAGAGAGACACAGTCCCTGCATTCTGATGTTCTGCTGTCTCAAGGCACAGTTCAGCGCAAGCAGAATAACTTCAAGACAATAGAAGCATACTTTCATGCCAAGAAAGGCTCAGTGCAGCCTTCAGGGATGTTGTGGGAATCAATAAAGACCACTATCCTGGGGGGGGATATTATTAGCTACCAGACAGGTAGGCAAATGTGAGCAGCACAAAGAGGAAAGAGAATTAAAGGTATACATTCGGGAATTAAAGATGAGATAATCCCAGTCCCAGAGATATTGAGATATATGACATATTCACAGACAATGCTTAAACAAATACTAACTGCGAGGCCAAACAGGCATGGATGGCCTTGCAGAGTCGCATTTGCCAAGGGGGAAATAAGGCATGCACTCCTACACAGACTCTGTCATTCCCTGGTGCAGAACACCCCTCTTGTATTTATTAATGGTCCTGACCGCTCCTGTATAATGGGGAATGAAGCCATTACAGACCAGTATGCAAAATAATATCCCTTTCTTTACTCCCATGTGGACGAAGAGCCTCTGTTGAGAGTTTCCAACAGGACTTTCCACTTTCGGGTATCTCGGAAAAAGGCCGATCTTCCCTGGAAGGACCCATTACAGATGTTGTGTTGGCACTGGGTCGCTTGGAGTCAGTAAAAACACTGTGCCCTAATGGCTTCCCGCCAGAATTCTTCAAGTACCCTGCAAGGACAATCATAGAACTGCTGCGACAGATCAATGGAGAGGTCATGGAATGTATGTTGCTGCCCCCAGCCCTACGGAGGGTTGATGTAGTAGTACTTCTGAACCCAGACAGACATTTGGAGGCGTGTTCATCATACCGGCCAATATAGTTATTGAAAATAGAAGTGAACATTATTCCAAAAGCTCTAGCGGATAAGCTGATTAAAGTGATAGATTCCTTAGTTTAGCACGATCAGTCTGACTTTATGCCAGGATGAGCTATAAGGCATAACATAAGGAGGCTATATAATGCTTTCATCCTCATTGGCAGTTTGGGAGGATCGCTAGACTTTGCGAGGGCGGTCGATTTGGTGGGGTGGGGATAATTCTTCACCCTACTTAGGCGGCTTAACTTTGGACTGAGGTTCAAGAGATATGTCAATCTCCAATACACTGTTATCTCAACTACTATGTGGGTGGGCACCGCAACATCGGATTGATTCCTGATACAGATACACACGTCAGGGCTGACCCCGTCTTTCCTGCTGTTCACCATCATATTAGAGCAACTGTCAGAATGGCTCAGGATTTTAATGGACTTCCAGGATTTCAGACAGAGTGGCCCTTAATGCTGACAATGTCCTTATTGTCATGATGGACCCGGCATTATCACCTTCCAGAACCTGCAGTTTTTTGGAAGGATATCAGGATGACAGCTTAATTATGCCAAATCATCCCTATACTACATCAACACAGCACCTGGTGATTTGCAATGGGCTGCGGAAATGCAATTAATATGTGAGGGCTTCCGATACATAGGAGTTTAACCAAATGCTAACCTGGCCTGGGAGCAAAAAATCAGGCCACTGCTGGATAAAATGTTTGCATCCACTTGTTACTGGGCTGCCTACCCTGTCAATCCTAAGGAGGTCTGACATCTTCAAAAAGGTAAACCTGCCGCTCTTTCTCTATAACCTAGAACATTTCCCTTTCGATGTACCACACTCCTGTATCGAAAAGGTTACCTCCAAAGATTTCTGTGGATCTAGAGCCCCCTGGATAGCCCTTTCCAAGTGTTTCCAGCCCAGATGTAATGGCGACATAGCAACCACAGGCATAGCATCACATTACAGAGCATCCCACCTGTTCATTATACATTAAAGGCAATAAGACACACAGAATGACAACACATTTGCCTACGAAAAAATGGGCATTGAAAGGGATTTCAATAATGCATTTGCTGTATGGAGGGCGAGCTACTTGGCTAGTATTGAAGATCTGGAAAGAAACACTGAAAAAACTGAAGTGAGAAGGACGTCTGACCAGGGAAACACATCTTGGGAGAGGAAGAATTAAGTCTGGTGGTAACACTGGAAGGGTTTTGCTAATGGGACCTCATCGGGATCTCTACCCTGGGAAATATAATTCAGGGCACGGCACTGAAATCATATCACAAATTTCTGTATTTATTATAATGATTCTCTTTTTATTACTTGAAGCTAATGTCGTTATATATATATATTTGTCACTGACTTTTTTATACACCAATTGTATTTAACTTATGGTTCTTATATGCTAACAAATGCAATGGTTTTAATTAACTGAGCAATAAAGACTTTACTTACTTACATATCAGGAACTGCAGGAGGAATATCATCTGCACCACCTCAGGCTCTTCCATTATCTGCAGTTGCACCATGCCCTTTTGCCCTATATAATGCAACTGGAAACATTCCCTGTCTTCTACCCCCTGGAAGCCAAACTCCTCTTGGGGTAGCTGGGGGACTATAAAATTACCGAGATACGTGGATGAATAATGCTTATGATCATTTAGAGAAGCTACGGGCAGGATGGGAATGTGATTTGGGACCCCTGGAGGAGGACGAATGAGGGAAGCTAGGAGGGTGCCACGGGAGTCAGCTATTGCAGCCAGGCTTTGTTTGATCCAGTGGAAATACTTGTCATGATTCTGCCACGTCAGTTTCCTGGTGCACCTTGTCTGGCACCTGTTAACTGTGTTCTGTTGTTTTTACCAATGCTTGTTGTGACTTTGCCATTTGTCTGTGCCAATGCTTGTTGCAGACTATGATGTTATCAAGGCCTATTGTCCCTTCTCAGCTCCAGTAGTTTACCTGTGAGCTGGAATCTGGAAGCTTCTTCCTGAGCCCTTTAAATAGGGGCCACACCCTGTTCTCATTGCTGGTTATTGAGAACCCTGATCTTGAGCAGCAGCTGTTCCTGTTCTCCGGTTGCTGAAAGAAGATTCCGATTGTAGCAAGGAGACTTCTGTTTTCTTTTCCCAGGTTGTAGATCCTCTCTCAGCTACAATCAGGTAGGATCGTTCCTTTCTTAAACAACAGCATCGTTAAAGGAACTACGTGCTGTTTTTGTTATTTGCTGTTTTTGTTATTTTGCATTTTAAAAGAAAGTTGCATATCGTGCTGAAGCGCTCTTTGAGCATTGACATGTTTGGTGATTTTGGCACTTTGTGCATCGCGCTGAAGCGCTCTTTGGTCATTTACATGTTTGGTGATCTTGGCATTTTTGTATATCGGGCTGAAATGCTCTTTGTTCATTTTCATGTTTGGTGATTTTGGCAATTTGGCACATCGGGCTGAAGCGCTCTTTGGGCATTTACATATTGATGACTCTGGCATTTTGGGCACATCGTGCTAAAGCGCCTTTGGGGGTTTTGCACACCTGATGACTTAGGCACTGTGTTACATCGTGCTGAAGCGCTCTTTGCACATTCGCATATTTGGACTCAGTGCATCGCACTGATGCGCTTACTACACATTTGCATATTTGAACTCTGATACATAGTGCTGAAGCGCTCCCTTGGGTATTTGAATATTAATCTGCCTCATCAGCATATGTAATGTGTTGTGTATTGCAAAAAGGTTATTGGAAGTACCACTGTGATATTTAACAGTGGTTAAAGCACATCATTACGGAAACAGTGTGTCTAAAGGCAAATGGCTCTTTATATGAATGTGTGCTTCGTTTTGAAACTTGGTTGGTTTATTTATTTATTTATTTATTTATGGCGATTTTTAGAGCGCGCAATTACCCGAGGGTGTCTCGGCGCTGTTGTCACAGAACTCTCTGTCGGAGAAGGGGGTTTAGGCTTGGAACAACCATGTTTTCAGTTTTTTTCTGAAATTGAGCAGAGTTGGTGCACATTTGATGTGGAAAGGGAGAGTGTTCCACAGTCTAGCTGTGGCAACGATGAAGCGTTTGTCTCCCCAGTTAGCCCTTCTTGTGCGGGGGACTGTTAGCAGATGGGCTGAGGATGAACGCAGTGTTCTTCGCTGTTCGGGCGGGTGAAAGGCTTGTTTTAGGAATAGGGGGCCATGATTGTGGATCGCTTTATAAGCTATGCACAAGGCTTTAAATTTGATGCGGCTCCTCACCGGCAGCCAATGTAGCTGTTGGATGTAGGGGGAGACAGATGCAAATTTGGGAATGGGTAGCAGGGTCCTGGCTGCTGCATTCTGTACAGTCTGTAGTTTGTTGAGGACCTTTTGTTGTGCATTTAGAAGCAAGGCATTACAATAGTCCGTTTTAGAAAAGACTAACGTGCTGACTAAAGTTTTGCCTGCAGAAGATGGTAAGTACGGAATGAGTTTTTTGATCTTTTTTAAGGTGTGGAAGGAGGATGAAACCACTGAATTTGCATGCTGCTGGAAGGACAATTTGTTGTCAAAGATAACCCCCAGATTTCGTACCTTGACTACTGGTTCTGGAGGTTGTCCCATTTGTTGGGGCCACCATTGTGGAGACCAGATTGGTTGTAGTCTCCCGAATGTCATCACTTCTGTTTTATCAGAATTTAGCTTAAGGCAGTTTGATGACATCCAGGCGCTTATTGCTTTCATACCAGATTGGAAGTTTGAAGCTACTGTTTGGCCGTCATCGAATACGGACAACACCAGTTGTGTGTCGTCTGCGTATGTGGTGAGATAAATTCCGTGGGATTTGATGACCCTCGCTAAGTCAGACACATATATATTAAATAGTGTCGGGCTTAGCGAGGATCCCTGTGGTACACCGCAAGGCAAGGAGAAAGTCTGGGAGGTGTATTGTCCCAACTTCACCGTTTGTGAGCGGTTTAACAAGAATGAGGCGAGAAGCTCCTTAGCCTTGTCCCTTATTCCTATAGCCGCGACATGGTCGATCAGTGTGGTATGATCGACCGTGTCGAAGGCTGCGGACAGATCTAAAAGTATGAGGATTGCAGCTCCTCCATTGTCCATAGTGGATCGTATCTCGTCCGCAGCTTTCAGGAGTGCTGTCTCCGTGCTGTGTCCCTGACGGAACCCGAACTGGGTGTCATCCAGTAAGTTGTTGTTGTGGATGTATGTTGACAATTGCTGGTTCATGATCTTTTCAAAGATTTTGGCCGGAAAAGGGAGGCATGCAATAGGCCTGTAGCTGGCTGGAAGAGAAGGATCTAAACTGGGTTTTTTGAGTAGCGGTTTAATAATGGCTTCCATCCATACCGAAGGGTAGGTGCCGGATGTGAACATTGCGTTGCAGATAGTGGTGAGTGACGGGGCAACGGCTTCTGCGACGAGGTTGAGAACGGCAGGAGGGCATGGGTCAAGTGGTGATCCGGATTTGGTTCGGGCAATCAGGGGTTGAACAGTTTCTTTCGTGGTATTTTCAAAGGCTGAAAATTGTGGAGTATTATTGGCAGTGGAGTGCTCGGTATGGGATAAGGAAGGGTCAGGCGAAAAAGTGGAGAAGATGGCTCTGACCTTATCTTCGAAAAATGTGGCCAGTGCATCTGAAAGAGCCTGGGATCCTTCTGAGGAGGGTGGCAGAGGATTGGACAGGTATGTTACCACCTGGAACAGTTTTCCTGATGAGTTTTTGGCCTGATTAATTTGGTTGGTGTAGTAGGTGGTTTTCTCGGATGTAATCAGTTTTTTGTAATTAGAGAGGGCGTTTTTATAGCTAATCTTGTCCGGGTTATTATAGTGTCGGCGCCACTGCCTTTCTAAGTTTCGGCAATATTGGCGCTGTAATCTGAGAGATTCCGAGAACCAGGGGGCAGATGGAAGCTTTCTGTTCCTGTGAGAGGTTTTTGTGGGGGCTAGTTTGTTACAGGCTGCGTTCAGATTCTCCAGGTAGGTAGCTGAAGCAGCTACAGGGTCCTGATTGTTTAGCGGAGGGCTGTCATGTATGATCTGAGTGAGCTGGTTGAGATTAATGTTCTTCCAGTCTCTGAATTTCGTTGATCCAGAAGATGTCTGGGAAGGTGGACAAGGATTAATGGGAACTGAAAAGCATACTGCAGAATGGTCTGTCCATATTAGAGGGGTGACCTTAGTGATTGTGATGTCTCTTTTGTTGGTAAATAGGCCGTATAGGGTGTGCCCTGCTAAGTGGGTGGGTGATTTGACAATTTGCATAAGGCCTACTGTCTCCAAGTCACCGAGTAATGTTCCTGTATCAGGGTCATCATGAGATTCAAGATGAAAATTGAAGTCACCTAAAACGGTGAAGTGTTGGGATCCAATAGACATCTCGATGATTTTATCTAAGTTTGGAAGAAATTTTGATCTGGATCCTGGGGGGCGGTAGATTAGCAAACCTCTAAAGGTAGTTTTACTGGAGATACATATGGCGAAAAGGAGAGCCTCGCACTCAGGAAGAGTTGTTTCTGATGTTGTTAGTTTTAGGTGTTCTTTGTGTATAATTGCTATTCCTCCGCCTTTTCTTAAGGGTCTATCTAGCTTGCTTACACAATAGTTGTTAGGCATAGCGTCTCTGAAGTCAGGTCCAGAGGATTCGTCTCCCCATGTCTCGGTAATAAATAATATATCCAGATCATGGGAGTCAATGAACTCGGCGATTTCAATTTTGTGTTTAGGTAAGGAACGGACGTTTATTAGGGCTGCAGACACTGTGGGTGGGGAGGTAGTGGTGTCTGTGGACGGCATCTCCGTGCATGTGGGACATTTAAGCGGTCCGATGCAAGAGTTGTAGTTAAGGAGGGGTATGGGGTGGGCTTTCTCGGCGTATGGTTTATAACTCAGGAGTTCTGCGGAGGAGTAGGATAGCAGAGGAGAGTTGGTGATGGGCCGCGGACCAGGTAGAGTAGGGGGGGTGGCCCTAGGCCCGGCCTCAGCGCGGACGAGCGCAGACGAGCTTGCCTTATGCGCGCCTTCGGCGCGCAATCGGCGCGCCCGCTGCGCTCGTCCGCTGCGCTTCCGGTTCCTGTGCATGTAAATAGTATTGATTTGGATAAAAGTAGAGGGCGTGGTGAGCGCCGATGGGCGTGTCCTGTGGCCGAGGGCGGCGTTGCTGTGGCAACCCTCTCCACTACAGCAATGGATCTGCTGGGCGGTCAGGTGTCATCAGCGAGCGAGCGCATCAGAGTAAATTCAAGTGACAGTCAATTACAGATTTAAAAACACAACGTGCTAGTGAGGCTAAAATCTCCCGGCTTCCGCCTCAGGAGAGAGTCTGTGAAACAGCGCTAGTACGCAGCGCGAATCAATTTAAGGACTGGCTTGTAGGCGTGGTGAGCGCCGATGGGCGTGTCCTGTGGCCGAGGGCGGCGTTGCTGTGGCAACCCTCTCCGCTACAGCAATGGATCTGCTGGGCGGTCAGGTGTCATCAGCGAGCGAGCGCATCAGAGTAAATTCAAGTGACAGTCAATTACAGATACACAACGTGCTAGTGAGGCTAAAATCTCCCGGCTTCCGCCTCAGAAGAGAGTCTGTGAAGCCATAACATTGTATCCTTGAGAATTATAGGAATAGGAATTGCCAATGAGTGTTCTATGCATAAGCTGCTTTTCTTTTTCAGGTATGTTGTCAATTTTTACCCATGTTAAACATAGTCAAAGAGTTTACTAAGCACGAAAGGAAAGCTAATTAAGGACAACGTCTCGTTCCTGGTCTCCCTCCCCGCAGTACCCTCCCTAATTCCCTTCACCCCGTCTAGCCACTTTGATACTCAGTGCAGTTAAGCTTGAGTCAAGGCTGCTGGAAGGTGGGCCTCTTGAGGGTACTGCTCCTGAGGAACCCAACGTAATGTTACCAGTTCTGACAATACTTCAATAGAGCATATTATACACAACATAGGTTATGGAGGATTGGAGCAGTGTCAAACCTGTCTTGCCTCTGCTGAGCCATGACAGATGTTAGATATTGTAAGAGGATGCACTAAGATCCAGGAGTCATGGGAGGCAGCGCTTGGCTGTCTGGGTTCAGTATTCTAACTGACTCTTAGACCTGACCCTAAAGTGGTTCTTCTACATCTAACAGTAGAGTTAAATTCTAAGAGGTACAAAAGGGAACTACTGCCGTTAGAATAGATGGCAGCAAAACAAGACATTGCCAGACACTGGAAAGAAATAGAACCCCTATCACTGGAGGAGTGGAATATGGGAATTGTTTAAATGCATGGCCCTCGAAAGGCCAAGGTAAGAGGCCAGGGGTTTCCCAACAAAGTTTGGCAAGATATGGGAGAAATGGAGGCAGTACCTCGGAGAGGAGATTAAGCCAATCAGACTATAGAGGCAGAGCCTAGATAAAGATATCATTCATACAGGACAGGGCAATGGGAGAGACGGGGAAAAATCATGACTAATTTAGAACATAATTGTGAGATGAATATTTGCAGGGAGGGACAGAGAAAAGACAAGGAAGGGGCCTTTTGAAATGGTTGTTTCTATCTGTTTGTGAATATGACATGCATTAAAAACTTCAATAAAATGTGTTATAAAATAAAATAAATTGAAAAGGAATTCCCGCACAGTGAATTAAGAAAAAAACTGTTCTCACTTAGTAGGCAAACTATATTTTCCATGAATAGGCCTAGTTATTTGTTTCTATCTAGTCATGGGAAAATTGGGGAACAGTCATTAAAAGTTATTTTCCCCTTAGTTCTAAAAATCAAATGCTTAGCTACCTGCAGACTGGTTGGCCCATTTAACAACACAGGTCCATTAATTCAATACTTTCAACCTCCCACATATACTTCTTAGCTTTGAATTTGCTATTATCAGGCATTTCAATGTGCCATTGCTGATCCTGTATGTTATGCTGCTAGAGAAGGTGGAGAAATCTATTTAGGCCCTTACTATTAATTAAGTTATGAATTCCAATCTCTCTGAAAACAAATGTTTGCACAGGTATTAGAATTATGAGTTATATGATAATTATCATACCCTCGCAGTTTCTCTGATAAATTCTGACAGGTTACACCAGCTAACATTTATCAGGAGAAAAGGCCCAGACAATTGGCAAAACAAGCAGAATTTGGTGTTAAAATTGATTCTGCATGTTAACCCTCATTTTTCTGTCGAATACCAATAGATTGTAATGAAGACCTAAGTTTTAAAGCTTAATACCACTCCATGGATGAGGAGACAGACTGGATACCCAGGACAAGGATAAATGTCTTGAGCAAGTCAGGTACTCCGTTCCTGACAACCACTTTCCTTGACCGTGGTACAATACAATAAATAGTATCTGCCATTGGAGAAACCCTTGAGTCAAACATTGAGTTACCTGTGATCATTTTGGAAATAATAAATACTTTGATATTAATCTTGGCAGATTATTATCGGAGGAATTAGTATTAGGATCATGTTTTTTATTTTTTTTAATGTTAATATCAGAATTATAACTTCAGTTTAATCCAATATTAATGCAGTACTTTTTCCTGTAGACAGTAGTGTTGCATTGTCTAGTGAGTTGAACTTCACTCTCTCATATATATTTGGTCCAGTAGAAGGCTAATGGTAGCCGAAACGCGTAGGCCGTCCTAATTCCTGCACAAATGCACAATGGTGTTTAAATAAATGAAATTTGGAATTTACCCTGCTGTGGTGCCGTGACTTTCGCCGTGGGAACGAAGGAGGCGAGGGAATCTAAGAATATATATATATATATATATATATATATATATATATATATATATATATATATTTTTTTTTTTTTTTTTTTTTTTTTTTTTTTTTCCAAAAAGTCGTTATCCCAAGCTCCAGAATAACTCCCAGCGGCACACCAGAGGACGAGTTCAATAAAGATTTATTGCCTCAAAAACAGAACAGTACGACGCGTTTCGGCGAAGCCTTTGTCAAGGCTTGACAAAGGCGTCGCTGAAACGCGTCGTACTGTTCTGTTTTTGAGGCAATAAATCTTTATTGAACTCGTCAGGCTTGACAAAGGCTTCGCCGAAACGCGTCGTACTGTTCTGTTTTTGAGGCAATAAATCTTTATTGAACTCATCCTCTGGTGTGCCGCTGGGAGTTATTCTGGAGCTTGGGATAACGACTTTTTGGAAAATAAACATAGCGGGACTGTGCCCACTGCTGGCACCGGCGTCGTTAGGAGGGTGAGCGGCTCTTCACAGTGACCTTCGAAAAAAAAAAAAAAAACATATATATATATATATATATATATTTATATATAGATATAGATATAGATATATATATATATATATATATATATATATATAAATTCAATCCAAACAGTTGCCTGCAAAGAGAAGGCCCACACTGGTAAGTTGATTTACAATGGAAGGAACACAGTCACCAAAACCGTGTACTTGTTCTTGCACTTTGGTGAAAAATTAATCCCAAGTGGGTTGCAATGATCCACAACGATGTAGGAGATGTCATAACATCCTCCCAACAGCATACCTGTCTTACACGCCACAGCGTCGGTTGGCGTTGCATAGTTGAACTATGCTGTGACTTTGCTTCCCGTGATGCCCCTGATGAAGTGTTTTTACGAAACGCGTTGGGCGAGGCCTTTACTACAGCGAGACACAGCTGATGTTTTGGTGACTGTGTTCCTTCCAACGAATAAACAGCGTAAATCAACTTACCTGTGTGGGCCTTCTCTTTGCAGGCAACTGTTTGGATTGAATATATATATGTACGTGTGATCTTAGATATGTTGGGAGTACTCGACAACCTGTACATGTTAGAATTCTTCAGCACTTACGTGCCATTGTAAACAATGATGCATCGTATCCGGTGGCGAGGCATTTTAAAATCTGCCACAATAATAATTTGCAATGCCTCAATTATTTTGCTATCGCCTCGGTTCCAAAAACCAAGAGAGGGGGTGACCGTGATAAAATGCTAAGAAGATTAGAATCTGAATTCATTTTAAAGCTGGATAGCAGATTTCCTAATGGGCTTAATACAACCGAGGATTTGCACGTTTTTCTTTAAAACCTGAATATTTGTTATTTTTGGTCAGATTTCCCTAGAGTGTATTGCCATGCCTGCTTTCACGTAAATACATTATGAATCTCTATTTTGTTCTCCTTTTTCTTTTTTATTTATATCTTTATTTTTCCCTATGTGTGTTTAATTGCACAATTTAGGGATGCACATATATGTTTTTTTCACTTTACTTATTTGACATAGACTCAGTGATGTGTCTGCCCTGACTTTTTAAACTCAACACTAATAGTGAGTTCACTTTTGGTGTTTGGTTTTATAATATTTTTGAATTCAAGCATTGAAGCGTCAAATTTACCAATATAAATTTTGGTTATGATATTATAAAATTGCATTATCATATATTCAAATAAAATCTCATTTATAACATTTATGATTAGGTAGCCATATCTAAAGAATAAAAAAATTGATAAATTGCATAATTTGCACACATTTTTTTTTTCTTGTGTTTACATCTCTGCGTAATTTGCACATTTGAAATTGTTGTATATATATGAAAAAAAATTCTATTTATTTACAAATGAAAAATGATATTATGAATTTTTATCTGTAATATTTGCACTTTATTGCGTAATTTGCACAGATTTTTTATTATGGTTACCAACATGATAGAGATTATTGATAAACAATTATGGACAGATTGCATTATATGCAGCAAAAAATAATTAATATGGTTTTGGATTTTAACCTGTTATTTATCAATTATATGCATTGCGTTTTATAAACGAAAATGTTTGGAAAACAGACTATGTAATCCTGGGTAGTATGTCTTCACTTTCTGAATGTCACATGGTGTAAAAAAATGGTGAAAAAAATGTAACCAATTGAAAACCTCAAGGTATTTAATGGATTCAATTTATCAAACTGACTGTCTGTGAGCAAGGGCGGATGCCCGAAACGCGTCAGATTGGTGAAACTCGGCTTTAAATAAAGCAATAACAACTGTGCCTTACTTGGATCTGCGTGGTTTCCTTATTTCGTGGATACGGATTCTTTGGAGACTACAAGTGTGGGATATATATATATATATTCACTGAAAAAACCATAGGTTTCAGACATGTTATAGTTAGCGGAAATTTTACTGATAAAAAACCAATGAAATTCCACCGTTATAGTTAGTGCAGGCAACTATAACTCACGCGACCGCAATCCTCTGCTGATGCTAATACTGTATTTAGACACTTATTTGCCCATGTCTTCTTCCATAAATTTTTAGCTATACATATATTAGAAATATTTTTTTTTCATAAAGACACATATGTCATCAGCAGAAGATTGCGGTCGCGTGAGTTATAGTTGCCTGCACTAACTATAACGGGGGAATTTCATTGGTTTTTTATCAGTAAAATTTCCGCTAACTATAACATGTCTGAAACCTATGGTTTTTTCAGTGAATTTGCAAGGTTTTTTAAATGCTAATTCCTAACTATAACGTGTGTGAAACCTATGGTTTTTTCAATGAATTTGTACGGTTTTTTAACTGCTAAGTTACTTTACGCCATTCGTGGCGTGCACGCCCACTTAACGCAGTTCGTTCCGTGCGCGCACGGTGCGCTTCGCGCACCGTGCGCGCACGGTGAGCAGGCGGTGCGCTTCGCGCACCGCGCGCCCACTTTACGCAGTTAGTGCCATACACGCAAGGTGGGCACGCGGTGCGCTACGCGCACCGCGTGCCCACGTTACGCACCGTGCGCACATGGAGGACATATTATGCGCTTCCTTGTGATAGGTAATCTGTTAAATTTAATTTGTAAGTGATGACAATAATATGCCATGCACAGAGAGTGTTTTTTTTTTTGTATTAAAATTTTTAGCGTAAGCGCACCGTACGCGTACGGTAAGCGTAATCGGCGAAATTTTCAAAAAATAAAAATTTACCGTTTTTGGCCTTTGAGGACTCAACTAACATGGCTATGTGCATGGGCGCTGTCTAAACAGCCCCTTTATATGTTTTTTGCCTTTATTTACAGCCCCCCCCTCAGAGTGTGAGAGAGAAAATGGCGGCCGCCGCTTCCTGGTTTCGACCGATTCGAATGTTTACTTAGATGTAACAGCCAATCAGAATCGCGCTCGCGCACGCCACCGTACGCGTACGGTAAGCTTACGGTAAGCGTACCGTAAGCTGGCTCAGATATATATATTGATTTAAAGGCTATTTTCTCAGAATCTACTGAACAGATTTACACCAAACCTACAAAAGGCACTTCCTTGACCTGAGGACTACCTCTCTGCCAAATTTCTAGTAATTCTGTTCAGCCGTTCGGGCTGTAGCCTTGTCTAAAGGTCCTATGGAAAAATGCATGGGAAAAACGCGTTTTGGGACCCCCCTTTTATCTCAGCCCCCGCTTGACGAATCCCCCGAGACTTTCAGGGTAGGAGCGGAGCGGAGCGCCCCACCTATTTTGAGAAATTCGCGAGGATTCGTCGACCGGCGCCAAAGTTATTCAAAATAGAATGTTGCGGATTTCCTATGGAAAAGGGGTCCTAACTACAACTACCTACTGGCGACCGCCAGTAGGTAATATATATATATATATATATTATCTACTGGCGGTCGCCAGTAGATAGTTATAGTTAGGTTCGTGTTTCCATAGGAAATCTGAAAATTTTATTTTGAATAACTTTGGCGCCGGTTGACGAATCTTCGCGAAATTTTCAAAACTAATGGGGCGCTCCGCTCAACTCCTACCCTGAAAGTCTCGGGGTGATTCGTCAAGCGGGGGCTGAGAAAAAGGGGGTCCCAAAACGCGTTTTCCCCATGCATTTTCCTATAGGACCTTTAGTCGAAGGTACAGCCCGAACGGCTGAACAGAATTACTTGAAATTTGGCAAAGAGGTAGTCCTCAGGACAGGCATGTGCCTTTTGCATATATGGTGTCAATCTGTTCAGTAGTTCCTGAGAAAATTGCATTTAAAAGTGCATAAATATCTATAAGCGCGCACCGTGCGCACACCGTGCGCGCACCCTAACTGCGCGAGCGCAATTCTGATTGGTGGTTACATGTCATTCAACATTCGAATCGGTCGAAACAGGAAGTGTCGGCCGCCATTTTGTGTGTTTGGTGTGTGACAGTGAAAAAGAAAGGTGGAGAACGTGAAAAGGGGGTAGGGTAGAGAGTTCCTGACCCCCTAGCCTTTGTCAGGGGGTCCCGGATGGACCCCGAAGGGTGAACAAAATGTTTGGTTTTTTTTTTAAAATTCGCAGGGTGCGCGCATGGTGAAAAACCTTAAAAAAATATATATAAAAAAAATATAATAATACATACATAACTTAGCATATAAAAAAAACTTACAAATTCACTTAAAAAACCATAGGTTTCACACACGTTATAGTTAGGAATTAGTATTTAAAAAACCTTGCAAATTCACTTAAAAAACCATAGGTTTCACACATGTTATAGTTAGCTGGACATTTCACTCGTAAAAAACCAATGAAATTCCCCCGTTATAGTTAGTTCAGATAACTATAACTCGCGCAACCGCCACTCTATCACAAGGATGATGTCATCAGTGATGTCATGAGTGATGCCACTGACCATGTCATGAGTGATGTAATATGTGACGTCATGAGCAGTGGATTGCGGGCGCGCGAGTTATAGTTATCTGAACTAACTATAACGGGGGAATTTCATTGTTTTTTTACGAGTGAAATGTCCAGCTAACTATAACATGTGTGAAACCTATGGTTTTTTAAGTGAATATATATATATATATATATATATATATATATTACCTACTGGCAGTCGCCAGTAGGTACTTATAGTTAGGACCTTGTTTCTATTCAAAAAGTGTTTTTTCTTTTGCCGGTTGACGAATCTTTGTGAAATTTTCAAAACGTTGGTCCCGCTCCGGTCAGCTCCTATCCTGAAAGTTTCGGGGTGATTTGCCAAGCGGGGGTCGAGAAACAAGGGGGTCCCAAAACGCGTTTTCTCCATGTTACTTCCCATAGGAAACTTTAGACACAACTACAGCCCGAACTGCTAAACGGAATTACACCAAATTTGGCAAAAAGGTAGCCCTTGGTTCCAAAGAGACCTTTTTTTAAATGGTGTAAATTCGTTCAGTAGTTCCTCAGAAATTCAAAAAATCAATTTCCCATAGGAACTTTAGACACGGTTACAGCTGAAACTGCTGAACGGAATTACACCAAATTTGGCAAAAATGTAGTGCTTGGTTCATAAAGCGACCTTTTTTTTAAATGGTGTAAATCCGTTCAGTAGTTTCCGAGATATTAAAGGTAAAAAATCTTTATATATCTGGGCAGGACCTAACTACACAAGCACGAGCTTGGCTCTAATTGGCTGCAAACACTTCAATCCAGGATGTGTTGGCAGCCATCTTGGTGCAATGCTTTTTAGGTCTCGCCTAGCGATTCAGCGCATGCGCTGCTTACTACACAAACACCACTGCACTGCCCTAAACCCTGAAACACTACCCCAGCACGACCCCCAACACTGCACGAATACCACTGCACTGCCCTAAACCCTGAAACACTACCCCAGCAAGACCCCCTATACTGCCCGAACACCACTGCACTGCCCTAAACCCTGAAACACTACCCCAGCACGACCCCCTACACTGTCCGAGCACCACTGCACTGCCCTAAACACTGACAAACCACCCCCAGCATGACCCCCTACACTGCCCGAACACCACTGCACTGCCCTAAACCCTGAAACACTGCCCCCAGCAAGACCCCCTACACTGCCCGAAAACCACTGCACTGCCCTAAACCCTGAAAGACCAGCCCCAGCACGACCCCCTACACTGCCCGAACACCACTGCGCTGCCTTAAACCCTGAAACACCAGCCCACCACGACCCCCTACACTGCCCGAACACCACTGCACTGCCATAAACCCTGAAACACCAGCCCCAGCACGACCCCCTACACTGCCCGAACACTGCTGCCCTAACCCCTTAAACACCACCCCCAGCAAGAACCCCTACACTGCCCGAACACCACTGCCCTAAACCCTGAAACACCACCCCCAGCACGACCCCCTACACTACCCTAACACCAGACGCAGTTGAGAATACAAGTAATCTAGTTTATTCACTGCAGTGTAGTCCAATCAGACCAGCCACCCATGATGGCTGACGAGGGACTGACTTGTACAAGCATAAAGTTACATTATATATGTTGCAGAGTCCACAAAGACCCGCCTACCCTGGAAAAACACTAGTAGGTGTCATAATAAAATGGGGGTACAGAACATAAGTCTTGATTCTGCAGCCTGATGCAAGATATCTACACAAACACCACTGCACTACCCTAAACCCTAAAACACATCCCTTTGCACGACCCCCTACACTACCCAAACACCACTGCACTACCCTAAACCCTAGAAAAATAACCACCACCCCATGCCCAATCCCCCTTACCTTTCACTCCTCATGGTTCCCTCTCCTCGTTGTTCCTGCTTCATGTCGTTTTTGAGGGGCGGTGCACGTCGTTGTGAGGAAATGGAACAGCCTCTGTTTCCTTACAACGACGTGGATCGTCTAAATTTTTTTAGAACTCATGGTCATTTACCATACATACCTTTACAACAAAATGTGTTGTAAAGGCATGCGTGGTAAATGACCATGCCTTCTAAAAATGCGTAGTAATGACTTTGTGATGTACAACGCATGTGTGGTAATGCATGCGTTGAAATGGTGTCGCAAAGTAAAAAAGTCGTTGTAACAGCCGTTTACTGATCAAAGCTGGCCTCTGTTCTTCAGTGAGTTGTTTATTTAATAAATTAGGAAGAAAGAATGTGTTTTTTTTACCGAAAAGTGCAGTCCCGTCTGTTGTATTGTGAAAGTGTCCGCGTGGCCTGGTGTCACTTTCGGTGAGAGAGTGGAAGAGTCTGTTTGGATCTGAAGGGGTTCTGCTGTTGGACGGGGCCGGCGCGAAACGTCATTAGAAAACACAGCTAATGGAAAGCGCTGTCCCCGAAGTGTGGAGCAGTGCCATGAGAGGTCAACGAGTGTGCGTTCCACCGCAGTATGACCGTACCGCGTGACCCATGTGCCGCCTCCTGTGTACGGAAGGCAGAAGCGGCATCCATCGCAGGTCCTCTTCAAGACCATTGTAGCACTAATTCTATATTTTGGAACTAGGGTATTTTAACCTTGTTGTTCCTGCCAGATACAAAGAGAAGATTCTGTGTTATTTAGTGCCCTCGTTACCTTTTCTGTGGGTAGTGGTGCTTGTCACTTTGCTGCACCGCCAGTGCACATGACTGGGCTCCCCACCTCGTGTGCCATCTGCAGGGCCTCTGCCCTCGGATCACTGGTTTCGGTTTCTGGAGTGGCAACATAAACAGTTGCTCCCAAAGGACTAGCCTGATCACTGAGGTGAATATCCCCTGTGCCAGCATTCCGCAGAAATTCTTTCCTAGCTCTCCCACGTCGACGACGATGTCATAATAGCACGGC
Source organism: Triturus cristatus (assembly GCF_964204655.1). NCBI lineage: Eukaryota > Metazoa > Chordata > Amphibia > Caudata > Salamandridae > Triturus > Triturus cristatus. The sequence goes on from NC_140595.1 coordinate 448,136,890, forward strand.
TCTGCTCGCGACGCCGTATGATGTCATAGGAGCCATAAGAGGACCTCGTCGGCGTGCTGACGTCAGTTCCACCCATTTTTTCCGTGCCACGAGGTAAACAGGTGGACTGACACATTTTCACATGTATACATAGTATACTAAATATAAAATATATATATATATATATTACCTACTGGCGGTCGCCAGTAGGTAGTTATAGTTAGGACCACGTTTCCATAGGAAAACCTCAACATTCTATTTTGAATAACTTTGGCGCCGGTCGACGAATCCTCGCGAATTTCTCAAAATAGGTGGGGCGCTACGCTCCGCTCCTACCCTGAAAGTCTCGGGGGGATTCGTCAAGCGGGGGCTGAGATAAAAGGGGGGTCCCAAAACGCGTTTTTCCCATGCATTTTTCCATAGGACCTTTAGAACGAGCTACAGCCCGAACGGCTGAACAGAATTACTAGAAATTTGGCAGAGAGGTAGTCCCTAGGTCAAGGAAGTGCCTTTTGTAGGTTTGGTGTAAATCTGTTCAGTAGATTCTGAGAAAATAGCCTTTAAATCAATATATATATCTGAGCCCGCTTACGGTACGCTTACCGTACGCTTACCGTACGCTTACCGTAAGCTTACGGTGGCGTGCGCGAGCGCGATTCTGATTGGCTCTTAGATCTTAGTAAACATTCGAATCGGCCGAAACCAGGAAGCGGCGTCCGCCATTTTGTCTCTCGCACTGAGTGTTGTTTATCAAACATGATGGCCAAAAACATGTTACGGGGCTGTTTTGACAACTCCCTCCAACATAGTCATGTTGAGGGAGTCCCCAAACATCCCCCAAGAGCAAAAACGGTTTTATTTTTTTTTCGGCAATTTCGCGGGGTACGCTTACCGTACGCTTACCGTACGCTTACCGTAAGCTTACCGTACGCTTACGGTAAAAAAATAAAAATAAAAAAAACACTATCCACACTTACCCCACCCCCTGTGCTTTTGGTGGCCGCAGGCCACCAAATGTGCAGGGCCTATTAATAGAGAAAAAAAACGTAATTTTGGCAACATGAAATTATAAAATCGAAATAAAAAAAACACTATCCACATTGACCTCACCCCCTGTGCTTTTGGTGGCCGAAGGCCACCAAATGTACAGGGCTTATTAAAGTTGATAAAAACCGTGCACGGAACGAACTGCGTTAAGTGGGCGCGCACGCCACAAATGGCGTAAAGTAACTTAGCATTTAAAAAACCGTACAAATTCACTGAAAAAACCATAGGTTTCACACACGTTATAGTTAGGAAATAGCATTTAAAAAACCTTGCTAATTCACTGAAAAAACCATAGGTTTCACACATGTTATAGTTAGCTGGACATTTTACTGATAAAAAACCAATGAAATTCCCCCGTTATAGTTACTGTAGGCAACTATAACTCACACGACCGCAATCCTCTGCTGATGCTAATACTGTATTTAGACACTTATTTGCCCATATCTTCTTCCATTAAATTTTAGCTATACATATATTACAAATATTTTTTTTTCATAAAGACACATATGTCATCAGCAGAGGATTACGGTCGCGTGAGTTATAGTTGCCTACAGTAACTATAACGGGGGAATTTCATTGGTTTTTTATCAGTAAAATGTCCAGCTAACTATAACATGTGTGAAACCTATGGTTTTTTCAGTGAATATATATATATACATATATATATACATATATATATATTTATATAAGCACCAACCTCCTCGAAGTTTCAAGGAGAAGAACACCACGGGACTCCAGAGAAGCTGCTTAAAATCCATTTATTTCGGCATTAATGCATGACGCGTTTCGTTTTATTAAAACTTTATCAAATGCAGCCGGGATTCAAACAGCAATAGCTCTCCCACCCTCCTTTTAAAGCCAGGTACCTTGCTACAATTGGACAAGGCAACACAGGTGACTGAGCAGACACACCTGAACGTAAATACTGTCCCAAGTGGGCGGTGCCTGCTCCTGTCACATCAATGTTCACCAAGTTCTTACAGCAGGGCAGTTTAGCAGCTTAGCATGTCCCCCACTCCGCCGCCTGAACTCCCAAATAAAGCCCAAGAGTGTTGCCAAGATTAACAGCACCTCTCCCACGTAGTCGTAGTCCACCAGTCGTGACCAGGCAAAATTACGGGCAAGCGGCGTGTCCTGTCGTTACCGCAGAGTTCTGCAGTCTTTCCAAAAATTGCCCCCAAAACACGCAGGGCTCCTTGTGGGGTGGGTGTTCCAAGGGGTGTTCGTGGCAGCACCCCTAAACATAAGCACCAACCTCCTCGAAGTTTCAAGGAGAGGAACACCACGGGACTTCAGAGAAGCTGCTTAAAATCCATTTATTTCTTCATTAATGCATGACGCGTTTCATTTTATTAAAAAACGTTATCAAATACTGCCGGGATCCAAACATCAATAGTTCTCCCGCCCTCCTTTTAAAGCCAGGTACCTTGCTATGATTGGACAAGGCAACACAGGTGACTGAGGCACTGGGGAAGCGAAAAGCCAGGAGTGGATTCTCGCGGAGCAGACACACCTGAACTTAAGTACTGTCCCAAGTGGACAGTGCCGGCTCCTATCACATCAATGTTCACCAAGTTCCTACGGCAGGGTGGTTTAGAAGCTTAGTATGTCCCTCACTCCGCCACCTGAACTCCCAAATAAAGCCCGAGATTGTTGCCAATATTAACAGCACCTCTCCCACGTAGTCGTAGACCACCAGTTGTGACCAGGCAAATTTATGGGCAAGTGGCGTGTCCTGTCGTTACCGCAGAGTTCTGCAGTCTTTCCAAAAATTGCCACCAAAACACGCAAGACTCCTTGTGGGGTGGGTGTTCCAAGGGGTGTTCATGGCAGCACCCCTAAACATTAGCACCAACCTCCTCGAAGTTTCAAGGAGAGGAACACCACGGGACTCCAGAGAAGCTGCTTAAAATCCATTTATTTCGGCATTAATGCATGACACGTTTTGTTTTATTAAAAAACGTTATCAAATGCTGCCGGGATTCAAACATCAATAGTTCTCCCGCCCTCCTTTTAAAGCCAGGTACCTTGCTATGATTGGACAAGGCAACACAGGTGACTGAGGCACTGGGGAAGCGAAAAGCCAGGAGTAGGTTCTTGTGGAGCAGACACACCTGAACGTAAGTACTGTCCCAAGTGGGCAGTGCCTGCTCCTGTCACATCAATGTTCAGCAAGCTCTTACCGCAGGGCAGTTTAGCAGCTTAGCGTGTCCCTCACTCCGCCGCCTGAACTCCCAAATAAAGCCTGTGAGTGTTGCCAAGATTAACAGCACCTCTCCCACGTAGTCGTAGTCCACCAGTCGTGACCAGGCAAAATTACGGGCAAGCGTATATATATATATATATATATATATATATATATATATATATATACACAAATGCATAACCAATAAAGACATAAAGAAATAGCAACAGATCAAGCATTTCTCACTATTAACACATAAGCATGATTAAGACATATTAAAAACATTCATGCCAAACAGCAAAAGCATCTTTTTGGTAGAAACAGGTGGACAACGGGGAGGCGGGTGGGACAGTGCGGAATCCACAGGCAGATACTGTATCCACCAGAAAAAGCATTACCAAAGGTAAGTAACTTGCTCTTCTCATGGATACTTCTGCCTGTTGATTCCTCACCTTTTTAATAGAATCCTCAAGCCGTACCTCACCTGGAGGAGGGTGTCCACCTGACTAGACCAAAAAATCTTGCTAAACAGATCGAGCAAAATGGCCATCCCTCCTAACCTCCGAATCCAATAATAATCAAATAATTTTTAGTCTAAATTATATTGAAAATAATACTTTAAAAAAACTTTTATTAATAAATTTAGACAAACACTTAAAGGAAAACTTTTATTTATAATTAATTTAAAGATATTTAAATCTTTACAAATGACGCCGAAGTCGCGACGCCAGTGCGACTTTTCAAAATGGCAACCGGAATGCGCGCAGCCATCGTGTAGGGTGAGCGAAGGGTGTGCGACTTCTGTATAATATTTTTTTTTTAAAAAGAATGAATATAGTTTTCCTAACTAAAAATTATTCACAATTGTTTTTAATATATATATATGTATATATATATATATATATATATATATATATTATCTACTGGCGGTCGCCAGTAGATAGTTATAGTTAGGACCTATTTTCCATAGGAAATCTGCAACATTCTATTGGGAATATCTTTGGCGCCGATTGACGAAGCTCCGCTCCTACCCTGAAAGTTTTGCGGTGATTCGTCAAGCGGGAGTCGAGAAAAAAGGGGGTCCCAAAACGCGTTTTCCCCATGTAATTTCCCATAGGATCTTTTGTCGCAGCTACAGCCCGAACCGCTGAACGGAATGACACCAAATTTGGCAAAGAGGTAGTCCTCAGTTTGGACTCGTGCCTTTTGCATATATGGTGTGAATCTGTTCAGTAGTTCCTGAGAAAATTAGAGTTAAAAGTACATAAATATCTATGGCCGCGGAGGATCCGGGTGACCGTACACGCACCGTACGTGCACCCTCCCCGAACCAAGCGCGCACCCCTCCAATCGCGCGCTGAATGCTAATTGGCTGTCGAGTGTCTCTCTACATTCGAAACCAGGAACTGTTGGCGGCCATTTTCTGCCTCGGTAGAAGCGAGGCTGAAGAAGCAAGGGGAAAAAGTGTGTAAAACATATAAAGGGGGCAGAGTGGAAATACTCTGACACTCTAGAGGTGCTTAGGGAGTCCCCCTTTTTTTAAAAAAAAAACTGCGAAATGCGCCCACGGTGCACGCATTCTACCGCGTTGGATGCACAGATTCTCTCGCGGTGGGTTCGCGGATCCAAGGGAAAAAAAATGAAATTGTTGGGAGATAAAGATTAAGCTTACGTATTTTGTTCTTGAGTAGCTCTAAAAAGAGCCGTTGTGTTCATTGAGAGTTTTTGGTAGTTATAAGTAAGTACCTATACAGAGTCTGAAGTTGTTGAGGAAGACTCTGTTTCCTTCATCAGTAAAGTGTACTCCATCTCTCCTATACATCTCTTGCATATGAAGCGCAGATTGTTATTGTAAATGGACCCCATTCTGTAGTCTCAGAGAAATGCAGAAACAGATTTAGTCACATGTTTCCTAGCTTTCTCAATCTGTGGACAAAAATGATCGGACCAGTTCCATTTCTGCCTTTGGCATATGTTAGAATACACAAAGGCAGTTTTAGGGAAAAGTGAAATCAGTTCTGCAAAGGTGTCCTGCATAAGCATTTCCAGACCTACCCAAGTCAAAGTGCCTAGGTCATTGCCACCACAGTGCACTATTATGAGGTCAGGGTGTTGGATTTGCATGAAGGATATCACCAATGGCATCAATTGGTGCCACTTTAACCCTCTCTGTCCAATCCATTTAATGTCTACATTTGGCAAACCTAGGTCTTTGTGAATGCTCCAGAAAATGTAGCTGTGTCCCACAATCCACACTGTAAGCATCTTGTAAGGAGGTCTGGTTGCACTCAGATGGTCTCTGTAAATGAAATGGCAGTTTGGAAAGTAAGATGTTTCTAAAATGGTGGCTAAGATGCAATTTTGAAAAAAGACAAGAAATCATTGGTTGTTTGACAACCTTCTACACTTAAAGGTAGGGTGCATATTTCAGTTTTTTAAACGCATGATTCTTATTGGTTAACAAAAACTGATTGTAAGGAACATTATATATGATAAGCTGATATGTTGAGAAGTCAAGCACACTTGCTGTTTTGATTACAACATTGTGTGTGCTGAACTTGTGACCTGTGTGCTCAGTACAGTGTTCCATGACCTGTTTCTATGGTAACGGGCAGAAGGCAGATTGGGGGAAGGGTTGAAGTTTATGTCATTTGGAAAGGGTTGAAATGTTTAACCAATAGAAATGTGTGTTTGCTTTTGAATTTATGTGGGAAGGAATGTGATTTGATGTTTACATGTATATGTGTGGAAAATGAGAGGGAAACTTTGCCATTCTTTTGTTCTGCTGACAGGTGCACAGTGCAGAGATTCTGTATAAGAAAATCTGGTGTGTGACTGATATCTGGTGTGTGACTGATATACTTCTTAATCTACAAAACATCTTGAAAGGTGAGATATTTAATTGTGAGGGGATGTATGTAGACGATTTTTATTTTAATCAGACTAATGTATTTCTTTTGCCAAAGTGTAGGGAGTACTTTTTTTCTCTACAATCTTATTGACAGTGTGTGTGCATGTAGAAACCATTTTGTGATAAGGATTTGTTTTTTTCATGTGTTTGTAGACATATAACTATGCAGTTTTTATATTTTGGTAGAACTAGAAACCAGTCATTGTTTATGAATTTGTGAAATGAGTTATGTTTCTGCAGTAAAATGTAGTACTCCTTCTAGATGAAGAAATGTGTTTTGGTATAGTGCAAGGGATAGTGTTGTTTGTCTAGAATCACACAGAGAGCCTGTGTGCATTTGGGAACCACTGTCAGAGAAGCATTTAGTAACATCTTGTATTTGCTGACAGATAACTCTTTTATAACCTGTCATGTTGTCAAGTTTTAGTAGCATTAGAAGGCAGTCTTTGCTTATGCGTTGATTAAATGAGTCAGGCTTTAACACAAAAGTGCACTTTTGAAATATGCACATTGTGTGCAGTTCCCTTACCCCTTCCATAGTAGTAAATAAGGTTTGGTAAACTCGTAGGGATAGTGGTTGTTGTCTAGAATCACACTGTGAGTCTGTGTGCATTTGGGAACCAATGTGAGAGAAGCATTTGGTAACATCGTGTATTTGCTGACAGATAACTATTTTAAATCCTGTTATGTTGTCAAGTTTTAGTAGCATTAGAAGCCAGTCATTGCTTATGCGTTGATTAAATGAGTCAGGCATTGACACTAGAGTGCAGTCGTGAAATATGTAGATTTTGTGCAGTTCCCTTACCACTTCCACTGTAGTGAATGAGTTTTGGTAAATTCCTAGGGATAGTGGTGCTTGTCTAGAATCACACTGTGAGTCTGTGTGCATTTGGGAACCACTGTGAGAGAAGCGTTTGGTAACATTGTGTATTTGCTGACAGATAACTGTTTTAAAACCTGTCATGTTGTCAAGTTTTAGTTGCATTAGAAGCCTTGGAAGCCAGTCTTTGCTTATGCGTTGATTAAATGAGTCAGGCATTGACACTAAAGTGCATTGTGAAATATGTAGTTTGTGTGCAGTTCCCTTACCACTTCCACTGTAGTGAATGAGTTTTGGTAAACTCCTAGGGATAGTGGTGCTTGTCTAGAATCACACTGTGAGTCTGTGTGCATTTGGGAACCACTGTGAGAGAAGTGTTTGGTAACATCGTGTATTTGCTGACAGATAACTGTTTTAAAACATGTCATGTTGTCAAGTTTTAGTAGCATAAGAAGACAGTTATGGCTTATGCTTTCATTAAATGAGTCAGGCATTGACAGTAAAGTGCAGTTGTGAAATATGTAGATTGTGTGCAGTTCCCTTACCACTTCCACTGTAGTGAATGAGTTTTGGTAAACTCCTAGTGATAGTGGTGCTTGTCTAGAATCACACTCTGAGTCTGTGTGCATTTGGGAATCACTGTGAGAGAAGCGTTTGGTAACATCGTGTATTTGCTGACAGATAACTGTTTTAAAACATGTCATGTTGTCAAGTTTTAGTAGCATTAGAAGAGAGTTATGGCTTATGCTTTCATTAAATGAGTCAGGCATTGACAGTAAAGTGCAGTCATGAAATGTGTAGATTGTGTGCAGTTCCATTACATCTTCCACTGTAGTGAATGAGGTTTGGTAAGCTCCTAGGGATAGTGGTGCTTGTCTAGAATCACACTGTGAGTCTGTGTGCATTTGGGAACCACTGTGAGAGAAGCGTTTGGTAACATCGTGTATTTGCTGACAGATAACTGTTTTAAAACATGTCATGTTGTCAAGTTTTAGTAGCATAAGAAGACAGTTATGGCTTATGCTTTCATTAAATGAGTCAGGCATTGACAGTAAAGTGTAGTTGTGAAATATGTAGATTGTGTGCAGTTCCCTTACCACTTCCACTGTAGTGAATGAGTTTTGTTAAACTCCTAGGGATAGTGGTGCTTGTCTAGAATCACACTTTGAGTCTGTGTGCATTTGGGAATCACTGTGAGAGAAGCGTTTGGTAACATCGTGTATTTGCTGACAGATAACTGTTTTAAAACATGTCATGTTGTCAAGTTTTAGTAGCATTAGAAGAGAGTTATGGCTTATGCTTTCATTAAATGAGTCAGGCATTGACAGTAAAGTGCAGTCATGAAATGTGTAGATTGTGTGCAGTTCCCTTACCACTCCCACTGTAGTGAATGAGTTTTGGTAAGCTCCTAGGGATAGTGGTACTTGTCTAGAATTACACTGTGAGTCTGTGTGCATTTGGGAACCACTGTGAGAGAAGTGTTTGGTAACATCGTGTATTTGCTGACAGATAACTGTTTTAAAACATGTCATGTTGTCAAGTTTTAGTAGCATTAGAAGACAGTTACGGCTTATGCTTTCATTAAATGAGTCAGGCATTGACAGTAAAGTGCAGTCATGAAATATGTAGATTGTGTGCAGTTCCCTTACCACTCCCACTGTAGTGAATGAGTTTTGGTAAGCTCCTAGGGATAGTGGTACTTGTCTAGAATTACACTGTGAGTCTGTGTGCATGTGGTAACCAATGTGAGAGAAGCATTTGGTAACATCCTGTATTTGCTGACAGTTAACTATTTTAAATCCTGTTATGTTGTCAAGTTTTAGAAGCATTAGAAGCCAGTCATTGCTTATGCGTTGATTAAATGAGTCAGGCATTGACACTAAAGTGCAGTCGTGAAATATGTAGATTTTGTGCAGTTCCCTTACCACTTCCACTGTAGTGAATGAGTTTTGGTAAACTCCTAGGGATAGTGGTGCTTGTCTAGAATCACACTGTGAGTCTGTGTGCATTTGGGAACCACTGTGAGAGAAGCGTTTGGTAACATCGTGTATTTGCTGACAGATAACTGTTTTAAAACCTGTCATGTTGTCAAGTTTTAGTTGCATTAGAAGCCTTAGAAGCCAGTCTTTGCTTATGCGTTGATTAAATGAGTCAGGCATTGACACTAAAGTGCATTGTGAAATATGTAGTTTGTGTGCAGTTCCCTTACCACTTCCACTGTAGTGAATGAGTTTTGGTAAACTCCTAGGGATAGTGGTGCTTGTCTAGAATCACACTGTGAGTCTGTGTGCATTTGGGAACCACTGTGAGAGAAGCGTTTGGTAACATCGTGTATTTGATGACAGATAACTGTTTTAAAACATGTCATGTTGTCAAGTTTTAGTAGCATAAGAAGACAGTTATGGCTTATGCTTTCATTAAATGAGTCAGGCATTGACAGTAAAGTGCAGTTGTGAAATATGTAGATTGTGTGCAGTTCCCTTACCACTTCCACTGTAGTGAATGAGTTTTGGTAAACTCCTAGTGATAGTGGTGCTTGTCTAGAATCACACTCTGAGTCTGTGTGCATTTGGGAATCACTGTGAGAGAAGCGTTTGGTAACATCGTGTATTTGCTGACAGATAACTTTTTTAAAACATGTCATGTTGTCAAGTTTTAGTAGCATAAGAAGACAGTTATGGCTTATGCTTTCATTAAATGAGTCAGGCATTGACAGTAAAGTGCAGTCATGAAATGTGTAGATTGTGTGCAGTTCCCTTACCACTCCCACTGTAGTGAATGAGTTTTGGTAAGCTCCTAGGGATAGTGGTACTTGTCTAGAATTACACTGTGAGTCTGTGTGCATTTGGGAACCACTGTGAGAGAAGTGTTTGGTAACATCGTGTATTTGCTGACAGATAACTGTTTTAAAACATGTCATGTTGTCAAGTTTTAGTAGCATTAGAAGACAGTTACGGCTTATGCTTTCATTAAATGAGTCAGGCATTGACAGTAAAGTGCAGTCATGAAATGTGTAGATTGTGTGCAGTTCCCTTACCACTCCCACTGTAGTGAATGAGTTTTGGTAAGCTCCTAGGGATAGTGGTACTTGTCTAGAATTACACTGTTAGTCTGTGTGCATTTGGGAACCAATGTGAGAGAAACATTTGGTAACATTGTGTATTTGCTGACAGATAACTATTTTAAATCCTGTTATGTTGTCAAGTTTTAGTAGCATTAGAAGCCTGTCATTGCTTATGCGTTGATTAAATGAGTCAGGCATTGACACTAAAGTGCAGTCGTGAAATATGTAGATTTTGTGCAGTTCCCTTACCACTTCCACTGTAGTGAATGAGTTTTGGTAAACTCCTAGGGATAGTGGTGCTTGTCTAGAATCACACTGTGAGTCTGTGTGCATTTGGGAACCACTGTGAGAGAAGCGTTTGGTAACATCGTGTATTTGCTGACAGATAACTGTTTTAAAACCTGTCATGTTGTCAAGTTTTAGTTGCATTAGAAGCCTTAGAAGCCAGTCTTTGCTTATGCGTTGATTAAATGAGTCAGGCATTGACACTAAAGTGCATTGTGAAATATGTAGTTTGTGTGCAGTTCCCTTACCACTTCCACTGTAGTGAATGAGTTTTGGTAAACTCCTAGGGATAGTGGTGCTTGTCTAGAATCACACTGTGAGTCTGTGTGCATTTGGGAACCACTGTGAGAGAAGCGTTTGGTAACATCGTGTATTTGCTGACAGATAACTGTTTTAAAACATGTCATGTTGTCAAGTTTTAGTAGCATAAGAAGACAGTTATGGCTTATGCTTTCATTAAATGAGTCAGGCATTGACAGTAAAGTGCAGTTGTGAAATATGTAGATTGTGTGCAGTTCCCTTACCACTTCCACTGTAGTGAATGAGTTTTGGTAAACTCCTAGTGATAGTGGTGCTTGTCTAGAATCACACTCTGAGTCTGTGTGCATTTGGGAATCACTGTGAGAGAAGCGTTTGGTAACATCGTGTATTTGCTGACAGATAACTGTTTTAAAACATGTCATGTTGTCAAGTTTTAGTAGCATTAGAAGAGAGTTATGGCTTATGCTTTCATTAAATGAGTCAGGCATTGACAGTAAAGTGCAGTCATGAAATGTGTAGATTGTGTGCAGTTCCATTACATCTTCCACTGTAGTGAATGAGGTTTGGTAAGCTCCTAGGGATAGTGGTGCTTGTCTAGAATCACACTGTGAGTCTGTGTGCATTTGGGAACCACTGTGAGAGAAGCGTTTGGTAACATCGTGTATTTGCTGACAGATAACTGTTTTAAAACATGTCATGTTGTCAAGTTTTAGTAGCATAAGAAGACAGTTATGGCTTATGCTTTCATTAAATGAGTCAGGCATTGACAGTAAAGTGTAGTTGTGAAATATGTAGATTGTGTGCAGTTCCCTTACCACTTCCACTGTAGTGAATGAGTTTTGTTAAACTCCTAGGGATAGTGGTGCTTGTCTAGAATCACACTCTGAGTCTGTGTGCATTTGGGAATCACTGTGAGAGAAGCGTTTGGTAACATTGTGTATTTGCTGACAGATAACTGTTTTCAAACATGTCATGTTGTCAAGTTTTAGTAGCATTAGAAGAGAGTTATGGCTTATGCTTTCATTAAATGAGTCAGGCATTGACAGTAAAGTGCAGTCATGAAATGTGTAGATTGTGTGCAGTTCCCTTACCACTCCCACTGTAGTGAATGAGTTTTGGTAAGCTCCTAGGGATAGTGGTACTTGTCTAGAATTACACTGTGAGTCTGTGTGCATTTGGGAACCACTGTGAGAGAAGTGTTTGGTAACATCGTGTATTTGCTGACAGATAACTGTTTTAAAACATGTCATGTTGTCAAGTTTTAGTAGCATAAGAAGACAGTTATGGCTTATGCTTTCATTAAATGAGTCAGGCATTGACAGTAAAGTGTAGTTGTGAAATATGTAGATTGTGTGCAGTTCCCTTACCACTTCCACTGTAGTGAATGAGTTTTGTTAAACTCCTAGGGATAGTGGTGCTTGTCTAGAATCACACTTTGAGTCTGTGTGCATTTGGGAATCACTGTGAGAGAAGCGTTTGGTAACATCGTGTATTTGCTGACAGATAACTGTTTTAAAACATGTCATGTTGTCAAGTTTTAGTAGCATTAGAAGAGAGTTATGGCTTATGCTTTCATTAAATGAGTCAGGCATTGACAGTAAAGTGCAGTCATGAAATGTGTAGATTGTGTGCAGTTCCCTTACCACTCCCACTGTAGTGAATGAGTTTTGGTAAGCTCCTAGGGATAGTGGTACTTGTCTAGAATTACACTGTGAGTCTGTGTGCATTTGGGAACCACTGTGAGAGAAGTGTTTGGTAACATCATGTATTTGCTGACAGATAACTGTTTTAAAACATGTCATGTTGTCAAGTTTTAGTAGCATTAGAAGACAGTTACGGCTTATGCTTTCATTAAATGAGTCAGGCATTGACAATAAAGTGCAGTCATGAAATGTGTAGATTGTGTGCAGTTCCCTTACCACTCCCACTGTAGTGAATGAGTTTTGGTAAGCTCCTAGGGCTAGTGGTACTTGTCTAGAATTACACTGTGAGTCTGTGTGCATTTGGGAATCACTGTGAGAGAAGCGTTTGGTAACATCGCGTATTTGCTGACAGATAACTGTTTTAAAACATGTCATGTTGTCAAGTTTTAGTAGCATTAGAAGAGAGTTATGGCTTATGCTTTCATTAAATGAGTCAGGCATTGACAGTAAAGTGCAGTCATGAAATGTGTAGATTGTGTGCAGTTCCATTACATCTTCCACTGTAGTGAATGAGGTTTGGTAAGCTCCTAGGGATAGTGGTGCTTGTCTAGAATCACACTGTGAGTCTGTGTGCATTTGGGAACCACTGTGAGAGAAGCGTTTGGTAACATCGTGTATTTGCTGACAGATAACTGTTTTAAAACATGTCATGTTGTCAAGTTTTAGTAGCATAAGAAGACAGTTATGGCTTATGCTTTCATTAAATGAGTCAGGCATTGACAGTAAAGTGTAGTTGTGAAATATGTAGATTGTGTGCAGTTCCCTTACCACTTCCACTGTAGTGAATGAGTTTTGTTAAACTCCTAGGGATAGTGGTGCTTGTCTAGAATCACACTCTGAGTCTGTGTGCATTTGGGAATCACTGTGAGAGAAGCGTTTGGTAACATTGTGTATTTGCTGACAGATAACTGTTTTCAAACATGTCATGTTGTCAAGTTTTAGTAGCATTAGAAGAGAGTTATGGCTTATGCTTTCATTAAATGAGTCAGGCATTGACAGTAAAGTGCAGTCATGAAATGTGTAGATTGTGTGCAGTTCCCTTACCACTCCCACTGTAGTGAATGAGTTTTGGTAAGCTCCTAGGGATAGTGGTACTTGTCTAGAATTACACTGTGAGTCTGTGTGCATTTGGGAACCACTGTGAGAGAAGTGTTTGGTAACATCGTGTATTTGCTGACAGATAACTGTTTTAAAACATGTCATGTTGTCAAGTTTTAGTAGCATAAGAAGACAGTTATGGCTTATGCTTTCATTAAATGAGTCAGGCATTGACAGTAAAGTGTAGTTGTGAAATATGTAGATTGTGTGCAGTTCCCTTACCACTTCCACTGTAGTGAATGAGTTTTGTTAAACTCCTAGGGATAGTGGTGCTTGTCTAGAATCACACTTTGAGTCTGTGTGCATTTGGGAATCACTGTGAGAGGAGCGTTTGGTAACATCGTGTATTTGCTGACAGATAACTGTTTTAAAACATGTCATGTTGTCAAGTTTTAGTAGCATTAGAAGAGAGTTATGGCTTATGCTTTCATTAAATGAGTCAGGCATTGACAGTAAAGTGCAGTCATGAAATGTGTAGATTGTGTGCAGTTCCCTTACCACTCCCACTGTAGTGAATGAGTTTTGGTAAGCTCCTAGGGATAGTGGTACTTGTCTAGAATTACACTGTGAGTCTGTGTGCATTTGGGAACCACTGTGAGAGAAGTGTTTGGTAACATCATGTATTTGCTGACAGATAACTGTTTTAAAACATGTCATGTTGTCAAGTTTTAGTAGCATTAGAAGACAGTTACGGCTTATGCTTTCATTAAATGAGTCAGGCATTGACAATAAAGTGCAGTCATGAAATGTGTAGATTGTGTGCAGTTCCCTTACCACTCCCACTGTAGTGAATGAGTTTTGGTAAGCTCCTAGGGCTAGTGGTACTTGTCTAGAATTACACTGTGAGTCTGTGTGCATTTGGGAACCAATGTGAGAGAAGCATTTGGTAACATCGTGTATTTGCTGACAGATAACTATTTTAAATCCTGTTATGTTGTCAAGTTTTAGTAGCATTAGAAGCCAGTCATTGCTTATGCGTTGATTAAATGAGTCAGGCATTGACACTAAAGTGCAGTCGTGAAATATGTAGATTTTGTGCAGTTCCCTTACCACTTCCACTGTAGTGAATGAGTTTTGGTAAACTCCTAGGGATAGTGGTGCTTGTCTAGAATCACACTGTGAGTCTGTGTGCATTTGGGAACCACTGTGAGAGAAGCGTTTGGTAACATCGTGTATTTGCTGACAGATAACTGTTTTAAAACCTGTCATGTTGTCAAGTTTTAGTTGCATTAGAAGCCTTAGAAGCCAGTCTTTGCTTATGTGTTGATTAAATGAGTCAGGCATTGACACTAAAGTGCATTGTGAAATATGTAGTTTGTGTGCAGTTCCCTTACCACTTCCACTGTAGTGAATGAGTTTTGGTAAACTCCTAGTGATAGTGGTGCTTGTCTAGAATCACACTGTGAGTCTGTGTGCATTTGGGAACCACTGTGAGAGAAGCGTTTGGTAACATCGTGTATTTGCTGACAGATAACTGTTTTAAAACATGTCATGTTGTCAAGTTTTAGTAGCATAAGAAGACAGTTATGGCTTATGCTTTCATTAAATGAGTCAGGCATTGACAGTAAAGTGCAGTTGTGAAATATGTAGATTGTGTGCAGTTCCCTTACCACTTCCACTGTAGTGAATGAGTTTTGGTAAACTCCTAGTGATAGTGGTGCTTGTCTAGAATCACACTCTGAGTCTGTGTGCATTTGGGAATCACTGTGAGAGAAGCGTTTGGTAACATCGTGTATTTGCTGACAGATAACTGTTTTAAAACATGTCATGTTGTAAAGTTTTAGTAGCATTAGAAGAGAGTTATGGCTTATGCTTTCATTAAATGAGTCAGGCATTGACAGTAAAGTGCAGTCATGAAATGTGTAGATTGTGTGCAGTTCCATTACATCTTCCACTGTAGTGAATGAGGTTTGGTAAGCTCCTAGGGATAGTGGTGCTTGTCTAGAATCACACTGTGAGTCTGTGTGCATTTGGGAACCACTGTGAGAGAAGCGTTTGGTAACATCGTGTATTTGCTGACAGATAACTGTTTTAAAACATGTCATGTTGTCAAGTTTTAGTAGCATTAGAAGACAGTTACGGCTTATGCTTTCATTAAATGAGTCAGGCATTGACAGTAAAGTGCAGTCATGAAATATGTAGATTGTGTGCAGTTCCCTTACCACTCCCACTGTAGTGAATGAGTTTTGGTAAGCTCCTAGGGATAGTGGTACTTGTCTAGAATTACACTGTGAGTCTGTGTGCATGTGGGAACCAATGTGAGAGAAGCATTTGGTAACATCGTGTATTTGCTGACAGTTAACTATTTTAAATCCTGTTATGTTGTCAAGTTTTAGAAGCATTAGAAGCCAGTCATTGCTTATGCGTTGATTAAATGAGTCAGGCATTGACACTAAAGTGCAGTCGTGAAATATGTAGATTTTGTGCAGTTCCCTTACCACTTCCACTGTAGTGAATGAGTTTTGGTAAACTCCTAGGGATAGTGGTGCTTGTCTAGAATCACACTGTGAGTCTGTGTGCATTTGGGAACCACTGTGAGAGAAGCGTTTGGTAACATCGTGTATTTGCTGACAGATAACTGTTTTAAAACCTGTCATGTTGTCAAGTTTTAGTTGCATTAGAAGCCTTAGAAGCCAGTCTTTGCTTATGCGTTGATTAAATGAGTCAGGCATTGACACTAAAGTGCATTGTGAAATATGTAGTTTGTGTGCAGTTCCCTTACCACTTCCACTGTAGTGAATGAGTTTTGGTAAACTCCTAGGGATAGTGGTGCTTGTCTAGAATCACACTGTGAGTCTGTGTGCATTTGGGAACCACTGTGAGAGAAGCGTTTGGTAACATCGTGTATTTGCTGACAGATAACTGTTTTAAAACATGTCATGTTGTCAAGTTTTAGTAGCATAAGAAGACAGTTATGGCTTATGCTTTCATTAAATGAGTCAGGCATTGACAGTAAAGTGCAGTTGTGAAATATGTAGATTGTGTGCAGTTCCCTTACCACTTCCACTGTAGTGAATGAGTTTTGGTAAACTCCTAGTGATAGTGGTGCTTGTCTAGAATCACACTCTGAGTCTGTGTGCATTTGGGAATCACTGTGAGAGAAGCGTTTGGTAACATCGTGTATTTGCTGACAGATAACTGTTTTAAAACATGTCATGTTGTCAAGTTTTAGTAGCATAAGAAGACAGTTATGGCTTATGCTTTCATTAAATGAGTCAGGCATTGACAGTAAAGTGTAGTTGTGAAATATGTAGATTGTGTGCAGTTCCCTTACCACTTCCACTGTAGTGAATGAGTTTTGTTAAACTCCTAGGGATAGTGGTGCTTGTCTAGAATCACACTTTGAGTCTGTGTGCATTTGGGAATCACTGTGAGAGAAGCGTTTGGTAACATCGTGTATTTGCTGACAGATAACTGTTTTAAAACATGTCATGTTGTCAAGTTTTAGTAGCATTAGAAGAGAGTTATGGCTTATGCTTTCATTAAATGAGTCAGGCATTGACAGTAAAGTGCAGTCATGAAATGTGTAGATTGTGTGCAGTTCCCTTACCACTCCCACTGTAGTGAATGAGTTTTGGTAAGCTCCTAGGGATAGTGGTACTTGTCTAGAATTACACTGTGAGTCTGTGTGCATTTGGGAACCACTGTGAGAGAAGTGTTTGGTAACATCGTGTATTTGCTGACAGATAACTGTTTTAAAACATGTCATGTTGTCAAGTTTTAGTAGCATTAGAAGACAGTTACGGCTTATGCTTTCATTAAATGAGTCAGGCATTGACAGTAAAGTGCAGTCATGAAATGTGTAGATTGTGTGCAGTTCCCTTACCACTCCCACTGTAGTGAATGAGTTTTGGTAAGCTCCTAGGGATAGTGGTACTTGTCTAGAATTACACTGTGAGTCTGTGTGCATTTGGGAACCAATGTGAGAGAAGCATTTGGTAACATTGTGTATTTGCTGACAGATAACTATTTTAAATCCTGTTATGTTGTCAAGTTTTAGTAGCATTAGAAGCCTGTCATTGCTTATGCGTTGATTAAATGAGTCAGGCATTGACACTAAAGTGCAGTCGTGAAATATGTAGATTTTGTGCAGTTCCCTTACCACTTCCACTGTAGTGAATGAGTTTTGGTAAACTCCTAGGGATAGTGGTGCTTGTCTAGAATCACACTGTGAGTCTGTGTGCATTTGGGAACCACTGTGAGAGAAGCGTTTGGTAACATCGTGTATTTGCTGACAGATAACTGTTTTAAAACCTGTCATGTTGTCAAGTTTTAGTTGCATTAGAAGCCTTAGAAGCCAGTCTTTGCTTATGCGTTGATTAAATGAGTCAGGCATTGACACTAAAGTGCATTGTGAAATATGTAGTTTGTGTGCAGTTCCCTTACCACTTCCACTGTAGTGAATGAGTTTTGGTAAACTCCTAGGGATAGTGGTGCTTGTCTAGAATCACACTGTGAGTCTGTGTGCATTTGGGAACCACTGTGAGAGAAGCGTTTGGTAACATCGTGTATTTGCTGACAGATAACTGTTTTAAAACATGTCATGTTGTCAAGTTTTAGTAGCATAAGAAGACAGTTATGGCTTATGCTTTCATTAAATGAGTCAGGCATTGACAGTAAAGTGCAGTTGTGAAATATGTAGATTGTGTGCAGTTCCCTTACCACTTCCACTGTAGTGAATGAGTTTTGGTAAACTCCTAGTGATAGTGGTGCTTGTCTAGAATCACACTCTGAGTCTGTGTGCATTTGGGAATCACTGTGAGAGAAGCGTTTGGTAACATCGTGTATTTGCTGACAGATAACTGTTTTAAAACTTGTCATGTTGTCAAGTTTTAGTAGCATTAGAAGAGAGTTATGGCTTATGCTTTCATTAAATGAGTCAGGCATTGACAGTAAAGTGCAGTCATGAAATGTGTAGATTGTGTGCAGTTCCATTACATCTTCCACTGTAGTGAATGAGGTTTGGTAAGCTCCTAGGGATAGTGGTGCTTGTCTAGAATCACACTGTGAGTCTGTGTGCATTTGGGAACCACTGTGAGAGAAGCGCTTGGTAACATCGTGTATTTGCTGACAGATAACTGTTTTAAAACATGTCATGTTGTCAAGTTTTAGTAGCATAAGAAGACAGTTATGGCTTATGCTTTCATTAAATGAGTCAGGCATTGACAGTAAAGTGTAGTTGTGAAATATGTAGATTGTGTGCAGTTCCCTTACCACTTCCACTGTAGTGAATGAGTTTTGTTAAACTCCTAGGGATAGTGGTGCTTGTCTAGAATCACACTCTGAGTCTGTGTGCATTTGGGAATCACTGTGAGAGAAGCGTTTGGTAACATTGTGTATTTGCTGACAGATAACTGTTTTCAAACATGTCATGTTGTCAAGTTTTAGTAGCATTAGAAGAGAGTTATGGCTTATGCTTTCATTAAATGAGTCAGGCATTGACAGTAAAGTGCAGTCATGAAATGTGTAGATTGTGTGCAGTTCCCTTACCACTCCCACTGTAGTGAATGAGTTTTGGTAAGGTCCTAGGGATAGTGGTACTTGTCTAAAATTACACTGTGAGTCTGTGTGCATTTGGGAACCACTGTGAGAGAAGTGTTTGGTAACATCGTGTATTTGCTGACAGATAACTGTTTTAAAACATGTCATGTTGTCAAGTTTTAGTAGCATAAGAAGACAGTTATGGCTTATGCTTTCATTAAATGAGTCAGGCATTGACAGTAAAGTGTAGTTGTGAAATATGTAGATTGTGTGCAGTTCCCTTACCACTTCCACTGTAGTGAATGAGTTTTGTTAAACTCCTAGGGATAGTGGTGCTTGTCTAGAATCACACTTTGAGTCTGTGTGCATTTGGGAATCACTGTGAGAGAAGCGTTTGGTAACATCGTGTATTTGCTGACAGATAACTGTTTTAAAACATGTCATGTTGTCAAGTTTTAGTAGCATTAGAAGACAGTTACGGCTTATGCTTTCATTAAATGAGTCAGGCATTGACAGTAAAGTGCAGTCATGAAATATGTAGATTGTGTGCAGTTCCCTTACCACTCCCACTGTAGTGAATGAGTTTTGGTAAGCTCCTAGGGATAGTGGTACTTGTCTAGAATTACACTGTGAGTCTGTGTGCATGTGGGAACCAATGTGAGAGAAGCATTTGGTAACATCGTGTATTTGCTGACAGTTAACTATTTTAAATCCTGTTATGTTGTCAAGTTTTAGAAGCATTAGAAGCCAGTCATTGCTTATGCGTTGATTAAATGAGTCAGGCATTGACACTAAAGTGCAGTCGTGAAATATGTAGATTTTGTGCAGTTCCCTTACCACTTCCACTGTAGTGAATGAGTTTTGGTAAACTCCTAGGGATAGTGGTGCTTGTCTAGAATCACACTGTGAGTCTGTGTGCATTTGGGAACCACTGTGAGAGAAGCGTTTGGTAACATCGTGTATTTGCTGACAGATATCTGTTTTAAAACCTGTCATGTTGTCAAGTTTTAGTTGCATTAGAAGCCTTAGAAGCCAGTCTTTGCTTATGCGTTGATTAAATGAGTCAGGCATTGACACTAAAGTGCATTGTGAAATATGTAGTTTGTGTGCAGTTCCCTTACCACTTCCACTGTAGTGAATGAGTTTTGGTAAACTCCTAGGGATAGTGGTGCTTGTCTAGAATCACACTGTGAGTCTGTGTGCATTTGGGAACCACTGTGAGAGAAGCGTTTGGTAACATCGTGTATTTGATGACAGATAACTGTTTTAAAACATGTCATGTTGTCAAGTTTTAGTAGCATAAGAAGACAGTTATGGCTTATGCTTTCATTAAATGAGTCAGGCATTGACAGTAAAGTGCAGTTGTGAAATATGTAGATTGTGTGCAGTTCCCTTACCACTTCCACTGTAGTGAATGAGTTTTGGTAAACTCCTAGTGATAGTGGTGCTTGTCTAGAATCACACTCTGAGTCTGTGTGCATTTGGGAATCACTGTGAGAGAAGCGTTTGGTAACATCGTGTATTTGCTGACAGATAACTTTTTTAAAACATGTCATGTTGTCAAGTTTTAGTAGCATAAGAAGACAGTTATGGCTTATGCTTTCATTAAATGAGTCAGGCATTGACAGTAAAGTGCAGTCATGAAATGTGTAGATTGTGTGCAGTTCCCTTACCACTCCCACTGTAGTGAATGAGTTTTGGTAAGCTCCTAGGGATAGTGGTACTTGTCTAGAATTACACTGTGAGTCTGTGTGCATTTGGGAACCACTGTGAGAGAAGTGTTTGGTAACATCGTGTATTTGCTGACAGATAACTGTTTTAAAACATGTCATGTTGTCAAGTTTTAGTAGCATTAGAAGACAGTTACGGCTTATGCTTTCATTAAATGAGTCAGGCATTGACAGTAAAGTGCAGTCATGAAATGTGTAGATTGTGTGCAGTTCCCTTACCACTCCCACTGTAGTGAATGAGTTTTGGTAAGCTCCTAGGGATAGTGGTACTTGTCTAGAATTACACTGTTAGTCTGTGTGCATTTGGGAACCAATGTGAGAGAAGCATTTGGTAACATTGTGTATTTGCTGACAGATAACTATTTTAAATCCTGTTATGTTGTCAAGTTTTAGTAGCATTAGAAGCCTGTCATTGCTTATGCGTTGATTAAATGAGTCAGGCATTGACACTAAAGTGCAGTCGTGAAATATGTAGATTTTGTGCAGTTCCCTTACCACTTCCACTGTAGTGAATGAGTTTTGGTAAACTCCTAGGGATAGTGGTGCTTGTCTAGAATCACACTGTGAGTCTGTGTGCATTTGGGAACCACTGTGAGAGAAGCGTTTGGTAACATCGTGTATTTGCTGACAGATAACTGTTTTAAAACATGTCATGTTGTCAAGTTTTAGTAGCATAAGAAGACAGTTATGGCTTATGCTTTCATTAAATGAGTCAGGCATTGACAGTAAAGTGCAGTTGTGAAATATGTAGATTGTGTGCAGTTCCCTTACCACTTCCACTGTAGTGAATGAGTTTTGGTAAACTCCTAGTGATAGTGGTGCTTGTCTAGAATCACACTCTGAGTCTGTGTGCATTTGGGAATCACTGTGAGAGAAGCGTTTGGTAACATCGTGTATTTGCTGACAGATAACTGTTTTAAAACATGTCATGTTGTCAAGTTTTAGTAGCATTAGAAGAGAGTTATGGCTTATGCTTTCATTAAATGAGTCAGGCATTGACAGTAAAGTGCAGTCATGAAATGTGTAGATTGTGTGCAGTTCCATTACATCTTCCACTGTAGTGAATGAGGTTTGGTAAGCTCCTAGGGATAGTGGTGCTTGTCTAGAATCACACTGTGAGTCTGTGTGCATTTGGGAACCACTGTGAGAGAAGCGTTTGGTAACATCGTGTATTTGCTGACAGATAACTGTTTTAAAACATGTCATGTTGTCAAGTTTTAGTAGCATAAGAAGACAGTTATGGCTTATGCTTTCATTAAATGAGTCAGGCATTGACAGTAAAGTGTAGTTGTGAAATATGTAGATTGTGTGCAGTTCCCTTACCACTTCCACTGTAGTGAATGAGTTTTGTTAAACTCCTAGGGATAGTGGTGCTTGTCTAGAATCACACTCTGAGTCTGTGTGCATTTGGGAATCACTGTGAGAGAAGCGTTTGGTAACATTGTGTATTTGCTGACAGATAACTGTTTTCAAACATGTCATGTTGTCAAGTTTTAGTAGCATTAGAAGAGAGTTATGGCTTATGCTTTCATTAAATGAGTCAGGCATTGACAGTAAAGTGCAGTCATGAAATGTGTAGATTGTGTGCAGTTCCCTTACCACTCCCACTGTAGTGAATGAGTTTTGGTAAGGTCCTAGGGATAGTGGTACTTGTCTAGAATTACACTGTGAGTCTGTGTGCATTTGGGAACCACTGTGAGAGAAGTGTTTGGTAACATCGTGTATTTGCTGACAGATAACTGTTTTAAAACATGTCATGTTGTCAAGTTTTAGTAGCATAAGAAGACAGTTATGGCTTATGCTTTCATTAAATGAGTCAGGCATTGACAGTAAAGTGTAGTTGTGAAATATGTAGATTGTGTGCAGTTCCCTTACCACTTCCACTGTAGTGAATGAGTTTTGTTAAACTCCTAGGGATAGTGGTGCTTGTCTAGAATCACACTTTGAGTCTGTGTGCATTTGGGAATCACTGTGAGAGAAGCGTTTGGTAACATCGTGTATTTGCTGACAGATAACTGTTTTAAAACATGTCATGTTGTCAAGTTTTAGTAGCATTAGAAGAGAGTTATGGCTTATGCTTTCATTAAATGAGTCAGGCATTGACAGTAAAGTGCAGTCATGAAATGTGTAGATTGTGTGCAGTTCCCTTACCACTCCCACTGTAGTGAATGAGTTTTGGTAAGCTCCTAGGGATAGTGGTACTTGTCTAGAATTACACTGTGAGTCTGTGTGCATTTGGGAACCACTGTGAGAGAAGTGTTTGGTAACATCGTGTATTTGCTGACAGATAACTGTTTTAAAACATGTCATGTTGTCAAGTTTTAGTAGCATTAGAAGACAGTTACGGCTTATGCTTTCATTAAATGAGTCAGGCATTGACAATAAAGTGCAGTCATGAAATGTGTAGATTGTGTGCAGTTCCCTTACCACTCCCACTGTAGTGAATGAGTTTTGGTAAGCTCCTAGGGCTAGTGGTACTTGTCTAGAATTACACTGTGAGTCTGTGTGCATTT
Source organism: Triturus cristatus (assembly GCF_964204655.1). NCBI lineage: Eukaryota > Metazoa > Chordata > Amphibia > Caudata > Salamandridae > Triturus > Triturus cristatus. Next base: position 448,159,967 of record NC_140595.1, read on the forward strand.
GGGAACCAATGTGAGAGAAGCATTTGGTAACATCGTGTATTTGCTGACAGATAACTATTTTAAATCCTGTTATGGTGTCAAGTTTTAGTAGCATTAGAAGCCAGTCATTGCTTATGCGTTGATTAAATGAGTCAGGCATTGACACTAAAGTGCAGTCGTGAAATATGTAGATTTTGTGCAGTTCCCTTACCACTTCCACTGTAGTGAATGAGTTTTGGTAAACTCCTAGGGATAGTGGTGCTTGTCTAGAATCACACTGTGAGTCTGTGTGCATTTGGGAACCACTGTGAGAGAAGCGTTTGGTAACATCGTGTATTTGCTGACAGATAACTGTTTTAAAACCTGTCATGTTGTCAAGTTTTAGTTGCATTAGAAGCCTTAGAAGCCAGTCTTTGCTTATGTGTTGATTAAATGAGTCAGGCATTGACACTAAAGTGCATTGTGAAATATGTAGTTTGTGTGCAGTTCCCTTACCACTTCCACTGTAGTGAATGAGTTTTGGTAAACTCCTAGTGATAGTGGTGCTTGTCTAGAATCACACTGTGAGTCTGTGTGCATTTGGGAACCACTGTGAGAGAAGCGTTTGGTAACATCGTGTATTTGCTGACAGATAACTGTTTTAAAACATGTCATGTTGTCAAGTTTTAGTAGCATTAGAAGAGAGTTATGGCTTATGCTTTCATTAAATGAGTCAGGCATTGACAGTAAAGTGCAGTCATGAAATGTGTAGATTGTGTGCAGTTCCATTACATCTTCCACTGTAGTGAATGAGGTTTGGTAAGCTCCTAGGGATAGTGGTGCTTGTCTAGAATCACACTGTGAGTCTGTGTGCATTTGGGAACCACTGTGAGAGAAGCGTTTGGTAACATCGTGTATTTGCTGACAGATAACTGTTTTAAAACATGTCATGTTGTCAAGTTTTAGTAGCATAAGAAGACAGTTATGGCTTATGCTTTCATTAAATGAGTCAGGCATTGACAGTAAAGTGTAGTTGTGAAATATGTAGATTGTGTGCAGTTCCCTTACCACTTCCACTGTAGTGAATGAGTTTTGTTAAACTCCTAGGGATAGTGGTGCTTGTCTAGAATCACACTCTGAGTCTGTGTGCATTTGGGAATCACTGTGAGAGAAGCGTTTGGTAACATTGTGTATTTGCTGACAGATAACTGTTTTCAAACATGTCATGTTGTCAAGTTTTAGTAGCATTAGAAGAGAGTTATGGCTTATGCTTTCATTAAATGAGTCAGGCATTGACAGTAAAGTGCAGTCATGAAATGTGTAGATTGTGTGCAGTTCCCTTACCACTCCCACTGTAGTGAATGAGTTTTGGTAAGGTCCTAGGGATAGTGGTACTTGTCTAGAATTACACTGTGAGTCTGTGTGCATTTGGGAACCACTGTGAGAGAAGTGTTTGGTAACATCGTGTATTTGCTGACAGATAACTGTTTTAAAACATGTCATGTTGTCAAGTTTTAGTAGCATAAGAAGACAGTTATGGCTTATGCTTTCATTAAATGAGTCAGGCATTGACAGTAAAGTGTAGTTGTGAAATATGTAGATTGTGTGCAGTTCCCTTACCACTTCCACTGTAGTGAATGAGTTTTGTTAAACTCCTAGGGATAGTGGTGCTTGTCTAGAATCACACTTTGAGTCTGTGTGCATTTGGGAATCACTGTGAGAGAAGCGTTTGGTAACATCGTGTATTTGCTGACAGATAACTGTTTTAAAACATGTCATGTTGTCAAGTTTTAGTAGCATTAGAAGACAGTTACGGCTTATGCTTTCATTAAATGAGTCAGGCATTGACAGTAAAGTGCAGTCATGAAATGTGTAGATTGTGTGCAGTTCCATTACATCTTCCACTGTAGTGAATGAGGTTTGGTAAGCTCCTAGGGATAGTGGTGCTTGTCTAGAATCACACTGTGAGTCTGTGTGCATTTGGGAACCACTGTGAGAGAAGCGTTTGGTAACATCGTGTATTTGCTGACAGATAACTGTTTTAAAACATGTCATGTTGTCAAGTTTTAGTAGCATAAGAAGACAGTTATGGCTTATGCTTTCATTAAATGAGTCAGGCATTGACAGTAAAGTGTAGTTGTGAAATAGGTAGATTGTGTGCAGTTCCCTTACCACTTCCACTGTAGTGAATGAGTTTTGTTAAACTCCTAGGGATAGTGGTGCTTGTCTAGAATCACACTCTGAGTCTGTGTGCATTTGGGAATCACTGTGAGAGAAGCGTTTGGTAACATCGTGTATTTGCTGACAGATAACTGTTTTAAAACATGTCATGTTGTCAGGTTTTAGTAGCATTAGAAGAGAGTTATGGCTTATGCTTTCATTAAATGAGTCAGGCATTGACAGTAAAGTGCAGTCATGAAATGTGTAGATTGTGTGCAGTTCCCTTACCACTCCCACTGTAGTGAATGAGTTTTGGTAAGGTCCTAGGGATAGTGGTACTTGTCTAGAATTACACTGTGAGTCTGTGTGCATTTGGGAACCACTGTGAGAGAAGTGTTTGGTAACATCGTGTATTTGCTGACAGATAACTGTTTTAAAACATGTCATGTTGTCAAGTTTTAGTAGCATTAGAAGACAGTTACGGCTTATGCTTTCATTAAATGAGTCAGGCATTGACAGTAAAGTGTAGTTGTGAAATATGAGATTGTGTGCAGTTCCCTTACCACTTGCACTGTAATGAATGAGTTTTGGTAAACTCCTAGGGATAGTGGTGCTTGTCTAGAATCACACTGTGAGTTTGTGTGCATTTGGGAACCACTGTGAGAGAAGCATTTGGTAACATTGTGTATTTGGTGGCAGATAAGTGTTTTAAAACCTGTCATGTTGTCAAGTTTTAGTAGCATTAGAAGTCAGTGTTTGCTTATGCATTGATAAAATGAGCCATGCTTTGACACTAAAGTGCAGTACCATGTAGTATTGTCTTCACTGCACCAGAACTGTAAATTTAAATTTTTTCCCAGGCACTGTCCTAGAAGTAGTCTGATGATTTAGTCAGTTTCTAAGTACTTATGTTGTGAACCATTCATTACCAAATAGACTGCTTCAAATGTCTATGCAGTATGCATGTAGTTCTCTAACCACCTACACAGTTGTTTTTCACACCTTCAATTCCCTAGTCAGTATCTATACACTTCCAGGAAACACCCTGTCACTCCCTTTGCAGTCTTCTAGTGACCCATTCAGCAGCATGTAGTAATCCATTCACTGTGCCAAAACCCAAACACTTATAAATTCACCAAGACACTGTCTTTCCAGTACTCTAATAATTCACTCAGTGCCTAAGTATTCATGCACTGAGCCAGGCCTTAGCACATGGACTGCTTCAAACCCCTATCCACTATTCATGCAGTCTTCTAACCACCTAGACACTTGTCTTTCACACCTTCAATTCCCTAGTCAGTATCCATACAGTCCAGCAAACATCTTGTCACTGCCTTTGCACTCCTCTAGTGACCCATTCAGTACCAAGTACTAATCCATTCCCTGTGCGAAAAGCCTACCACTTATAAATTCACCCAGGCAGTCTCCTTGCTGTAGTCTAATTATTCAGTCACTACCCAAGTGCTCATGCAGTGAGCCAGGCCTTAGCACATGGACTGCTTTAAATGCCTATCCAGTATGCATTCAGTCCTCTAATCAGCTACACAGTTGTCTTTCACAACTTCAATTCCCCAGTTAGTATTCATACACTTCTAGCAAACACCCTAGTACTCACCCAGTGGGTCTCCTTTTAGTACTGTAATCATTCAGTCAGTTAGCTTGTAGTCTTTTAGTGAGGTAGGCTTTAGGGCATGAACTGCTTCAAACTAGTATGCACTATGTATGTAGTGTTTTAATCATCGTCACACTTGTGGTTCAGGGCTATAGTTTGTTAGTCAGTTTTTATATAAAATGTGTTTGTACAGTAATGGAATACTGTACATTTGAAAGTTATTAATATACATTTATTTCTGATTCTTTTTTGCAGATTCTGTTTTTCAACGTTAAAATAGAGGAATTATGCCAGAAAAAAAAAGAAAAAGAAAAGAACAGAGACATGAGGATTATTTGAAGAAACATGAACCACAAGTATTGAAAGATAATGTGGCTAAAAGGAAAAAATCTTCTGGTAAGATCACAAAGCAATTTATTAAAAATGTTTTGTAGGAGCAAACAGAATGTAGATAATGCTGCAAGTTCAGAGAATTTTTTAAGTAAGAAAAAAAATCAAAATAAGAGGAAAAGTAAAAAAGCAAATGTTCGGTCAAAGGAGATAAAGTATGGTAAAAGAAGACAAAATCAGTATAAGGAATTACGCAAAAAAATATTTTACAAGAGAGTAGTGCATAATTTGCTGAAAGATGTGAAGAAATATAAAAAAGAGAGCTTTATTTTATAAAAAAGAAGAAGCATATTGAAAGCATTGTGGAAAAGGCTTTTGAAGTAAAAAGGAAACTGTTTATTTTAGTGTTAACAGAATTCGATCACTAGATAAACCAATATATGTACTGAAGGCCAAAAGTAGGAGGAAAAGAGTTAATAATAAAAAAAAAAATTGTGATGTTTTTTGGGGAGAATGGAAACACAGTTCTAGTTCAGAGCCTTTTTTTAATGAAGAGAGTTATTCACTAAGTGAAAAATTATTGTATGCAGTTGACACCAGTGGTAGAGGTTATGAGGTTAGTGATGGTTGTCCAATGGAGAAAGAGAAAATGGTTGAAAGAAATGCAGAAGAAGTGATAGCTGATGAAGTTTTAGGGAGACGTGCTAAAAACCCTGTGTACACTTGGGATTGCAGTAGTGTTTGTAGTGTACGACAGGAATCTACTGAAAAATTATGTAGTTTTTTACGAGTCTATACTAAAAAAGTGTAAAACAAAAGATTAAGCTGTTGCAAGGACTAGACCCTTGCAGAGTGAGAAAACATACTGGTTTGCAAGGTCATTCTATGGCTTGTCTTTCTAGGAAAGATTGTGAAAGTGTTTTTCACCATTTCAGAATGCTGGCAGTACATCATTCTCAAATGCGCAAGTTAGTGAGAAAGTTGTATTATGCAAAAAGTCCAGCTCTAAAGTTAAGTGAGTTGAACAGTGCTCTTTTACGTGGGTCAGTTTCAGATGTGAAGCAGGTCTGTGAGGATATTGAGTTTTGTTACTTTGGGCCTCAGCAAGAGAGTGAAGAAACTGACACATTAGTAGAACAAAATGTTGAAGACAATGTAGAACCTGTAATTACAGAAAAATTTGAGGATGAAATCACAAAGTTTAAAGTAATTTCAGGTGAAAGACCAAATGTTTCTTGTATTGTCTTGTCGGCGAAGTCACTATAAAAATCAGACTAGGGGTGTCAATCTGTATTTAAAAAGAGAAATAGAAGATAATGATAAGTGGATGGAATTTGCAACGTATTTGTTGGTAGAGGATTGTTTTGATTTGGGATGTGAGCAGCGTATTTGCAAATATTGTTATAATAAATTAGATGAGAATAAAATGCCTGCTAGAGCTGTTCATAAGAATCTAGAGTTGGTTGCTATTCCTCCAGAGCTAATAGATTTAAATATGTATGAGTCTATTCTGATACAATGTGTTCACCCGTTTCAGGCTATAGTTCGTATGGAGCCCAAAACAAGTAAATTACCTCCATCAGAGTTGCAAAGAGGATTGAAAGGAAGAGTTGTGTATTTACCATTAGATTTAAGGAAAAATGTTGAAACTATTGGTGTAGATCATGCAGAAAATAAGCCACTAGTCATTCTAGTTAATGGTGTTCCTACTAAGAATAAGAAAATCTGGCAAGAGTTAATGGATGTTAGTGCAAGTGCAAAAGGCATCATTGTATCTGTTTAAAAATAATGAGTACTATAGAAATGTGTTTGTTGGAGAAGAAGAAATAGATTTAGCATAAGATAGTGAAACATTAAGTGGACAAATTGAAAAAGTGGACATGTCCAAATGTGAAGAGATCTATGAACATTACAGTGTACATCCACTTCATTCCAAAGAGGTGATAGGGAATACAATTGAGTTGTTCCAAATGAAAAAAAGCAACAGGAAGTCCCATGAGTGTATGGGAAGAGAGCTTGGAAGCTCGTTGTTTCCCGCAGTTGTTTCCAACAGGAAAAGGTGGACGATATGATGAACGTCCTGTGCAGATTCCTGCATCTGAATATCGGACAACAAGATTATATGCAGAAGATCCAAGATTTCGACAATGTATCCCTTATATGTTTCATCTTCTGTTTAAAAGTGACTTGTCTGTACTTTCATATGCAGTAAATCACATTTTAAAAACTGGAATGCATCTGCAAAATGTAACTGCAAAGGATTTTATGGATAAAGTGCATCAGAGAGATGATCATTTAGAATCTCAGTTGATTAATCTGATGGCATGTCGGCGTGGGACTAATGAATATTGGTTAAGACATATTAAAAACATTCATGCCAAACAGCAAAAGCATCTTTTTGGTAGAAACAGGTGGACAACGGGGAGGCGGGTGGGACAGTGCGGAATCCACAGGCAGATACTGTATCCACCAGAAAAAGCGTTACCAAAGGTAAGTAACTTGCTCTTCTCATGGATACTTCTGCCTGTTGATTCCTCACCTTTTCAATAGAATCCTCAAGCCGTACCTCACCTGGAGGAGGGTGTCCACCTGACTAGACCAAAAAATCTTGCTAAACAGATCGAGCAAAATGGCCATCCCTCCTAACCTCCGAATCCAATAATAATCAAATCATTTTTAGTCTAAATTATATTGAAAATAATACTTTAAAAAAACTTTTATTAATAAATTTAGACAAACACTTAAAGGAAAACTTTTATTTATAATTAATTTAAAGATATTTAAATCTTTACAAATGACGCCGAAGTCGCGACGCCAGTGCGACTTTTCAAAATGGCAACCGGAATGCGCGCAGCCATCGTGTAGGGTGAGCGAAGGGTGTGCGACTTCTGTATAATATTTTTTTTTTTTTTAAAAGAATGAATATAGTTTTCCTAACTAAAAATTATTCACAATTGTTTTTAATATATATATATGTATATATATATATATATATATATATTATCTACTGGCGGTCGCCAGTAGATAGTTATAGTTAGGACCTATTTTCCATAGGAAATCTGCAACATTCTATTGGGAATATCTTTGGCGCCGATTGACGAATCTTTGCAAAAGTTTCCAAACTGTTGGCCAGCTCCGCTCCGCTCCTACCCTGAAAGTTTTGCGGTGATTCGTCAAGCGGGAGTCGAGAAAAAAGGGGGTCCCAAAACGCGTTTTCCCCATGTAATTTCCCATAGGATCTTTTGTCGCAGCTACAGCCCGAACCGCTGAACGGAATGACACCAAATTTGGCAAAGAGGTAGTCCTCAGTTCGGACTCGTGCCTTTTGCATATATGGTGTGAATCTGTTCAGTAGTTCCTGAGAAAATTAGAGTTAAAAGTACATAAATATCTATGGCCGCAGAGGATCCGGGTGACCGTACACGCACCGTACGTGCACCCTCCCCGAACCAAGCGCGCACCCCTCCGATCGCGCGCTAAATGCTAATTGGCTGTCGAGTGTCTCTCTACATTCGAAACCAGGAACTGTTGGCGGCCATTTTCTGCCTCGGTAGAAGCGAGGCTGAAGAAGCAAGGGGAAAAAGTGTGTAAATCATATAAAGGGGGCAGAGTGGAAATACTCTGACACTCTAGAGGTGCTTAGGGAGTCCCCCTTTTTAAAAAAAAAAAACTGCGAAATGCGCGCACGGTGCACGCATTCTACTGCGTTGGATGCACAGATTCTCTCGCGGTGGGTTCGCGGATCCAAGGGAAAAAAAATGAAATTGTTGGGAGATAAAGATTAAGCTTACGTATTTTGTTCTTGAGTAGCTCTAAAAAGAGCCGTTGTGTTCATTGAGAGTTTTTGGTACTTATAAGTAAGTACCTATACAGAGTCTGAAGTTGTTGAGGAAGACTCTGTTTCCTTCATCAGTAAAGTGTACTCCATCTCTCCTATACATCTCTTGCATATGAAAGCGCAGATTGTTATTGTAAATGGACCCCATTCTGTAGTCTCGGAGAAATGCAGAAACAGATTTAGTCACATGTTTCCTAGCTTTCTCAATCTGTGGACAAAAATGATCGGACCAGTTCCATTTCTGCCTTTGGCATATGTTAGAATACACAAAGGCAGTTTTAGGGAAAAGTGAAATCAGTTCTGCAAAGGTGTCCTGCATAAGCATTTCCAGACCTACCCAAGTCAAAGTGCCTAGGTCATTGCCACCACAGTGCACTATTATGAGGTCAGGGTGTTGGATTTGCATGAAGGATATCACCAATGGCATCAATTGGTGCCACTTTAACCCTCTCTGTCCAATCCATTTAATGTCTACATTTGGCAAACCTAGGTCTTTGTGAATGCTCCAGAAAATGTAGCTGTGTCCCACAATCCACACTGTAAGCATCTTGTAAGGAGGTCTGGTTGCACTCAGATGGTCTCTGTAAATGAAATGGCAGTTTGGAAAGTAAGATGTTTCTAAAATGGTGGCTAAGATGCAATTTTGAAAAAAGACAAGAAATCATTGGTTGTTTGACAACCTTCTACACTTAAAGGTAGGGTGCATATTTCAGTTTTTTAAACGCATGATTCTTATTGGTTAACAAAAACTGATTGTAAGGAACATTATATATGATAAGCTGATATGTTGGGAAGTCAAGCACACTTGCTGTTTTGATTAGCAACATTGTGTGTGCTGAACTTGTGACCTGTGTGCTCAGTACAGTGTTCCATGACCTGTTTCTATGGTAACGGGCAGAAGGCAGATTGGGGGAAGGGTGGAAGTTTATGTCATTTGGAAAGGGTTGAAATGTTTAACCAATAGAAATGTGTGTTTGCTTTTGAATTTATGTGGGAAGGAATGTGATTTGATGTTTACATGTATATGTGTGGAAAATGAGAGGGAAACTTTGCCATTCTTTTGTTCTGCTGTCAGGTGCACAGTGCAGAGATTATGTATAAGAAAATCTGGTGTGTGACTGATATCTGGTGTGTGACTGATATACTTCTTAATCTACAAAACATCTTGAAAGGTGAGATATTTAATTGTGAGGGGATGTATGTAGACTATTTTTATTTTAATCAGACTAATGTATTTCTTTTGCCAAAGTGTAGGGAGTACTTTTTTTCTCTACAATCTTATTGACAGTGTGTGTGCATGTAGAAACCATTTTGTGATAAGGATTTGTTTTTTTCATGTGTTTGTAGACATATAACTATGCAGTTTTTATATTTTGGTAGAACTAGAAACCAGTCATTGTTTATGAATTTGTGAAATGAGTTATGTTTCTGCAGTAAAATGTAGTACTCCTTCTAGATGAAGAAATGTGTTTTGGTATAGTGCAAGGGACAGTGTTGTTTGTCTAGAATCACACAGAGAGCCTGTGTGCATTTGGGAACCACTGTCAGAGAAGCATTTAGTAACATCTTGTATTTGCTGACAGATAACTCTTTTATAACCTGTCATGTTGTCAAGTTTTAGTAGCATTAGAAGGCAGTCTTTGCTTATGCGTTGATTAAATGAGTCAGGCTTTGACGCAAAAGTGCACTTTTGAAATATGCACATTGTGTGCAGTTCCCTTACCACTTCCATAGTAGTAAATAAGGTTTGGTAAACTCGTAGGGATAGTGGTTGTTGTCTAGAATCACACTGTGAGTCTGTGTGCATTTGGGAACCAATGTGAGAGAAGCATTTGGTAACATCGTGTATTTGCTGACAGATAACTATTTTAAATCCTGTTATGTTGTCAAGTTTTTGTAGCATTAGAAGCCAGTCATTGCTTATGCGTTGATTAAATGAGTCAGGCATTGACACTAAAGTGCAGTCGTGAAATATGTAGATTTTGTGCAGTTCCCTTACCACTTCCACTGTAGTGAATGAGTTTTGGTAAACTCCTAGGGATAGTGGTGCTTGTCTAGAATCACACTGTGAGTCTGTGTGCATTTGGGAACCACTGTGAGAGAAGCGTTTGGTAACATCGTGTATTTGCTGACAGATAACTGTTTTAAAACCTGTCATGTTGTCAAGTTTTAGTTGCATTAGAAGCCTTGGAAGCCAGTCTTTGCTTATGCGTTGATTAAATGAGTCAGGCATTGACACTAAAGTGCATTGTGAAATATGTAGTTTGTGTGCAGTTCCCTTACCACTTCCACTGTAGTGAATGAGTTTTGGTAAACTCCTAGGGATAGTGGTGCTTGTCTAGAATCACACTGTGAGTCTGTGTGCATTTGGGAACCACTGTGAGAGAAGCGTTTGGTAACATCGTGTATTTGCTGACAGATAACTGTTTTAAAACATGTCATGTTGTCAAGTTTTAGTAGCATAAGAAGACAGTTATGGCTTATGCTTTCATTAAATGAGTCAGGCATTGACAGTAAAGTGCAGTTGTGAAATATGTAGATTGTGTGCAGTTCCCTTACCACTTCCACTGTAGTGAATGAGTTTTGGTAAACTCCTAGTGATAGTGGTGCTTGTCTAGAATCACACTTTGAGTCTGTGTGCATTTGGGAATCACTGTGAGAGAAGCGTTTGGTAACATCGTGTATTTGCTGACAGATAACTGTTTTAAAACATGTCATGTTGTCAAGTTTTAGTAGCATTAGAAGAGAGTTATGGCTTATGCTTTCATTAAATGAGTCAGGCATTGACAGTAAAGTGCAGTCATGAAATGTGTAGATTGTGTGCAGTTCCATTACATCTTCCACTGTAGTGAATGAGGTTTGGTAAGCTCCTAGGGATAGTGGTGCTTGTCTAGAATCAAACTGTGAGTCTGTGTGCATTTGGGAACCACTGTGAGAGAAGAGTTTGGTAACATTGTGTATTTGCTGACAGATAACTGTTTTAAAACATGTCATGTTGTCAAGTTTTAGTAGCATAAGAAGACAGTTATGGCTTATGCTTTCATTAAATGAGTCAGGCATTGACAGTAAAGTGTAGTTGTGAAATATGTAGATTGTGTGCAGTTCCCTTACCACTTCCACTGTAGTGAATGAGTTTTGTTAAACTCCTAGGGATAGTGGTGCTTGTCTAGAATCACACTTTGAGTCTGTGTGCATTTGGGAATCACTGTGAGAGAAGCGTTTGGTAACATCGTGTATTTGCTGACAGATAACTGTTTTAAAACATGTCATGTTGTCAAGTTTTAGTAGCATTAGAAGAGAGTTATGGCTTATGCTTTCATTAAATGAGTCAGCCATTGACAGTAAAGTGCAGTCATGAAATGTGTAGATTGTGTGCAGTTCCCTTACCACTCCCACTGTAGTGAATGAGTTTTGGTAAGCTCCTAGGGATAGTGGTACTTGTCCAGAATTACACTGTGAGTCTGTGTGCATTTGGGAACCACTGTGAGAGAAGTGTTTGGTAACATCGTGTATTTGCTGACAGATAACTGTTTTAAAACATGTCATGTTGTCAAGTTTTAGTAGCATTAGAAGACAGTTACGGCTTATGCTTTCATTAAATGAGGCAGGCATTGACAGTAAAGTGCAGTCATGAAATGTGTAGATTATGTGCAGTTCCCTTACCACTCCCACTGTAGTGAATGAGTTTTGGTAAGCTCCTAGGGATAGTGGTACTTGTCTAGAATTACACTGTGAGTCTGTGTGCATTTGGGAACCAATGTGAGAGAAGCATTTGGTAACATCGTGTATTTGCTGACAGATAACTATTTTAAATCCTGTTATGTTGTCAAGTTTTAGTAGCATTAGAAGCCAGTCATTGCTTATGCGTTGATTAAATGAGTCAGGCATTGACACTAAAGTGCAGTCGTGAAATATGTAGATTTTGTGCAGTTCCCTTACCACTTCCACTGTAGTGAATGAGTTTTGGTAAACTCCTAGGGATAGTGGTGCTTGTCTAGAATCACACTGTGAGTCTGTGTGCATTTGGGAACCACTGTGAGAGAAGCGTTTGGTAACATCGTGTATTTGCTGACAGATAACTGTTTTAAAACCTGTCATGTTGTCAAGTTTTAGTTGCATTAGAAGCCTTAGAAGCCAGTCTTTGCTTATGCGTTGATTAAATGAGTCAGGCATTGACACTAAAGTGCATTGTGAAATATGTAGTTTGTGTGCAGTTCCCTTACCACTTCCACTGTAGTGAATGAGTTTTGGTAAACTCCTAGGGATAGTGGTGCTTGTCTAGAATCACACTGTGAGTCTGTGTGCATTTGGGAACCACTGTGAGAGAAGCGTTTGGTAACATCGTGTATTTGCTGACAGATAACTGTTTTAAAACATGTCATGTTGTCAAGTTTTAGTAGCATAAGAAGACAGTTATGGCTTATGCTTTCATTAAATGAGTCAGGCATTGACAGTAAAGTGCAGTTGTGAAATATGTAGATTGTGTGCAGTTCCCTTACCACTTCCACTGTAGTGAATGAGTTTTGGTAAACTCCTAGTGATAGTGGTGCTTGTCTAGAATCACACTCTGAGTCTGTGTGCATTTGGGAATCACTGTGAGAGAAGCGTTTGGTAACATCGTGTATTTGCTGACAGATAACTGTTTTAAAACATGTCATGTTGTCAAGTTTTAGTAGCATTAGAAGAGAGTTATGGCTTATCCTTTCATTAAATGAGTCAGGCATTGACAGTAAAGTGCAGTCATGAAATGTGTAGATTGTGTGCAGTTCCATTACATCTTCCACTGTAGTGAATGAGGTTTGGTAAGCTCCTAGGGATAGTGGTGCTTGTCTAGAATCACACTGTGAGTCTGTGTGCATTTGGGAACCACTGTGAGAGAAGCGTTTGGTAACATCGTGTATTTGCTGACAGATAACTGTTTTAAAACATGTCATGTTGTCAAGTTTTAGTAGCATAAGAAGACAGTTATGGCTTATGCTTTCATTAAATGAGTCAGGCATTGACAGTAAAGTGTAGTTGTGAAATATGTAGATTGTGTGCAGTTCCCTTACCACTTCCACTGTAGTGAATGAGTTTTGTTAAACTCCTAGGGATAGTGGTGCTTGTCTAGAATCACACTCTGAGTCTGTGTGCATTTGGGAATCACTGTGAGAGAAGCGTTTGGTAACATTGTGTATTTGCTGACAGATAACTGTTTTAAAACATGTCATGTTGTCAAGTTTTAGTAGCATTAGAAGAGAGTTATGGCTTATGCTTTCATTAAATGAGTCAGGCATTGACAGTAAAGTGCAGTCATGAAATATGTAGATTGTGTGCAGTTCCCTTACCACTCCCACTGTAGTGAATGAGTTTTGGTAAGCTCCTAGGGATAGTGGTACTTGTCTAGAATTACACTGTGAGTCTGTGTGCATTTGGGAACCACTGTGAGAGAAGTGTTTGGTAACATCGTGTATTTGCTGACAGATAACTGTTTTAAAACATGTCATGTTGTCAAGTTTTAGTAGCATTAGAAGACAGTTACGGCTTATGCTTTCATTAAATGAGTCAGGCATTGACAGTAAAGTGTAGTTGTGAAATATGAGATTGTGTGCAGTTTCCTTACCACTTGCACTGTAATGAATGAGTTTTGGTAAACTCCTAGGGATAGTGGTGCTTGTCTAGAATCACACTGTGAGTTTGTGTGCATTTGGGAACCACTGTGAGAGAAGCATTTGGTAACATTGTGTATTTGGTGGCAGATAAGTGTTTTAAAACCTGTCATGTTGTCAAGTTTTAGTAGCATTAGAAGTCAGTGTTTGCTTATGCATTGATAAAATGAGCCATGCTTTGACACTAAAGTGCAGTACCATGTAGTATTGTCTTCACTGCACCAGAACTGTAAATTTAAATTTTTTCCCAGGCACTGTCCTAGAAGTAGTCTGATGATTTAGTCAGTTTCTAAGTACTTATGTTGTGAACCATTCATTACCAAATAGACTGCTTCAAATGTCTATGCAGTATGCATGTAGTTCTCTAACCACCTACACAGTTGTTTTTCACACCTTCAATTCCCTAGTCAGTATCTATACACTTCCAGGAAACACCCTGTCACTCCCTTTGCAGTCTTCTAGTGACCCATTCAGCAGCATGTAGTAATCCATTCACGGTGCCAAAACCCAAACACTTATAAATTCACCAAGACACTGTCTTTCCAGTACTCTAATAATTCACTCAGTGCCTAAGTATTCATGCACTGAGCCAGGCCTTAGCACATGGACTGCTTCAAACCCCTATGCACTATTCATGCAGTCTTCTAACCACCTAGACACTTGTCTTTCACACCTTCAATTCCCTAGTCAGTATCCATACAGTCCAGCAAACATCTTGTCACTGCCTTTGCACTCCTCTAGTGACCCATTCAGTACCAAGTACTAATCCATTCCCTGTGCGAAAAGCCTACCACTTATAAATTCACCCAGGCAGTCTCCTTGCTGTAGTCTAATTATTCAGTCACTACCCAAGTGCTCATGCAGTGAGCCAGGCCTTAGCACATGGACTGCTTTAAATGCCTATCCAGTATGCATTCAGTCCTCTAATCAGCTACACAGTTGTCTTTCACAACTTCAATTCCCCAGTTAGTATTCATACACTTCTAGCAAACACCCTAGTACTCACCCAGTGGGTCTCCTTTTAGTACTGTAATCATTCAGTCAGTTAGCTTGTAGTCTTTTAGTGAGGTAGGCTTTAGGGCATGAACTGCTTCAAACTAGTATGCACTATGTATGTAGTGTTTTAATCATCGTCACACTTGTGGTTCAGGGCTATAGTTTGTTAGTCAGTTTTTATATAAAATGTGTTTGTACAGTAATGGAATACTGTACATTTGAAAGTTATTAATATACATTTATTTCTGATTCTTTTTTGCAGATTCTGTTTTTCAACGTTAAAATAGAGGAATTATGCCAGAAAAAAAAAGAAAAAGAAAAGAACAGAGACATGAGGATTATTTGAAGAAACATGAACCACAAGTATTGAAAGATAATGTGGCTAAAAGGAAAAAATCTTCTGGTAAGATCACAAAGCAATTTATTAAAACTGTTTGTAGGAGCAAACAGAATGTAGATAATGCTGCAAGTTCAGAGAATTTTTTAAGTAAGAAAAAAAATCAAAATAAGAGGAAAAGTAAAAAAGCAAATGTTCGGTCAAAGGAGATAAAGTATGGTAAAAGAAGACAAAATCAGTATAAGGAATTACGCAAAAAAATATTTTACAAGAGAGTAGTGCATAATTTGCTGAAAGATGTGAAGAAATATAAAAAAGAGAGCTTTATTTTATAAAAAAGAAGAAGCATATTGAAAGCATTGTGGAAAAGGCTTTTGAAGTAAAAAGGAAACTGTTTATTTTAGTGTTAACAGAATTCGATCACTAGATAAACCAATATATGTACTGAAGGCCAAAAGTAGGAGGAAAAGAGTTAATAATAAAAAAAAAAATTGTGATGTTTTTTGGGGAGAATGGAAACACAGTTCTAGTTCAGAGCCTTTTTTTAATGAAGAGAGTTATTCACTAAGTGAAAAATTATTGTATGCAGTTGACACCAGTGGTAGAGGTTATGAGGTTAGTGATGGTTGTCCAATGGAGAAAGAGAAAATGGTTGAAAGAAATGCAGAAGAAGTGATAGCTGATGAAGTTTTAGGGAGACGTGCTAAAAACCCTGTGTACACTTGGGATTGCAGTAGTGTTTGTAGTGTACGACAGGAATCTATTGAAAAATTATGTAGTTTTTTACGAGTCTATACTAAAAAAGTGTAAAACAAAAGATTAAGCTGTTGCAAGGACTAGACCCTTGCAGAGTGAGAAAACATACTGGTTTGCAAGGTCATTCTATGGCTTGTCTTTCTAGGAAAGATTGTGAAAGTGTTTTTCACCATTTCAGAATGCTGGCAGTACATCATTCTCAAATGCGCAAGTTAGTGAGAAAGTTGTATTATGCAAAAAGTCCAGCACTAAAGTTAAGTGAGTTGAACAGTGCTCTTTTACGTGGGTCAGTTTCAGATGTGAAGCAGGTCTGTGAGGATATTGAGTTTTGTTACTTTGGGCCTCAGCAAGAGAGTGAAGAAACTGACACATTAGTAGAACAAAATGTTGAAGACAATGTAGAACCTGTAATTACAGAAAAATTTGAGGATGAAATCACAAAGTTTAAGGTAATTTCAGGTGAAAGACCAAATGTTTCTTGTATTGTCTTGTCGGCGAAGTCACTATAAAAATCAGACTAGGGGTGTCAATCTGTATTTAAAAAGTGAAATAGAAGATAATGATAAGTGGAAGGAATTTGCAACTTATTTGTTGGTAGAGGATTGTTTTGATTTGGGATGTGAGCAGCGTATTTGCAAATATTGTTATAATAAATTAGATGAGAATAAAATGCCTGCTAGAGCTGTTCATAAGAATCTAGAGTTGGTTGCTATTCCTCCAGAGCTAATAGACTTAAATATGTATGAGTCTATTCTGATACAATGTGTTCACCCGTTTCAGGCTATAGTTCGTATGGAACCCAAAACAAGTAAATTACCTCCATCAGAGTTGCAAAGAGGATTGAAAGGAAGAGTTGTGTATTTACCATTAGATTTAAGGAAAAATGTTGAAACTATTGGTGTAGATCATGCAGAAAATAAGCCACTAGTCATTCTAGTTAATGGTGTTCCTACTAAGAATAAGAAAATCTGGCAAGAGTTAATGGATGTTAGTGCAAGTGCAAAAGGCATCATTGTATCTGTTTAAAAATAATGAGTACTATAGAAATGTGTTTGTTGGAGAAGAAGAAATAGATTTAGCATAAGATAGTGAAACATTAAGTGGACAAATTGAAAAAGTGGACATGTCCAGATGTGAAGAGATCTATGAACATTACAGTGTACATCCACTTCATTCCAAAGAGGTGATAGGGAATACAATTGAGTTGTTCCAAATGAAAAAAAGCAACAGGAAGTCCCATGAGTGTATGGGAAGAGAGCTTGGAAGCTCGTTGTTTCCCGCAGTTGTTTCCAACAGGAAAAGGTGGACGATATGATGAACGTCCTGTGCAGATTCCTGCATCTGAATATCGGACAACAAGATTATATGCAGAAGATCCAAGATTTCGACAATGTATCCCTTATATGTTTCATCTTCTGTTTAAAAGTGACTTGTCTGTACTTTCATATGCAGTAAATCACATTTTAAAAACTGGAATGCATCTGCAAAATGTAACTGCAAAGGATTTTATGGATAAAGTGCATCAGAGAGATGATCATTTAGAATCTCAGTTGATTAATCTGATGGCATGTCGGCGTGGGACTAATGAATATTGGTACCGTCGACATGGAGAACTGAAATGTATGCTACGGAACTTGGGAACTCCTACATGGTTTGTTACACTAAGCTGTGCTGAGTATGCTTGGGATGATTTACTTGAATTTCTTCGAGAGGCAAATTCCAATATAAAAAATATTGAATACAAGACATCTGAAGAATTGTGCTCTTTGGATCCTGTGAATGTATGCAGATATTTCAATCATAGATTTGAAGCTATAATGTCTTTCATCTGCAATAAAAAGAATCCTCCTCTTGGAGAAGTTGTGGATTTCTTTTTGAGAAAGGAGTATCAAGCAAGAGGTGCTCCTCACATACATATGTTGTTATGGGTCAAGGACGCCCCCAAATTTGGAACAGATTCAGATGAAACTGTTTTGTCTTTCATTGAAGATTATGCTACATGTGCTCTTCCAAATAGCAGAGAAGAGAAAGACTTAAAACAACAAGTCTTACGATTTCAAAGCCACAGGTGTGGAAAATACTGTCGCCGAAAGTACAAGTCAAAGGATAAGTTCTATACCAAATGTCGTTTTGGATTTCCACGTCCTGTATTAGCCAAAGAAAGAGTGAACAGTTTTATGTCAGCTGTGCGACATAACCTTGGCAAGAAAGTCTCCGAAAAACACCTGCAACTTAAGAAGAAGCGAAGAATCAAAATACATAAATGACTACAATCCAGTTATTTTATCCATGTGGAACACTAACATGGATATTCAGTATGTTGCGGACAATTCCATTGCTGTTGCTCGATATGTAACGTCTTACATTACTAAATCAGAAAATACTGAATTGAAAGAAATGTGGGAAGAGATTTCTCGCAAGAAGATTCTAAGTAAGAAATTATACAGTTTCAGTTTGAAGATGTTATCGCATCGTAAAATTGGAGCATATGAACGTTCAGATAGGTTATCATCTGCAAGTCTATATTCCAAAAGTAGAAGAATCATTTGGGTGAGTCTAGGTCTTGCAGGAATGCGAAATCGGGTACTGAGATCTGTTCAAGAAATTGAATATTTAGCAGAAAATGACCCTGAATGTACAGATATTTTGAAAACCAATATGTTGGACACATACTATCCAAAGAGAAGTCATCATCTTGAGAACATGTGTCTCTATGAAATGCTGCAAAACTACACTTTTAAACGGAATATTACAGAGAACATCAATGATGGAAAATATGGAGTGATTGGTTCTGAAGGATGTCTGGTGAAACAAAGGAAAGGAAATTTAATTAATCACAGAAAACTGAGTTACGACACTGGTGACAAAAGGGAATTTTACTATTTAGCCCTTTTGCAAATGTTCAAACCATGGCGTTCTGAACTGGAATTACTTGGAGATTTTTCCAGCTATGAAGATTCATTTAATGCTTGTAAAGATAGCATACAATGCAGTGCTTTCGCAAATTTTGTCAAAATGTTGAATGATGAAATTGATCAAGGAGCTACAATTGCAGCTGAGATTGCTAGAGACAGTTCTCAAGACAGTCAAAGTTCTGCTGCACTGAGTCAAGCTCCACTAGGACAACCAATTGTTGAAAATGAAGCAGCGATTACAATGAATGAGGTGGAAACAGCAATGTAGCAAGCACAAGAAGATGCAATACAGTTAGGAAACTTGGAAGAGCAACTTAATGTTGAACAGAAACAAATATATCAGCAAGTGAAAGAGCAGATTGACCATGGATTACTTCATGAAAAGAGAGTGTGCTCATGTACATCATTTCAACCTATCCGAATGTATGTGAGTGGTCAAGCTGGAACAGGAAAGAGTTTCTTAATTAAAGTAATTACAAGTTATCTGCAAAAAAACAACTGAGTCGCATTTGTCTTGTGTTGTCACTGCTCCAACTGGGTTGGCAGCACATAACATTAAAGGAATTACTTTACATCGTTTACTAATGCTGCCAGTAGAGCATAAGAACAAATTGGAATACCACAAGCTATCTGGAGAAGCTTGTTGTGAAGTTTCAAGAGTGCTGAAGAAAATTAAACTTCTCATTATTGATGAGGTGAGCATGGTTTCAAACTTGATGCTTGCCTTTGTGCATTTAAGAATGCAGCAAATTCTTAAAACAGAGTATGACGTGTTATTTGGAGGAAAACACGTCATAGTTTTTGGAGATCTACTGCAACTGACACCGGTAAAAGGACAACTGGTATTTAAAACACTTGCCCATGAAGATACCAGAAAGTCTCTTGGCAGTGTTGGTAATGTCAACATTTGGAGTAATTTTGAATACAAAGAACTGAAAACAAATATGCGACAGGCAAATGATGCTGAATATGGAAGTATTCTTCAAGATATAAGAATTGGAATTCTTTTAAAAAAAGGGAAAGAAGTTTTGGAGAGTCGATTACTTTGCAATGTCTTTCCAATTGACTATGCAGTTCCTGCAAAAGTGTACGTGGAAATTGCTAAAAATAAGTCAGTGATTTGCTTAATGCCGACACTGTGTGAGTGTTCAATATTCAACGAAGAATTATTAAAATTGGAAAATGAAGAAATTGTAAAAATGGAAGACATCGTTAAAATACTACATGAAGGAATCACTATTATTTTGACGGGTAAATTGAGATCAAAACTAGATTGTTTAGAAAAAAAAATATCTAAAACTGCTGGTTTGGAAAAGACACTGTATGCGTGTGTAAACTGTCGGGTAATTTTAAGGCATAATTTGGATGTAGAGAAAGGTTTAGTTAATGGTGCAATGGGCAAAGTGGTGGATTTTGTGAATTATCAGAGAAAAGAAGGAATTGAATTTAAAAAAATTAAATTTGATCAGATTGATGAAGTTAAAGAAATTGGTCGTTGTTCAGTTCGTTTTTTGCTTGTTAAAGATGTATATGTCCGTAGGAAACAATTTCCATTTTCTCTGGCATATGCAGTGACTATTCATAAATCTCAAGGATTAAGTGTAGACAGTGCATTGGTGAACATTGGATCTACTGTATTTAAAGAGGGTATGGCATATGTTGCTTTGTCGCGAGTCAGAACATTATCTGGTTTGTTTTTGATTGATTTTGATGAGACAAAGGTTACTGCAGATGCAAACTGTGTAAAAGAGTATAATAGGTTAAGAAGGGTGTATGCTCCAAATTTAGGTCAATATCCTGTATTTGAAAAGCGTATGGTTGGTCGAAAAAGAAGGTTAGAAAATATCTGTTCTGAAGGTATCAAGAAAAGAAAAGAACAAGATAATGTTGTGATTGCAGGTAAAAAGAAATTGGACACTGTCGAAGAGATTGTTGGTTATCAGTTTGAAAATAGTTCTGGTGTCAACTGCTATGCTAATGTAGTGGTCAATGTTGTTTTTTATCTGGAAGGTTTGCAAGCACAAATTATGCAGAATCGGGAAAAAAGATTTTGTTCTCTGTTGCATTATGTTTATGAAAAATTGACAACAGATAGAAGTAATATACAATCTGTTTCAGATGTTCATAGTCTTTTGGATGTGTGTTCTGGTTCTACACAATTTACACAAAATATCCAACAAGATGCTCAGGAATTTCTAATGTATATGCTTTCCATTTTAGAAAATGAAGGTGTAGAAATAGAAAATATTTTCGGCCTTTCTTACAAATGGGAACATTTTTGTGAAAATTGCATGTTATCATGTAGCACCAATGTAGACACTGAGAGCTTTCTGTATTTAACATTACCAGACTGTAAATCAGTGTCTTTCAATAAATTAGTGAAAGGTGCAATTCAAAACATGGAGTGTAGCCAATATAAATCAGAAATGTTATCCACATTATTCTTAACAAAATATGGAAAATACATAATTTTAATGATGCAACGTTGTACAGCTGACGGAAGAAAATTGGATACTTCAATAAAGCAATTTGTAGCAGCACAACTATCAATATCAGGAAGGACATTTGTAGCAATTGCAATAATTTTCCATGATGGTCCTTCCACCACATCTGGACATTACACTGCCTTTCTAAAATGTGACAAAGGCTGGACACTTTGCAATGATGCCCAGTTGGTTTTCAAACAACGTTTGCCTAGTGAATTACCAAATTCCTACCTAATATTTTTAAAGCCAAAGTTTTAGGAAGATAATTCACTCTCTGAGGAATTTATTATTATAATTTAATAGGACTACCATTGGACAATTTACATAAAGAAGGAGTGTAAAAATACCATTTGGCCTCAAGGAAAGGTATATTTTTGAATTATGGACTTTTTGGTGGTCATTCATTCGGTGATTATTTTAATGCGGCAACATTTACAGTTTTTATAAGTTAAAGTTATAACATTTTGTAATCTGTAAGCATTTCATATATGTGTGATTTGTATTTTCTGGTATTTTACTAAGAATAGTATGGTGCCGATTCCGATCCTGGAGAAATTTTCCCCGTACGAATCGTATCCGGATTTTTTTCCGTACGAATCGTACAAGTACCGTACAAACTGGCAAGTACGATTCGTATGGGAAAAAATACATACGAATCGCATTGGGAAAATTCCCCGACACGTCCTCGGGTCGGGAAAAGTGTCCGACACATCCCCGGACGATTTTCCGTACGAATCGTAAAACTGAAGTCCGAGCGCGCAAGTACGATCCGTCCCGTGCGTCCGATTGTACAACCGTATGGAAAAAACACCGTACGGAGCGAACTTCTATAGCAACCATGGAGACATGTGCCCGCATACGCGCCGTCCCCCCCAGCCCCCGTATGTACGCGCCGTCCCCCCACCCGTGTATGTACACCCGTGTATGTACGAGACGTACCCCCACCCATGTATGTACGGTGCGGACCCCCCATAAAATGACTATGTCGTTTAAAATAATAAATCATGAAATTGCCCATAAAATAAAGTAATTACATCAGCAAAGGAAAGGTTAGAAATCGTCACAGAGTAACACATGTGACTTTTAAAAAGCCCACTTGTGGGCTCTAAAATAGTAAAAATCGTACGTGATGCAGAATGAAATTGGCCGCATTATAATAAAATCTAACCAAGGCTGGTTTCCTATTATAATTAGCGGAAATCGGAGCTCCGATTTAGAGAGTTATAATGAGTGTTCAGGTTGAATAAAATAACCAGGTTCTAGTTGAAACAGCAAAGTAAAAACTGACTCCTTCCGCTCGGCAAAAGCCGATCACGAAAATGATAAGTATAATATATTAAGGCAGAACGAATGTACTTCATTGACAAATGGATACGACAATTCATGTATACGACAATTCATGTTAAGAAAATATGTACAAAATTGGGGACATGCCAATGTTACGTTTCGAAATAATATGTTAACATCATAAATGGTTTGTGGACCACAAAGACCAGAAGTCTGTGTTAACAAATGGGTGACATCAGCAATCACATGTTTGGCATCAGATGTTCTTATAGGGTGATTCAAATGCACAATATTAACCGTGATCAAGTTATCTGTTGTTAGCGAAAACGCGTTGGTATTTCCTTGGAACTGGATGCTATTGAATAAATAAAGGAAACTGGGGTAATAAAGAAGCCTGTGAGTGCGTACTATTTGGTCTCCTGAGAAGGAAACTGTTGGTGAATATATATATATATATATTCACTGAAAAAAACATAGGTTTCACACATGTTATAGTTAGATGGACATTTTACTGATAAAAAACCAATGAAATTCCCCCGTTATAGTTACTGCAGGCAACTATAACTCACGCGACCGCAATCCTCTGCTGATGCTAATACTGTATTTAGACACTTATTTGCCCATGTCTTCTTCCATTAAATTTTAGCTTTACATATATTACAAATATTTTTTTTTCATAAAGACACATATGTCATCAGCAGAAGATTGCGGTCGCGTGAGTTATAGTTGCCTGCAGTAACTATAACGGGGGAATTTCATTGGTTTTTTATCAGTAAAATGTCCAGCTAACTATAACATGTGTGAAACCTATGGTTTTTTCAGTGAATTTGCAAGGTTTTTTAAATGCTAAGTTACTTTACGCCATTCGTGGCGTGCGCGCCCAGTTAACGCAGTTCGTTCCGTGCGCGCACGGTGCGCTTCGCACACCGCGCGCCCACTTTACGCAGTTAGTGCCGTGCACGCACAGTGGTATATATATATTACCTACTGGCGGTCGCCAGTAGGTAGTTATAGTTAGGACCACGTTTCCATAGGAAATCCGCAACATTCTATTTTGACCGGGCGCCGGTCAACGAATCCTCGCGAATTTCTCAAAATAGGTGGGGCGCTACGCTCCGCTCCTACCCTGAAAGTCTCGGGGGGATCCGTCAAGCGGGGGCTGAGATAAAAGGGGGTCCCAAAACGCGTTTTTCCCATGCATTTTTCCATAGGACCTTTAGAACGAGCTACAGCCCGAACGGCTGAACAGAATTACTCAAAATTTGGCAGAGAGGTAGTCCCTAGGTCAAGGAAGTGCCTTTTGTAGGTTTGGTGTAAATCTGTTCAGTAGATTCTGAGAAAATAGCCTTTAAATCAATATATATATCTGAGCCCGCTTACGGTACGCTTACCGTACGCTTACGGTAAGCGTACGGTGGCGTGCGCGAGCGCGATTCTGATTGGCTCTTAGATCTTAGTAAACATTCGAATCGGCCGAAACCAGGAAGCGGCGGCCGCCATTTTCTGTGTTTCACTCTGAAAAAAAAGAGTGAAAACAAGAAAAGGGGGCAATGAGGAGAGTTACAGACCCCCTTACATTTGTGAGGGGGTCAAAGAAGGACTGTAAAGTACAAAACAAACATTTATTGATTTTTAAAAAAAATCACGGGGTACGCGTACGGTAAGCTTACGGTAAGCGTACGGAAGAAACATGGCGTGCGCGAAGGAGATTCTGATTGGCCCATAGATCTTAGTAAACATTCGAATCGGCCGAAACCAGGAAGCGGCGGCCGCCATTTTGTGTGTTTCACTCAGAAAAAAAACAGAGAAAACAAGGAAAGGGAGCAATGAGGAGAGTTACAGACCCCCTAACATTTGTAAGGGGGTCAAAGAAGGACAGAAAAGTACAAAAAAAACATTTATTGATTTTAAAAAAAATCACAGGGTACGCGTACGGTAAGCTTACGGTAAGCGTACGGTAAAAAAAATAAAAATAAATAAATGAAAAGCAGATTTAAGAGTTTAGAAATTAGGGAGCTCTAAAAAGAGCTGTTGTGTTTATGAAGTCATTTTTTTAGTGGTACCTACAAGTAAGTACCGATGCAGAGTCTAAGGTTCAAGAGGAAGACTCTGTTCCCTTCATCATTGAAGTGCACACCATCTCCTCTATAAATGTCTTGCATGTCATAACGCAAGTTGTTGTGGTAAATGGCACCCATACCATAGTCACGGAGGAAAGCAGAAACAGATTTGTTGACGTGCTTTCTTGCTTTGTCAATCTGCGGACAGAAATGATTGGACCAGTTCCATTTTTGCCTTTGGCATATGTTGGAAAACACAAAGGCAGTTTTAGGGAAAAGTGTAAACAGTTGTGCAAAGGTGTCCTTCATAAGCATTTCCAGACCTACCCCAGTCAAAGTGCCTAGGTCATTGCCACCACAGTGCACTATTATGAGGTCAGGGTGTTGGATTTGAATGAAGGATTTCACCAATGGCATCAATTGGTGCCACTTTAACCCTCTCTGACCAATCCATTTAATGTCTACATTTGGCAAAGCAAGGTCTCTCACCATACCTGTTTTCTCTGCAAACTTTTCACTCCAGAAGACATAGCTGTGCCCTACAATCCACACTGTGAACATCTTCAAAGGAGAACTGGATGCACTCAGGAGGTGTCTTTCAGTAGAATGGCAATATGAAAAGAAAGACAGTTTGGAAATGGAGGCATACATATTTTTTTCAAAACAAAAAGAACTGATTGGCTGTTTCATACCATTCTAGAAAAAAAACTAGGCTGTATGTGTAAATTAATAGAAGCATGTTTTGTATTGGTACAAAAAAATGTGTAACCAAAGAACAGTACTATGGATTTGCTGTAAGGTTTGAAAAGTCAAGCACTCTTGCTCTGTGGAATTGAAACATTGTGTGTCGAACTTCTGACCTAACTCTACACAGCAGTGTTCCATGAGCTGTTGCTATGGTAGCAGGCAGAAGTCAAGTTGGGGGAAGGGTACTAGGCAGAAGTCAAGTTGGGGGAAGGGTACTTTTGGAAAAGGGTTGGTTTTCAACCAATAGAAATGTGTGATTACATTTGAAAAAAAGGGGGAAGCACTGAGATTTGAAACTTACATGTATATGTGTGGAAAAATAGAGGGAAAGTTTGCCATTATCTGGTTCTGCTGAGAGGAGAGAGGTGAACACAACAGAGATCCTGGCTCTGATAATCTGCTGTTTGAGTGTCACATTTCTTTCACAACTAACTAATTTTAAAGGTGAGTTTACAGTTTGAGAGGGGATGTATGTGGTAACTTAAGAAATGAATAATAGAAATGGGAATTGTTTTTGTTGTAGTTACACATGGTGGTTTCATAATGTGTCAGTCTGTAAAAGTGATTTACACTTGCCCCGAAAAAAAAAAGAGCAGTAAGTGTGCTTTCAAATTGGCAAAGAAATTTCGTTTTGGGACTAATGTGAAAACATGACTCTGTGTGCATAGAAGAATTATAGGCAGAGATTTATTGCGTCTTGTTCTGGTGATTTCACAGTTGCATTAGATGGAAAGGGGGAGCGAATTTTTGGGGGAAGAAGCAGAGTCTTAGCACACACCCATGTGCTTGCCATGTATAGTCATGCACAGTATTTAGAAGCGAGTGGGGTTTTCAGGTTTAAGTCTGTAATGCAAATACATTCAGCATCACTAAGGCTGGTTGCCCTTGCTGGAGTGTAGGCAGTCACAGAGAATACACATGGTGGTGGTCTGAAAAAACAGCTTGGACATGTGCATTTAAATAAATCAAAAAAAGTGGTTTTATAATGTGTCAGTCTGTAAAAGTGATTTCCAATTGTAAAAAGTGATTTTCACTTGGCCCGAAAAAAAAAGAGCAGTAAGTGTGCTTTCAAAATGGCAAAGAAATTTCGTTTTGGGACTAATGTGAAAACATGACTCTGTGTGCATAGAGGAATTATAGGCAGAGATTTATTGCGTCTTGCTCTGGTGATTTCACAGTTGCATTAGATGGAAAGGGGGGCGAATTTTTGGGGGAAGAAGCAGAGTCTTAGCACACACCCATGTGCTTGCCATGTATAGTCATGCACAGTATTTAGAAGCGAGTGGGATTTTCAGGTTTAAGTCTGTAATGCAAATACATTCAGCATCACTAAGGCTGGTTGCCCTTGCTGGAGTGTAGGCAGTCACAGAGAATACACATGGTGGTGGTCTGAAAAAACAGCTTGGACATGTGCAATTAAATAAATTAAAAAAAAAGGTTTCATACTGTGTCAGTCTGTAAAAGTGATTTCCAATTGTAAAAAGTGATTTTCACTTGGCCCGAAAAAAAAAGAGCAGTAAGTGTGCTTTCAAAATGGCAAAGAAATTTCGTTTTGGGACTAATGTGAAAACATGACTCTGTGTGCATAGAGGAATTATAGGCAGAGATTTATTGCGTCTTGCTCTGGTGATTTCACAGTTGCATTAGATGGAAAGGGGGGCGAATTTTTGGGGGAAGAAGCAGAGTCTTAGCACACACCCATGTGCTTGCCATGTATAGTCATGCACAGTATTTAGAAGCGAGTGGGGTTTTCAGGTTTAAGTCTGTAATGCAAATACATTCAGCATCACTAAGGCTGGTTGCCCTTGCTGGAGTGTAGGCAGTCACAGAGAATACACATGGTGGTGGTCTGAAAAAACAGCTTGGACATGTGCATTTAAATAAATCAAAAAAAGTGGTTTTATAATGTGTCAGTCTGTAAAAGTGATTTCCAATTGTAAAAAGTGATTTTCACTTGGCCCGAAAAAAAAAGAGCAGTAAGTGTGCTTTCAAAATGGCAAAGAAATTTCGTTTTGGGACTAATGTGAAAACATGACTCTGTGTGCATAGAGGAATTATAGGCAGAGATTTATTGCGTCTTGCTCTGGTGATTTCACAGTTGCATTAGATGGAAAGGGGGGCGAATTTTTGGGGGAAGAAGCAGAGTCTTAGCACACACCCATGTGCTTGCCATGTATAGTCATGCACAGTATTTAGAAGCGAGTGGGGTTTTCAGGTTTAAGTCTGTAATGCAAATACATTCAGCATCACTAAGGCTGGTTGCCCTTGCTGGAGTGTAGGCAGTCACAGAGAATACACATGGTGGTGGTCTGAAAAAACAGCTTGGACATGTGCAATTAAATAAATTAAAAAAAAAGGTTTCATAATGTGTCAGTCTGTAAAAGTGATTTTCACTTGCCCCGAAAAAAAAAAGAGCAGTAAGTGTGCTTTAAAAATGGCAAAGAAATTTCGTTTTGGGATTAATGTGAAAACATGACTCTGTGTGCATAGAGGAATTATAGGCAGAGATTTATTGCGTCTTGCTCTGGTGATTTCACAGTTGCATTAGATGGAAAGGGGGAGTGAATTTTTGGGGGAAGAAGCAGAGTCTTAGCACACACCCAGCTGCTTGCCATGTATAATCATGCACAGTATTTACAAGCGAGTGGGGTTTTCAGGTTTAAGTCTGTAATGCAAATACATTCAGCATCACTAAGGCTGGTTGCCCTTGCTGGAGTGTAGGCAGTCACCGCGAATACACATGGTGGTGGTCTGAAAAAAACAGCTTGGACAAGTGCAATTAAATAAATTAAAAAAAAAGGTTTCATAATGTGTCAGTCTGTAAAAGTGATTTTCACTTGCCCCGAAAAAAAAAAGAGCAGTAAGTGTGCTTTAAAAATGGCAAAGAAATTTCGTTTTGGGACTAATGTGAAAACATGACTCTGTGTGCATAGAGGAATTATAGGCAGAGATTTATTGCGTCTTGCTCTGGTGATTTCACAGTTGCATTAGATGGAAAGGGGGAGTGAATTTTTGGGGGAAGAAGCAGAGTCTTAGCACACACCCATGTGCTTGCCGTGTATAGTCATGCACAGTATTTAGAAGCGAGTGGGGTTTTCAGGTTTCAGTCTGTAATGCAAATACATTGAGCTTCACTAAGGCTGGTTGCCCTTGCTGGAGTGTAGCACTCTGGACATGGGCTTTTTAAAAAATCTGAAAAGTGGTTTCATAATGTGACAGTTTGTAAAAGAGATTTTCACTTGCCCAAAAAAAAGAGCAGTTTGTGTGCATTCAAATTGGCAAAGAAATTTTGTTTTGTGACTATTGTGAAAAGAAATGTAGTAATATATTTAAATACAATAAAGGATTTTTTTTTAGTTTTTTTCAGGTATTGCTGAAGAACAGTGAACAAAATTTAAGATGCCTACAAAATCTCGAGTTCAAAAAACGCTAAAAAAAAAACTATATTTGAAGACAACTGGAGGACCAAAGTTAGTAGAAGATGCTCATGTTGGGAAAAAGAAAAAATCTTCTGGTAAGCAGAAAAAACAATTTGTTAAAAAAATATTCAAAACAAAGAAAAATGTACAAAATGTCTGTCCTGGGAAGAATGTAACAAAACGAAGAGAACAGCAAAAAATTGAGAATTTAGTTAATGCAAATATACCTTCTGCAACTGAAAAGTTTTACATAAACAGAAAAACAGCGTTTAAAGAGATACGTAGAAAAATGTTTCAGAGAAGAGTTATGTCCAATTTGATAAAGGATGTGAAGAAATATAAGCAAAAGGCAAAATATTACAAGAGAAAAAAAGAAATTGAAGCCATTGCAGCAAAAGCATTAGAATTAAAAAGGAAACTATTCATATTAATTTTGAATAGGATGCGTACATTAGATAAAATGGTTAATGTACTGAAATCACAAAGCAAAAGCAAAAGAGTAGTGAACAGAACAAACTTTTGTAAAGTGTTTTTAGGAAAGTGGATGCATAGTTCAAGTAGTGAACCTTTTTTTAATGAAGAGAGCTATTTTCAAAGTAATAGTTTGCTGCATGCAGTTGACACCAGAGGTCGTTCATATGAAGTAAAAAATGGTTGCATAATGGAGAAGGAGATAATGGTTCCAAGAGATGAGGTACAAGTGATGGCAGATGAGGCAATGGGGAGACGTCCTAAAGCCCCAGTGTACACTTGGAATTGTAGTAGTATTTGCACTGTGCGTCAGGAATCTATTGACAGATTTCGAGAGTTTCTAAGAGAATATAGTAAAAAAAGTGTAAAACAGAAGATTAAGGTGCTTCAAAGTCTGGATCCATGCAGAGTGAGAGAGAATACTGGTTTGCAGGGTCATTCTCTGGCTTGTCTATCTAGAAAAGTGTGCAATAGTGTTTTCCATCATTTTAGGATGCTGGCTGTTCATCATACTGAAATGAGAAAGTTTGTGAGACGGTTGTATTTTGCCAAAAGTCCAGCAATAAAGTTAAATGAATTGAATAGGGTTCTGTTCCGAGGAACGGTATCAGATGTAGAGAAGGTTGTTGATGAAATTCAGTTTTGTTACTTTGGTCCTGAACAAAACAGTGCAGAGAAGGACACAGTAAATGAGGAAGAAGTGGAAGAGAATGTAGAACCTTCTGTAACTAAGACATTTAATGATCACATAACAAAATTTGCAATAGTCTCTAATGAAAGACCAAATGTTACTTGTATTTGTTGCCGCAGAACTCATTATAGAAAACAAACTAGGAATGTTGATCTCTACAGAAAGAGTGAAAATGAAGATAATTATAAGTGTATGGATTTTGCCACATATATATTTCTTGAAAATTGTTTTGAATTGGGTGAAGATCAGCGTATTTGTAAATACTGTTACAACAAGTTAGAGGAAAATAGAATGCCGACCAGAGCTGTACATAATAATTTAGAATTGGATGCTATTCCTGCTGAACTTTCTGAATTAAATACATATGAGTCTATACTCATTCAATGTGTTCATCCGTTCCAGACCATAGTACGTATGGAGCCCAAAACTGGTAAATTACCTCCTTCAGATTTACTGAGAGGTTTAAAAGGTAGAGTGGTGTATTTGCCCTTGGATTTGAAAAAAAATATGGAAACTATTGATGCGGATACTTTGGAAACTGAACCATTAATTATTCTGGTTAATGGTGTACCTACAAAGAATAAGAAGATTTGGCAGGAGCTGGTAGATGTGCGGAAAGTACAAAGAGCAAATTTGTATTTGAAAAAAAATAACAAATGGTATGAATCAATTTATATAGAAGAAGAAGAAGAAGACGAAGATTTTCAAGAAGACACAGAAACACCAACTGGACAAATTGAAAAAGTGGACAAGACAAAGGAAGAAGAAATTTATGAACATTTTAGCATACATCCTCTTCATTCGAAAGAAGTTATGGGAGACAATATTGATCTCTTTCAGATGAAGAAAGCAAAAGGAACTCCCGTGAGTGTATGGGAGGAGAGCTTGGAAGCTCGATGTTTTCCCCAGCTGTTTCCTACGGGAAAAGGAGGACGATACGATGAACGTCCAGAACAGATTCCAGCTTCAGAGTATCGGACTACAAGACTATATGCTGAAGATCCCAGATTTCGACAAAGTATTCCTTATTTGTTCCATCTTTTATTTGAAAGCGACTTGTCTGCACTGTCTTATGCAGTAAATCACATTTTAAAAAGTGGAGTACATTTACAAAATGTGTCTGCTAAGGATTTTATGGAGAAAGTGCAGCACCGAGATGATCATTTGGAAACACAACTGATCAATCTGATGGCTTGTCAGCGTGGGACAAATGAATATTGGTACCGACGCCATGGTGAACTAAAATGCATGTTACGCAATTTAGGAACACCAACATGGTTCCTTACCCTAAGCTGTGCCGAGTACGCTTGGGATGATTTACTGGATTTTCTACGAGAGGCCAATTCAAACATTAAAAACATCGAATACAAGACAGCAGGAGAACTGTGCTCATTGGATCCGGTTAATGTTTGCAGATATTTCAATCATAGATTTGAGGCTATGATGTCCTTCATCTGCAATAAAAAAAATCCACCCCTTGGAGAAGTAGTGGATTACTTTTGGAGAAAAGAGTACCAGGCAAGAGGTGCTCCTCATATTCATATGCTGTTGTGGATCAAGGATGCCCCAAAGTTTGGAACAGATACTGATGAAGCAGTGTTATCTTACATTGAAGAATATGCAACATGTGGTATACCAAAAAGCACAGAAGAGAACAAGTTAAAGGAGCAAGTTTTACGTTTCCAAAGTCATCGGTGTGGAAAATACTGTCGACGGAAATACAAGAGCAAAGAAAAATACTACACTAAATGTCGATTTGGATTTCCTAGACCTGTTCTTTCAAATGGAAGAGTAAACAGTTTTATGTCAGCTGTGAGACATACTATCACAAGAAAATCACCTAAGAATACCTACAACCTTAAAAGAAAAGAAGAATCAAAAAATATAAATGACTACAACCCAGTCATTTTATCCATGTGGAACGCTAACATGGATATACAGTATGTAGCTGACAATTCCATTGCTGTTGCACGATATGTAACGTCTTACATTACAAAATCAGAAAAATCAGAATTGAAGGAAATGTGGGAAGAGATTTCTCACGAGAAGACTGTCAGTAAGAAGCTGTACAGTTTCAGTTTGAAGATGTTATCGCATCGAGAAATTGGATCCTACGAATGTTCAGATAGGTTATCTTCTGCAAGTCTCTACTCGAAGTCAAGAAGAATAATTTGGGCAAGTTTAGGCCTTGCAGCAATGAGAAATCGGGTACTGAAATCTGTTGGAGAAATTGAATATTTGGCCGAGAATGACCCAGAAAGTACAGATATATTGAAAACAAACATGTTGGACACATATTATCCCAAGAGAAGTCATCATCTGGAGAACATGTGTCTCTATGAAGTGTTGCAGATCTACATTTATTCACGGAAAGCTGCAGAAGACATTAATAATGGAAAATATAAAGTTGTTGGTGAAGAAGGATGTTTGGTGAAGCAAACCAAAGGAAGTTTGATAAATCACCGGAAGCTGAGTTGCGACACTACCGACAAGAAAGAATTTTACTACTTGGCTCTTTTACAGTTGTTTAAACCATGGCGTACAGAGGATGAACTACTGGGAGAATTTCAAAGCTATGAGGATTCATTTAATGCTTGCAAAGACAGCATACAATGCAATACATTCACAACTTATCTGCAAATGTTAAATGAAGAAATTGAACAGGAAACTACAATTGCAGCAGAAATAGCTAGAGACAGTTCTCAGGACAGCCAAAGTTCAGGAACACACAGTCAAGATCCCCTAGGACAACCAATCGTTGAAAATGAAGCATCAATAGCCATGAATGAAGTGGAAACAGCTATGAATCAAGCTCAAGAAGAATTTATAGACTTAGAAAATTTGGAAAGACAACTGAATCAAGAGCAGCAACAAATTTATGAAGAGATCAAAAACAAAATTGATCACGGATTTCTACATGTAAAAAAAGAGTGCTCATGCACATCATTTCATCCAATCAGGATGTATGTAAGCGGACAAGCTGGCACTGGAAAAAGTTTCCTAATTAAAGTCATCAGAAGCTACCTAAAGCAAAAAACGGATTCTACTTTGTCTTGTGTGGTTACTGCTCCAACTGGGTTAGCAGCATATAACATAAAAGGAATCACCTTACATCGTTTGCTAATGTTACCAGTGGAGCATGAGAACAAAATACAATTCAACAAGCTAACTGGAGAAGCATCCTTGGAAGTTTCACGAGTATTGAAGAAGATGCAAGTTCTCATTATTGATGAGGTGAGCATGGTATCAAACTTAATGCTTGCCTTTGTGCATTTAAGAATGCAGCAAATTTTGAAGACAGACTATGACGTGTTATTTGGTGGAAAACACGTCATAGTTTTTGGAGATCTTTTGCAACTTACTCCAGTTAAAGGACAACCAGTGTTTAATACTGTGACACATGAAGACACGAAGAAGTCATTGGGAAGCATCGGTAATACAAATATTTGGTCCTTCTTTGAGTACAAGGAACTTACAACTAATATGAGGCAAGCAAACGATGAAGAATATGGAAGTATTCTGAAAGATATCAGGATTGGACTACTCACAGAAGCTGGCAAAAAAGCATTACAGACTCGGCTGCTACATAATTTATTTCCAAAGGAAGAAATAGTTGCAGAGAAGATATACAAGAACATTGCAGAAAACAAAAGTGTCATCTGCTTAATGCCTACTCTACGTGAATGCTCAATATTCAATGAGGAGCTTTTGAAATTGGAAAAGGAAGAGATCAGGAAATTGGAAGCAGTGGACAAAATTGAGGATGGAAGAATTACTGTCACAGTAACAGGCAAACTGAAAAATAAATTGGACTCACTAGAGAAGAACATCTCCAAAACAGCTGGATTAGAAAAAAATCTATATGTTTGCATGAACTGTAGAGTGTTTTTAAGGAGAAATTTGGATGTTGAGAAAGGTTTAGTTAATGGAGCGATGGGAAGAGTTGTGGGTTTTATTAATTATCAGAAAAAAGAAGGAATTGAATGTTTAAAAATAAAATTTGATCAGATAGATGAAGTTAAAGATATTTGTCGTTGTACAGTTCGTTTTATGCTTGTGAAAGACTTATATGTACGTAGGAAGCAGTTTCCGTTTTCTCTAGCATATGCTGTAACTATTCACAAGTCTCAAGGATTGACTGTAGATTGTGCATTTGTGAACATTGGTTCAACTGTGTTCAAAGAAGGTATGGCATATGTTGCTTTGTCACGAGTGAAAACATTATCAGGTTTATTCATGATAGACTTTGATGACTCAAAAGTTAGTGCTGATACAAATTGTGTAAAGGAGTATAATAGATTAAGAAGAAGCTATGCTCCTCATTTAGGTCAGTATCCTGTGTTGGAGAAACGTGTAGTTTCTCGTAAAAGGAAAAATGAGAATATCTGTAGTGAAGATGTAGAGAAGAGGAAAAAAAAGAGGAGTGATGTAATTGCAAGCAAAAAGAAAAAGGAAAATGAAGAACAGGTTGTAGGATGTCATTTTGAAAATAGCTCTGGTGTCAACTGCTACGCAAATGTAGTGCTGAATGTTGCATTTTATCTGGAAAGTTTGCAAGAGCAGATAATAGTAAATCAGGGAAAAAGATTCTGTTCAGAGCTGAGTCTCCTTTTTCAAAAGCTGAGTAAAGATAAAACTCAAATAGAAAGTGCTACTGACATTAGAAAACTTTTAGATGTATGTTCAGGACGAACACAGTTTTCTCAAAATGAACAGCAAGATGCACATGAATTTTTGATGTATTTTCTTCAGGTAGTGGAAGAAGAAGGAGTTCCCATTGACATTTTTTTTGGTCTCTCTTATAAATGGGAACATAGTTGTGATAATTGTTATAATATAAGTGGCTCTATTGTTGATATTTAAGGTTTATTTATTTGACATTGCCAGAGAGTAAAACAGTCACTTTTGCAAAATTAGTTAAAGATGCTAATCATAGCATGAAATGTGGTGAGTGTAATTCTGACATGTTTTCAACATTAATTTTAAAGGAATACGGACAGTATGTAATTTTAATGATGCAACGATGTAGAGCTGATGGTTCAAAATTGGATACTTTAATAAAGAAGTTTACAGGACAGCAATTATCAATTTCAGGAAAAACTTTTGTAACTGTTGCAATAATTTTCCATGATGGACCTACTGTTACTTCTGGACATTACACAGTTTATCTAAAATGTGAAAAAGGCTGGACACTGTGTAATGATTCCCAATTGATTTTCAAACAACGTTTGCCTTTTGATTTAGCAAATTCCTATCTAATCTTCCTGAAACCTAAATTTTAGAGAGACTTGGCAAGATCTGGACAAAATAATTTTACCATTTTACTGGATTACCATTGCAATTTTGTAAAAAAAAGATTTTTAAAATTATCATTTGGCCTAATGGAAAGATAACCAATTGTAATGTGGACTTTTTTAATTTTTAATGCAATTTTGAAAAACCAATAATTTAGAGATTATCGGTAACTTCTGCACATTTTAAATTTTGGAATGTTATTGGACTGCCATTGGAAATTTTTTCAAAAATGATTTAAAAAATTACTATTTGGCCATGTGGAAAAGTAACCAATTCTATTGTGGACTAAATAAATTATTCAAAAAATTTTCGTGAACCAAAATGTTACAGAGAATCGGTGAGATCTGGACAAATTAAACTTTAGAATTTTATTGGATTTCCGTTGGAAATTTATTCCAAAAAAAAAAAAAAAATTACTATTTGGCCTAAAGGAAATGAAATCAGATGTATTTTGGAGTAATTTGAGATATAATATTGTGATTATAGTTCTGAAACAAACATATCAGACGGTATTTTAAAGAAATAAGTATTGGTATTAGATGATATTTTTTTACAATATTATGCATTTCTATAATGTTAAGTTTAAGTAAAAAAAGAATCAGGGCTTTTTTAATACAATCTTTGTGATTGGTATTTTTTTTTGCCCGCTGTAAAATGATGAATGCAATTGCTTTCACAATTTATAATGAAATGCAATATATTCTGAAAACAGCAAAAATAAGGCAAAAAGATTTTTGGGTAAAAAATGTAAATATGTGTACTGTATTATAAAATGTTTAAAAAATATTAATACTTTTTTCTTTTTTTCCAGATAGATATAGAAAATTTTCGAAAACTACAAACATTTTTAAAACTATTTTTAAAAAAAAGAAATGAATAAATATTTTTTCAGTGAGTATGGTAAGTCAATAATAATAATTGTAGTCTCTCAAGGACAATGTAATGTGATAAATGATTTTTAGTGTTTTTTTTAAAAAATAAAAAAAAAGTACGCGCACCGTACGCGTACGGTAAAAAAAAATAAAAAAAAGTTTTTAAAAACATATGTAAAAAAAAGATGAAAGATAAGGTTGGCTCTTAAAAGAACCGTTGTGTTCATGCAGGGACAGAGGAAAGGAAGCATGGGAAAATTATTCAAAGCGACAAATGTGCTGATCTATTTTGTTGTTCACTAGGGAAACACTGGTCTCCCTATGGCAAATTAGATCTTTACAAAATGTGCAATGAATATCAACCTTCCGAAATCGAGGGTTCATTTCCAGAGGGCCAGCAAAAGGAGATTCTCCCCCCACAGATGAAGGGCTCACCTGACCTGCAGAAGAAGGAGTAAGCCCTGCAGATGATGGTCCAGGCTGAGCTGCTGTGGATGTACTGGCTCGTCTTTCTGAAGAGTTACCTCCAAAAAGATGACCATGTGTCCTTCTGTGTACATCCTGGAGGTGTCTCTTCATGGTGTGATTCCCAAAGGAATACTTCCTGTTAGGATTACCTCTAGAAAGTACACGCTTACACAGCTTACAAGTCACTAAGGGAGCATTTACCTTTTGCTGGCCTTCAGGAAAAGTAAAATAATCCCATACATAAGAGGGCTTTTGTTTCCTCGATCTCTGCCTCAAGACAGTGCTGCTAGTGCTAGCCTCACTCTCAGAAGAGCTCTGCTGTTCTGCCATCGTATCCCAAAGACAAACCAGCTCCTTCTCCCAAGGGATCACAAGCAGAAATGAGGGGAATGGGTGTGGTGTAGGAGAGTTCTAGAACTGAAAGTAGTTTCAACCAATCAAAAGTTGTGTTTCAAGATCACATGACCTACCGTACGCTTACGGTACGCTTACGGTACGCTTACGGCAAAAAGTACGCGTGCGCGTAAAAAAGACACGCGCTTGCGCGCATGCGCATAACAGTCACTCCCCGGCACTTCTGCGTAACGTGCGCGTGTGGCGTAAGCGCGCACGCGTCCCACGCGCAGTACGCGCGGCTACGCAAAGTGAGTAACTGTACGCAAGCAGCGTAGATAGATTACGGACGTTGCGTAAACCGTACGCTTACCGTGAGCTTACGGTACGCGTACTAAAAAAAAATTTAAAAAAAAAAAAACTGGAAATAAATTTTACATGTTTATTTTAAAAAATATATTAAAAAAAAAATTTAAGGATTTTAAAAATTTAAGCATAGTCTTTATAAAAGGTAAGAAAATTAAATTAAAAATATGTTTGAAAAAATTGAAGAATAAAAAAAAAATTAGCATTTAAAAAACCTTGCAAATTCACTGAAAAAACCATGGGTTTCACACACGTTATAGTTAGGAATTAGCATTTAAAAAACCTTTGAAATTCAGTGAAAAAACCATAGGTTTCACACACGTTATAGTTAGGAATTAGCATTTAAAAAACCTTAGAAATTCAGTGAAAAAACCATAGGTTTCACACATGTTATAGTTAGCTGGACATTTTACTCGTAAAAAACCAATGAAATTGCCCCGTTATAGTTAGTTCAGCTAACTATAACTCGCGCGCCCGCAATGCACTGCTGATGACGTCACATATTACATCACTCATGACATGGTCAGTGACATCACTCATGACATCACTGATGACATCACTGATGACATCACTGATGACATCATCCTTGTGATAGAGTGGCAGACCTCCTCTCACCCTAATATAACCTTTGATACACACATTCAAAAATAGAGACTAAAATTTTCAAAACAATGGACATACCAATACCAGTTACAACAACCTCTTCAGTAATTCTAAGATCCACATACACATCCACTCATTCACCAACAGTCCTATACAGTCACTCATACATGTACTCACTCATTATATGTACTCATACACCTATACATCCTGTTACACAATGCCACTCATCCATAGAGTTACTCACACACATAGTCACTCGTGCAAATAAAGAATCAAACATACATTTACTTGCATATACAGTTATACACACACCACCACACTTACTTCTACGGAAACTTACACATACTTAGTCTTTTAAACAATCACTTATAGAAACACATACTTATTCATACAGGAACTCTTTCAATCTCTCACTCTCACATATACTCACATATATACACCAATAGTCACATATACTAGTTTAAAACATATGTAGTTACTCATAAAGACACTATTGAGACAGTCATTCACTCACTAACACACCCATACACACACTCATCCACCCATACAGTCCTGCACACATGCTGTGTTCAACACATACAAACAGTGAGTCACTCATTCATGCACCTATGCACTACGTAATACCCCCCACCGAACCATGCAGACACTCAGACTGATACTCAAAAAACCAACTAATAACCTATATAGACACCCATGTAGCTACTCACCAACCCATGCAGCCACTTATACACAAAGTGAGAGACTGATACAGATATATACATATTTAAACATTACTCACTAAAACATGTATTCACTATGATACACTTAATCAGTCACTTAAACAATCAATTTTTCAAAAACAAATCATCCATTTAGACACTTATATACCCATTTATTCTTCCATCGACCTTGAGATATACATATATAAAACATATTTAATTTTCAGAAAAACACACATTCACTGGATGATGTCATCAGTGATGTCATCAGTGATGTCATCAGTGATGTCATGAGTGATGTCACTGATCATGTCATGAGTGATGTAATATGTGACGTCATCAGCAGTGCATTGCGGGCGCGCGAGTTATAGTTAGCTGAACTAACTATAACGGGGCAATTTCATTGGTTTTTTACGAGTAAAATGTCCAGCTAACTATAACATGTGTGAAACCTATGGTTTTTTCACTGAATATATATATATATATGTATATATATATATATATATATTAAAGAATCCGCAACACCTCTGCCTTAATTAGCCACACACAGACACGGACCACATTCCTGGTGCAAACTGCATGTTTATTTCGTAGATGCCTACGCCATTACGCGTTTCAACTCCTCAGAGTCTTGGTCACATGGCAACGTTCTTTACATCTTTTGCATATTTAAAGTGACATTGTGCTTGGTGATAGGTACATCATTTGCACGTGATCATAGGCATAGAGGAAACATTTAAAATATAAATACACATACATCTGTATTATGACTTTGATTGTTAATCGATAACAATATTATGCATGACTGCAATTTTTATCGTTTTGAAAATCATACCGTCATTAATTCCAATATGTAAATAAATTGCGAATGCTTTCCTCCGTATCACAGCAGTTTTATGCTTTTTTTAGCCCCAACTTGACTAACTAGAAATTGTATCACAGCTTGCAAATTTCAATTTCTGTTTACGTCTCAATGATTTGAGTTATTTATTTTATAATTATGATCACATGTTGTCGTTTTTGTTGTTTGCTTAAATACGGTAGGGACTAATGTATCACCTTTGTAAAGAGAACTATTGATTCATAATACTTGAATAATTTCTTATTGCTTATTATTTGTCTCTGACATGATATGTACTGGTGCTGTGAATTTTTAATTTTGTGCCTATTTTTCTTAATGTGCAAATTGTGCAAAATATGTGTAAAAATGTGCTAAACATTTTTTGGGGTGATATAATAATAAAAAAGTTTTTTTTTAAATAATACTGTTCATTGAGTTCCCCGTCACTCAATATATCATATCATGTAATTGCCACAGTTATTTTATATCTGTGTAATTGCTGGGATCTCCCTTATATCTACTCATGGATATCTTAATAACTGGGCCAAACTTTATTGAATTTTATAGACTTTTCACATGTTAATTGCAGTAAGATATTGGTCCTGGAAATGGAGATCTCTATTAGGTTGTCATGTGGAGCCTCTATCCTTCATATGTGGTGCAATAAATACATTAATATATAAATACATAGATAAATAAATAAATATATAAATATATATAAATATACAAAACATATATAATGTTTCTAAAAGATCATCACATAAAACCCACAACCTAATGTGCTAAAGCATGTTTATGATTTTTCTTGAGCAAATGTGCAAGTTGCATACAATTCAAATGGATGAAACTGTTATATGCAAGTATATAGGTCCTCCGTGATATTAAGAACTCCTAGGGTCTTTGAGTCCATCTCAAGGATGTATTGCGTCTCTAACCTTCTCAGTTTTGCTTCTCTGTTACCTTCACGTCTACTTGAAGGTACTGAGTCGATTAGAAAGAATTTTAATTCTTGACTCCTGGAGTTGTGATGTTCACAGAAGTGTCTAGTTACAGGATATGTATTATCGTGATTGTTTATAGCCCTGATATGTTGTAAGATCCGTTTGTGGGCTTGTAGCTTAGTACTACCGATATATTGTAACCCACAAGGACATATCAGGACATATATAACATATTCTGTCTTGCAAGTACGTAATTTTTTTATTTTGATCTCATCCTGACTGAATGGTGTTGTGTATGATGTTTTATTTACGCCCAATTGGCATGCCTTACATGTTTTGCATCTAAAAAATCCATTGTGAGATTTGAGCCAACTGCAAGTTTCAATTAATTCAGGAGTTGTTGTCACTAATCTGTCCCTCATTGATGCAGCTCTTTTGTATGTGATGGATATTCTATGTGGTAATGACTGTCCTATTACTGGGTCACTCAAAATCAGGGGCCAGTTACTTTTAATGATGTTGCGTAACTCCTTATGCTGTTTGTTGTAATCAATGATAATCCGACATTCATTTTTACTATCGCTGGTGTTACTTGTCAGTGCTGTCTGATGTCCCTTTATTTTGGGTTTTATTAAATCAGATCGGTTCATATTCATCGATTTATCTATTGCCCCTTCTATTGTTTTGCGTGAGTAACCCTTGACTAGGAATCTGTTTTTAGCCTCCTCCTGTGCTTGTTTTAAAGCCATTTCATTGCTGTTGATTGAGCACATAGCCATCATCCTTCTTTGTTGCTGCTGCTCACCAAGATAAGTACTCTCTTGATTCGCGCTTATTCAATTGTATGTTTTCCACGTCTTATGTTGATATTTCTCTCCCCTATCACATGACTGGGTCCTATTGACCCTACTATGTGATCCCTTATCTACCTTATCTACCTTATGTGTCTTTTATACCTTTTTTTGCCCTTATTCACGGGCTTATAGCGCTGTTCTCGATCTTGTGCCTCTATTTTGCGCCTTACAACGTTTTTTCGTTGTACCTTTGTATCTTACTAATACGCCGTTTGGTAGATTCCGTTTTTTATAGGCAGCGCCCTTTGATTTGACCCGTCTGACAAGGCCTCAACGGATACCCGATCTTGCGCATTTTGAAATACTCGCGAGTACTTGACCCGCATACGGGCGCTCGCGCGGCAATCACGGGTTGCCTGGCAACCCCTCAACGCGTACCGGAGCTCATCCCGGTCGCGTATTATGTATCTTACTCTTTGTAACCCCCTCCCACCACTTACCGTACTTCTTATACCTTCGAATTCGTCACTCCGGCCCGGAATTATTTAGATGCTCTCGCCTTCCCCTTCGCGGTCTACGTCGGATTACGTAGCGCAAGGGGAACAAAATACTAGAGGAAAGAACCTTCGGAACGACCACGCTTTCTAAACAATGCGTGGTCGTCCAGGTTACAGCAGCAAAACTGACAGTTGCTGCTGTAACACGACCGGATCAAGCCAAGTCATATACGGAATCGATATATTCTTTATCTGGAAATCATTCCCTCAAATATAAAAAAAAAAAAAAAAAAGAAGAAGAGAGACAAGAAGAGGAATCTTAGTATTAGAAGTCAGGGCTGGTTAGACTTACATTTTCTTCATTGCCTCATTATCAATTATGTCAATTAATTATTTATTTTTTACTATGTCTTCCAACCCTGAATCCTCACTGGAAACCAAATTAGACTTAATGGTTTCGAAAGCCATGGACAAAGCCATGGATTCATTCAATGAAATTATTAATAAAACATTTAATGACACCATCAACAAAAAATTTGATATCCTTACCAAGGGGTGGCCCTCTACTAGCGGGGCACATATCCTAAACCCCAAAGACGGGACAGACAAGGTCCCAAAGAAACGATCCGGAATACAACAGTTAGACCCAAAATCCAAAAGAATTAAGGTCTCATTAAATACGGATCGATCTCGCTTACAAGGCGGAGACCGGAATGATGCCCAGGGCATCCCAGAAGGGCAAGAAACAGGCCTACGAACCCCTATCGATGTTGACAGCGACGATCAATGCGAGGCGGAAATAGACCTCTCATGCTCTTCTTCCTTCGATTCGGACATTGAGGTCCAAGAAAAGAGTTCTACGGTCAACACAGAAGAGGCACACAAGGCCTCAGGGTCAAAAATGGGTATTACTGACCCCTTTGGATAGTTCATGTTCGACCCACTACTAATTAAACACCCCCTATCTCCCGAATGGTCACCCTCACAACACGTGGCGGACTACATTAGCTTCTGGCTAAGAAGAGAGATCCCGAAGGAAGTAAGGTCAAGATTAAGATCGGAATGTCCTCGACCATCTCTCCCAGAAAAAATCGCATTCACACCCGAACTCGATCCTAAAGTCGTCGCATTCATTGCTAAGGGCGCAAAAGACCCAAGAAAAGGCATAGATAAAAGCCTTAGGTCATGCCAAGACCGCCTTCTGGACCTAGTTGGTCCCCTAACCAAGATCTTCGACATGGCGGAAAATGCATATGTTGGCGGCATCCCTGTTGACGCGAAGGAACTTCGCGAATGGGTTCAAAGATGCATCTGCCTTCTAGGCAATGCAAACACCGCCATATCTATAGAAAGAAGAAAGGGTATACTTCTCAAAATAGACCCCAAACTTATTGAGCTGGCCAACCAAGAGGCAGGACCAAGCTCCCAAGGCCTCCTCTTTGGAGAGGATTTTATTCGTGATATGGCCAAGTATGTGGGAGCTTTTAGCTCAATCCAGAAATCCCAACGAGAAATTAAAAAAGTTTTTCAGGATAACATTTTTGGCCGGGCCGGGAGAATGCG
Source organism: Triturus cristatus (assembly GCF_964204655.1). NCBI lineage: Eukaryota > Metazoa > Chordata > Amphibia > Caudata > Salamandridae > Triturus > Triturus cristatus. The sequence goes on from NC_140595.1 coordinate 448,202,949, forward strand.
GGGTCGATTCCCCGGCCGTGGACAATCCAGCTCAAGACCCTTTCAGGGACGAGGAAACAGGTTTCAGCAATCACATTTCTACGGAGGTCACTCCTTCTATCCTCAAAGACAACGCTTCAGAACAAGACCCTTTCGTGGCGAGAGGAGGAGCAGAGCCTTTTCAACAGGTAGGTCTTTTGATAGACCCTTCAGATACCCCTGTAAAGGTGGGAGGGAGACTAGCCCTTTTCTCTGGCAACTGGACACTAATAACACAAGACCCCTGGGTCCTTCAAACAGTTCAGGGCTACAAAATAGACTTTATAGACTTCCCCTTCCAAACGAAAATTCCTCATGAAATAACCTTTTCAGAAGACCAGAAAAAACTAGTATCCCAAGAAGTCAAAGATCTTCTAAACAAAGGGGCTATAAGAGAGAGCCGAGAAATAGGCTTCATCAGCAATATCTTTCTGGTCGAAAAGAAAGACAAAACCCAGAGACCCATAATAAATTTAAAAAATTTAAACAGCTGGGTTGCCTATCACCATTTCAAGATGGAGGGAATCCATCTTCTCAGAGATGTTTTGAGGAAAGGGGATTGGCTAACATGTCTAGATTTAAAGGACGCCTACCTCACAATTCCGATTTGGCCACCTCATATGAAGTTTCTTCAGTTCACCTGGGAGAAAAAGCTATGGGAATTCTCAAGTCTTCCTTTCGGCCTGTCATCAGCCCCTTGGTGCTTCACCAAGGTTTTACGTCCGGTTGTAGCTTGGCTAAGGGAAAGGGGAGTAAGACTGATAATTTACTTGGACGACATTCTTATTATGGCCCAGTCCAAGACTCTGGTCCATCAACACACCAACCTTACCATTCACCTTCTGGAGCATCTAGGCTTCATTATAAAACACAAAAAAATCATGTACTACCCCCCTACAAGAAACCCAATTTTTGGGATTCATGGTAAACACAATTTCGGGGGAATTAAAGTTACCAAGGGAAAAATTAAAGAAACTCAAAAAGGAACTCAGATCGATCCTTGCCCTGGAACTCTTCCCCTTGAGACTTCTAGCGAGAATTCTGGGTCTCCTCTCCTCGACCATTCAGGCTATATTCCCGGGTCCTCTCCATTACAGAGCCCTACAGAGACTGAAGGCGAAAGCCTTGAAATCGAGTCTTTCCTACTCTCAGATGACTTACTTAGACGAAGAATCGAGGAAAGAACTTATTTGGTGGTTGAGGAATGCAGAAGCGTGGAATGGCAAAGCCATTTTCGGGGACATACCAGACCTGATTATAGAATCGGATGCGAGTTTAGAGGGCTGGGGTGCAACTTGCGACAACCTTTCCACAGGGGGACGCTGGACTCTAGAGGAAAAGAAACTTCATATCAACTGCCTGGAACTTCTAGCCGGTTCCTTTGCGGTTCGGAGTTTGTCAAAAAATTCGATCAAGTGTTCCATAATGCTCCGCATGGACAATGTCTCTGCGGTAAGATATGTCAACAAGATGGGGGGACCTCGTTCGAAAGGTCTGAGCGAAATAGCGAAGGTTTTCTGGGACTATTGTCTGGAAAAAGGTCTGTCGGTCACGGCAGAACACATCCCAGGCCTGAACAACCATGTAGCAGACTGGTTCTCGAGAAACTTCAGGGATCCGAGCAATTGGAAGTTGGACAGAAGGATTTTCCTTACCATTCAACAGCAATGGGGTCCCTTTCAAGTGGACCTTTTCGCAGACAGACTGAATACTCAGATGACCAAGTTTTTCAGCTGGAAGCCGGACCCTCTAGCATCGGCAGTGGATGCCTTCCTCCAGAACTGGCAGGGCTTAAGACCATATGCCTTCCCGCCCTTTGCAATGCTCCCACGCCTTCTCTCACATGCTCGCAGATATCTCCAGAGCATGGTAGTAATAACTCCCCTTTGGAGGTCGCAAGCATGGTTCCCGGTTATTCTGGAGATGGCCATAGACTTCCCAATCCTGATTCCGTCTTACAATCATCTCCTCCTAGGCCCACAGGGCGAGCTTCATCCACTCCTAGAACAAGGAATCCTAGTCCTGACGGCATGGAAGATTTCAGGCGACAATGGGAAATCCCTGGCCTTTCGCTCAATGCTTTCAGACTCATATCTGAATCCTGGGCTCCTGGAACAAGGAAAGCATATCGATTGGCATGGAACAAATGGGTTCGCTGGTGTCTTCAACGACATTTCGATCCCGTTTCAGCTGATCTAGTTCACGTTCTTAATTTCCTTTCGGAAAGATTTGCCTCCGGTCTTAGTTATAGAACCGTAAATGTTTATAGGTCAGCCATTGCGGCTGGCCACTCTTTAGTTGATGGTGTGTCTGTAGGACAATCTCTTTTGACTAAGAAGATTATGAGAAGTATGCGGGTTCTCAATCCCCCAACTCCAAAATACACAGCATTATGGGACGTGAGGATTATTTTACAGCTCATTTCCTCTTGGGGGGATAATTCCTCGCTTTCTCTCAAACTTATTTCCTTCAAACTTACTGTCCTACTTTGTTTGGTCTCCTTTAGAAGAACATCCGATGTTAAAGCCTTAGACATCTCTTGCAGATCTTATCAACCCGAGGGAGTTTGCTTCTATCTTAAAAAGAGGACCAAAACTATGTCTTCGTCCATTTTCTATCCTTTCTTTCCTGAGAATGACTGTCTATGTGTTGTTAAATGTCTTAAAGAATATGAAAAAAGAACTTTTGCTATAAGAGGTACTGACACGCAACTTCTGATCTCCTATAGACTTCCTCATAAACCAGTTTCGTCTCCTACCCTTGCGAGATGGGTGAAAGAGGTGATGCGTGAGTGTGGTGTTGACACTTCTATTTTTGGCGCACATTCCCTTAGAGGGGCCTCTGCTTCCAAGGCATTTATGCTTGGTGGTGGATTACAAGATATCCTTAGAGCCGCTGACTGGTCGAATGAAAGTATGTTTAAGAAATGCTACTTTAGACCTATCAATAATGTGATTGACAATGTGCTCAATTCACTTTAAACTTGCATAATGTTGGCCTCCGTGTCATGCCATTAAATTTAGATTTTTCACAGCCTGGTGGGCAGAAAATCTGGATTTTATTAAAGACACGGAGGCTAATATTATCCCTCCACTATGTCTACCCTCCCTAAGGAGACTTGTTACTTTAATCTTTTCACCTCTCTCTTTCAGAATAGAATCCTCTTGTTTTGGATTATTGCTTTGACTCCTTCATCGATATTTAGAAGTTTGGAATTCACTGTTCTTATTCCTGGATTCGCAGCTTCGAACAAAGAAGGATGATGGCTGTGTGCTCACGGTCTTTATGCTGTTGCAGAATGTTCACAAGTTCTATGTTCTCTTCATTGTTACTGCTGAGCTGTGGCAATAAAGGAGAATTTGCATAATATTAGCCTCCGTGTCTTTAATAAAATCCAGATTTTCTGCCCACCAGGCTGTGAAAAATCTAAATTTTATTAAAGACACGGAGGCTAATATTATCCCTCCACTATGTCTACCCTCCCTAAGGAGACTTGTTACTTTAATCTTTTCACCTCTCTCTTTCAGAATAGAATCCTCTTGTTTTGGATTATTGCTTTGACTCCTTCATCGATATTTAGAAGTTTGGAATTCACTGTTCTTATTCCTGGATTCGCAGCTTCGAACAAAGAAGGATGATGGCTGTGTGCTCACGGTCTTTATGCTGTTGCAGAATGTTCACAAGTTCTATGTTCTCTTCATTGTTACTGCTGAGCTGTGGCAATAAAGGAGAATTTGCATAATATTAGCCTCCGTGTCTTTAATAAAATCCAGATTTTCTGCCCACCAGGCTGTGAAAAATCTAAATTCTCCTTAGTCTAAGCATTTCCCCGTAGGGGATGCTATTGATCAAGTGTCGTGGATGGGCGCTAGAACTATGTAATGTTGAGTTGCCTGCCGTTTCCTTGCGATATAATCGTGTTTGGATTTTACTGTCTTGAATATAGATGTTGGTGTCAAGGAAATTTACAGATGTGCTGTTAATAGTGCCTGTAAATTGCAAATTCAACATGTTGTTGTTGATGGAATTCATAAAAGTCTTTGCCGCCTGTTCAGTACCCTTCCATATGATAAAAAGGTCGTCTATGAAGCGTAGCCAAATAATTATATTGTTTTTCACAATTTCCTCAAATTCTTTAGATAGAACCAGCTCCTCCCACCAGCCCATGTGTAGACAGGCATAGCTAGGGGAGAAGCTGGCTCCCATGGCTACTCCTGTTGTTTGCTGATAATGTAAGTTATTAAACATGAAGACATTATTTGTCAGACAGAATTCAACCATCTCTATTATCATAGCACTGTGACATGTTAGTTCTGCCTCAGATCTTAAATAATGTTGGAGTGCATATATATATAGATTATAACTTTTTCAACTTAACCCTTAGCCTTTACACATTTTACTCATCCCTCTTCATGATGTTTTTTTTGTTTACATTAAAAAAGGTAAAGGTATGTGATTCAGACAAACATTGGAACATAAACACTGTACCCCCATCATATTACTTTCAAATTTGCATTACTTTTAAACTGGCTAATAACAGGTAACATGAAACATTTTCAAAAATACTTACAAATGTCATGTAAGCATTCTCAAGTCAGTCAACCAGAACATTTACATTCACCACAGACAAGCAATACACTGAATGCTCTGCAGACAATATTTTACATAGTATCATAGCTAGCATCCATTGATTGGCTCCAGATGACGTGAGAGGGCAAGTGTTTTTGCAATTGCAAGCCCACCCTGATCCTAGAACTCTGAAGAACAGCTGCACACCATACACAAGACAGACAGTGTCCACTCACATCAAAACACCCCCTATCTATGAATGTCTGTTATACTATGGAGGAAACATTTGAGGGATGACCATTCACTCTTAAACAGCAGTACACATGTATCATGAATTAAGATGTAAAAACATGCACATGATGTTTTGAATGACCATGTCAGCGTTGGTGCTCATATATGCCCATCTGTGTGCCCCTTGTAGGTAACTCTGACTAACTCCTGATACCATAGCTCATTAGTGTATTGTCAAAACGACTGATTGCTCAAGAGCTAGCATACAATGCAGTACACATCAGAACAACCAACAAAGCAACCAAATTGTCAGTTCATGTGGAAGACTGAAGTTTCATTTTATGTATTTGCACCACTCTGTTGGTAGTGCAAGCATCTAAAGTCTTGCACTGCAATAATTTGTGCATGCTGCACAACATTTACATGAGGTGATGTGTGCTAATGCAAAAAAATGGAAAGGAGCTGTGAGATGAGGAAGAGGGGCAGATACAACATACAAGTGATGATAATTATGAGTAGGCAAAATCACATCATTTTCCTATGCAATTTCACAAAATTCCATAAAAATCTCCCAAATCATTAATTTAGAGCAAAATGTGGTTTGCCTGTCTCTTGCGTGACTTTATTCAAATGAGCATTCACTTCAGTTTAAGATAATCTCTTGCAATACTGTCAAGAGATTATTTGGGGCTTAAAATGTCTTGTGGCAACATATTTTCTTCATTAATGAGTAATTCATGTGCAACAATTGTGCAAAATTGTGTAATACAAAATTGTGATTAATTTCAAGAATTTGGTGTAATTCAAAATTTGGCAATCATGCCCGAATAAATACAATTTTTCTCAGACCTAATGATGAGGAGAAAGAATTGGGAAATATCTGTCATTGCCTCTGATTTAGGAAAACCACCTTGCTAAACTACTTCTGAATTGACCTACGAAACAATATAACACTCTAATTACTTTACTTAAATAGCACAAAATTGTTCAACCATAAATATTTATTATTAAAAGTACTCCATGCCCTAGCAGTTCTGTCTGGCTACCCACATACCTTAAGCACAACTGCCAATTGTCCTACCTGCATTAATCTATCAACAATCCTTCCCCCAAATGGCCCATCTGCTGGTGCACTATTCCATCACTCACCATGGCCCTAATACTGCTGTTTCATTGCAGGTCCATCCTTTCTCCGTTACAAACCCCACCTGACCAATTCCCTTACTGCACTATCCTACTAACCACCACAACAGCTACACTCTCATATCCTCAAGAAGTTCCAGTCCTCCACCCATTCAACACCCCAAAAGCCCTGTAATACACTACCATTCACCTTAATGTGACCAATACTTCATGTGTCCTGAAAACTCTATATGTACATTAGATAGATATCGACTTTATTTCGGATGTATTTCAATCCATAAAAGTACACAACAATAAACAATTCATATTAAAAACATCACATTAATTCCAAAGTTAGTCTCAGTTACATACAACACATAAATTCCTAGAAAGAGTTCATAGACAAAATCAGTGCAAAAAAAAGTGCATTAGTGCATTAGGCTACAGATGATTCATAGTAATATACAATTACTCATCTAAACATTTTCTTAGTCTCATGGACAATTTTAGAAATTCTAACACCTGGAGGACACTATCCGAGTGCAACAGCTGTAGATACATAAAGGCAGGTCTGATTTGTTTAAAATTTAATTTCTTTAAAAGTATAACAAGATATCGCCTACGGGGATATTCATAAAATGCACATAAAAACATAAAATGCAGCATATCCTGTGGAGACTTCCCGTCGCAGCCACAAGGAGCTGCAGGTTTCTTAAAAATGTCCGACTTGGGTCTAATTAAAAAATGATGAAAGATGTTAAACCTAAAACGGGTCAGCAAAAATTTCTCATGGGAGGTAAAGGAGCATGTTAGATACTTTTCCATGGAATCACAAGTTCTCAACATGATATACTTTCTAACATTAGGTTTCAAGAGCTTAACTTCATCTCTTAGGGCATTACAGTCCAAATTAAAGGCTCTCTTAATTGCTGCAACATCACCTTTAACTATATCCCTCGGGTTGTCAAACAAATTCAGGCGGCCAAGCTTCCGAAATTGGGACTTCAAGTATTTAAGCCAAGGTACACACATTGCATGATCGAGTGATACAAGATCTTCCACTATCAAATGTGTTAAAGGAATTTTGTCACTTAACCATAAGTTTACCCAGCATAACAGTGGTTTCAATCCAACAATGTCGGATAAATGCAGGCAACCAAGTTCTTCATGTACAATTAAATTCGATGTGCTACCTGGGACACATAACAGACGCTTTAAAAAATTATTTTCAACTATTTGTAGTTGTTCGCCATTTATGTAGCCCCATATCTCGCTACCATATAGTGCAGTGGCTATAGATTTAGAATTGTATAATTTCATCATAGCCACATTTGGCTTTTTCCCCAATTTAGAGGCAATATTAAAAATGAAGGCATTGACTCTAGTCATTTCCCCCTTTTTCTTGGCCAGATGTGGGGCCCAACTGAGCTTCGTATCAAATAGGACATCCGGATATGAGAATGTCTGGGTTATGGGAATCAAAACATCATTCAGTTTAAAATTGAACTTCTTTTTTGGTTGACGGCCAACATGCATTATCTAAGATTTCGAATTGTTGACCATAAGGTCCCTGTCAGACATGAAATTATTAAAAGCATTCAAAAGTGCCTGGAGACCTAATTCTGTTCGTGAAATTAGAACCGCATCGTCGGCATATAAAAGTAAAGGAATACCCCTCGCACCAGCTCTAGGACAGTCTGATTTTACCTCTAGTAAATCAGCCTCTAAATCATTTATGTAAAAATTAAAAAGAAAAGGGGCCAGAATACACCCCTGACGTACTCCTTTATTAATACTAAAACTTCCTGAACAGGTTGAGACACTGAGTTATAGTAGATCGCCCTTCACAGAATCCATATTGAGAGATAGACATAGTATTGTTTTCGTTCGTCCAGCTTGTTAGGCGTTGAAGTATAACTCTCCCCATAATCTTAACCATTGAATCGATTAGGGAAATTGGTCGATAACAAAGAGCACTTCCCCTATCTCCCTTCTTGAAGACAGGAACTATGGTTGACAGACCCCATGATCCCGGGCAGCCCACTGTGGCCGCAGCATTAAAGACAGCAACCAGAATGGGAGCCCAGAAATCTGGATCAGATTTATAAAGATCCGGTGGAATTCCGTCAGGACCTGGCGCTTTGTTCACAGTAAGACCCATTATGGCGGCCAAGACCTCACTTTTATCACAAATAATAGCAGGACTGTCCCTATCATAGGGGACATTAACCATGGTTCCATCGCCCTCAGAATAGTACAGACTTTTAAAATGACTTTCCCATTCCTCTTTGGTTATACAGCAAACAAGTCCATCTCCAGGGTCCTCGGTCAGAAAAGGTTTCTTCACCAGGGCCCAAAATTTTGTGCTGCTATTCAGGGTGGAAGGATCAAGCAGTTCCTCCCAAGCCTCTTTCCTTAAAAACTCCTTACGGGCAACAGTAATAGCCTTATATTCCTTTCTACAGAGTTTTACAACCTCCCTGTTCCTCGGGGATGCTGACAAGGCAACCCTCAGTTTACGTGCAGCTAAGGTGCAGTCGTGGCTGAACCATCTCGGGCCTATATTTTCCCGAGTTTTATTAGGAACCGATAGGAACGCTGAGACCTTCTCTGAGATATTTTGATAAGCCTCTAGGACCAGCCTAGGTTCACCCCCCCCATTGATACAGACTTTAATATCCTCTGCACACCCTGCAGAGATATTCTTATAGAGGATATCCGCAGAGACCATAGACCATTTTAACCGCCTCCTCCCATCTGTTGTGCCCAATCTACCTTGAGTAATGGTCTTATTACCTTTTTTTAGCCATGGACATTTTAAACAGATTGTGAGAGGGTTATGGTCACTAAATTCACTAGAGACAATGCAGAAAGAATCTACAAAAATTTGCATCGTCCGCGAAACAAGAATATGGTCTATAAAGGTACCCATTCCATGCCCCTTAAAAGTAGGGGTATCAAAGCGAAATAGCGGGTCCTTTAATGACATAGCCAAGAAGAGGTCATAGTCATTCAATAGGTCATTGCACATTTCCCCTTCCTTTGTGTGCTCCATATGGAGACAGTCTGCACGATCACAGGTCACAAGAAGAGGTTACAGCCCAATTCCCAAGTCTCTTGTAAACAGACAATCGAAAATTGCTTAATGTAAATCATCCAATTTGCATCAGCCATTTTGGCGGCGAAACCCGCAATATTCCAAGAGACAACAAGACATCCTGCCATTTTGGCCACCTGGTTTTCTAAATTAAGAGATTCACCTGTAGCCCTAGTATCCTGAGCTGCAGGTGCCCCCCGTCAATCACACAGCTCAAGTCCGGATAACACTTCATACCTGTTCTGTGTGTATAAGTTCGACCCATATTGATAGTGACCAGCACTAGTGCTCCTGTTATAAGTGCCAATGGGCCCACCTGAACCACAGGAATTAGTGACATTATGAAGGAGTTGAGTCTCTTGTACAGGAGTATAAAATTCGAGCCCCCGCCTGGTTAGACTCTGTTGCGGTGGTGATTTACACAAATGCGCATAAAAATAACCCAGGGGGCGTACGCAGATACTGTTCGTATTATATACCAGCGCAGAAGCTCTCAGAAGAACAGTTGCCACATGCTGGGGGTGTTTGAAATTAACAACTATGCAATCCCCAGACCCAGACTTTTTAGACGGCCCCACCCAATTTACACGCCTTACTGTCATTATCTGGTCAGAATATGAGACCGGAAAACCACAGGTTTTGTTAAGCCAAGACACTGTCTTGTTTTTCAGAGAGGTATGAGATTCATCATAAGGGGATGCGGGATGGGTACCACAAGGGGGCACATTCGTCAGTACTGCCACAAACGGAGCACAATCTGGTGGTAAATTAAGATAACGATTATGCCTCGGGGGTCTGGGAGCTCTACTGCTTTGGGGGTTTATAGATGTTTGTTGCTGCAGGACAGTTACCACAGGGATATCCGATCCAATAGATGTTACAGATCCTGGGGCAACAGCAGAATCCCCCCTCCCCTTATTATGTGTATCATTAGATTCAGCAATATCTCTCCCTTTCCCACCAGAGTGTACATTTCCACTCAGTGTTACAGTCTCCTGAGACAATAACAGACCACCCAGCCTTGTTACTTCCTTGACTAGGTTGTCAATCTTAATGGTTAATGGTTTAATAAGCTCCTCCATTCTTACTATAAAAGAGACTTCTAAATTTTGTGATGCAATCAGATCACAATTTAGATTTACTCCGTTACCATTACCATTAACATTACCATTAGTGGCCGTAAATACAAAGGGGGTTGTTATAGCAGGACTGATAATAGCCTTACCGACCTTTTTTTTGTCTTAGAATTATTATGTTTCCCATTCTCCCTTTGAGACCGTGTTCTACAGGATCTCAAATGCCTGATTTCGGGTTGGGTCTCATTCACCACACCAATATCTGAACTTAACAGCGACCGGGAGTCAGAATGAACCTCCACATCTACTAAGACGGGGGCTGAAAGGTCTGTAGAGATAACATCACTCGTATTAATTTCACAGCCTTGGGACTGACTAATAGGGAAATTTTCTGATAGTGTTTCTTCTATCACAGTGCCTTTCCCCAGAGATAAACGTCTATCATTATTAATCTGTGCAACTTTCCTAACCAGGAAGTTATCTAGGGTAGCTGGGCCGACCATCACTTTATCAGTTTTTGATTTAACCATTATGTGCAGTAGTAAGGTTAGACTTCCACAAGTACCCTAAGCTCTACGCACTCACAAACAGAAACAACGAAAACAAAATAATACAAATGTCTAAAATGTCTTACATGCTCAGAGCACGATAGGAGTCCGGTCCGGTTAAGGGAATATAAAGAACCTGGCCCAGTCCAGTCTCCTCAGGCCTCTGAGGGCCACAGAGGGCCCGCCCTTTGACCGGGCTTCGTCCGGCGCGTCCTGCGCGCGTCCCGCGAAGCGGGCCTCCTTCCAACTAGTAGGCACCTCCTGGTGCTGTCGCTGTGGCGTCAGGTCGACGCGCCGCCGCTGGGGCTGCCGGGAGTTGTGGTCCCGGGGTGGCGACGCGAAAGATGAGGCTTCCTGGTGCAGGCGCTGGCGGTAAACTCCCCCCTGGACTCCTGGCAGTGGCGGCGTCAGCGAGGACTAGGTTGCGGCAGGTAAGAAGCTGGTCCCACCCGCTCCGCCGGCCTCCTTCCAATTAGTAGGCGCCTCCTGGCGCTGGCGCTGTGGCGTCAGGTCGACGCGCCGCCGCTGGGGCTGCCGGGAGTTGTGGTCCCGGGGCGGCGACGCGAAAGATGAGGCTTCCTGGTGCAGGCGCTGTCGGTAAACTCCCCCCTGGACTCCTGGCGGTGGCGGCGTCAGCGAGGACTAGGTTGCGGCAGGTAAGAAGCTGGTCCCACCCGCTCCGCCTGCCTCCTTCCAATTAGTAGGCGCCTCCTGGCGCTGTGGCGTCAGGTCAACGCGCCGCCGCTGGGGCTGCCGGGAGTTGTGGTCCCGGGGCGGCGACGTGAAAGATGAGGCTTCCTGGTGCGGGCGCTGGCGGTAAACTCCCCCCTGGACTCCTGGCGGTGGCGGCGTCAGCGAGGACTAGGTTGCGGCAGGTAAGAAGCTGGTCCCACCCACTCCGCCGGCCTCCTTCCAATTAGTAGGCGCCTCCTGGCGCTGTCGCTGTGGCGTCAGGTCGACGCGCCGCCGCTGGGGCTGCCGGGAGTTGTGGTCCCGGGGCGGCGACGCGAAAGATGAGGCTTCCTGGTGCAGGCGCTGGCGGTAAACTCCCCCCTGGACTCCTGGCAGTGGCGGCGTCAGCGAGGACTAGGTTGCGGCAGGTAAGAAGCTGGTACATTATATTCTGTCTTAACTTGAAGAGTCGTGGTGCATGTGCTGATCAATTTCTAGGAATGAGCGGTCATTAGGGTGTTTCTTGGGAGAATTGGGAGTGGGAGGGAGGAGGTGGTTGGTTGTTTGAAGGCGTCATACTTTCCCAGGCAGTAATTAGGGACATCTGATTTAAGTCAGGTGCTGGCTCTTGAATAGCATAGATAGAATTGCAATGGCTGTGTTGACCTTGTGACATTCAGCTCTCTGCAACTAAAGGTGAGAATTGATGTCATCAGCTTGTAGATGACTCAACAGATGGACCATCCCTGGTTCCTCTGATCTTCAATCTGCTGATGTTGGGCCATATTAGGAAAGTTTCCTGGGGGTGCAATCAGCATTTGCATCAATTTATTGCATACTCAGAGCACTTTGATAATATTGAAGTTGCTGCAGATGCTTGTGCTGCCACTTTTATAAAATGCATCACATCAGTACAATCACAAGAGGGAGTGCCATCATTTGCATAGGGGCAGGACCCTGGTTTGTGACCCATTTAAATGTGTGCAGTGGCATAGAATGAGACAATGCACTCTATCTGTAAGACAGCCCAAGTCCTCCCACTGCATCAACAAGACTTACTCCCTCAGTACCTGCAGTATCCTGATATATGGAAGAGTGATGCTTGTCCTGTCCCACACCACTGATCCATTGTAGGAGTTATTCAGTGTCTCCGCTATCTTTGGCATGCTGGCTGAGTGCAAGTACAGTCAGAGGACTTAGTCACAAACAATATTGCCTTTCTGTAATAGAACAGTTTGTAAGTATGTGTGTGACCCATAAGCACCAGATGACAATGGGAGTCAGGGGAAGGAATATAAAGTAGTGGGTGCTCTGCAGTAACCTGAGATTTTAACTCTAAAAAATACCAAGCAATAGACAAGAGAAACATGCTAACATATTTTACTACCATCACACGAATATTGGGGCACACAGAATGTGTTGGTGGCATAGTGCTAATAATGCCAAATGCAAAGTCCTTGCAAAAGACAGTGAAAGCACAGCAGCAATGAAAATCTCTCTGAATGACAGTAATGTATCCAAGATATGACATGAGAAAAAAAGGTCTCCAATTGCATGCAGCTGCCTAGTCGAAAATTGAAAAAGATGCTTGAATGTTGCATTGCATGAACAAATTAGCAATCTTGGTGACTGACATGAACCCCCTTGTCTTGCTATGTGTCAAAGAGAAGTCCTAGCATAAGTGTGCATGATCCACAACTGGGAATAAGGAAAGCAATAGGCCTGGCTTGTTTCTCTTATTTGCTGTAGTCACTGATCACAAGCTGTCTCAGAAGCCTCAATTAAATGAGTCAAGGTCAGAACATCCCCCACACCTATCCAAATCCAGCTGACATCTGATCTCTTAACATGGAATAAACTGCTGGAATTAATAGAGTGGTGGAGCAAGGAATGACACAGTCTCCAGGTTAGTGGATACAAATTTTACAGAGCCACTGATAATTAGTGTGTGTGTAAGATCTTCAAGTACCTTGTCAAGAAAATCCCTTTCTGGCCCTCATGCACATGCTCATTGTTAGTACTTGCCAGACTATTTGCAAGTGTAGCAAATATATATTTAGATCACACTTTAACAGATGTATCCATCTGTAACCTTCACAAAGTGAGACGTCTGGTATTTGTTTGATGGATTTTGTACCCCTGACTTTCCAAAACGTGCTATAGAAATGGCCTTCAAAAGGGGACCCTTCTGAGCCTATGAAATTCTTATGATTCTTGTCTGGTAGTTGATAGGGACCTACAAAATTCCAGCGAGTGCTATTCTGGTGAGCCACTCAGCTATTACATCCTCACTCTGGTTTATCGTATTCATTATATATTGGTTGAATGTACTCTTCCGCGGGCATTGTCCAATAATGAGATAACATTAGTAAAAGGGATGACAGTTTAGTTTGCATTTACTTTAGCCCCATTAGGTCTGTCTTTCCAAGTCAGCAAAGCTCCTATAGATGCATCATAATCAAATTCTGTTAGTTATGATCCTCTCACTTTTTGGCGCTTCACCTCTCATCAATTGAGAAGCACCATCTGCTGCACTTCCAGTTTAATAGGTGGGGGAGCTTTGTCCTCGACTCTGTCAACACCTGAACAAAGGTATAATTATCTATTCAAATATGCATTTCAAACCCAACACTGAATCTTGATCTCCCTGGCGGCACATACTTACACAACTATAATTATACCCCTGGGAAGAACCTTAAAAGCAACTTTTGTTGCACCAGCCCTCCATAATATTGAATCAATCTCACCTTTTTAAATTATTTTTTTGAAAGAGTTAGTGGGTACACTAAAAATAGTTTGAGAAGTCATTTCTTTTTTCCTTCTGTTTATTAATTACAGGTGAGTGATTAAATGGTGGTAGGTAATGGTTAATTATTTATTTTGGGTGATAGCTGTGTGGACCTCCCCTTTTAAAAAAGGATAAACTTAGAATATCTTTATTTTCCATCGCTTTAAACCACTGCACACCTTGACCACGTGTTTAGCTCCCAAACCTTCCATGATTTTGCCATGTGAATTAATGATTTAATTTTGTTTACAGTTAGATGTAAGCAGGGACTGGCACCACCTATACTTTTATGGCGAATCTTATTGACTGCAAAATAGGGATAGACTTTTGCTTGGCACAGTCTTTGAACGTCAAATAAATTTTTGCCTTCAAAACATTTATTACTATTACCTCGTGACTGACTTGTGTTATCTCTTTATATTAGCTTTTACTTTGTATTGAGTTAGTGGAAGTGTCTCTAAAAAAGTCAAGGTTCTATACAAAATAAACAAAACATCAGGAGTAATAAATTCTTACTTATGGTGTGAAATACATGTGAGCACTAGTTTTCTAAAAGACTGTCCATGGGCAAACTCCTCTAGCTTCATAAGTATAGAAAGGTTAGTCCCTTCTAACAGTCACTGTCTAATGTTAAGCAAGCCAGTATCAAAGCAAAAAACAAAGGAAATGATGGACGGAGTGTTGAACATTGCAAGCACTCACCCCCAGTCAACTGATCTGGGTTTAATCCATCACCGTTCTTTAGCCCACTCTGCCACCCCAGTTCAGACATGGCCATATGCAAATCAGTCTGACCCTGTGCCTCATGGGAACAGTCCAGCCCGAACTGCCAAGCCATGTCTTCCCTGGACCGGAAACAAGCTTCCTAGGACCGGTTTCTGGCATTTCAGCCGTCTTCAGCCAGGCTTGCTTGAATCCAGTGGCAAAGTGAGCAAGGGACTCACGTCTGAGCATACCCTGCCAACTTATGGCGAACAAAGCAAAAACCAAAGGAAATGATGGACGGAGTGTTGAGCATTGCAAGCACTCACCCCCAGTCAACTGATCTGGGTTTAATCCATCACCGTTCTTTAGCCCACTCTGCCACCCCAGTTCAGACATGGGCATATGCAAATCAGTCTGACCCTGTGCCTCATGGGAACAGTCCAGCCCGAACTGCCAAGCCATGTCTTCCCTGGACCGGAAACAAGCTTCCTAGGACCGGTTTCTGGGATTTCAGCCGTCTTCAGCCAGGCTTGCTTGAATCCAGTGGCAAAGTGAGCAAGGGACTCACGTCTGAGCATACCCTGCCAACTTATGGCGAACAAAGCAAAAACCAAAGGAAATGATGGACGGAGTGTTGAACATTGCAAGCACTCACCCCCAGTCAACTGATCTGGGTTTAATCCATCACCGTTCTTTAGCCCACTCTGCCACCCCAGTTCAGACATGGCCATATGCAAATCAGTCTGACCCTGTGCCTCATGGGAACAGTCCAGCCCGAACTGCCAAGCCATGTCTTCCCTGGACCGGAAACAAGCTTCCTAGGACCGGTTTCTGGCATTTCAGCCGTCTTCAGCCAGGCTTGCTTGAATCCAGTGGCAAAGTGAGCAAGGGACCCACGTCTGAGCATACCTTGCCAACTTATGGCGAACAAAGCAAAAACCAAAGGAAATGATGGACGGAGTGTTGAACATTGCAAGCACTCACCCCCAGTCAACTGATCTGGGTTTAATCCATCACCGTTCTTTAGCCCACTCTGCCACCCCAGTTCAGACATTGCCATATGCAAATCAGTCTGACCCTGTGCCTCATGGGAACAGTCCAGCCCGAACTGCCAAGCCATGTCTTCCCTGGACCGGAAACAAGCTTCCTAGGACCGGTTTCTGGCATTTCAGCCGTCTTCAGCCAGGCTTGCTTGAATCCAGTGGCAAAGTGAGCAAGGGACTCACGTCTAAGCATACCCTGCCAACTTATGGCGAACAAAGCAAAAACCAAAGGAAATGATGGACGGAGTGTTGAACATTGCAAGCACTCACCCCCAGTCAACTGATCTGGGTTTAATCCATCACCGTTCTTCAGCCCAATCTGCCACCCCAGTTCAGACATGGCCATATGCAAATCAGTCTGACCCTGTGCCTCATGGGAACAGTCCAGCCCCAACTGCCAAGCCATGTCTTCCCTGGACCGGAAACAAGCTTCCAAGGACTGGTTTCAGGCATTTCAGCCGTCTTCAGCCAGGCTTGCTTGAATCCAGTGGCAAAGTGAGCAAGGGACTCACGTCTGAGCATACCCTGCCAACTTATGGCGAACAAAGCAAAAACCAAAGGAAATGATGCCCTCATTAACCGCATCAACTTAGACTGGGTACAAAAAGAACCAGCATGAAGTATGTTAAAGAAGAGTTCAGTGGCACACACGAAGGAGTCCCCTCTAGATGCAGAGGAGCAAATGTAGGTTTTCCACAGCCTGGTAGGCAGAAAATCTGCATTTCCTTAAAGACACAAAGGCTAATTAAAATTATGCAATCTCCTAAATTGCCACTACACACAGCAGCTTCTCTAAAGATCATAGACTACAACTGAAATCCAGACCACATCAAAGAGCAATCCTCCTTCTTTTATGCTAGCTGATAACAAGCACACTGAACTTTAAATTTAACATCTTTCGCAAAACATGAACATCGCCCAAACTTACAAAGTCTGAAGAGCTCCGAATGAAGAAATTAATTTCATGTGCTAAGATCTTCTTGTCCAACTTTAAATGTATAATATACTATGCAACAGCATGACATCCATAGACTTCCACCCAGGCTAAACATTTACTTGAGCTACAAGAAAAAATAATTAAACTTCTTATCACAGAGAGTAGGATAAATGGAAGAATAATATTAACCTCCATGTCTTTAATACAATTCAGATTTTCTGCAGCCCAGGCTGTGGAAAATCTGCATTTAATGGCAAGATCCAGTGATCAACATTATGCAAGTTCAAAGCTTTCAATCAAACAATTTGCCACACTTTCACCAGGATTCAAATACAACTTCCTGAACACTGAGTCATTAGACCAATATGCATACCTTAACATGTCTTGCAATCCACCTCCCATCATAAAAGCAAATAAAGCTGGAGCTCCCTTAACCCCTTGTGTGCCCATGACGAGCTGGACTCGTCATGGGCCGCGGTTGCGCTGTGCCCATGACGAGTCCAGCTCGTCATGAACCCCGCCCGCTAATGCAACGGCCGGCACAGGGCGGGGAAAGGGCGTGGCACACAAGGGGTTAACTGAATGAGCTCCAAACATGCTTACATCCACACCTGCCCTCATCATAATCTCTTTTACCCATTTTACAGTTGAGGCAACAGAGCTTTAATGATTTCTTAAAAGAAATAAAATATAGAAAAAAAATGTCATAGAATTTGTATTTTTTTTTTTGGTAAATAAAAACATATTCCTTCTTGTGTAAATATTCAGCTTCAGACATCCAAAGTACGCACATCAGAAACACTCCTAAGACATACCAAACACATTAACATAGTCTGTTCGGTTCAGTAAGCTTTATTCGGTATGTTTTACAACCAGAAAAGCAACAGGTATATATATATATATACAAACAGTCAAATCCAATGACACACAATGGTTCAATTAATAATTACACTAAAATCAGTTAAAAATCCTGATACTTTTTCCCACATAGATTGATTTTAAAATAAAAGTTGCATAGTCAATTTGAATGTCAAATTGCTCAATGACAGATCCTCATTTAAACAAGTGTCCAAAAAAACTCAAAACTCTTGGACCAGCCCAAACAGAATTATACCTACACACTGGAGTACTAAAAATTCGAATACTCCTCAACAGCCTTCTTGGCAGAAAATACTTTACCTACCAATAGGCCATTTACCAAAACATGACCTGCGCCAATAGCTGACTTATACTCATCAATCGTCTTATCAGACAAATAATTTAGACAAATAATTGACCACAGTGACTAGATAAACTGAAATGGGAGCCAAATCCCTTTTCACATACCAGCAAATCCATTTGTGCTATACTGATCTATACACTTTGCTTGTTCCGAATGCTAGAAGCTTTCTGTGAAAGATTAAGTACCTCACATACTGTCTGGAAACGTACCATGACACCATCATCAAATGCCCTGATATCCCATGATCGTGAAAGTCTCCCATTGGACCCTCAGACGTCTTTGAAACAAAGGTAGAAGAATTGGAAAATCTACCAACAGCTCCAGCATAACTGGAAACCATTGTTAGGTAGCAGTTCAATTGTCTCCTTACATTTGTGAACCATTCACTCAAGCAATCATCACAAATGGTGAAAATGGATATGAATGAAGACCTCTCCTTCCCTGAAGGAAAGCATCTATCCTTAATTACTCTGATTTGGGTGCCAGCTGAAGAACATCCTCCCCTGAGTGTTCAACCAGTTCACAAAAAGACCCTCCTTGAATAGGTGTGAAACCTTCTCTATACCTAGGTAAACTGATCTGTCCAATCGCCAATTGCTAGAGTCATTGAATTTCCTCCAATATCCATCTGCCACACTGTTTCTTCAAGCAGGTATATGATCTGCCTTGACTGACAGGTTCCTCCACACACAATACTCCCAGAACACGTTTGCCAAATCTGCCAAATCCTTTGATCTTGGATGCCCCTTATTTCTCACATACGTCACTGCTGAAACATTGTCTGATTTCAGCAACGCTGAACATCTCACCTTGTCCTTTGTGAGGGACCTTGTTGCAAATGACCCTGCTAGTAACTCCAGCAAATGTCATATGCATTGTTTCTCTTCCTCTGTCCAAGTTTCACCAACCTTTCAAGCTCTTATCCAACTCCATATTAACCTCTGTATTTTCCCAAAAAATCACCCCATCATTCTGAGTCTCCATATTTTTTAACCACCATTACAATTCCTCATTCCTCTCTACCGGAAGGGAAATCCTCTCTGAGTATTTTAAACCACTTTGTAAATGCTTTCTTTCGGTCTGTCCTATGCCCGATAGTTCAAAGGACCAGGAAAAATATCCTGAATCGTTGAAGAAAGAAGTCCTATAATATGAGATAACATCTTTAAAGAATTCTGAATTACACTCAAAGAATTCTGAATTACACCTAAAGCATTCTGAATTTCCTTCCCGATCCGTCTGAATTTGTTTCTTGGAAATCTCTACATTTCCCCAATTATAGCCACAATAAAACCCAATAACTGAGTTTCCTGACGTGGTATTAAATTTGACTTCTGCTCATTTATCACAAAACTCAATCCTTCCAACAACTCCACTGCTAAATCTGTGTGCTGTATCACCATCTACTTCTCCTGATCCATAATCAATATATGGTCTAGCTATATAATCAATCTTATACCTCTTTCTCTGAGAAATGCAGCCCCTCAACGTAGGACTTTTGTGAAGCACCGCAGTGCTGACGAAAAGCCAGAAGGAAGATATAGGATCCTCCACATCCTTCTCTTCCACCTGAATTGAAGAAACCTTTTGATGCGGTTCCCAAATAGGAATTGTAAGATGTGCTTCCTTCAAATTCACCCATGTCAACCTGTTCCCTTTTTGGAGGCTATCCTTTAAGAAATGCATAAGTTCCAACTTGAAATGATGGTAGACATCCTAATCATTCAGCTCACTTTTTTCTCCACCAAGAAAATATTGTTTATAAATTCCCTTGATTCCTGATGGACCTCTACAATAGCCCCTTTTGCTAACAACTCCAGTACCTTTGTGTCCACTAGTTTATATGGCTCTTTGCTAAATTCTATCTCCTTTGGAAAGTGTATCTGAACTGGTCCTCCTACGAAACTGATCTGAAATCCTTGAAATATCCCCGAAACCCAAGAATTCCTTGTAACTTGAATCTATCTCCAAACAAATAGGGCAAGCCTGCTGCCCAATCTTAAAGAAATAACAGAAAAGTCTACACTTACCTTATGTCTCTGAGGGATGAAACTGGGAGACTGGTACATGTTCCGTCCTCGATAATAGGGTCTGTAAGCATGTGAGAACGCATTTCTCATGATCCTTTGGCATCCACAAGGGACCAACCCCTTGTTCACCTGGCCCATTCAAAAATACATTCACTGAAAAGTTTTTTTTAAGTAGAGTTGCAAGGCCCCTATAACCTAGATATATTGTTTATGAAGGACTGTCAAAACAAGAAACCTTTAGAGCTGGCATTATTTTATTACTCACATGATACACCAGTGTGTGATCAATCTTGAGCATTATGATTTCTGCATTCCAGGTACAGAGCAGTGTTTACATTACCCACAAGGCACACCACTCTCTGTCATTATTCTCTCAACTCATCCACATCCAAATTATTATGATGGACATAGGCCTACTGAGCTATATCAAACATTTTAGTCAAAGTTCCAATTACATCAAGCAATCAGTCTAAACACATGTTGAAACCTTCATCTAAACCCTTATGAGGCTCTCGTCCTCCTTTCTCATTGAAAGCCAACATTTGTGGGTCAAACTAAGGGTCTCATCTACAAAATAATTACGCAGTGCAGCATCGCAAGCCATTTTGCTGCACCGGTCTATGTCATTTTAAAAGAACTGGGATGTGTTGTATTAAAAACAATAAGACGCATCTGTGTGCATCTGCGCAGAATTGGTTGCCATGCGCCAGCGCAGTCACGTTGCAAGGGTGCCTGTGTTGGGGGATGATTGTTTTTGTGCATGAAGGGACACCTTCCTGCAGAAAAAACCGATCATTGATAGCATATTGCTCTTTCTATGCATACTGCAGAATGCAACACGCATAGATAGAGGAGAAAACGAGGAGAAATAAAAGTATTTCTCCCTGTTGTACCACTCCTTTGCCTCCCATCGGAGGCATAGGATTCTGACCCATTCCCAGCTTTACAAAACTTTGTAGATTAGGGAATATGCCAGGTTCCATGGATGTTGCTTGGGAACACCCATAGCAATACCCAGAGTACAGAGTAATGTGTGAAAGGGGCCCATATGTACACGGCCCTGAAAAGTCATGCAGGGTGACTTTATGTGGCGTTGTAAATATGGGCAGTCACACTGCGCCACTGGTGCATCAAAAACAGTGATGCACTGGCAGCGCCATGCCTTGTAAATGAGGCCCTATGAGAGGCCATCACACTATTAGGTAGCAATAGTCTAGGATACTCTGAGCTTAATGTAATTCTTACATCTTTCAGGATTTGCTTACACAGCCAGAATGCTACATATTCTACCACATGAATGGTAGGAGTCCATTCAGGTGATAAAGAGTGCTTTAACAGCAAAGTATCAAACATATTATCACCTAATCGGTCAGTTAAAACTCCTGTGTCCTTATCATTCACATCTCTTTTTTCTCTTGCTGGGTCTTGAAACTCTGGCCATATGAATCAAAATATGAAGAACCACTTATCTCAACCGCAGCACTACCAGAGGATACATCATACCTCACCACTGTATGTGTGTGCATTTTACTGTCAATCTTTTTATATTTCCCCAGGTCTTCAGACTGCACATCATGTGTGCCCTCAGCATCATCAATGTCTGTGCAATGACAGAATGCAGATTATGCCAGTGAAGATTTCCTTATCTTTGCTTTGCTTAAGTCAACATGTCAACTTCAACAAGTTTTCTCCCATGGGTAACTTTACCTCCTCTTAAGGTATGTGCTTCATTGTCTCCAGCTGATCAAAAACGCTAATCCTCAGAGACTAGGCCTCTAGCCCCCAACATCCTTGTCAACTTCCTCCCCATTCTTTTGCTTATCTCTGGGGAGAGTTTAACAATACCTTTACTCAATTTCTCCGCCATAAATTTGTCCTGTTCCTCTTCAGCCCTTCCTTCCTCCACACTAAAATATCTAAAACTCTCCCCCAAAGCAATTCTTCAACCAGGATGTCTCACAAAATCAGTCTTCAACAAGAATTAAGCCACCAAAAACGATCTGTCACCACAATTAATCTGGCAAATTATCTCAGCCCTGCAAAATGGCCGGTGATCTATGATGTTATCATACATCAACAGTAAGCTCCAGGGTTATACAAAAAACTGCCTTCCAACCATTCAAACACACACTGAAGATCCTGCCTTTGCAGTACACACAATTGCATTAACCTGCTCCATGCAGTGCTGGCTTTATGGTGGTGCGACCGGTGCCATCGCACCTGACGCCGAGTTCAGGGTTGCGGCTTTCTGAAATATCTTAATGGTTTAAAGGCAGTTTCAGAATTATTTGTGTGCCCAGCAATTGTCAGGCAGTAATAAACACTTCAAGGTCAATCTTGTGATTAAGGTACCTGGTAGAGAGATCAGAGTTTTGTTTAATAGCAGTTGTGACTCATCATAAACTAGTTTGAAGGAATAATGTGCCTGCTGCAAAGCATGTATAAAATGCAGATCAAATAATTGTATTTAGTGCTCAGTGGGTTACTGCTTTTGTCACAGAGATACTTTTGTTACTTGCAGTTCATAAGTTACAATCCTCCTATTATTGTACAATGAGCTGTGTATTGTCATGAAAGCACTGCATGCAAATTGCATGGCATAGGTTTAGAATCTTATGTTTTATTCCCAAGTCCTTTGTTATCCTAAGGCTGCTAAAAGGGTTTGTTTGGGTAGAAATAAATTCCTATTAGTAAAGCCAATGCCTGACTTTGTTTGTTAGGTTTTAAATCCTGAGTGTGTGCTTCTCCAGACAAAGCACTCTTAACATATAATGCCTATCAGTATAGATGACATGTTACTTCTACGCCTTGTTGTCCACATTGTCTTATGTAAAACTCTTGTATGGTCATTGTCTCTGTAAATTGGGGATGTGATGTAAAGTGTTATGACATTCTATATTGGTATGAGTGCTACTGTAATATAATTACATACATGTAAGATAGGGGCTATGGAAATATGAGGGGCACCCTTAGAGGGTGGCAGTGAGACCATCCATTGAGAAAGAGGCTACTATGGAGGTGCCAACAAAGATTGTTACACTGGGTGCCACTAGCACTAAAGGTGTCCCTTGCTCCACGTGGCCACATTTGAATCATGATCATCATCGGAACGTGCAGCAACAGTAAGCCTCCCCATTTCATAAAATCTAACCAAGAACTCACTGCAAATCTTGTAAGCAGAACCATTAAATTAATGTATTATAATCACAAAACCAATGGCGCTCTCTAAAAAATAAAAACGTAAGTTGAAAATCGAAATATATTTCCATAATATAAAATAACACAATGATTTAAAATGTGCCTGTACAATAGCAACATCACAACTCACATTAACCATGAAATGTTAGATTCATACCACTCAAGCATCCAAATAGTCAGGGGCGGTTTTTCCTACAGGACGGAGGAGCGTCACTTCACTTGCTGTGAGCACATACGGTAAAGACAAATAAAGTGGCATTGCCATTTTAATTTAAAGCCGAAGTGTGAGGGCAGGGGGTGGGGCAGAATTACAGGATGATAGCTCCCCTGCCGGGACGCATGTCGGATTGGCCAGCTGTCTTGCGATGGCCAGCCTGACATGCGCACTGTAGACCCAGCAATCCCAGCACTCCGTAACGGCTAGGGGATTGCTGTCACAGGCCCCAGCCTCAAATTGAGTGCGGAGGTAGCCTGCTCCAATCAATCATGGAGCTACTCTTATGCTGAAGACAGAATGAGACAAGCCACTCCAGAATTGCTTGGATTCACCATTCATGGTACAAAAAGGAAGTCCTTCCCTTCTGCATACTGCAACAAAATCTGCATATCTTGGTATTTACCACAAATATTTGAACTGGTAAATGTTGCCAGGTTTAAACTTCAAAAATGTACCTGTAAAAATTGCAGGGGTGCAGAGTTTGAGGCAAAACTCATAATTCCAATACGCTCATTAATATGCATTACCACACTCATCAGAATTTTCCGGGCCCCTCATAATCAAGGCCTTTGAATCCTGACAATAAGGTTTAGCAGTGCTGAGGAGTTCCCACAGTCAAGATGTCATTAGGCTGGTAACCTTAAAACCTAACTGATGACAGAAAAATTTGACGTTTCAATGGGGTTTTTTTACATTGAGGATAGAATTCCTATTTATTCTTGTTTTAAAAATATCACTGGGAAAATGCTTTTCAGGATGCAAAACCCTCAAAAACATAGGTGGCATGCTTCATCATTAGGTCATGCTCCACACTGGTTTGGCAGTGAAATGCCGGGAGGCCTCACAAAAATGGGTGTTCTTTGGTGGAGATCTTCTCCTGTCCTTGTCCCAATAGGATTGCGATTAATGGGTGGTGATAGTGGGTAGTGGGTGTAGTGAGAAAATTAAAATAGCCTAGAGATAGCCAGTATGTACTCCTTTCTTTCTCTGAAAGCAATCTAAGGCAAGGACTAATGGAACATCAGTTATTCTTTGGTCCTTTGTGTGTTCAACATATTTCATGCCTTGCTGCCCAGCTGAACCAAATGGCATTTCTTCTAGGCCTTCATGTATGATCCTACTCTCTTTTAATGTAGCACTAACTCTGCAGCTATATGTTATGCTAAATGTTTCAATTTTAGATGTGTGGGTGTGAAACCCCAGAAAGTGAGTCTCAAATTTTGGGAACTCATATACACTAAGCCTGGGCGTTGAACTACGCTCCATTCGCGGAGCTTGCGATTCGCATAGAGCGCGAAGTTGCAGATTGCTATACAATCTAGCGGGTAGCGTAGTAGTTTTGCTTCCTCGCGCTCAATATTCATACGCACGCGCGCGGTAACTTCTTACCGTGATTCTGCGATCACCATCTTGCTTTTCTGTCAGTTCGCGTGCGCCACAAGATTTATAATATGTCTGCCCAAGCCCGCGAGAGTGTGCGAACGCGAACACGTCATTCGGGCGCGCGAGCTGACTTCCGGCGGCTGTCTTGGTAAGATCGCTATCCCGAACATGCAAAAGCTACAATCTGGCGAAGAATATCTCTCGAGATTCATAAAACCTTCTCTAAAATGATCATTTTGCTCAGAAAAACTCCTCAGATTGTGATTTTGCTTTAGTCTTTTGTGTAAGGAGTCCTTTAATTTTTGTAACTCTTTTTTTTCAAGAGGAAGGGAGTGCCCCTGAGTCTCCAACTTACTGTTCCTGTCCAGCAGGCTCCTCCCAGTGCTTTGTCCATGTGCTGTTCACTTTCATTTGGATTTGGAGCTGGAAGGATCACTTTTTGTGTCTGTCTGCTGCATCATATCATTGGATTGCATTTATTTGAGGACTTTTTGATTTGAGATTTAATATACTACAAGTAAGTTGGAGAATTGGTGTTTGTTTCATTGGGGCTTGTTTGTACCTACATTTTTCTGGGATTTTCATTGTTTTTAAAAAGTATTGTTGTGGGTGGCCTGTACTTTCAATAGGGGCCTAGTTGTTCTTCTCTGCAATTTCAGCCAGTAGGGTACCCATGGGTCCATGTTTCGTGGTGTCTGTTGAATTTCAACATCATGTAGGGCATGGATGGCATAGGATTGAAATGCTAAATGTGGCTGTGGTGTATTTCACTGTTTGTGTGTGTGTGAAATACCTTTGTTGGATGTGTGTGCTTGATGTGTAACTTCTTTCCAATCCTTTCGTAGCCCTGTTGATTTTCATTTTTGTATTAAAGCTGTGTTGTTTAGCAGGCCTCCTTTGTCCGGTCATATATAGGCCTGCTTCAGTTCATTGTTTTCCATGGCCTGTTGTGACTGTAAGTGGCCAAGTGGCTCGTGTCAATTTTGTGGTGGTAGTTTAGTAGTGTGTTCTTCTTTTTCCATAAAGTCCTGCATTTCTTTTCTTTGTTCCCCTTGGCTTATGCTTGTTGTTATTGTGTCCTGGCCATGTGTGTGGCGGCCATTTTGTGAATGCAGGCATTGTCCTTTTGCCATAGGCTTACATTGTCTGTCTTCCATTTCTTCTTGTTGTGGGTGTGTAGCGGCCATTTTGTGGAGCCATCCAAGCAGTGTGCTTGCTTTTGCCATTCTGTTCCATGCTTGTGGCCTAGTCTGCCAGTAGGCTCAGAGGTAGTCAGCCTCAAATCTTTGGTGCATTATTTAAATTTACAGTTTGTGTTGTCTGTTGATTTTTTTTTACACCATGGATGGCTTTGGATTATATTGCAAAAGGTGTTTTTGGGGTGGAATAGCAGTTTTTGGGTGTGTGTTAAATAAATAGGGCTTTTCAGCCAGTAGGTAACCCTAGGGATTCAGCTCGCGTACTTTCGGTAACTCTGCACAGCGTGACAACGCAGACTTACAGTTTTTGTCAATTTCGTGCTCTCAATATGCGTGTTCGCGCACGCGATAAAGCCTTTTTGTACAGTTCGCGATCCCGAACACGCAGCATTTGCAATCTGGCAAACAATATCTCGCGAGCAACATAAATCCTTCTCGAAAACGCTGATTTTGTGCATTTTGCTAAAAAAACTCCTCAGGTTGTCATTCTGCTGTAGTTTTGGAGCACGGATTCGCTTTTATTTAAAAAAATATATTTTTAGGAGAGGAAGTAAGTTCCACAGAGACTACAACTTCCTGTTCCTGTCCTTTGTAATCACTTTTTTGTTATTATTGTGGTGGGTGGCCTTAGCATGTGTGTGGCGGCCATTTTGTGAAGGCAGGCATTGTGCTTTGCCATAGGCTTACATTGTCTGTCTTCCATTTCTTGTTGTTGTGGGTGTGTAGCGGCCATTTTGTGGAGCCAACCTAGCAGTGTGCTTGCTTTTGCCATTCTGTTCCAAGCTTGTGGCCAAGTCTGCCAGTAGGCCCAGAGGTAGTCATCCTCAAATCTTTGGTGCATTATTTAAATTTATAGTTTGTGTTGTCTGTTGAATTTTTTTTACACCATGGATGGCTTTGGATTGAATTTCAAAAGGTGTTTTTTGGGGTGGAATAGCAGTTTTTGGGTGTGTGTTAAATAAATAGGGCTTTTCAGCCAGTAGGTAACCCTAGGGATTCAGCTCGCGTACTTTCGGTAACTCTGCACAGCGCGACAACGCGGACTTACAGTTTTTGTCATTTTGTCAAACAATATCTCGCGAGCAACATCAATCCTTCTCGAAAACACTGATTTTGTACATTTTGCTAAAAAAAATCCTCAGGTTGTCATTCTGCTGCAGTTTTGGAGCACGGTGTCACTTTTTTTTTTTTTTTAAATATTTAGGAGAGGAAGTAAGTTCCACAGAGACTACAACTTCCTGTTCCTGTCCTTTGTAATCACTTTTTTTGTTATTATTGTGGTGGGTGGCCTGAGCATGTGTGGCGGCCATTTTGTGGAGGCAGGCATTCTGCTTTTGCAATAGGCCTGCATTGTCTGTCTTGTATTCCTGACCTTTTCTTGTTTTTGTGAGTGGCCTGGCCATGTGGTGGCGGCCATTTTGTGGCACCAGCCACTGTGCTTTTTCCATAGGCCTCCAAGCTTGTGGCCTAGTTGTACAGTAGACCCAGGGATACTACTCATCAATCATCACGGGTGCATGGAAGTTAAACAACTGTTTTTGTGTTGTGTGTTAAATTTCAACATCATGTATGGCTTTGGACTGAATTCTAAAATGTGGGCTTTACTTTTTTTTTCGGGGGTATATTTCACTTTTTGGGTGTTGTAAATAAATGCCTTTAGTTTTTATGTGTATATGTTCGTTGTTGTTGCTCAATGATGCTGCATCCATCCCATAAGATGCACACATTTTTATTTAGGGCAAACAGGCTACACTACATTTATGTTTTTGTTCTTTGCTATTCTTCTTCCTGAATGTACACAGTACAAGTACACCAGGAGCCCTGGCCTTGTCAGTCTCATAAATGGCTATACTGTTGTTGTTCACTGACTTCATAAAATGTAATAATTGTGACCACCCAACAGACACTAAGAAGTTATATATTATATTATTGATCTTTTGACTGATGTTCTTCTGGCTTTTTTGCTTTTAGGTGCACAAAAGACGGAGGAGGTGTGTCATCATCATCGACCGTTGTGGTGCTAGACCGACGTCCTGCTGCTGTACACGACGTGACGTGTGAGTGACCTGACCAGGCATCTCTCCAACTTGTGCAACTGAGTGCTGTTTTGACATCTGAAGAAGATGCCCCCTAAGAAAGCAGGTAGCAGGTCCTCCGGTACCAAGAAAGTTCCCATGGAGAAGAAGGAACAGAAGAAGAAGGAAGTGTCACTTAAGTCTGGTGTGCTTCCCAAAACCTTTTTTGGGACACCAAAAATGACGCCTGCAGCAGAGGTGTCCGGGGGCCGATGCTGGGGGCAGCACCTCCGCATTAGTGGGCCCAACCCACCAACCCAGGCCCAAGCAGATGAGTGTGGAAGAGGTAGCCAGCCTTATGGTGGAAAGCAGTGATGCTGAGCCTGAACTAAACTTATCGCTATCTCAAAGTAGTACACAATCAATGCAGGAGGGAACACAGCAGATAAGTGGTCAACAGCCGCAACCACCGCCCACTATAGTAGCTGTAGTTCCTCCTGAAGTAGGGGCCGTTCAGGAAATTGAGCTTCATGCAGAGGAAGAAGAGGAAGCCACTCCTTCAGAAGTTCCATTGTCTTCCAAATCCCCAGCCAGGAAAAGGAGGGTTAGTACATCAAATTCTTCACCAAGCCCCCCTTCTGATGATCTAGATGCCACTTGGAAGCCACAAACTGAGTCTGAGAGGGAAACACGTCACAAGAGCAGGCATGGGAAAAGGAAGGTTCCAGAAAGCCTTACACTTATGGAGGTTGATGTAGAAGTGCAGGATGATGATGAGCCAGTCATCAGGAACACCAATCCCGGGCCTGAGGATATGGAGACCAACATTTTTACACTATCCAAAATGCCTGCAAGGAATGCAGCACGCATACCTCCAACAAAGGTAACACCAACACGACCTCCAGCTTCCATATTTACATTAGCAAAGGGCCGGCAGCGTCCTACATCTAGCACAAGGACCACCTCAGCAGAAGTAGGTAGTGGTACTGTACAGAGTCAAATTCAACACACACCCTCCAGTTCATCCGGCATTGGAAGTGGCACCTCCAGCAGGAGACAAAAGTTAAGCTCCCCAGTGTGGGACTTCTTTACGGTTAGCGGAAAGGAGGAGAACATTGCTATATGCTCCGTTTGTCATACCTCTGTTAGTCGTGGTAAGCTTGGTACAAACTATGGTACCGGAGGCCAAATGACCCATCTGAAAAAACACCATGCAATCCAGTGGGAGGAGCACCTTAGTCGCATAAAAACTGGAACCATTGCTGTTGGGGATAAACGAGTAGAAAGCCTGCTCACGGTGGAACAGGAAGAAGAGAGAGACATTCTTTGTGGTAGTGGTACACAAAGTAGCCCTGTCCCCAGCACTGCAGTGGTAGCGCCCATATCCTCAGCCACATCTCAGTGGCACAAGAGTAAGAGTCAGCCTGAGACACCAAGGAGTACTGCTTTAAAAAAAAGTGAGACGTTGAGCACAGGATGGAATACCACGCAGCCTACCATTCTTAGCATGTTTACTAGGCCGGAGGGGCAGAACGAACGCAACCACCCAATAGCACGGTTGTACACGAAGCTCGCTAAAATGTTAGCACTGGAGCTTCTTCCTTTTTCTTTTGTTGAAGGGGTGGGTTTTCTTGAATTTGTGACCACCATCTGCCCAAATGGAAAGTTCTCAGCCGCTACTATTTCGCAAGAGTTGCTGTTCCAGCACTACATCATGACGTGCTGGAATTGCTTGGAAAAGCCTTAAAACAGAGTGCTGTTCAGAGTATCCACCTGACAACAGACATGTGGATCAGTTGCCAAGCCACTGATTACATGTGCATCACTGCACACTGGGTCTCTTTTTCGGGTGTTAAAGATAAGATATCTGACGGTGTTGTTGACACCGCTGAGATTTTTAAAGACACCCGCAAACATGCAACTGTAGCCATGTTCGCTATGGAGAAATCTCATACTGCTGCAAACATTTTGGATGAGTTTAACAGCAAGGTGTTTGAGTGGCTGCGACCAAGAGGGATTACCATTGGTTTTGTTGCCACGGACAATGGCAGTAATGTAGTTAGGGCCATGAAAGATGGTGGCTATTTCAGGGTCCAGTGGTTGGCACACTGCATTAACATTGTTGTTCAAGACTTTCTGAAAAATGAAAGCAAAGTCAGCATCTTACTACCCACCTGCAGAAGAATATGCACACATTTCAACCATTCTTTTAAAGCCCGGAAGCAGCTGAGAGTCATTCAACGTGAGCATAAAATGCCAGTCAAAGCACTCATCCAGGAGGTGCCAACACGTTGGAACTCAACTTATTACCTGCTTGAGCGTCTGTTTGAGCAGTACATACCATTCAATGCTTATGTCATGAAAAGGTCAGGAGATCCTACTGTGAAAGGCATGACCGTTGAGATGGCCCAATGGGACCTCGTTAAATGCCTGACAGAGATGCTACTTCCATTTGAGGTCTTCACACGTGAAGTCAGCAGGGAGGACTGTACTATTGGGCAAAGCTATCCCATTGTTGTACATGCTAGAGCAAGAGCTAAAGGAGGTGTCAGAAATGTACGCAGGTGTGGATGACAAAGTAGACGCATGTTATTTGGCGGACACCTTAGCCGCTCGCTTATCTGACAATACAAGGATTCAAAATAACATTGTGTCACATCGACATTAAATTACTGCCTCAATTTTGGATCCCCTGAACATTGAGCGGATGGTTCAGGCCTATTTAGATGACACAACAGAGGTCTTCATGGAGCAAAACCCATTGGTGTATTGGTATAGAAAAAGAAGCCAATGGCCAGTGCTCAGCAGGCTGGCGATAAAGTATGTGGCTTGCCCTGTTGCAAGTGTCTCTTTAGAGCGTATTTTCAGTGCTGCTGGTGCCATTATTACTGTGAAAAAGACCAGTCTCTCACCCAAAAGCGTGGAGAGGTTAACCATGATCAAAATGAATCAACACTTTATACCACCGGAGTACAAAATACGTGAATCACAGCAGGAAGAGGAGAGCGACTTCGATGACATAAGTAGTGGGTTCTTACATGACGTACTTCTGTCCGAACCACCAGAGTTTGAGGACAAGCTCCTCTTCCCTGACAACTAGGCTTTCAAATTGTTCTCCCTTCCTTTATTTGTGTGTGACTGTGTATCTGTTTTTCTGGTTCAAAATCTAATCACAACAATTCCATCAACAGTCTCCTCTTTTTATTTCCCTATTGGAGTTGCACGTCTGTGCATAACTGTCCACTCCACTCCTCATGGTCCTGCTCCATCTTCCTTACTCTCCCTAATACATTTCAAGCAAACCAGACATTGGATGGAGATGGAGAATAGTACAATACATGTTGCCTCTAACAGTCCCTCCATAGGAAGTGAAACGTGACTCCAGCTATATTCCGTTTTGTTTCGAAGCCGAAAGAAACTCATCACTGACTGTCAGAAGGCTAGGCAGGCATCAGATCTGACAGCCAAAGAGAACAGCAAGACAGGTAATGAGTGATTATTGTGAATGATGGCATACATTGCATTGGATGCTTGGCATTGCTTGCTGACTACGAATGAATGTGCATGAAGTCGAACTATAGTAGTTTATCGACAAAGTAAAAGTGACTCAGGTCAGGTGACAGTCAATGTTTCCTTGTTGTTTAATAACCACATTGTACTCCTACCATTGCAGGTGCCGCCCAATATCCATTGCACTTTTGTAATATGGAATATATTATAAACTTAATCAGTCACTACAGACTGAGTTGGTGTTGGAGAACTCGTACCACACAGTCATCATGATGCTGCTGAGCATACTCTCTTTGCACACAGTCAGTTATTTGGATCGGAGATAATTGATGGAATAACTGCGTTTCATGGACGGCCTTAAAAGGTAAACAGTTTCAACAAGAACCACAGCAGACCTAGGCTACATGTCCGTGTAGTAGTGTGGACCGGAGTAGAGTGTAGTGGTATGAGGGACCGTGGCGCATTGATTTCGTCACTTCATTTGGAGAAAATGCTAGGTTGCTGCAGTGCATATGCCATTTGTCTGGTTCGGTCAAAATGTAAGATAAGGGGTAGGGTGCCTGGCCTGTGCCGCTGTTGTCCTGTTCTGTGGCTGTGCTGGCTCCTGAGTCCTGTCCCGTTGTTGTTGTAGCTAAATGCTGTAGAGTAGACACTATGTATCCTATCCAAGCTGCTTCAGTCTGAAAGTGTTCTCTCAATAGTCGTGTCTTCTCTTCTTGCACTCCACTGTAATTGAGTTTATTTTTTTTAATTCAGTTATTTTTCAATACCCCTTTTTCTTTTTTATCTACACTTACAGGCCGGCCTTTAACCTGTGCTATAGTGGGAGAAACAACTCACACTTACCTTACCAATCCGCATCAGGCAGGCAGTGGTACCCAATATTGATGTGCGGAGTGTCCATGGAAGGGAGGACCAAGAGGAATGACAAGAATGATGCAACTCCACATTTGGACCAGGATAATACAGTAACTTTAGTATCATTCATCATTCGTCTTTAAATTTATTTGATTCCTTTATTCTCTTCAATCATTACGACTGTGTGTTGTGGTTTGTTTGGTAATTGATCCCTACAACTATTTTTTCATTTCCTTTGCTAGCTTGAAAAATAAAAGTAACCTCGGTACAGCATGTAATTTGGTTCGGTCTGAGCTCTGAGGGCGGCAGACAGGCAAGGCAAATTTCATATTAATAATTTCTGCCCTGTACTGTCTAATTGTGTAGTAGTAGTTAGTAAGTACAACTCATTATCATTAACCATCAGGTTCTCTTCCTCAGCATGCATGCATTTCCTTTTTCTCACTTTATACTTGGATTTCATTGATAATGGATCATGGTCGTCTTACAAGATTGTGTTTTACTTTTGTGGTGTCCATGCATACTGTCTGTTTTTCTTTCTCAAACCTTTCCCAAAACCCCACTTCCCATCCATTCATCAATCCCTAACCCTCTTTCCCCGGGCTGTGTGATTTATATTGAGGTGTGATGTGACTACATTAATGTACACCAACAATTGATCACACGCTTGCTGGGGCAGATATGGTGAAAGCAACACTAATTGAATTTCAACTAAGGCAGGGCAAGGATCTTCTTCTGCTTGCTCACCCATGCTGTAGTTTACTTTGTTCTACTACTCCTCCCACCGTCTCTCAGTCAAGTGACTTTCTCTTTTCAAATGCTATTGCCAGTGTCTACTACTACCACTACAATAATGGCATCTTCTCCGTTCATTTGGGAAACCAACCATGCAGCCATCAGTGTGCCGAACTTCATCATCATCAATCACAGGTACGATACATTTGGTGGGAGGTATAATGGACTAGGAGGAGAGACTGACAGTACTTTTATGACAATTAAAAATAACTCAGTGAGGGGTACTGCATCTATCGGTTTGTGTGTTACAAAATCTGCAGATCTTTTAAATCAAACACTTTCTGCGGGCATGCAGCAGCAAGGAAACAAAGTAACAAACCATGTAACTTAGATTGAATTCGGAAAACAGTAACCCACCACAAAACATTAACATCGTATGTTTAAGTAAATAAATAATATAAAATGTAATAGACCCTAACAAAAATAAACTATCCCACTCTGACCTAACCCACCCCGTCCCTAGCCCCAACCAATGTCCACAACGAAAGTCCAAGTCCCAATGTCCAAAAGTGAATCCCCAAAGCCCAAAAACCCACCCACCAACAAAAGGAATTAAAAAAGGGCAAACAACAAGGTCCTCTATAGTCGGCAGGCCTTCAGGTGTTTATCCACCAGGATTTTTACCCGCTCCTCTAGGTTCTCTTCCAAGCGGGCCATCCGGCGAAGCAGCTGGCGGCGAAATGCCCTGCCGTTACATGCAGGGTGGGGGGCAGCAGTGGTTGAGATGGAGACGCGGCGGCGGGCGGCTGCCGGACGACGGCGCTGTAATACTAGTGGCAGGGCCTGACTGGGGCCCGGGGCATTGGAGGAGGCTGCAGTTGTAGCCGCCTCCTCCTCGGCCTGAGCCACCAGCCGGCAATATTCTTCACAAATGGCCTACAGTTTACAGCGCCGGGCCCTGGCGGCCAACTCCTTCCTATATGGTTTGGGTGTGGATGTGGAAGGAGTATCTATATCAAGAAAGAAAAAGAACATGTTGTAGCCAATACTCTTAGCAAAACAGACATTAAAATCATTCAACACATAGTGTCACAGTATCACTAGCAAGCACAGTACATAACATTTGTGATTTGGTGGTAAGTATCTATATTCCTACTTCCTTGGACTCTAACATTTGTGGGAGTTTCCGACATTATACTCGTACTATGTACTCCGGTACACCAGTCGTGTTGTTCTTATCTCTAGTTTAGCGCAATTACATAACCTTGTTGTAGCCGGCCCGGCATGCCAGCTCAGTCAGCTAAGCTTGCACCCAAGAGAAACAGATATGAGTCACATAATGCAGACTCACGCTAGTTTTATTTACTACTACTGTCTGCAGGTGGGGAAGCTCATATTTTTGTATTACGCCTTACGGCCGGTGGCACTGGCCATACTCTGTCTGTTACATGAGGGCAAATGATCAATTTCACTTACACCCTGCCCTGGGTACTACAAAAAGGCTGATTATTTATCTGATCCAATGATCATTGCTTATATTTATATTATAGATGGTAATACGAGTGACATCAGGTCTGTAGCGGTCGGTGATGGGAGTGTTGCCGGGCGGTGACGTGGGTGAGGGTAGTAAACTATGGATTACGGACAATCACAGGTAATTAAACAATGCATACAAAAAAATTAAAAAATTAGTTGCACGCACTGCATCGCATTCGACGGTGCAGTGCGCACCATGAAAACCATTTTATTTATTTTTATGTTGATTACCTGTATTTGGCCGTTATACATAGTTTACTTGCCAGTGCCACCCACCCTGCCCCTCCCCATGTCACCGCCCGCCAGCACTCCCACCACCAACTGCTACTGCATAGGGTACTTTGCTTTCATTAATTGTGTAACCATAACCAACAGATAGGCCACCCTTTGCAGGCTGGCTGACCCAATCGAAAATACATTAATAGGTAGGGAGTGGTCCCCGGAGTCGGAGGAAGGGGCTTCCGCTTGATATTATATATATATATATATATATATATATATATATATATATATATATATATATATATATATATATATATATATATATATATATATATATATATATATGACGTGCTTGCAAACTACTGCGAGTCAACTGTATTCTGATAATACTACCTATATTCCCCTATGCTTTGCTACTGTGGCGCAGTTTCTTTTACATTTTCTTCAAAGTAAGACTCTCCAGTGACACTTTCCACCTATGCTGTCTATTGATGATAGTACATCCAGGCAAACATCCATTAAAGTAAACGTTTATCCTTCTTTTTTATATATCTCATAACAATCCTTAGTTGGTTTCACCAACAACCACCCATGCTTCCGCTCCTTCCTTGCTTGCCTTGGCTCTGAGTTTGAACCAAACACCACTGCTTCTTGCTATCTAGTACTATCCACCCATACTGTGTCGCCCACCCAGGCAGGCATTCTCTTTCACCTTCCACCCATCCTCCAACAACCCATGCATCTGATCTGATTACTATCAGCCACCTATGCATGCTTCCAACATATCCTTCTCTGCCAGTCAGTCATATTATTTATCTCGCCCGTCCTTCCACCCTTCTTTCCCTCTTTGTTCAACACATCCATCAAGGTCATCTGATCTGAGTTTGTCTTCTCCATAAAACCTTCACAGCTGATTTTGGAGTCAAATAGAAGAGGCCATTGGTTACTCAACTCACGCTGCTAATGCTAAGTAAAGGGTGTCTTCTTCAAACGTTGTATAATGTTCACCACAGCTTAATAAGTCGCACAGTACAGTGAAGTAATGAACACATTTGTCAGGAAGTAATGAATATAACTTACCACCGCCGGCCACTGCTGCTGGCTACCCCCTGTCGCTCCTGCAGGTGCCGCCAGTTCTCCTGCCCCCTCCGGAATGGCCGCATCGCCGCTGGCCCTGCCGGCACTGGTGATTGGTAATGTGCCTAGAAAAAAACATCACAAATTTTTAGATGCCTGGAAACCTCCCCCTATTTTATTAGTGTTCGCTTGGAACATTGAAAAAAGTTAATACAACATACATCAGCTATAGAGTAGTAAGTACAGTCAGTAGACAAACACTAGTAGTGATATGGTTCCTAGGGTCATCTAGTCCTACTCTACTCTTTTGAAAGTTAGCCTGAGCCATGTGTAACCCTTTTAGATTCATCATGTCGACTACTTCTCTTTTGGCGCATATTTAATTATACCTGGCAGCTTATTGACATGTGCAGTAGATGCCTTTGTGACCACATGACTGTTGCGTACAAGTGAAGAGGTCGAAAAACAACTAAGGCACTTTGTTATTGAGTTTGGTTAGTCCGTATTGCTTAGCCATCACATACATGTTACACTTTTTGCCATGACTGCAAAATGCTTGCATTCACCAGTATACTATCTATCGGCTAACGCGCAGCATTTTTCTCATATAATAGGCGGAAGATTCCCTTCTACAAACCAAAGATTTACAGAGCTTCTGATGCATGATGTAACCAGTATTTCTACGTTGTACGGTGAGGGGTCTTCCAGGATTGAAAAGCTCTTGTCTCTTGTTCTTGTTGTCATGCACTTGTAAATGTTTACTGTTTTAATCTTATGCATTTTTCTTGCTGGCTTATTGACGATGGCTGTAGTAAATTAAATTTCATATAACGACGTACAGAACTTGTTTCAAATAAACCTTCTGAACTTACACATAGACTCTGTGCTATTTGGTGTGGTGGGGTGGACTTACACAAGTGAGTGAGCAAAATGGTGTTATGTTCTGGGTTGTCTGTCTCAGTCATCATCAACATTGTGTATCTTCTTCGTGGGGGGGTCGGGAGTGGGACCCTAATGTGAGACACTATAGCTAGTCGGTCAGGGGATCGTGGGTTCTTCGGACTGAGGTGTGATCAGTAAGGTCCAACCTCCCATCACCAACATCCTATTTTGTTGTGCATAGTTCTGTATGTGGCTCTGCAGAATCTCTACAACAATAGTAGTATCATGTACTATCCGATCCAAAATACTAGTCAAATATCTGGGTGGCCATTTTGTTTGTGGTAATTGTCAATGCCTCAACATTGAGGAGACTAGAAGAGGACAACCCAAAGGACAGGACACAGTGGCTAGAGCTATTGGTCAATCAGAGTTTTAATATTCCAAAGAAAACCTTCAATAAAGAGCGGGCAACTGTGCAAGCTTCGCTACAGACAGAATAATAGTAGGAGTAGTAGTACAGAGAGTCATAGCAGAGGCAGTTAGAAGGAACTTAGTTAGAGGCAGAGATAAACAGAATTTGGAAACAGATAGTCAAGGTCAAAGAAGCTTTTGTAAAAAATAGAATTAGAAAGTGGAACCATAATTTATAGTTCGGAAAAAAAAGATGCAGTAAAAGTTAGGGAAATATAACTGTCAATATAACCACTGGAGGACTTACTGGGGCCAGCAGCAGGAGCCTCGGTAGAGGAGCGGTCCTGTGGTTCCCCCGCCAACTCCGACCCCGTCTTCTTGCCCCTAGGTGGTGCTGATGATCATGTAAAATATAATAAAGAAAGAGACAAACATTAACCCTTTCCGTGCTTGTGACGGAGCGGTTCCGTCATGCGCGACGGTCGCGCTGTGCGCATGACGGAACCGCTCCGTCATGGCCCCGCCCGCGCACGGAACCTTCAGCGTGGCGCGGAAATCCGCGCCGCGCTGAAGGGGTTAAGGAGTGCTGTGAAACAAATAATAATAAATCATTTGGAAAAATAAGTCAAACAACATTTTAGGAAACAACAATTGCAATAAAATTGACCTATCTAATCAGATGGATCGACTACTGGCTGCTTCCTGCATTCACGGATCGTCTGCTTATTTATGAACACTCCAGTGTTCCATAATCATTCTGATTACCACCTGACCTACACCACCTATTCCAGACGGGCCAGTTGTTCACTAAGTCTGCATTTCCATTTTTTTCAGCCATCAAATGCATACATTTGTGCATACATACAACAAATTGTGGGATGGTTGCATGATTCTGATCTAGTTCTGCTACTGACTGACCATGCTAAGCCTACCACTCACTAAACAAAGTACAAAAGGTTCTACGGAGGACTGGGGTAAGCAGCACTCAGTGACAGAGGAGGCGTCACGCAGACCGCATAAAACAATTACTAACTAATACTAACAAACAAAACCTAGTATCCAATATCCATCCACCACTATTTCACAGTAGGACAATGGAAGGACTAGAGTCTCTCTAGCAAATCGCATTACCTAACTTCAGTTCTCTAAAATAAACTCTTACATAATCAGCACAAGCTAGCACAAACTAAGTTGCAAACAAGTAAGAGTACCATCGAGCACCTGGGTCCTACAATCACAGAAGATTTTGCTTTTTGGAACGTAATTTACCAGCAACGCGTAGCACGCAGCAGTAATCTTGTTATTCGTCAAATTTAATTTATACACAATAAGTTACTCACCAAGCCCGACGACCTCGACACCTAGCAGGTCCAACAGGTCCTGCTCTCGGTCCAGGATGTCGGACCACCAGTGGGCCAGCTGATTATGGGTGCGCCGGACCCCAGAGCACCGGAACACTGCCCGGCGCACCTTCGCCCACCGACGGTGATTCTCCTGGGTAGCGTACCCAGAGCCGGGCCTGCCGCCTGCTGCCAAGGTCAAGGAGTTGTGGCGCTGAATGAAAAAAACAAGGGCGGCCACCTCCGCCTCCCCAAAAAGTTGCCGTGCCTGCACCCCTGCAGGACGCATTCTGCCACAAGGCAGGCGGCTCTTGTCTGCTCCTGCAGGTCCCTTGCCCTTGGCACTAGGTGTGCCCTTAGCCATGGTTCTGGGGTGGGTGGGAGGCAGAAAAGAAAAGTTAGAAGGGGGAAAAAAAGTTAGGGGGAAGAAGAAAGAAAGAACTTTATAAAAGTAAAAAAAACACAGTAAAAGTAGAAATAAAATGCAAAATATAAACTTAGGGAAAGAGAGAGATAGATGATAACTATAAAAAGTCAGAAAAAATGTTTTAAATACAAAGGATTACAAAGATTAAGGGAGGATAGAAAAGTAGGCCCAGAACCATAGCATAGAGTGAAAAAGAAGATGGCCACGCCCATTCGCGACTGCGTGGGTAAGTTTGCGCGATATTTCTCGTGAACATGCACTATTCATCGCGAACAAGTAAAATGCGCTCCCGAACATGACAATGCGGATCGCGAATACGCTATCCGCGACCCGGAACAGGAAATAAGGCATTGCGAGTGGGCGGTACAATTGAAAAACAAGATGGCCACGCCCATTGGCGACCGCAGGGGTAAGATCGCGAGATATTATCCCCTGAGCATGCAAACAGCTCCCCGAACATGCTCACCGCGCTCCCGAACAAGAAAAAGCCATCACGAACGGGTGCCCCAAGCAACTACGCAAGCTTGCGTAGCTACACGTAGCTCGCGTAGTGCAAGTACATCTTTGCGCAGCTTCGCGAAGCGCGACTACGCGAACTATGCCCAGGGTTAACCCTTTCGATCGCATGACAGAGCGGTTCCGTCATGCGCATCGGTCGCGCTGTGCGGATGACGGAACTGCTCCGTCACGGCCCCGCCCACGCAACGAACCTTCAGCACGGCGCGGTAATCCGCGCCGCGCTGAAGGGGTTAATATACACCTAAGTCAGTGAACCTGTAAAACAAAGCAACATGTATGTGTACAAAGATAGACACATATGTTCAACTCTGGCATTGGCATATGACTATTCAATCAGATCCATTATGCAACAACCACACTGGTAAAAGCAATGAACCCACTTTGCATACTCAACATGCACTATATTGTGGGCACAGCAAAACGTGAGCTGCTATTTTGTCAGTGCTTTATACATATAAGATTATAAATACCTGGATTGACAGAATACACTATATAAGATAATAGATTTTACCCATGTCATAGTTTGTCAGGGCTCCTGGTACAGACGGTGTGTCAGATTGTTAAGAGAGTATTTCAACATACCTATTCCTTACAGCATTTCTCTATAATACTGGGGCAGATTTACTAAGAACTTGCATTGTCCTTACATGATACAAGTTGTCGCAAGGCAACGCAGGTGGTTATCTGGGTTTTGCTAAGCAGCACAAGGCCACCTTGTGTGGCATTGCTTGGCTTAGTAAATACAAAGTAACACAATGAAGCGCATAATGTTGCCTTGATTTAATTTGCCTCGCATAGGTGTTACATGGGTCGAACATGGGCATTCCCATGCATTCACCCATGTATTTTGATGCAAACCCAGATATATAAAAACTTGTGAACATGGGTTTGCGCCAAAATGGTGTGCCTACTAGTAGAGATGTAACAAGGAAAAATGTCATTCGTACTCCTTGTTATGACCTCATTCTATGTGTGCTGCATTCTTCAGCACACATTGAAAGAGGAATGTACCTCTCAGGATTGTTTTTGTGTGGGAAAGTATCCCTTCCTGCAAAACAAAGTCCTGCTCATAATGCAAACACCTTTGCACTATGGTGCAAGGGGGCATGCATTTGCACTAGGCAGCACAAAGTGAGCCAGACCAAGGAGAGAGCAGAAATGCTCCATATCTTTGTAAATATGAAGCATTTCTGCCCTCTCACTTTCATACAATGCAGTGCAGCAAGTTGCCTTACTGCAAAGGTAAATCTGCCCCACTGTTTGTAGTAGGTGTGCAGTTGACTGCCACTTTTACTTGGCATTTAAAACTACTTGCCTAGCCTTAAACTACCCTTTTATCACATATATGTCACCTCTAAGGTTGGCCCCAGGTAGCCCTAAGGGCAGGGTGCTTTCT
Organism: Triturus cristatus; assembly: GCF_964204655.1. Lineage (NCBI taxonomy): Eukaryota > Metazoa > Chordata > Amphibia > Caudata > Salamandridae > Triturus > Triturus cristatus. Next base: position 448,243,932 of record NC_140595.1, read on the forward strand.
AAGTAAGAGATAGGACATGTATTTTTATGTTTGAATGTCCTGGTAGTGACAAACGGCTTATTTCGTTTTTTACCACTGTGAGGCCTACTCCTCTCACAGGTTACCATTGGGAATTCCTTAATACAATTTTAAGATGTAATTACTGATCCAAGAGGAGTAGCTTTTTCATGTCTCATGTGTTTGGAATGGTAATGACAAATCATCCTTACTGGTGAAGATGGATTCAACATTATTGTTTTAGAAATGCTACTTTTATAAAGTGGACATTTCTCTGTGCTTATACCTTTGTGTGCTTTGTAGCCTGTCTCCAATACACGTCTGGGCTGGGTGACTGCTATACTTTGTGCATTCCCTCTAGACAGCCACAAACAAAGCAAGGTGAGGCTTATCGGCTTTCTGAGTACTTTTCTACCTTCATCTGCATTATGAATTGTCTTTCTGGGAAGGGAAGAATGGGAGGGGGTGACACTTACAATTCAATATGTAGTGTCCTGTCCATACACAAAGTACCAGTTTACCCCCCACAGCTAGTCTGGTAGACTGGACTGGGTTGAAAGGGATACTTGTGCAGTTCACTGAGAATCTTTAAAGTCACCCTCTACATCAAAGGCACTTACGGGTATAAGTACTGGGTCTTTGACCCCCTAAAATCAGACGCTTCTGGATCTTAAAATGAACCTCTGTCAGAAGGACTGCTATTCTGCTTAAAGGAATCAACAGGATTGCTTTTCTGGAAGGACTGTTTTTCTGCTTGTTGCCCTGCTGCCTGCTGCTCGCTGACTCTGCTGAAGGAGAGCTGGACTCTGCCTTCCCTCCAAGTAGTCTCCAAGGCCTTGCTTGCTTGCCTCCTGTTTTTTGAAGTCTCAGGGACACAAAGGCAGTTCTGCAATCCTGCTGGTGCTGCTGGATTCTACCTTATGTGAGTCCTGCACTTGCCTAAGGTGCCGTCTTCAAGTCAAGTCCTCAGAAGTGAGTTCTGCAGCTGTTTTGCTACAAAACCGATGCATTGTCACCTTTGAGTTGATCGGATGCATCACTGTTTGCCTCTGCTGCAGAGGCTGTTCAACAACATCGGTCTACAGCCTGCGTGGTCCGATGATAACACTCTGTGCAACTCGATGGCGACACATTGCCTTCACCTCAGCGAAGCATGATAACAACGCAGTGACCCTACTGCATGGAAAAGATTGATACTTTGTGCCCTCATCCTCGATGCTTTGCTCCATCCAAGGTACTTTCTCAGTGGGCCCTGTGTGAGTCCAGTAGCTGGCCTGTCCTCCATTGTATCAGCCTGAATTTTTGATTTGCACTGGTCCCTCGTGACCTCAAGTAACTTTTTGAACGCTAATGACTTTTAAGCACTGTTTTTACATTTAATCTTTAAGTTCCACATCTCAACTTCTACTTAATGATTTTTGCAGTTCTGCACCTATTTAGCTCCGATAAGTAGTCTCTAATTTTCAAAACCTGTGTAGAGTCTTTTTGTGTTGTATTCATTGTGTTCCTCTGTGTGTGAATGTTGCACAAATACTTTACACGTTGCCTCTTTAGAGAAGCCTGACGGTTCTATGCCAAGCTACCAGAGGGTGAGCACAGGTTATCCTTTAGTGTGTATCTAGCTTACCCTGATTAGAGTGGTGGTTCCTGCCTGGCCTATGTGCATACCTCAGCCAACCAGGAATCCAATTTCTAATAATGATTTTATATCGTTTTTGTTAGTAGACCGAGACTGTTCTTTCATCAGTGGTGCATACTGGTAAAAGAAGAAAAAGCTGCCAGAATCAGTTAGCTGTAGTCAATTCTCTGACACTGAGCTCCCCTAAGGCAGTTTTTTGAAGCTAGAACTAAATGATTTTTCCCTCTTATTAATGTTACCAATAAAAGATAATGCAGCACATTCAGATACCATTTGTCACTGGAGTACATTACACCTCCGGGAAAAATGCGTGGGAGTGGAATAGACCTTATGTTCAAATTAATCAACAAATAGATTAATCATGCAAGAAATGGAGGCCACATTTTAATATTTAGGAACAACAGTAAAAGCAGCAGTTCACAGTAATTAAGAAAATAAAAACGCATTTTAGTTTTAGTTTACTTCAATTTGAAATTCATGTTTTAATTACCTTTACCTTTATTATTCCTGTGTCCCTGGCGGTGCAGAGTATAGCTTTACCAGCATAAAGCTACATCACCTGACCAGCTCAATTATTAAACTTAAGTATTACTTGTATTGCCTAATGGAGCATGTATTTAATTTAAAGATACGCCTTAACTACACACTTTTGCTTTAACTGTGTTGATATGTTATCTAGAACTGAAAACACAAGTATTCTAAATGTTCGCCTTTTTATACTGAGGATATTTAGCTACAGAAACACTACTTTCAGAAAGCACTGCCTCTTCATTTACTTACTCACCGTTTTCCAAAGCGCTATACGTCGTCTCAGCCACTTCACAGCACAGCCCTTTCATCTTGAAAGTGTAAATCACCATAGACACTATGGGGCAGATTTACAAACTCCTTGCTTCACTTTTGCGTCACTTTTAACATGGAAAAAGTGGCGCAAAAGGGGCGCAAGGGTCTTGTAAATCTGCCCCTATATTCATAGAGGTTATTTATTTTGTATAGGAGTGTGCAAACATGCAAACTCTACCGACTCCTAACATAGACAATGTTTTTTTACATTTGTGAGGTTGGTGGAGTGAAGCTGGACAAGTTTAAGAAAACAAGCAAAGCCAAAGCTAATGTCTCGACTGTACGCCGGAAGGGGACCTGTTAGCGTTACCAATGGATTCTTGGAATACATTTTGTTTTTAACCCCTTGTGTGCTACGCCCTTTCCCCGCCCTGTGCCGGCCGTTGCATTAGCGGGCGGGGTTCATGACGAGCTGGACTCGTCATGGGCACAGCGCAACCGCGGCCCCTGACGAGTCCAGCTCGTCATGGGCACACAAGGGGTTAACGAAATGTATTTCTAAATGATAACTGTGCATGCGCTATTGCCCTCTATTAGAGTGTTTTTGTGTATTTAAAAAAACACACAACATAGGACGCCCCTGGTGGTGCATATGCATCCACCAAAAGAATGGATCTTGTATTGTATTTTATCAAAAGCAAAACAAAGCACAATATGATAATGGCTTTCATAAAGCGCATCGATTACCCGGAGGTGTCCTCGCACAATCTAGATCCACTGAGGCCGCGGGCGGAGAAACGAAATTGTAGCGACCGGATCATTGTGAAAAGAGCCATGTTTTTAGCCCCTTTCGGAAGGACAGGAGATCCATAGTGTTTCTTAAATGGAATGGCAGATCAGATGGCTGCGCACACAGCGACCATCTTGGAATATATTTTGTTAATTAGAAAATGCAAACCAGGACAGTCTTAGTGCATCTAGGTGCATGATGTCCACCTTGGAATGCTTTTCATGTTAACGTTTTAATGGTGATGTTATGAAAACCCATTTCAAGATGGCCATCGTGCTTGGTAATGCACTGAGGATTAGGATGGGTTTTCTTAACATTAAAACAAGCTCTGTAAAATATGGTGGTGAGTGTGCGCTTGCACATACACACATGGGCAGCCATCTTGGAATGGTTTTAAAATTATTCAACATAGGTCCCCCGCTGATATTGGTGACCATGAGAGAGGAGCAGAAACAGTGCATTGAGGTGCAAGTAGGAGCTGAGGAATGAGGTGTAGCAGGAAGGAAAAAGTGTGAGGATAAGAAAATAGTCCTTAACACTACAATGCACAATGTCAGTGGAAGTATATTATCAGATTTCTCCTGTCATGGATGTCGTCGCCAATCCATAGACTCCTGTAGGGCTGAATAGGATCACATACTTAAGGAGCAAGTACTACATGCAAGAACCCACAGAAACAGGGAAGAGGGGTAAGGAAAGAGAGAAACTGAGAATCCGATTCAAGATCACACCACATCAGTCCCTCTGGGCATATAAAGCATGTCAGTTAGATATAACATACACAGGTATCCTCAGAGCCTAATTTGTGAAAAAGTGCCAGCGTCCTGCTGAGGAGGCCAGTGCAGCTTGCACAACTCAATGCCTCTTCAAGCACTGCCAAATCCCGGGCTAACACATCTACTAACCAACAGACATGCAAAATATAGCAATTCAGACTATTTCATGCCACCAATAGCTATAAGAAAGGCCTGGGTGGTTGGTGCTATTCATTTTTATTGTATATTGAGTTATGAAATACTCTGTTGAATGGCTCATCTCAATAAGAAACAAACAGAACCGTCATCATGTAGCTGACTGTCATAAGTGCCTTTGTTGAGAATTAAGTGCCGGTGCTTAGCATCAGCAAACACTGGCTCAAATTAAGCACTGGTTACTTCAGAATGTGTACATAAATTTAACATGTAAATACGTGCATTTGTACATAGGCAACATCACCATCAGTGTTCTCCATAGCAGGCTAAAAAGTAGTTGCTTTTACAGCGTGAGTTAGAGCTCTTGGAGTCAAAGCCCATAATAGTTTGAGATTAGAAGAGCTGAGCGCAATAATGCATGCGGTAACACAGTTTTGGAAATCCAATGAAGCTTGAAGAAGGTAAGTCTGATGGAAACCTCTAAGAAATGCAAGAAAGAGGGAGGATGGTGAGAATTGTCATGGAAAGGAAAAAATCCAAGAAGTGGCTCAGTTGCCAGGTGAAGAAAACTTTTTCTGTGACTAATTCAGAGTTGTCTGAGATGCTGACTTCACTGCATCTTAAACTGTGGATCACTGTTGCTTCCTATAATTGAGTGGCCATTTGTGAATGGGAACAATAGATGCTACAGCAGATGGAAACCTAGTTTTCATTGCCACTATGGTGACCACAAGCACCATGGATGATGACACAACCCTTTTATCAATCTGCAATTCTTATGGAGAGTGCAGCATCATAGTCCCAGACCAAGGTGAGTAGATCCTGAAGTCCTGACAGATAGAATAAAACACATCATAGCATGGTGTTAGACCTGGCCTCCTTGATGTGGTTTTCCCCTAACCTTTTGCCTTCAACCTTCCTGTTGTGCTGACTTCGTTTTTGCTGGCCATAGGACTCTGCGCACTTTACCACTGCTCACCAGTGCGAAAGTGCTTTTGATCTCTCCTTAAAACATGGTAGAATTGACTTATACTAAATTTACACATTTAATTTACTTATAATTTCTTAGTAAAATGGCACTACCTGTGTCCCAGGCCTGAGAATTAAATGCTACTAGTGGGCTTGCAGCACTAATTGTGCCACCCACTTAAGTAGCACTTTAAACATGTCTCAGTTCAGAAACAAAACCTTTTCCCAGGCCCAAACCTTCCTTTTTAATACCTATAAGCCAGCCCTAGGGGAGGCCCTGGAAAGCCAAGAGGGCAGGGTGCAGTGTATTAAAAAAGTTGATCATGTATTTTTAAGTTTTACTTCTCCTCATAGTGAAAAACTCTTCCATTCGTTTTTCAATTCTGCAAGGCCTACCTCTCCCATATGATAACTTTGGAGTTACCTTATTTCATTTAATAAGCTGTAACATAAACATTGGAACAGGTAACCAATTCATTTTTGGTGTCTTTGGAATTGTAATGAAAAATCCTCTCTCATGGTGATATTGGATTTTAAATTACAATTTTCAAAATGCCACTTTTAGAAAGTTGACATTTTCCTGCCTTAGCCATTTAGCGCCAGCAGACTGTCTCTGGGTCACATGACTGGGTATAATTGGCAGTAGTGCTTTCGGTATTCCTCCTAGACAGCCACACACAGTAGAGAGCTTAGGTGTGCCTGGATGGGCCATCACTGGTAGGATGGGAGGGTGGTGGTACGGGAAGTTGGAGCTGGGCACAGACCTACTTACACTTGAATAGGCTGTGTCCTGCCTCTTCACAAAGGGCTGCATACCATGGACGTCATTTGGAGGTAGTCAAGGGTTGCAACTGTGATCTCTAGCATTCTCCCTGCAAACCTTTGCCTTCTCTGAGGCCAAGGGTCTCAAAGTAAGTGCCAGGAGTAGCATGGAGTAAGGTAGAGGTCACAGCTGCGACCCCTGACTATTTCCAAATGACGTATATGCTGCATATCCCCTGTAGTTAGTCTGGGGCCAGGGCAAGGGATACAGGAAACCTGTGCACTTCAAAGGGAAATCTATAGAAGCTTCTCGCACTTCAAAGAAGGTACTTGGTATAAATATTGGAGCTCAGACACCAACTCTTCAGTAAAACGTCTGGATCTGTGGGGATTCGGCCAGGAAGAAGGACTCCAGAGCTGCTAAAAGGAGTGCCACTCTGCTGGACTGCTGGTCTGCTGGATTGCTGGTCTGCTGCCCTCCTACCTGAGTCAGAGGGACTGGACCTGCCCCTGAACCCAGGACTGCCAGAGTGACTTCAAGGGCTAGTCTGCTGGCACCACGTTCAGAGCCACAGGGACATAAAAGGTTCTCAACCACCTATATCAGCACCCAGGTACAGTTGGAGTAAGCTCCTGACCCTTACGTGGTGCTCATGAGGTCCTGACCCTTTAGTGTGGCCTTGGTGGAGCTGAAAAGATGTTTTTGGGCTCATCATGACCACAAACGGGCCCGTTGGTGCCAAAACCTTGTTGCTTGCACTGCCCACCAATGGTAAGTTCTGTCAGCCCGACCCTTTGCGCTACAACATCAACCGCTTGAGGGGAGCGCCATTGTGAGGCTTTGGTTCGACCGCACGTGACAACAACAGGATCTTTGTGCTACAGCACCAACTATCTGCGACGCCCAACTTGCTCCTTGCACTGCAATGAAGACTGTTTATGATGCTTCTCTGCTCCTTGCAGCCCCCTCCACCACGAACAAGACTCTTAGCACTGGACTGAGAAGATAACTTTTCAGCAAGACTAACCTGCCTCTGTATCCAACACCAAGAACCATTGTGGTCGGCTTGAACTTGTGACTTTCGTCTGGTCTCACACAACCAGATAGCTGTAAGTCACGATTTGGATTTTTTGGCACTATTTTCACTTAAATCTTTAAAATTGCATATGCTTGGTTCGATTGATTGGATATTTGTTATTCAGGTCTTGAGTTATTTATGTAACTGTGCTCAATGTTTCTAAAATGAAATATGTTTATTGTTTGATAGTTTAAAATCTTTACAATAAAAAGCAATAAAAGTTTGGCATTAATACTGATTTTTTATACTAATCATTTAAAATATCGATAAAACCATGTGATTTAAATAATCAATCATATGTTCCTTTTTCTACATCAATTAGGCAAAATGATAAAAATTTGTTGGACAAAGATACATTGGAGGATGTCAATGTGGACAGGTGAAGAGTGCTTTGTTGGCACTGTCCAAGGAGATGTCTATTTCCTCAATCAATGAGCGGTTGTCCAGGGAGGTATCTGTTTCCTCAAACAGGAAGCGGTTGTCAGTCTGTTTGTTAGGGCCGGTTGGGATGTTATCCTCAGCAATGTTTTTCTGCCTTTGTGAGTGCCTTTTTCACCCCATGGACATACTTAACCACTCTAGCAATGGAACACTCGTCTGATGAATTGAAGCAGGTCAGGATTGCTTCCTTGCAAGTGCGTACCCCATGCTGTTTCCAATGGAGCCACAAATGTTTCCGGTAAATTCCTAGTGTAGATGGACAAAGGCAGATTGTGTGGACCAGGTTTTTGAATGCCAAGCTGCCTAGCCTGCAGGACATGTCTCTTACTGTCCTCATCCAGGGCTTGGTAAATGGTAGCAACGGGAATCCGCCCAGTCTGCAAAACAAGGATTGTTTTTTTGTCTTGGGTTTAGGGTTTCCGCAAGGTACAGCTGAGGTCTCAGGGATGTGTAGCTATTCAGTATGACCCAGTTGTGTTGGCGTTTCCCAAGGGTTGCACTATCCTCCAACGATGCTGATATTTTAGATGATTTTGATGATGCCTTTTTGAATTGATCTTGACTTGCTGAACTTAGCCACAATTCCTTCAGACCTGGCAGTTCGATGGTACCATTGAAATATTTGTGAAAAAGGCAAGAGCTGCTTTTTTACAATCTCCTCCCAAACATAGTAATTCATGGAATTGGACTCCCTGTTTTTTAGCTTACAGCAGAGAACAGCAAAAGCTGATTCCCTTGCGTGAGACTGCTTTATTAGCCCAAACTTAGGTCTGATTTCTGCTGGTGAAGTGCATTGGGGGAGATGAAAGCTTTGCCTGTATATATGAATTAATATTTTATCCAGGACCAAGATGTCTCTGCCTCTCAATACTTCACACCCATAAGCTTAGGTTGGTATTATGTTTGCTTTGGCAGTTTTAGGAATCGGGGTGTAGGAGGGCCCATTTAGATGCCTAAATAGCCCTGCCAGGCCTGCTGCAAGGGCCGTACCTTTCTCTTTGATCTCCTCTTTATGAGACTTGAAAGTGCCGTTGCTATCAAAAGTGAGACCAAGATAGTTCTAACTATCTGTTTCAGATATTATGCTCCCACCAAAAGTACCAGCTGGTCTTTCTTTTGAGAACCTTTCTCCCTGATAATATTATTTTGTTTTTTTACTGTTCATTTTTATCCCATTGGTCTCAGTGATTTCCTCTGTCGCTTTCATAAGGCGCTGCATCCCGACTCGTGTTCTGCTTAGTATCACCAGATCATCGGCATTAAGTATGTTAGATAACTGAGCAGACCCTAATTTCAGGGCATTTGAATTGGTGGAAGAAAGTATAGGCAGAAGGAATACATTAAATAACAGAGGTGCTAATACACACCCTTGTTTAAGCCCTCTGGTTGTCGGAATAGCCCGTGAAAGATTTTCTCTGTTCTACAGTTGGATCCTTACCCAAGTGTTGGTATATAGGGTTTCTATCTCTCCCAGGAGGTATGGTGGGATTTGCCAGAACTTCAGTTTTTCCCATAGCCTATTGTGGTCCACTCGATCAAAAGCAGCCTTAAAGTTAATGTAGCATCCGTAAAGGGGGAGCTTTGAGGCTCTAGAGTGGTCGAATATAAGCGAGAGGGCCATTATGTTTGTTATAGTCCCTTTTTTCCTAGTCAACCCTGTATGGTTGTGGGGAATCACCGAGTTCAAATCTTCCCAGTCCCTGAGATACTCAAATAGGAAGTGTAATATTTGGCCTCATTGTCAATCAGGGTTATGAGCCTATAGTTTCCTGGGTCGAGTTTGTTTTCTCCTTTAATATAGAACCTCTCCAGGAGGGTGAATTAGATCCCCCATTTAGGTTGTAATTAAAAAGTGGCCACATTGCTTCTGTCCATTTTGTCGGGTTGATTTTTTAGATTGCTTAAGGGATCCTATTTGACCCTGGAGCCCCTGTGTTCTGCCCCTTAGTTATCTGTCGCCGCACCTCTTCAGGCTTGATTTTAGTAGTTTCTGGCTACCCTAAAAACTGATTCTGCAGTCCGGTCCTGTGTTGTCTGGTCCGTTCTCATGCCAGTTTGAATTTATGTCTGCTTGAGGGTTAAAATGGGCTGATAGAAAAACAGCCCGGTCGAGTTCTGACACGTTTAAGTGTAGCTTTCCTTGGGTGGAATATTTTAAGGAATTCACTGAATGCCAGACATTCCTTGCATTGTTGTGATTGAGGTCCCAAATAAGTTTTGCCCAAAAAGAATATATATTTTCTCTTTTAATTGCCCATATTGCACGCCTGAAGTCCTGTGTTGCTGCTTTCACGGTGACCCTATGTAGTTTGTTTGAGGGATTGCGATGGGCTGCTCTCAAAGCCCTATTGACTTCCCACTGTAGGTGTTTAAGCTTAGACGACCTGTATAAGTTATGGCTAGATGATGGGGTGTGTCTAAGTTGCTTTGTTCCAAAATTCACTTTGGTGGTGAACTGTTCTGTATAAGTGGTAGTAAATTCAACCCATTTATCCATGGGTAAGCCTTTGAATTGTTGCAATTTTTCCAGGTGGAAGGCTGCTTTGAGTTTCAGTCTTTCAATTGATTCTGCAGTCAATTCTTTTTAGGTTAATTAAATGTATGTTTCCAGCTATGTCTACTGAAGGCTGATTCTCTATTAGTGACATTGCCTGAACCAGCTTCTGAGGTAAGTGGTCGCTTTCCGGCCTTGAGCCCATTTTGTATGAGAGGGCTAGGTGTAATAGAGGGAGAGACACTGCGGTATGGTCTATTAATGAGCTCCCACATTGAGAGTGGACTGAAAAGGTTGGGGGAATATCTCAATTGATGCGGTCATTTAGGACTCTCAGCCCAAGATTCTCCAGTTTCCTGACCAGGGATGTACCCATTTGATCCTTCCTTGCTATGCTCAGCTGGGTTTGCTCAGGGATGTCCCAATCCAGTTCCTGGGCCTCAATAACTTCAATTTTAATAGTGTGGCCTATTAGTGTCATGTTGAAATCGCCTTTCACTGTTTGTAAAACTTATGGGTTGTCACCTACCAGATCGGCGATGTGATTTATTAGTTGTTTTGACAGCTCTATGCGATCTTTTCACGCTGGTGGGATATGGATGTTTATCGGCGCAAACGGCTTATCTTTCCCCGTAATTGTAAGGGTTGGATGCATTGTCTGAAATCTGTCATGGTCCATTGTTGGAGCAGTGTTTCTCATTGTGAGTGCTGTTGATAAGTATACTCCCAGGCCACCTTTCCATTGTCCAAATTTTGCTTCACTGTTAGCTGGAATCAGGACATGAGTGAATCCTTGGATTGAGATTGGTTCCAGTGCCCCTGGACTGGTATTATTGAGAAAGATTGAAAGTATCACAGTATATCTGGATCACTGATCAATCTGTTGTTGTTCGCTGGTTGATGATACTCGAGACCCAGCCCCATTCGTTGCTTATCTCCTCACCCCTCAGTTGAGCCTGGGGATGGGTATGTGTATCGGGTCCTTTATCGTGGTTGAAGGAGGTGCCTATCACCTTCTTAAGTACTGAATATAGAGCTCGCTCAGGTCTCTGTTTTATAGTCGATGTGTTTTCTGTCCATATGAGTGGTAACAGGCACCCAGGTCCAAGATGGATCTCCACTAGGACCCCTCTGTCCATGAATTGTTTTCTTTTGATCTGTATTCTCTTGGCCGTGTCTGCCGATTTCCAGGTGGCCTTGGTTGAGTCATTGTGCTGCTCTAGGCCAGGATCGATGAATTCGACCGATTCAATTTCACCTGATGAAATCCATGCTAAGGTTGGGATCTGCTTCAGGAGTCGGAGTATGTTCCCGCAATATAAAATGTCTTCCTCGCCCGTGAACGATATTTTGGATGAAGCAAGGTGATGCTTGTAGGCCCCTTGGGGCAAGTTCTTTGGGCATCCTTCCCTGGATTCTCCAAGTAATTTATGACCCGGTCTTCTTGAATAGAGATTGCAAAAACAGGGTCTGCGATTCTTCTTTTGAATCCAGGTAATGCCTTCCACTCCCATTACCCTCCACTAATGCCAAAAGGTTTTGAGGTGCAACGTTGACTATGGATATTCGAGTAGATGCTGTCCCTAGAATAATGTTGGTGGTTGCCAAAACTGGACCACTATTCCTGTTCCTGTTGGCGATGTAAATCTCTTGAGGGTTTGACTGGATGGGATCATATCAGACCTGGGATGTGTCGCCGAGATTGATTCTTCTTTCAGTATTGCTGATGGTCCTTACTAGGCAGGGTGCTCGACCATGCTTGATTGAACGCGGGGGTGAGGTGGAGATTATGCTTTATTTTTGAATAGGGTGTAATCCAAGTGTTACTCCCCCATGCTCACCCATGCTGTACACTCTTTTCATCTTCTTGGCCTTCTGAGCTGGTGGATACATATTACTCTGCTCTCGCCTCCTTTGTCTTAGTTAATGTGCCTTACTTGTTATGTGTTACCGTCATTGTCTGCTTATAGGCATGTCTTGGATGGATGGTGCAAATCTAGCGAAGTTGTTGTGAAGTTATGCCCTTGAGAACCATTACGGTCATCGTTGATGTGAGGGTTTTGTACTGCAGTTGATTTGTTCACAGGAGGAGTATCTCGGGGGATTTTGCTATTGCCATCTGCTTTTCTTGTGTTGGGTTGAGTAAGCAAAACGTGGTTTGTCAGCCAAGTTGATTTAGAAAAAGGTTTTATTTCGAGATTTCCTTTTTTGATCCTTTTTTGTTTTGTGCTCTTTCCTGTCGAGCCAGTGAATTCATGATCCTCTTTTTTTGTTAATTGATGTTGCAAGGGAGCAGGTGTGTCTTCTCTAGGTCCAGTAGTATCTTCTTTTTTATCTGGAGAGGTCCCTGTCTCATTGTCTTTGCTTGCTGGGCCACTGTTCCCTGTGTGGGGCTCTTCCTGGGCCATTCTGTGACTGAGGACTTGAGCTGACTGCATGTCTTTGTGGGACAGTTTTTGGTCACCTCTTGAAGTTAGGCCACTTTGTGTTTTTGTTCTGTTTGTGACTTTCAGGTCCGCTAGGACTTCCTCCAACACTTTTGGGAGGGAGCATAGTTTCTCCAGAATTGGGGAACATGTTCATTTTGGGGTTAGATTCATATTGCTGGCTTAGCTCTTTTCATCAGGTTGTTTAGATTGGCTATTTTCTGGTCTATCCCAGACACATAGGCTGCGACTGCATTTAAGACCTTGATTTGAATATCCATTTTAAGTGAATGATATGTTAATGCGTTGATCATTGTTTGTATGGTTCTCAGCAGAGAGGACCAGGTGCCGTTGCCCAGTTGGTACACTGGATCCCCGACTGATGAAAAATACGGACTCTCTTGTGTTGGCTTAGTTATCTCTTGACCCTCTGTATTTTTAGGCATGCCCAATAATGTTCCGTAATTTGTGATATGTTGGCTCTCCTGTAGAGTTGCAATTTCCTCTAATGTGACAGTCTCTTCAGATTGACACTTAGGCCAATCGGTCTAGGGTCTGTAAGATACTAGGAGGGCGTCTCATCAATCCTGTGTGAGGTCTGAGTAATCAAATCCTGGTTCAACTACTGGGCTAGAGCCAAGTTGTAGAATTTTCTCATGGTTTTGACTAATGACAGTGTTTCTTTCACTCCCTATTCTTAGATTTCCAAGACTTGTCTCATCCTTGATCTTATAATGGGGAAAAGACCGGTCAAAGGGACGTTGCCTGGTGTTTAGTCCTGGCCCTAGTTTTAATTGCTGTTGATTGGGCTCATAAGGACATAAATCAAGGTTCCTGCTGTAGATATGTGGCCATGAGCTTCAGGTGTCCAAGTGGGTGACTAGGGCTGCCACTGCTTAACTGATATGATACCCCTTTGTTGCCCGTTCTATCATGTTGAAATTTAGACTGGTCTTACATCGTGGGGTTACAATTACGGTTGGATCTTGTTTAACAGGGGAAGTTTGGTTGCCTGCATATTGGCTCGAGTGTACTATTGCAAGGATGTTGAAGGGGTTTTAGTTTTCGGTTGAGGCTGAAACTTGGACTAAAACTAGATCTCGGTTGTAGCCAGTTGCTTGTTTAATGGCTGGTTTGTTAATAGTTAACTCTTTGGCCATTTTTATGATTGTTGCTGTGAGTGGAGCGGGGAGCCCTGTGGTATGATAGGTGGTTGAGAAGATGGCATTAGCTGCATTAATAATAACTTACATTTTTCTGTAAAGCTGGGCTGGTCCCTTAAATATATATATATCAGGTCAATTTCCTCAAATGTCCAATCCACTATAATAAATAGGATAGATGGCCTCTTGGGACAGTCTATCCAGAAAGACAATTGTAGCGGGAGATTTTAACACCAGCATTCCCCCATCTGCTGGGTGTAGACACTCGGAAATGTCCTCTCCATGAGAATATAAGAAAATAACAAAAACAACAAAAGTGAGCGCCCAAATTGTTGAACTCATCATTGATCATGGTCTGAGAATTGTAAACGGTAAAACCAAATCTGATTGTCCACCTCATCCCACCTTTAAAAGAGGTCTTAGAACATTAAGAATTGACTATATATTAGTGGACAGTGACTTATGGCCAGACCTATATGATATGCACGTCATCCCTAGATCGGATAACTATCATCAGGCACTAAGTGCATCTTTTTCAAGGATCCCTTTTAGCAATGTAAAACTGGAAATGGTTGCCTACACACGGTTCATTTCCACCACAATTAATCTATGAAATGTTAAGTGGGCAGAACCGCTGACAGACGAAAATAAAATGACACTCAAATACAACTTTTTTGTGTCTAAACTTTCCCAGATTGATACGATTAATGTTCACAATACTAATTTTGTCATGGTACAATAAGGCTGTGCTTCATGAGGGAACAGAGGAGAGGAGTTCTTAAAATAAAAATGCCATCCTGGTACAATAAAGCTTGCCGACTAGGGAAAACCCACCTGTTGAGAGCCATTAAAAAGGGCTCTAGGTCGGAAATTATAAAATCCGGGTGTGACCACAAAACACTCCTACTTAAAGCCAAAAGAGAATTGGAAGAGGACCAATGGCTATTAACTGCTGAAAGTCTAGAGAAGGGGGATCATAAAAGCTTCTGGAAACTAATAACAGTTAACCCATCTAACTCCAACTTTTTAGACCCAGTGATAAATCCTGACACTTGGGTCACTCACTTCAGTGGTTTATACGACTGCACATAGCAAAACAACGAGCTCGACAGTTCCCCCTTAGAAGGGGCTAGAGGCCATCAAACATCAAATGAGATTACCCCATTCCTTCCACCTGTAGCCCACTTTACCTTTACCCTATTTGAAACTTACAAAGCTATAAAACAAATGGAAAAAGGCAAGGCACCAGGAATGGATGGTATTCCGGGTGACCTCTTCCTCTCCCAACCAGACATCTGGTCTACATACTTGAGTGCTTTATCTAATAGCATCTTAAAAGGCAACCCGATCCCACCATAATGGCATGGTGCTGTTATCATACCCATCCAAAAGAAAGGTGAAGAAACTAACCCCTCAAACTATAGGCCCATAAGCCTGATAGATAACTCACAAAAAAATCTTCTGCAGGCAGGCCCTGTACATTAAACGACAACAACATCCTTGAAGAGTCCAAAGCAGGCTTTAGAACAAAGATCAGCACATTGGACCAGGTCCTCTGCTTCAAGGTGATAACCTGGAAATATATACATTCTATTGCAAACGTTGGAAGCCCATCAGACCGACAGCATAACAGGCAAATTTATAGACCACAAGTGCGCACCAAGATTCGAGTCATACATGGATAGGATGCACCTATACCAGTCTAAATGCTTATACGTGCAATATAGATGCAGGCTACTCCCCTTGAGAACACACACCTCAAAATGGGCTAACGCATCCCCTCAGTCCAATTCCTGCCCAAACTGCTCCAATGTAGAGGAAACAGAGATCCATTTCATATTTTTTTGCCCTTTATATAGGAATGGGCGTAAAAAATGGCTGTTAGCCGCATACAAACTTATGGGAGTGAGACAGTACTGGGAAGCCGCAAGACTCCTTAAGAGCGATACCAGAGAACTTTTAGCTTATGCGGTCTCCCGGTACCTGCACAACTGCCTGGATACAAAGGAAGAAAGCCCTCGCTAATGGCAAAACACGATAGACAAATTGATAGCGCAAGCTCTGGCAGGATATTTAGTGCTCTCCTTGGTTTTGCTTTTTATCTTCTTCCTATTTATTTATTGTCTAAACAAACAATCTTGAAATGATTTTTTATATTTTTGGATGATGCTTCTTAGACCACTATTTTGCACATGTCCGCTGTGTGATTACATGAACTTTTCCCCGACTGTTAGGTGCCCCAGAGGATATGCTTCTTCCACAGAGACTGATCTGAACTGTTGGATTTTAGCCCAACAGCCATTAGCAAGCAGGTCGGTTATCAAGGGCAGCAGATGGAACTCTACCCTAGCACCTTAAAGCATCTTATAGTAACCATTAAATTGCACCTAAACCGCTTGTTATGCTTGATCAAAAACTCTAAGCAGGTGTTTTTAATGTCTATAGACCTATTTTTAGCATGTTTTTATAGTATGGTAACCAAACTATGAGGTATTCCATATTGCACAATTTATTAATGTATTTAAGAGTGTTTCTGTTGTTTTAACTCTGATTTGATTTCTGGGCTGTGCCTGAATTATATAAATAAATAAATATGGTGAACGCAAAGGAGAAAGGTCACAATTTGAAAATAAGATAATCACTATAAAAGGAGAAAAAAAAAACCTGATGTTAAAACCCCAAAACCTGAACCTATGCAAATAGGGGGCGTGAGGGGTCCTTTATCCACTGAAGACAAAGAAAGTAGGCAAAAGTTACATTTATGTTTATATTGTGGTAAGTCAGAACACCTCACCCGAGATTGTAAAATGATACCAAAAGTCACCAAAAAGGTAAATGCATTAGTTACATCCAGTAGCATGACTCAGGAACACTAAATGTCTTGTCAGGGAAGAGGTCGCCTTTTTCTAAAGTAAAAGAATCTCAGATCTCCCAACAGCTAGCAAATACAATACCATGAATACCACAATACTTTACAATTCAAGTCACTCTCATCCTTACCACTCAATTGAGACATGTGCTCCCAATATTATTGGATTCTGGGGCCACAGGCAACTTCTTTGATATACAGCTATCCAAAAAATTAGGTGTCTTTACAGTTTTAAAAGCAGAGCCAGAACTAGTTAGTGCAGTGGATGGATCTGAATTATCCTCAGGTTTGATTACTTAACAAACATGTCCTATTACACTAGTTTGTCAGAATTGTCATACTGATAAGATGAGTTTTGATCTGATAGATAAACCAACATTTGGAGTGATTCTTGGGGTTCCATGGTTAGCCACTCATAACCCAAACATAGATTGGGATCTTACAAAAGTCACCTTGGATTCTTTGTACTGTTTTACTCATTGTTACCAAGAAGTACATTCAGAACCTCTGACATTACTTCTTTGTGCCAATACTACACACTCACCAGCTCAAATACCCATTGACTATCAAGACTATAGTGATGTATTTGATCCAGTGAAGGCAACTACGCTACCTCCACGTAGGATGTATGACTGCTGTATAGATTTATTTCCTGGTGCAACTCTGCCTAATAGTCAAGTATATGCACTTACAGAAGCAGAAACACAATACTTACGACAATACTTGGATGAACTGTTAGAACTTGGTTTTATCCACCATTTTACTTCACCTGTTTCCTCGCCTCTTTCTTCGTCCAAAAAACGGGATGGTGGCTTGAGGGCTTGTATTGATTATTGAGGACACAATGAAGCAACTATAAAAAAACAAATATCCATTTCCATTGATTCCAGTACTGCTGGATCAGTTAAGACATTCAACCATCTACACAAAGTTGGTTCTTTGAGGGGCATACCATCTCATACAGGTCAAAGAGGGTGATGAGTGGAAGACTGTTTTTAGAACACAATTTGGTTTATATGAGTACACTGTCATGCCCTTTGGCCTGTGTAACGCCCCTGCGGCATTACAATATTTCATGAGTGAAGTGTTAAGTGAATCTTTAGACATCTGTGTAGTTGTCTATATTGATGACATTCTTATGTACTCCCAAAACAAAGCAGAGCATGTTCAACAAGTCAGAGCAGTCTTACAATGCCTAAAAGAAAACCATCTTTTTGCTAGACTAGAAAAATGCACCTTTAACCCTGGCACTGTGGAATTTTTAGGATACCTCCTATCGCCAACTGGAATAATGATGGATCCTAAAAAGGTAACTGCCACACTGGATTGGCCAGAACCTAGCTCAGTGAAAGATGTCCAAAGGGTGTTGGGTTTTTCAGATTTTTATAGACGGTTTATTTATCAGTTTTCGGAGACTGTTTCTCCCATAACCAAGTAATTACGAAAAGGGCGACCCTTTTCTTGGTCAGAAGAATCTGCACAGGGTTTTCAATACTTAAAACAGAAATTCACATCTGCACCCATATTAAGACATCCTGATCCAGACTGTCCTTTTTTTGTCGAAGCGGACACTTCTCAAGTCGCAGTAGGTGGTGTACTTTCTCAAAGAAATCCTGGTAATGGACAATTACATCAACACAACCAAACCAGGTTTCTAAGGCGCTTTTTATTAACCTTCCAACTTTCATCAACTTGTGTGAATTACTGCCATTTGCTCAGTTGTACTACTCTATTTTATATATATTTTTATAGTAGTCACACTCCGTGTAATCGCCTTTCTTTTTTAAAAAAAACAATTTTTACAGAAGGCAGCCCTCCAATAACAGGGGTTCTTCAAACTAGCTGTGAGAAATAATACAAAAAATGTGGAAAGACAAAATGACCCCTCATGTGCGCACCACCAATGGCATAGCTTGTTGATACTCACCAGTTGTGCCCACTTTTATCATCGTTGGCAGTCATTTTGTTAAAAAGGGAACTAAAAAGTGTCCAAACAAAAGATTATAAAAATCAAGTGCAGTGAAGTGAAATAGGTCACATCCATCGATGTAACCAAGTGTGATATTAAAATTGAGAAAACACTCACAAAGCAATCCTTTATTATTTACTGAGTGTTTTTTTCAAATTAAAATGAATAGGTTGCCCTTCATGCATACATTTTGAGGCAATTGAAAAGGTATGCATGAATGGCACACACTATACAACAGGAATTATTACCATTAACATGATAGGAAAGTCAGAAGCGGAACATACAAGAATGGTTGTCAAATCCAAAGAACACCATTAGAGAAGGATTACTTTATCGTGAGACAGGCGTATTTGTACCCACTCCAGCATTGCCAAATCAGGCACTAACCCGGAATCATGATTCATCATTAGCAGGATTGTCCAAAGATGCCCAGATATGGACCTCTGCAGTGACCCGTTTGTCCTGCACCCTTTTCGGACCATGCCTCGGTCATGTTGGTATTACAGATTCAAAAAAGGCGGAGCCAAGTGCACACCTATTTCTTCCACTTATTTTGTTCTACAAAGTTTGTTCCTTTTTAATCCTTTAGCGTGCAGCTCGGTAACGTGGTCTGACCAGGTATCGTGTGCATGAAAACACTTCAGAAACTGGAGCGAGGTAACACTCCAACTGAACGCTTAGCACGCCATCTTTTGTACCAGAAATACTTCCCAATTTATCCACATTTAATCAGATTTTTTTATTCCATATCCTTCAAAATATCTTCTTCTTCAAAAAAAAATGTATCCTGTCACATGTGAGGCACTTTATGTATTCGAAAGTGTGGCCTGGGGAGGTTCCGATAATAGGGAATGTTGGTAACGAGGTGTTTTTAGTAGTGCCTTATGAGGTTTAGAGTCATAAAGTTTGCGAAAGTGAATAGTCAGTTTCACGGGATTGGCTGACATGGAGGGGTGGAGTCATCTGCTCGTATTTCAACAGGGAAACAGCAGTATTGAGTAATACATTGTTTTATGCAAAGAGGAAATATGCCGGGAAGGTGATTACTCTGTTATATGATGAAGGCACAGGCAAATGTTTAGGGAGTTTGGTTCATGGTTATAGGTCAGTTCAAAAGTAATGTGTAACATCTGGTGTGGGGGAACACTTAGTGGAGGTTCTACAAGTTAAGGGAGGTTAAATCCGGGAGGGTAATATAGGTTGGGAGAGGCTTCTTTGGGTACATTTTGGTCGTGTATAGTGGCGCCTTTAGAGGGAAATCATCAGTTATCAACAAAACATGGTATGGTTTGTTTATTTAAACTTTCAATTGGTGTACATAGATCTGAAAACGTAAACTAACACCATTATTTTAATACTTGTAGTGAACCCCTGAAGAAGGGCTATCAGAAGCCCGAAATGCATTGGGTAAAAGAGATCCACTACCAAGGCTGTTTTATGTATGTGTCATGCTCCAGAGAAAGGCCTGGATTGGCATATCTGTTGCAGTAGAAACTTTTGAATACATAAAGTGCCTCACATGTGACAGGAATTTTTTTTTTGAAGACGAAGATGATATTTTGGAGGATATGGAATAAAATAATCTGATTAAACGTGGATAAATTAAAAAGTATTTTTGGTACAAAAGATGGAGTGCTGTGCGTTCGGTTGGAGTGTTACCTCACTCCAGTTTCGGAGGTATTACAGATTCCCCAGACGACACCCCGAGCCTTTGCGTGGCGATTACTGCCAGGTGTGCAGCATGACGCGGTATTCCACGAAGAGATCCGCAGGGAAATAGTAGACTACATTACACATATTTAGGGCTCTGTACAGTTACCTTCCACACTCTGGGAGGCATTCAAAGTGGTAATGTTAGGTACATGTATCTAGACATGATCAAGACTTCAGAACCCTGGAATTGAAATACTTCCAATACAAGGATGCTGCCACACTGGCTAATATTTGTGACAAACCAGGAAGAAGCCATTTGCTAGACTCATTATTTACACAGCGATGATCAGGCCTGACTCTTTGGGTAAGGGGAACGCCGTGGTAAGACCCTTGCTGGGATGCTCTGCAAACCACGTGCCCCCACTTTCATGGTGGAACTACTAAACACGGAATCAAAACCTGTTTGCTCCTTGCCAGAGTTGCTGGACATAATGTCCTTCTTCTATTCACAACTATACACAGCCTTCCCGATCCTCAGCTCGGCTGAGCTCACTGCATATTTTGACACTATAAAGCTGTTATGGCTAGATCGGGCTTATCGTGCCTATGTAGATTTATCCATCAATACGGAGGAAATTGAGCATGTCATTAGGAGTCTACCATGGGACAAAGCACTCAGGCTTGATGGCCTAAGCACCTTTTTTTGAAGGAATTCATCCCACTGCTCACTCCGCGCATACTGGTGATGTACCAGGACTCCCTGGACAGAGGTTCCCTTCCGCCCTCGTTGAGAGAGGCAGTTATAACGCCTCTCAAACCAGACAAACAAGCAGAGCACTGTGACTCCATCAGGCCCCTTTCATTAATGAATGTGGACAACTAAATCTATGCCAAGTTTCCTGCCAATCACTTGCTACCACTTCTGCCACTAACTGTGAGACCTGACCAATCAGACTTCATCCCTGTCAGATCCACCTCACATAATCTCTGCACAATCCTTGTGGTAATGCATCATATCGACCCCCAGTTTTCCGTAATTGCTGTCCACCTGGATGACGCCAAGGCATTCAAATCTCTGGAATTAGTATATCTTCTCCTGCTTCTTACATGCATTGGCTTTAGCCCACTATTCATTAAACAGATATTACTCCTATACACCTCTCTCATTGCTAGTGTGGGTCTCAATAGGGAAATTTCGGAGCCTTTCCCGGTCACCCGAGGCACACGGCATCGCTGGCCAATGTCGCCGCTCCTATTCACTATCATAATGGAGCCCTTGGTGGTGAGGCATTGTCAAGGTCATGCGAACAGAGGCATTAGCTTTAAACTGGTCGTCTCAATGTATGCAGTGACATTGAATCATACTCGTGTGACCTGCATGAGAACCTGGCTTCTTTGACATGGGAGATGTGCTATTCGGTGGCCATTTGACATCCAAATAAACTGGCCTAAATCTATTTTATTGCCACTCATGGATAGCCCACAACTATTTACCACTGAGTAACCTCTGAAATGGGCTGCTGACCCAGTTAGGTATTTGGGTATATGGATCAGCCGAGTTCCGTAGGAACTATGGCAAGCCAACTAAGGTCGCTCTATAGATTGGCAGGAAGATAGAATACCAACATGGTAGAATCTGCCCCTATTCATTGCTTGCTATATTGAAATAGCAAAATTGATTGTACTCCCCAAGTTCCTTTACCTCCTCCTAAATATCGCCCTCCCACTCACACCTCAATTCTTCAAGCGCTTAAATTCCAACCTGGTGATGCTGATTAGGGTGGGTGAACAGCCGTTGGTCTCATGGGAGCTCCTTAACTCTACGGCTCACGTAAGGTGGACTGGGTGCACCAGACATGACTTTGTATACACTAGGTGCACAAGCCCTTACTGGCTTTACCCAAATCCTTTTCACACTCACACATTCATAGAGACAGACTATGCCTCTCCATGGCCGTTTACGACTGCGATATAGCTACCATAAAAAGCACCGAGGGCAGAGATCGACACGGTCAGATGTGTGTGATGGGCCTGGGCGAGTTTGAGAAAGTAGGCAGGACTATCGCTCTTATACGCCCCACCATCCCCCTTGCCATCAACCCCAATATTCCACTACTTCCAGACAAGGGCTCAATTTCACGCGCAAACAAGTGTAGTCTTTTAGTGTTATCCAACCTCTACCCCAAGGACAATTTCATTTCACCTATCGTGGACACTGCATTTATGACCCCCACCATATTGGACACAGGATGTGGGACATTTTGTGTCCAGGTTTCTAACGGGACTGAGGCCTGAAGTTAGCATGATGATTTAGCAGAATTTTATTTATTGGCAGAATAAGTTGGTTGATGAGATTTTGAGATATGCAAAGCACTGTAATAATGAAATAGAAATGAAGCAGAAGAAAATGAAGGATAAATTGATGGTGGCACAAAAGAAGGTCAGACTCAGGGAGCTCCTGTGATGCAAGGTGGAGGTAAATTCCAGTCACAAGTTAGAGACTGGTGTCCCAATTGACTCAATGACAGGGATTGATGTAGCTACTTTGAAGAAGTTTAACCCCTGTCATTATTGTAATAAACTGGGTCATTTGAAGCATGAATTTCATCTTAATCCTACTAATCATGGTCAAAATTCAGGGTTTGCACAGTCTCAGAATAATAACTTCATACAGTCACAAAATGCACAGAGATCAAAGTCTCAAAATGTCAATGTGCTCCAAGCTCCAGTGATGCAAGTTCCACAACCCCAATGCCACAACAACCTGCTAATGGCCTCAGATTAACTTTGAATCAACTTCCAAATATGAATCAGAATACTTTCCAAAACAAAAATGCTTTTCAGCAGTTTCCTATGTTCGATAAAGTTGAGAGCTATAGCTCAGATCGGTCAGCCTGATGGTGTCTGTGGGAGGGAAGAAGATTGTGGGCTTTGCGCAGTCTTTGAGGTAGACCAGAGTGGTCCACTAATAGACGGTGAAGTAAATGGCCACCCCGTATTATTTCTGGATGATACTGGTGCTACCCACCCTACTGTTAGAACACTGGAAGTTCCAAATCTACCCCTCTTGGGAAATAGAATCAAAGTTGTAGGCACACACAAACAAATGACGTAACTAAGGTTGTACCTGTAAAAATGGGAAATTTCTAGTAGAATCA
The DNA here is from genome assembly GCF_964204655.1 of Triturus cristatus. NCBI lineage: Eukaryota > Metazoa > Chordata > Amphibia > Caudata > Salamandridae > Triturus > Triturus cristatus. The sequence continues at coordinate 448,267,035 of NC_140595.1, forward strand.
CTAATTTGTGGTCTGTGATTCGAGTCAAGTGAGTTTGTTGGGATGAGATCTGTTGTGCAAGCTGAATTGCACCACTTATTGCATCCCAAAGGGTGCGTGGAGCTCGAAACTCATGATGAAGATGTTGCTTTTAAAATTGTCAAATTGTATCCCAACAGTTACCCCTGAACCTCACAGATACTGTGAGGTAGGAAGTTTGGGATTTTGCAGGGAATGGCACTGGACTCATCAAAGGAGTTGAGCGAGTCCGAATACAGATAAAGACTAATGTTGAGCACCCAAGAACCCAGCAATATAATCTGATATAATCTGACCCTTGAAACATCTGCTGGAATTACTCCAGTAATCAAGACAATGATCCAACAAGGCATCTTGATGCAGATTATGGGGAGTCCATGTAATTCACCCATTATGGGCTTACAGAAGCCTGACGGGAAGTACTGCATAGTTCATGATCTCTGAAAGATAAACAGTTGCAGTTCTTGTTGCCCTGTGGTACTGAATTCTGCTGTGATTTTGTTTCAGATTCCATGTGAAGCTGAGTGGTTTACAGTCATTAATTTGTCAGGCCTTCTTCTCTATGCCGTTGCATGAGGACAGTCGGCTACTCTTTGCATTTTGGTTTGGCAGTCATGTTTTTCCATGGTGCCGAGTAACCACAAGAGTATATGGAGAGTCCATCCATTTTCACCCAGATTCTTGAAAGGAAGCTGGATTACTTGGTTATGAATGAATGGTGGGACCTTTAGAGTGCTTAGCTACTACTAGAGTATCACGAGGTTAGACCCGAGGCAGGACACCAAATTTGTTCTTGAACAAGTGGGTTTTCAGATGTTTATGAAAGGTGGTAATATCCTGGCCATTTGTCAGGGATGGCATTTCATTGGCTGGCCACTAGTACTGAGCAGATTGAGCCACTCCATTTTTACCATCTGGTGGGGGAGAATGCACAGCATAAGAGATGATTGAGATCTCAGGAATCTGTTAGGACAATAGGGGATCATTCTGTCCTGAGTGGATTTAGGATCACAGTAGAAGGTTGCATGTGCTGCAGTCAGTCCTTTAAAGATAATCCTCTTCTTTAATGGCAGCCAATGTAACTGGCTGCAGTAGTGAGAAAGCTAAGTACATTTAGGCAGGTTAAACAGGAGACGTATGGCCATGTTCTGTAGTTTTTGAAGTCTTTGTATCAGGTAACCTGGCAAACTGAGGTACAGGATATAAACGCAGGCAAGTCTCGACAGAATCAAAGCTGTGACCATGGTCTTCTGAGCATCCTAGGGCAGAAATTATGGAAATTTCTTTAACATCCAGAGGATCCAGCAAGAGGTTTTGATTGTATCTGAGATCTGGGGCTTGAAGAGTAGTTTAGTATCCATAAGAACTCCCAGGCTCTTGGCCATTTTCATGAAGGAAGAGGGGGAGGAGTATAGTTGGCAATGGACCATCTTAATAGGGGATTGTTGCCAAACAATAGAACCTTTTTTTATCAGGTTTGTACGTAGGAGTATCACCCCTCATCAGGCAGGCAAGCTTGAATCCGATGGTATAGCGAGCACAGAACCCACATCTGTGCATTTCCTTCCCACTTAGGGTGGCAAATGCAAAAAAAACAGATGATGGACAGAATGCTAAAAAAATCCAACATTCACCCCAAGTCTCAGATCTGGGTTAAACCCATTGTTTTTTTGCTTGTCACTCCAGTTTGGACCTTAAGTCTTTCAGAAGTCCCCATACATGAGCACCTAAGTCGTCACATTGATCCCAATGCACAATTTCCTGGAATTAATAGAATTTATTTTAAACCCATCCTGACGATAGATACCGCCAATGCTCACAGACACAATTTTACATTTAGTTGAAGACAGGAGGAGAAGTATGGAATCTAGATGAATGACAGGCTAGAACATTAGGAATGAACATAAGAGGACTAAGAAAGAAATGGAGCAAATAATAGCAGGAAATCAAGCAGCACTGACTCCAAATTGGAAACATAAAGGGAAATTGTGTAGATATGTGGCGAGATCCTCATTTGACATTCACTTTGTGGGACAGAGTGAGTACGACCGTATATGTGAATTGGAATTTGCTTCTGATGGGTGATGAGCCTGTTATTCCTAGAGTTTACTATATTTGTGGAGGACATGTTTATTTCACATTGCCTAGAGGCTGTGTGGTACTTGTTACCTAGGTGTAGTTTTCCCAAAGATTTATTATGGGGAACATCTGAATGACCCCGTGTGGGAAATAAAGTCCAGGTCTAAGCAAGGAGTTAGTGCCGGAGAATGAGTGGGAGATGTTTTTGATGCAATGATCCCATCTGTGGGTGTGAATTTGAATGACATAAAGATTAGAAAGTTGTCCACTATAGTGGATACGTTGGGTACTAGTACAGCAGGAGCCTTATTAATTATAGATATGGAAATGGCAGTGATTGGATCCATAGTTTTGCAGATAAGACTTGCGTTAGACATCCTGTTCGTTAAAGTGGGTGAAGCCTGTCAGATGTTAAAGGTCCTGCAATGTTGCACCTGCATTCCCAACAAAAATAATAATTTGAAGAAGATTATCAAGAAAATGCCTAACATACATAAAGATTTGCGGAGTTGGAAGCGACAGGTACCTGGTAAGCCATTGGAAATGGATTTAATGTAGTAGACAAGTTGTTTGGATATTCTGGAAGTAACATTTTGGCTGCTATTCTTAGACCTCTGGTGATAATTGCCCTTTGTGTAATATTCCTAATCATGATCTTTAAGGGATATACGTGCATGGAAGTCAAACGGGGAGTCAAGAGGAAGAGAGTGGATTTAGAGCTATTAGTTCCAGTTGGACTTATGTCTCCCTATGTAGTCATTCTATATCTTTAAGATTACACAAAGGTGTGAACCTATTTGCACAAGCGATAGGCGCACCTGATTTGGGGAGGTACATGTGCATTGGTGGGCTAATATTGGTCTATAGAAATAACCTAGATGGAGTGCAACAATCTGGGATTCAGTATAGTGACAATATTCGTTCCTTCTCAATATATTCCTTACACAGGAACGACTCTGGATGTTTATCACAATGCTATCCCCCTCAATATCTTTCCTTGACTATCCCATCCAGCCCACACTCTTCACCATTGTCTGATTATGACCCCATGCATTAAAATGTTCATGTTCTCTCAACCAGTGAACAGTTCTTTATTAGTGATTGCTTCATCACAGTAACTGATCTGGGCATACGATTGAGTTAGTTAAGCCCTGGGTTCAGAGGGGCCAAGCACAGTTTTACTATTGTTTAAAATCATGCAAACTCCTATCTTATTTGCCTGCGGGCCATGTTCCAGGGAAAGTCTGTGCTCAGATAGCTCAATCTCATTAGAAATTATTCCAACTCCCCTCTCCAACATGCTATCTGTTGTCACTGTTGGACATGTGACAGTGGCAGACCCAGCCAGCAACTTTATGCTTTCCCATAGCATCACATCTTATGTAGAGCTCAACTGCTGTCCAGGGAAAAAAGCCTTCAAATGGTCCACTGCTAACAAGCCTTAGACAGTGGAACCAGCCCTGCCATGCCCAGGTGCATCCCACACGTATCCCGCTCTGCATGGCAGCAGGACCTTTTGGGCATGATGGTAGACTCCGCCTCCTTGTCACAGCACTCTACACATGGGCCTCCTGATGCGTAACAGGCTGGGGGATTGAGTCCCCTTGGCAGCTTCTGGTCCTTGGACGCCACACAAAACCGTCTTGGGTGTTGCAGGATAGCAGGAGTGCTTTTCAGCACGATGGTAGGCCTTGTCTCCTTGTCGCAGCACTCTACATGCAGGCCTCTTGGTGCATGGCAGGCTGGGGGATTGAGCCCACTTGGCAGCTTTCGTTCCCTAGACACCACACACTCCCTTCCTGGGAGTCAACAAGTCCCGCGCTGTAGGATAGCAGGAGTGTTTTATAGTGTGATTTTAGGCTACTTCACCTTTTCACGGCATTGTACACGTGGGCCTACAGGTGCGTCGGAGGCTGCGGTATTGAGTTCCCATGGTAGCTTTCAGTCCCTGGATGTCACACAAACCCTTCCTGGGTGTCAACAAGAGGAGAGCCAGAGTAAATACTATGATGACATGTAACATTTACAAGAATCAAGGAGAAAAATGTTAAAAACCTCAACGTTTTACATGGCCCATCTGATAAAATTTAGATCTTAGATTGTGATGTCTTGATTCGCCATCAGAGGGGTGATTGGAGATGCATAATTTTGACTCCACTCTTTCACATCCTAAGTATGTGTTAGAAAACCCCGGGCAACCGAGGTTATCAGTCACCCGGTGTTTCCCAACACACAAGGGGTAGCTTGGCTCGAGCGGTCGGGGGTCAGGCACCGTGTTAAGCGTACGTCACACCCTCACAATAACCATGCGTTCATCCGTTCCAAAAACGACTCTACACCGTAAAAATTTATGAAAGAATCTCTTTGTGTTTATCCTAATTTTCTCTTAGTTGCAGGGTTATGACACAAATACAATACAAAAGGATTTTCTTCAGGAATAGCAGGTCAATTAAATAATAACACTTTGCATGTGCAATAAATAGGATTAGGTCATAACTACACAAGGAATAAATAGAGGTGCGATAAATACATAGGGCAAATAAATACTGTCAGACAATAAATACCAGGTAGGAATAAATACAATCAGACAATAAATAAAACTCCTTCAATAAATAATATAAGCAATCAATAACAATTGCAAATCAGATCACATTTATGAGGTAGATTGATTTTACCATGCCCAAGTACAGCTTGTGGTCACTGGGGTGGCCTGGGGATGTCCCACCTAGAGTGGTCAAGGCTGGGGCCTAAGCTGAGGTAGAATGAGGGAAACCTAAGGTTCTGATTCTTCCAATTACACAGTCCCTCACACAGGTCCCTGCACCAGTCTCAGTTCACCCCCTAGCACTCTCAGGTTGGTCCTAACACCCCTCTAGCCCCAAGAATGGTCTTATAGGGCTCCACAGGGCCTCAGATGCCCTTTCTACCACTTACTGCCCTTTTCACGAAGATCGGCTCCGCTCGGCGCCGGATCGACGTCGCTGGGCGGCTCCGGTTCGATGTCGCGTCGATCTGTTCCACTCGCCGTGTCGATGCCGTGAGGCGGCTCCGATTCGATGTCGCGGGCCGGCCTCGGTTCGATATTGCGTCGATCTGCTTTACCTGATGCCGGGTCGATGCCGTGAGGCGGCTCCGGATTGATGTCGCTGGGCGGCCTCGGCTCGATGTCTTGTTCCGGCGTCACAGGGTCACGGTACCCCCGCTTCCGGGCGACTCCGGAGTGCGACCTCCACTCCCGACCTCCGTCGGCTCCACTTCGGGTTCCGGCGACTCCGGAGTGCGATCTCCACTCCCGACCTCCTGCGTGCTTCGCCTCGACCTCAGGCGACTCCGGAGTGCGATCTCCACTCCCGACCTCCTGCGCGCTTCGCCTCGACCTCAGGCGACTCCGGAGTGCGATCTCCACTCCCGACCTCCTGCGCGCTTCACTTCAGCTTCCGGCGACTCCGGAGGGCGGACTTCACTCCCCCGTCGACGCCTCACCTCGATCTCAGGTGACTTCTACCCGACCTCCGGTGTCTCTCCACGACCTCCGTCGGCGCCCTCACTCAACCTTTAGCAGCTCCGGGTACGACGTCTGCCTTCTGTCAGCACCGCTTCTCCACCTCGGGCTCCAGGTCTCCAGGCTTCTCGACGTCGGGTCTCCAGGAGGATTCCACCAACCAGGTTAGGAACTTGCTGTTCTTCTCCTTTAAGGCCTGTTCCGGCTGTTCAGGTCCTTAAGATGATTTTCTGGTCTTTATCCCACACAGGGCACTAGGCTGGGCTTGGTCAGTAGGGACTAGCATCAAGGGTGGGTTTCTGGACCCCACTCCAAGCACTGGTTTCCACCCCTGCTGCCTCACTCCTTCCTCCTTCTGTTTCTCTGTCCTCTCCCTTCACTAGTCAGGTGCCAACTGCCTACTCCAACTGCCAACTCTGAGCTGGCTTCCCAACATTCTAAACCTGCCTCACACTGTCACAGGGTTCTAGAATGTTCTGGAAGGTACTAGTAGGTTCCAGTGATGTCACAGGTGACAATGGGTGGCCACCATTTTGTGTCTCAGGCCCTCAGACAGAAGTTCCAGGGGTAGGGAAAATGGCTCCCTGACCCTGCATCAACACTAAAAAGTCTGGTGGTTCCCAAAAAGGAAAAATACTAACAGGGTTTGAGGCAAAAGTGGGACAAAATAAATAATGATGAGGAGGGACCACCCAAAGGGCTGACAGGTCTAACACGCGTCCCCCCCAGCTGAAAGTGGGGAGAGCTACCCAACCCCTTGGGAGTTCTCATCACTAAGGCGGAAATACCTTGAGAGACCGTCTGCATTGGCGTGGTCCACTCCAGGCCGATGTTCCACCTGAAAGTCCATTCCCTGTAGGGAGATAGACCACCTTAGCAACTTGGGATTCTCCCCCTTCATCTGCATCAGCCAACGAAGGGGTCGGTGGTCGGTCTGAACCAGGAAGTGCGAGCCAAACAGGTATGGCCGCAACTTCTTCAGAGCCCATACCACTGCAAAGGCTTCACGCTCTATTGCACTCCACTTCTGTTCCCTGGGAAGTAGTCTCCGGGATAGGAAGACCACGGGTTGATCCAGACCCTCTTCATTGAGTTGCGATAACACTGCCCCAATGCCATGTTCTGATGCATCCGTCTGGACAATGAACTTCTTGGAAAAATCTGGGGCCCGTAAGACCGGGGCCTCGCACATGGCTTGCTTCAGTCTCACAAAGGCCTGCTGGCAAGCCTCCGTCCAGACTACCCGTCGAGGTTGTTTCTTGGACGTAAGCTCCGTGAGGGGGGCCACAATGGTACCGTACCCCTTCACGAAGCTACGGTAATATCCTGTGAGGCCCAGAAAAGCTCGGACCTCAGTCTGAGTCTTGGGGGGTTCCCAGGCCATGATTGCCTCGATTTTCGCCTGGAGGGGTTGCACCGCTCCCCTACCCACCAAGTGTCCAAGGTACACTACCGACCCCTGCCCGATCTGGCATTTACTGGCCTTGATCGTCAATCCAGCTTGTCTCAGGGCCTGGAGAACAGCTTGCAGGTGACGCAAGTGATCCTCCCAGCTGTTACTGAAGACGGCTATGTCATCCAGATAAGCAGCAGAGAAACTCTCCATTCCAGTGAGGATCTGGTTCACCAGACGCTGAAACGTGGCAGGTGCGTTCTTGAGCCCAAAGGGCATCACACAGAACTGGTAGTGGCCATTGGGCGTAGAGAAGGCTGACCTTTCCCTTGCTCCATCAGTCAGAGAGATCTGCCAGTACCCCGAAGTAAGGTCAAAGGGACTTAGATATTGGGCAGCTCCCAGCCGGTCAATCAATTCATCCGCCCTCGGGATCGGATGAGCATCAGTCTTGGTTACTGAGTTCAGTCCCCGGTAGTCCACACAGAACCTCAGTTCCGGTTGGGCACCCGGTGGTGCAGCTTTTGGTACTAACACCACCGGACTAGACCAGGGGCTGCTGGAAGGTTCGATCACTCCTAGCTCCAGCATCTTAGTGACTTCACTGTGAATGCTGGCCTTCACCTTGTCCGACAACCGGTAGATCTTGGACTTCACAGGTGGGCTGTGTCCACATCATGGACGCACAGGTGAGTCCTACCCGGAACAAGGGAGAACAACGAAGAGTACTGTCCCAGGACCTGGCGGCAGTCCTCCTGCTGTTCAGGAGTTAGAGATGGGGAGAGAATCACTCCCTCCACCGACCCATCCTTCTCTTGAGACGCAAATAAGTCGGGGAGAGGCTCGCTTTCCACGTCCTCTGCTCCGTCAGTCACCATCATCAAAATGACTTCGGGCCTCTCGTGGTGGGGTTTGAGGCGATTGGCATGCAGCACCCGCAGGGGCTGACGAGGGGTCTTAAGATCCACCAAATAGGTAGCCTTACCCTTCTTCTCCAATACCTCAAAGGGTCCTGACCAGCGATCCTGGAGGGCGCTAAGCTCTCCTGGTTCGATCACCCACACCTTCTGGCCAGGCTCCAACTCCACCGGGTGAGCGTTGTGGTCATACCACGCCTTCATTACTGCTTGGCTGGCTTCCAAGTTGTCAGAAGCTTGCTTCCACAACTTAGCCATTTGGCTCCGGAAGGCCAGCATGTAGCTCACCACGTCCTGGGGAAGCTTCCTGGGAGTTCTTTCCCATCCGTCTCTCACCAGGCTGAGAGGTCCACGCACAGGGTGCCCATACAGAAGCTCGAAGGGGCTGAAGCCCACTCCCTTCTGTGGCACTTCCCTGTAGGAAAACAATAGACAGGGTAGGAGGACGTCCCATTTCCTCCGCAGGCTTTCAGGCAGACTTCTGATCATGCCTTTCAAGGTTTTGTTAAACCTCTCCACCAGACCATTAGTCTGGGGGTGGTAAGGAGTTGTGAAACGGTAGGTCACTCCACACTCCTTCCACATGGCCCGCATGTATGCTGACATGAAGTTGGCCCCCCTGTCGGACACAACTTCCTTGGGAAAACCCACTCGGGTAAAGATTCCCATCAGGGCCCTAGCCACAACAGGTGCTGTAATGGTCCTTAGAGGTATAGCCTCTGGGTACCGTGTGGCATGATCCACCAGAACCAGGATAAACCTGTGACCAGCTGTAGTAGGCGGATCTAATGGACCCACAATGTCGATGCCCACCCTTTCAAAGGGGGTGCTAACGACAGGAAGTGGTTCCAGGGGAGCTTTCAGCTTCACCCCTGTTTTCCCACTGGCTTGGCAAGACACACATGTCCGGCAGTAGGTGTCGGACGACACTTTCATTTGAGGCCAATAAAAGTGTGGGACAAGACGGGCGAATGTCTTGTCTTGCCCCAGGTGTCCTGCCAAGGGGATCTCATGAGCCAACTCCAGAAGGAAGGCTCGGTAACGTTGAGGGACTACTAAGGCTCGTGACGAACCATGTAGGGGTGCCTTGGGTTCACTGTAGAGGAGGCCATCCTCCCAGTAAAGGTTGTAGTTCCCCTCAACGTTCCCTGCTGCCTGGGCTTCGGCCTGTCGCCTCAGTCCCTCAAGGGTAGGGCACTCCCTCTGGCCCTTGCAGAATTCCTCCCTGGTCGGCCCTCCCTCCACGTGCCACTCGGCCGGGATGGATAGGTCCTCCAGTTTGGTAACATCCCCCACCGCGGACTCCTGGTCCACCACCTCCGGTGGCCTATCCGTCACACGGGGCATGGATGCCGAGGCAGGCTCCTCCTGTCCTCGGTTCTTCCCTTGGTCGGCAGCTGGCTGGGCCTTTGTTCCAGGCTCCAGCCGAAACGAACTCCCTCTCCGGGTAGTCGCGGACCCTGTGCTAACACAGGCCCAGTCAGGTGTACCCAGCATCTCAGCATGAGTCCGGTATTCCACCTCCTTCCAAGCATTGTGCTCCATGTCATTCCCCAGCAGACAATCGACTGGCACGGCAGGGCTTACGGCAACTCGAAGTGAACCTGCAACCCCCTCCCATTCAAAGGGAACCTCGGCCACCGGATAGTGGCCGGTTCTGCCGTCAGCCATCATGGCTGGGTGGAGTACATCGGGAATTACCTGCTCTGGAGACACCAGTTGGCTACGTACCATAGTCATACTGGCTCCTGTGTCTCTCAGAGCCTCCCCTCTTTGGCCGTTGATGGTGACCCACTGCCCATACTTTATGGTATTTGCGGGCACCTGGATCTTAGGAACCATCTCCCGTTCTCCCAGGGACACTAAGGTGACACCCGCCCACTCCCTTCCCTTAGTTAAGGGCATCTCCTCCCCGAGCACTACACTAGCTACTCCTGGGGCCTTTCCTCCAATGGGAGGGGGTGGTCTCTTCGGGCACTTCGCATCTCCCTTATAGTGTCCGACGCCACCGCACTCGAAGCAATGGACAACCCTTGGCTGCTGACTCTGGCCAGGATTAGGGTTTCTGGGTGGGTTAGCCCTAGGGGTGAATCCTGTTCCCTTTCCTTGGAAGTTATTTTGGGGGCCTTTAGAGAACTCCTTTCTCTTTTCACCTCCCTCTTTCTTCTGGGGGGCGCCCTGTCCGGCCTTTTGAGTATCCCCTCCAGTCCCCCTTGTGGACACCCGGGTACAGCCCAAATGTCCGCCTCCTCAGCAAGCTTCCGGGGATTGGTCAGCTTGCTATCCACCAGGTGTTGACGCAGTTCAGGGAAACATTTTTCGAGCAGGTGTTCCTTCAACATTAAATCAAACAACCCCTCGTAGTCCCTCACCTCACTGCCTTGAATCCAACCCTCTAATGCCTTCTTTGCATAGTCCAGGAAATCCACCCAATTCTGTGTGCCCAGTTTGTGGCTACCCCGGAACTTCTGTCTGTACTTCTCGGGTGTTAGTCCAAACTTTCTTACGAGCACCACTTTCATGGTGGGGTAGTGAGTCTGCTCATCCTGCTCTAGGGCCAATAATGCATCCCTACCAGCTGGAGGCATGTATTTGTACAATCCCCCTCCCCAGTACTTCTCTGGCACCCCATGGGCCCTTAAAGAGACCTCATAGGCCGCTAGCCACTTGGCAATATCATCCCCTGTACTATAGCTAGCTACTATGTCTTTCGGCAGATAGGGTTTGCGTTCCCTGGTGATCTCTCGGTCTTTGCTGCCACCATTAGGAACAGTGTGTGCCCCGACTTGTAGGATCTGGAGATCTAGTTCCCTCAGCCTCAACTCGTGAGCCATCCTCTGTCCCTCCTTTTCTTTCTCCAGCTCCGCTAACTTCCATGTGAGCTGTCTTTTCTCCCTCCGGTCAGTTAACTCTGCTTCAGATAAGCCCCCGCAAGAGACAGTGCTGCCCTTCCTGGAAATGGTTCTGGGCCCCGCTACTAGGTTCCCCACCTCAGGTTGGTACAACCCAGCCCCCTCGCTATCAGGCTCTCCATCCCTGTCCTCCTGCTCAGCCTTACTTTCTCGTCGTGCCTCCCCCCAAGCCCTCAAGCTGGTCTGGAGCTCCCCCTTCTTTGCACCTTGGGGACAAAACACCCCCTCTCTCTGACAAAACTCTCTGAGTTGGGCCACAGTATAAGTTTCCACATCTTCTAACACAAACTCCATTTTGCCCACTCAGATCAGAAGACAGGTGTTTACAGAAGCTATGCAGGGGGGTACCTTTTATAATACCTCCTCCCAACACCAGAGTAAATTTGGAAAAACAAAACTCAGAATTAGGAAGTCCGCTGTGAGAAAACTCCCGGTGTAGGCCTATGGACTACCCACAGTTATTGTCGAGTGGACGCAAGCACAGCTCTATCCCACCGCTGAACACCAATTATGTTAGAAAACCCCGGGCAACCGAGGTTAGCAGTCACCCGGTGTTTCCCAACACACAAGGGGTAGCTTGGCTCGAGCGGTCGGGGGTCAGGCACCGTGTTAAGCGTACGTCACACCCTCACAATAACCATGCGTTCATCCGTTCCAAAAACGACTCTACACCGTAAAAATTTATGAGTTGCAGGGTTATGACACAAATACAATACAAAAGGATTTTCTTCAGGAATAGCAGGTCAATTAAATAATAACACTTTGCATGTGCAATAAATAGGATTAGGTCATAACTACACAAGGAATAAATAGAGGTGCGATAAATACATAGGGCAAATAAATACTGTCAGACAATAAATACCAGGTAGGAATAAATACAATCAGACAATAAATAACACTCCTTCAATAAATAATATAAGCAATCAATAACAATTGCAAATCAGATCACATTTATGAGGTAGATTGATTTTACCATGCCCAAGTACAGCTTGTGGTCACTGGGGTGGCCTGGGGATGTCCCACCTAGAGTGGTCAAGGCTGGGGCCTAAGCTGAGGTAGAATGAGGGAAACCTAAGTTTCTGATTCTTCCAATTACACAGTCCCTCACACAGGTCCCTGCACCAGTCTCAGTTCACCCCCTAGCACTCTCAGGTTGGTCCTAACACCCCTCTAGCTCCAAGAATGGTCTTATAGGGCTCCACAGGGCCTCAGATGCCCTTTCTACCACTTACTGCCCTTTTCACGAAGATCGGCTCCGCTCGGCGCCGGATCGACGTCGCTGGGCGGCTCCGGTTCGATGTCGCGTCGATCTGTTCCACTTGACGCCGTGTCGATGCCGTGAGGCGGCTCCGATTCGATGTTGCGGGCCGGCCTCGGTTCGATATTGCGTCGATCTGCTTTACCTGATGCCGGGTCGATGCCGTGAGGCGGCTCCGGATTGATGTCGCTGGGCGGCCTCGGCTCGATGTCTTGTTCCGGCGTCACAGGGTCACGGTTCCCCCGCTTCCGGGCGACTCCGGAGTGCGACCTCCACTCCCGACCTCCGTCGGCTCCACTTCGGGTTCCGGCGACTCCGGAGTGCGATCTCCACTCCCGACCTCCTGCGTGCTTCACTTCAGCTTCCGGCAACTCCGGAGGGCGGACTTCACTCCCCCGTCGACGCCTCACCTCGATCTCAGGTGACTTCTACCCGACCTCCGGTGTCTCTCCACGACCTACGTCGGCGCCCTCACTCAACCTTTAGCAGCTCCGGGTACGACGTCTGCCTTCTGTCAGCACCGCTTCTCCACCTCGGGCTCCAGGTCTCCAGGCTTCTCGACGTCGGGTCTCCAGGAGGATTCCACCAACCAGGTTAGGAACTTGCTGTTCTTCTCCTTTAAGGCCTGTTCCGGCTGTTCAGGTCCTTAAGATGATTTTCTGGTCTTTATCCCACACAGGGCACTAGGCTGGGCTTGGTCAGTAGGGACTAGCATCAAGGGTGGGTTTCTGGACCCCACTCCAAGCACTGGTTTCCACCCCTGCTGCCTCACTCCTTCCTCCTTCTGTTTCTCTGTCCTCTCCCTTCACTAGTCAGGTGCCAACTGCCTACTCCAACTGCCAACTCTGAGCTGGCTTCCCAACATTCTAAACCTGCCTCACACTGTCACAGGGTTCTAGAATGTTCTGGAAGGTACTAGTAGGTTCCAGTGATGTCACAGGTGACAATGGGTGGCCACCATTTTGTGTCTCAGGCCCTCAGACAGAAGTTCCAGGGGTAGGGAAAATGGCTCCCTGACCCTGCATCAACACTAAAAAGTCTGGTGGTTCCCAAAAAGGAAAAATACTAACAGGGTTTGAGGCAAAAGTGGGACAAAATAAATAATGATGAGGAGGGACCACCCAAAGGGCTGACAGGTCTAACAGTATGCTAAATATATATGTGCGTTTAGTACTATATATTTGAGTGCCTTAATATCATTAACGTAAAGTGGTGCACTTGACCGAAATACTGACGGTGCATTCACTGTATAATACAGAAATTTACAAGTGTGAATACTAAAGTTTTCCTTATAGTGATACAATATTGCAGTTTTCATATATATCTGCATTTGTGTAGTTTGAGTAATTTTGTTAACACTACATTAACTCGTTTTCATTTGAATAGTAGCCTGCATTTTATTTTATAACTGTATATGTATCCATCACCATGCATTTAAATGTGCATTGATGTGTTTTGATACGTTAACTTGACCAAAAGCCTTCAGCATTTATTCTCAAATGTGTATCCTTCAATGTGAAAATTTGCTCGGCTGCAATTTTTTCTTCTTTGCATATGTGTTTGTAAGATCTCATAGTTTGTGAATGGCACATTGTGTATAAGATATACTAAGGTTTGGAGGAGAACTTTTGCCAAGGATGAGAGGCGCTAATGTCCAAAGGGAGGACTCTAGTTCATGGAGACAGAAGGAATCGAAGGACGTACTGATGTTCAGACCAAGAGATGGGAGTATCAGGTGAGCCAGTCAAGTTATACTGTGAGAGTGTGGAAAAGTACTGGGACTCATGAAGTGGGGTTCTTGAATGTTCAGTGTAGTTTTAATTAGTAGTCACACTTTAGCTTTAGACAGATTCTCTTTAGACTCAGAGGGGTACAGACATCTTTCCTATATTTCTGATTTGTGGCTTTATGCCTTGAAATACTCCTGATTTTGGAGATATTCTACAGAAGTCTCTACAATGCTGACACCTTCCTGCTTAACTAGATCTAATTAGGGGTCCAACAAATAATGCTACTTAGTGTAGGCTTAGTTTAGGTAATTTAGATTTGCTCATATATAGGTGACAGGCCAAGAAATCCAAATGATCACTAGATTTTGTAACTTAATTTCTGCATTGTTATTTCAGAATTCCATGTATGCTTCATGTTATTAAGACTACACTTTGTCAGACAATTTGCACTGCCAGTAGTGATTCTGTATTAATTCAATACATTCTTGAGGCTTGTACACATCAGTCTGGCTTTTAATTTGTAATAAGCCTACATTTAATCCTAGTTATCAACTTTTGGGCCCTAACTGTGTAACCAAATGGGCTACACAGTAATTTGAACTTTGGATGATGCAAATCTCTCTTTATTTCTCAGGCATCAAGAAAGGTTTATCAGAGGGAAATTTGGATATTCTGCTCAGTCTGGCTATAAACATCGAGGAAATTCAAATTATTGTTTTAGCTAGGAAAAGTATTTCTTAAAAGATAAGCTAAAGTGGGTTTGCAGTGCTTGATTTTTTATAATTTCATGGAATAGAATTACCTACATTGTGAAGGCAATACCATCATATACATAACTGTTAATAAACAATTTAATATGGCATTGAGGGTATATCTATTGAACGTTTATAAAGATCCTAACCTTAAACTTATCCAAAACCTTAAAACACATTTTAACTTAAAAAAAATAATTTAACAACTTTCTTACTGTTAGAAATTGGGTTATTGGTTGAAGGGGGGTGGGTGACCTCTGTTCAAGCACAGTCACAATCCCTGTCAGGGTGAACAACTAACTGTACCAGTGTTTAAATATTTTGTAGCTTGGCTCAAAAGCAGTCAGGCTTAACTTAGATATAATGTGTAAGGTATTTATGCAGCACACAAATAGTAATTGTTATATTTGGGGGTCTCTAGTTGGCAGAGGTAGGTACCTTTGACCAAATAGGGACCCTTGCGTCTAGTCACGGTAAGGGGCTACACTCCTAAAATAACCCCTGCTCACCCCCTTGGTAGCTTCGCGCAAGCAGGCAGGCTTATCTCAGAGGCAGTGTGTAAAGTATTTGTGAACACATACAGTAATACAGTGAAAACATTACATATGGACAACATACAGGTTTATAAAAATAAGTCTTCTTTACTAGACTCATCACAAGACCAAATGTCAAAAATCCACAATACTGTACTCAAAAATAGACTTTAAAATGGTTGGAAATAGCTCAGTTCACTTAAGATTGTAAATGTGACACTTTACTCTCAAAGTACCTTGGATGCGTAACGCAAAGCAGACAAAAAGGCCGCAGGGAAGGTGATGCATCGGTTCCTTACACTCAGGGGAGTGGATGCGTCGGTTCCTTACTGCTGCGTAGGGGAGTTGATGCTCGCTTCCTTACTGTGTGTGAGGTGATGCGTCAGTTTCTTACTGCTCTCCGGTATGATGCAACAAGATTGCACCTCGATGCGATGCGACGATCCGGTGACAAAATGGCGTCTTGGTTACGATGCGACAATGTTGATGCTATGCTTGCACGCCCGACGGCCGTGCAGCAACTCGGTGATCTTCTGAGCCGTGACAGGCCCTGCGACACGCTTCTCCGGTGATGTGACGCCAACCTCTGCAGCGGCGGCACGCTTCTCCGGTGATGCGACGCACTTCAGTGATGCGATGGCAATAGCGGCAGTGGCGGCACGCTTCCTTGGCGATGCGACGGCAACTGCCGCAGCGGCGACACGCTTCTCGTCGTTGAGATACACTTCCAGCTCCCAGCGACACACAGTCTATCAGAAGGCCCAGCACAACAGCAGGCACTTCAATTCCCAGCAAGGGAATTCAGGGGGAGCTGGTGGTGAAGTCTTGTATCCCTGAGACTTCAGGCAGGAGGCAAGCTCAAAGTTCAAGCCCTTGGAGATTCTTCTTCAAGATGATAAAAGCACACTCAGTCGTCTTCTCCTTTCTTTGGCAATGAAGCAACCACTGCAGGCCAACCCCCAAAAACACAGCACAGGGGTAGTCTCCTCCTTCAGTTTCCTAGTTCTTCTCCTCAGCAAAGGTTTGTCATGATTCCCAGAAGTGATCTCAAGTTCTGAGGTCTGGGTCCCCCTTTTTATTCACACAAATCCTTTGTCTCTAAAGGCAGAGATTGTCTGTACCTAGTCCAAACCAGTTCTGGGTGCATGCTGCCAGTGTACACCTTCTTCCTTTGTCAGTGTGGGCTAGGGTCCTCAGACACACCACAGGAGGTGGAGCCAGCATTGTGAAAGGCAGGCACAGCCCTATTCAGGCCCAGGTGCTACTCATCCCACCACTCTTCATGCAGATAGGTCTATTCAGCCTTGTGCTGACTCACCCTGTCTCCTGGAGCCTCCCAGCCCCTGTCACTCACAAACCAGACATGGAATACACAACCTAGCTTAGGTAAGCTTGGATGGTTAAGTAAGAAAATATCTACTTTCTAAAAGTGGTATTTACAAACACAGAATGTTAAAACCAACTTCACTAAAAGATGTATTTTATCATTCTGATTTCAGGCCTACTAAACTCGAATTTCTACCATGTTCGCTGGGTCAGTTAGGATTATAAGATGTTATAATCAAACTGCCCATTCTGCCCAATGGGGACAGGTAGCCTTGCAATAGTGAAACATTAAAATGGCTGTAATTCACTATCAGGACATGCCACACACATCAGGGCATGTCCTACATCTTACATACAATGCACCCTTCCCTTGGGCCTACCTTATGGGTGTCTGATATGTAGAAAAGGGAAGGTTTAGGGACTGGCAGTGGGTGCACTTACCAAGTAAACATGGCAGCACTAGGCTGCACACAGGCTCTGCAATGGCAGGTCTGAACCATAGTTTACAAGCTGCTCCGGTGGGTGGCACAATCAGTGCTGCAAGCCCACCAGCAGCATTTGATTTACAAGCCCTGGGCAAACGCGGTGCACCGTAATAGGGTCTGACAGGTAAACCAAATAAGCCAATCATGGAGTCACTAATCCATTACAATACTTTACAATAGAGAGCATATGCACTTTAACACTGATCAGCAGTGGTAAAGTGCCCAGAGTCATAAAACCACCCACAACAGGTCAGAAAAAATATAGGACGAATGCAAAATGTTCAAGGATGACCCTGCAAAAAGGGCTAAGTCCAACAGTAATAAAGTGAATACACAACACAAGAAAAATCCGAAACCAATTTAGAGAAATTGAGTGAATTTTTATTAATTTATTTGACACCAAAATGACAAAAATCCAATCAGTAAAACTGGGGCTAGGAATTTATAATGTTTAAGGTAAGAAATTAGTCACAAAAATCACAGGGTCAAAGTCGAAAAATGATGGCAGTGAAATGTTATTGTGCCACATTGTTTGTTCATCAAAGCAAATATCTAAACACATTTCTGTACAAGGGATTTTTCTATTATATTCTGTTTTTTAAATGTCAATGTGGAATATATGAGAGTGTGACTGTAGACATGACTGGTATTGTATGAATGAAATTACTGAATAGACCATGAATAAAACATTTTTGTATTTTTGTAAATAATTGAGATGGCCTTTACTTTCCATTAAGTTCTGGTCTTTGTTGATCTATTGTCATTTATCTTGATACATATTATTAAAATTGTTGCCTTAACTATTTACATTGATTAAGACGATGATGGAGCAACAGTCAGATACAAAAGTGGATTGGGTCCTGTCAGCGCTTACCTTTAGTCTTAGAAGAAATTCTCAAAATAAAAGGTAAAGTTCAGCAAGGCAGCAGACAGTGTCCGAGGAGGAAGCACCATTGTCGGGGAGTCACTGAAGAAAGTTGCAGTGAAGATTTCTACATTCAGACTTAGCTACTTTTGGAAGTCAAAAATCTCAGTGGGATAGGGCAGAAAAGGTTCCAGAAAGCCAGATACCCTTTCGCCGAGCGGCCATTTAACAGGATTTACTGCTTCATACGAGAACGTAGCAGAGCTGTGGCAAAGTCAGGCCAACCAGTGATGCACCTTGTTTGGATAGATGAGGAGGTTGGTCCTGGCCTTCCCCCGGTTCTCAGAGTAGTTTGGGGATTTTGGCTTTCTGGGCACCTTTAACACCACAACCATGAGTCAAGGACAGAAGGGGCAACACTTGGGGTTTCAGCACTCACTCAGGCTGGGTTCAGGTGCAGGTTCAAGCTAGTGGGATGCATTTTGTCTCTGAGGGTCTGAAAAGGAGGCCAGTAAACTAATGCTTTCAGTCACTCTGGTAGTCCTGGATACAGGTGAAGAAGCAGGGCTCAAGCAACAAGGCAGGTCTCTGAGGGTTCAAGGCAGGCTCCTAGCAGCAAAGTACTCCTTCCAGATGCAGCAAAGCAGTCTTGTGGAGCACAGAGCATGCCACGATATCATACAGTCCTCAGAGAGTCCTTCTGCTGGTCCAGAAAGTGAACTGAACAGTGGTTCTGAGGGTCCTACTATTATACCTGGTGTCTTCTTTGAAGTAGGAGAAGTTTCTAGAAGTTTTCCTATGAAGTAGGGGTGGGCGAAAATTTCCGTTCCGCTCCCGGAAATTGCAACAATTCGACATTTCCGCGTTCCGACCGGAACGCGGAAATGCCGAATTGTCGCAATTTCCGGGAGGGAACGGAAATTGTTGCCTGGCCAAGCACTTACAGATATAAATAAAGCAGGGGCCCGAGTGGAAGCTCAAATTCAGTAACGCTTTATCAGCACAAAACATTCGGGAGCTTGGTCGAGGCTGGGCAGGTGTGCTTTTCTCCCCATATCTACCGTCAAAAATTAGCTGTGGTCCTTACCTGTCGCGCAATCCCCGTGTAGTTCCTGACACCAGGAGGTTCTGTCTCCTCGCCTGCTGCTCTGATCGGTCTCTGGCCCGTGGCGTCTCTGGCCCACGGCATGTGAACTGCATGGAAGCCCCGCCCCACACACCAGCGGTGGGCAACGTCTTCCGCCCTTTCCCCCACTACGATGGACAGCTGACTCGAGGGACCCCAGGGACGTCGGCGCCGTGGCTGGCAACGTACACAAACTGTAGCGGGCGGCAGCGGCAGGCCGGAAGCACCAATTTCCACGATCACGGAAATATCACGTGATCGCGGAAATTGCTTGCATTCTCGCGAGAATTGGCGGAAGTGCCTTCCGCCAATTCCGCCCACCCCTACTATGAAGTACTTAGAATTTCCTGACTCCCTGCCCTGGCTCCAAGCTGGGCTGCAGGTACAATGCAGTAGTGACAAGTCCTTTGTTTGAAAGCAGAGCACAGCCTATTCAATTGCAAATGGAGATGGGCCCAGATCTGACCCCCATCCTGCCAGTTGATCGTTCGACCAGGCACACCTAATCCCTCAACTGAGTGTCTCTCTTGGAGGAATAAAAAAAAGTTCAACTGTCAGTTACACCTAGTCATGTGACCCAAGAACAGTCTGCGGGCACCAAACAGTTCGGATAGGAAAATGCCAACTTTCTAAAAGTGCACACATCTCCTTGTGTCAGCTTTCTAAAAGTGGCATTTTCAAAATTGTAACTTAAAATATGACTTCACCATTAAAGAGGATTTTTAATTACAGTTTCTCTGGTACCTAACACAACATGCTTACCTGTTACCATTCAAAGGTTAGCAGTTACTAAATATAATAAGACAACCAATGTTATCTTATGGGAGAGGAAGGCCTCACAGTAGTGACAAATGAATTTAGGAGTTTTTTATTACCAGGATATGTATGACTTAAAGGTTAATGTCCAACCTTTTAATTACAATGAATCCTGACCTATGGGCTTCCTAAGGCCTATCTTAGGGGTGACTTATATGCAGAAAAAATGGGAGTTTAAGGCTTGGCAAGGGGATTATATTGCCAAGCTTTGTTGGCAGATTAAAACTTCATTCAGGTTGAAATGGCAAGCCTGGGACATGTTTTAAGGGGCTACTTAAGTTGGTGGCACAATAAGTGCTGCATGTCTACTAGTAGCATTTAATTTTCAGGCCCTGGGTATATGGTATACTTCTCTACTAGAGATGTATAAGGAAATTAAATATGCCAGTCAGGTATAAGCAAATTTCACTATGTTTAGAGGAGTGAGCATATGCACTTTAGCACTGGTTATTAGTCTCAAAGTGCATAGAGTCCTAAGGCCAATAAAAACAAATTCAGAGAAAAATGGGAGGAGTTAAGGCAAAAGGTTTGGGGGTGCTGCTGCAGAATGGGCCAAGTTCAACACTTACGATTATGATTTTAGCAAACCTTAACAGAAAGTTCCAGGCACATTTCAGTCAAATTTCTCATGAAGGACCAAACAAATTTAGGGAGTCATTCTTGAGTTAGTAGATGGCCTAGCACTCTTCTGAGATGGTGAAGACCCTGGCCTCACCTGGCCTAATAGTAAAAAGTACCTTCCAGCCAAATTGAAAGATCCCCTCACTGTGGTTGCGAATTTTCATTGATAGTGATCTCACAGACACGGCCGACGCACTTTAGGTGAAAATATAATGCCATGTCATACCAGTCAACTCTGCATTTTATTGTTGCACAGAAACAAACCCACAAAGTAGAGCATTTGTGTCTGTGAAAAAAAATAACACTGGCCCTGGTGCATCTGGAGGTTTCTCCCAGGTCGTTTCTGATTTTCCCTGCCTGGGACCACCATGCATTATGCGGCCAACACAGGCAAAAGAAATCAACATCTGAAAGCCCAACCTGAACAGTTCAGGAGGCAACTCTGCCAGGAATCTGGGTTTTAGAATTGACACCCAACTAACTGGCAAAACTCAAATATCGTACATATCTTCACAATGCTTTTGGAAACTGAAGGCACTGCGCAGGTGCCTCCACCTTCTTCCTATGGAATGCAGGCAGACGGTGGTCCATGCGCTCATCACCTCTCAGCTGGACTATGCCAACAGCCTTTTCATTGGTCTCCCTGACTATCTTTTGAGGAGACTTCAAAGGATCCAAAATGCTGCCGCGAGACTTATTAGAAATGTACCCCTACGGTATCACATTATCCCCCATCTGCAAAGCCTTCATTGGCTGCCGGTTAAAAAGAGAGTGAGGTTTAAGGCCCTGACCCTAGCCCATAAAGCACTCAGAGAGGTTGGGCCTCTCTATCTGAGACATAGGCTCCAAAAATATCAGAATGCTAGAACCCTTCGTTCCAGCAACCAGAATCTCCTAGCCATTCCACGTTTCAGGAAAGTAAGGTTGGGAGGAAGAGCCTTTGCGGTAAAAACAGCCACGCTCTGGAATCTGATGCCTAACCATCTGCGCCAGATAAAGGAGGAACTTCCTTTCAGGAAAGCCCTCAAAACGTGGCTGTTTGGCCTCTCTGATATCCTCTAATTCCCCTCGATCTCTCTTCTGGCTCATTACCCTCCTGGTTGGATGCTAGCGCCGGGACACCTCCGTTGGAGGTAGCTGTCGCGCTCTACAAATGCTAAAATAAATAAATAAAGAGGCCACGTGGAAGAGGGTCTGCCAGCGAAAGGTTTTTCATGAATGAGTTGGATGAGAATCCGCAGTTGGAATTCCACCCCTTCTTGCCCCTTTCAATGAGGTGAGGAACCGTGATTGTGACAGTTGTGGGATAGGCGGATGCGGTTCACAGCCATTGTCCTGCATCTGCAACATTCTACATGAACTTAGTTAGTATGTTGTGGCAGTGGCGTAGCTGGACCTTTGGCCACATTTGCTGCCCTGCGGCGGTGTTTAAGAGTGGGCTGCCAATTTCCTCGGTGGACGCCCTGCAACAGCCGTGGGGGGGGGGGGGGGAGGCAGCCCCCCCGTTGCTACACCACTGTGTTGTGGCAATTATAGATCCAGTAGTGGCTAAGAACTATTAAGGACCATTATTAGGGCACCTGTGAAATGATGAACTATTTATGTATATGTGATTTGCAAAATGTGCTAATTGTGGAACAGTTAGTACCTATTTACCCGTGAAACAAGATCTCTAGACGCTGGATCTGCATCGCTTATTCTTGAAATATCACATATAGGATAGAAACCTACGGAGTTTGAACTTTTAACGTCTCTGCTGCTAGATCAAAAAATTAGTATTGCGAAGTGTATGACAAAACAAAATTCCCATATTAATATAAACAAAAAAATGAGAAATATGTCGTTTTCATTAAATGTATTCTGGATGATGTGGAACAAAATATTTGAGAAATAATTTAGTGTGGGGAATAATGTAGTTGCTGATAATTTTCAATTTGTAGCTTTTCAAGTATAAGGATAAACTTTATTATTATACGGAGCAGGATAGCAAAAGTCTGTAAATAATTCGGCATTGACAGGCGATGAAAGAAGTGCTTGTAAGCTGCATATTCGGAGACAATGAGCTTAGCGTCGCTCAAGCCGAGGCAAGAAATCCGGGACACTTGTTGACATTGATGAATAGTAAATGAAAAACCTGTTAAGATTCTTGCACGTTAACAAATGTCAGCTTTTCAGAAGTTATAATTTAGTCTTAAGTAAAACAACACTTCTGTTGCACAGATGCCAAGTTAGAGCTTCATAGTCACTGAAAGGGAAGCCTGTTTCTGTTATTCACCCTAGAAATGGGGTTGATGCTACTCACTCAAACGTCTGAGACCCTGGTTGAATAATGAAACGGGGAACAGTCATCCAGAAACATATTATGGAAGCAATCAATTTTTTAGAACATTTTCTCCGGTTTACACAACTTGCCTAGAACTGGTAAATACACCTCTCACATTACTGAGTTGGAATCGGCTGCAACATGGAAGGAACACCTGCACTTTTGTTGGCACCTTCTGTCTATAACTTGAAATTCATGCGAGAACGACATTTCCGAAGACTTTCGCAAGACTCAAATGTAAATTCAAATGCTATTTGTTCAAGCCTGACTTCAAACAGCCTCTGATGTACATCTTCCTGAAGACTGCCCCAGAGAGCTGGCGTTTTCACAGATGTATCGCGAAGGAACAGTAGAGACATGTCTTTGACAATAAAGACAGAATAGCTTGCCAGAAAGCCGAACCCAGGAGTCAACTGACGGTCCTATTCGGCATCGCAGACACTAGTAGTCTGAAGCTTAACCCTTTCTTTCCACTGTGATTGCTGTAAAATGTCTGCTAGAAGATTTCTTATAAGCATTGACGAGGTTTGTCAATATCTCATCATCTAGAACGTAATTGAGTTAGAATAGCCACCTTGCACCACTTAACTTACACCAACTTACTTAAGTTAACTTACTTAATTACTGACTTAACAGTTTACTTACACTACTTAGTAGTTTTCTACTCATAAAGACTACTCTTCATAAGATGCCCTTGGGCATAGCTGTGTCCCTCTTTGGCTATTGAAATACCATTTACATGAGACCACCACCTTAGATTATGCTTAGGCTGGTAGACTCATGTTCTTCCTCTGAATACAGGAACTGGAAAGCTGCTCCAGAAAGGCTACAAATATTATCCCTTTTTATGTTTATTATATGCCACTTCTGTCCCTTTGTCTTTTCTCCTTTAATTTTTTCTTGTTGAGGTACACACACCTACAAGTAAGGTAGCCTTTAGAGGCCACTGGATCTCCAATAAATTATATATATTATATGTATAATCTTTGAATAATTTTCATGTAGTATAAAACCACGAATCCTGCGCCATTTCCATTTTCTAGCTTTGTGACCACATTACTTCTATGTTATATTTCTTCATTGGCTCCTGGAGCAGGATACAGTCCAACTTAAAACTCTTTTGGCCATGAAGCCCAGGACTATTGGCCTCCAAGCTACAGCAGGAGGTACTTCTCATAGAGCAGACCAATATGCATATAGTTGATGCCTCAAAACCTACCAGTGCTTAATTTGAGCCGGTGTTCACGGGTGGGGGCCATGGGTATTCATTTTTGGGGACTTAGTTGTCTGTATCTCACGTTTACCAGTAGCGTGAGAGGGGAAAACACACAAAGTAAAAGACAAAGGAAGAGAAAGATGGGCCAGTCGTCACAAAGGAAGAAGGCAGGGTCTGGCAAAAATGAGATAAATGGGCAGGGAGTGACTGATCGTGGAATAAAGAGGCATAAGGGGGATTCAAGACTATGCAGCCTGACCTTGAATTGCACCAGCCTTGGGTGTCTGAACAGAGCTTTGGGCACTGGCACACATTTTTTTTACAATGTAACCACTGCAACCTCTTAGCTCCTAACCCAGTCACATACAAGCAATGGAGAAGGTGGTCTCTTCACATACGAAGTTCATCTCTGTTCAATCATCTTTCTCACCATCTCATTTCTTGGATTCTGGTGCAGATTGAGAAACTTGATTTCATGGTTCTGACGCCACATTGAATAGTACTGTCTGTTTTCATCTGCAGTGCTTCCTCCGAAAGCTACTTTCAACTGTAATTTTCAAGCAACAAATCCTCCAGGAAATAGCTGCACAGAGACATAGAAAAAATGTGGCACCTCCAGCCTGAGCAACATATTTTGCATAGCCCAATAGGAATCATTGCTTTGACTGGAGCCTCGCTTCTAAAGAAGGTCCTACATTTGATATATGTGCATGCCTGTGTTTGAGCAGGGATCAGCATTATATATATGCTTTATTGGAACAATGACATTCCATGACCCAGTTTCTAGAATACACAACCCGGAACAATCAACCGATTTCCGAACATATCTAGAACTCTGTGAACAATAAATCCCATGCTGGAGGGACTACACGATCAAGAAGAACAAAAAAACTGTGAATCTCGAAACAAAAAAGACCCTGAGGAAGTCAATGCAATTACGAACCAACCAATAGACATGAAAAAATCGATCTCCCTTGGTACAGAATATTCAACACTGAGAATAACTTTATTGACAACCTGATTGACAATGACGCGAAGTACGCCTTTTTTTTGTCTGTTTTTATTCCGCTTTTAGGTTTTACAGCAATGGACTCCCTAACATATAAAAACTAAAAATATTTCTTTAGAAAACCGACATAATAATTATTTTTAGAAAACCGATACATTTGTAAAATCTTTTCAAGGGAAACGCGATATAATGTCAGTCTGTTTCCTATGTCTACGCCCTCCGTGCCCTTAAAACAGCCAGTCACGTTGGAACCCATGTCTTCACAGGGTCCTAAGAGGCAGAGTCAGCACTGGTCCCAGACCGATGCCGAATAGGTAACAGGAGGAGGAACAAACCGCTACAAAACCGTAACGTATACCTCATGTACAATCTTTAAGCAATACCTTTCTCTGTTCTCTCTAATCACCGCTAGAGCGTGAGGCGACCCCCTTAGAGTACTCGCCTTGACCTGCAACAAAGGAGACCAGGTAACGCCAGTTTACCCGTATGTGCATATTTAGCGCGTATTCATTTTCCTATACACATGCCCCGCCCCCTCACCCCCCTTCTGGGAGAATCGCGCTGCGACCAGTATGAGAAAAGAACATTATTTAAAGTAGTTACCGACTAATACCATTTGCAATCAAGAAAAGCGCGCATTATTACCCAGACTAAAGATCACAATGATTATGTCTACACACTATGAGTTACTGAGATTTTATTCCCCCCCCAGCGAACTATACGTAAGCGTGGCATGCCAGATTGTTCTGTTTGTGAAAATGGGGAAGAGCATGGTGATTTAGCGCTCTACACATATGATTATGACAAAATGGACTACACCAATAATCTGCTAAACTCGCTATCCATGAGCCCTGTACGTGGCTCTGTCCCTAACGAACACCGCCCATACCAATGAGCGCGGGACACAGTGTTTAAGTTATACAAAAATTGGCGCTTTCTGTAACTAAAGATTGTGTTGCCTTTGTGATTGTCACTGAACCCCCCCCCCCCAGCAAACTATACGTAAGCATGGCATTGCAAGATTGTTCTATTTGTGATAATGGGGAAGGTCATGGTGATTTAGCGCTCTACACATGTGATTATGACAAAATGGATTACACCATTAATCACCTACACTCGCTATCCATGAGCCCTGTACGCGGCTCTGTCCCGAATGAATACCGCCCATACCAATGAACGCGAGACACGGTGTCTAAGTTATACAAAATTGGTGCTCTATGTAACTAAGATTTCTGTACAGTACCCTTTGCTCAAAGATCAGAGCTATTAGTAACACCAACTACGAAGTATTAACCCTCCTATTGATACCTACCATTTACAAGGGTGTGTAAGCCACGTATCTTTTGTTTATGGAAATGAAGAGGTGTTTGGAGAATTGATACCTGTATATGGGTGAATATGACAAAATGGATTGTAGAATGGTCGTTTTCTTGCATGAAGGAGGGACGAACTTTGCCATACCGAGTGCTTCCCGAAGGACAGTGGGACTCACTCTCGTAAAGTATTGCCATTTTTTAATTGTATATACACAAACAATTGATTTGTAAAGATTTCTGCATTGTTATTTTTCCTCCTTTCCCCTACCCCAACAAACACCTTAAATTGAACAGGTTTAAGCTGAATGTGCGAACAAAAGAGGATTAATTATCTTCCCGCACTTCCACAAGAGTACCTTGAAATTTAGGTCACTCAACATTGCACTAGGTCCTGAAGAAAGCCCGCCTGACCCTTCGGGGCTTATGAGGGCTGAAACATGTCGACCTTTTTGTGAACACTGATTTAAAAAGTGCACTAGACCATAATAAGTCTGATGTGTGCACATTTACAACAATTTTTATGAACTATCCCGAATCCAGTACCAATAAAGACATCTACTGGCTTTACGAGATTTTTAATAAAACACGTTTTTCACCACAAGTCACTTCACTTTTTATTCACGATCACTACTGAGACCACCAGTGGTAAAAGCCTCCGGGTGGAGGAAGCATTGGAGTAACCCAATGATTATGCGATCACGTTAATAACAATCAAGCGGAGAACCAAGATATACCGCTTACCTCGACCCTTTACCAAACGTGAATGAGGGTTCCTTAAATAGTACACAGTACTAACTATGCAATACCCTGGTTCCCTCAGGACCAGTGATCCACTCTCCTATTGATTTTTGCTATATTGAGACAAGGAAGCTGAGTGGACCTAAGCCTCTTCTTTCTCCCTCCTTTTGATTTTTGAGTACTAGAGCAGCGAACAGCTGTGGGAGTTTCCCTTAAAACGAATATATATATATTTTTCCTGGCCAAAAAAAACCATGGCTGAAAACCTAGGCCTGAGCTATTCCACAGAAGAAATAAACGCAATTCTGTCCCTTCCATCACTTCTGCAAGACAAAGACCTTACACAAACCTTGGCCCAAACGACCGACTGGGAGGAACTCTCAGAGATCAAAAAAGAACAAGTACGTACAGCTATCCATGGCGTCATAATGACGGAATATCTACGCGCTAATGCGGCACCCAGAGGACTTTGGGTAAACAATGCCCCGCGCATCTTCCTACAAGACCTAGTCTTTCGCAAAGACTGGTCTTCCATTTCGTGGAAGTGCACGAGAGACTACCTAGTTTTGATAATCAAAACAGCAACAAGATTCACTGAGGAACTCACGATCAAAATCCAAGTGATCGAAACCAAACTCAAAATCATGGTACACCTGACAGTATACAAGAAGCGGTTGGAAGAGATTAATAAAGAAATCAATGAAACCAAAGATTATATCACAC
Organism: Triturus cristatus; assembly: GCF_964204655.1. Lineage (NCBI taxonomy): Eukaryota > Metazoa > Chordata > Amphibia > Caudata > Salamandridae > Triturus > Triturus cristatus. Next base: position 448,294,693 of record NC_140595.1, read on the forward strand.
AAAACAAAATTCAAAAACTGGGAAAAGATCTCAAGAAATTCTCAATGGAACGAATGCACCCGTACAGTGCGGATGATTACAAAGTTCCAGACGATACAACTGACAACCTAAGCAACTCAAGTATGGGCTCCTCCACCAATGGATCAGACTGGAGTGGCGATGAATCCTACACACCAAGAAGGAACAGAGGTCAATACAGACGCCAGAATAGGAGGAGATCAAACACTTGGTTCAACCCCTACTTTGGCACACAACCACACTCTATACCCTTCCACACTTTCAACCCGAACCTCCAGGGCTGGGCGAATCCATTCTACCCAGGCCCTCCTCCCCCTATGAGAAATCCATCCTTACCAGATATGGGACAGAGCTATACACATAGGCCGCCTTTTTTAAGGAGAGGCCAGCTGAACAACAGAACGAGACGGAAAGGAGTGACCTGGTCAGACCAACAACGCCAGGTACACACAAGAAGCATGACGAGTACAAAACCAGGGACCAGCGCAACAACCTCGTCTTCAACCTGACCGACATCATACTCACAGAGGAACAAGAAAATGGTCTAAATAAAGGCCTCAGTTATGTCCCCACTCCCCCTCTGGATTTATTCAAACTTCAATGTGAAATGTCTGATTTCTGCAGAACAATCAAGTTAAAAGCATTCTTTAACAATCAAGAAGAGCCATCTAGGAACTGCGACACCACACTCCGTCGTAAGTCGAACTTCTGTCCTTTGAACCATCAGGTCCCAGTAGAAATACTAGCCTTTGAACAGGCAATAATGAAGGAAGTGGAAGATCTCAAAGACTTGACCAATAAACCGTTCATTAATTTTTCCAACTCTGAACAAAAAGCATTGGAGACATTACGTCAAAATGACGAACTAATAACAAAACCAGCAGATAAAGGCGGAGGAATCGTACTTTTGAGCAAAGAAGGGTATAACCAACAGTGCACCGACTTACTAAGTGACACCAAATTCTATCAAGTGATCACCATAGACCCCACCCCACGCTTACAAAACACCATCGCGTTAATGGTCGACGAAGCAGAAACTAACAACTGGATCTCGAAGTCAGAATCAGACTTCCTGATAACAAAAGCACCTAGGATGCCGTATTTCTATTCCCTGCCCAAGATACATAAGGAAAAGCGACCACCAGCCAGGACGGCCCATCGTTTCAGGAATAGGATCCATCCTAGAACCTCTGTCACAATTTGCCGATCACTATCTGAGACCACTAGTACAACAGACCGTCACCTACCTGAAGGACACTAAAGACCTCCTGAACCTCCTCAGAAATTTACAATATTCAGAAGAGAGGATGTTGCTAGTTGGTCTAGATGTTGAAAGTTTATATACGAGCCTCCCCCAACAAAAAACCCTAGAAACCTTAGAGACATTACTATTTAACCAACAGTGGGAGCACAAAACACCGAGACACTTTGTACTTGAATGCTGTAGATTAGCATTGACTGAAAATCACTTTGAATACAACAAAACCATGTATAAGCAATGTCACGGTACATCTATGGGGAGCACTTTTGCGCCGAGCGTGGCGGGACTCTATGTCAGTGATTTCGAGAACAACCACATACTTGACCTCTCTAACCCTTACCGAAGCAAAATCGTCTTTTGGAAACGTTACATCGACGATGTTCTGCTAATATGGGAAGGAGACAGACAAACCCTGACCGAATTTCACCAATGGCTGAATACGAGGGACGAGTGGTTAAAATTCACATATACAGCAAGCCCGAATAGCCTAGACTTCCTGGATGTCACAATTTTCATCAAAGATGACATAATACACACAAAAACTTTCTTTAAATCCACCGCAAAGAACAGTCTCTTGTCATATAAGAGCTTTCATCCGCGCCCATTGAGGGAGAACCTTCCCTACGGGCAATTTCTGAGGCTGAGACGGAATTGCAGTGACGTTCAAGATTACAGAAGTCATGCAAGGGAACTCAGTGAAAAACTTCGTACAAGAGACTACCCCACCAAGACCATAAAAAGATGTCAAAAGAGGGCTAGAAACCAACAAAGAGAAGCCCTACTTGAAACCATCACAAAAGAACCGACAACGGACCTAGTCACCTGTGTGAGTACCTATAGCACAATGTCCAACGACATCAAGAAAATCATAAATAAGAACTGGAAGATCCTTACCTCCGGATCCCTAAAATGGCCAAAACCAAGGTTCTCAAACAGAAGGACCAGGAATTTGAAAGACCTACTGGTCCACACAAGACCTCCAGAGAAACCCATTGATAAAGTCCCACAAGGACCATGGAACAACACACCAATAACAGGACACTTCCCATGTGGCTCCTGTTCAGTTTGCCATCTGACAACAGCGACCAAAACATTACAACTACTGCCAAATCTAAAATGGACAATCAGATCGCACACCAAATGCAACACCACTCTTGTAATCTACATGATCACATGCCCCTGCAATTTACGGTATATCGGCATGACAAGTCGCAAAGCCAAACTGAGACTATGCGAACACAGAAGCAACGTCAAATGCAAAAAAATGACCACAAAAATGAGTTGCCACTTCCTAGAGAAAGGCCACACTGTCAACGATCTCCAATGTGTTATTCTAGAGACCCTACTCTTCAAGAACTTCAATGCTGAAAAAGTATTATTTGAAAAGGAACAAAGATGGGTATATCGCCTCCAAACACATAAGCGAGGTTTGAACGATAATATTCCATGGCTCAGTTTCAAGAATACATGACCAAGAACGACCACTCTTCTTCCGAAAGGCATAAAGAGCTCTATGAACATTCATCCGAATGGAGGCAGGTAATCCCCATAGCTGCTTTATTGGAACAATGACATTCCATGACCCAGTTTCTAGAATACACAACCCGGAACAATCAACCGATTTCCGAACATATCTAGAACTCTATGAACCATAAATCCCATGCTGGAGGGAGTATACGATCAAGAAGAACAAAAAAACTGTGAATCTCGAAACAAAAAAGACCCTGAGGAAGTCAATGCAATTACGAACCAACCAATAGACATGAAAAAATCGATCTCCCTTGGTACAGAATATTCAACACTGAGAATAACTTTATTGACAACCTGATTGACAATGACGCGAAGTACACCTTTTTTTTTTTTTGTCTGTTTTCATTCCGCTTTTAGGTTTTACAGCAATGGACTCCCTAACGTATAAAAACTAAACATATTTCTTTAGAAAACCGACATAATAATTATTTTTAGAAAACCGATACATTTGTAAAATCTTTTCAAGGGAAACGCGAGATAATGTCAGTCTGTTTCCTATGTCTACGCCCTCCGTGCCCTTAAAACAGCCAGTCACGTTGGAACCCATGTCTTCACCGGGTCCTAAGAGGCAGAGTCAGCACTGGTCCCAGACCGACGCCGAATAGGTAACAGGAGGAGGAACAAACCGCTAAAAAACCGTAACGTATACCACATGTACAATCTTTAAGCAATACCTTTCTCTGTTCTCTCTAATCACCGCTAGAGCGTGAGGCGACCCCCTTAGGGTACTCGCGGTGACCTGCAACAAAGGAGACCAGGTAACGCCAGTTTACCCGTATGTGCATATTTAGCGAGTATTCATTTTCCTATACACATGCCCCGCCCCCTCACCCCCCTTCTGGGAGAATCGCGCTGCGACCAGTATGAGAAAAGAACATTATTTAAAGTAGTTACCGACTAATACCATTTGCAATTAAGAAAAGCGCGCATTATTACCCAGACTAAAGATCACAATGATTATGTCTACACACTATGAGTTACTGAGATTTTATTCCCCCCCCCAGCGAACTATACGTAAGCGTGGCATGCCAGATTGTTCTGTTTGTGAAAATGGGGAAGAGCATGGTGATTTAGCGCTCTACACATATGATTATGACAAAATGGACTACACCAATAATCTGCTAAACTCGCTATCCATGAGCCCTGTACGTGGCTCTGTCCCTAACGGACACCGCCCATACCAATGAGCGCGGGACACGGTGTTTAAGTTATACAAAAATTGGTGCTTTCTGTAACTAAAGGTTGTGTTGCCTTTGTGATTGTCACTGAAACCCCCCCCGCCAGCAAACTATACGTAAGCATGGCATTGCAAGATTGTTCTATTTGTGAGAATGGGGAAGGTCATGGTGATTTAGCGCTCTACACATGTGATTATGACAAAATGGATTACACCATTATTCACCTACACTCGCTATCCATGAGCCCTGTACGCGGCTCTGTCCCGAATGAATACCGCCCATACCAATGAACGCGAGACACGGTGTCTAAGTTATACAAAATTGGTGCTCTATGTAACTAAGATTTCTGTACAGTACCCTTTGCTCAAAGATCAGAGCTATTAGTAACACCAACTACGAAGTATTAACCCTCCTATTGATACCTACCATTTACAAGGGTGTGTAAGCCACGTATCTTTTGTTTATGGAAATGAAGAGGTGTTTGGAGAATTGATACCTGTATATGGGTGAATATGACGAAATGGATTGTAGAATGGTCGTTTTCTTGCATGAAGGAGGGACGAACTTTGCCATACCGAGTGCTTCCCGAATGACAGTGGGGCTCACTCTCGTAAAGTATTGCCATTTTTTAATTGTATATACACAAACAATTGATTTGTAATGATTTCTGCATTGTTATTTTTCCTCCTTTCCCCTACCCCAACAAACACCTTAAATTGAACAGGTTTAAGCTGAATGTGCGAACAAAAGAGGATTAATTATCTTCCCGCACTTCCACAAGAGTACCTTGAAATTTAGGTCACTCAACATTGCACTAGGTCCTGAAGAAAGCCCGCCTGACCCTTCGGGGCTTATGAGGGCTGAAACATGTCTACCTTTTTTTGGACACTGATTTTAAAAGTGCACTAGACCATAATAAGTCTGATGTGTGCACATTTACAACAATTTTTATGAACTATCCCGAATCCAGTACCAATAAAGACATCTACTGGCTTTACGAGATTTTTAATAAAACACGTTTTTCACCACAAGTCACTTCACTTTTTATTCACGATCACTACTGAGACCACCAGTGGTAAAAGCCTCCGGGTGGAGGAAGCATTGGAGTAACCCAATGATTATGCGATCACGTTAATAACAATCAAGCGGAGAACCAAGATATACCGCTTACCTCGACCCTTTACCAAACGTGAATGAGGGTTCCTTAAATAGTACACAGTACTAACTATGCAATACCCTGGTTCCCTCAGGACCAGTGATCCACTCTCCTATTGATTTTTGCATGCCTGTGTTTGAGCAGGGATCAAAATTATAAGATGCCTGGCAGACACAGCCTCACCTGCAATTTTCCCTAGGTAAATTATTGGGTGAAAAATATTCAGTGTATTTAGATACATGTTGAATTGGCTGTGGAATGCAATAGTTTTGCATGTAAGTCTCAACTTTTTTTCAGCATACTCGTAATGCAGAGCATTTCTTCATCTTACAAACAAAATGAGCTGAACTGAAACCATATTATTATAAACAAAAAAATGAGAAATATGTAGTCTTCATAAAAAAGTATTCTGGATGATGTGAAATGATAATGTATGACAAATAATGGTTTTAGTGCGGGGAATAATGTACCTGCTGATCATTTTTATTTAGAGTTTTATAGGTAGTATAGGTATTACCTGAAAAGTGCAAGAGCTTTGCCAAATGATACATGCATTTATGTTTTTTATATTTTGCAGAAAGCAATCATACTTTGGTATTATAAATATACAAAATAAATAATAAAGTACTGATTTAAGTGAGCCTGACCGTTGACGCCATGCTTTTTCACACTGAGCTGTTAGTTTGCACAATACATGTTCTCTTCACTGCAGATGCTGTAACTTTCCAGCAAATTGCTGTTAGTTAGTAAATAGGCATGTGTTATGTATTAGAGAACTGAAAGTGAGGTTCCCACCAGGAGGAGAGGAGACAACAGGAAGTATGATTCATGGGAAGAGTTGTCTGAACTGCAAAATGTGCACAAAGTCTCTTTTCAAGGACTTGTGTCTGTCTGTAGCTCTTTGTGAAGACTTGAGAAACTGGGGAGTACACTTACTCCCAGGAGTTTACTGAAATCCTTTTGGATACTGTAAATAGAGAATGTAAATCTTGTTTCAATTTACAGTTTACTGCGTTTATGTTAGTGCGTGTTCCTAGAGTAGGTGAAAGAGGACTTCTCTCACTCACTTTACTGAAGATCCATTTCTGGGTTTTCTTCAGATTATATCTATCTTTATTCAAGATATCTTTACACCTATTCATTGCTTTATTAGATGTCTGCTGATTTATAGCTGAGACTACTTTCCAGCTTGATTTTCTCTATTTGATGTGCAAAGGATTTATGCTTATGCATTTATTCTCACATCAGCATTCTTTATTGAGTTATCTGACCTATTCATAGGCCACCCCCGCACCGCACGGCCACCAGCTGTCGCGTGTGCCCTCCGCCTGCCTGCCGCTGCTCTCTGCCTTCCTGAGCCCTCCCGCCTTCGGGCCACGCCCCCCCGCCGCCGCTCATTGCTTCCCGCTTCCCTGCCATTCTGTCGCTGCGTCTGGTATTGTACTGTTTTTTTGTTTAGTACTTGCTCTCCTGTGCTAGTTTTGTTGCCCCCCCTGTGCTGTTGTCCCCTGCGCCCACCCGCCCCGATCCCCGCTTCCCGCTTCCTGCCGCCGGGAGTGTGGACACGCCCCCTTCCTCCCCGCTCCCGCCTCCCAGCTGCTCCTCCCTCCCTGCACTTGGCCATAAATGGCGACTGTGCAGCGCAGGTGAGTGTGACCTATTCATAGGACACCCCCGCGCCGCACGGCCACCAGCTGTCGCGTGTGCCCTCCGCCTGCCTGCCGCTGCTCTCTGCCTTCCTGAGCCCTCCCGCCTTCAGGCCACGCCCCCCCCGCCGCCGCTCGTTGCTTCCCGCTTCCCTGCCATTCTGTCGCTGCGTCTGGTATTGTACTGTTTTTTTGTTTAGTACTTGCTCTCCTGTGCTAGTTTTGTTGCCCCCCCTGTGCTGTTGTCCCCTGCGCCCACCCGCCCCGATCCCCGCTTCCCCCTTCCCGCCGCCGGGAGTGTGGACACGCCCCCTTCCTCCCCGCTCCCGCCTCCCAGCTGCTCCTCCCTCCCTGCACTTCGCCATAAATGGTGACCGTGCGCACGCGCAGCGTTGACGCGCAGCGGGCGCGCCGATTGTGCGCCAAAGGTGCGCCAAAGGTAAGCCCGTCTGCACCCGTCCGTGCCTGGCCCGCGCCCAGCGCCCGAACCCCTGGCCCCCGAGGACCCCATCCCACCCGCCAGACGTACAACACCGCCACCCTCAACGCACTCAACACCGGCCGAACCCCGGGATGCCACCGAGCCACCCCGAGACGCACCCACGGACCCTTCAGCTGCCTCGCCTGCAAGTTCACCTGCATCTGGACCTGCCCCGCACCAGCACCCGCCAAGCCGAACACCAGCAGCAACCACCTCAAGTGCATCCTGCTCAACACCCGCTCCGTCCACAGACACGCCATCGAACTCTGGAACCTCCTCGACACCACATCTCCAGATGTTGCCTTCCTCACGGAAACATGAATGAACGACTCCTCAGCGCCCGACATCGCCATCGCCATCCCAGAGGGATACAAGATCACCCGGAGAGACCGCGACAACCAGACTGGAGGAGGCATCGCCATCGCCCACAAGAACACCATCCGCATCACGACCAACACCGACGACATAATGACTACCGCCGAACACCTACACTTCCAGATCCACACCGACCCCAAGACCACCCTCAGAGGCACCCTGATCTACCGACCCCCGGGACCACGCACAACATTCAGCGAAGACATCGCCGACTTCATCAGCCCGCACGCCCTCCCCTCCGCTGACTACATCCTCCTCGGGGACATCAACTTCCACCTGGAGAACAACAACGACCGCAACACCACCACCCTGCTCGATAACCTCGCCAACCTCGGACTCAAGAAGCTGGTGTCCACCCCCACCCACCTCGCCGGACACACACTCGACGCCGTCTTCTCTTCCGGCAAAGACATCGCCTTCAGCCACGCCACTGGACTCCACTGGACGGACCACAGCTGCGTCCACTTCACCTTCAGAAGAACCACGATCCACCACCACCAGCAACAGGAGGCTCGAAGAAGCTGGAACAAGATCACAGCCGACCAGCTCGCCGCTTCCCTGAGACAGCACCCCCCAGCCAGCTCAGAGAACCCCAGCCAGGCCGCCGACAACCTCACGAAGTGGATCAGCACCTGCGCGGATGAACTCGCCCCACTGAGGACCCCGCCCAACAGACCCGGCAGCAAGAAGGCCCCATGGTTCACCGACGAACTCAAGAGCTCCAAGAAGAACTGCCGAGCCCTCGAGAAAGCCTGGAGAAGGGAGCCAACACCGGACAACATGACCACCCTCAAGCTCGCCACCCGGAAGCACCATCAACTGATCCACGCCACCAAGAAAACAGCATTCAAGGACCGGCTGGACAACAACGCACACAACTGCAAGGAACTCTTCAACATCGTGAAAGAGCTCTCCAACCCCAACGCCGGAACCAACGACATCACCCCATCGCAAGACCTCTGCAACTCCCTCGCCTCCTACTTCCACAACAAGATCGCTGACATACACAACAGCTTCATCCCACAAACAACGCCCCCCACGACCGCACCAATGCCCCCCACCACCACCCTCAGCTCCTGGACCCCGATCAACACAGAAGACACCATCCACACGATGAACTCTATCCACTCCGGATCTCCGACCGACCCCTGCCCTCACCACGTATTCAACAAGGCCGACGCTGTCATCGCAACCCACCTGCGAGACATCATCAACACCTCCTTCGACACCGCCACCTTCCCTGAGAGCTGGAAGCACGCCGAACTCAGCGCTCTACTAAAGAAACCAACAGCGGACCCCACCGAACTCAAGAATTACCGCCCCATCTCGCTCCTCCCGTTTCCAGCCAAAGTCATCGAGAAGACCGTAAACAAGCAGCTGGCCGCCTTCCTCGAGACGAATGGATCCCTCGACCCTTCACAGTCTGGCTTCCGAGCCAACCACAGCACCGAGACCGCCCTCATCGCTGCCACCGATGACATCCGAGCCCTGCTGGACAACGGAGAAACAGCGGCCCTCATCCTCCTAGACCTCTCCGCGGCATTCGACACTGTCTGCCACCGCACCCTAGTGCAGCGCCTCAGCAACGCCGGAATCCAGGAGAAGGCACTGGAATGGATCATCTCCTTCCTCGACGGAAGGACACAGAGAGTCCGCCCACCACCGTACAAGTCAGAGGCCACCGAAGTCATCTGCGGTGTCCCCCAAGGATCCTCACTCAGCCCCACCCTCTTCAACGTCTACATGAGCCCCCTTGCGGCCATCGCACGCCAACACAACCTCAACATCATCTCCTACGCCGACGACACCCAGCTGATCCTCTCCCTGACCAACGACCCCGCCGCCGCAGAGCCAACCTCCACGAAGGGATGAAAGACGTAGCCGAGTGGATGATGACCAGCCGCCTGAAACTGAACTCAGACAAGACGGAAGTCCTCATCCTGGGCTCCTCGCCCTCTGCCTGGGATGACTCCTGGTGGCCCCCCGCCCTGGGCACCGCACCCAAACCGACAGACCACGCACGAAACCTGGGCTTCATCCTGGACTCCTCCCTCTCCATGACCAGACAAGTCAACGCCGTCTCCTCGTCCTGTTTCAACATCCTGCGCATGCTACGGAAGATCTTCCGGTGGATCCCCACCGAGACCAGGTAGACGGTCACCCAGGCCCTTGTCACCAGTCGACTGGACTACGGCAACGCCCTCTACGCCGGAACCACCGCCAAGCTCCAGAAGAGACTCCAGCGGATACAGAACGCCTCAGCCAGACTCATCCTCGACATCCCCCGAAGCAGCCACATCTCCGGACATCTGAGAGACCTGCACTGGCTCCCCGTCAACAAGAGAATCACCTTCCGTCTCCTCACCCACGCACACAAAGCCCTACACGACCAAGGCCCGAGCTACCTCAACAACCGCCTCAACTTCTACGCTCTCAAACGCCATCTCCGATCAGCCAGCCACGCCCTCGCCGCCGTCCCCCGCATCCGAAGAGCGACAACAGGAGGAAGGTCCTTCTCCTACCTGGCCGCCAAGTCCTGGAACTCCCTCCCGACCGACCTGTGCCTGACCCAAGACCACTTCTCCTTCAGGAAGAAGCTCAAGACCTGGCTGTTCGAGCAGTAGCAGCACCCCCCCCCCCCCTAGCGCTTTGAGACCCTCCGGGTGAGTAGTGCGCTTTATAAATGGCTTGATTGATTGATTGAACTGACACCTTATTCCATTCCATTCCAAAGCTTAGACTAGGGAAATTTATTTATGGAAAACACTTGCCGTATTATTTCAATTCTATCATACTTACAAATATTGTATTTTTCATTATATTGAAATTTCAATTATTGGATTATATTCTTTGCTAGTGATGATGCTTAAAAGACTAATTCTTATTGAATAAACAATTTAACTAAATGATTGAATAATAAAACCCTTTAACTCATACAAATTCTCTTTATTGACTGTGCTAAAGTCTTTAATGATTTTATCGTTTATATGGTTTTCACTGTAGAAGATTGCTCATTTTAACTTTTCCTTGTCGACAAACAAAGGTCCATATGACCAATGTTGGAGATATTTAATGATCACACCAGAAGATAAAGATATAGAAAGTCCCGGTCAGTCATTCGAATAGGAGGAATTTTCTACACATGATAAATACACCATCCCAGGATAATGGGATTTTTCAGGCACACTAAGGACCAAACCCCATTCTGGCCCATCTGTAACTAGGACCTCTGGAGTCAATACAAGCATAACATGTCTACAGAGTAAAAATAGTTTAAAGTGCTCACTACCTGCTGTTTAGCCATGAACATCTCTGGTCTTTTATGAAGTTTATGAAAGTCTTTTATTAATATGCATTTATATGTTTTAATATGGTTTTCCATAGTTTTGTGATATACTGATGTATTTAATTGCAGATGTAGAAAAGTTGGCAAATGCAGGAGAAACATTTCTTGGCACACTGCCATTGCTCCCTTGTTTTGAGGTGTGCTTGTGCTAATCGTTTGTGCAAATATGGCATCATATGAAAATTCATATTCTTGCTATTTGCTTTAAGGGTTCATATAATGATACTGGCTTGTGAAGCATAAGGTTCTATTGCTTGAGTGACTTCATGCTCCCTGGACATCACTGTAACTGTCATCTCTTAAAGAAATAAAACTCAAGAGGATCGAGGATAGTAGATATAAAATTGATAGTATCTTCCAGTCCTCCTTAACCCTAGGGGCCCATGCAAATTGACGACATTTCCATCAGATTCCTTTGAGCCTATTTAACTCCTATTTAAAACATACATAAAAGAATCCGTGTTTCTATATCATGGGCCTCATTTCAAACCTTGCAGCAGAGCAATTTTTTAGGTTAAAGAAGCACCTCAGATAACTGTCGCGGTGGTGTCTGTGCCCTCAAGTTCGCAATAAGGAGCTTGCTAAAGCTTGCAGCAATTTGCTTTTTATGGAAAACAGCTGAGCACATATTTTGTCCCACAGCAAAATACTATCACGCTTGTATTAATGCCTTTCATATTTGACGCAGTGCGGCATCATTGTGAGTTTGTTCACCGGATTTTTTGACTTTGCTGGAGCTTGTCTTTCAAATATTTATCTACTAAAAATAATTCTATGAGTATCCACGTACGTCCCTATAGTGTACACGTGTCTCTAAATGGTCCTTCTTAATAAGGGCTTCATCTTTTTGTAGTCTGTAATGACCGGCTCTCACGTTTAATAACCAGGAAAGTGAAGAGAGCGACTGAAAATGCATTTAATGTTTTTGGATGTGATGAAGTCAGTGCCCTCCGTAGAGTCCTGACAATTGTGTCATATCTAACGCTCTAAAAGAGCACAATATAGGATTAACTCAAGATCCCAGTTAACTGTGGGATTTCTGAAAATCCCAGTTTGACCATTTACAAGCAGGGTTTTACCGGAAGCATTTTCCAGAGATAAAGCTGGCAGGAATTATATGGGCAAAACTGCTCATAATGAGAAGATAACATAACGAAACTGGCGCTGATGTCCCAGTTTTCTTTATTCGGAGGGCCACAACTCAGAATGGTGTGGTAATACTGCACTCCTTAATTAACCTACTCCATGATATTGGCAGTTGGTGTATCTGTTTTAGAACGGATGCAGGGTGCACAATTGTCCTTTGATTATTTGCTGTTAGATCCTAATTGTTCTGAAAAGCACAGTTGGTGTTTGGTTGGTGTTAGCTATGAAGGTCTTCTCTGCCACTGCAGCTGCCCTCTGCCTGAAAAGGTCAAATAATATCTGGAATAAATGACCAAAGGAAATGATGGGCGGAGTGTTGAAACATTGCAAGCACTCACCCCCAGTCAACTGATCTGGGTTTAATCCATCACCGTTCTTTAGCCCACTGTGCCGTCCATCATTTTCTTTGGTTTTTGCTTTGTTCGCCATAAGTTGGCGGGGTATGCTCAGACGTGAGTCCCTTGCTCACTTTGCCACTGGATTCAAGCAAGCCTGGCTGAAGACGGCTGAAATGCCAGAAACCGGTCCTAGGAAGCTTGTTTCCGGTCCAGGGAAGGCATGGCTTGGCAGTTCGGGCTGGACTGTTCCCATGAGGCACAGGGTCAGACTGATTTGCATATGGCCATGCCTGAACTGGGGTGGCAGAGTGGGCTAAAGAACAGTGATGGATCAGTTGACTGGGGGTGAGTGCTTGCAATGTTCCAACACTCCGTCCATCATTTCCTTTGGTTTTTGCATTAATAACTCTACACACATTTTACATGTGTTCACCTAATTAGTCTTTCCCACTCCTCTCTTTTGTTGAGACCCTGGTTGTAGGTTTTGAATTTGGACATAAAGAATTGTTCTCTTTCTTTCCTTTTTTTGTCAATGTCGCCACCTCGTACTGATGCTTTCATTTTTTCCAGGATGATCCACTTAAGGTCTTCTTCCTTGTGGTTCATCTCTACCCAATGGTCTACAAGTGGAGCATTTTTCTTATTGTTTTTCAGTGCTGACCTATGTTCAGTTAAACGTGATCGCATTTCTCTACTTATTTCACCTATGTATCCCTTCTGACAAGGGCAGACAATTAGGTATACAACGTTTCTCGTTCGACAATTTGCCATTTCATTCATCCAGTGTGAGATACCATTGAGTTACACTCTCTGCTCTTTAATTATCGTCCTACAATGTGTACAGGTACTACATGGAAAATTACCTTTCAGTTTCGTTCCATCTTGAATATTAGTTTGTATGCTGGTCTTAGGTTCCCTAAAGGTTTTCACTAAATGGTTTCGAATAGTTTTATTCCTTCTATATGAAAACATAGGCTTGCTCAAGGGCGTAGTTCCTGGTTTGTTCAAAAGGAACCAATTCTTATTAATCAAATGTTTCAGTTTGTTACTCATCCCATTAAAATTAGTAACCAAAACAATTCCCTGAGACTTATCATGGATCTCAAATAGGCTTTCACGGTTGTAATATTTGGCTCTCTTATAGGCATTTTTTATCATCCTTTTGGGGTATCCTCGTTGTAGTAACTTCTGTTGTAAAGATAATGCATGGAACTCAAAATCTTTTCTGTCACTACAATTACGTCTAATGCGTAAAAATTGACTAAAAGGAATACTATCCTTCTGACATTTTGGATGGTAACTAGTATGATGCAATAGGGTGTTCCTGTCTGATGGTTTAGTATATAGTTCAACGGACAATATATCATCCTTCACTTTTATTGTAATATCTAAAAAGTCAACCGAAATGTATATATTTTTTCTTTGGTTCACTGTATAATGTACACAATCTCACTATAGGAATTTTTCACAACACAAAAGGGAAATCTTTATTTTCAATGATATTAATACCCGGTCCCTTTTGTTATAGCCTGGGAAACTCTCTTCTTTTTTGTACAATGTAACCTTGTCAGGGTCTTGAACGAAGTGACCCTGATAGTACGGAGGAGGATGGCGGCATCCCTTTTAGCCCTATACCTTTGTTTTCCTTTCAGCCCTCGAGCCTTTCTTCTTCTCCTTCCACTTGGTATCCCGGAGATGACCTTCAGAAACACGACTGACCCTTTAAGACATGCGGGGCAGGCAAACTGAGTGAGCTAGGAACCACCCCCTGGTGGGAGGAGCTGGCAGAACCAGGAAGTGAAATATACATTGAGGAAGCAGAGACCCATCCGACGTCAGCCTGGAGAACAGAAGGCGGCATCCGGGAGACCGAGGCAACTGTAACCCCAATGTGATGAGCACCGAGGACCGGACCAGGGAGACCTGAGGAGAGGGATCAACTGGAGGAGCCGACACGGGAGCCAGGAGGCCAACGACCCTGCAAAGCGCATGGCTGAGCTCCTGGAGGAGTGTGACTCACCCATGTGGGTGCTCTGTTCCGGGGCCAAGGACGGTGGGTAGGAGAGAGGTCGGGGATGTCACAGAGGGCTGAGGCTAATACTTACTACCTCACACTGCATACCTAGGCCCCGGGTCCTCTCTACTTACTTACTGGTGGCAGTCCTATCCACACCATTGCGCCTGATGGGTGTATGTTTTCCCTCATTCCCTGCCCTGCGAATATAAAAGGAAGCGGCCATAGTCCTAATACCTTATTCTCTTTCTTTTTTTGAGAAACCTTGCATCTTACCACGTGCCAGAAAACACAGTGGGAAAGACTGCTGACAGATAAAGGGCTAATTCCCCCTCCCCCTCCTGACAAACAAGGACCGGAAGCCTTTTTTTGTTGTTAAACCACTATACAAGCCAGACAAATAATAAGGGAAAGAATAAAAACCCTTATCAATGACCCTGTCTCATTGCATTTGTTTGCCCCGCCACACTCCTATTACCTGGTTTATAGCTGTTCAGCCAGTGTGAGTGTTCTGTGTGGAATGTTGGTGTGATGGACATGAGTGGAAAGCTTGGGTGCCTGGTGTGAGTGTTGACAGTTGGGTGATGGGCTGAGCAGCAGGCAGGCTACTCCTGGTGAGACTGCTATCTTTGATGTTAAGAACTTAATAAACAACTTGAAAGACACAACTCGGCTACGCCTGCTTCATCACATCTGAGCATGGGATTTACATGTTACAAACACCCATACCAATGTGCTGGTAAGCTATAATAGGCGTTCCTACCACACACATAATAAATTCCAGGGAAAACAGGATCCATACCACCATTCAATCCCCAACCCCCTGTGATTAGGAAGGTACGATCACATTCACTAGAATCAATGAAATAATTATTATAGTCTGTTTTCTGCCTTAACAAGCAAACCTTCCTTCTATGATGCCGATCCAGGGTCATTGCAGCATATGTCTCACCATTTAATTCTCTATGAGCCCAAGGAGGAATATGACTCTTCCTCTACAGATTTCTGCTGAAAATTCTCCCTTCTATCTTCTACAACATTAACAAATTCTATTTCCTCACTTCGTAAATTACAGCTATGGGCATATACAGTATCTATTGTTTTAGTAATATGAAAAATTCCCCTATATACTCCGTTCATTTCAAACTTTGTTAATAACTTCACACCATGGAAGGTTTGATCTGAGCAGTTTTTATTTACGCAAAACCCTGCTCCATCAAGAGCCAGCACTAACATCAGGCAAAGTTTATTTTCTACCACAGCTTTGACCTTCAGTTTATTCAATGTCAACAGCAACAAATGGACAGTGGACTACCAGGTACACAATCCTCCTGGCATTGGGCTCAATTTCACAGGGAAGGCAGGGATGCTCAAGCGCTTTGTAACTGAGTGTGCACTTCCACAGTGCGGGACAGTACCCACGCCCCCAGAGCGTGGATATGGTCCGCACCACCATAGTAGTGGTGATGTAGGGGTACGCGTGTACGGACCGTACCCACGCTCCCAGAGCGTGGGTACGGGCCGTACCACCATAGTAGTGGTGATGTAGGGGTACGCATGTACGGACCGTACACACGCCCCCAGAGCGTGGGTACGGTCCGTACACGCATACCCCTACATCACCACTACTATGGTGGTACGGACCGTACCCATGCCCTCAGAGCGTGGGTACGGTCCGTACACGCGTACCCCTACATCACCACTACTATGGTGGTACGGACCGTACCCACGCCCCCAGAGCGTGTGTACGGTCCGTACCACCGTAGTAGTGGTGATGTAGGGGTACGCGTGTACGGACCGTACCCACGCCCCCAGAGCACGGGTACGGTCCGTACCACCATAGCAGTGGTGATGTAGGGGTACGCGTGTACGGACCGTACCCATGCTCTGGGGGCGTGGGTATGGTCCGTACCACCATAGTAGTGGTGATGTAGGGGTACGCGTGTACGGACCGTACCCACGCTCTGGGGGCATTGGTACGGTCTGTACACGCGTACCCCTACATCACCACTACTATGGTGGTACGGACCGTACCCACGCTCTGGGGGCGTGGGTACGGTCCGTACACGCGTACCCCTACATCACCACTACTATGGTGGTACGGACCGTACCCATGCCTCATAGCGTGGGTACGGTCCGTACACGCGTACCCCTACATCACCACTACTATGGTTGTACGGACTGTACCCACGCCCCCAGAGCGTGTGTACGGTCCGTACCACCGTAGTAGTGGTAATGTAGGGGTACGCGTGTACGGACCGTACCCACGCCCCCAGAGCGTGGGTACGGTCCATACCACCATAGTAGTGGTGATGTAGGGGTACGTGTGTATGGACCGTACCCACGCCCCCAGAGCGTTGGTACGGTCCATACACGCGTACCCCTACAGCCCCATTACATGATGGACACAAGGCGTACACACGCCACGGATGCAGGCATACGGCTCGGTGCAGCACATCAGCTGTAAATTGGGGGTGGTATATGGCCAGGACAGCAGTGTACCACAGCAAGGGCGCAAGTGGGTGGGTGGGTGCCTATCACTCCCAGCAGTGCCCAGACATATGAGGGGTGGGTGGCTATCACTCCCAGCAGTGCCCAGACATATGAGGGGTGGGTGCCAATCACTCTCAGCAGTGCCCAGACATATGAGGGGTGGGTGCCTATCACTCCCAGCAGTGCCCAGACATATGAGGGGTGGGTGCCTATGACTCCCAGCAGTGCCCAGACATATGAGGGGTGGGTGCCTATCACTCCCAGCAGTGCCCAGAGATATGAGGGGTGGGTGGGTATGACTCCCAGCAGTGTCCAGACATATGAGGGGTGGGTGCCTATCACTCCCAGCAGTGCCCAGACATATGAGGGGTGGGTGCCTATCACTCCGAGCAGTGCCCAGACATATGAGGGGTGGGCGCCTATCACTCCCAGCAGTGCCCAGACATATGAGGGGTGGGCGGCTATGACTCCCAGCAGTGCCCAGACATATGAGGGGTGGGTGCCTATCGCTCCCAGCAGTGCCCAGACATATGAGGGGTGGGTGCAGAGGACTCCCAGCAGTGCCCAGACATATGAGGGGCGGGTGCCTATTACTCCCAGCAGTGCCCAGACATATGAGGGGTGGGTCCCTATCACTTCCAGCAGTGCCCAGACATATGAGGGGTGGGTGCCTATCACTCCCAGCAGTGCCCAGACATATGACAGTGCCCAGACATATGAAGGGTGGGTGGGTGCCTATCACTCCCAGCAGTGCCCAGACATATGACAGTGCCCAAACATATGAGGGGTGGGTGCCTATCACTCCCAGCAGTGCCCAGACATATGAGGGGTGGGTGGCTATGACTCCCAGCAGTGCCCAGACATATGAGGGGTGGGTGCATATCACTCCCAGCAGTGCCCAGACATTTGAGGGGTGGGTGCCTATCACTCCCAGCAGTGCCCAGACATATGAGAGGTGGGTGCCTATCACTCCCAGCAGTGCTCAGACATATGAGGGGTGGGTCCATATCACTCCCAGCAGTGCCCCGACATATGAGGGGTGGGTGCAGAGGACTCCCAGCAGTGGACAGAGCCATGGGGGTGGGTGCAGAGGACTCTTAGCAGTGGACAGAGATATGGGGGGTGTACATCATTATCAGATGACCACAGCTCCATGGGTCAATGTACGTATCCATAACTTAGGACAATGATGATAGTGCCATAGCAACTGTTGGACCCGGCCTCGTGGCATGGCCCATTCAGACCGTAGCGACACCAGGCTACCCCCTACACCCCACACAACACTGACTAGCATAGCCTCCCCAACCCAGAACCCGGGGTTACCCCTGTCCTCCCCTCCATCTTCCCGACACCAGGCACCCTTCCCCTTCCACCGGCCTCGCGGCCTCCAATACCCGGCCCAGCACCCCAGATGGCCGCCCTCGACCCCAGCGCAACCCCAGCCTAGTCGCGCCATGCCGGCTAGGGGGCGAGAGAGCTCCTGGTGAGCAGGAGAGGGAGGAGTGGTTTCATTCACACCTGGCCTCCTCCCAAGAGATGGTTTCGATCGGCCCTCCGGCCACCCTGAGGGCTGGCTCCATGCCTGCTGCGTGTCTGGGATCCCTCCCGAACCCGCTTTGAAAGGATCAAAGGGCCGCGTGGCAGGAACCCCCAACAAACGCCCCCCAGGCGCTAAGACCCCTGCCCGTGAGGACTCCGGACATCAAAGAGGAGTCGACCTATAACAAGGGGCGCCCTGGGACCCTCGGCAGTTGAATCCTGGAATGAACGAGCCCTGCTGACAGGGTCGCGGCTGAAGAACATCCCCCCAACATCCGACGGAACTCTTGGAACCTTGGTGAGCCCTGCAGACAGCGTCGCGGCTCTACCTGGCAGAGACGGACTTCTGCCTAAACAACATCCGAGCCTTGCTGACGTGGTCGCGGCTCCCTTGCACCCTAGAGACTCTGAGCCCTGCTGAGTGACTCGCGGCTCCTGGAAGATTGTCTGACCTCCGACACCTGGACTTGAGTCCTGCAGAGTGGACACACACTCAAGAGACATTCCGGTCCGGCTGGACCCCAAAGATCATCTCGTATCCCCCGGCTCGAGGATTGAGAGCCGTGCGCCAGATACGCTCCTGCACTGACCCAGATCCTAAGACTGTCCCGCTACCCCTACCCCAACCGAGACATTGTGAGCCCTTGCTCTACTTTTACATACGCCTGCGAATCATAAAGATCCTGATATTGCTAGATAAAGCATACGTATTTCAGAATCTACGGTGTGGTGTCTCTGTGTTGCCTGGTGCTGAATCAGCGTGTACGATCCTAGGTGTGAGACCCAGTCCTGAAGGGGTCTCCGACCAGTGCTCGGCTATCTCTCCCGGAAGGGTGGGCGCAGGGTGGTCAAGCACATATTCTGTCCTTCCCTGGGGCTATCCCTTCTAACAGCAACACATCATTGACAGCAGTGTCCCACTCCCAGGAGGATGGATGGCATTCCCCCACTGCATGACACACCACATGCGGGTGTGAGGACAAATAACACATGCATAACCACCCCTGGCAGATGCAGCACAATACACACACTGAGTGGTGCCACAAGACTGTATAGTTATGCCACTGCCTAATAAGCTAAGAGAGCCAAAGAGAACACACACTGACACGCACATCCCACGACTGATAGGAATGTTCAGGTGCTGGCCTAGCCACCAAGATGTTGTCTGTCACGGAAGGAATCGGGTGGAGTTCCCACAGATACAAAGGCCACAATTGTGAGTCAGGTGTTCAAATACCCAGCAGGACAAGTACCATATGTGTACTAGGCTGGGATTACACACATGCATTGTGTGGAAAAGGGACAATGTCTCCGTGAAGGCATGGCAAAACACTCTTTACATGAGTACAGTGAGTACCAAGGATGGCACAGACTATGCAGCCGGACACATTGCTGAGCAGGCATGGCCAGAGTTGAAGGGATCCATCACCAGCCAAGGATATGTAGACAGAGGGCAACACAACAATTGTGCAACTCTCTGCAGGGGAGATGCCAGGTGCCACAGAGGAAGGAACACTCCTTGGGACAGTGTCTCCAAACACAAAGAGCAGACACAACAAAGAATCTTTGCAGAGACCTTGTGATGGCACGCAGATACCAGGTTCCACCCCTTGAGCAGCAGAGTACAACATGTCCCTGAAACATCACACATGCCCACAACCCCAACTCCTGTAGCATCAACATCAATACCTGAAATGCAAGACTTTCCAAACGAAAAAGAAAAGGCTTTATTCAGCAGCAAAATAATAATGTGTAAACGAGACTATTCACAAAGGCCAATGGCCAGTCCATCACATCAGTCCTTGGGGGGGGGCACATGGCCATGCGTCTCCCCTAGCTTGCCTGCACATCACAAGACTGTGTCGTCGACTGGGGGGGCCATCATGTGGGGAAGGACCAGGCACCGCAGGGACAGGAGGGGGGAGGGTAGGTGTGGTGGTTGCAGGGACGGACGACTCCACCACAGGGGGTGGGGCTGCGCCAAAGGTGAAGGCGAGTTCGGTGCTGCACACTTCTGCCAGTTCTTCAAGCGTCTCCCCTGCACCCGGAGAAACAACAGGCCCCAAGGAGGGGGGGGGGTCGGAGGGATGGGTTGCAGCGCTACTGGGGGAGGTGGTGGACAGGCTGGGGGACTTAACTCCCCTACCCGTGGAGTGCCTTGACCGTTTCCGCCCAGATGAACTAGTGGGGCTGAGGCCCAGCCCAGAAAAGTAGGCCTCCTTCTCCGAATCTGGGGCAGGGGAGCCAAGGGGAGTGACATCGGAGGGACTGGGGAGTGAGTCATGTGGACGAGGACTGTGGCTGCGTGCCTGCCTGTGTGCCCCAGACCCAGTGGGTGTGCCTGCTTCCCCCTGAGTGTGCGTGTCAGGAGGTGTGCGCTTGCCCTTATGTGGTGGTGTGCTGCTACTGTCTGGTGGGGTGCGTGTGTGTGGATGTCTTGGTGTGACTGGGACAGGCATGGTTGTGGGACTTGTGGATGGGGCAGGGGTAGGGGGGGACGCAGCGCTGCAGGTGATTTGCTACTGTCGTCAGTGTTGAGTCCATGGACCTCAGCAACCTCCGTTGGTCAGACATCGCTGATGACATGCCCTCCATGTACGGCACCATCTGTGTCAGCAGTCTGGTGTGGCCATGGAGGACAGTCAGGATCGATGTCTGCCCAACTTGCAACTGCCGCTGAATGTCCACAGACTTGGCAGCGAGGGCAGTAGGGGGGACAGGGGTAGGGGGTGCGGTGCCTGGCACGAAGGAGACATGTGGGCACCTAGCACGGACAGAAGGGACCCGAGCAAGTGGGAGGGCGGTGATGGGAATGGAGGGGGCAGCGAGAGATGTACTGCTGCTTTCAGCTGTGGGAGCAGCCTCCGCCCCCTCTGGGAGCTCAGCCTCAGACCCGTCTGCCTCGTAGTCTGTGTTGGTACTGGGCAGGTCCTCCGCCTCACTCCCCTCGCCCTCCGTGCCACTGGATTCCACCGACTCCTCAGCAGTGGTGGCACCACTGCTCGATCCCTCGTCAACGTCCGTGCCGGTGTCTCCCTCGGTGTCCTCAGATGATGCTGTGGGCAAGGTGAAGAGACAGGAAAAAATCAGTCACCTGTATACATCTGACACATGAGTCCAAACAAAATAGGCAACACTGCATATCATGAAAGGCATCATGAGTAACATCTAGGATACTCCCCACATATGTAAGCCCTGCACTCCCCAGTTGGTTGACCCACCATGCCACTTGGATAAAAATAAATTTAGGACACAACAGCAAAAAACTTGAAATCACAAGATCATGAGAAGCTAGTGTCTGGGATCAGTTGAACACAGCGAGACTATGAAAGCATGCCACCTCTTGTTCACTGTGAAACAAACAGTATTGTTGCAACGAAGGCCAAAGACCACATGCCAATGCAGAAGGTGTCCCCACACTCAGAGACCTGTGAGTACTTTTGACACCCCAAAGCAATACATTGTGACTCCTGGAGATTCACAACCCTTTACATAATGGACATGTCTAGCATGTGTGAATGTGGCACTCTGTGAACACAACACACGTGTCTGTATAGCAGAAGTCACACAAGGAGGTGCACACCAAACTACATGTACACAGTCATTGTCTGAGCTGCCAGACTCATTCAAATCAGCCACTGTTAGGCAGAAATGGCGTATCAGTACGTACATATACATGGCACCAGGGTGGTCTGGATGACTTGACACTCGTAAGTTGGTATCAGCAACAACCAAGGACGAACCCAATTGCTAGCACACTGTGGGAAGATGTATATGTATGAACTCCAAACAAGTTTGTTCAAACTGTGCCTTACTGTAAAATGTGCCAGCGTGTCCCTGGAAAGTGTAAAGGTGGTGTCTTGTGCGCTTCCTTGGGAGACATCTGGCATGCAGGCACATCATTGTCCTTCACAACAAAACAACAAGGTCACGCATATGAAACATTGAGACATGTTGACAGGTGTAGTGAGTGCCAATGGACATTTTCTCTGTGTAACAACTTGAATCATGTCATTTGTCACATGGCTATCCGTCACCTGATCACACAGTTGGCTTCACATATGACCTACTGACTGTAATCTGGAGTGGCACACATGTCCACACCCAGGACAATGCATAAGCTAATGGGCCTGCAATTGTGTAGCAAAAAAGCCTAGCTGTACTGTGGGTTCCCCCTCATGGCAAGCCAGAATGTACCCACAGATGTCAGCACACAAAGTTACAACTGTGTAGCATCTGAACCACACACAGGTGGCAAAAATGTACAACCAGGATACATGATTGTCAAAAACTGACACTGGCAATGACGCACGAACATTAAGCACTGGCCAACATCACGGGGGCACTGCACGATGACTGTCTGTACTACGACTCATCACACATAAGTCAGAACTGGCAATGAAACATCAGGGTTGAACATGTACGCCCCTCCCGCACACACCCACTGTTGGAAGGCGGACCCCGAGGAGTCGGCGAGACCACCAAGGGGGGCCCTCACACTGTACGAAGTAGCCGAGCGCTGCTGAGAAGTCTCCTGAGAGATCCTTCTCCTATCACGGACTAGCACAGTAACACCACCACACAGGACTCAAGGAGGTTGTCTCAAGACAAGCAACTCTTTATCAGCAATAAAAAGGTTACGAGGTCAATATTTACACGAAGGGATCGAGGGATCCACCAAAAGTCTCAGTGTCTCTTTGGAAGGGTAGGGGTAGCGGGACAGTCTTTGGCAGGAGTGCGGTACGAGGGTACCTGGGGCCCAGTTCTTATCCTCAAGCTGGAGGACCTCCGGATCTCGGAGGGGTCGAGCCGCGACGGCGTCAGCAGGGCTCCGGCGTACAGTTCGGGGAGAGCCGCGATCCAATCAGCAGGGCTCTCAAGATGGTTTCTGCTCAGCTCGAGCCGCGACGTCGTCTGCAGGGCTCCGAGGGAGGTTTCAGCGAGGTTGGGCCGCGACAGCGTCAGCAGGGCTCCGTTGTTCCAGGTGGCTTCAAAGTGTTCACAAGAAGGAGCCGCGATGCAGTCAGCAGGGCTCGTGATGGTTCCGACAAGAGTTCTTCTCCATAGGGTCAGCCGCGATTCAATCAGCAGGGCTCTCGACTCCGGGATACAACTGCCGTTCTGTGGCGGGGTCGCCCCAGATATAGGTCTGGAGCCCTTTGATGTCCGGACCCAGGCGCCCGGGGGGGGCGGAGAGGCCGGGTGGAGGTGGCCAGACGCCCAGCAGGAGAGGCGCCAGGCCCAAGGGAGTTGCAGGGCGATCACACCTCGAGAGGGGAGGACAGTTGGGGGTCCCATCAATACTGTCCTCCGCCGGGGGCGATGAATGGTTCCTGCGGCACCCCCTGGCCAGTTCGTGGTGCCCCGATGTCGGGGCTTCGCTGGGGTCGAGGCCGGGTTGAGCGGGGTCGCGCTGGCTGGCGCACAGAGTCACGCGTATGCCAACAAGATGGCGGAGCCACGAGAGGTATGCGACCTCGTGCAGCTCTGGATGAAGGGCCTCGGTGCAGTTCAGAAGGGTGGCCCGTGAAGGCCGGGGCAGGGAACGGGCACAATCCCCGGGGGTAAGGACCACGCCACGAGGCCGGGTCCAACAGGCGTCCCCCCCAGCCGAAGGCATGGAGAGTCACCCATCTCCTTGAGGATTTTCCTCGTCAAGGCGGAAGAAGCGGGACAGGCCGTCGGCATTGGCATGGTCATTGCCGGGCCGGTGTTCAACGTCAAAGTCCATCCCTTGCAGCGAGATGGACCATCGCAGCAGCTTGGGGTTCTCGCCCCGCATTTGCATTAACCACCGCAGGGGCCGGTGGTCGGTCTGGACCCGGAAGTGGGTACCGAAGAGGTAGGGCTGGAGCTTCTTGAGGGCCCACACTACAGCGAAGGCCTCACGCTCGATGGTGCTCCATCGTTGCTCCCGGGGCAGTAGCCGTCGGCTGATGAAGGCCACTGGTCGGTCGAGCCCCTTTTCATCGGCCTGGGACAGGACGGCCCCGATCCCATACTCGGAGGCGTCCGTCTGCACCACGAACTCCTTATTGTAGTCAGGGGCCTGCAGCACCGGGGCAGTACACATGGCTGTCTTTAGGGTGTCGAAGGCTGCTTGGCAGCGGGGTGTCCAGTGCACCTTCTTGGGCTGCTTTTTGGACGTTAGCTCTGTGAGGGGGCCAACAATGCTCCCATAGTCCCGGATAAACCGCCGGTAGTATCCGGTGAGACCCAGGAAGGCCCGGACAGCGGTCTGGGTAGTGGGGGGTTCCCAGGCCTGGATGGCATCTATTTTCGGTTGGAGAGGGGCCACCTGCCCGCTCCCTACTTGATGGCCCAGGTAGGTCACGGATCCGTGGCCGATCTGGCATTTGCTGGCCTTGATTGTGAGCCCGGCCCGCTGGAGGGCGGCCAGGACGGCTTTAATGTGAAGGAGGTGCTCTGCCCAGTTGTTGCTGTACACGGCAATGTCATCTAGGTAGGCCGCGCTGAAGGCCTCAAACCCGGCCAAAACCTTGTTCACCAGTCTTTGGAAAGTGGCCGGGGCGTTCTTCATTCCGAAGGGCATCACCCGAAAGTGGTAATGCCCATCCAGGGTCGAAAAGGCGGATCTTTCCTGGGCGCCGGGGGTGAGCTGGATCTGCCAGTACCCGGCGGTGAGGTCCAGCGTGCTCAAGTAGCGAGCGGCCCCTAAGCGGTCGATGAGTTCGTCGGCCCGGGGTATAGGGTGGGCGTCCGTCTTGGTCACTGCATTCAGGGCTCGGTAGTCCACGCAGAATCGTAACTCCGGGGGGTGGCCGGGAGCTGCGGCCTTTGGCACCAGGACGACAGGGCTGGCCCACGGGCTGTCGGAGGGTTCGATGACCCCCAGGGCCAGCATCTTCGTTACTTCGTCCTGGATGCATGCCCGCACTCGGTCGGGTACCCGGTAGGCTCTGTGTCACACGGGGGGGCTCTCCCCGGTGTCGACGTCGTGGACGCACCAGTGGGTCACCCCCGGGGTGAGGGAGAAGAGGGCTGCGTAGTCCTGCAGCAGTTGCTGGCAGTCGTTGCGCTGTTCCGGAGTCAGGGAAGAGGCGAGTTGGACACCTTTGATTGATCCATCATGGACGTTGGACTGCAAGAGGTCGGGCAGGGGCTCGGAGTCGTCCTCGCCCCCCTCGTCGGTCGCCAGTAGCAGGCTCAGTTCGGTCCGGGCAAAGTGGGGTTTTAGCCTGTTAGCATGGAGGACCTGGAGGGGGTTCCGGGGGGACTCCAGGTCGACCAGGTAGGTGACGGGACTTTTCCTCTCTACCACCTTGAAGGGCCCGGTCCACTTGTCCTGGAGGGCGCCGGGTTCAACCGGGGCCATGACCCATACTTTCTGACCTGGCTCGAATTCTATGGTAGAGGAGTTCCGATCGTACCACCGCTTCATGTCCTCCTGGCTGGCCTCGAGGTTGGCTTCGGCCATGGCTCGGAACTTGCGGGTCTGGTTTCGGAGGGTCAGGAGGTATCGGTAGACGTCAGGAGGGGCGCCTTGGGGCTTCGTCTCCCAGCCCTCCTTGACCAGGCTGAGCGGTCCGCGGACCGGGTGTCCGTACAATAGTTCAAACGGGCCGAACCCCAGGGACTTCTGCGGGACCTCCCGATAGGCAAACAGGAGGCACGGCAGCAGGACATCCCATCTCCGCCTGAGGGGCTCTTCCAGGCCCTGGATCATTCCCTTTAGTGTTCTGTTGAACCGCTCAACCAGTCCGTTCCCCTGAGGGTGATAGGGGGTCGTGAACTTGTCTGTGACCCCGCACTGCTGCCACAGGGACCGCATGTACCTGGAAATAAAGTTCGTGCCTCTGTCGCTCACCACTTCGCGGGGAAATCCCACTCGGGAGAAGATCCCCATTAAGGCCCGGCCTACCACGGGGGCCGTTATAGTTCTTAGCGGGACCGCCTCCGGGTACCTGGTGGCGTGGTCCAAGAGGACCAGGATGAAGCGGTGGCCCAGGGCGGTCTGGGGGTCCAGGGGCCCCACGATATCGATTCCGACCCGTTCGAACGGGGTGCTGACGGCTGGAAAGGGTTGGAGGGGGGCCTTGACCCGACCCCCCGTCTTCACGCTGGCTTGGCAGGTCTGGCAGGACCGGCAGTGGTTGTCCACGTCTCTCCGCATCCGGGGCCAGTAGAAGTGGGTCACCAGACGGCTGTACGTTTTGTCTTGCCCCAAGTGTCCGGCGAGGGGCACATCATGTGCCAGGTTGAGCAGGAACTCCCGGAAGCGGAGGGGAACCACCAATACTCGGCTGGCCCCGAGTTCTGCCACTTTTTGCTCACTGTATAGCAGGCCCTCGGCCCAGTAGACCCAGTGGGTGCCGGTCTGGTCCCCGTTGGTTTGGGCGGACGCTTGCTGGCGGAACCCTTCGAGAGTGGGGCAGGACTGCTGCTCTTGTTGGAACTGCTCCCGGGTGGGGCCCCCTTCGTGTCGCCATTGTGTCAGCTCTGGTAGGGCGCACGGGGAAACCATCTCTTCGGGGGAGGATTCACTAGGTCCAGGGTCGGTGTCCGCCTCCCCCTCGCTGCTGGCGGGAGGGGGTGCGAGCCCCTCGGGCTGGGCGGCCCTGGAGGCCGAGGATGAGTGGGGTGCCCGGGCGGTCATGGACCGGGTGATGGCGCAGGCCCAGTCAGATAGTCCCAGCATTCGGAGGTGCTCTCGTCGCTCTACTTGAGCCCAGGGGGAACTCTCCAAGTCGTTCCCCAGGAGGCAGTCGACGGGGGCGTCGTCGCGTACCGTCACCTTCAGCAGGCCCGTCACCCCTCCCCACTCGAAGGGGACCAGGGCCATCTGGCACAGGCTTTCGCTGTTGTCGGCCGTCCGGACGGGGCACAGCACATTCGGTAGGATCTGTTCGGGGGTCACCAGGTGGCAGCGGACAGCGGTGACACTGGCGCCGGTGTCACGAAGGGCTTCGGCCCGTTGTCCATTGACCGTGACCTGCTGCCGGTACTTCTGGGTGTTGCTTGGGATGGGGGTGCAGGGCACCATTTCTCGGCTACCCAGGCAGACCAGGGACATGGCTGCCAGCTCCCATTCAGTGGTCCCTCGGTCGAGGGTCTCCTCTTCCTCTTCTTCTCCTCCCAGGGTGGCGGCCGCCAGCTGTCGGGGCGGGGGCCCGCCGGCCCCGTTTCTTCGGTTCAGGGGGCAGACCGGATCGCTGGCATAGTGTCCGGTTTGTTGGCAGCCGTAGCACGTTACTGGTGGCCGTGGTCCGGATCTGGCCGGGGGCGCCCCCCTTCGGGCTAGGCTCGGGGAGAGTTGTAGCTGCGGTGGCCCTCGAGGGGGGCTCCTGGGGGCCCCGGCGGGAGGGTCTCGGTTCCTGTTCGGCCCTCCCCCTCCACCGCGTTGGCGGGGTGGCCCGGTGGGGTTCCTCTGGTACTCCCCCATTGAGTTCCGGGGGACCCGGGAGTTGACCCATCGATCGGCCTCGACGGCGAGTTTTCGCGGGTCGGTAATTTTGCTGTCGAGGAGGTGCTGTCTCAGTTCCACGAAGCAATTGTTGGAGAGATGTTCCCACACGATGAGGTCGACCAGCTGCCCGTAGGTGGTTACTTTGCTACCTTTGATCCACCCTTCTAGGGCCCGACTGAAAAAGTCCACATACTCCACCCAGGTGGTACCCGGGATTTTCTTGCAGTCTCTGAACTGCTGGCGGTACATTTCCGCGGTTAGCCCGTAGCGGGTGAGCAGGGCCTCCTTCATGTGATCGTAGGAGGTCATCACCTCCTCCGGCAGCTGGAGCAGTGTGTCTCGACCCTCACTCAGGAACCGCCCCCACAGGCCCGCGCCCCAGTCTTTTTGGGGCACCCGATGAGAGGTCATGGCCACCTCGTAGGCCTTGAACCATTGTTGGATGTCGTCATTCTTGTAGTACTCCTTGACGACCTCTTTCGGGATATGTACCTTGGTCTCGGAAGGCGGTAGAGGGTCTCTAGTACTGGGGGCGTTGGTCCCTCCGTTCTTGGCCTTGATTTCGAGCTCCTTGAGACTGCGCTCATGCTCAAGGGTCAGTTTCTTTTCCTCCAACTCCCGGTGTCGTCTCTTCTCCTCTATCTCCTCTTGAAGCCGTAGCTGCTCTAGGGCCAGTTTCTTTTCCGCCAGCTGGAGTTCGCCGTCCAGCCGCAGTCGTGCGAGCTCTAGCTCGTGGTTCCGGACCTTCTCCCGCTCTCGTATTTCTTCTTCGGAGAGGCCGGTTTCTAGGCTCTTTCTTCCTCCGGTTGCCGGAGTCAGTGCGGTTGATGTGGTCTCAGTCAGGGGCAAGGGACCCTCTTCCTGGGAGGGGCCCGCCCCGGCCTCCAGCCATGTCCTCAGAGCTTTCTGCATGTCCTCTTTGGTACCTAGGCCGGTGGTTGCAATGCCTTTGTCTTTGCAGAACTGTTTTAACTCTTTGTGCGTATATTCTTCCAGCCGTTCGGGCTGGAACTCCATTGTCGCGTTGTTTTTCTGGCTGCTCATGATTACTGTACGTTTGGATGGGTAGCTGGTGGGTACTGGCTGGTACGTACTGCGTTCGGCTCGGATCCCGTCGCTGGCCACCAAATGTTGGAAGGCGGACCCCGAGGAGTTGGCGAGACCACCAAGGGGGGCCCTCACACTGTACGAAGTAGCCGAGCGCTGCTGAGAAGTCTCCTGAGAGATCCTTCTCCTATCACGTACTAGCACAGTAACACCACCACACAGGACTCAAGGAGGTTGTCTCAAGACAAGCAATTCTTTATCAGCAATAAAAAGGTTACGAGGTCAATATTTACACGAAGGGATCGAGGGATCCACCAAAAGTCTCAGTGTCTCGTTGGAAGGGTAGGGGTAGCGGGACAGTCTTTGGCAGGAGTGCGGTACGAGGGTACCTGGGGCCCAGTTCTTATCCTCAAGCTGGAGGACCTCCGGATCTCGGAGGGGTCGAGCCGCGACGGCGTCAGCAGGGCTCCGGCGTACAGTTCGGGGAGAGCCGCGATCCAATCAGCAGGGCTCTCAAGATGGTTTCTGCTCAGCTCGAGCCGCGACGTTGTCAGCAGGGCTCCGAGGGAGGTTTCAGCGAGGTTGGGCCGCGACAGCGTCAGCAGGGCTCCGATGTTCCAGGTGGCTTCAAAGTGCTCACAAGAAGGAGCCGCGAAGCAGTCAGCAGGGCTCGTGATGGTTCCGACAAGAGTTCTTCTCCGTAGGGTCAGCCGCGATTCAATCAGCAGGGCTCTCGACTCCGGGATACAACTGCCGATCTGTGGCGGGGTCGCCCCAGATATTGGTCTGGAGCCCTTTGAAGTCCGGACCCAGGCGCCCGGGGGGGGGGCGGAGAGGCCGGGTGGAGGTGGCCAGACGCCCAGCAGGAGAGGCGCCAGGCCCAAGGGAGTTGCAGGGCGATCACACCTCGAGAGGGGAGGACAGTTGGGGGTCCCATCGATACTGTCCTCCGCCGGGGGCGATGAATGGTTCCTGCGGCACCCCCTGGCCAGTTCGTGGTGCCCCGATGTCGGGGCTTCGCTGGGGTCGAGGCCGGGTTGAGCGGGGTCGCGCTGGCTGGCGCACAGAGTCACGTGGATGCCAACAAGATGGCGGAGCCACGAGAGGTATGCGACCTCGTGCAGCTCCGGATGAAGGGCCTCGGTGCAGTTCAGAAGGGTGGCCCGTGAAGGCCGGGGCGGGGAACGGGCACAATCCCCGGGGGTAAGGACCACGCCACGAGGCCGGGTCCAACACCCACCCATACCTGAGTCAATGTGACTGATACCGATCAAGAAGTGACACCTCTTATTCAGGGTTACAATAACTGTGCTTGAAAACTAGCTTCATTAACACGACATCACCTTGTAGGGCTGGCAAAACATATTGGTCTGAAACAAACATCAACAGATTGTTGTTAATAGCCACACAGGCACTGCCCAGTGTGAGTATGCACAAGCAAACTGGTGTATCCCTGTCCAGTGGACAAATGTTTCACACATGTGAAAAATACAACCTAGGCCAGGGAACAATGCCACAGAGGCAGAGCCATGATGTACCCACAGTGAATGTGCACAGTGTTGGATGACACACATGAGTAGGAGGGCAGGCTGTGTCAGGGGACTGTAGTGTGCACACTGCTCCATGGTCCTGGAATGAGCTGACTGTCGCAGGAGCAACCGTCCCGGCACTAAGCATATGTCCCACTCATGCACATCATGTCTGAGGCCACAATATTGGTAATGCATGCTGCAAGTCTGTTTATTTGAACCCTCACACTCCTATGTTGAGACTCAGCATCAGTGCCAACAATTAAGCACCCCAAAATGACCAAACAGGACAGGGCACAGGCAGACCACCCCCACACATGATGCTGAAAGCAGTGTGCACCTTGATAAACTGGCAGCCTAGATGACCATGTGCAATAGTGATGGCACACAGACCAGGTAACACATGTCAAGGAGGGGAAGGGAGGAAGAACAGCACAGGTTGACTTTGGGGAACTGGATATACACTGCACATATATAGCCTGGCAGTGTATCCAGGTGACTGAGCAGATCAAAAAGCTGGCGACACACAACAAACACACATGTACCTACCCCCTTCCTGCTGCTGTAACTCCCGTATCCGCCTATCCTTGTCAGGGAAGACCACCGCCAGGACACGCCGCATCTGGTGGGTCAGGCGCCGGCGCCCGCCATGCTTGCGAGGCTCTTCCTCCTTCAGCATGACCCGGGCGATCCTCCGGGTCCAGCACCGGATGTCCTGCCATCTCTTCCTCACTAGTGGCAGGCGCCGCCTGCAACCCTCCACCGATTGCACGGCCTTGACGGCATCCTTCCAGATCTTCCCCTTGTGGTAGGTGGATACCTGTGTGGATGACAAAGTGGGACAACATCACTACACCTGCACCATGTCACAGAGACACACATTTGAACATCTTTGATCTGTTGAACAGGGCATAGTATGCTGGCAAGTAATTGCAGCTTATTCATAGGGACTTTTTCCACTGTGGGCACACCAATGCACAACATGGCATAGTAAGTGCACAGGTGGCATGTGGGGTGCAAAACAATCCCTGATCATGGCACACACTGTGCATCCCAAGCAACAGAAGGCTGATGGACAGCACCGAAAATCAGTCACATGCCCCAGGCCACTGACAAAACCTCAGCAGAGTACACAGACACACACAGGCACACATCAATCACCTGCCATTGCCAACTGCGGATGCACACCTCACTCTGCACATGTGCCACTTGCCAGGGGGGGGTCACAGGTGTGGGGCTACCTCAGCAAGTTTGCGCAAGAACATCTGAGAACCCCGTGAGACGAGACGCTACGCGTTTTAACAAGGAACTGGCCTCTGCTTGAATTTAATAATAGCAAGAGAACCATCGATATCGTGAGGAATAATTAAAACGAACTGAACTACATTGAAAACAATTGGAAAGGCTAAACATGAAATAAATACATACTACTGTCTTTACGGGTTTACAAATTATGAAACGCTTTGTTCGATTAAATATGTACAAGAATTGAGGATTAATCATAAGAAGATACAAGTGCAACATTAAGAATGAAGTAAATTGACACACTCCCCCCTGGCTATTTAGGATAACGATCATGAAGCCCCATTTCTGTATTGATTGTACTTGCTAGTGAGAGCCGTACACGCATCAGTACGGCCCGTATCACTATAGTTGTGGGTACTGTAGGTCCTAGTGATAGGCACATACTCACACGTGTATGGCCCGTACACGCGTCAGTACGGCCTGTATCACTATAGTTGGGGGTACCGTAGGTCCTAGTGATAGGCACGTACTCACGCGTGTACGGCCCGTACACGCGTGAGTACGGGCCCTACACACACCCTCAGAGCGTGTGTACTGCCTTTCACAGCTTACACTGGTGATGGGAGGCGCACACGAAAGGAATGGAGGCGTCAGACTCGCACAAGGCTGTACATCAAGTCATTGTCAGTGCAGTCCTTCATGTGCAGGGCCTAGGTGTGTCAGGCAGTGATGTGGCACATGTCTCCTCATGTTGTGGCACAATAGATGTGTGATGAGCTGTTTACACATGTCATGTGTGATGGGGCACTACGTGGCACACTTCCCATTCACACTTTGCACATGTGTGCATGTAGGACACACGTGTCAAGCACTGCATCACTGGTATGGCACAGTCAGCAACACCCGCAACTGTCCCCTGATGCCAGGTACACGGATAATTACACCTCACATGTGACTCCCAGCGTGCCACGATGTGACTATGTCAAGTGTGTGTCATGTGTTCCCATGAACTTTCCGTTGGTGTTCCGTCACATCCATCTGCTGTTGCAGCATCCAACATGTGTCTGTGTGCATATGTGCATGACACATACACGCACACCATGCCACATGTGGACTCACATGTTACATGTGTCATGATGGTTCGAAGATGACTCCCTGACATGAGGCAATATCTGCATTCTCTCAATGTCTGTGTCATCAGTTTTTGACATGTACCCCTTCATGGTAATGTGTGTTGTCTGTCCTTTTCAAGATTACATGTGACCTGTGCGTCTAGACTCCCGCCAGCTGTCTGTATGAGATGACATCCTTCAAATGCTGATATGTGGATGCCTGTCACTCCTGTAATGCGTCTGGCTTTTCACTTACACTGGCCAACAGCTAGTCTCATGGCATGTCGTGTTGACCTTGAGCACCCACGTGTGTAGCTGACTCTTGGTAGGAGTATCACCTGGCTGCCATACGTGGCCTGGATGCATTGCACAGAACAGACTCTGTATGTAGCATATGTGTATTAGCTGTTGGACATGTGCTCTGTTCATTGACATTTGTGTAGTGATGTATTCAATCTTCGTTATTCCTACCAAATTTCTGCAGGGCACTGCCTCTCCCCCGACCAATGCCAGACTTGGCTGCCATGAGGGAACGTGACTGTATACGCCGCTACCGCTTCTCACAACCGTTGATTGCTTGACCGCAAGGCTGGCACCACACCTCCAACCGCTACACAGGTATCCTACTGCACTGACACCCAAGATGAAGGTGATGGCAGCCCTACATTTCTTTGCCACGGGTATGTTTCAATTGACCACAGCTGTTGTAGGTGGCATGTCCCAGAACATGTTCAGCCGTGTCCTGCATGATGTGTTAGAGGCCATGTTGTTACACCTGGATGAATTTATACATTTTCCAACTCGTGAGCAGTTGACAGGTGTCAGGGGTGAGTTCTATGCCCTGGGAGGGATGCCCCATGTCATTGGGGCCATTGATGGGACACATGGGGCTTTGGTACCACCACAGGCACAGGAGGTAGCCTTTCGTAACCGCAAGCATTACCACTCCATCAATGCCCTTGTGGTATGTCTTGCTAACATGCTGATATCCCATGTCTGTGCCCGTTTTCCAGGATCAGCACACGATGCCTACATCAAGAGGCATAGCAGGGTGCCTGAAATGATGCTGCAGCTGCGCAACGAACGTGCATGTCTTGTTGGTGGGTATACTCTGTTAGTCCAGTGTTTTGCGGTATCTCAATATCTTACTGCTTCTCCTGACCCACTTCTGCCCATGATGTTTCCATGTAGGGGACTCTGGCTATCCCAACATGCCATGGCTGATGATGCCTCTCCGCAACCCCAGAACTGCCGCAGAACACCGGTACAACGACACCCATGGGCAGACGAGGTGCGTTATTGAGAGGACGTTTGGCCTCCTGAAGAGCAGATTCCGGTGCCTCCACAAGACCGGCGGCGCCCTCCCATATGCCCCGGTGAAGGTCTGCAAAATCTTCCTTGTGTGCTGCATGCTGTACAACATGGCAGTGGAGAAGGCCGTGCCACTCATCCTGGATCCCGATGAGCAGGATCATCCACCCGCGGAGGATGAAGGGCTTGGGCACGGGGCAAGTGAGGATAAGGAGGAGGATGAGGATGAAGACATCCGGAGTCAGCTTATCTGCAACTTCTTCTCATGATGGTGAGTCCCTGTGTTTGAGTGTGGACGCTTAGAGCCTTGTGTGGCATGTGTTGCAATGTGTGTGTCGAGCTGACTGTGTGATGAGTGACTTGGAGGTGTGTTCTGATGTGTCATTCAAGTGATGATGTCAATCCACACATTTTTGCAGGAACACAAAAATCATTAATAGCATGGTGACGGCATCATTCCTGTAGAGTACATGTACATGTCTGTGGATTACTAGCTCTTAGCTGACTTGTTGTGTGTCTGTCCTCCCCAGGTTCCTGCGGCTGTCGTCTGCTCATGTCATTATTACCGTCCTGCTATTCCTCATGAGTATTGCAACGTGTGCTGGATCAGAGTGACATGCACAGACATGGTGAACATTCATTTGGGGTAAGGAGTGCAGCAAGGCGTTTTGTGGGTGGTACGTGTTTGTGATTTGTGGGGACTGCTCCTGTGCATGTTGTGTTACCATGCATACATGTCGACTCACCATGGGCCACATGACGTGTTGCATGGCTCCCATGAATTGATAGTCAACCTTCCTGACAGTCATCTGTCATGGATTGTGGATTCTGATGAAGGCATCAATGTGTGTATAACGTCCCTCAGGAACATACGGGATGCTAATGGTGGACATGGTGTGGGACATCCCCATGACAGCCTCAATGAGGAATTGCACACTCTCCGTGTGCAGCAAGGGGTGTTAGGCTCAACCCCTTCACTTGTGTGCCAGCTCTGTAGGATTTACCACATCAGTGTGTTGAAAGGGGTGTCCAGTGTAGGTCACACATGTTCAGCCAAATGACCCGTGAGTCTGTTCCAATGGTTGCATTTCCATTAGTGTGAGGCTGAGTAATAAAGGTGCTCATAACACTCCAAGGTGCCTCATCTCTGTCAATGCAGGTCTCTTGCCACTTAGCATGCGGCATATCTGGCATACTTGTTGTAGATAATGCATAGGAGTCCATGTGTAGTTTAGCAACATGCATGCAGTTGCTCATGGATTAGGCTCCCGATTGGGCATGTAGTACATGGTCGTGTATGTTTTTTTGCTAGGTCGACCACACAATGGGCCATCAACAGCTGCTGAGGGTGTGTCTCCTGTGCGCAGGTCGGCCTTCAGTTTCCTGATCCGGTGTAATGGCTCTTTGGTGATTGTGCATGCATTGTCGCTGGGTGTGCCATGTGACACTGGACACTCCTTACTTTACACCCGCGCCTGTTGCAGTTGTCCTTCTGACATCCTAGTCTTTGTGTGCAAAATGTGGCACATTGAAGGGAGATGGCGCCTGCTGCTGCGGGCCCTGCACAAGCACCCAGTGGCCACACACACACGATGGTGTGCATCATGTTTGGCTGGCTCACATATGCCATGCTAGTCCACAGCATCTGTACCTCTTGCTGCAACGCCCTCTGCATTATGCACTTGATCCACAGATGGATCCACTCCAAGTAAAGACAGACCATCCCCCAGGTCCATGGCAACATCCGTGTCAAATACTGCCCTGCCCTCTACGGAGCAAGTACATCCAAACTCCCAGGAAACTGGTCCACTTCCAGTGGGCATCTGCACACCTCAGCTTCAACACCCTGTGCCCCAGCCACCTCACTGTCCAGCATAGATAGCTGCAATGGATCACTGTCTGCTGCAGGATGACCTCCACACTCTCCACCCACACTCAGGAGGCAGTCCACAAACCCGACCCCACACCAACCTTGTACGTCTGTCATCCTAGATGCCGTTGGGCCATCTTCGTGCATCCAACCTTGCCTTGGGCACCGTTCTTCCCATCCACCGTACTCCAGCATACAGGACATTGTTCTCCCACCTGGCCACACATACCTGGGACACCCTCCCCGGGTACCTCCACATGAGCCATGACCCCTACGCCTTGATGATAATCTCCCAAATAGGTCTCTCCGCACAGTTTAGCAAGCACCCCCTCCGCAGCCAGAGGCCATCACAGGTGAATGTTGTGCTCCATGCCTACATTGTATGATACCTTGTGACCCATGTGTGTCCTGTACCAGACTCTGATCTCAGGGTATGGATGGCTGGAGTTAGTTCAACACTCAGGCGTGGTTAGACATTTCCACACACATATGTCGTTGAATAATGCCTAATGACAGCAACATCTCATGTGCAGAAAAATAAGATTTTATTTTTGTTGGGGGGAGTCTTTTGGTAGATGTGCTAAGGTGCACTACCGGGGGAACAGAATCCAAAGTTCACAGGGGGAGATGGCATCCTTGTCAGTTATAGTCATCAGAGTTCAGACCACAGTGTTGGTCATCATCGGTCAGACTGTGACCAGCAAGTCCATGTGGCAGAGAATGTCATTGGGTGAGGTGCTGCTGTTGCGCCAGAGGGCCAGGGCCAGGTGCCACGCCAGGTGACCTGGGAGATGGGGATGGTCCGCTTACTCTCACGGTCTTTTACGTGGATGACCCACCTTCCTCCGGGGACCCTCAGATGCAGGCCTTGACGATGTTAGGGACGCTCCGTCAGATGAATCCTCCTCCTCCTCGTCTCTCCCTGTGTCTGGTGCAGGTCTACGCCTGGTGGTCCAGGGAGGGTTTGCCAGGCTTTGGGCGATCTGACGGAGTGATTGGCTCACGTCCATGTGCACCGCCAGGAGCTCAGCCAGTCTTGCCTCCATCCGTCCTTGGTGTTGTTGATGACTGGCATGATGCTCGACCTGCAGGTTCTTTATCTTAATCTCATAGAGGGTCCCCTGCATCCCGGAAAGTCTGGACACGACCTGGTCGATGCCTCTGGTGTCACGCCGGTATGAGTCCAGGATGTTGCGTATGTGTGACATACCGGGGTCCTGAGCTGGCTGGTCAGGTTCGCGCCTCCGTCTGCCTCCACTCCCACCACCCCTGCCCACTTGAGCCTGGCCTGCCCTTGTGGGCACATCGGGTCTACGGGACCCCTGAGGGATGGCATTTTCAGGGTTGCCTGCCTCCTCCTAGGTGTCCGGAGAACCTTG
Organism: Triturus cristatus; assembly: GCF_964204655.1. Classification (NCBI taxonomy): domain Eukaryota; kingdom Metazoa; phylum Chordata; class Amphibia; order Caudata; family Salamandridae; genus Triturus; species Triturus cristatus. The sequence continues at coordinate 448,332,134 of NC_140595.1, forward strand.
TCCCTCCTGGTCAGACTGGCTCTGTTGTTCAATGCGAGCAGGGCTCCTGGGTGTGTCCTGGGATGTGGCAGGAATGGGGGTGGTGGTTGGCACAGATGTACCTGATGCAGGTGCTGCAGGTGCTTGGGCACCAGAGGGGCCAGGTTGGTCGGGGTCATCCACGGAGTGGTGAGAGTCATCGCTGCCAGTGGGATTGTCTTCATGCGGAGCCTGGGATAGTGACGTTGCCCTGTGTGTGAGAGAGAGACAATGTCAATGGTGTTTCCTGCCACATCTATGCTTCATACATATTCAAGTTGACACAGTTCCTCCAGGTAGTTGGTTGTCCCTAGCATTCCTCTCAATGTCCACTTGGGTATGGGTATGTTGCGGGGGACATATTGGGATGTTCTGCTGAGTGTTTGACCTGTAGATTGGTGGCTCTGATGCTTATTTGGCTCTGGATTGGTGTAGTTGTGTCACATGTCCATTGTGGGTGTGTAAATCCGTTGCCTGCCCCGGGGGTGTGTGCTTGTGTTAGGGGGGGTGTGACCGGGCATGCTGTCGTGTGTAGTGTGAGTTGTCATTGGGTCTCCCAGGTGATGTGTCTGTCCCCTCATGGTGCATGCTGGCATGACAGTGAGTGTGAGTTCCTGTGCTAGATACCTGTGCTTGTGGAGTTGGAGTTTGAGTGTACAGTGGTCCCAGGAGGGCCTTGTGCTGCATACAGCAGGGCCCAGTGTCAGCTACCTTGTCAGTAGTTTGCCAGTCCCTGTGCATTGTGCATGGGTATATACATATGCCATATGGGCTGAGGGCATTGTTGTCTGCGTCTCATTTCCACAATGTGTTGTGTGGGGCCAGCCCTCCCAGCCTCCCGGACATCCAGTCTTGTGTTTGTGGTTGTTGTAGCCTTGGACATAGCCTTGCCTTGATTTGTGAAGGGTGCATGGAGACGTTAGTGGCATGAGCGTGGTTTGTGAGTGTGGTTGTGTGCGGTGAGTGCTTGGGGGAAGTTGCGTGCATTTGGTGTATATGTTGTGTGGACACCATTGCCCCCATGTTACGTAAGTTGTTTGTGTACTCACCAGGCTCTGCAACTCCTTCCACTCCGTGTACTCCCACCGATGGTAGCAGGGCCATCACCTTCTCCTCCCAGGGATGGTAGTGTACGGGTCTGCGGGGCGGCCCACCTCCAGTGATGTTAGTCTGGGCATATTCTGCATTCATTTTCCTCTTGACCGCCCGGCACAGATTGTACCACCTGGCTTGGCATTCATGCCTGTTCCTCCGGATGGGCGCAACAGCATTCACCTTGTCGACAGATATGCTGGTCTGTCTGACCAATGTTCCAAACAGCTGTGGCTCGACTCTGATGACTTCGTTGACAAGGAGCTCCAGCTCCGCCGTAGTGAACTTTGGATTCTTGTCTGTGGGCATGGTGTGGGGTGTGGGTGTGGGTGTGGATGGTTGTGGGTGTGTGGGTGTGTATGTGAGTGTGTGTGTGTGTGAATGTGAAGAGGGGGATGTTTGTGGTGGAGGTTGTGTGAAGGTGTGTGAGTGAAGGTGTAGTGATGGTATGAGTGATGTGGAGTTGTTTGTGTGTGGGGTCTGGCAGCAGTGGGTCTGTTGCAAAGGCTCATGGGTTGTGTGTGTGGGCCCTTTTTATTGGTCCATTTTTGGGTGTGGCTGTGTTTGGATTTTGGTGGGTGTGTTATAAGAGGTGGTTGTGATTTGGGGCCTCTGTTTGGCTGTTTGGATGTGCCAGGTCAGTCATTAAGATGTATTTTGTCGTGTGGATGTGTTTGGTGGTGTTGTGCGAGTCGAATTGACCCTCCTTGTGCTGTTTTACAGTGTCCTGGTTCTGTATGAGTCTTTTTCGCGTAGGTGCGATCCGTACATACGCGATGCTGGGTGTGGGTGCTGGGGTATGGTGTTGGAGTGCGGCGCGTACATGCGGTGGGGGTACAGTGCGTACACGGGCGGACCTGGGGTACGGCACGTGCATGCGGAGGTACTGCGCGTACAGGGGGGGACGGCGCGTACATGCGGTGGGGGGCAGGGGGTACGGTGCGTACATGCGGTGGGGGAGGCAGGGGGTAAGGTGCGTACAGGCGGTGCTCGGGTCCGGTGCGTACATGCGGTGGGGGCAGGGGGTACGGTGCGTACATGCGGTGGGAGGGCGGGGTTCGGTGCGTACATGCGGTGCTGGGGTACGGTGCGTACATGCGGTGCTGGGGTACGGTGCGTACATGCTGTGAGGGGCAGGGGGTACGGTGCGTACATGTGGTGGGGGGGCAGGGGGTTCGGTGCGTACATGCAGTGCTGGGGTACGGTGCGTACATGCGGTGCTGGGGTACGGTGCGTACATGCGGTGAGGGGCAAGGGGTACGGTGTGTACATGCGGTGGGGGAAGGGGGTTCGGTGCATACATGCGGTGCTGGGGTATGGTGTGTACATGCGGTGAGGGGAAGGGGGTACGGTGCATACATGCGGTGGGGGGCAGGGGGTACGGTGCGTACATGCGGTGGGGGAGGCAGGGGGTAAGGTGTGTGCAGGCGGTTCTCGGGTCCGGTGCATACATGCGGTGGGGGGCAGCGGGTACGGTGCATACATGCGGAGGTATGGCGCGTACATGCGGGGGTGATGCGCGTACAGGGGGGGACGGCGCGTACAGTTGCGGGGCTGGGGTACAGTGCGGATAGGGTGGTGTACGGTGCTGACAGAATTGGGGGCGGGGGGGGCTGTACGGCTCGTACATGGGCATAGGTTTACCCGTGTACATGTGTGCTACTGCATTAGCTCTGTACGGGCCTTTTTCCGTGTGATTGTGTATTCGGACGGACGGTCGGGATCGTACTTGCGCGTTCGGACTTGTGTTTTATGATTTGCACGTTCAAATGTCCGGCGCACTCTCGTACACTTTTCCCGACGATATTCGAACGTAAAAAATTTCCGGCGCACTCTCGTAGACTTTTCCCGACGCTATTCGTAGATATTTTTCGTGTACGGATCGTACTTGGCCGTTTGAACGGTACTTGTACGGCTCGTACGTAAAAGAATACGGATACGGGTCGTACGCAAATTATTTTTAACGGATTGGAATCCTCACCTTATTGTTAATTAATTAATATTTGGTATTTATTTTTTATTAATTATTTAGTGGTATTGATAATTAATGTATTGTTATTTAATAAATAAATATTTATTTATTTATAAAAATTCATTCAATTGTGAATATGTTAATTTTAACCCCTACACTATCCAACACTTTCCCTACTGTTGCAATCACTGGAGTGGGAACTGCAACTTTTACCCCTACGCTATCCCACACTTTGCCTACTGTTGCACTCACTGGAGTGGGAATAGTAATTTTTACCCCTACGCAATCCAACACTTTCCCTACTGTTGCACTCACTGGAGTGGGAATAGTAATTTTTACCCCTCCGCTATCCAACACTTTCCCTACTGTTGCACTGTCTGGAGTGGGAATAATAATTTTTACCCCTACGTAATCCAACACTTTCCATACTGTTGCACTCTCTGGAGTGGGAATAGTAATTGTTACCCCTACGCTATCCAACACTTTCCCTACTGTTGCACTCACTGTAGTGGGAATATAAATGTTTACCCCTCGACTATCCAACACTTTCCCTACTGTTGCACTCTCTGGAGTGGGAATAATAATTTTTAACCCTCCACTATCCAACACTTTCCCTACAGTTGCACTCTCTGGAGGGGGAATAGTAATTTTTACCCCTACGCAATCCAACACTTTCCCTACTGTTGCACTCACTGTAATGGGAAAAGTAATTTTTAACCCTCCGCTATCCAACACTTTCCCTACAGTTGCACTCTCTGGAGTCGGAATAGTAATTTTTACCCCTACGCTATCCAACACTATTGTTGCACTCCCTGGAGTGGGAATAATAATTTTAAGCCCTTCGCTATCCAACACTTTCCCTACTTTTGCACTTTTTGAAGTTGGAATAGTAATTTTTACCCCTACGCTTTCCAAACTTTTCCCTACTGTTGCACTCTTTGGAGTGGGAATGGAAATTTTTACCCCTACGCTATCCCACACTTTCCCAACTGTTGCACTCACTGGAGTGTGAATAGCAGTTATTACCCCTACGCTATCCAACACTTTCCCTACTGTTGCACTCTCTGGAGTGGGAATAATAATTTTTAACCCTCCGCTATCCAACACTTTCCCTACAGTTGCACTCTCTGGAGGGGGAATAGTAATTTTTACCCCTACGCAATCCAACACTTTCCCTACTGTTGCACTCACTGTAGTGGGAATAGTAATTTTTAATCCTCCACTATCCAACACTTTCCCTACAGTTGCACTCTCTGGAGTGGGAATAGTAATTTTTACCCCTACGCTATCCAACACTACTGTTGCACTCCCTGGAGTGGGAATAATAATTTTAAGCCCTCCGCTATCCAACACTTTTCCTACTGTTGCACTCTTTGGAGTTGGAATAGTAATTTTTACCCCTACGCTTTCCAAACTTTTCCCTACTGTTGCACTCTTTGGAGTGGGAATGGAAATTTTTACCCCTACGCTATCCCACACTTTCCCTACTGTTGCACTCACTGGAGTGTAAATAGCAGTTATTACCCCTACGCTATCCAAATTTTCCCTGCTGTTGCACTCTCTGGAGTGGGAATAGTAATTTTTACCCCTCCGCTATCCAACACCTTGCCTACTGTTGCACTCTCTGGAGTGGGAATAGTAATTTTTACCCCTACGCTATCCAACGCTTTCCCTACTGTTGCACTCACTGCAGTGGGTGTAGTAATCTTTACTCCTATGCTATCCAACACTTTCCCTACTGTTGCACTCCCTGGAGTGGGAATAGAAATTTTAACCCCTACGCTATCCAACACTTTCCCTACTGTTGCACTCTTTGGAGTTGGAATAGTAATTTTTACCCCTACGCTATCCAAAACTTTCCCTACTGTTGCACTCTTTGGAGTGGCCATAGTAATCCTGCGCTATCCCACACTTTCCCTACTGCTGCACTCACTGGAGTGTGAATAGTAATTATTATCCCTACGCTATCCAACACTTTCCCTACTGTTGCACTCACTGGAGTGGGAATAGTAATTTTTACCCCTCCGTTATCCAACACTTTCCCTACTGTTGCACTGTCTGGAGTGGGAATTAGAATTTTTACCCCTACGTAATCCAACACTTTCCCTACTGTTGCACTCTCTGGAGTGGGAATAGTTATTTTTAACCCTCCGCTATCCAACACTTTCCCTACTATTGCACTCTTTGGAGTGGGAATAGTAGTTTTTAACCCCACGCTATCCAACACTTTCCCTACTGTTGCACTAACTGGAGTAGGAATAGTAATTTTTACCCCTCCGCCTTACAACGCCTTCCCTACTGTTGCACTCTCTGGAGTGAGAATAGTGATTTTTACCCCCTACGCTATCCTACGCTTTCCCTACTGTTGCACTCACTGGAGTGGGACTAGTAATTTTTACCTCACCGCTATCCAATACTTTCCATACTGTTGCACTCTTTGGTGTGGGAATAGTAATTTTTACCCCTACGCTATCCCACACTTTCCCTACTGTTGCACTCACTGGAGTGTCAATTGTAAATATTCCCCCTACTCCATCCAACACTTTCTGTACTGTTGCACTCACTGGAGTGAGAATAGTAATTTTTACCTCTCTGCTATCCAATACTTTCCCTACTGTTGCACTCTTTGGACTGGGAATAGTATTTTTTACCCCACGCTATCCCACACTTTCCTTACTGTTGCACTCTCTGGAGTGACAATAGTAATTTTTACCCCTACGCTATCCAAAACTTTCCATACTGTTGCACTGTTTGAAGTGGGAATAGTAATTTTTACCCCTACGCTATCCAACACTTTCCCTACTGTTGCACTCACTCGAGTGAGAATAGTAATCTTTACTCCTATGCTATCCAACACTTTCCCTACTGTTGCACTCCCTGGAGTGGGAATAGTAATTGTAACCTCTACGCTATCCAACACTTTCTTTACTGTTGCACTCTTTGGAGTTGGAATATTAATTTTTACCCCTGCACTATCCAAAACTTTCCCAACTGATGCACTCTTTGGAGTGGGAATAGTAATTTGTACCCCTACGCTATCCCACACTTTCCCTACTGTTGCACTCACTGGAGTGTGAATAGTAATTTTTACCCCTACGCTATCCAACACTTTCCCAACTGTTGCACTCACTGTAGTTGGAATAGTAATTTTTACCTCTCCGCTATCCAATACTTTCCCTACTGTTGCACTCTTTGGAGTGGGAATAGTAATTTTACCCAACGCTATCCCACACTTTCTCTACTGTTGCACTCTCTGGAGTGACAATAGTAATTTTTACCCCTATGCTATCCAATACTTTCCATACTGTTGCACTGTTTGGAGTGGGAATAGTAATTTTTACCCCTACGCTATCCAACACTTTTCCTACTGTTGCACTCTCTGGAGTGGGCATAGTCAATTTTATCCCTACGCTATCCAACACTTTCCCTACTCTTTCACTCACTGGAGTGGGAATAGGAATTGTTATCCTTACGCTATCCAACGCCTTCCCTACTGTTGCACACACTGGAGTGGGAATAGTAATTTTAACCCCTACGCTATCCAACACTTTCCCTACTGTTGCACACACTGGAGTGGGAATAGTAATCTTTACTCCTATGCTATCCAACACTTTCCCTACTGTTGCACACACTGGAGTGGGAATAGTAATTTTTACCCCTACGTAATCCAACACTTTCCCTACTGTTGCACTCTCTTGAGTGGGAATAGTTATTTTTAACCCTCCGCTATCCAACACTTTCCCTACTATTGCACTCTTTGGAGTGGGAATAGTAGTTTTTAACCCCACGCTATCCAACACTTTCCCTACTGTTGCACTAACTGGAGTAGGAATAGTAATTTTTACCCCTCCGCCTTACAACGCCTTCCCTACTGTTGCACTCTCTGGAGTGAGAATAGTGATTTTTACCCCCTACGCTATCCTACGCTTTCCCTACTGTTGCACTCACTGGAGTGGGACTAATAATTTTTACCTCACCGCTATCCAATACTTTCCATACTGTTGCACTCTTTGGTGTGGGAATAGTAATTTTTACCCCTACGCTATCCCACACTTTCCCTACTGTTGCACTCACTGGAGTGTCAATTGTAAATATTACCCCTACTCTATCCAACACTTTCTCTACTGTTGCACTCACTGGAGTGAGAATAGTAATTTTTACCTCTCTGCTATCCAATACTTTCCCTACTGTTGCACTCTTTGGACTGGAAATAGTAATTTTTACCCCTACGCTATCCCACACTTTCCTTACTGTTGCACTCTCTGGAGTGACAATAGTAATTTTTACCCCTACGCTATCCAAAACTTTCCATACTGTTGCACTGTTTGAAGTGGGAATAGTAATTTTTACCCCTACGCTATCCAACACTTTCCCTACTGTTACACTCACTCGAGTGAGAATAGTAATCTTTACTCCTATGCTATCCAACACTTTCCCTACTGTTGCACTCCCTGGAGTGGGAATAGTAATTGTAACCTCTACGCTATCCAACACTTTCTTTACTGTTGCACTCTTTGGAGTTGGAATAATAATTTTTACCCCTGCACTATCCAAAACTTTCCCAACTGATGCACTCTTTGGAGTGGGAATAGTAATTTGTACCCCTACGCTATCCCACACTTTCCCTACTGTTGCACTCACTGGAGTGTGAATAGTAATTATTACCCCACGCTAATCAACACTTTCCCAACTGTTGCACTCACTGGAGTTGGAATAGTAATTTTTTACCTCTCCGCTATCCAATACTTTCCCTACTGTTGCACTCTTTGGAGTGGGAATAGTAATTTTTACCCAACGCTATCCCACACGTTCTCTACTGTTGCACTCTCTGGAGTGACAATAGTAATTTTTACCCCTATGCTATCCAATACTTTCCATACTGTTGCACTGTTTGGAGTGGGAATAGTAATTTTTACCCCTACGCTATCCAACACTTTCCCTACTGTTGCACTCTCTGGAGAGGGCATAGTCAATTTTATCCCTACGCTATCCAACACTTTCCCTACTCTTTCACTCACTGGAGTGGGAATAGGAATTGTTATCCTTACGCTATCCAACGCCTTCCCTACTGTTGCACACACTGGAGTGGGAATAGTAATTTTAACCCCTACGCTATCCAACACTTTCCCTACTGTTGCACACACTGGAGTGGGAATAGTAATCTTTACTCCTATGCTATCCAACACTTTCCCTACTGTTGCACACACTGGAGTGGGAATAGTAATTTTAACCTCTACACTATCCAACACTTTGCCTACTGTTGCACTCTTTGGAGTTGGAATAGTAATTTTTACCCCTGCGCCATCCAAAACTTTCCCTACTGATGCACTCTTTGGAGTGTGAATAGTAATTATTACCACTACACTATCCAACACTTTCCCTACTGTTGCACTCACAGGAGTGGGAATAGTAATTTTTACCTCTCCGCTAGCCAATACTTTCCCTACTGTTGCACTCTTTGGAGTGGGAATAGTAATTTATACCCCTACGCTATCCCACACTTTCCCTACTGTTGCACTCTCTGGAGTGGGCATTGTCAATTTTATCCCTACACTATCCCACACTTTCCCTACTCTTTCACTCACTGGAGTAGGAATAGGAATTGTTATCCCTACGCTATCCAACGCCTTCCCTAATGTTACAGTCATTGGAGTGGGAATAGTAATTTTAACATATACGTTATCCAACATTTACCCTACTGTTGTACTGTTTGGAGTTGGAATAGAAATTGTATTCCCTCCACTATATTATATTTCTGGGATTATTTTAGCTAATGTAGTATATAAGTAATTTTTAAAATAATTTTAATTGATTTAATTTGTTACATATATTTATTTAATTTGTATTTATCATATTGTTTTATGTGTATATATTTAGTTATAGTTTACAAGATGTTTTAAATAATTTATAAGTTATTCAAATAATTATTAAAACATATTAATAAGTAAGTGTATATACTATATATTATGGTGCCGATTCCGATCCTGTAAAACCCGGGTACAAATGGTCGTACGGAGCGTTTTCTCCGTATGACTTGTACCCGGGAATTCCACCGTAAAAACCAGCATGTACGATTCGTACAGAAATGCCATTTCCGTACGAATCGTAAAAAACACCGTACGGCTAAAAAATACATACATTTCCGATCCTGGACAGCGCGTATGCGACATCCGCACGGAGTCAGGCAGCGTTTTACGGACCAGCAAGTACGATTCGTACCTACAGCACTCCGCACGGCTATATTTTTACGGGAGCCAAAAAGTCCTGGAAAAGCTGTGATGCACGAGGAAAAGGGGGCCCGCTATGCGACGTACACGCCATCACCCACATCATACGTGTCATCATGTACGGTGCATACCCCAACATGGCATATGTACGGCCTGTACCCCCCACCCCCCGTATGTAGGGCGTGTACCCCCCACCCCCCGTATGTACGGCGCGTACCCCCCACCCCCGTATGTACGGCGCATACCCCCCACCCCCGTATGTACGGCGCGTACCCCCCACCCGCGTATATCCGCACCATACCCCAGGCGTACCCCTCACCCGCGTATGTTCACACAGTACCCCAGGCGTACCCCCACCCGCGTATGTTCACACCGTACCCCAGGCGTACCCCAATCCTCGCGAATGTACGGTCCGTACATACGTGATGATTGGGGTACGCCTGGGGTACGGTGCGGACATACGGGCGGTGGTACGCGCCGTACATACGGGGGGTACGTGCCATACATACGGGGGGTTGGGGGTACGCGCCATACATACGGGGGGTGGGGGGTACGCGCCGTACATATGGGGGTGGGGGGTACGTGCCGTACATATGGGGGGGTGGGGGGTACAGTGCAGACGTACGCGGGAGGGGTGGTAGGCTGGGGGGGCTGTACGACTCGTACCTCGGGCTCAAGTGTACTCAGGGTAGGGCTCGTACAAAGTTCACTCTGTACGGAGCCTTTTCCATGCGCTTGTGTTTTCGGACAGGCGGTACGGATCGTACTTGCGCGCTCGGACTTCAGTTTTACGATTTGTACATAAAACTGTCCGGGGACGTCTCGTAGACTTTTCCCGAGGCGATTCGTATGTATTTTCCACCTACGAATCGTACTTCGCCGTTTGTACGGGACTTGTACGATTCATACATAAAAAAATACGGATACGAGTCGTACGGGAAAAAAAAAAACAGGCTCGGAATTGACCCCTAAATGTATATATTATAGTTATTTATAAATTATATATTTATTTTTATTTCGAATTTTTAAACATTTTAAAATATTTTTAACTATGTGTATTTTAACTAGATATATTATTTACTTTATTTTACATTACTTTTTTTAACTAAAAAAAGATATATTTAACAACGATATTTTTGACAACTACATCTTATTGTGATATTTTTGTACTCACCATAATGTAGATAGGATGTCAATATTCTTGACTTCAATATTCTTGCTGCAATATTTTTGTAGGTCGATATTCTGACCTTTTATGTTCTGTCAGTGATTCCAAGAAACCTTGGTGACTAGTCCTTTTCACCTAGATGGAAACTATTCTTTGTGCACATCAGTGGTTCGCTAAAACCATGGCAGGGCTAAAGGGGGACTGGCGATTTTAATCTCTGTGTGTTTACTGGGTAAAGTGACAAATAGAGCACTAGAATCTGCTTTTTATCAGATTGTGAGATATGAGTTTAGGGGTGGACAAAATGTCCTGTTAATTAATTTTTGTAGTAATATATTTGGTTGTAAGAATGTCACTGTAGCCCCGGCATTAGGAAGAGATCTGAAAGGTTCTCTAGAGAATTTCAAGAAAGAGGTTTTGTTGTATGGGTAGGAGTGTTATTGTTTGTGGATTCATGCTAAATGCCAAGGAGGTCTGTGGTTTGACCAACAATGAGGGGGAGGACCTGACACATTTTAGGCACACTGCTTAGGAGGGGTAATGAGGATAAATTAGTGCTTTCCCTGTGGTTTTGGTGTCTCATCTGAGCTGGAATTCCCAACATTTGTGAGTCATGTATTCTCTGATAATATTAACTTCCTACACTCTCTTCATTATTGAGTGATCACAGCCTTTGAACAGTGGAACTAAACTAGGCTTATTTGAAATCCAAGCCCATCTTGCAGTCTGACTTTAAAATAAAAATGTGTCCAAATGAGACTTGGGAATTAAAAGTACTTCCAATGTCCAAAAATGCCTTTTTTACATATAAGTCACACCTAAAGTCTGCCCTAGGTCGCTGAGGGTAGGGTGCATTGTTATAAAAAGAAGGGACACTTTAAAATATGTTTCATATGCCCTGGTAGGGAAAAACAGCCGAAGTCGTTCATCCCCATTGTAGTGCTATTTGCTCCATAGGCAGACATTGGAAGGCTTTATTAAACTTTAATAAAGTTAAATGTTTTATTGGAGTTAGCCAGCAACATAATTCAAAGTATCAAAATATTAGTTACAATAAATCCAACAGTTTCCCAAGTTCAAATTTAGTATAACTATTACAGGAAAGTAGTTTTAGAACTTTCTATCCTGAAGTTACCTAAAACAGCCTTATAGCAGCTTCTTCTGATTGAATCAAGCTGTTCATTGAGTAGGTTTGAAGAGACCTGGGGCTGAAACAATTCAGCCATTTGGTGGGAACAGATTTGCTTCCTGGAGAAGGCAGAGATGGGAAGGGGGCTTGGGAGATAAGCTGGACTTCAAAGGCAGGAGAATAGATGACACAGGACCCAGGCCAGCCCTCCACTTCCCTGATATCCAGCCACATATGAGCACCCCCTAATTAGATTAGAAGAGGGTCTGGAAGGGGAGTGTAGTGAATTGTTAGTCACACAAAGGAGATAATTTCTCCATTATGATTTTTGAAAACAGTGAATTCTGGGTCAAAATTATGCCACACTTTGCAGGAAGTGGTCATAGCAGAGGGAGGCAACTTTGCCACTATTGGTTGGGGCGTCCCACCTTCGCCAGCCCAGGATGGAGAATAAATATGAGAGATCTGCAGGAGCATCTCAGATTCCTGCCTAAAACATTGGGCAAAGAAATACTGCCCTCCTAAACACTTGGACTACCCCACAGAAGGCTTGCACTCAGAAGGACTTCCCCTGCTGTAGTCTCAAGGTTCCACAAAAGAAGAACTTTGGCTGATTCAAGGAAAAGTAGTGGACTCCCTGAGCAGCAACAGGTAGAAAAGTGCTGGAAGAAGCTACCGGCAACATCCAACGTGCCGATTACTCCAGATGAAATTAAATGATCGCATTTGATATAGTGCGCAGCTACTCAAACTAGAGTGTCCTGGTGCTAGGAGGCGGGCAGGTGGTGGATCGCTGAGGGAGAGCTATTTTTTAAAGAGCAAGGTTTTAAGATGCTTCCTGAAGGTTAGCAAGTCTGTAGTTGCTCTCAGAATTACTGGCAGGCTGTTCCACATCCGTGCGCCTAGAAATCCAAATGATCCTCCCACATACGGCAAAGCATATTTTGGGTCTGAGGGCAAGATCTGCATTTAAAGATTTTAGGAATCTTGTTGGATTATAGCGAATTATGTATTTCTTTAGATAGTTGGCTCATTTGCCATGAAAGGCTTTGAAAATCAAGATCACCATAGCTTTGAATTTGATCCTTTCCTTTATGCACAGCCAGTGCAAGGACCTTAATAGAGGGTTCATATTAGACCTGGGTTTGGGTCTCACAATTGCTCTGGCTGCCGCATTTTTCACCACTTGCTGGAGCTGGACAAGATAGTCGGGCAAGCCTAGGTAGAAACTGTTGACATATTCTAGTTTTGAAGTCACCATGGCTTGAACCACAATCTTCCTACTATCCAGTGATAGCAGTGGCAGGAATTTTTTCTGCATGCTGAGCGTGCGAAACCAGGCACCTGTTAAGGTTGGGATCTGTGAACGCATGGAAAGAGCACTGTTGATGACAATGCCCAGGTTTTTTACCTTCTCCTTGGCTGAGACCGGAGGTGACAAATCCTTTGCCCACCAAGTGCTTCAATTATAAGTTTCAGGTTGACCAAAAAACATGACTTCTGTTTTATCAGGATTACACTTCAATTGATTTATCTGGAGGCAACTGAATACCTTTGTGAGAAAAGATCTGATATTTGCACCGTCAAAGTCAGTTCCTTTGTCACAAGTGAAAATCAGTTGTGTGTCATCCACGTATGAGACAATTTTGGCACCTTCTTCCTCTACCAAATGTGTAAGGGGTGGTAAGTATATATTGAAAAGAGTGGGACTAAGGATAGAGCCCTGGGGGACACCCACATTCATAGAAGTAATGGGAGATGAAAAAGGGGGTAACCAAATGCCTTGTGATCTGTTTTCCAAAAAGGAGGACATCCAAGTTAGAGCGGTCCCGCCCAATCGAATGTTCAGTAGTCTACCGTATTAAAGGCCGCCGACAAATTGAGTAGGATCAAAACAGTTTTTCCTCCTTGGTCTAATTTTTCCTTGATAAATTCGGTCACATCCAGCAGAGCAGACTCCGTATTATACTTTGTCCTAAAGCCTGATTGTGAATCGTGTAATAACTTTCAGTCTTCAATGTGCTTTAGGAGTGCTGTGTTTAGATGTTTCTCTAATGCTTTAGAGAAGGCGGGTAGGAGGGAGATAGGCCTGCAGTTGGCAGGATCGTTATGATCGGCGTTCGATTTTTTAAAAAAGAGGTAGATTATTTGCCTGCTTCCAAATGTGTGGCATTTTGCCGGAAGAGAGAGATAAGTTAAGTATCTTATTGACTGTAGGGTTGATGGTAGGCGCTAATAGATTTAATATTTTTGCCAGGCAGGAGTCAGTTGGAGATCCTGGCAATGTATTTAAAAAGGGTGAATGACTCCTCTAATTGTAGCTCGGAGAATGACAGCAGTGTAGGGGACTCATAAGAGACAAACCTTCCATTTACCGAGTTATAAAAGGTCTGCTCCTCCTCTGAAGTGTTGTCAAATGCTTGTTGGATCATAATGATCTTATTACGGAAGAATTGCGCTACCTGCTTATTCAACTCCGCAGTGAGTGGTCCTTCCTTCTTACCAGCTTTAGGGGACGTGAAAGATTTCACTATATTAAAAATGTATTTTCCCTTGTTATGGGCTAATTCGATCTTATGCTGGAAGCAGTTTTTCTTAGCCTCCCTCACTTCTGTATAGTGAGCTGTTAAGGCGCCTTTGTAGATTTTTCTATCTTTGGGCAAATAATGTTTTTGCCATTTCCTTTCAAGTCTTCTACAGTTCTTTTTACTAGTTCAGAGGGGATCATTGAACCAAGGAGATGGAAGAGCCGACCTCGTTAAAGGTCGAGAGGTCGAGTGTGCATCAACATCAACATTAGATCAGAGCCAGGACTCAAGTAGAAGGGCATCGCCATCAGGATTGCCTGTTAGCTCCGGGAAAACCTGATCAAGAGCATCTACTAATGCTGGTATAGATAGTTTGTGTAAGGCCCTGCAGTTAATGTCCCTCTTAGTTGCTTTTGGTAAGGGATCTTTATCTAAATTGGGAATTTTAAAATGTACAATAAGGTGATTTGACCAGGTAAAGGGCAGTGGTGGATTTACCAGCAATTCTAAGTTATGGAGAATCTGGTCAAGGGTATGGCCTTTGCTGTGGGTGGGAGCAGAAATTGATGGGATAAGATTACAGGCGTGAATCGTATCTAACAGGGATGTTGCTATTGGGTCATGTTTTTTATCCATGTGTATATTGAAATCCCCCAGAATGAGGCATTTGTATTTTAGGGCCAATGAGGTGGAGGCTATGTTTAATGTGGAGATAACATTTCTGGGTGTTACTGGCAGCTATATAATAGAATTCCCGCTATACTTTGATGATGAGATAGAGTGCAACGAAAGCCTAAGCACTCTGCGCCCTCGATGTTATCAATCATGATAGTAGAACAGTCCAACTTTTGTTTAAAAATAATGTCAACACCGCCTCCTTTCTTACTAGGCCGGTCCTTTCTGAGAATTCTGTAGACCATGGGTATGGCCGAGGCAATGGTGGGGTTAGAGGCCTCAGTCAGCCAGGTCTCAGTAAGAAATAGAAGATTTGGCTGTTCATCTAACAGAAGGACATGGATATGTGACTCATGTTTTTTCATTGAGCGACAGTTCAATAGAATAGAGTTAAAATTCTCTACTTTATTTATGCCATTCATCTTGCTGCTTGGACGTAGGACCTTAGAGAATTTCTCTGTGGGCAGAGAAGGGGTCCAATTTCAGCCTTGGCAATGGAGGCTGTTGTATTTATTAAAATCCACAATTACACAATTGCGAAATAAGTGAGTCTTTAGATTAAGCAGTTTGTAACGCTTATATTGTAACATTAGAATCCTACCTGAGGGAACTTGGGCAGCATGGCCGGCGCTGGTCGTCTCCGGGACGCTGATGGACGCAGACGGGCTTGACTTAGGTGCATCCACTGCGCGCCTGTGTTAGCATCAGTTTAAGTAGGCGAGAGGCCGCTGAAAAACTAGTCCACAAGCCAAGCTAAGAGAGGCCGGATGGAAGTGAGGAAGCCAAGACCAGCCTTCCACACAAACGGCAATTCAACCGCAGTAGACCAGGGCAGTTAGAAGGACAAAATGCAGCAAAAACAGACGGGAACAACGTGGTAAAGAAAAAGGTGCAGGAACAGATTTTTTAAAGTCAAACAATTTAAACTTAAGGGCGTAGCATGCAATTTTGCACTAACTTTGAAGGCAGCAGCAGACCCTGCAACTGTCCCAGATGACCAGCTACAACTAGATTTTCCTGGGCTGACTAGGTGCATTGTGGGAGATTGAGTCCCATACAACAAGAGACAATTCAGAGCTTCTGAACCTTTGGCTGGTGCTGCTGAACACTTTTCAACACAAAGGAAACCACTAAGAAGAAGTTCTGAAAGTTGGGAACTTTTTCAAATGTTTGGTAAAATGCTCCGGATAAAGACAGGCTCAACATCAAAAGTCAAGCCACCATCATCAACTCAAAAAGTGGCCTGACTGCACTGGTTTTTACTGCTGATAGCTCTGGAGATCCTTGCTGTCAACACCAAGGACAGAGACGTCTAGGTGCTCACCAAAGCATCACACTGCAGCAGATCACCATCATTGAAGTCAACTCCAGATCCAAGGAACCCGAGGAGTCGTCGTCGAGAGAAAAAGCTTACAAAAACTGACTATGAGTGAGAGTAAAATCTTGACAGGGATCTAGAATTCAAATTTGACTTTGTCCCTGTCAAGCACTACCAGATACCGAAAGTGGCGCTTAAAGTTGTTTGAGGCTAGAATGCACATTTTTCTATTTAATCCTAAAAAATTCACATCTCCTGTTCCCTACATTGGATTTTGTCATTTTGGTGTCATTGTAAATATAATAAATATTCTCTATTTGTATGCATTTTATTTGGACTTTTATTTTGTTGTATCTTTTACATATTTACTGTTTTGGTGTTATTAAATCCTTTACATACCTGTCTCCTAAGTTACGCTTGACTACTTGTCTGCCAAGCTACAGAGGATTGAGCAAGGATTTATTTATTGCAACTTGACTGGACCTTTTCAGTCACTGTGGTATTATTACAAGTTAAAGTTACCTACCTCCACCAACTAATAACTTGCCTTCCTACAAGTTAGCACCATTATTATTAAGGCTTGCTATCTAGATAAAGCGGGCAGATAAGTTAAAAAGAGAAATCATTTGACGGAGTCTACACCTAGATATTATTATTTTCTTTTCTTTATTTTTTTGTAAAAAGTAACCGTCAGGCCGTCCATCCCCGGGGCGCTACCCTCCTTCATAAAGCCCAGGGCAAGGCATATCTCTGCTAGTTCCAAGGGGCGCATTAAGAATGCTCTACGGCTATTCGTCAGCCACGGCAGTTCAATGTACTCTAAGTAGTGCAAAATGTCACTATCTGAGGGGTTAACCTTAGTGTCATAGAGCTCCTGGTAATAACCACGGAAGCAACTATTAATATCTACCTGATCTGTGACAAGAGTCCCCTCTGCATCTAGTAGTTTGTAAGTGTTAGCATACTCCACCCGGCGGCGGGCCAGGGCAGCAAGGACCGAACCTGGCCTGTCGCCCTCTCCTTAGGCCCTAGCTGTGGCGTACTTTTCCATGTGTTGTACTTCACTGTCAGCAGTGCGGTAATATTCTTCCAGGGTATCTTTCAATTGGTCCCGTACTTCAGTAGTGTTATCCTCCGCCAGGTCAGCTGCTAAGCTTGCCAACTTGGATTCTAGTAAAGTCAGTCTGTCTCTTATGGATCGGAGTACCCCAGAGTGTTTTTTCATGGCCACCCCGCGTATGAAGACCTTAAACGCCTCCCACACTGTTGCGAACTTTTCCACAGACCCAACATTAATGCGGAAAAATTTGTCAATTCAGATTTAATAACTGTGTCTAACAAGGAATATGGTGGGAACCTCCACAGAAAAGGAGCAGGGCGACGTGACGGAACACTAAACTCCAATAATATTGGGGAGTGATCAGAGAAAGAGCGGGCCAAAACCGAACAGTTCTGCACCTTAGGCAGCAGTGATGCAGATATAAACCAGTAATTAATACGGTTGTGAATGTTGTGGTAGGCAGAGTAATGGGTGAACCTCCCTGCACAGGTGACATATCTCTCCATATATCCACCATTTGTAACTGTAGCGTAATGTCCATAAGCGCCCTGGCAGCAGCTAACGGAGGTCTAGGGGCCCCCTTTGAACGGTCCAATGCTGGGTCCAGGACGTAATTGAAATCCCCACCCCAGAGTATCGGCAACGTACCGAAACCCTTAACAAGTGTAAACAAGGAGTGGTAAAACTGAGGGTCGTTGTAGTTAGGCCCATATGAGTTGACAATGAGAAAGTCCATTTTCCTACTGTGGCATTTAGTTATGGTATATCTGCCTGCCTGGTCTGTGACACACTTCTCCAGCTGGACACCCAGTTTTGGATTGACCCATGTCAGTACTCCTCTAGAATGTGAAGTGAACCCCGCAGCGTGGGATAGGCCCACCAGTGCCTTGTTAGCTAGTAAGGTGGACCCCTGTTGCAGATGAGTCTCCTGTAGTAATGCAAGGTCAATCTCTTATCTTCTTAGATATGCCCAAATATTATGCAATTTCCTGTGATCAATCAGACCCCTGACATTCCATGTCAGGAGTCGTAAGCGTCTAAGAGGACCCTGCCCTATATGATGTCTCGGCATTTAATGTGCTGGTGCATGAGCAGGAAAGCAGCTATGTATGATGCTATATGCATTCTTCAACTCCTGTAAGCCATGTCCACAATATTCCATACCAAAAGCAAACAAAAAACAGCATCATGATCCCATGCCCACCCGCCACCCTCGCTTTGCAAGCCCCAACTACGCAAAGTCGATCATCAAACCCTTCCAGGCCCAAGAATAACATAAAAGAGCTAACAATAAAATAAACAAACCCACAACCATAACACCTGTTGGTCACCGTGTTAGTGTGCGTGTAACGCTTTGGGGCAGACGTTACCCGGCTGTCGCTCGTATGGCACGTCCCAAACCAGGCCCCCTGATCTGTGATGAGAACACTCCAGATGTAATTATTTAGTGACAATCCCAGCACCAATGGATGCCCTAGGCACCCACACAGCAATAACCACGAATCATAGGTGCTGTATGCATTACATGTAGGCACAATATAATTATCAAACATGCAACAGACCTGCAGAGCCTAAAGAACAAATGGAGAATGGAGACTAGGGCACAAACTCAAGACACCAAGGCTCCGACACCATCACCTCCCCATTAATCATTGTCATCTAGACCTCTGGCCTCATCACCAGTATGTGCATTGTCATAATGCGCTTTACCAGAGGCACCCAGCTTGCCCCAGTCTTTTAAGGCCTTCTGAGGAGAGCGAGGATCAGTAAAAATCTGTTGCTTGCCATCAAAGCGAACTCTCAATCGCGCAGGATACAACATCGCTAACTCAATGTTCTGTTCTCGTGATTTACGCTTCATAGGTATAAACTGTCTCCTGGCCTCCTGGACCTTCAGGGTAAAGTCAGGGAACAGGGACAGGGTGGATCCCTCATATTGTAATGGACCAAGTTCTCTCGCCTTCCGGAGTGCAGCGTCTCTGTCCCTGTAGTTCAAGAGTTTTGCGATTATGGGAAGTGGAGGGGCGCCAGGACGAGGTCTAGGACCTAAGGAGCTGTGCGCTTGCTCCACGACAAACATGGGAAAGAACCCCTCGGACCCCAGCAAAGTAATGAGCAGTTTCTCTACAGATGACTCCATCCCTGTCACGGTGGTTTCAGGAAGGCCTGTAATATGCAGGTTGCTGCATCGCAACTTAGCCTCCAAATCCTCAGCCCTATCCTGGAGGGCAACAAGTGTTTTTTCCATTTGTTTGTGAGCAATATGGGTTTCTGATTGAGCCTCCTACGATTTTGTAATGCGCCTTTCGGCCATGTCCAGGCGCTCAGCATGTTTATCAACACGCTCAGACATCCTGTCCATCCTGTAAACCAGGGTGTCGATTTTGGCATTGAGCGTGGTCAATCCATGCTGCATTGTCGCAATGATGGTTTTAATATCCCCTATAGTGTCCTCAGCAGGGCGGTCAGAGTCTGACAATGCCGATTCCGCCGCATCTTCCACACTTTTGGATTTGTGTTGCTCGAAATTAATTTTGGGTTGGGTCTTGTCAGGTTTGCCCACTGTGACTAGAGTGGTCAGCAAACCCAGCTGCGGCAGAGTGCACAATATGTTGGTATCCCGATCCAGTGGGTTCAGTGTGGGATTCACCCAGACGTGGCACCAGGAGCCACCCAGGGAAAGCTCTCACAGTGGATTGTCCTCAGTCGGTGAGCAGCCCTGGGCTGTACCAGAGCATCCCCACAACCCCTAGAAGAGCCCACGCTGCTAATGTAATGGGCCGCGGGGATTGTGGGGCCAGGACCATGAGGCACCAGAAAGTATAAGCAATGCCGGACAGGACCAGCCCCGCAGCCTGCCCCAGCAGCGGGACTCACGGTACCGCGCAACGGGGAATGAAAAAATTCTGCAGTAGCCCACGAGAATCAGCAGGAATGTGTAAACCATCGCAATCGTTCTGCAAGTAGGCCAGGCTGTTTAAGGAGATCGAGCCAGGAGGGCACGAGTGGCCGAGACTGCCAGCCGCGCACAAATACGGATCCCAGCGAGTTTGCCTTCGAGTGGGCCAAGCAGCCAACCCCTCAATTATCGCTCGCGCTCAGGCCCCCAGCGCTCCTCACCGCCTCAGGTAGATGTAGCCCAGTGGAGCAGGCAACCGATGTCTGACTGCCGCACACATCCGTCTGAACTCCAGCAGTAGTTTACGCAGCCACGCTCGTACGCGAGACGCGGCAGCTATGATGGATGCGTCACTGTGCCGCGGCTCACAGGCCCGATGTCTAGATCTCGGCCCTTACTTCGTCGTTCGACTCCGGGGTTGTAGCGCCAGGATCACCGCAACTTGGGCGACACTCGCCCAGAGTTATGATTGATAACTCTGCATCTGGAGCAGCAGCTTCACGACGGATAGTGCAGGTGGCCGGCAGAGCTCCGCTACAACGCGGCCATCTTGATGCCAGGCAAGCACCTAGATATTGTGAAACAAATACCTTTGTTAACTTTTATAAAGAACTGTTATGCAACTATGGGAATTCCAAAATATTTGGATGAACCAGAATCTATGCAGAGACTGCGCAAAAGGAATATTAGATTCATGATTACTAACTTTAGAACAGAAAGACAGGCGGACAGTGACTAAAAAAATTATAGTCACTGCTACGCCCTTTTGCTAACTTTTGCCGGCATTCGAACATACATTACTATGGTTTTGAATATGTAACATAGATTTCTATTGACTAGATTACATTTAAATATTGCACATTTTTAATAAAGCTTTTATAGTGAAAATGCAACAGGGGCCTTGTTACCGGCTTATCTTTGAAATTATTTTTCTGAGCAAAGCACTTTGCATGTGTTTTTATCCTGTGGTTTCTGTGTGATACTGAGGAAAGAATTTAATATACCCATGCTGAAACATCCAAATTTAATGCAATGACGACCTTCGTTGGTGCATCTATACCAACTACATTCCCCGTTTGTATTGTTTTCCATGGCACATTTTCTATATCAAGTGAGGAAAATTAGGAAATGTACTTTGTTTTTAGAAATGTATACATGTGTTTTATTTGCTGATGTCTTTGATGGTGCTATAAGATACTGAATACAGCTATTTGAGTGACTGATTGATTGATTGGTTGTAATGAAATGAACATAAGTGAAAGGCTCACTAGAAAGATAACATTAGGGTTTCAATTACACGCCCCATGAAAAATTATAGGTGGGTAAAATGATGGTGATAATTTCTCTCCTTGGTTTATTTATCGAGCTGGTCCCTAATTAAATTGTCTTTGTCAGTGTGATTCTCTGTTTTCAACACCTCTTTTGCAACTCTATGCTATCTGAAACACAGATCAATACTTTCGATACCGCAGCATTAAAAGCATGTCGGCATTTCAGAAAAATTATCCATCTCTCAAGCCTCACCTTTGTCCACCAATTTTCAACACATATACAAATACTCAACATACAGTTATCATGCAAGAGAGACTTTGTTCTTGTCACCCAGTGACAATGAATGGACAGATAGCACACTTTCAACTCAAGGATCCTCACTCCCCTCATTTTCCACCTATACACCGCTGATCTGGGGAAATTCTGGGAGTGCAGCTGCATGCTTCCACCACAACTCTGCCCTTGAAAGCTACTCATTTTACAATACATTGACGATTTCGTCATAATGGACCACACCAAAATCAGAATCCAATGAGCCTTGAGCAAGCTCCAAGAATACAATGACGACAGCACTCCTAAAATCAACCAGGACAGGACCAAAGTCCTGATCTTTGGCCACTATAGAAAAAAATAAACTTCTAACCTGGTGCATGGGAGCTGGGATTATTAAAACAACCACAACAACAACCTGCAATTTTATATAAGGGTTCTAAATGCACCAGAAAACACTCTTAAAGCATGCCTAAAAGAAACATTTGAGAGCCCTGAGAATCCCTGGCACCAACAAATTCAAAAGCTACAACCTCTCTACAAATCAAAGCTACTGTGCTAAACTCGGAAGTTATTCCCTACACATCCCGGAAAAGAGTCATCAACAGGCAGCTAAAACTAACTTCAACTCTGCTGGACACTCATTCCTTAAAGTCCTCAACTTTCTTATACCCCCTGAATGATTCTTACTTACCGGGGAAGTCACAACCATACCTCTCAGATGGTCTAAACAGAAGTGTCCATAGAGATATTTTATTTATGCGCTTGCTAGGCCTACAAGTGGCCAATCTCAGCCAATGGGCTCCACTGGGAAAGAGTGCTCCATCAGACTGTGCAACTGAAAGCATGGATCATGGCTCCACCTTCTGTGCTGTTGTCCCACGCTCCACACCCCCAGGGGATCTCTCCTCAAACCAATTTATCTAAAGAAGGATTTTCACTCATGACTGGAGGCCTCGTCACTGTGCTTCTCCCACACTGATACACAAACCCGAGCGAGGTGTGGCAAATATGTGGGGGCACATCATCAAGGAGGCGATATAAAATTATCACCGCTTTTGCATCTGTTTTCGGACGAAAAGCTGCGATAATTTTATCACCTTATCAGCAAGGTCACTCTATCGCGTGAATCCTTGCATTAGCGCCTGTTTACTGAACGTCCAGCTTTGCATCTCTAATGAGATGCAAAGTGGGCGTTCCTGCCCTGACATAACTGGAGAAATGTCGCTATGCGACATTTCTACAATTGTCAATGGGCACGCTAACTTGCAGAGCGACAAGCAAAGTAGCGATAACCTCTGTTATCGCTACTTTCCTTACGCCTGCTTCAAGACTGACTTAGCCATGATATCCTATGTAAGGTAGATATCATGGCTAATTAGAACATTGGAACGTTGGGAGCTCCATTGAAAACAATGGAGTGCTCCGGGCTTATAACGGCTGGTATAAGCCTGGAGTTCCAACATTCCAATGTTTCTTTGTTCACAGCTCTGGCTGTGAACAAAGACTTCAGGGAACCTGAGGGGATTTCAATCCCCTCGCGCTCCCTGAAGGCTTTGTTTTGTGAGAACATTCTGCCCTCTAGTGGCAGAATGTTCTAATAGCCTTATAGCTCTTCGTAGCAGGGCTATACCGGCTTTTAAAGTCCCTCTGCTTTGTTAAAGTCCCTCGCCTTCGGCTCGGGCCTTTAACGCTGCAGCGGTCCAGCCGGTATAGCCCGCTACGGCGGGCTATAAGGCTATAGTATGCCTTGCCCTATCATTAAGCTATCGCCAAACTTTGTGAGATTATCGCTGGATTTCCAGCGACAATCTCACATTTGGCAGTTAGCGCTTGGAATTTTATCACTTTTGAGATAAGCATTGCTAATAGCAAGCAATCGCAGCGATAAAATTCCACGTTACCCGGCGATAATTATCTTAGCGCTAAGTGCGCTTAGCGGTAATTATCGCCGGTCCTTGATGATATACCCTATGTAGAGAAGCTTGAAGACCTACTCCAATCTTGCTCCGCTCTTTCCCACCCTGCTACCTTTGCTCATAAACTGATAACGGACTATTTCAGGTTGTGACTCTGCCCTCCCTCCCCCTGATGACCCCCACCCCTCAGGGTATCAACATCCGCACAATGCGCTTTATCTGTTTTACTCATCATCCAAAGAGGACCGGGCAGTCTCTGGATAATAAGAATCTTAAGCACAGACAATAAACTTGGCCTCCTCATTAACACTGGTGCCCTTTTTATCCTTTTAATAACCATTTTATTGTAAAAGTGTTATGGTTTTAACTAACTAAACAATAATGATTCTCAATCAATCAACTCAAGTGACCTGTAGTGACCCAGGATCTCATATTAGGTTTGATTTAATGGCACTTTCGCCTTTCAGGGAAAAAATTGCTTGTACAGAATAGACTAGAGGGTCGGTTTGAAGAATTGCCTTTCCGTTGGATGAGAGAGAGACGCATTCAAGCCGCCTGGATCAGAAATGGACCATAACTTTTTGAAATACTAAAACAATTGTCGGCAAGAAAAATAAACATAAACCTCAACTTAGCCAGTAAAAGAATTGAAAAGAGCTACTGTGCACAGAACTGATCTTTCCTTACAATCGACAAATGAAAAAATGTTTAATTCTTGTAAAAGCAAGATATAAGACATTGTAAATGCCAATTTAGCAGTTGATTCACAACAGCATTTATAAGTAGGTAAAGTAGTACTACAGGAGTCGTCTATTGTCCCCAAAAAAATCCAACTCCTCTGTAGTAGACATGGAAAGATAACACAGTCCTTCCTATTTGTACTAATTATATATAAATATTTCTGAAACATTCCAATTTTTCTTTTATATTATTTTATTTGGGGTCTATTCATAAAGACATGTGGATGTATATGGAAGTGTACTACAGGAACACTCTTTTATGTATGCTTATTTGCCTTTGTAAATCAGCCCTTAATGTTTAGTATGTTAAAATAATACAAATAAATAATGTACAATGTTGCTTTTATTTTTACATACAGTTGGGAAATGCTGAGGTGTAAGATATTGGGTTATTAGTTGCGGAGGATGTGAGACCTTCACAAGTAATAGGTCCACAATCGTGTTTTACTTGGAACCAAATACCCCATGTAGCACTTGACTCTCTCAGGATAGCCAGTTAGAACATTCCATAGCCTACTCACCAGAAGTGGCTTTGGCTGGCACACTAGCCATCAGGCACGCTAGCAAATCATTGTCTAGTCGGTCAGTAAATACTGACACCTACACCTGATGCAACATTACAATATAAGGGGGTGTCATTAGCAAAAAGGCAGGCCTACTGGCTTTTTCAGGGTGTCACCATAACAGTAAAAGAAGTCACATGCTACAATGCAACAGTACAGTGCAGAAGCATTGAAATCAAGGAGGACAGAATTAAAATGCAAAGCATGTTATGTCCTACCATTAAAGTCAATGGGAGTAGTACCAATAATCAGCAGTGTTCATTATACTCTAAAACATTATGTTGTTCTGTAACCACATTTTTATTAAAACAATGAATTCAAAAATGTCTCAGAGTTTTTCATTACTGTTCTATTACAATCATAAGACCTACCAGCAGCGGTCATTACACTCCCAGGCCCATGTACAAAATTACAGGTTCAGGTAGAGCTTGAAAACTGTATAGCAGCCTCTCCAGGGCATGTATCATATAACCAGGGAGACAAATGGTATCTTTTCTGAGGGCACTCCTGGGGGGCTGCTGGAATCTCTGAAGTCCTTTTTAACACATTTAAAAAGACATTGATGATGCCCCAGGCCATGATGGGACACCACAGACCATAAATATACAGATTTTGAGCCTCCTCGGGGCTTATGGGGTGGTTCAAATTCCAATGCAGAGAATATTATTTAAGCTTCGCACCATCAGGAGGTACGTTTTTCCATTTTTGTTTCCTCTAACATGGATTCTCCACACTTTTAAATTTTTGATAGACTAGGTGCTCCAGCCCCTCATATGGGACACCCAGTCTTTGGTGCAGTGTGGGCAAAGTTGGGACCCCACTCCCGCACTGCCTTGTTCGTTCACACAACAACTGACACACTCTGTGCCGGCATGGGATCCAGCATGTTTCTTCTCCAACCCATGCACCACTCGGGTGGGACCTGCTGACTGATGCACCCCACATCCATCCAGACATGGGCACGGGAGGATAGGGTTCCCATGGTTGAGAGTGAGTCTGGGTAAGGGGTCCCATGCAAGCCCCTTTCATAGGCAAATAAAAGATGAAGATTGTTGTCAGTCCCGGGGGCGTTGCTCTCCCTGGGGGAATTTTAGGAAAGGTCATTAAAACGTCACATGCTTCACTCTCTTCTCCGTCCCAGGGAAGACCATGCTGTATCTTGGGCCCCGTTGAGACACTTTGCATCATTTTGGGCTTGTTTTGATTCTGGTGGCCGGATCTAACCATCAGGGGCTTTACTTCAGGTCTTCTGGCCTCTAAAGGGACGTTTTGCATGGAGAGCTTGATTTCAGTGCTCTCTTGGCCAGACCTGTCCTCTGTCTGAGCTCCTGAAGCTCTCTCCTGCTTGGGTGGCATCCTCCACAGTCCACTCAAAGACAGCAAGCAGAACATGCTCCTGCTGAAATCCTATGACCCCATGGTCTCCTGCATCAGCAGCAGAATTGGAGGACAGTTCTCAGTAGGCCAAAGGGAACACTCCAGGGTTTAAAAAAGACAGACTATGCTGTTCCTCCTGGTCAGGGGTGATTCTGTGAGGTACACACTCTACCCCAGGAAGGAGATAAAGTGAAAAATGATATCTAACAAAGCATGAGAAGTACATGTGGTAGGGGGGGGGGGAGGAAAACCACCAGGGTGGAACTAAAACCCTCACACACCCAGCAAGCTAGGTGTCATGCTTCATCATCTGGGTTTTGCTCCTCGTCGGGTCGGCGCTGCAATCCCCAACGGGCACCCTTAGAAGGGGCTCTTTGTCGGAGATCTTTTGTTCCTTGCCGAAAGATGAGTGCAAGTGAGGGCCAGGTAGGTGTAGATGTTGGTGAGTGTATATAAAAAGGGTTGATTAGTCTGAAAAACGAGTTTATTGGGTCAGTAAACCACCCTATTTAAAAACAGTGTGAGTGGCGGTAGTCTGGACACATTGGGTCAAGGACTCTCATCGCTCAACTCAGATGGTCAACATGTTTCTCGCCTAATGGTCAGGAGGATCCAGCGGCAATTCATCAGGACCAGTGTGGTGCAAACTATCTACAATTGTGAGGGTGTATGACAGGGTCTCACATTTATGTGTATGTACCTAGTCAAATCTGCCCTATGAAAGTGTGGAAGAATCTAACACTTTCGCAAAGGAGTGGCCTAAAAATTAAACTAGTACCGCTCTAGTCGGTGCGTGGCGAGCCTCTTGGGATGGCGTGGTAGCCTCGTTTTTGATGCCCAAGGTGGTCATAGAACCTACCCCGCTCCCGTAGGAGCGGGGTAGGTTCTCCTTGGTACAGTGCCCCAGCAACGATTAATCTTCCTTTAACCATGCCAGCGCCGCCTCAACCGCCATATGTGCCTATATGTTAAAATGGGGGGGGGGGGGGGGGCACTCATGAGTATTCTGACAATTGTTCAGTTAATAAAGCTGGGGGACCAACCGCAGGCTATGATTATGCTCAAATCTCTTGTGTCTGTTGTGATTTGACATCTCAAATGGCAAAAAGGTATCGGGGGTCTGGGGAGTGGCGGGAGATCACCGGGCAGCAAGACACATCTGGCATAGCACAGGGCTTAAATAATTAGACAGTGGGACATAACCCCACTGAACCCCCTGAATGTGGAGAAACCATTCAAACTATCTCTACAGGCCTGCCATTGCAGCCTGTGTAAGCTGGTGCTAGCACCACTTATGAAATGTATAGGTTTCCATATATCTAAGGTCACTGCACCTAAAACCTGTAAGTCACCCCAATAGCAGGTCTTTTCAATCCTGAAGGCAGGGTGCTTGGATCTAAGTGTGAGGGTGCCTTTGCATGAGCAGGACTCCCCTACAAGGAGTCCATTCTCCCGGGTTGTAAGTGAGACAGCCATATAACATATAGAAGGGCACCGCATCATTACGCGATCACCATCTCGAAACTGGCGGTAATAATCCCTGTCGTGTTTGGTATCAAACATGTTGGAATCATACCCCCCCACCTTAAACGGTGTGGGAGGTATAATTTAAAGCACAGTAAAGGCCCTGTTAGGCCCTCAGTGCTCCCGGTGCCAGTCTTCTAGACCCGGACAGCACAACATGGCTGCTGCTGATCACAGACACGATTCTGCCCGCCTGCTGCTGAGCCAAGCTCAAGCAGGGGAAGGCAGAATAATAGGCATCCTGTCACAGGGATGTGTGACCACCTCCCAGACAGGGTTTTGTGTATTGGGGCAGGGTGGGAACACTTGCCAGTGCCGCATAGTCCACAGGCAGGGCACATTTGGTGCCCTCGATGCATAGTCCAGCTCAAACCAGTACATGGAGCCATTGGCTCCTGCCCTGGTGCAAAACTGGACAAAGGACAAGGGAGTATCCTCCCCCTTGTCCAGTCCCTCCTTAGGGAGGGACCTCTGTATCGTCCCAACCCTTTCCTTAGGGTACTTAGGGGATTACCTGGGTGTGGGTCCCTAGATTCATTGTGGAAGATGATACAATTCAAACACCACTTCCACTTCGACCATCTGAGCATTCTGGACTTCGCTGGACTTTTCTCTGGGTATCAAGGCTGCAACCGGGAAGGCTCCTGCTGCTCCTGATCACTTTGCCCTGCTTGTCTGCTGCAATATCCATGCCTGTACTCCATACAGGAACCCTTCCAGGGCCTGTGGACATCCAAGACACCTGAAGGAATCTCCATGGATGCATCTGCAGGCACTGCAACTAAGCTGACTGTTCTGCTGATCCTGGGTTCCTACAGACTCCGAAAGGCTCAGCAACACAGGTCATAGTTCTTTACAT
Organism: Triturus cristatus; assembly: GCF_964204655.1. Taxonomy (NCBI): domain Eukaryota; kingdom Metazoa; phylum Chordata; class Amphibia; order Caudata; family Salamandridae; genus Triturus; species Triturus cristatus. The sequence goes on from NC_140595.1 coordinate 448,360,744, forward strand.
CCCTTGAGGCCTGCTCTGTCCTGTCACCAAGTTTGAGGCCAGTATCCCTCGTCGGACCCGCAAGAACCGAAATCCTGTGCACCGTGTTGACTTGCAGTTGCAAAGGCTTGTTGGCTTCCTTTCACCAAGATCTTCAGGCTCCAAGTAGCCCCAACCTCAAGCATATCCAGTGACCAGAATCTTTGACCACACGGCATTGCTTGCACCATGGGCCTGCTTCTTTGGTTGCTGCTCAAGGTTCTCTTGCAACTCCAGTGCCTCCAGCCTGTGGGTCCTGTTGAGGGTCATATTTTGAATTCTTTGGGCTCCCCTGATTGCTCGGGCCTTACCTGACTCCCCTGCTTGTAGTACATCTCCTGGACCTTGCTGGTCCCGACATTGCACCCTCTTCTACTTCTCCATTGGTAGCAGCTGCCAAGGCTTGTTGGTGCTCCCGCCAGACACCGACCCCTCAACTCTCGACATCCGACGTGAGACAGCTCGTGTACATCTCCTGGTCTTCCACAGCATTGCCTGGTCCACACAGCTGCAGTTTCAAGGTCACTGTCAGCTCTCATGGGCATTCATCTTCCGTGCCTGCGGGTCACTCCTGAGTGGCATAAACTCTGTCCCCTCTGCTTGCAGGTTCTTCACATCTTGAATCCACCTTTGGGTTCCACCAGACACTTTCACCATCTCTGTCAACGGCATCTTTCTGAAGTCTCCCACTGAGTTTGAAGACGGCTTTCAGCGCCACTTCACACCTATGCACCTGGCTTCCCTGGGGCAGGTATCCTGGTTCCTAAGGTATCCACGGGTGGGGTGGCTTTCCAACCTCTTGTCTTCCACGGGCTTTCTTCAGGGTCTACTGGAAAGGGTACTCTTTCTTTAAAATTGCAACCGCAACTTACACATTGATTTTTATGGATAACGCTGTTGTGTTCCCACACTGCACACTACCACCGTGGGGCTCCTAGATACTCACCTTGGGTGGTTCCTTGGGTCCCCAGCACTTCTACATCCTCTGACTATTGTCTTAACTCGAGTCGTGGTGCGCATACCACTATTTTAGTATATGGTTTGGTCACCCCCTGGGGACCACTGTGTATTCTGTGCTACTTACCTATTTCTATTGAAAAATATTGTGTGTATTGTGCATATCTCTGGCTAAGAGATATCTGCATATGTTAGTGAGTGTCTTATAATAAATACATAGTTTTATAAATACACCGTGCGGTTATTTTTCACTTAATCTATAACTATAAGATTGTGTTCTGGTAAAACAAGCTGCTTTACACTCCTTCTGGACTAAGCCTGAAGGCTGCTCTCCACAGCTACCCCTTAGAGAGCTTTCTAAGGTTGTCTTTGACCACTAAAATCTCCATAAGGGTTGCCTGGATCAGTGCAAGGTGTCCACTTACATAAGTGAACATCATATACTGAGCCAGCCTTCCACACTCACCTTCTCGCCTTGCCCGTTGCGCGGCGTAACATGTAGCTGCATAGGACCTTGGACGCACAGTAAGTCAACGCATATGTCTCTAGTAGTTACTTTCTCAAATGGGAAGATAAGTTCATGGTAAATCTTGGTACACACACTGAATATACTGCTTCTGTGAAGGTACTCTTCTATTTTAATCTGTGTATTCATAGTCGTGTCAAGAGTATAGTACTACTATGGCATATAACAATAAAGCAAAGAAAGAATAGGGGGCAGTCACAACACATTTGAAGAAGAAGACAATAGACAATAATTAAACTCAAACATAAAGTCAAACAGGTTTAGACAAAAGAATCATGCAAGAAAGGAGAAAAACCATAACGTTTATTTCCTAAAGTAATTTCATAGAACACTATTGGAGCCAATCAGTGAAAGAACCCAGGAACACTGCAATGTGACTGGTATGGGAATGCAACTATTGTTTGCTTTTTAGTAAACAAAACAAGGTCATGGTACCGTGATTGGCAAGTAGAGTTATTCACGCAGTGCGTAATCCCCAGAATGAACCCTGTGTCTATGTGTTCTGGATTGAGGTCAGAATTTAAATTGAAAAAATAAGGTCTCACCTATTACTTTATTAAAGTATTAAAACGTGTAACTGTCCTGAATATCTCATGAAAAAAACATCTTCTTCAAAAGATTTCTTCCCTGTTGCACCTTTACAGAGTTCCAAATCTGGGCCTCACACTTATCCTTAATTGTAGCTTTCATCTGAAGCATTTACTCCTCACCCTGAGCTGAGCTGAGCTTTTTTACATGTTTGTGATTCTGTGAAATTAGCCGCAGAAAAGAGGAATCATTAAACTGCAGCCAGTGATAACCTAATCATAGGGAAAACATGCAGCCTGTCACAGGAAGGTTCTTGCAGCTTCCTTGGCTGACTGTCTTCCGCTTTCATCTTGTAATCTATTTTTGCTCTCGTGAAGCCAATTTTGAGCTGAGCTTCTTTGTGAGAGGAGTTAAGATCATGCGCGGGAAGATTTGCCTCTGTGCTGACACGCATACAGATCAAAGCTTAAACCCGTAAAGTGTGACAACTGTCTCTATTTAGTATAAAATTAGATGTATAATCTACTTTTGTTTGGTTAGGTAATTCCGGCTGTCAAGGTAAAACGTTTCTTCCGGCACACACATCCAGATGCCTTCATGTTATACACATAAGCTCACCTAGGTGCATTATTTCATACCAGGCCCTGCAAAATTACTTTCACATCTTGCTTATTTAAATAGTGTCACCGATTCTTTCTAGCGCTGGGATTCAGTGACTCGTGTTAGAAAGCTTTTAAAGTGAATATATGAGCGCAGAAAGAGCACAAGATCATTTGACTAGTTTCTCGGTTTCGTCCATCTCATAATTACTGCATCCGTGACTGAATGGCAGAAGGGACTTACCCACTGCCAGTCTGCAGACGAATTAGTTAGTACATGTGTTAACGTGGCACGGGAAGTAAAATGTGGTACAATAATTAAGCAGGCAGGGGCACTTAAGTACAGGACTCCATTTCAATATATTTAATTTATCATGATAATAAATCATCCGCTGTGTGTGGTGCACTGTTAGTGTGTGGATGGCAATGTGCACGAATTGATGCACAGTTTGTGAGGTCCAAGCATTAGTTTGTACAAAATGCCGCATATATAGCTCCAAATTTTGGAAGTTTGTCAGCCCAGGACAGTTCACTGTGCAAGCCGCCACATTCACTGTGTTTTGCAAGTCCACCTGTTTGCTGTCTTTAGTAGCAAAGCTCTGTGTTTCTGACACTGGCAAACTCTGGGTACCTGGATCACGATTACTTGTGGAAACTTGGTTGTGTGATAGTTGGTGCAGTAGCGCAGCACCTGTGATTTAACATGTAGATACTGTGTACCTTATTACCACACTCAGTAATGCCACACGAGTGCATGGTATGTGGAAGTGGTAAAAGGCATACAGGCCTTTCTAGTTAGTTTAATGACACAGCCACAAGGAGGCAGCCATCTTGGACATGGACAAAACAATACTGCTAGACCTTATAACTAGGGGTGGGCGGAATTTGCGAAATTAACTTTCGCAAATTATCGCGAAAATGTTTAAAATTATCGCAAACAAGCGGAAATATCGCGAAGATGCAGAAGTTTTTCTCCGGCATGTTCGCGAGATTTTCTGCATGGTTGCGGGTCGCCAACTTACCCATGTGGTTGCTTGCGGGCGCGGCCATCTTGTTTTGAGTTGTCTCGCGGTGCATGATCGCGAGAAGAAAGACGTGATCGCGCGACGCATGACATCACTGCGGGCGCGAACTGTCGCGAGACAGCGCAAATGGCTAAAAACAATACAACATCTCATGGAGAACGCGACCGGATCAAGAAAACTTGTCGGCGAACGCAGGGATTCAGGTAAGGCGATCGCGCGCGTGCGAGAATGTATTATTTTACAGCGCAAGCAAGAAACAAATTATCGCCAAACTGCGGAAACCGGAAATTTTGACATTTTCGCGCTCTCCGCGGAACGCGAAATTGTCAAATGATCGCAATTTCCGCGAACGGAACGAAATTTTCGCCCAGGCCTACTTATAACGCCATGAAATTGACATCTGGTTTTACTAGGTGTGGTGGATTGGTGAAAAGGGGACCAAAGCTAACGGGGAACCTTTGGGCCAAACAAGAGCAAAGGTCCTTGTGGAAGTCTGGTTGGAGATCATTTATCAAGTGACCCTTATGAGGCAGAGGACTGGAAGAAGTACTTTAATGCTTTCAAACACAAGGCAAACAATATATTTATAGTGTCTTCATAGCATGGCCACAGGATGTATCCCTGCACCTGATCTCATAAGAGGAGACAGTGAAGTAAATAAATGATATTACAAGCCTCAAGGGAATTCGGGGAAAAGTCATATCAAGAGAAACTGGTGAGCCAGGTGGGTGTCTCAACGGTTTAAACATTTTTTTAAATATGCACATCATCTATGATAATGATGAGGTGATTGTCATGAAGTGTTATAACATGCAAGGCAAAATGATAGATAGAACTGATGTTACTAATAGTGATAGATTTGCCAGAATTGACACAATAATGATGGGTTCATCCAAAGGAGATATGTAAACAGTACCGTTTAGTCATGCACTGTAACACCAACTTCAAATGCTTAACACACCAAGAACCATATTGTAAAACTACAAGATGTTCCAAGGAAATGTTGTGAACAGAGAACATATGCCCAATATCCTATCACAAACAAATGTTGTTGGGCATGACCATGTCAAGTGTGAATGAGCAGAAACAGAGTCATTGGAAATGTACATGTGAAGTGTAGCTATCAAATGTTGAGGACATTACCCATTTTGGAAGCATTGGTAATATACCTCTATCACTTACATAGCATAACCAGGCTTGTATCAATGAAGCAAGACATGAAGTTGGGTCCTCATATCATAAGTAACAATGTGAGGATTATGTGATATTATGAATGCGGGGCGGGGGTCATTCTGAATGGTGTCAACAGTAAGGAGACCCAGAAATGTTGCAGGAATAATGTTACTTTATGACCCATCTTAATTGTGTGGGTAGAAATGGAGGCAAGGAACTTGTGATTATTTTTAAGCAAGTTTTTTCATGTACTATTGTTTCCATTGCCAGCCTAGCAGATGCTGAAACACTTGTTTTCACTTTCAGAATATATAAAAAATTCATCTGATCCATTCATCTTATCCAGATCCTTGATCTATCGTGCCCCTGGGTATTCCGCCTATTTTCAACAGAAGTAGTGGAGACTTTGTCGCCTTACATTACTAACTGTTCCAATTTCATAATTTTAGGAAACTTTAGTTACAATATTGATGATGCATCTAATCATTTGACACAACAGTGTTCATAAAATTTAAACTCCCCTAACTTTACTCTGACTGTTGTGCATGCTATTCATACTGCAGGTCATATATTTGATGTAGTCCTCACAAAGTTTGGTCATCTTTGCTGAGTCATTCCTGTGCATCTCTTCTGGCGAAAAATACTGTTCACAATTCCACCCGACAAATAGTGTTCACAATTTCACTCCCACAAATGACCAACATAATTAGAAGTCAGATACCCCCAAGAGATTATGGCATCTGGTTAATGAAAATAATGTTAACATAGCCCTGGCCATCAAGCCCCCTGTAATAAAAGGAGTTATTGAAGAAGACATTTACTATCAGGAGTGGATTATATTGACTCTCGAGGACTTAACCCCACTTGTTACCCACAAGAGCTGCTCCTTAAAGAGGAAATGGTGAGCCATGTTGTACAAGGTAGAAAAACATCCTTATTGGTCACCATTAAAGATCATAACAAGGTGATCAAATCAGTCAAAACTGTATTTTTAGTTAAAAGATTGAATGTGGAAAACTCTAGCCAATAGATTTTTCTTCCATCATCAAATCTATGACACATCCTGTTTCAATAAGTCAAGGTATCATACATTCTCCATCGATGTGTGGCAACTTAGCTGATTTAAAAAAATATAGTTCTTAGTATTTAGGACTTGTTTCTACTCCAAGTTGCTTTACCCCTATAACAGTGAGCTTTCCCGATTCATCTTCAAGCTACATTTAAAGGCTTAAGGAATGCATTCCCATTTTCCTTAAAGAGATGCTTGGTTAATGGAAAAGTGCAGGTGGGGTTCTCCCTTAGACGCCTGTTTACCAACTTGTTTTATTACTGGAGACTCCACTATTGCTTACATACATTGTAACAAATTTGAACTTCTCCATTAACTCGACTAAGATTCCAGAGCTTCAGAAACAAGCTCAGGTAAAACTTATTCTTAGATCAGAGAATGCAGATCCTGTCATCTTGGGCCATTATAGGCCTTTCTTACTACTGCCAGCACAACCAAAGATGCTTTAAACCCATGCACATTAGCAGCTAGCTACATACTAGAAAACTATCAACAACTTTGATAATTCCCATGTGGATTTCAAGCAGCCCAGAGTACAGAATACATTCTTCTCAGTATTGAAACATATTAAGAGCCTACTTGAAAATGGGGATACAGCTGTCCTTAGCCTCCTAGATTCATCAGCAGCTGGTGACACTATATCTTACTCCATCCTACTTTGCAGATTTGCAGAGTTCGGTGTCAAAGATTCAGATTTAGCTTGATTGAAAATGCTTCGAACTGATCGGTCCTAAATGATTCACCTTCCCCCTTTTTCTTCTAGCCCAGTAGTACTGACCTCCTAGGCACCACAGGGATTTACTTTGAGCCCTACATTCTTTAACATCTATATATTGCCTAAAGGCTAACCTAGTTTGCAGTTTTGGCTTTGATATGATGCTGTATGCTGATGACACTCAATTGATCATCTCACTAATGGAAGAGAATGATCTTTGTCACAATTAGTTCAGGCAATGTTTAACATCAGTCTCTTCATGGATGAATGACAATATTCTGAAACTTAATTTTGAGAAAATAAATCTGCTCCTAATGGGAAAGGCATGTCAAGTGTGGAATGATCCATGGTGGCCAAAGTAACTGGGCCAACCCACGGTCCCTAAGAAGGTGGTAAGAAATCTAATAGTTAAATTTGATCATCTGTTATCTTTTAGACCTCAAGTAAATGCTGTCACCACCATCTGTTTCAGCATTATGTAAACTATTAGAAAGATTGTCCACTTTTTCCCGTATTAACTAGGTAAAGATTGGTGTATGTCTTTGTCACGTCCAGCTTGACTATTCAAATGCTTTATTTAATGAGCTACTATGCAGTCGTATTGGGAAACTTCAGTTAGTTCACAATACTGCCTCTAGACGTCTACTGAATCTTCCAAGGCATTGTTCTATCCCTCTTAATTTAAGGGCTATTCACTGGCTGCAGGTTGAAAAAAGGATTCAATTTAAAATTTTAATTCATATTCACTTCTATAAGACAGGCCAATTTAGCTTGCAGAGGCTTTTTACTTTTTACTCTGTCTCAAGATGATTGACGTCAGCAAAATTGCCTTGTTAGACTTGACAACCTTAGGGCGGTTTTCCCCAAATCTTTTGACTTTCTTCTCCATGTTTGCTGATTTTGTTTCTGTTGGCCTTAGGTCCAGCACTAAAGTGATTATGCTCTTTCCTTTAAACAAGGTAAAATTGGCTTGTACACAATTGCCACATTTAATTTAGTGCAAGTCCCTAGTTAAGTGATACAACATATACAGGGCCTGTAAATTAAATACTACTAGTGGGCCATCACCCCCTAGCGCGCTACCTACTTAAGTAGTCCTATACACATGTCTCAGGACTGCCATTACAGACTGTGGGGTCGATTCCGATCTCGCTCGGAAGGGCCCCGAATGTGATCCGGACAGAAAAAGTACGAGCCGTATGCGTGTTTTCCGCCCAACTCATACAGCTGTACCAGCGAGCTAGTACGATGCAAGCAACCTGACCGAGTCGTTTCCGGGTCCGAACCGCTCCATACGTCTTGTCCGTAAGTGAACCGTGTCGTGCAATGAATGCAATTTACGACCGAGCCAGTACGATGCACACGTTGGACAGCCGGTGCGAGCCGAAGTTTCCGGCTCGCAAAACGTCCGGGAAGTTGCCTTTGGGGGTCCGCGTCGGACCCCCTGTCACCTGCAGCCTTATGACACAGAGGGAGACCAAAGGGTCTCCCCAACACAGGCATGTACGATGTGCGGTGCGGATGGCACCGACGTGTACTCACTGTAGGGGGTGCCCTTGTGTGAGACGTACCAATGCAGTCAATGTGAGCCCATGTACGCGTCGTACGACCGGTTCCCATTGACTTCTATGGGAGTCCGACCGAACCGAGTCCGGCAGCATGCGGCCGCATCGTACATGCTCAGTCGGACTACAGGACTCCGGCTCGGTCCGAAAACACTCCGGATCCGGCTCGGTCGGAGAGCTTTCCGACCCAGATCAGAATCGGCCCCTTTGTGTGCAGTTTTAAACTACATTTTGACATGGCACGATAAACCTATTGCCAGGCCCATACCTCCCTTTTTAATACATATGTCACCCCTAGGGTAGGCCCTACACAGCTTAGAGGGCAAGGTGCAGTGTATTAAAAAATGTGGACATTTACTTTTTAGTTTTATAAGTCCTGATAGTGAAAAATTCTTACATTTATTTTTCACTATTATGAGGGTCACCTGTCATATAGGATAACCTAGAGTTAGCTTATTACATTTACTAAGGGATAGCATTCAATTGGGAGCAGGTAAGAGGGTCAAGTTTGTGTGTCTAAAGAATGGTATTTGTGATTTTAAGTCACAAGTCAGAAAATGGCACTTTTAGAAAGGTGGCTGTTTTTGTCCCAATCATTTGGTGTTGGCTGACTGTATCCTGTGTCACGTGACATGTTGTAGCTTGTATTTGGTCTTTGTGTATTGCTCCCAGACAATAAAACAAAGGGCAATAGGTGCTGGCGGGATGGGTCATCTCTGACTTGATGAGGGGATGAAGCTGTCACCTACCACACTTGTCCTGCCTGAGCACTCTCAAAAAGGGGTTTGACGCTTGTCTCTTTTTTGTTGTTTCTTTAAAAAAAAAAAGCTGGGGCCAGGGCAGGGAGGCAGGGAATTTCAGTGACTTCTGGGGTGAAAAACTCCAGAACCTTATCCTACTTCAAAGCTGGCACCAGTTATAAATATTGAACCACCATATCCTACTCTTGAGTACACCTCTGGACCTGTGGAAGACTCAGAAGGACTGTTGTGCTGCTCTGCCAGAAGGACTGCTATTCTGTTGACCTGCTGCCCTGCTGCCTGAGTGAAGGACTGGAACTGTTTCTTGCTCCCAGTGCAGAGCAGATTGACTCCAAGGGCCAGTTGGCTGGCCTGCTGATCAGAAGCCTCAGGGACAGAACAGGCTTCACCCATCTTGAACCTAGCACCTAGACTCATCCTGTGAGTCGTGCCCCCCAAAGTGGTGCCACCCCAGCCCTGGACACTGGAAGTGTACCGGAAGGTGTTCTGCGAGCCCAGCTGTGGTCCCAGCAGAGCCAACGCCGCCTGACGTATCACCTCGCAAAACTCTGCATTTTAACTATTGTGGGGCATATCTCAGACACAGGAATACACATTGCAACCGACAGCCTCCTCGGAACCGCCACTGCATGACGCATCCTCAATGCAGGTCTTTGCATCACAGCCCTCTCATCGACTTCATCGTTGATGACTATGCAGGACTCTGCATTGCGAGCACCGGAGTTTTGTTTTTTTAAGCAGGCAGTGCACAACGCATCCTCGATGCAACACGTTGTAGCTCAACCTCCTCATTGACGGCATCCTGACCAACAACTCAGGACCTCGCATCAGCACCTTGCAGTGCCCTGGAGCTGATGCTGTGCGCACCCTTATACCTGGACCAGGCCTCGACTGTGTGATGCATCCTCGACGCTCCTCAACCACGATTTAAGTTTCTCTTCCACAGTTTTCGCTTTGTACTATTAGGCACTATTTTCACTTAAACATTTAAAAGTGTATATCTCCTATTCTACTGATTTTTGTCATTTTGATCTTAAATAATTTAATAAAGTTCACTCTATTGTTCTAAATTAATGTGGAAAGTTTGTGTGTTGCGTTTTCCCTTTATTACTGATTGAAGTGCTGCATAAATACTTTACACTTTGCTTCTCAGTTAACTACTTTGTGACAAGCTATCAAAGGTGAAGGACCAGATGTACGACCAAGTAAATTGAGCCTCGCAAATTGCGACTCTTTTGCGAGACGCAATTTGCGAGGCGCAATTTACTATGTACAACAGTGTTTTCCTCACGGTTAGCAATTCCTAATGGGGTCGCAAATTTAGAGGCTCATGAATATTAATGAGCCTCATGTAATTTGTGGCCCCATTGGGAATGGCCAGCCCTCCCAGGTTTGGTGGCCTGCTGGGCTCAGCAGACCACCATGTCTGGGACTGCTTTTAAATAAAGCAGTTTTTTTTAAAATGCAGCCCATTTTCGTTAAAGGAAAACGGGTTGCATTTAAAAAAAAAAGAAACTGAAACATTTTTGTTTCATTTTTGAAGAGCAGGCAGTGGTCCCCTGCATTTGCAAAGGGGAAGGGGTCCTCTGGGGACCCCTTCCCTTTTGCGACCCCATTACCACCCTCTTGAAGAGGGTGGTAATTTACGTGAGTTTTGCGACCGCAATTGCAGTCACAAAACATTTGTACATAGGGTTTGCTCGCTTTTAGGAAGGGAACCCCCTTCCTAATAGCGAGTCACAAAACCCTATTTTACGAGTCACAAAAAATTGCGATTCGCAAAATAGGGTTGGTACATACCCTATGCCCTTTCTGCATGTGCAAACGGGTTCGCAAACCTGTTTGCGCATGCAAAAATGGTCGTACATCTGGCCCTTTTGGAGTTGGTTGTGTTTCACCATGACAGAGACTGTGGTTGCTGCTTGAGAAAAGTTTCACCCCCCCTCAGGCAGTAACCCAATTTCCAACATGTATTATTTACCTACACCCAGATGTCATCAGAGGGAGAAGCGTTTGCCTTCTTTTTAAGGTTCTAAACTGTGGAAGCAGCCCTCCTTAACACTCAGAGCTGTGTCAAATATTTTAAGATTCCACAATGATCTAAAAAACCTGTCTCTTCGCTGACCCATGGGTTCCTCATTCTGGGTTATTTGTTGGCCCTACTTCAGCAGGTTTCTTTGCTGCTAGAAGCACTTTGAGCATTATTGCACTTCTTCTTAATTACAAATCTGACAATCTTACAAGATGTCAAAATGGGATCTTACCTGTGTGTGAGGTCATATATATGTTGTTCCTCAGTGAAGAGGCAACACACTTGGCCATCCCTTATTTTATAAACAAAACACAGCATCACTTTTGTTATGGCCCCTATATACAGTAGTATTTGAATCAGCACCTACTTAGTCGAAGGCGATACTAAAAAGGAGGATTGTGAAAGACCATCCAACAGAAAAAGCCCACTTTCTACATGAAGTAGCAGGGGCAGAACACCCACTCCCTTTCCATCAACAATCACCACTGACATCGTTATCCTAGGTGCTACTGTGGCTTCTGCCTCTGCCACCACTAAGCTCACCATCAACTTAGCTGATGCTTCCTCCTTAGCCCTTGCCTCTACTATCACTACCACCCTTGACTCCTTTATTATGTTGCTACATCTTTGGGCCCTGCCTTTGGCATTGCCAGGACCAACATGAGCAGTGCTGAAGTATGGTTTCTCATCATGCAGCATCCTTCCACCTCTCTTGCCTCTGCAAATGTTATACTGGCAATTATGTCTACTCTAGGATGCCTGTAGATTTAAAGATATGGATTTCAGCCTCATATAATCTGGGAGGTCTCTACTGGAGCTACACAATCAGCTGATGACTACATGGCCATCACTGCTACATCCTTTGAATTATGGCAAGGGTTCTCACATCCAGTAAATCCTGGGACAGAAACGCAGGACCCCTCATTAAGGGGATACTGCTTTACCCAAATCATAATGAGACCTAAAGGCCTAAATCTGCACGCTCCTTATGACATTGACAACAAAATGATTATCAACCTATTTAAAATAAAGTGTATGCTTTTTGCAGGGCAGAAATGCAGTGTGCGTGAATAAATGAATGAATGAATAAAATGCCATTGGTAAAGCATGACGGTTGTTTCTAAGGAAACATTTTGGTGCTTGCCACCGCAACAACCATTCCAACTCCTAATCATCCCTGATCTTCAACCTGCTTTAAATAAGGGTACTCTCATTTCTTTTGGCAGGGCATTACACAGCTTTGCCGCCACTAGAGAAAATGACTGTTCAGCCGTCTTTGCCTTCTGAACTCTGTGTGTGCATAGAAATCCCTGAATGGAGGAGGAAAGCTCTTTGACAGGAGCATATTGACGAAATCTACTCTGAATAATAGAGAAGCCCCTTTTTGGGAATGAATCTTAAGGTAATCAAGGCATGCCCAATTTATTTATGTGTATGAACTGGTAGAAATGTTAAGGCCTTTTTTATCAACTTAGGTACTACAAAACAGGTTGCTGTAAACTGAAAAAGTTGTAGTTTAAAGGAAAGATCATTACCAACTTTTTTGTAAGTATTCTCACCCCGTATTGGGGGTTGTGGGTTCTCCAAGATCTTTTGGCCACAGCCTCAATAGCTCAAAAGGGGAAGAGTTGAAAAGGCCAGTACCTCTGATTTATCTAAGTTCAACTTTAGGCAACTATGCCGTATCCAACTCATCACCGCAGAGATCCTTGCAATCTCTCCAGCACAAAGTCATCAGCCTGCTGGAAAGAAAGAATAAGTTGGGTATCATCTACATGTGATACTATATTGAAGCCTAAGAATTCCACTACCTTTTTCAGAGATGCCATATAGATGTTGAACAAGGTTGAGCTAAGGGCCGAGCATTGAGGGACACCGAGTCTCAGTTCTTTGTAGCTTGACATGAAACTGGGGCGTTGGACGGCCTCCTCCCTCCCTAATATAAAGGATTTTACCTGTAGCTTTAATTTGCCACTTACTTTAAGTCTCCAGTTTCTCCAGCAGGATCTTATGGGCCGCAATGTCAAAAACCACAGAGAGGTCTAAACGAATGACCACAGCTATTTTCCCCTTTTCTAGGTTGATTTTGAAAAACCCAGCAACCTCTAGTGTGTAATCTCAGTACTGAACATGGAGCCGCAGCCTGATTGCATAGGATGCAAGAATCGCCTTGTTTCCGTAAACTGGGACTGCTGCTTATATACCAGTTCTTCCTGCATTGTTCCTATACTTGGAAGCAAGGAGACGGGCCTGTAGTTGCTCAGGCACCACTAGTAGTTTTTTCCAGGAGTGTGGGACCGATCCTACTTACAATGCATTAATGTGTTTGTTGATGGTTGAAACTGCATATTGTAGGATATGAGGGGGGCAGGGTTTAGGGAGACCCTTAAACCATTTTGAGGATAGCCAATTCTGAATTGCCTAGTGAAATACTTTCAAAGACATTCAGTTCTGCCCGCCTCTTTTAGCCCGACACTGTGAGTCTTAGATTGGGGTTAAAATTAGGCTTGAGAGAAATTGTAATTATGCCCGAGTCAGCAGAATAATAAATACGCATTACTCTTGTGATGTGAAATTAACAAAATTACATGATTAAGCCAGGGTGGGAAATTAAGGTGAAACATCCTACAGCAGAGCACAGGAACAACAAACTAAGAGAAAAAGATTGGCTGCTGGCTACTGCTGTTTGTGGTCTGTATTATCAAGTACTATTTCTTAGCTCAAAATGCATCCTCAGGCCCATTTTATCACAAAATGCTTCTGCCTTTACCTTTTTCAGTTTATTACCTGCAACGGGAAGCATTAAAGTAGCTAACAGTTACCCCATTCTTCCTTCCAATGTAGACCTAAGGCCCCTGCTATATTCAACTCCATAATTTTGTGCCAGGGTCACATTGAGATAACTGATTTGTTATCCATCAGAGGCCTTCCTGCTACAAGAAAAGTACATGGGGCTAAGTACTGGTTTGCCATATCAGTGAGTATGTATTTTTGATAGTAATTGGTGAGGCAATTAGTAAAGATAACTTCTAAATTGTGGCCCTGTTTGTGTTTGGCACCAATGACATTTTGGTGGATATTAAGATCTACAAAAGCAACATTCAGCAAGCTGGCCTCTTTGCATCTGTGGTCTTCCATGTGGACATTCAGATTGTCAAGTACAGTTAAATTGGCATACTGCATATATAAAGGAGCAACTGCATTAGCGAGCAGCTCCCCAAAGTTTGCTAGGTATTCAGGTGGGCGGTAAACCAAGACTCCCTTGAACGAAAAGCTGTCAAATAGCTTAAACGAGAATATTAGGCCTTCAGCCCTACCCAAACTTTCCATGTTCCTGATTGTGAAGTGAAATTCTGAACGATATATCACTGCAAACGCCTTCCAACTTTGTTTTCCCAATTCAAATATAAAATGGAGTTAACCATCAGCTATAAGTAGAGCAATATTAGGTCTAGATGCCCCACCAAGTCAGGTTTCAGTAACAAACAGGACATCCTAAACATTATCCTTCAAAAGGCTCCACATATCAAGTTTATGTTTTGGTAGCAATCTCACATTCATTAAACAGGCCTTGGCATGAGAGGCATATACTACTGAGGCGCCTCTCCCCAGGCCGTTACATTTTTCCTCCCTTCTTCCTTTTGTAATTGCTCTACTAAACCATATGTTGGCTTGATATTAAACTAACATGTTTGACATGAAAATGCGCTGGCATTATTCGAAAGGTTGAGAAATTAATAGCAGCATTTGTTTCCCATTTAGGCTATTAGTGACTCTCTGCTGAGGATGTTTCTCAACTTATTCTGGACTGGTTAATGGATAACATGGGTGGGGCTGGACATGATCTGGATGTGGACAGGCTCAGAAAGGCTTGCCTTTCGCACACCAGCAGTGTAAATGCTATATTCGGCAGCACCACAGAGTGCATTTAATGGGTGTGGGAGGATAGGCTCACCTGATATCCAACAACAGAGAGCTCAATTTCAAAATGGCACCTCTAGTTGGAACCAAGGTAATGAGTGAAAATGGCAGTGGTCGAACAATCTGCTAAAACCACAGCATTTTTAAAACTGTCATCCACAATGTCATCACTTAGTTTTCAGCAATTCATCAATTTAGCAATAAATCCCTGGCTCTTCCCAAGGTGAATAGCAGTAAAACAAACCATCCTAAAAAACTTTCTTAAAGTGTGATTGTGCCTAAGGTCACCTGTTAGCTGTGCATCTGCACCGCAGAGTGCATTAAATCAGTATAGGAAAATTAGGATTACTTGCATTGTATCCAACACAATTTCAAAACGGTGCCTCTAGGTGCAACCAAAGTGAGGAGTGAAAATAGCATGGGTTGAGCAACCTACTAAAACCACCGCATTTTTAAAAATCACATCCACAATTTCATTACTCAGTTTTCCAGCAATTTAGCAATGGATTTTTCTGCCAGCAGAAAAACAAAGCAGCCTAAAAAACCTTCTTATAATGGGATAAGGTCTAACGCAACTTGCTCTCCTGCATATAAGCACTATAGAGTGTAGTAAATAGGCGTGAGAGGCTTGGATTGCTCACCTGGTATCCAACGATAGAGTGCTCAATTTCAAAATGGAGTCTCTCGGTGGAACAAAAGTGAGGAGTAAAAATGACGGTGGTCGAGCAACCTAGTAAAACCATAGCATGGGTCCATATTTGAATGGTGCAAGTATAAATGTGATAGATGGACCTTACATTTGACAAGAGTTTGCAGTGAACCATCATCTTACTGATATATGAAAAAGGATGAAGAGTTTTCAAGCGGATTAATAATTTTTAATAGAAAATTGGTGGGCTTAATATTCACCCTATTAAACTGCCATATGCTGCAAATTGTTTCCTGAATGACATATGAGAGGACATGGAAAAATTAAGGGCCTCATTTCGATGTCGGTCCCACCGACATCTATATCCGAGGTCAGACTGCCGCATGACGATGCAGTCAGTCGGACATGTTGCTCCAGGGACCAACCTGCAGCTTACAACAGGCTCCAGGATCCCGTCAGGAGGTCGTCAGATCTAATTCCTTACAATGGATGCTGTGCCTTCTCATGCACTACCATGGAGATTATGATCCACCTTTCTGCCAGCCATTTCATGTTGGTTCTTCCGATGTGAAAAGGCTGACGGAAAGGCTTTTTTGGGGCCCCCGGCAGGGCCGCTGTCCCCCGTGGCCCTCCACTATGAGCCCTGGGGGGTACCTGTGATGCCCTCCTAAACATCCCTGCATCGTGAGGCAGGCACAGCATGGTGCCTGCCACAGGGTGCAGGGATGTTTAAAAACATGCCTTTTGGCATTGGAGCTTGTGCTGCAGCCCTTTTCTGGGCCACAGCACAAGCCTCAATGCAAAGAGGCATGTTTCCGATCACCTCCACGGTGGTTGAGTCTTAATTTGGCCGTTGGGACCACCGACTACTTGTTGGCCGGTCCCTCTACCGCAACAATGCTAGGCGTAAGCTCATCCGACTGGCATCATAATCGGGCCCTTAGTCTTAATAAACTTGATGGAGCTATGTGGAAGAAAGTATTAAGCTTACGGTGATTCTATTTCCAAAAAGGCCATCTGACTGCAGGGTATAATTAGAGCTGCAAACACAATAGGGGTGCAATTCATTCTGATAAGTTGATATGAGCTAAAGATTACTCCTTGTGCACAGTAGCGTAGCATGGATGCCATGGGCCCTAGTGCAAGCAGGGAAAATGGCTTCTTTGACTGATGTTGGGGTAGTAAAATGCAGCATTATCATGGTTTAATGGGTCCCTCATATCTCTGTACCTGGGTGCCACATCACCTGTTGCACCAATGGTAGCTATACATATCCCTTTGCAAATAGCAATCCCTAGCACACGTACTAGTAATAAATGTTTTAGAAATATTACGTGTTTTCACAAAAAACAATTTCAAACACATTAATAAAAGAATGAGTTAGTCTTTTTTCACTCTTCTTGATCGTTGTTTATTGGTTTCTATTCTTCACAGTAGTTCCAGTCAGCCAACACGTGTTTCGTCGCAACAGGGGAATGTAGTCCCGCGACTTTTTCAAGGCTGTGTTTACAGAAAGAATAAAAAGAACTAACGTATGTCCTGAATATAAGCGCATCAGAGCATTTAACAATAAAACACCAACAGGTGGAACTAACCAAGGAAAAGTGAAGAGCTAGCCAATATTCAAATACACAATATACTTAAGATATTTGTTGAATACGGCCTAACAGTATAGCTAAAAAGCTAGAAGAATCAACTATGACCCTAATTGAGATGGAGAGAGTTAGAAAGTGCTTTCTGTGCATAAGATCGGACCCTCAATGACTCATTTGTGTAATAACACAAAAGAGGACCCATAATAAAACATTTTAGAAGAAGCAAAAAATATATATAGAGTGAGGTAACTGTGGCTGGTATTTCAAAACTCCTAGCCCGGTGAACAAACGGAATCGTGAAGACGGTGCAAACCACGTGTTTTATAAAGAGTGTATTTAACGTGAAAGCGGGCGTAACAAACATAAACCATATCTACCTCTTTTCTGCTTGAATAATAATTCTAGAAACAGTAATTGACCACAAATTAGAAATAAGCAGAGGACATGGAACGTTAACGTTAACTGAGCTTAAAATTATTAACTTCATAATAAAGTAATATGTGACCTACTTATAAGGCGGTGATAATTCCAAACCGCCAAATGGTGTCTGTTGTGGTGGCGTCACTTGGCAGCAAAGTAAAACTGCTATCAATTCATAAATGGTTTCCCATTCAGTACTGTAAATAAATTAAAATTCCGAAATCAGGCAACTATTCCTATATGCCGTGGGTCATGCAAAAACCAACATAACAGTTCTAGGGCACGTAACAAGATATATGGTGACACGGAATACAAATTATAACAACTAGCATGTAACCAAACCAACTATGTATCTGGAACACAACGCGGGTGTTCTAAGTCATTGGTACTGACGTAAGATATTGCTAGGACCTATACCGAAATCAGTTGTGCCCATATTAAATAAAAAACCTTATATGCTCGAGTCTTAGCAACCCTTCAAGTATTTTAACCTTGTAACCCGAAATTGGCTGTGTTTAGGGAAACGAGTATTCTAACGTTAAACAGGCGAACCGGTATGCATAATCTATTGACAAACGTAAGTTTAGACAGGTAATCTCCTTTGTTAACATTACGGGTCATGGAAAACTTCATCAAGACTGGCTGTAAGAGTTCCCATCATTCGTTCAAACTGAATCTCAAACAAGCGGAGTAGTGAGTGACCGAGTAAGCCGTGCTCCGAACCCTTCGTATATTTCTAGCCTGCGTACCCCAAGTGTGCTTACCTAATTATACTGAAAAACAAAGACGAACGTGACGCCAACTTCTCCAAATTTTCTTCAGCTCCCGAGTACGTGCATGCATGTCAGATGTGGAGCTATGTGGAAGAAAGTATTAAGCTTACGGTGATTCTATTTCCAAAAAGGCCATCTGACTGCAGGGTATAATTAGAGCTGCAAACACAATAGGGGTGCAATTCATTCTGATAAGTTGATATGAGCTAAAGATTACTCCTTGTGCACAGTAGCGTAGCATGGATGCCATGGGCCCTAGTGCAAGCAAGGAAAATGGCTTCTTTGACTGATGTTGGGGTAGTAAAATGCAGCATTATCATGGTTTAATGGGTCCCTCATATCTCTGTACCTGGGTGCCACATCACCTGTTGCACCAATGGTAGCTATACATATCCCTTTGCGGACAGTAAAGCTATATTCCACATGACTTCCAGAAAAAAACTAGCAACTAGATACTTGATTGCAGTGGCCAGTTTTTCAGCATTATTAGAACATTGGAATGCTAGGAGCCCCACTGAAGAAAATGAAGTGGGTCAGGTCTAAAAATGGCTGGTATAAGTCTTCTGCTCCAACATTTCAATGCTTGTCTTACATTTTCTCACTTTTTAATTCAGTACACTGTAACGTCAGTGGGCGAAATGTTCTAATGGCCTTATAGCCCTTGTGTCTCAAGCAATACCAGTTCCTAAAAACCCTCTCCCTTGCTATAGGCCTTTGCCTGCCACTTCGTCCTTTAACTTAGTTCCAGTCCTTCAACAACTAGTATACCCCTCAGCAGCAGGCTATTAGACTGTATTGTGTCCCTGGTAATCTAGTAGGATCCCAAAGCTGCATGTTACCAGCAAAGTGAAGCATGCTCTTGGCATACTACATGTAGTGGACACCTGTCATGCTTTAAATTATTATCTGCTTACCCTATGCATTTTTTGAGCAAGAGTGACATATCAAAGATACGTCACCAATTAAGTAGCCAGTTAAGGGGTTGAGACTACACCTACTGAAGAGTTTTGGTCATGTTCCTTTGTGAGGACTTGCACATAAATTGAAGGAGTCATTACACGATGTAAACTGAGGTCTTGTGAAGAGCCCCATGAAACATGTAATATTTTCCTGCCCTAAAATGTTTGATGAAACAAAGATACTATTCAATTTTTTCAGCAAACTTAATAATCATGGTTGTTTCAATAAAAAATTGAACAATTCAATGGATATAAAAGTTGCCAAAGAATGAACAGAGCTAACTATATAGGTCAGTGTTAGTACAATTAAGAACTGAGACATTTACTAGGAAAGGCGATACTTGGGTGCCAATTACGATCCTGTAAAAAATGTCCCCGTCCGACTCGTATACGGTCTTTTTACCGTACGAATCATACAAGTGCCGTACAAACTGCCAAGTACGATTCGCATGGGAAAAAGTCCGTACGAATCGCATTGAGAATAATTCCCCACACGTCCTCGGGTCAGAAAAAGTGTCCGACACATCCCCGGACGATTTACCGTACAAATGTGAAAAGTGAAGTCCGAGCGCGCAAGTACGATCCGTCCCGTGCGTCCGATGTTACAACCGCATGGAAAATGCACCGTAAGGACCGAACTCCCATAGCAACCATGGAGACATGAGCCCGCATACGTGCCCAACACCCCCCAGCCCCCGTGAGTACGCGCCGACCCCCCCCAGCCCCGTGTACGTAAGCGCCGACCCCCCAGCCCCCGTATGTACGCGCCGACCCCCCCGTGTATGTATGGAGCGTACCCCCCGTGTATGTATGGAGCTTACCCCCCGTGTATGTATGGAGTGTACCCCCCGTGTTTGTATGGAGCATACCCCCCTGTGTATGTATGGAGCGTACCCCCCGTGTATGTATGGAGTGTACACCCCGTGTACGTACGAGACGTACCCCCGTGTATGTACGGTGCATACCCCTAGCACTACGCGCTGGGGGTACGCACCGTACATACACGGGGGTACGACTCATACGTACACGGGGGTACGCTCCATACATACACGGGGGGTACGCTTCATACATACACAGGGGGGTATGCTCCATACATACACGGGGGGTACGCTCCATACATACACGGGGGTACGACTCGTAAGTACACGGGGGGTACGCTCCATACATACACGGGGGGTACGACTCGTAAGTACACGGGGGGTACGCTCCATACATACACGGGGGTACGACTCGTACGTACACGGGGGGGTCGGCGCATACTCACGGGGGCTGGGGGGGGTCGGCACATACTCACGGGGGCTGGGGGGGTACGGCGCGTACCGGGCCCCCAATTCCACTCGCATCGCGGCGTACTTCGCTTTTCCGGCACTTTTTGGGTGCCGTAAAAATATTGCCGTCCGGACCGCTGTCGGTTCGAATCGTACTTCCTGGTTCGTGAAACGCTGCCTGAGAGCGTCCCGACGTCAAGTCGGCGCTTTCCCCGGATCACATTTGTATGTATCTTTTCGTCGGTCGGTGTTTTGTACGTCTCGTACGGAAATGGTCTTTCCGTGCGAATCGTACTTGCATGTTTGTAAAGTTTTACAACCGGGTACGAGTCGGACGGAAAAAAGCCTCTGTCCGACGGTTCGTACCCGGTTTTTACAGAATTGTAATTGGCACCTAAGTTTTTATGATATTTTAACAATGCTGCAGTTTTATAATTACATTTGCACAGTAGCTAATATGTTGAACTATATAACTATTCAACTGCAAAGAAATATTGCAGAGAGTAAAATATTTGAATTATTTTGTATGGTTATATGCTATCCAAAACGTTTATAAATACAGAAATAATATCCAAAACATTTATAAATACAGAAATAAGACAGAGTTGCCAGTGAACAGGGATATTAAGAGTTAGAGTGGACAAGCACTGGTCATATCCTCACATATTACATGACTCATGACATATTCTATGACATATTCTATGACATCATTCATAACATCACGAAGACTTCTGAAATTACATAATTGATGGCAATACTGGTGTGAGAGCGAGTTATAGTTACTCGAAATAATTATAACTGGTGAATTTCAGTGGTTTGTAATTTAACACAAATGTAACCTTTGTTTTTTCCAGTGTGTTTAGTGCTCTTTTTAACAGAGTATGTCAAGCCTTGCCATTAGAGAAGATAACCAATAAACTCACACATACCAAGAAAAAATGTGCAATGCTATGGCAACCTCGGATCATTTATATGACCTGATTAGAACTTCTCTGATTTACCCCTCCACAGTTATGGGCTTTGCCCCTGTCTGACTAACTGAGTTCAGAACATGCTACCCAAAATTAGGCCATCGTAAGTTGCTCCTCTATTTTAGACCACAGGCATCATGAAATATCCTGCTACTGTCTGAAAATCACCTTCCCCCAATCACAGCATCTTGGGGACCTCCCGGCTAGGCTTTATTGACACATGGAGATGGCTCCCCTAGTCATTCTTTGTCAATCCACACATACTCGATACAAACACCCAATCTCCCCACCCCTTGTTAGTGCTTTTTTTCTCTTTTCTTTTTCTTTTCTGGATTGCTCTTTGATCCCTGTCTGCCTCCAATGTTAACATTTGTTTAAATATGCTATAAAGTATCCTTTGCTGTGAATATTAGCCTGGTGAGCTTGTTATCCTGCTCTCCTCTGTATGCCTTAGCTAAAGCACTGTGTCATTAAGAAAATGTTAAAGTATAATTCAATTTTTTCTTTCTCAAAATCAATAAAAAGAGTAGGTAAAAATAAATAAATGAATAAATAATATAAACTATGAAAACAATCAGGAATCAGTAAATTAAAAAATAATACAAATTGCAAACAATGTAAATAGATACATTACAAATTATAGTCACATGGACCAACATATGTAAACTAAATATAAAATATTGAAACACTTAATTCATATTGAAATTTTTACATAATTATATTATTATTATTATTATTATTATAAATCAAATAACAAATATCAAATAAAAATAAATCAACATTTTTTTTTTAATTTACCCACTTACAACACAACAACAATAACATTAAAATAATTTGTAAAAATGCAAGAACCATCACATGGTCAATATAATTAAAATTATAAAATATAAACAGTAATAATAACTGTTTCTTAAATTATTATATTAAAATATACTTACTTAAAAGGAATAAATCAAGTAAACAAATTCTTAACCAATTAAAGCATTGACTATATTCATACATCTAAAACACTTTTCGTCCTATTCTCTTAAAAATCCAACTACCCACCAAATAATCCAAATATTAACAGAAAGATAAATAATTCATAATACATTTTGCAATAATTACAACAGAAATAAAGTCTCTTAACTTAAAATAATCTTAAGAAAAGTTTAAAAGTGTTCCTAACTTAAGAATGAAACTGCAATTTATAAAAATAGTTGTCATTGAGAGTTAGCTTAAAGTATTCTTAAAATTTGTTCTTACCCTCATGCCATTCACAAAAGAAAATGTATAGTTTTCATTTGAATTGCTTTTTATGCTTTTTAAAGACTGAATTGAATGTGTAGGAATTGATTTGATGATGTTTTTTTAATTTGTTACTGCACCGCTGACTGAGTGTGTTAAACTCAGTGTAGATGGTATTCTGGCTGGGCTCGTTTCCGTGGTGGCCAATTTTCCCTCAAGCCCTTCAGTCAGCACTCTAGTTTTGCACGCCGTCCTGCCTCATTTTGCTATTTAATGGACAGTGAATGGACGCGCAGCGCCTGACAGGTTATCTCTGATACTATTCTGCTGCTAATTTTCATATGCATCTTTGAATTGCTTGTTATGCCTTTTAAAAACTGAATTGAATGTGTCGGAATTGATTTTATGCTGTTTTTTAATGTTTTACTGCACCGCTGACTGAGTGTGTTAAACTCAGTGTAGACGGTATTCTGCTAGGGCTGGGCTCGATTCCGTGGCGGCCATTTTTCCCTCACGCCCTTCAGTCAGCGCTCTAGTTTTGCACGCTGTCCTGCCTAATTTTACTATTTAATGGGCAGTGAACGGACGTGCAGCGGATGCGCACAGGGGACGCCCCTAAGGCAAGCCTGTCTGCGCCCGTCTGCGTCCAGCAGGGGCCAGGGGCCACGAACCCTGGTCCAAACAGTATCAATACTATTCATTACACTTTTAAGCAGCTGCTAGAGCACCGTATCGTGCCTCTCAATGACTGTACCCCACTTCAGCCTGAAATCAGTAATGGTAATTGCTCTCGCTGTAATTTTAAATTTAGGAAAGAAATTGATAGCGTTTGCCCCTTGTCAATTACCCCCACCTTTACTAGAGTGAAGGATAACTCATTTCCTCTCAGCATGCCACCCATCAAGGACCTCACCTTTTTTTGTATTAACTGCAGCTCGCTTCCTAAACATAGTGCAGACATTTTTGATTTCTTATCTAACGACAGCCCTGAAGCTATTTTCCTTACTGAAACTTGGCTTTACAAAAGCTCGGGACCAGATATTGCTTTAGCCTTGCCATTTAATTATGCTATTGTTAGAAGGGATAGGGAGCTTAAAGTTGGAGGCAGTATCGCCATTATTTATAATAAGTCATACCAATGCAATTTTGAAGAGTTATCTCTCACCTGCTGTGAGGCGGCTTTATTTAAACTTGCATTGACCCCTCAATTTACCTTTTCAGGCATTCTAGTTTATCGCCCCCCCCCCCCCCCCCCCGGGCCACCTGGCCCTTGGATTACATCTTTTATTGATGTTATCACCCCTTACTTTCTCAAAGCAGCCAGCTTTACCATTCTGGGAGATTTAAATCTTCATCTTGAAGATGCAACATGTACGCATAGCACCACCTTCATCTCTGACATGCCTACATTGAATATCATGCTCTGCAACTCTGGTTCCACCCATGTTGCTGGACATTTACTGGATCCCATCTTTTCCAGTCTATCTAATATTCAATGTCTTCCTGCTCTCCCTTTGTGCTGGTCCGATCATTTTGCTATTGGTTTCAGGTTAAAAATTCCCAATTGCCAGTCTGCTAGTGCACCTGATATAAAGAAAAAATTGAGGAACTGGGGAAAATTGAATATTAAGACCTTCAATGAGTGCTTATTAAACGACGCGCCTATTATTGAACCTGTTTCTATTTCCTCCCTGTATGAGATCCACAATTGGATTCTTAAAGCTAGTGACATTTGCTTACCACCCTCCATTAAAAAGATTAACAACCATCGCCCTCCAGGCCCTTGGTTTACGGAGACACTAAAAATTGTGAAAACCAAATGTAAAGCACTGGAAAGACGCTGGAGGAGGAATGACTCACCTGAGACTAAACTTGCATATAAAATGGCTATAAGAAATTATCACTCTTCATGTAGGACAGTTCGCGCTGAGTATGTCTCTTCTACTATCTCCAGCGCGCTGAACTGCTCTCGTACTCTGTTTAGGACTTTTGAAGAACTGTCTGGCTCTAATACTCAGGCCAGTCCTCCTATCTTAAATAGAGACCAATGCGAGGACCTTGCGAATTTTTTCCTCACTAAAGTTGAGGAAATTTACTCTAAATGACGACACGGCTATGGTCGCCACTCAGCAAACATCCACCTCTATGCAGATTGTTAAGATGGCCAGCCTCGTTGACAGCATGAATACGGATTTTATTAATAAACTCGAATTCTGGTCACTTTTAGATATCAATTCCTTTGGACGTCTACTTGATAGCATTAAATCAGGTTCTCCTTGTGACCTTCTTCCTATCACGGTGCTAAGACAGCTTGAACTGCCCGTGCTTAGGATAATTATGGACCTCTTGAACGCCTCTCTTCTAGAAGCCACGGTCCCACCAGAGTGGAAACAGGCTATGGTCCTTCCACTTCTTAAGAAGGCTAATGCAGAACCTCGCACAGCCCTCTAATTTTAGACCTATTTCATTGTTGCCTGTTTTTTCCAAAATTCTGGAAAAACACATCAATATACAGTTACCACACTTTGTCGAAACTCAATTTTTTTTACATCCCTCCCAATCAGGTTTCAGAGCCGGTTCTTCGACCAAGACTACTCTTCTGGGAGTTACTGAAATGCTGCGCCACCGCTTGGATAAGGGTGATACGGTGGCCCTTATGTTACTCAAGCTGAGCGCCGTGTTCGATATGGTGTCACACACCGGCCTACTAAAAGTTTTATCTTCTTTAGGGGTTGTTGGTCTGTCAGGACCCACAAGAGGTTTCCTCCCTGTAACGCTTTTCTGGCTACTATCTCCCTTTCGCAAGATTATCAAAAGTCATCTAATCCATTAAGCTGGGGTGCATGTTGGCATCGGTGGAACTCCAAGATGGCTGCCAACATGCACATACTGCTACAGCACTCTGCTGTCAGCAGTCTAGTCTTTTAGGATTCAGGACAGCTGGTGAAGTGTGCTCCAACATTCTACTGCGCACTTCACTGAAGAAGCTGAGAGAAGAGCATCAGAATTCCTTGTGTCGTGTTAGTCAGCTAGGGTAGCCTGCGTAAAGTGCGGGGGTTAGTTTCGCCGGTGCTTAGTATTTCCCTTCAGATTCAGGTTAGTGTGTTCAAAGGCTTTCAAGTATAAATACCATAGAGGATAAAAATTGTCAGTCAAAGTTGTCAAAATAAAAGTCCTTTCTCTCAGTAAATAGGAAAAGTCAGAAGTAATTGTGACAAAAAAATCTATTAATTTGCAGTGAGCTGAAGAGGAGTGGTATTTAATCATTCACTGTAGAAAAGGAAAGGTTCATACACGGGTGCCTTCGTTCGAGCGCTGCGTCTGAAATAGCTACCGGAATATCTCCCCGAGTTAACCTGTATTCTGGGTAGCTTCAGACGCGGGCGCATTCATTCCAGCGCTGCGTCCTTAATAAGCTACCGGAATAGCTCCCGAGTTTAATTGTATTCTGGGTAGCTTAAAACGCGGGCGCATTCTTTCAAGCTCCGCGTTGTTTAAGAAGTTGTATTGGGCATATCCTCGAGTCTCTGTGGCCGACGCGGACGCATTCACTCAAGCGTCGCGTCGACCATTAGAGACTTTGAACCTTCTTCCGGGGCATGGATTGTTGGAGGGGAGATTTCGCAAGCTCCTTCCGTGCCGCGTATAAAAGTCTGGCGGTGTGGTATTAATGGAAGGACTCAGAGGCTCCTCACAGGGGTGCTGGAAGTTCCTTCGCATCTCGTCAGCAAGAAAGCTTTCTCCTTGATTTAGATGTGAAGGGTTATACGCGAGCGAGCTTTCCTTACCTCGCCGCGTTAAGCTATTTATTACATGCTGAATCCAAGATTGAAAGACTCTGTTAATCAAATAAAAGTAAAACCCAAAAGGCTTTAAAAGGTTCCAGATAGAGCATAAAATAAAACCTTCTGAGGAGGGCATTGGGACCTATCACCGTCCTGCTCCTGTGCAATTAAATAGTTACAAGTTTTTAGAACCCTGACAACGGGTGACTGGCCTGACCATTTGTGGACTGCAGAGTATGCTCACAATAATGCTATAAATGTATCCACTGGTCATTCCCCTTTCTTCATAAACTCAGGCAGACATCCTAATTCTCATGCTAATTTTGATGAAGTTGAGGTTCCTGCTGCTCAGGATATCGCACGTCAATTAACTAAGATCCATCACTCAGTAACTCAGAATCTGTCGATGGCGAAGGATCGTTACAAACACTTCGCTGATTGTAAACGCAAAAGAGAACCTGAGCTTCATGTAGGAGATTTGGTCTGGTTGAGTACCAAAAATCTTAGACTTAAAGGTCCCCGTAAATTTCAGCCTCGTTTTATGGGCCCTTATCCAATCGCGAAAGTTATAAATCCAGTCACCTACCAACTATCTCTTCCTAACACTACCAAAATTCATCCAGTCTTTCATGTTTCTCTCCTCAAACCAATTCACCCAGGGTTGCGCAGGGCATCCCCTCCTGATCCTTTGAGTGTTAATGGTGAGGCAGAGTATCTAGTTAAATGAATTTTAGATTAAAAAATCATACGTGATGAACTTTCCTACCTCATTGATTGGCAGGGTTATGGACCTGATGAACGTTCTTGGGACAAGAGTACTGATGTCCATGCTCCCCGTTTAATCAAAGCTTTTCATACAAAATTCCCTACCAAACCGCGTCTGGAGGAAACCCCGTTGGGAGGGGGTACTGTCAGGACCCACAAGAGGTTTCCTTCCTGTAACGCTTTTCTGGCTACTATCTCCTTTTCGCAAGATTATCAAAAGTCATCTAATCCATTAAGCTGGGGTGCATGTTGGCATCGGTGGAACTCCAAGATGGCTGCCAACATGCACATACTGCTACAGCACTCTGCTGTCAGCAGTCTAGTCTTTTAGGATTCAGGACAGCTGGTGAAGTGTGCTCCAACATTCTACTGCGCACTTCACTGAAGAAGCTGAGAGAAGAGCATCAGAATTCCCTGCGTCATGTTAGTCAGCTAGGGTAGCTTGCGTAAAGTGCGGGGTTAGTTTCGCCGGTGCTTAGTATTTCCCTTCAGATTCAGGTTAGTGTGTCCAAAGACTTTCAAGTATAAATTCCATAGAGGATAAAAATTGTCAGTCAAAGTTGTCAAAATAAAAGTCCTTTCTCTCAGTAAATATATAAGACAAGAGCTGTCACATTCATTACTCTTCACTTTCCTTTAAAGGGGTTTCATGCAAGATTTCTGCATCCTTCTCTACTCGTTCTTTTTGTGCAGATGTTTAAAACGGAGGTGCGATTGATGGGTATCCAACCCAAAGTAATTCTGTCACTTCAACCCTCTACTAAGTTCTATACTAAAGGTCGACGTTCGCTCAGGCCAACCCACCTGCTGTTCTTCTACTATTGAGCATACTAGGAGATCCCAATAAAATTGAATTTCCCCCAAAATTGTCATAGCACCTCTGTTCTGTTTTGCTCTTTCCTTTAGGGCCACACTCCTCCCTCTCACTCCTTCAAATGGTACTGCTGAGGTGAGGTGGAAACAGCAATGTTGCCTTTGTTCCCTTTGTCCAGGCTGTGCAAATCTGATGTATTCATCATGTGGATGCCTTAACAGCACGTGGCACTCGCCACGCCCTGCACCTTTGTCCAGCAGACAAAACCTAATCTACCAGGGATTGCGAACCTATTGTATAGAGAGCCTTTAAAGTGCCTGCAAACAGACGGAATTACCACCTGTCAAACAGGCCATCATAGTCATAATGTAATTCCCATTTATATAAAACACACTGGGGATGGAACACTTTATCAAAAGGAATATTGATCCCTTTTGAACTCAAAGGAATTATGAGGACCCAGGGCCACTATGTATCTGGCCCACACAATTAAGAAAGGCTCGCGTCTGCCTAGTTTTGTGCAGATGAAAGACCGAGTCATTGGAAGGTTGCTCCCTCTTAGCCTTCACATTTCCAAGTATATCACATGTGTAAACTGCAGACAACATACCCCAGCTGTCCAGAAACAACTGGCCTCACCCTACGCTCTGTACAAAAATATACCAACAAAAATCCTACTTCTTAAATTAAATCAACATAATCTAAAACACCATGTCCACCAGAATCACACATTATCAAAATATGCATGGCTTTATGTCTCACCCGTAGCAGTCTCTCAATCCCTCATGTAGCATCAATACCCCCACAAATGCTACTGCCTGTGACATCACCTTCCCTTTCTCAGATATTAAAACCCTATATCCACATACCTTTCTAACCTTTCTCATAAACATATCTAGCATAACCTCCCCAACTTCCCTGCTTCATAAACCAGGGGCATAACACAGGCCCCCGCAGCCCCCGCAGTGCGGGGGGCCCCCGAGCTGCAGGGGGCCCCTCAGCACAGTACTCAGGTTGTGTGTGATGATCATTTATGATAGTTGCGATAATATTATTATTTGGGAGCGAGTGCATAGATAATAAAGGTCACGTTCCCACTGTTAAATGTCCTTTGTGTCAATATCGATATTATTAACACAAATCATAAAAGGCAGACGTTTTGAAAGCTCTCCTCTCAAGCCTCTTATTTAAGTGAATGGACAGTCTAGTCGAATTTGCAGAGTCCTTAAAATGTTTGCAAAGCTCTTAGGCAATATTTAGATTCGTGTTAATTGACAGACCATGGTAGCTCTTCATTTTTCTTTGCTAACACAGTAGCATATTTCCAGAGGGACGGATTGATGGCATCTAGTTAGTCATTTTGTTAAGATGCTCTTACCTTCAGGGCCGGCTTGTAGGGGGGGGGGGGGGTGTGACCGGTGCATCCACACCTGGCACTGACTTTGGTGGTGGGGGGGCGCTATGTTTAAAAATAACTATTGGTATAAAAGCATGTGAATTTCCTAGTGCATCCAGAAGTTTTTAGGCAACAAAAAAATGTCTAGAGAACACTGGTGATTGATGTTTCTACTGAAACTGAGCACTACAACAAAATGTAATGTATGTCAGAGAGGGCTATGGGGAGATGAGATGCACTGTTGGAGAGTGGAGCTGAGGGAATTCAAGGAGAAGGAGGCAATGGGGTGGGGGGCAAAATAGACTGATACACTGTCTGAACACAGATAGTTTTTTCTTGATTTGGGCAGTGCCTGCTTTGAGCTTCCTCTTTCATCACAGCCTTTGTAGTGTATACATCCAGTTGGTATGAATCTGCAATAACTCAATTTCAACCAAAGTTGCAGAGCTGCGTGGAAAGATTCACACATTTCTGGTTAAAAAAATCACATATCATTGTGAATCCCAAATTACCCAAAACCTTTTGGTGGTGAAATTGTTATATACGGCAACTTAGTGCAAGGTCATAATAACAGGAAATGACCAGATAACCCCTGTTTGCAAACTTAATATTTTAGCATACTGGCGGCGCGTGACAACTGCTATAATTAACATGACCCAGTAAAATTCAAGACTACCTTAGCAGTCTGTGATCTGAAAAAAACCACAAATATATATCTGAAAGACTGCCCTCATTAAAACATCCCGACGAACAACCAAACTATCTGGGGAGATATAGGTAGGAATGTAAAAGAGCAGGAGGTATGTCGCAAGAGCTTTTATGTGCTGCCAGAGGGCGCATCTACCAAGAATACATACAATATAGGCACCTTTGGAGAAATTAGCAAAGTGCAGACTGAATAACTCCCTTTCAGTTCAGATATATGACAGTACAAAACAGTCTAAACATTGACAAGAAACTGTAGTAGTAATTTATTCAATCAATATATGATCATTTTCAAAATTACATCAGACGTAAATACAAACACTCAGGAACTGTTTATTGAAGAGATTGCTACGGGAAGGCACATAGGCCCTCAGTGTAAGTGGACCAATAAAAAGGTGTGATGATAATCCATTCGGGATTAGCGATATGAGTCGTATTACTTCACCTTTAAATGACTTTTAAAGTTTCCTATCTGGAATGAGTAATAACGTGGAAATCGTTGTTACAACGTCGATGTGTGAATGCAGTTCTGAAGTCTATCCCATTTTATGTGAACATGTTACATCATGATTGATCTCATGGATTTATCCCTAAATCACATTCAGTATTACATTGTGTGGTAATATTAAATGCGGTATTATCTCCTGACTCAAAGTTCCGGGTCTATATTGGCATTAGGATGCTAGTCAGAATGATGCCCCTAAGATATTTCTTTGATCTTTTTACTATTAGTATTTCAAAATATTTTCAAAATTTTAAGGTTGGTAGGGAGATGATTCTATAAAGAACCAGGACAGTTTTGTTCCCTTAATGATATCTCACACTTGTTGGAACTTTTAGAGATGTATTCTTGAGGATCTCTTGTGTTATGTCCTTCTAAAGAGCAATTACTTTCATTGTGAACATAGCTCGCGTGTTACCGGCAAAATGATGCTGATGGTCTTCTAATCGCAGCCATTTCATAGTATTTGATCTCTTACAGGAAAAAATATGGCTTTTTCTCATTCCATTGCATAGTTTAAATACACAATTTTCCACTGGAGAGTAATTAATTAGTAATACGTTTTACATTTGCCTGTTCTATTAATAAGTCATGGTATGTATGGATTTACCAATCAAGATGAGAATAACCTTCAATGTATTCCATGAATTATATTACGATTTCAATATGACTTTAAGATGTGCCACCCCTGCAG
Source organism: Triturus cristatus (assembly GCF_964204655.1). Taxonomy (NCBI): domain Eukaryota; kingdom Metazoa; phylum Chordata; class Amphibia; order Caudata; family Salamandridae; genus Triturus; species Triturus cristatus. Next base: position 448,392,156 of record NC_140595.1, read on the forward strand.
GTTACAATAGCAGAGCTACAGTAAGATTTGAATGCATTTTAGCAACTGATGTCATGAAAAATATTAATTATTTTAATCCCACAGTAACATCATGTAACCACCAAATCGATGCATGGATTGACTATAATAAGTGGCCCATCTTTAGAGCCCTGCTCACTATTTCGCACCAGTTATAGTTCTGTTATAATTTTGCCCAGGGGTTGTGCAGCGATTTCCCCTGTGGAATGGGCTTTTTTTTACCTATTGCTTGTTCAATGTTTGTCCTAGTATAGTGGCATCAGGCCATGTCATGCTAAGCTGTTACTAACATTTATACAGCACCCATGAGCCATTGGAGTGGCCTCCTCTACCACAGTACGTATTCCAAGAAGGTTCAGCACAGTGATTTTATTGAGGCTAAATGTAGTAATGACCTCAGAATAGTTATGTTGCCAGAGGAGTGTCTTGTTGATTGCAGACCTCTCTCTCCCAATGGCACTATTGTCTCTGCAGAGCTGAGGGTTACAGGGGTCTGCTCCACTCCCCTTTCTGCTTTTCTGCATGCGCAGCACTAAGTTTTTGTGCCAGGGAGGAGTTTTCTCTTTCCACAAGCTTCAGTCATCTCCGCTGTAGAAAGATCCCTACATCACCTAACTGGATTGGACAATGGGCCTGTGCCTTGAAGTATGGAGCCAATTACTAGCTGTAGTGTTGCCTTCTCCTCAGGATGGTCAACATTCTAGCGTTTTATGATCCGAAAAATATTAGGGTATGCTCATCAAAGAATGTAGTGTAAACTGCAAAGTTACATGTCACTCATCTATTCAGGTACATTACTTGTTTCGACTGGCCCAGTTCTGGTCAGAATGAAAACCCAGATACTTTCAGAACTCCAGCCAAAGGATTTGACACTCCAGCGTTTTTCAGCGTTTTAAACTTCTAGGGCCTCATGTAGGTAGCATACCAGTTACCACTTCTAAAATACCGAACGATACCGAATCGGTATTTTAGAAGTGGTAACTCGTATGTAGGTAATGAGTCGGTATTTTTTACCGATTCGTTACAAGTCGGTAATTACCGAATCGGTATTTACCGATTCGGTAATGAGGCATACCTTCCCATTGATGGGAAGGTATGCCTCATTACCGAATCGGTAAATACCGATTCGGTAATGGGGGGAACACATGAAAGGGTGGCAGGGTGTCACATTGACACCCTGTTGCACCCCTGATTCGGCCATGTGTGCACATGTGGCACACATACATGCCCTAAGGGCATGTATGTATGCCACATTGCACACTGCTACGCGCGTAAAAATGCTTAAACACATACATTAATTATTTACCACCAACTATAAGTTGGTGGTAAATACCGACTCTAAAACACACCCACACACTCCCCCTACATCTCGATTTTGGCTTCGGAATTTACCGAATCGGTAAAATTACCGATTCGGAATAGTTACCGATTCGGTAACATTACCGATTCGGTATTATTACCGAATCGGTAATTTTACCTATTCGGTAAATTCCGAAGCCAAAACTTGTCCCCCTACATACCAATAGCCAAAATACCGGTCGGTAACGGTATAATTACCGAAAATCGGCCGTTACCGACCGGTATTTGGCTACCTACATGAGGCCCCTAGTATCTATTGAACTTAGATTACTTTGGATTTCATCCTCATTCAACGTCAATTACTTTGCAATTCATCTAAACACCTGGATGTATTAGTATATATTTGGTGAAAGGAGTATGTTACCAGATGCTTTCATTAGGAATTAGTTGTAAATAAAAAAGGTTTTTGGTGATTTGGATATTTGTTTAGTGAAGTGAGGACTCTATTCTGGTTCTCAAAGGTCCGGTAACCAAACCAGCTTTACATTTGAATAGAGCTGCCTCCTCCTCTTATATTTCAGCACTTATTACTTGACCCAGCGGGGGTCATCCAAGAATTTATAGCCGATTGATGCTCTCCTTTCGACAGGTCAAGAATTTCAGGGGCACAAGGACTATCGCGTTTTAGTTAAAGGGGGTGCTCCTTGCAAATAAGCCATGGCTTAGAGATGCCGGGGTGATAATTCAGCGTGGGACTCTTGAATTCAGTGAAGCTTGGACTGGCACGTAGAGGGCATTCTGCTAAGACATTGATAATGTTCTTTTGCCTCTTAAACAAAAGAGGAGAGCTGCCCCACTCACCACTATACATTGGCTCACATCTATTTCCTATGACTTTTTTTGTTTGACAGCGAGCCTTTGTTCCAGGTGCTCAGAAACAAATATGAATGAATAAATGAATGAACGACTAAATGAATGGAAAAAATATATTAAGTGCTACTCTTACCAACAACAGTTGGGGGGAGGGGCGAGCTCCAGGGGGCCCCGGCAGAACTGTACCCTGGTCTGAAAGCTCCGGAGTGAGTCCGAAGTGGGGCCCCATCCATGTACTTTGCAGGGGGACCCCCTCAACTTTCGTTATGCCACTGTCATAAACTAGCCTTCCTCAAGAAACCCTAACTTGACTCTAATAAATGAAATGTCTCTTGCACCATTAAATCCTTCTTTTTAAAGTACATTTCTTGGCGTTTGCCATCCAGTTCTTTGACCACACTGATTTCATGCAGAACTGAAACAAAAACTATCCAAACAATGCATGATGCCATAAGAATTATTCATAGCAGTGGCACCTGCCTCCTAGTTTGTCTTGGTCCTTGGCACCATTGGTTGTCAATCTACTTTAGAAACAATAAGCTTCAGAATAGGCATCGCTGATTATGGCCGCATTTATCTCAGACAAATGTCTACTTTTGCTAATGGACTGCTCCAAATACCAGTAACTTCCCACATATCTAGGAATGACATACATTTTTACATGGTTTTAAACCTATAGAAGGAGGCTAACACATTTCTACATCCCAAAAGCTGGCTCACTGCACAAATTATCCTGATTTGTGGGAACTTGTGAGGTTTATTTTCCAGAACTCACGTCCATCCAATGGTGGCATTAGGACGGGCAGAGTTAGGGACTACAAGGCATGGGTGGTATGAGGGGCAGAGGACCGTTAAATGAGTGGCGTGTTATGTGTATGGGTCAAGTTGTTGAATAATGATGGGTGAAATCCACCACAGAGTTTTTACCCCTAATCAAATCCTGCCATTTTGGTTATTTTAATGAAGTTAACGGCCTTTGTTAGCCTTTTCCAGGTAGGCAGTCTTTTGTAAGTTGTTCTGCTGTGTTTACAGGGATTTCTCAAAAAGTGCTTCTACTGACAACGCAGGAGCATGTTCATTAAAAAGAAATAATGGTGGGCAGTCCACCATGAACGAATGAGTGATAGTCTTCTAGAGCGCGAACTTTGTCCAAAGGCTGTGATAGCATGATGGTTTGGCTAGCATTGTTTTTTTTTCTTCAAAAGATAATTTTGCCAATCCCGGGTTTGATTTTGCACAACAAAAAATGAACGGCTCAGAGTTTTCTCCCAGCATGTGGATGGTTGTCTGGTCCATTATTGCCATGCTCTGCAGGGAGTTCAGAGACGGGTGTAAGAATGGAATTTGGGGTCCTGCACCACGTACATTGAGCTGGTGGTCCAGCCCCAGTGATGGTGTTTACGATGCAGACTGAGGGGCAGATTTACAAGCCCCTTGCGACACATTTGTGCCTCCGTTGTGTCACTTTTGTGACGCAGCGGCGGCGTGAATCATGCGCCAGGTTGCGACTTATTTACAACGTGACGCATCTAGGCAGATGCGTCACGTTGTAAAGCACTGCGCCACATGAAACCTGCGTCAGGTTTCATGTGGGTGTTCCGTCGCAGGAAAGCCCTGTAAAACTGACGCAGTGAAATATACGCTGCGTCAAACCCTTACGCCTGCTTCAAGTGACGCACCACGTTAAGTATGGGCGGCCCGTGTGCATTTCTGGAGTTGCGTCGTGCTTGCGACTCCAACAATGCGCCACCCTTACGAGCCAAGATGCATCACGCATCTCCCCTCCTTGCGCCATGGTGCGCTGCATTGTAAATGCGACGCATCCGTGGTGGCGCAAGGGGGGGATTGCGTGTTGCATCTGTTCTGGCGCATCCCTGCTGATTTGCAGAGATGCGCCAGACATTGTAAATATGCCCCTGAGTTGTGACTTCAACATTGGGAACACAGCTTTCACCCCCAACACCCGTTAAATTAGACAGATAGCAGAGCAGTTGGTGGTTTAAGCTTCTGGTGGATGTCCCACTACCACTAACCTCTAAATGCTATTCATTTTATAGGCTTTCTTCTTTAATTTGAGACCCAATCGCTACCTGAATGGCTGCTTGAATTCTGCCACACTATCACCTGGGAAGCAGATCCAATTCAATTCCTTCGCTCATTCACTGGTTAATCTACCCCTGGAATAATGCACAAGCAACCATCTCAAAGTTAGGCGGATGTACTGGTAAACTTTAAATGAAGTCTATTGACAATGTCTGTCTTTTCCCTATTTATTTTGGAATAACATTGGTTTCTGCTTAGTTTTAGACTATTTCAAATGAACCCCGGCAGCGTTTCTTTGAAACAGTTAAATGTTTACATTTTCTTCAGTTAGTGGTAGTTAGCCAATTAATGTTTCCAGTTTATGAACGTGGTATATTCCTTCACGTTTATATTTCCTAAACTCTGATGCTTGTTGAATCCTTTAATCTACCTCCTCCACAAAAAGTCACTGATGTTATTATACCTTCAATATTGTGTGCAAACTTATTCTAACGATTAACATTTATGCTTTATTCGATTATTAAACGTGTACTTATTTTTATTTATGAAAAGAGTATTCTTGTGTTTGGGCAATGTAATAAAAACGCATCTTACAAGTAATGCATTATTACAAGTAACAATGGGCAATAAGCTGTCCTTGCATTGAATGCGTGGAGACTGTGGGTAAGAGGCACTTAATTACCGGTGTTCTCATCCTTGTGATCTTTGGGCCATGGCCGGCTTTAGCGCTGGTGGCGCCCAGTGCGACAATGCTTGTTGGCGCCCCCAGTGACCACCTCCACTACGGATTCTTTCATAACTATCCTCTCACAGTGCCCCTCAAGCCTCCATATCCACTCTCTCTCTCAGATGCATTTAATTCATTTTATAGTGCCACTTTTATCAGTGTAAGGTGTCAGAACACTTTACATCACACACATTACACAGAGACAATCAATCATGAGTGTGTAAATCAGTGTATAAGAAATGTTACATAAGACAGAGGACAAGAAGGTATAGAAGTCATAGGTCATCCATACTTGTAGGCAGGATAGTTGAATGCTTGGTCAGGAGAATCAGAAACTTGGAATTTAAAACCTAACACCATGGTTAGGGGGGCTCTCTTATTTAATAAGAATTGATTTCTACCCATATGAACACATTTTGCAACATGACGAGAATAAAAAACTGGGTGAAATCCTAACGATCCAGCCTGCACCTTGCCGTTTTCAAGCAGCTCTTTGATTACAGTTACTTGCTCACTGTTCTACATTAGGATTTTAACTCATAAAACGCTAGCAACAATATGGTCTCTCTGACAAAATAGCAACCCACTGACCTATTTACATTCCACTATGGGCACTTTGTGATATGCACATTCTTTGCAGCAGGCATATTACCCCTCTGCACTACCTTAGGATGAGTAAAAACTTCCATTACACAAACCTCCGATCTCGCTCTCTCTCCAGGAAGCACATTCATCACTGGAGTCATTTTGACATTTTTATTGTTGGCTGCGAATTGCTGGAGGTCAGGAAAGCAGCAGCAGGTGCTTTTTAAACCATAAATATTGGCGCCCCCACACAACGTCAGCACCGGTGCGGTGGCACCGGTCGCACTGCCCTAGAACCGGCCCTGCTTTGGGCTGCTGGATCTGAGCTTCCTTTCTGCTGTGGCCCCTGGACGTTTGGTTAGCGCTCCTTATCTGAGCAGTCCTGACATGCAGCGTTTGTTGTCCTCAGTCGTGGCCCTCCACCTTCCTCAGGAGCCTGTGGGTGTGGTGATGGGGTGTAGGTTGTTGTTTTTGCCCTCCACGCGTAGTTGAGAGAGCTCCCAGGGACCCACTGTGGTTGATTTGTTAGATAACACACAAAACGATAAATGGGGCGCACCAGGAAATGTCTATGGTCTTCTAAGTTTTAGTACGTGATTGCATAATAAGTGTTCAGAATTGAAAATGCTTCTGTGCCTTGTAAATAGTTGAAAATGGGTGCCAATGATGAAAACACAGATTGGTTACTGAAACACATTGTGCATGTTTACAGATTTTACAAGAAAATTAAAAGAAATCCATCTTTCAGTGAGAGAAAGGGTTTTATGCAGCCTGTGTTCTGTACAATGCACATGGTCACTAATACCTCACAGGATTCATGAAGTCACTGGGAGAAAAGAGGATTAACTGAAGATTAGTTTCGACGTCTTGAATCTCAGGAGTAATACAAACTAATACTCTAAGATGTAAAGGTCATCCTCGTTTTAGCCAGATTGCATTAATTTGCAACACTGCTGTCGATCTCTGCAGTTAGAAAGTAGAATGAAGATTGATTAAGTGCCGGATCCAAAAAGGACATAGTTATTTTTTGGTAAACTTAACCGTTTTGCCATTCATTGCAAAAATAATGATTTTCATTCAATCTTTCCAGAAGCAACACATTATGGGCCTGTCTTAGGGGCATATTATCAAGCACGGCGTTAAAATTATCGCCGCTTTAGCGGCAGAAAACTGCCGCTAAAGCGGCGATAATGGGCTTGATAATATGCCGCAGAGAATTCCAATAGAAGCCCATGTTGACACCAGAACATGGGCTTCTATGGGAATTCTCAAGGGCATATTATCAAGCCCATTATCGCTGTTTTAGCAGCAGTTTTCTGCCGCTAAAGCGGCGATAATCTTAACGCTGTTTCTTGATAATATGCCCCTTAGAGTTTGGCGGATAAACAAAAAGGCAGTCAGAGTGGCCAGGGCCTTTACATCTGTCCCCAACCAATTCTAGAGTTCACCATCGGCCATGCAGTGAACTCTGTGGGTTTGTGTGAACCGCTGTCACGCTGGTCCATAGACATCTATTTAACAGTTTGCTATGTGTGAGAAATTGGGTTCGTTGGTTGAGGGGGGATGTGAGTCCTTCTCAAGCAACAGCCACAATCCCTGTCAGGGTGAACCGCAAACAGTCACTAATTTAACCTGTGCTTAGCTCTCTGGTAGCTCTGCACAAAATCAGTCAGATTTAACTTAGAGGCAATGTGTAGAGTATGTATGTACCACCTAAACAGTAATAAAATGAAAATACAATACAAGAAAATTCCCACACCAACTTAGAAAAATAGAGTTAAATTTAATAAATGATTCGACACCAAAATTCAATCTGTAGTACTGGAGATATGCAATTCAAAAAATTTAAGGTCAATATAGTGCCTAAAAGCACAAAAAGCATACCCATGATTAACTGGTCGTGTGAAAGTTCCAAGTTCAGGTTGACCGCGATGGAGTTGGGCCAGATACAGGGGCCAGGTTACTCCTGCTGAAAAAGTTAGCTTCTAAAGTCCAGCGCCAAGTGTCCGGGTCATGAGGAGGAGGCCGCAAGGAAGAGGCAGAGCGTCGCAGATGGTCATCGCTGTACCATGAAGATCCTGTCAGTAATCATGGACAGTTTTCACTGTATCGCCAAGATCCTATCACTCATCACGGATGGTTGTTGCTGGAGCTTCACTTTGGTGGTCACAGTGGGCTGTCGACGCTGGGGCCCAAAGTGCAGATTTTGCACTGCTAGTCATGCCAGGCAGTTGCTGTAGTGCAAAGAGTCGGGTTTATCAGAGCTTCACGATGGCGGGCAGCAAAGGGCTGAAAGCTTCAGGATTTTTCTTTTCTTCCAGGAGGAGGTCAATTGATGCCACACCAAGGGTCCAGGACCCGGGGGCACCTCTTGGGGATTAGGAACTTACTCCAGCGAGGCCAGCAGGGCTCACTCAGGTCCAGTTGCAGGTCCGGGCAGGTCCAGTGCAGCTGGGCAGTTGCAGAGAGGCTTATGGAGAGTGTTGTGTCCATGTAGTTCAGAACTGGAGGTTAGTCAGCTGACCCTTGGAGTCACTTGAGCCTGTGATGAAGGGTGCAGGTCCAGTCTTCCTTCTCAGACAGCATGGCAGGCCACAAGCAGCAGGGCAGTCCTCCTTCTGTAGTATTGCTGTATCCACAGGTCTAGGCGTATACTGAAGTGTGGGTCTGAGGGTCCTCTTTTTATACCTGGTGCCTATAATGAAGTGGAAGAAACGTCTGGCGTATTTCCTTTACAGAAATGTCTATAATTTCTTGCCTCCCTCTCCTGGTCATGGTTTCTCTGGAGGCATAATAGGCAATTGTGAAGTCCTTTTTGAGTGTGCGCAGGCAGAGGCTTTGTGATGTGCAAGTGTGGTAAGGGACAGCTCCACCACCCTATCAAGTCAAATGTCATCCAGCCATTTCACACATTTTGCCTTGATTTAGACCTTTTAAGAGGAATTACTTAATTCAAAAATATTCATTTTCATTAAATGGGAAGTTGATATTTCATGGATTAAATCATTGACATGCATTTTGATTCAATGGCTACAATAATTGCAATGTATTCACTACTATAGACTATGATGGGCACACTAATGCTAGGTCATAATCTGCCTACCACTGCTTTTACATAACTATGTGTATTGCAAGCCATGAATGTAATATGCTAGATAATAATTATTTTTAAAAAATGGTCATGGAAGTGTAGATTTCCATAAGCAGGTGATATATGATAAAAATAAGGTGTCCTACACTTTATTCAATGCAAATGCTGTGCTGATCTCATCTTCTTTAAGTCAAGATAATCACTTCTAAATAAGGGTCACCATCAGCTCATCAATTATTTTGTGCTTTTTGACAGAACAGCATTCTCTTAGAGTTGCTGACTCAAATGAATGAATACAAATGCACACATTTTTCTAATCCCTTCAGTGCCCCAGGAAAGTATTTGTCCAGAGGGAGATTGTAGACGAAAATGACCGGAGCCAAGAAAGATGAAATGTACTACATTTGAATATTAACAATGTTGTAAAGGCTGTGGGGTATCTTAAGGTACCTAGACAAGAAGAGCTCTTAGAATACATAGTAGCCTCTTGCCTGTCGTGTTTCAATTCATTTGTTTTACTGACTCTGAATGAAAAGATTAATTATATTGTTTTGCATTGCATTTCTGATCTGAAAAGTGCGTATGCACAAAGTGATTTTGGGAATCAGCCTGAGACATGTCACTTTATTTCCCTAAGACCATCTACCATGCATGTCCCAAGTACTATGCACAGCCTTTTCATCTGTTAAGTTATGTTATTTTGTTCCTATATAGCGTGGCGACTCAGTGCTGCCGTAGCCTAACATTAAAGCAGGTGACACCATGACATGATTCATTGAATAGATCAGGATTTCTCAAACTGTGGGTCATTGCCTGTTGGTGGGTAGCGAGTGAGCCAATTTTTTGTGGGTTGGAAAAGTCAGCATATGTATATTCAATGAAAAAAATTAAGTTAAAACATAATTATAGATAGGCCAACTGTTTTTTTTCCCTTAACAAACCAAACCTAAACTACACAAACATTAGAAATTCTCAAGTCATAGTTATAACTTTCAGTTACAATTTATCCTCCTCCCTAAAATTGTTATAAGTAGCAGACCTCATTGCACAGTCTTTTTAGCTTGCTAACAAGACAATGCTAACTATAACTTGCCACTCTACCATGCACTGTGTTGTGGCAAATGATGTAATTTGAGGTGTTATAATTGTTGTTATTAATGCTATCGTTTCACATGCTATAAGTGATGTAGTATGCATGGGTGCAATCAGTGCATGGAAAAGGAGTGAATTATAATTAACATAGTGTGGTGAGTGAGGTGATAAGACTGTGTTCAAATTTGAAGGTAGTGCTTAAATTATAAATTGAAGCTCTAATTATAACTTTGCAATTTTTAATATTTACGTATTTTAAGATGGTTTTGTATAGAAAGAGAAAAAACTATTTCTAATTATACATTATCCTTAACCTTTTTTTTTGTAGTATGTCAGTGGTTTTTATTTTTATACAAAAAAATGTGTTTCGAATCGTTATGTGGAGTTTCGTTCATGGGAATGTCGTTAAGTGGAATATCGTACAGTACAGTTAAGGTGAGAGTCATAGTGTCTAGTGTCATGTAGTGTAGTATTGTAGAGTGGAAGAGAGTGGAGTCGAGTACAGTGGCGTGATGTAGTATACAGTGGAGGAAAGGATGGAGTGGCATGGTATGTCGTATATTGGAGTGGAGTATCATAGAGTGAAGCAACATGTTGTACAGTGTAGTGGTGTGTCGAGCAGTAGAGTTGAGTGTTGTACAGTGGAGAGTCGTTGAATGGAGTATAAGGAAATGGAGTGTCATTGAGTAGTTTGTCCGAAGTGGCATAGAGTGTAGTAGAGTGTTGTAAAGTGTAGTGGCATTAAGTGTAGTTCAGTGGAGTAGAGTGTCATACAGTTCAGTGCTTTTGAGTACAGTGTCATACCGGAGAGTGGCAGAGAGTCTTGTACAGGGAAGGGTCGTAGAGTAGAGTGTCATTATTTGTGAGAACACAGTGGAGGAGAGTGTTGCAAAGTCTATTGTCTTAGAATGGAGTATTGTAGAATATAACACTGTGGAGTAGAGGAGAGTGGAGTGGTGTAGCGTACAGAGTAGTAAAGTGTTATATAGTGTAGTGGCATGGTGTCTCATACAGTGGAGTCAAGTATCGTAGAGTGGAGCAGCGAGTTGTACAGTGGACTTGCATGTTGCACAGTACAATTAGGTGTCATTGACTGTCATAGAAAGGAGAAGAAGGTTTTTGAGTGGAGTATGGTGAAATAGAGTGTTGTCAAGTGGAGTGTCATAGAAGTACATTAGAAGTGAGTGTCAAAAAATGGAGTGCCGTGTCATTTAGTGGAGTGGCGTATCATAGAGGAGTGGAGTGGTGTGTCATCGAGTATCATGCAGTGTTGTAAAGTGGCATAGAGCAGATGGGGATAGAATGGAGTAGAATGCCGTAGAGTGATTTAGAGTGTAGTACAGTGTTGTAGAGAGGAGTTGCATACAGTGGAGTAGAGTGGCAGACAGTAGTATTGTACAGCAGAGTAGAGTGGGATGAAGTGTAGTAGAGTGGAGTATAGTGCAGTAGAGTAAACTGGAGTGGGGTAGCGCAGAGTGATGTACTGGAGAGGGGTAGTGTAGAGTGAAGTGTCGTGGAGTGGCTTATCATTGACTATAGTGGCGTGAAGTTAGATAGAGTGGAGTGGTGTGGTGTAGCATCCAGTCAAATAAAGTGTCATAAATTGGGATACTGTGTTGTATAGAAGAATGAAGTGGCATGTCATACAGTATTGGAAAGAATTGTAGATGACAATAGAATAGCGTGTCATACGGTCTTGTAGAGGTTTGTGGAGTGGAGTGGTGTGCAGTCCAATAGAGTACAGTGTTGTAGAGTGTGGTAGAGTGGATTGGTAGTGTTATAGAGTACAAAGGCATAGAGTGGCGAAGAATGAAGTGGCATACAGTGGAGTGGGGTGTAGAGTGGAGTATGAAATACGTTTTGTACAGTGTCTTATAGTGGAATAGAGTATGGTAGAGCTGCATTGAGTGGAGTAGAGTGCTGTACAGTGGCATACAGTATAGTACAGTCTTGTACAGTGGAGTGTAGGGGTTTAGACTGGTGTAAAGTGCCGGAGAGTGGCATACAGTGTAGTAGAGTATTGTAGAGTGGAGATACATAGAGCACAGTAGTGTGTCAAAAAGTGGAGCTGCAGAGAATGGATTGTCATACGGTACCGTTGAGTGAGGTATACTTGCATGCACTGGAGCAGAGTCAAGTGGAGTGGCATAATGTAGTGTGAAGTAAAGTATAATAGAGTGTATTAGCATGTGGTACAGTAGAGTGCCATGGAGTAGAGTGGAGTGGCATAGCCTAGGTAGTAAACGGTTATTAATTGGAGTGGTGTCTCATACAGTAGGGTGGACTGTTGTGTAACAGAGTATAGAAACGTGTTGTATAGTGGAATAGAGTGTTGTACAATGGAGTTCACAGGCAGAGATTTTAGTATAGAGCTGGACAGTGGAGTGTATGGGATAGATGGGGTAGAGTGTGGCATAGTGTCATAAAGTGTAGTAGAAATTTATAGAGTGCAGCTATATAGAGTGGAGGAGAGTGGTGTACAGTGGAGCACTGTAGAGTGGAGTGGTGTACACTGTAGAGGTGTACAGTGAGTTACCGTACAGTGGAATACCATAGAGTGGAAAACCATACTGTGGAGTTTATGACAGTGGATCAGCATGAAGTGAAATAGCAAAGAGTGGAGTGGTGTAAAGTGGAGTGGCATAAAGTGGAGTTGCATACAGTGTAGTAGTGTAGAGTGAACTGGCTTAAACCGGAGTTCTGTATAGTGTAATAGCGTAGAGTGGACTGCCATACACTGGAGTGGTGTAAAGTGATGTACCATATAGTGGAGTGGCATATAGTGAAATATCATAGAGTGTAGTGTTGTAGAGCAGAGTGGAATATGAATGGCATACAGTGGAATAGAGTAGAGTGGAGTAAATCCAGTGGAGTGGAGTACAGTGGAGTGGCATGGACTGGCATGAACTGGAGTGGCATAGAGTGGAGGTGCATACAATGTAAGAGCGTAGAGTGCAGTGGCATATAGTGGAGTTGTGTACAGTGTAATAAAACATATGGAGTGGTATAAAGTGGAGTCTCCTACAGTGGAGAGTGGGTGGCGTAGAGTGGAATAGTGTATAGTGGAGGGGCACACAGTGCAGTGGCATTGAGTGGAGTGGCGTAGAGTGTAGACTGGAGTGGTAATTACTAGACTACTATTGAGTGGAGTGGTGTATAGTTTAGTGGCTTATAGAGGAGTGGTTTACATATGAATATGAAATTTAGCAGCAATGTAAATTATGGTGTGCAGATTAATGCAAAACAACAATTGCATTTCTCCAGATTTATCAATGAATGCAGGGCCATACATGATGGCCTTACATTGCTTTGTAGATCTGACTTAAGTCTGGTGTTGCCCGTGCGACACCATTCATGACGCAAGGGTACTGCAGTACAATAATAGAGCTAGACCGTAGTTATATCTTGGCCCACAGTATACCACAGTAACTTTGTGGTATACTGTGGTACACAGCCATGACAAGCCAGTATATAATTGTGCAATGGATGTTTTTAGAAAATGAAAAGGAAGCCATATTGTTTTTACTATGTTTTGGCTGTGTTCTTTGGTAAGGGATTAGATTTAGGTAAGTAGTAGATTGTTTTGTAGTTCCCTAACTATTACCCCTTTACTAAAGTGGTAATAACTAGGAAAAAGTACATTTACATTTTTTTGCATATTTCTAAAAACATTTATTGAGTACTGTGCTAAAACCTAGTAATTACCCTATTTTTTACAGAAATGTTTATTTTTTTATTTTTTTAAGTTGTGTGGTTTTTGCGCGGTATTTTTTAGGCAAAATCCGTAGAACTCAGTGCGCTTGTTTTTACAAAATTTAATGTGTTAAAAATTGTACACTGTCCTACACAGTATTCATGAAATATAGTGTACTACGGATATGTACTTTTACAAAAGCAAAAAGTACTGCAGTACTTCGCAGGTACTACCGTGGTGTTCTGTAACATTTAAAAAAAATCGAGAAACTTATAATTATTTTTACCTACCTATTACCACTTTAATAGTAAGAGAAAAAATATAAAACCGAATACTTACCTATACTTACTTACCTTAGGTCCTAGGCCAGAACACTGGCAACGTGGCATTAAAACAACATATAATGTCCTGTCATCTCCAGATACTGCAGTAGTTTCACAAAATTTCATGAAATTCCACAAAGGTACGGAGGTCAGAGATATCACTAAGTTTAAATGCCTAATAACTTAAAAATACTTATCCTACTTACCTGCATTACACAAAAAGGATCATCTGCTCACCATAATGTATAATCTTGCCAAATGCCATGTAAATCGATTCAGCCCTTTTCAAGCTTCGTCAAATACAGTAGCTTATGGAAAGCACATTGGTGACATAAAGCTTTTTTGGGACCACTCTTTTAAAGTTGCACCCACTTAACTATTCACCGCAAAAAAAATTACATTATCACAAAATGTAGAAAATGCTATAGGTTGTGAAGTTTTTTGGGTGATTCATCAAATTGGTGGAAAGTTATTTAGGGGTAAAAATCCAAGGATTTTCTATCTCTGGGAAGCTTAACTCAAACTGCGGAGTGGCAATCAGATTTAATGTGACTTATTTCTTTTTATCTATTGCATTTGTTATTTATTTCTTTATTTGCCTGCGGAACCATGTGACCATAAATGTGTATTTTAGCTATCCATTTAGTTTTTATGAAACTTTAAATATGCAGTCCAATTTATGTTTTGGGCTTCCTTGCTACTTTTAGTAGTATTGTGCTACATATGAAGCCCAACATGAATGAAAGCCAATCATTGTTATAATGAAAATTGTAATATTTTTTTTTTACTAGTGGTAAATTATCATGTCCTCCTTATGCTAGTTTGTGTAGCTCACAGCTGGGTCACTTTACCATTTTGTTGCGCAGGAGTGCATAAGGAAGATGTTTTTTGTTTGACTTGTTGTGCAGAGTATACTTTTGTGAGCCAAAGAGCATGCTAGGAAAACATATGTAGATTTTGATGTATTCTATTTGGTATGTATTTGTTTATTGGTTTTCATTAGCATGTGGCCATAAATTGGTCTTTCAGTTATTCATGTACTAAATCTGAAACTTTACATTTGCAGTGTAGTTTATTTGCTGAGCTTCCTTTATACTTTTAGTAGTATTTTGCTACATATGAAACATCAAATATCACTATGGTATCAGATGTATTAATGTGTTAAACTCTTCCCATAGTAAGTGCCTGTGTGCTTCTAATGGTACGGGACACAGGCATATTACATGAACTACTGTTTCCATGGCCTTCCAGCATATCCTGCACAGAACATTAGATGGTCGACTTTACCACTTTGGATAGTGCTCTAAGGTCCCCAAACAAAAGGCAATTAGATGACTCTTAGTCTGCTGTGAACTATTCAATTCCAGCTACACTTGCCTTCCTGGAGAATCGTAAGATGCTAGCACCATGCAGGCGTGAGACTGCAGAGCCATTGTTTCCTTGTCAAGAAGTCTACTGACAAGCCAGGTGTTGGTATTAACCACTTTTTAAAATTAATTTTGGGTAATTTCGAAAGACCATGCCTTTTGGATACATAGATCATCCAAACAGATCTCCATGTGTCGAGCTTGGGCAACCTTGCCCCCCCCCCCTTTCCATGCGCCATCCGGTAAGTTGGAGCTTGCAGCACTGAACTTGTGGCACAACTTAAAATATACAGATTCCTGGTCAGAGATTGCTTAAGGAGGCTCAGCTCTAAATGCACCTGAGCTAGCAAAGCTGATTTCAGTAACCATAAAATACATTTGTGAATTCATATATTCAGGGAATCTACCAGCTTTGGGTCAGTTCTCAGCTTGATTTTACTTCCGTAAGATAGATTTGGGATTCATTTTGCCGACATAACCTGCGGAATTTGGTCCATACTAGTGCCCCACATCTTTGTAGCTAGGCTCAAAAAAGTCACCAGGAGGGCATTGATTTTGTTTTGAATGATTCTTTTTGATTTTGGAAAGACCCTCCAGAATCTAATCAGACCTCTAAGTATTTATATTCCATGCTTTTCTCAATATGAGTGCCTCCCAAGTGCCCTGAACCCTGCTTGATCGCTCTTTTTTCCAAAGATGATGTAGGACGCTGGTTCTCTATATAGTGCACTAGTATGAAGTACACTGTGCATAGAGTACAGTGGATCACCAATAGGTGTGCAGAGGTAAAAGCAGATAATTCTTATACTCTTTTTATGGTAGTGTGAGAGCAGTTAGGCTTATCAGAGGGTAGTGCTAAGCATATGTTGTTACACAAAGAGGCAATAAAGGAGACACACACTCAAGAATAAATCTAAGACAAATTAGGAAAAATAAAATTGAATGTTTGTATATATTTTTAGAAACCAAAAACTTCATTCAACAGTTAATAAATGCTTTGTATGTCAATTCCGAACCAAATGCAGTTCAAGATACAAATACTTACAGGTTTTGAGCAACAGCAGTCAATACCATCAGGCAGAGCCTGTCGCGATAAAGGGAAAGAAAAGCATAGGGTTAGATAGTGGAGTACTACCAACACATATACCGTCATGGTCGATGGAAGCAACACTCCACCACGGAGATTTGGGAGCCAATGGTCGCCCAGAATTCAGGGAAAGTACTACCACAGGGGAGTCAGAGTCCTCGGGCACAGCAGGCCATTCTAGATTACCTGGATCAGAGGAGCCGGAGGTCTTGGGATGCAGAATTTGTTTTTCACTGGCAGCATTCAGCTACAGATGCAGTGAGGGAAGTTTGTTCAGTCAGGGTGGTTGTGCCCAAGTTGCTGCTTTCACACAGTCCACGCCACCAGAAAGCGGGTGCAGGCTCACAGGAGTGGGGCTGTTTGGAGCATCGATCGCAGGCACTGTGAGGATCCCTCAGGCTTATGGATGCATTGAGAGGTTCGGTTACCCAACTGCTGACTAACAGGCTTTTGCTGCTGCAACGTTTGGATGGCGAGGTGAATCACGTCAACATATTCTATGCCAGTCTTCACCTCATGGCGGTCTTTTCCCAGTGGTGTGCCAGGGACTAGTACCACTAGTCCAAAGGGAGGTTTCAGGCAATTGGCAAAGGCTGGCAGGGCTTCGGGGTTCTTGGAGGCTGCACAGGTTTCAGGTAGGGACGACAGACCACAGTTGTTGAGTCCTTTCACAGTTGGCAAGGTTTGGCGTCAATTTAATCTGCAGCAGGGTTCATTTCTTGGATCAGCAGCACGTCTTCTTCCTTTGTTTTCTTTAGGTCCAAGGAATCTGAAGTCAAGGTCTTGGGGAGCCACCTAAATACTGAACTATGGGGCAGTATAGGGAGAAAAAGGTAGTAGTCAATGGGCTACTTGCCTTTATGGTGCCTTTACCATCTAGTGACTCCTTACTGTGGGAAGAGGCACTACTCTAGCCCTTATTGAAGTTTTTCTCACCATCTCAAAATGGTGGAATTTCAGGAGAGGAATTCACATCACCTACCCTGCCCTAGGGGTGGTGCGGGCTGAGGGGGGACCCTCCTCCTCATCTAACTGATGCAGGCTGGTAAAATCTGACCATGGCCCTCACTAGTGTTTGGTTAGGTTTCAGGAGACCCTCTAAGAAGGTCTCCTGTGTGAATTTATTATTAATCCAACACTGGCATCAGTGAGTATTTATTAAGACAAGATGTTTGGTACCAAACACCTTAGAAATTGGTGAAGCCATCATTAAGCTAGGAAACTCATGTCGACGAGTATCCAGCCCATGTACTCTTTTTTGGTTCCCTGTTTACTTACAACATCACAAAGTCGGCTGAACATTCTAGGGGCCTATCTGCTCGTGTAGATAGGCCCACACATAGGATATAGGGCACCCTGCTTTAGGGCAGAAGTCCTGCAATAGGCTGACTTACCTATATCTTATGCAGTGTATGAGTAGCATGGCACAAAGGGCTGTGGGCCATGTTGACTTTTCAGGTTTTCCTGCACCAAGACACGTAGGCTGCAATGACAAAGTGCATAGCCTTGGTGATGGGGCCCCAGGGTGGCAGCCCCAGAGGATCCTCTTCAGTACTCATGCATGTAGGTACCATTGGTACCATTTACTAGGGACTTAAAGGGGTAGCTGAAGGTATGACAATCATGGTACACTGTTTTGGGAAAAATATCTGGTACTGGGGACCTGGTTAGCAGGGACCCAGTATACTTACAGTTCAAAATCACATCGGCATCGTGCAAAAAGTGGGGGATAACCATGCACAAAGAGGCGCTTTCCTACAGATGATTATTTTGTTTTTCTCTAGAGTCACCCTCAACCTATTCAGCTCCATGTATTCAGAGAGTGTGGTTGACAATCTCTGCAGACCCACTTTTGTTCGGTTCAACATCACCAGGTCAATCGCATAAAGAAAGTTGGATATAGGTTTTCTCCCCAGTGTCGGTGAATGGGAATTTAGTCTATCAAATGTAGGGGTGCAACATACAGCCTTGCTTTAAATGTTGAACAGTTCTAATTTTTCTCGAAAGGACGCTGCCATCACCCACTTTTATGCGTAGCCAGGTACCTGAATAATAGAGTTCTATTGCTCTCAGGAGCACTGAGGTAATGTCCCAGGATCATATTTTTTTCCAGAGGAAATTTATTGAAAACCAATCAAATGCATCAAATGCTGCCTTAAAATCTACAAAGCACTCATACAATATTGAGTGCATTTGTGTGGGACCATTTAATAAAATGGAAATAGCCATCAGATTTGAAAGGCAGTCTGATTTGTGGGAATAATTGATCTTGTAGTGGCCCATGCCTCCAGATCTTTTAACAGGAATCCTGCAAAGTATTTGGCCTCAATGTCAATTAGGGCAATCGGCTGGTAATTTTGGGTTTTGTGGAGTCCTCTCCTTTGTGTATTAGATGGATTATTGAACCCAACCAGGTCTCCAGAAGAACTTCCGTCTGGAAGATGGAACAATACTGTATTAGGAGCCTATCTGCCCACATATTGGGGGCCCTTTAAACAGAGCCTGTGGTAGCCCATTCGGACCTGGTGCACAGTTAGACCATGAGCTAATAATTGTTCTCTGAATATTGGCAGGTGTGTAGTCAGCCACTCAGGATGTTGGTTGAAAGTTATCAAACAGGTCTTTCCTTGTGACGTTTCTGAATACTGGTTGCATTCTGAATTACAGATACTCTGGGTGGCAGGGTTCAAGACTGGAGGACTTCCATCCAGGCTGGACCTGGATACAGCTGTATGATGGGTGCTATTTAGGTAGCAAACTACAATGTGAACAGAAACTCCTGAGATTCAAAAATGGGCTGTTAGATAACTCACCCACAACTGCTCCCTGATGTTTACATTGTTTTAATCATCTGCCAGAAATTCATTGCATCCTTACTTTTGCTGGTGTGAACAAGTCTAGCACAAAAGTCATCATAAACTGCTTTTCAACACTCCCAGGGCTCCTTTTTCAGTTTACTCCTCTGACGGATCACTTCAACTTTATAAACCTTGTATGAAGAATTTGCTCTGACCTGCCACATGAGCCTGTTTACATTATTCTTGAAGTGCCTCACTTAATACTGGAGACACTGTGTTGTGTGAGCTTTGAAGGGTTGGCCTTGGGTGAAATGCTTTTTAGAGTATTTAATTATGACATACCTTGTTAAATCAGGCTAACTGCTTATGGTAGTAGGTTTGCTATAGTAAAGTCGAAGTATGAGATACAGATGTTCATTATTCTTGTCAATGCTGGTTAATTATCACCAGGAAACTGCCCATTAAGAGCCCTGAAACCTGCTGAAGTACAAAAATCAACCATTATTTTACGTATGTGATCAGGGTGCTTCATTGGTGGGAAGGCCTGCTTTCAGGTGACCAGCCGAGGGCCTGTGTCATATAAATATGCCTCTTCTTCTTGAATGCAAAACAAATTAAGGTCGGAGTCCCCTGTTAACAACATGTCTGCTTTAGTATATGTGCTTTCAGATCCATAATGACTTTACATACCTTTTCAACTTCCGATCTTTTTTCATTTGGGCATGGATTTAA
Source organism: Triturus cristatus (assembly GCF_964204655.1). Classification (NCBI taxonomy): domain Eukaryota; kingdom Metazoa; phylum Chordata; class Amphibia; order Caudata; family Salamandridae; genus Triturus; species Triturus cristatus. The sequence continues at coordinate 448,411,885 of NC_140595.1, forward strand.
TTAAAATATATGAGGATCAGGGCAAGATTCTTTCCCCTTTCCAACATTCCAAAAGTACTGCAAGGAAACTATGCTCTATAAGGGTGAGAGAGGTGGCCTGTACCTTCAGACTAGAGCTGATATAGACTCAAAGGCCCACTCTGGAGTGACTAAACTGCATTGCCTTTGGAGCCAGACAAGTATACTCAATATATCCTATAAGTGGCAATGAGGTTTATAACCAAATTTCCTGAAAAATAATGGCATGAATTTGTAGCAAATATGTCATAAATTCTTCGTCAAAAATTGTATTGCTCAGGCCCCTCAAATTCCATGAACTGACCTTCAAATCCTTTATTTCTTGTGGCTGGGGGTAAGATGACCGGATTCAGTCACCACAGAAATTTGTAGATAATGTGCTGCAAGCCAGTTCCAGTCGGAATCTTGTTGAGTTAATTTTACAGCCCTGTTCCCAGAAACTACTTTTTGCAGACAGGGCATGCTCTCATCTTGAGGGGGGGGGGAGTATTGATGCAGACCACTCCACAGCACTTTTCGGATGGAGGACGGTTTTGAACTTCCCTGCCTAGAGAACTTGTGTTGAGGATATGCATTCCCAGCATATCAGCTGATCTTTATATCGCAATTACTAAGGGAAGTTTTCTTCTGGTAGACCAGCTTGGCATGATTTTGCGTAAAAAAAGTTACAACAGTGGGTTCAGTTTGTTGCAGACCGCGGGGTGAAATAAACTCTATGGGTGCTAGGTTTCCAGATTGATATCTGCTAGCTCAAGAATATCGGCCACAAAGCTGAGGATGTTGGTGTGATTTAGCATATCCAGATTATCTCTTATTTTGTATTCAGTTAAAAAAAACCTTTATTTCGATCACTTTAGATCAAAAAAGTAGTACACGAAACAGTACACTTACAAAAACAAAATAGTACAACGGAAAACTTTAAATACTCTTTTGTCGGTCCATTTCAAAAGCAGCAGAAAAGAGAAGTACCTCTTAATGTGTATTCAGAATAGCATAGTATTTTAGCTTGTTGAAACGTATGTGCCTGATCAAGGTGTGTCTCATGGGGGCCGATTGGACTGACAGTGAGCCCACAAAGCCACCGCCATTACTCTCCTGGGGTGGGACTCGGTGCCCCAGAAGCCATCCTGGTTGTGTGAGGGGGAGGAGCCCCGCTTGCCTACAACAATGTCGCTGGCATCTAGCAGCGGGGATCTGCTTCTCGGGCTGACAGTGAGCCTGCAAAGCCACTCCCATTACTCGCCTGGGGTGGGATTCGGTCTGCCAGAAGCCATCCTGGTCCTGCGAGTGGGAGGAGCCCCACTCACCTACAACAATGCCACTGGCATCCCGCAGCATGAGATGTGCGTGAGTGTGCCCGGGCCAATGGCAGGCCCGTCTGCACCCATCAGAGCCCAGGGGAGGCTGGGCTGGGCAACCCCTCTGACATCTGAACATCTCCACGCTTTACCTAGGTAAACACTGTCTTGTACTGTTCATTTATCACTGTCTAGAGAAGTTTTGAAGTTGAGCTGAAGTGCTTTGGGTCAATTTGTCACTGGTGTAATCTTTGAGAGCCACCTGACAGTCCCTTCTTGCTACTCCTGGGGCCAAAATGGGAAAGAGAAAAGCCTGTGAGGGAGGTATGGGCAATGGCCACAGGAAGAAGGCGAAGAAGGGTAAAAGGACAGCCCCATGTACGACCCACGAAGCAGGAGATGGCGTATTGGACAGAATAGACAACTTATTAACTGAATGCAAGGGTCTCCTTGATACCACACTCACTGATACTGTGCCTAGGAGCAGCATCTTGCAGGCTTCGATTATTAACACAGGTAAAGGGCGCAAACCAGAAATGTTTAACAAGTCAGCTAGCAGGAACACATCCCCTGAATCCTTAAGTGCACTCCCTGTGAGTCTTGCTGTTGAAGGAGCTCCCTTACCTGTCTCCCAAGATGCCCTGCTGTCTTTTCATGCAGCAATAAATTCTCTACCCTGACAGAGCACCTAGAGCCAGTGGGCACCCCCCTAAGCACTGGGTCCCCGGCACACAGGGAGGGTTCAGAGAGTACCATGAATTGCACCACCCAGGGCCAAGTTGTAACAAGAGAAGTTAATTACAATGGTAAAGACAAAAGCGCCAGTGGCGGGCAAACTAGTAGGATCACTGTAGACCCTTCAGAAAGATCAGTGTCCATGCAGCTAATTAATTTGATGAACAAAATTAGTGCTCTCAAAGCCTCCGTTTGTAACCTTACCGACTGCCTAAGTAAGGTTTACTCAGCTGTTCTGCAGGTAAAATCGTCACTGAGAGCCCACCCTACGAGTAGCTCCTGCATACAACGGGATACAGGTTTTGTCAGAGAGCCCTCTCTTTTTAGTAATACCCGTGCTCCTTATAGTACAAGCAGCTCAGCCAGGGATCCGCAAATGAGTAGCCCTAGCACGAGTCATATTCAATCTGATAGGGAGCTTAAAAATGTGTCCACACACCCCGCTTTGGCATCTGTTCCTTCCGTAGCTCATGACTGTACTTGACTTGGTGGGCTATGGGTGTTAGGAAGAGCTCCTAGTACAATAGGAATGAGTACAGTTGTGTACATGGCAAATGTTTTGAAGTGTCCCGTGGATTTGCTCAGAGAAGATGAGGGTTCTCTCTTAAATAAATGCACCCAATGGATCCGCCATGTAAGGGGCTGTCGGTCCCTAATAAGGGATGACATTCTCAGGGCCAAGAGATACTCCTCCTTAAAAGCCCCCTTAGATTATATTGCTAGCGGAAAACCTTGTAAAATTTGACATCCGAACCAAACACCTTACTCGTTCCAACATTAGATTTGAATACAACCCCCCGAATTGGTTACACATCCTGGCTTGTCACTGCTCAGGGAAATAGATTGAAGGTTACTCCCACCTGCTGCCATCCTTGGTGAACATGCAACACAACCATCTGCCAGTGAGTTCCACCTGCTGAATTGGCCCTGTCACCACTAGCGTCGATAAATATAACTATAGCTCTCCCCCCACAGGAGGGAAGGTTGGAAACAGAAGGAAATTCAGTCTTAAGGTGCAACAAGCAGACAGAACCCCGTCACATTTCATCCAGGCTAGCTCGAATGTCATGGAACATAGCTGGGCTAAGGACTAGGGGCACATCTCTCGACAGGCACACCTTTATTGAGCACTACAATATCTGTCTATTTCAGGAAACATGGCAAGTAGACCCCCTCCATCATCTAGGGTACTTACACTTCCATATCTCAGCCATCAGTGGGGGCAAAGGCCGCCTATCAGGGGCATTTACAATCCGGGTTCGGCAGGCCACCAGCTACAAGATTCAGAAGCTCCCGACCCAGAGCAATGACATCCTTGCTATTCGGTTGCTGATGGGTTTCCATGGCAACATTGATATGTACAACGTTTATGTAAGGGGGCCCAGTGGGGGGGAAGAGATCGAAAGTTTTAATCGCCCTTGACGATCTCTTAGATCATCTATCTAGGGACTCCCTAGTGATAGTTGCAGGGGATTTTAACTAGTCCTTCGAGCCCCTTGGCAGTGAGAAGCATGATCTTGCGAGAGGGAAGATGCTCAGTGGGGAATCCCAAGCCTTGAATTAGCACCCATTAAAAGATGGACAGATGTGGAAATCCAAATTAAAGCCATTTGCTTAGAAAAAGGGCTATGGGTGGCAAATGGAAGAACTGCTTCTGACCGCCATGGGGTGAATACATTCAATAATGTCCATAAAGCAAGCCATATCAACTACTTGTCAATTAGCTTTATATTATGGCATGCCCTTCTGGATATGGTTGTGCGGGATCACCTGGAGAGTGATCATAACCCGCTATTTTCGATCCTTGAATTAAAAGACCAGTTTGAACCTGTGCAACCTGACAATCCACTTATTACTAGTGACCTGGTAATTACTAATGATCTGCGGTGACTGAAATGGGCAATGGTCCTAGAGAAACCTGACATCTTTGCAACAATTGCCATGATTACTGAGCATACATTAGCCAAACTAGAGGCTCTCCTTAATATTTCTGACTCCCCTGGGGCTGTAACCGCACTTTATAAAAAGTGTTTTGCTAAACTGCGCTCCTATTTCATCAAACAACACAGGGCTAAGAGAACTCCACAAAAGAATCTGTGACAATGGTTTAACGAGGGATGCAAATCGGCACGTAGACATCTAGGAGAAGCGATTAGACCAGGAGAACCAAGCAGTATACGGACCGCTAGGACAAAGTATAGAAGGGCCCAGGAGAAGGCAAAAAAAGAATGGGATGAAAACAGATGGCAGGACCTCAGACTGGCATGTTCTAAAAACTGCTCCAAACACTATTGGAATTTGGTCAAATGGGGCAGGGGTGAATACCCATTGCAGCCACAAAATCATGTAGCCCAGGATGAATGAGTCAACCACTCTGAACCACAATATGAAATGGTGTTAAGGAGGCTAATGCTCACGTATTCCCTCACTTAAACTACTCTGACAAGGTCTTTGCCTTAGCTGATGTTGACGCTGCTGCTAGTGTAATTACGGGGGCAAGAGCGCCGGGTATAGATGGCATCCCAGCTGATATCTTCCTAAATAACAAGACTAAGTGGAATAGGTATATTTTGCTATTGGCAAACGCAATTGCACTTGGTCCCCCTGTCCCTGACTGCTGGAAAGGGGCTGAGATTATTCCAGTGTATAAAAAATGTGACAAAGCCCTCCCAGGTAATTATAGGCCCATTGGCCTAATCGACTCCATTCAAAAGGTGGTAGCTCGATTGGTAAGCCACATGGTCCAAGACTGGATAGATGCACAGAACATCCTTACCCCATTACAGACAGGCGTCATGGATCATTTCAGCACTATTGACCAGGTGTTTCCATTCAGGTTAATCCACTGGCAGACCGTGGTCTTAGGCAACGGCAGCATGTACGCTGCCTTTGTCGACCTCAAGTCATCATTTGACCGGGTCTCACGTAGCAAACTTTGTAATTTGTTGCAGGAGATGGGGATGCCCTCTGAACTACTTTCCCTCATAGCCCGCCTCCACGAGGATAACTTTGCTCAAATACACTGGGGCTCGCAGGGGAATGTTACTGCGTCAAGGTTGTGGTATGGCACCCACATTGTTCTCCCTCTTCATTAATGGGATTGACAAGTTTTTAACATCTGTTCCTACTAATGCTCCACTCCTTGCAGGTACAAAAAATTCCTATTTCAATATTCGCTGACGACACACTAATCATCTCAAAAAACCCTAGCGGTCTACAGCTAGCTTTGCTCCTCTTTGAAAAGGTTTTGTTCCTTATGAGGCTTGGAATTTAATGTAGCTGAAACCAAGTTTATAACCTTCAATCAGCACAGAACATTTAGAGGAGGCATACTCCTAGACAGGCGGCGATTGGAACAAATCAGTGCATTTACTTACCTGGGGGTCATCCTACTCAAAGATATGAGGTGTCTTCACCACACTGAAACATCTGCAAGTATCTAGGTAGGAAAGCATTGGATGATTTAGCCAGGTTACACCCCATCCTGTACTGGCACAGAATCTGGTGTACATGGGAACTGTCAACTTATGCTGTAGATCTTAGGGATATAATCAAGGCAGATCATTTCCACAAAATCAGCTGATTATGCGAGGTAAGAACTTCCCTACTCAGTATCAGCATGTCGAACTTGTGGGAAAACCCATTGAGTACCCAATTTCCTTCTAAAGAGATCATAAAGGAAAGATACTGGGAATTGGTGTACCAAAACGCCCTTAGGAAAAGTGACAGCTCAACTCTGACGGGGTCTTTTTAGCAGTTAAACCATGGCCAAGCTTGGAACAGTATTGGGACATAATATCCAAACCCTTTGACTGGAAGTTTGCCGAAAACTGGGTACTTGTAGGAGTAGTGTCGCACTGAGATTACTGCACATCAACACATCACTCTCTATTGCAATCGGAGAGGAAGTTTTTGAGCTGGTTGTGGGTCATTAGATCGCGTACACTCCCTGCAACCTGAAGAACCCCCAAGATGTCCCGTGTCTGAGACATTGATTTCCCAAATGATGAGTCCGACTTTTTTTAATCATTATATATATTTTAAATCTATGGGATGCCATTTTAAGTATTAATCTTCAGTAGCTATTCTTTTGAGTTATGGTTTTACTATTTTTTATGATGTGTATTTCCTTTTCTAATCACATTAATGTGTTTTAACTTTTGCTTACCTTTGCTTGTAGATAATTCTAAATGCTTTTATTCTTCATGTAACTGCTGTGTTTTATGGCTGGAAAGTATTCCACTTTATTGTAGATCTGCTTTTATGACATATGCTGATGAATAAAGCTTTTTTGGATTAGAGTGGATTGGATTTGCATACTTATGAGGCAGGGAACCTTCAAGGAGTTGAGGTATGGTATTAAACAACCACCTTGTTAACTTAGCAGACCCGCCTGCAGTTGCTTTATCAGGCCCTCACTTAAAATCAAGCTTTTGGACACCAACCGACAAATACGATTGGTTGTAGCTCTCTCTGGGAGGTGAACTCTTAGGTATAATAGATGAGTCTGTGCCAGAGCTGGTGTCAAAATTCTGTTTCTGCCCTTAGCAGTCTCTTTCTCACCCATTACTTAATGGGGTATGTATTTAGTAATGGGCTAGCTGGGATCACGCAGGTGGGCCCCTTGGCAAAGTTCTTAGTGGGTTGTTCTTTCACAGCAGAGGGGTAAAACCTCTTAGTTTCCTCCTTATGTGGAGCTTGATGCCACCTAAGATGCACTGGGATTGTTGGAGGATTACTGGCAATTTGAGCTTATTCTTGATTCCCTGTTCTATGAACCTCAGCAGGGATACATATTTCATTGCTGTTTTTCACGCTAGTACTAACTTCTTTCTGGGGCTATATGCGATCTTTCAGCAAATCATAGGTCTTACTTGAAGCCAATTTGGGATTACTCAGTTTTAGTTCCTCGATGAGGTGGCATGTTATAACAGGGTATGTGGTTAACATATCTACTATAGGGGAACAGGAGCAGGGGGTTTCTTGTAATACATTACTCATGGCCTAAGCTCTTACTATAAGGAAGTTCAGTTGTTTCAGTTTGTCGTCTTCTATTCCCACAACAAAGACAGCAAGGTATCAAGCAGGTTAACTTGGATGTCCATTTTATCTGGGTGATGGTTAATTGCTACTACTATTTCCTGTATTCAGGAGAGCTTGCCACATAGAGCTATAGGAGGACTGGACTGTTTTTGGGTGTCCTTCCCATACTGATTGGGCATCTCTGTACAGGGGGCCCTGATTCCAAAAATTGTTCCAGTCTACTCACTCTTCTTTTCTGGGCTTTCCTCAAAGGAAGTTCACAGAGAAGCCATCTTCCTGTTAATTGAGTCACTTATTCTTGGATGCAAGGGACTCTCTTAAAGATGGTCTTAATCCATGTTCGCTAAATAGATACTGTTGGACAGGCCACACAGAGGGCTTGCTCCCTCCCCGCACGACAGGGCCCGAGCTCCGGCCCACCAGGCATACCCCCGCGACAAGCACCTGTACCCCGTCTCCCGACGGATCTTCTGCCCTCGGACCACTACTCATCACGGGGTCCAGCCCCACCGGCTTCCACGGCCGGGTCAAGCCTCCATCTTGGGCCCTGCACCACGCGGCCGCGTGGCCTCACCCCGACCCCAACCCCGGGCCTGGCCGGCCCCGACATCCCGGCACCACCATCCACCCAGGAGGTGAGCGGATCACTTGGCAGGTCAATGGGAGAACGAGGTGTCAAAGGCTCTCCCTCGCCAGGTGCCGATCACCCCCAGCTCCCCCAGGCACTGGCTCCACCCCCTGCTGGGTGTCTGGACACCTTCATCCCGGACCCTCCGACCTCCAAGTGCGAGGGTCCGGACATCAAAGGGCACCAGCCCTATAACTGGGGCAGCTCCGGAGCAGGAAGGCAGTTGTATCCTGGAGTCGAGAGACACCGAGTGAACTCAGCCTGGACGGTCTACTGGCGCTGCCGTAGCCCGCTCTTGTGACCCATCGTTCTGCCTGCTGGCGCTGCCGTGGCCTTCTGCAATCACCATCTTCCTGGGACCTGCTGGCGCTGCCGCGGCCCGTTGTAACAACCATCTTCACCGGGACCTGCTGGCGCTGCCGCGGACCGTACATCGACCATCTTCCTGGGACCTGCTGGCGCTGCCGCGGCCCGTTGTAACGACCATCATCACCGGGACCTGCTGGCGCTGCCGCGGCCCGTACCACCTAACCACCAAGCTCGAGGATTGTGAGCTCATCATCTCATCCGAACTACCTGACTGGTAAACAGACTGTCCCGCTACCCCCTTTCCTACCTTGCGAGACTCGAACCGAGGGGACCCCTGAGTCCAGACCTCCTTGTACCATTCAACCGTACCTTAAGAAGTGCTTATAAAGAACACTGAACCTTATCCGTGTGTGGTATCTGTCTGTGGGGGGGGGAAGTTACTTGTCTGTACGATCGCTGGAGACGCGTCTCCCCGGAGACCTCTCCTACTGACCCCGGCCGACCCTCCCGGTCCGTCTACCTTTTCTAACATTGGTGGCCAGCGGCGCGATCCGAATCAACGCGTAATCGTACAGAGAGTAGCTCACCCCACGACAGAAACACGATGTCGACCAAAGATAGCAGCCCCACCGAGAAATTCCAAATGGAGAAATTAGAAGAATACAACCACCGCGAACTGAGACAATTTCCCCTACCCGCCAACACCAGGAAATACGGTCAGTGGGTGACCATTAATGGACAGAGGGCCGAGGCCCTGCGTGACACCGGCGCCAGTGTGACGGCCGTCCGCTGTCACCTGGTGAAGCCCGAGCAGATCCTGCCGAACATTCTCTGCCCCGTCCGCTCGGCAGATAACTCTGAGAGTATGTGTAAAATGGCCTGCGTCCCATTCGAATGGGGAGGGGTCTCCGGCCTGCTGAAAGTGACGGTCCGGGACGATGCCCCCGTGGACTGCCTCCTGGGGAATGATCTCGAGAGTTCCCCGTGGGCCACCGTCGAGAGAAGAGAGCACCTGGGGATGCTGGGCCTCCCGGACTGGGCCTGCATAACCACCCGGTCCATGGCCGCCCGTGCCGCCCCCCGATCAGAAGAACCCGAATGGCCAGCACCTCCGCCCCCGGTCGCCCCAGTAGAGGGCAGCGGCGAGGCCGGCCTCCCGGACCCGACGACCGAAGAGGACGCGCAACCCCAGGACCTTCCGGATCTGGCTCAGTGGCGTCAGGAAGGGGGGCCCACCCAAGAACAGTTCCGCCAGGAACAAAAGACCTGTCCCTCCCTCGAGGGACTCCGCCAACAAGCCAGCGCCCAAAACGCAGGGGACGCCACCGGAACTCACTGGGTCTACTGGGATAACGACCTGCTCTACAGCGAACAAAGAATCGCCGAGCTGGGGGCCGGTCGAGTTCTGGTGGTACCTCTCCGCTTCAGAGACTTTCTGCTCAACTTAGCCCACGATGTCCCCCTGGCTGGACACCTGGGCCAGGACAAAACGTACAGTCGCCTAGTGACTCACTTTTTCTGGCCAAAAATGAGGAATGACGTCCTGAACCACTGCCGATCTTGCCCCACATGCCAAGCCAGCGGGAAGAGTGGTCGGAAGCTGAAAGCCCCTCTGCAACCCTTCCCTGTGGTCACCACCCCGTTCGAGAGGGTGGGGATAGACATTGTGGGGCCTCTGGACCCCCGCACGGCACAAGGACACAGGTTCATCTTAGTGCTAGTGGACCATGCCACCCGCTACCCCGAGGCGGTGCCCCTCCGGACCGTGACAGCTCCGGTGGTTGGCCGGGCCCTAATGGGGATCTTCTCCCGGGTAGGCTTCCCCAGAGAAGTCATCAGCGACCGAGGCACAAATTTCATATCCAAATACATGAAGTCCCTCTGGCAACAATGCGGGGTCACCTACAGATTCACGACCCCCTATCACCCCCAAGGGAACGGACTAGTGGAGCGTTTTAACCGCACTCTCAAGGGGATGATTGGGGGATTGGAAGAGCCCCTCCGTCGTCAGTGGGATGTACTACTCCCGTGCCTCCTCTTCGCCTACCGGGAAGTTCCCCAGAAGTCCCTCGGTTTTAGCCCTTTCGAACTCCTGTACGGGCACCCTGTGCGAGGGCCCCTCAGCCTAGTCAAAGAAGGTTGGGAGATGGCCCCCCTAACAACCCCTCCAGACGTCTTCAAATACATCCTGGCCCTACGAAACCAGACCCGGCGCTTCAGGGAGATGGCCAAGGCGAACCTCGAGGCCAGCCAGGAGGACATGAAGAGGTGGTATGATCACAATGCCTCCTCCGTTGAATTCGAGCCTGGTCAGCAGGTATGGGTGATGTCCCCCACCGAACCATGTGCCTTGCAAGATAAGTGGACGGGGCCCTTCAAAGTGGTCGAGCGCAAAAGCCCCGTCACTTACCTCATCGACCTGGGGACCTCCCGGAACCCCCTTCGGGTCCTCCACACCAACCGACTCAAACCGCACTTTGTGCGCTCAGAACTCAGCCTCCTGATGGCTACGGACAGTGGGGCAGAGGAAGACTCCGAACCCCTCCCGGATCTTCTGAAGGCTCAGGAGAACGACGGCTCCGTGGACGGGGTCCAGCTCTCTGACGCCCTCACTTCGGAGCAACGCCAGGACTGCCGGAACCTCCTGCTGCAGTTCGCTGCCCTGTTCTCCCTCACCCCCGGGGTCACCCCTTGGTGTTTGCATGACGTAGACACCGGGGACAGTCCCCCTGTCCGACACCGGGCCTACCGCGTACCAGATCGGGTACGGGCCTGCATACAAGAGGAAGTGGCCAAAATGCTCACGATCGGGGTCATCGAGCCCTCGGACAGCCCCTGGGCCAGTCCGGTTGTATTGGTTCCCAAAGCCGCTGCCCCCGGCACCGCACCTGAACTGAGATTCTGCGTCGACTACCGGGGCTTGAACGCTGTCACCCGGACCGACGCTCATCCCATCCCCCGAGCAGACGAGCTGATCGACCGGCTGGGGGCCGCCCGCTACCTTAGTATCTTCGACCTAACAGCGGGCTACTGGCAGATCGGCCTCACACCCAGGGCTCAGGAGCGGTCAGCCTTCTCTACCCCCGATGGCCACTATCAATTCAAGGTCATGCCCTTTGGCATGAAGAATGCCCCCGCCACGTTTCAACGCCTTGTGAACCAGGTCTTGGCGGGGCTCGAAGAGTTCAGTGCTGCCTACCTGGACGATATCGCTGTATACAGCCGCCACTGGTCCGACCACCTCCGTCACCTCCAAGAGGTCTTACAAGCCCTCCAGCGGGCCGGCCTCACCATTAAGGCCGGCAAGTGCCAAATTGGCCAAGGGTCTGTGACCTACCTTGGGCACCAAGTGGGGAGCGGGCTGGTGGCCCCCCTACAACTTAAGATTGCGGCCATCCAGTCCTGGCAGCCCCCCGTCACCCAGACCGAGGTCCGAGCCTTCTTGGGGCTCACCGGCTACTACCGGCGGTTCGTGAAGGACTACGGCAGCATCGTGGGGCCCCTCACGGGTCTCACGTCCAAGAACCAACCGAAGCGGATTGACTGGACTCCTGATTGTCAAGCGGCCTTCGAGAAGCTGAAGGCCGCCCTGTGCACCGCCCCTGTGCTCCAGGCCCCCGATTACAGTCGGGAATTTATGGTGCAGACCGACGCCTCCGACCACGGCATCGGGGCCGTCCTCTCTCAGTTGAACCCCGAAGGTCATGACCAGCCGTCGGCCTTCATCAGTCGGCGTCTCCTGGCTCGAGAACAGCGTTGGAGCACCATCGAGAGGGAGGCCTTTGCAGTAGTATGGGCCCTCAAAAAGTTCCGACCCTATCTCTTCGGTACCCACTTCCGGGTACAAACCGACCATCGACCCCTGCAATGGCTGATGCAGATGCGGGGGGAGAACCCAAAACTCTTGCGCTGGTCCATTTCCCTGCAGGGAATGGACTTCACCGTGGAGCACCGACCAGGCCAAGACCACGCCAACGCGGATGGCCTGTCCCGCTTTTTCCGCCTCGACGAAGAGAGTCCCCAAGGAGATGGGTGACTCTCCCCGCCTTCAGCTGGGGGGGACGCATGTTGGACAGGCCACACAGAGGGCTTGCTCCCTCCCCGCACGACAGGGCCCGAGCTCCGGCCCACCAGGCATACCCCCGCGACAAGCACCTGTACCCCGTCTCCCGACGGATCTTCTGCCCTCGGACCACTACTCATCACGGGGTCCAGCCCCACCGGCTTCCACGGCCGGGTCAAGCCTCCATCTTGGGCCCTGCACCACGCGGCCGCGTGGCCTCACCCCGACCCCAACCCCGGGCCTGGCCGGCCCCGACATCCCGGCACCACCATCCACCCAGGAGGTGAGCGGATCACTTGGCAGGTCAATGGGAGAACGAGGTGTCAAAGGCTCTCCCTCGCCAGGTGCCGATCACCCCCAGCTCCCCCAGGCACTGGCTCCACCCCCTGCTGGGTGTCTGGACACCTTCATCCCGGACCCTCCGACCTCCAAGTGCGAGGGTCCGGACATCAAAGGGCACCAGCCCTATAACTGGGGCAGCTCCGGAGCAGGAAGGCAGTTGTATCCTGGAGTCGAGAGACACCGAGTGAACTCAGCCTGGACGGTCTACTGGCGCTGCCGTAGCCCGCTCTTGTGACCCATCGTTCTGCCTGCTGGCGCTGCCGCGGCCTTCTGCAATCACCATCTTCCTGGGACCTGCTGGCGCTGCCGCGGCCCGTTGTAACAACCATCTTCACCGGGACCTGCTGGCGCTGCCGCGGACCGTACATCGACCATCTTCCTGGGACCTGCTGGCGCTGCCGCGGCCCGTTGTAACAACCATCTTCACCGGGACCTGCTGGCGCTGCCGCGGACCGTACATCGACCATCTTCCTGGGACCTGCTGGCGCTGCCGCGGCCCGTTGTAACGACCATCATCACCGGGACCTGCTGGCGCTGCCGCGGCCCGTACCACCTAACCACCAAGCTCGAGGATTGTGAGCTCATCATCTCATCCGAACTACCTGACTGGTAAACAGACTGTCCCGCTACCCCCTTTCCTACCTTGCGAGACTCGAACCGAGGGGACCCCTGAGTCCAGACCTCCTTGTACCATTCAACCGTACCTTAAGAAGTGCTTATAAAGAACACTGAACCTTATCCGTGTGTGGTATCTGTCTGTGGGGGGGGGGAAGTTACTTGTCTGTACGATCGCTGGAGACGCGTCTCCCCGGAGACCTCTCCTACTGACCCCGGCCGACCCTCCCGGTCCGTCTACCTTTTCTAACATATACTAAGGGGGTCAGATGCTCTTTGAGGGGAAGGGGTAGGCAATTTCCTCAGTGAGTCTCGCGTGATGGATAGCAAGATGTCAGTTTGAAAGATGGGAGAGAGAGAGAACCTTCACTCATACTAGCAGTGGATGCCACCAACCTAGCCTTGCATGACTCCAAACCAGCATCAGAATTCTCCAGTGCTTGACCACATGGGCCGCTCAATCCTGGATTACTCACAGGATTTGCAGGTCATATGGAGAGCGGGAATTGAAAGTTTTGCATGACCCTTGTGTTACAAATTGCCAGCTGAGTGCTTTCACTTATTGCACTGCTCACAATGGAGGCCAAATATCCTAGGGCACAATATCTGGAATCATGGGCTTTCAGCTTTTGTTTGTTTTGCTTACCCTATGGATGTCTGGGATGGCAGTGATTAAAAAAGGTGAGTATCTTAGGTGAGCTTGGGATTGATGTGCTTTCCATTGGATAATTTTCCTTTTTGTATACACTTTGTGGATTATGTATTCTTTTTGTGCATTTCAGAATGAGACATCTCCTTTCACTTAATTCCTATGGACGGAGTGGCTCAAACTCAGCCACATTGCATGACCACTCCTTATTCTCTTAGTCGGCATGCTTGTAGTCCTATGTGCCAGGCCAAGGCTCACAGATCTTTTGCGGGATAACAGGTGCACCAGCTAATAATTATACTGTCACTTTACCTCCTTACTAATTAGATTGCTTGCAGATTTAATTAGCTTGCTACTTTTTCCTGTGCAGCAGCTCCTTGGTTTCCTCGCCTATAGACCAATTGCTTGTCTACTTATTCCTTGACTTTCACAAGCTCTAAGGATTTGCTGATTTACCAGTATCCAGTTTTCTGGGTTTCATACTTCAAAGAGTGCTTGGGTGAGGGGAGATGTGGTTACCGACCACAGCAAACTCTGGAACAGCCGCCTCCATGCACCACTGTCACAGCGCCAACACCCCATGCCGCACCAGGCACCTAAAACCGGTGTGCTCGGGGTTCAGGCTGTAATTTCCAAAGCCCTGAATTTTGCCTTCCAAGCTAACCCCATTCTGTGCTCCACGATCTGCCCGACTCTGATAGCAGCCTTGGTAGCCTTGGTGGGAGAAAAGTGAGGGTGGGGGAGGGGCAAACTCCATCAGCCACTTGCTCACAGATGATGGAGCATGCATGGTACATTCGCGTGTAGCCTAACCTAAGAACTAGCCAGAGAGACGTGGGGAACCAAACAGAGGGGGCAAGCTGCACCAGAAACCTAGCATGGCTGCTTCTGATCTCCTCTGTCTCATTGTTGGTCGCAGAACTAAAGCACATGCCACACCCCTGGCACATGCCACACACTGTGCAGACTTCTCCCCCTGACCTCCCCTGTGGGGGACTCGGGTAGAGTGGAGTATGGCAGTGTCTCTGATGTCTCCGCTGGAGGCCGAGGAGCCCGATAGTCCAGAGGTCTGGGGGTTCAAGTGCAATAGTGCAAGAGGCGGTAAGCTTGGCTTTCGGCATCAAGTAGCATCTCCTGCTCCCTCCTTCCGAAATCCTTCTTTCAGTGGTTCTGCAACCGTAGCCATATGCAGATCAGTCTTGGCCCTGCTCCTCATGGGAACAGTCCAGCCCGAACTGCCAAATTAGGCTCCCCCTGGACCAGAAACAAGCATCATGGAACCCGTTTCGGTGTATCACCCCTAATCAGCCTGGCTAGCTAAAATCTGGTGGCGAAGTGAGCACAGGACCCATGTCTGGGCATACCCTTCCCATTTAGCTCAACAAATGCAAAAAGAACAGTTGACAGACAGAATGATGAACAAATGAAGCATTCACCCCCAGTTACAGATCAGGGGTAAATATATAAATATATATATATATATATATATATATATATATATATATATATATATATATATATATATATATATATATGACGGGGATTTCGCCTGGAGCACTCCTGAACACTCACGATCTCGAGGGAAAGCAGGAACAGACGAGAACCGACCCAAGTTGCAAGTGAGTGAATTATTTTATTTCGTTCCCAGCAATGCCTGCATGATGCGTTTCAGCCTACCAGAGGCCTTGATCACTTGACGCCATGGGAGTTGCGATCCCGCTTTTTAAAGTGTTAATTAGAAAAATGACACAATTGGCTAGTTCAAACTTTGCACATTAGACATAGAAATAATACTTAATCATAGTCACCAGCAGTAAAGGGCAACATTGTAAAAGGACACACATTAGTTAATTAAAATCCTAATAAAACAAATTTCATATATTAAAATGTGTATTGATTATAACCAGATGTAAAACAACTCGGAAAGATTTTTTTAAAAAATACCTTCAAATTTTTCTAAAAAATTATTATTGCTTTCCTACGTGTGCAAAACGGGCATAAATTGTGCAAAATTAGCAATTTAAAGATAGAACCCCAGTGGGTATAATCTAACAATTTTGAGTTAGACCTACACTGCCACCGTTACGCATTATTGTGGGCTAAAACATACTTTACGGCCTCAACTATTTACAGTGTAAATACATTGTGGAAGCCTATCCCAAAAGGAAAAAGGGGTTGCAAAATGGTGCCTATGGATGTTGCCCTGCTGTAACTAGACTGTCAGTCCAAATTTAGACAACTATCTGAGTATGTCTTAGTGCAAAGAACTCATACAGTGTTATATGCTTAATACAAAACGTGTCAAAAATGTGTCATAAAAATTGTTAAAACCAATAAATGGTGAAGGAGGTGTGACCACACACAATACAGATAAACATACGGGAAGTCATGTACTGAACCCAATTAAAGGCAAGTGTAAAAATCTTCGCTAGAATTAAGGCCCTGTGGCGTCTTGGTATCTAATTCCAAGATGTATCTCGTTTCGAGTGCACGCAACAATGCTTCTCTATTGCCTCCACGTCTCAAAGGGAGTACTGCATCAATGACAAAGAACTTTAAAAGTTCGCTTTTGTTGTCATGTAGTTCTTTGAAATGGCGTGCAACCGGATAAGAAGCATCACTTCCATTGATTGCTCGTATGTGCTGGAGTATCCGTTTGTGAACCTGCAACTTGGTGCTGCCAACATATTGCAGGCCACATGGACACTCCAGCACATACACAGCAAAATCGGTCTTACAGGTAAGTAATTTAGTAATGGGGCGAGGGATGTATGTATGTATGTATAATATATTTATAGAGCGCACTGCAACCCTACGGGCATCCTGGCGCTAGCGACACAGTGAAGGTAAGGAGGACGGGGAATTATGCTCTAGGAAAGAGCCAGGTCTTGAGCTGCCTACGGAACGATGTCAATTCCTCGACCTGTCTAAGCTCCATAGGGAGACTATTCCAGAGACGAGCTGCCGCAGCACTAAAGGCTCGTCCCCCCAAGGTAGATCTCTTTGTCTTAGGAGTTTTGGCCAGCCTGCCTGCCGAAGAGCGCAGGCTGCGCATGGGAATGTACCAACTAAAGAGATTCTGCAGCGGCCCGGGGCCAAGGCCATGAAGAGCTGTGAAAGCTATACACAGAGATTTAAACAGAATTCTCTGTTGCACCGGGAGCCAATGGAGATCAGATAGTGCCCTAGTGCTAGAGGATGTGCGCGGTCTCAGAAGGGCAAGTTTTGCAGCAGCTGACTGAATACGTTGGAGTCGCTGGATCAAATATCCTGGGGACTCGAGCATCAAGGCGTTACAATAATCCAAACGGCTGAGAATTGTGCAGCGAACCACTGTTCCTCTAACATGGGGGGGCAGCAGTGGTAAGAGTCTACGTAGGCCTCTCATAATCATGTGGCAATTCGAGGCCACTTTGTTGACGTGCGACTCTAGACTCAGCTTCTCATTGAAGCATACCCCCCTGTTACGCACCATTTTCACAGGAACCAGGGGTGTGTCCAAGGGAAGTGGCCAAAAATTGGAAGGTAAGACTTGTGGCACCTTGCCTACCGAACAGTGTAGAATCTCAGTCTTGGCACTGTTAAACTGCAGGGCATTAGTCTTCGACCACAACGTCATTTCCAGCATGCAGTTGTGGAAGGAAGTTAGAGGGTCCACCTGGTCACCTTCCAGGGAAACAATCAGCTGCGTGTCATCAGCATAGTTGACAGCCATGATGTTACTAGAATTGACAAGTTTGACTAGTGGTTGCATATATACGTTAAACAAAATCGGGCTGATTGAAGAGCCCTGAGGGACACCGTGTGTATTAGGCAGGAAATCTGATTGGTACGGAGGCAGAGTTACTGCCTGCCGTCTGTCCGAAAGATAGGAACAGAGCCACTTCAGAGCCAAATCCGTAACCCCCACCTCTGCAAGCCTATGCAGGAGGATGTTATGGTTAACCGTATCGAATGCGGCGGATAAGTCAAGCAGAATCAGAGTTGCGGAATGCCCCTTATCCGCACGCATCCGAAGGTCATCCAAGGCGGTAATCAGTGCAGTTTCGGTTCCGTGCCCTGGGCGGAAACCGAATTGATTCTCCTCCAGCTTACAATTGCTCTCCAGGAAGCCCGAAAGCTCCTGGCTGACCAGGCGCTCGGCTATCTTAACCAGGAAGGGCAGCAGGGAGATAGGACGATAATCCCCGTAACAAGCGGGGTCCAGCGAAGGTTTTTTCAGAAGAGGGGAGACCAAGGCATCCTTCCAACAAGCCGGGACCACACCACAAGTTAGTGACTGATTAATAATCTGATAGAGGTGTGGGAAGGTTTCCGACCCTATTTCCTTCCAGAGCTTCTGCGGCATGGGGTCCAACGGAGAGCCCGAGCAAACTTTCTTGGCTATGTTGGAAAACTCCTCCATGGAAGGGCAGGTCCAATGATCCAGACAAGGTCCTCCCAGGGACCCTGACTCTATCATAGGGTCTGCGCCACCGGGCGGATCGGTTCTCAATAAGTCCGCTCCAACCTTAGTACTAATCACAGGGTCGAATTGCAGACCCTCAATGATTCCCTTTATTTTGTTATGAAAGAAGACTGCCAGTCCATTAAAAAGATCCTGAGAAGGGGTGATCTTATTACCCAGACATTCTGGGTTATTAAGGCCTCTCAGGATGTTAAAGACACATTTAGCACTGTTCGGGGCTTTCAAAATGAGGTCCGCAAAATACGACGCCTTAGTAGTTACAATGGCTTGTTTGTACTTGACTAACAGATCTCGCCAGGCAATCTTGTCACTGATTAAATACTGCCCGCGCCACTGCCTCTCAGCGTGTTTGCACTGAATCTTGAAGGCCCGGAGTTCCTCCGAGAACCATGGTGCAGAGGGAGATCCTCGTTTCCTGAGCCGTTTCAGAGGGGCAGACAGTTTGATGGTATTAGCCATGTAGCTACAAAGCTCCCCATAATTAACGTCAACCAACTTCCCTGAGTCCGGGAGGGGAGCCGCGTCAAAAAGAGGTGCAGATTGCGCTATCCTCATAAGGGCTTTCCAGTCCCTAGTCTGGACAAAATTATCCTTGATAGAGGGGGACCTATTTCTAGGGATTGAAAGCAGTCGAAAGATGACCAGATGGTGGTCAGACCAATCCATCGGTAGGATGTTGTCTATAGTCACTACTTTTTCTCCCGCAAATATCAGATCTAGTGCATGTCCTGCCGTATGGGTGGGCTGCAACACATGTTGTGGTAAATTGAGATTAGCATAAGACTGTAGAATATTGTTAAAGGCTGTTTTCAACATTGCACTAGGCCAGAGATTGAAGTCTCCCAGAATCATCAATCTATGGTGAGTAAGTGCCAGATTGCTAATCACATCCAAGAATTGCTGTTGTGATTGTTCACTTATAGTTCCCGGGGGTCTGTAACAAAGTATCCCAGTCACGACATGACCGGACCTGTCTTTTAGAGAGAAGCCCAGCGTTTCGAACTGCAAAATCTCATCAGTGTCCAATTGCAAGAGATCCCATATATCTTTGTAGATGATCCCAATTCCGCCCCCCCTACCACTAGATCTAGGCTTATGAAAAGCTTTAAAGCCAGCGGGACAGGCAGCGCCCAGTTCTAAATCAAGCCCAGGCACCAACCAAGTTTCAGTCATAAACAGAATGTCTAAATTGTGGTCATCGATTAACAGTTGAATTCCTGTGGAGTGCCTAGGAAGAGACCTAACATTAAGGAGTCCGCAGTGCAATCCTACCCCATGTGATGAGGATACATTCCTCAGTGGGAGCTCTATTTCCGGCAGTTTTAGCTGCGAGCTGCCCCTGTCAAGCTCAAACAGCTCAGTCCATGAGTAACAGAGCCGCGCGGTGGTCAACACCTCACCTGGCAGAGAAGTAGAGGCGACATTATGGGTAGCGACCGGCGCGACCGAGGCGCGGACGGGCACAGACGGGCTTGTCTTTGGCGCGCCTTTGGCGCGCCGCCGGCGCGCCCGCTGCGCGGTCGCTCCAGAGCGACATTAAGTAGGCGCCAACTGCAAAAGACTAGAGTGCTGACCTCCTAACGAGGCAGCGCTAGTTCCGGTCGGAATCGAGAATGCGACTTCCGGTAATGAGCGATACAATTTTGTGTATAAGAGAGCAAGAAAGCAAGTAGCAACAAGATGATTTTTTTAAAAAATGTGCAAGGTCACAATTATGTGTGCAAAATCGCAAAATAACAAGCAGCAGCAGAAAGTTTTGTTAAAAAATATACAAGGTCACAGTTAAAAATACAATTCC
This sequence comes from Triturus cristatus, assembly GCF_964204655.1. Taxonomy (NCBI): domain Eukaryota; kingdom Metazoa; phylum Chordata; class Amphibia; order Caudata; family Salamandridae; genus Triturus; species Triturus cristatus. The sequence goes on from NC_140595.1 coordinate 448,431,851, forward strand.
TTAATTCTCCGATCTACACCCCCAGGCGTCACTCCCTTCAAATGTCTAGTTGTGCGCGGTCGCTCCAGAGCGACGTTAAGTAGGCGCCAACTGCAAAAGACTAGAGTGCTGACCTCCTAACGAGGCAGCGCTAGTTCCGGTCGTAATCGGGAATGCGACTTCCGGTAATGAGCGATACAATTTTGTGTATAAAAGAGCAAGAAAGCAAGTAGCAACAAGATGATTTTTTAAAAAAAATGTGCAAGGTCACAATTATGTGTGCAAAATCGCAAAATAACAAGCAGCAGCAGGAAGTTTTGTTAAAAAATATACAAGGTCACAGTTAAAAATACAATTCCTTAATTCTCCGATCTACACCCCCAGGCGTCACTCCCTTCAAATGTCTAGTTGTGCGCGGTCGCTCCAGAGCGACGTTAAGGAGGCGCCAACTGCAAAAGACTAGAGTGCTGACCTCCTAACGAGGCAGCGCTAGTTCCGGTCGGAATCAAGAATGCGACTTCCGGTAATGAGCGATACAATTTTGTGTATAAGAGAGCAAGAAAGCAAGTAGCAACAAGATGATTTTTTAAAAAAAATGTGCACGGTCACAATTATGTGTGCAAAATCGCAAAATAACAAGCAGCAGCAGGAAGTTTTGTTAAAAAATATACAAGGTCACAGTTAAAAATACAATTCCCTAATTCTCCGATCTACACCCCCAGGCGTCACTCCTTTCAAATGTCTAGTTGTGCGCGGTCGCTCCAGAGCGACGTTAAGTAGGCGCCAACTGAAAAAGACTAGAGTGCTGACCTCCTAACGAGGCAGCGCTAGTTCCGGTTGGAATCGAGAATGCGACTTCCGGTAATGAGCGATACAATTTTGTGTATAAGAGAGCAAGAAAGCAAGTAGCACAAGATGATTTTTTTTAAAAATGTGCAAGGTCACAATTATGTGTGCAAAATCGCAAAATAACAAGCAGCAGCAGGAAGTTTTGTTAAAAAATATACAAGGTCACAGTTAAAAATACAATTCACAGAACGGAATAGAGAACTGCGTTCTACTGACACCATGTCTACACGCTTTACAGCTAGAACATCTCTTAAAGTCCTTACTTGACTGTAACCAAGTTGTACTAGAGCCTATCTCAGGGCTGGACTTGACCAGAGCATCGCTCATCGAGCGAGCTTTCCTGAACGTGATTTCCGGACTCACTGCCACTAGATCCCCAATGACAGGGTCATTGCAAACACAAGCTCCAATTTTTCTTTAAGATTTTTCTGAGTGCTTGGTGTTGACGATTACACGTCAAAATCAACCTGACTGGCTCTTTGGTGTGGACCGATGTAGCTGGTGATGCTTTGTTGATCAGGACCTCATCTCTAGACAAACAATTAGCCTTGCGAATTGCACTATCAATTGTAGAGGTAGAGTAACCCCTGGCTAAAAATCTCAATTTGTTCATTTCCTGTGCTTTAAGGCAATCCAACTCCGTGCTACAAATGCGCCTGATGCGCAGCATCTCCCCGTAGGGAATGCTGCGAATAAGGTGCACTGGATGATGACTTGTGGCGTGGAGCACGGTGTTGCCTGCAGTGGGTTTCCTGAAAAGGCGTGTCATGAGTTTGCCATAGTCGACAAAGATTTCTACATCCAGAAAGAACACTTTGTATTGACTTATATCAGAGGTGAAACTAAGATTTAGTGTATTGAAATTAATCACCTCAATAAAGTCAAGGGCCTGTTGTTTTGTGCCTTGCCATATCATAAAAATATTGTCTATATAACGATACCAATGAATTACATGTTTAGCAAATATGTCATGGTGTTGACCATAGAGGACCTGCTCCTCCCAGCAGCCCATGTGAAGACAGGCATAGCTAGGAGAAAAGCAGGCCCCCATGGCAACAACTCTGACCTGCTGGAAATACTGATTGCCAAACATGAAAAAATTATTGTGCAGACAAAAGGAAATCATAGCTAGCAACATTTTGTTATGGTTGGACATATGCATGGGTCTGGTGCCCAGATAGTGTTTGACTGCTTTCACACCATCAGGATGGTGAATGCTGGTATAAAGAGATGTTACATCCAGCGTTATCAGCCAAAATGAAGGGTCCCAAGTCAACCCAGCTATTTTCCTTAAGAAATCACCTGTGTCTTGCACATAAGATGGCAAAGCCTTAACATGCTCCTCTAAAAAGGCATCAATATACACAGAGGTATTTTCACATAACCCATTGCGTGCCGATATGATTGGCCTACCTATATATATATATATTCTGCTCCAAAGTTGTCCACCTGTAAGTAGCACTCGACCAGCAGCTTGATTTATGTGTAGGTAGAGATGGGATCCGCTTGTAGGAGCCGCTCCGTAGTGGATTTGCCAGACGCGTTTCGAAGCTCCATATGCTTCTCTTCAGAGGCTTTAACGGAAACAGTGTGCACAACCGCTAACCCACTTCGCCATTTAACATATGACACACCCACCAATGGGAGGCTCAAATGAGACTGTGCATTATGGGAAGTGTGGTGCGGAAAGCACATTATCAAGTCCTGTATGGACCCTGCAAGTGGGCCCGTCCTCGATCCTATGTACGGCTGCTGTTCCACTTTTGTGGCCCCCAAGACTTCCGGGGTGGTGCATACTCCGCGGCTGGACGGCCGCGTGTTATATTCTGCTCCAAAGTTGTCCACCTGTAAGTAGCACTCGACCAGCAGCTTGATTTATGTGTAGGTAGGGACGGGGATCCGCTTGTAGGAGCCGCTCCGTAGTGGATTTGCCTGACGCGTTTCGAAGCTCCATATGCTTCTCTTCAGAGGCTTTAACGGAAACGGTGTGCACAACCGCTAACCCACTTCGCCATTTAACATATGACACACCCACCAATGGGAGGCTCAAATGAGACTGTGCATTATGGGAAGTGTAGTGCGGAAAGCACATAATCAAGTCCTGTATGGACCCTGCAAGTGGGCCCGTCCTCGATTCTATGTACGGCTGCTGTTCCACTTTCGTGGCCCCAAGACTTCCGGGGTGGTGCATACTCCGCGGCTGGACGGCCGCGTGTTATATTATATTCTGGCGCCGGTTGATGAATCCTCGCGAAATTTTCAAAACTAATGGGGCGCTCCGCTCAGCTCCTACCCTGAAAGTCTCGGGGTGATTCGTCAAGCGGGGGCCGAGAAAAAAGGGGGTCCCAAAACGCATTTTCCCCATGTTATTTTCCATAGGACCTTTAGTCGAAGGTACAGCCCGAACGGCTGAACAGAATTACTTGAAATTTGGCAGAGAGGTAGTCCTCAGGTTAGGCATGTGCCTTTTGCATATATGGAGTCAATCTGTACAGTAGTTCCTGACAAAACTGCAGTTAAAAGTACATAAATATCTATATGCGCGCACCGTGCGCGCACCGTGCGCGCACCGTGCCTTGCGCGAGCGTAATTCTGATTGGTGGTTACATGTCAGTCAACATTCGAATCGGTCGAAATCAGGAAGTGTTGTCCGCCATTTTGTTTGTTTTGGGTGCCACACTGAAAAAGAGAGGTGGCGAATGTGAAAAGGGGGCAGGGTAGAGAGTTCCTGACCCCCTAGCCTTTGTTAGGGGGTCCCTGAAGGACCCCGAAGGGTAAAAAAACATTTTTTGTTTTTTTTTTAATCGTGGGGTGCGCGCACGGTGCGCGAACGGTGAAAAACCTTAAAAAAATATATAATAATACATACATAACAAAGCATTTAAAAAAACGTACAAATTCACTTAAAAAACCATAGGTTTCACACATGTTATAGTTAGGAATTAGAATTTAAAAAACCTTGCAAATTCACTTAAAAAACCATAGGTTTCACACATGTTATAGTTAGGTGGACATTTCACTCGTAAAAAAACAATGAAATTCCCCCATTATAGTTAGTTCAGATAACTATAACTCGCGCGACCGCCACTCTATCACAAGGATGATGTCATCAGTGATGTCATGAGTGATGCCGCTGACCATGTCATGAGTGATGTAATATGTGACGTCATGAGCAGTGGATTGCGGGCACCCTTACTCTACAAACGAGCCTCCTGGTGCACTGCTGCTCAGGGAGGTGCATTGGCAGACTGGTGTAAAAAGGGGGGGGGGTGGCCTTGGACCACCTCTCAGCAATCCCACTGTGTGGGACTTACTGGAGGTACCTGGTGGGCTAGTTGGCCCCCAAGGACCCTCAGCAATGAAGGGGACTTAATTCCCCAACTTAGTACGCGCCAGGGTGCTCATTTGCAGAGTGTTGCAGGGAGGGGGCAAGGCCTCCAGCAAGATGCCGGCTTTACTTTAAAAAATATATTTTTAGAAGGGGGCTGTGTGGCCCCCCTTCTTTTAGTAATTTTTTAGTCCAGGGGACCGCATTCCCCAGGGCCTGAGCCTTTTTTATTTAAAAAAACAGGAAGGGGTGCGCATGTCCTCCTTTCCCTGGGCCACTATTTGCCCTGTGGACCCCATTCCCGGGGCCTGGACTCGTTTTTATAAAAACAATATATTTTTTTCCCGGGAGGAAGGCCATTTGGCCCCCCTCCTCTGGGCCACTTCTGGCCCCGGGTACCCAATGCCCTGGGGCATGGCCAAAGCTTTTAAAATACTTTTTTTTAGGGACGGGGCTGCGTGGCCCCCCTTCCCTGGGCCACTATTGGCCCCGGGGACCCCATTCCCCGTCCAGCACTCAAGTTGGGGACCATGGGGATCCCCAATGTCCCCATGGTTCCAGCCGGCTCCCTGCATCCTGCGGCAGCTAGCATTGCTTATAGGCAAGGGGAGCTGCTAACATGCAGCTCCCCTTGCCCAAAAGCAATTCTGCTTTGCTTCTTGAAAGGGAAAGCAGGTTTTCTGCTCTCGCTTCAAAGAAGCAAAGCTGTGTTTGCTATGGCAGGGCGGGAGACGTGCTCCTGCCCTGCCATAGCAAATGGCAATAACCCAGGGTTGGGCACCCTGGGATATTGCAGGAGCCGGCCCTGGGGGAGAGGTCCCCAGGGCCATCTAGGGCTCCAAGAGAGGGCCATGAGGCCCCCCTCCCAACATTTGCATAGCCCTGGGGAGGTGAAGGTCCCCAGGGCCGGGGGTCTACAACAGATCCCTGTGTTCCAATTTGTGATTGTCCTGGGGAGGTGGTGGTCCCCGGGGCAGTGTGGGAGGGGATGGAGCCCCCCACACTTACTTTTAATTTATGTTGCCCCGGGGAGGTGGTGTTTTCCGCAGCTGCGGGGCTACACAACCTCCCCTCATTTAACATCGAAGCCCCAAGGAGGTGGCGGACCCCAGGGCTTGAGGGGGCACGCAAGGCCCCCAACCAAAATGTAAAAATGCCCCTGGGAGGTGGTGGTCCCCGGGTCAGAGTGGGGGGCAGGAACCCCCATGCTATTTTATTATTTTAGCCCCGAGGAGGTGGTGGTCCCCGGGGCTGCGGGGGCTCCCTTGGGCCCCGCTCAATAATTATACATTGTCCCCGGGACCTGGCCCACTTGGGGGCTTATAGAAAACAAAGTGTGGGAGCCCCCGCTTCATTTTTGTTCCCATTTTCTCTGCTGGATTCACAAACCCAGCGTGAATTTTGCAGATTATTTTAAAACAAATGATTTCTTTTCCTGGGTGTCCTTAAGGGACCCCTCGAGCAGGCCTAGGGGGTCAGGGTGTTTCTACCCGGCCCCCTTTTCTTGTTTTTAATCTTTTTTTTACTGTTTTCTTGTGACTCGGTTACCGAGTCGCAAGATGGCTGTCAACACATTCTGGTCTATAGTGTTGGCAGCCAATCAGAATGAAGCTCGTGCTCGGGAGGGTTCGCGGCTTCTCCTCGGTGCTCAAATATCGATATTTTTTTTTATTATTTCTCAGCAACTACTGAACGGATTTACACCATTTAAAAAAAAAAAGGGCGCTTTCTGAACCAAGAGCTACCTTTCTGCCAAATGTGGTGTAATTCCGTTCAGCACTTCGGGCTGTAGCCTGTTCCAAAATTCCTATGGAAATTAACATAGAAAAAATGTGTTTTGGGACCCCCTTTTTTCTTATCCCCCCCTTGACCAATCACCCCAAAACTTTTAAAACAGGAGCTGACATGAGTGAATTATCATTTTGTAAAATTTCTTGAACATTCGTCAAACAGTGCCAAAGATATTGACAAAAGAAAAAACGCTTTTTGAATAGACACAAGGTCTCAACTATAACTATATTGGACCAATGGGAAGAGGACAGGGATGTTTTAAATGTGGAGCGAACAGAACATTATATATGAAGGCATTGAAAAAGGCGGAATCACCAAAACACGTTTGCCAATAAAAATTAATTGAAGTGTATGACCCGTAAGTGCTCCACTATCTCCCTGGTGGGGGATTTATTGTAAAATAAGTTAAGTGATGGACACAACTGCCCATGAACTGTTCGTTGTCAGTTGCAGTGGCAATAGGTGGGGGAACATATATATTTGAGATGTCATGAGTGATGTCCCTGACCATGTCATGAGCAATGTAATATGTGAGGTCATAATAAGCAGTGCATTGCGGGGCGTAAGTCTGTGAGTGTGTGTGAGAGTTTCTGAGTTGGTTTGTCAGTGGGTGTGTGACTCTGAGCAGGTCTGTGAGTGGGTGCATGGGTCTCTTAGTGGGTCTGTGAGTGGATGTATGAGTGTGAGTGAGTCTGTGGGTGAGTCTAGGAGTGCATCAGTGGGTCTGTGAGTGGGTGTATGAGTTGGTGTATAAGTGCCTGTGTAGGTGTGTGAGTGCCTGTGTGGGTCTGTGATTGGTTGTGTGAGTGCCTTTGTGGGTCTGTGAATGGATCTGTGAGTGGCACTATGGGTCTGTGACTGGGTGTGTGAGTAGCGGTGCGGATCTGAAAGTGGGTGTGCCAGTGCCTGTGTGTCTGTGAGTAGGTGTGTGAGTGGTGTTATGTATTTTGGGTATTTGTTACAGCTTTTAAAAAGGAGAACCATGTACTCTTGTTCTGAACCCGAAGGTACCACAATACAGGCCTAGGTATTTGCACGACATTTTACCTACATTTGTCCTCCATTGCTCTACATAACGGTTCTGGTGCTGACCTTTTACCTGGATAGGTACCGCATAAATGTTGTGTGGTTTTCTTCGAGAGCTATCCTCATTTATTATGCATGAGGATTCTCAGTATCACAGCAGGATTACCATCTTCTACATAATAACTCTGTATCAGGGTCACCACTACCGGCATCCTTGGCCTACATGCCCAGAGTACCATGACACAGCTAGGTAGAACCCCTGAGGGTACCTTTAAGGTATAAAAGCACCACATCTTCACCATTCAAACCAGAGAAAAAAAAGCTTCCATGCTGACACAAGACACTGAAGTTCCTGCCAGCAGATACTCCCGCACACAGTGGTCTGACATCCCATGCTGTGTGTCTAAGTCGAGACCAAGATGGGGTTCTTCGTTCTCTCAGAGCCAGTAACAGGGTTGGCTCTTTCTTTGGGGGATTATTGGCTATGCACCTACATACATGCTAGGTACACTTGGGTTAGGGTTTGCTACGTAGGAGTACGAATTATTACAGTCATGTATTTATATGCCTGCATATATTCATTGTTTTAGCACCATAGTAGAATTCAACCTTTTTTTTTACTCTAGTGGTGCTTGTAATCATTGAAATCTGTTTCTGTCTTATGGTTGTAGCAGCACATGCATTTTATATTAGAATGACGCTGGTTCAATAAATACTTATTGAAAATGTCCCCATCATTTATTCTGTGTATCTCTCTGAGACAAAGTGAGCACGAGTGACTGAGCAAAAATACTGTTCTGTTGCCATGATCGCTGAGGGGTCAGGGTTGTCATGTTCAATAGTTGCCAGAAACTTTTCGCTCCTTGGTAAGATTGTGGGGCTTATAGTTGCACTGTGAGCTAGCTGGTCTACAGACTAACATATCCTTTGGGGGTGTCTGGAATCAGTCTGAACACCAATCTCTTAGTTTATGTTGTCAAAAACGTGCAGATCCTATATAGATTTGTAGGAACTACATTACATGGAGTCACCAACATTGGTTTGGTTCTTATTTAACGGTCAAATTTCAGTAGTACAGTCGTGCTTTCTCAGAGACCCCTACTCACATTCATCCAGAGACAACTGGAGTGAGATGGGAAAAATCCACCGCAGCCAAGTAGGTAGATCCTATATATTGGCTGTAGGTATATTCAAGCTTGAAGGATTATAGTTCCCTACATTGTGCATACACCTTTATCTCTATATTCTTTTAAAAACCTTTTGAAATGTTTGTCCAAGGTGAAGCTGTGGTAGCATTACATGCAAATGCAGCAGATGACGGAGAACAGGAAGGTGCAATAAACATTTCAGAAAATGTCAGAAATGCACTTCCTTTAAATCTAGTAGATTTTGGAGTCTCAGCATTAGGTGGGACTGTTACCTTCATGATTGAAGTACATGAGGCATACAGGACAAAGGTGTTCTATTCTTGGGTCAAATTCCCACCTAAAAATGCAAATGCACATTCTTATATAGGGGATGAAAAACCAGAAGTCTATAATCCATACGAGGACATAGAGGTCCTGTTAACGTAACAGGAACATATAAACCGGTTTAGAGGCGCTCTCGCACACACCACATAAAAGGTGAGACTCAGTCCGCTCAGCAGAGACAGAGTGACTTGGCCAGTCCTAGTTGCTTACACACCGCATCCAGACATTGACACTTTACCAATAGCAGACTTACGTCTACTTCACAAAGAAATAATAAAACTTTACTGAAACCTGACACAGTTTGTTATGAGAACACTCACACTTCAACCTACAAGGGTTACTCCAGTAGGTCAACTACAAGGGACCGCAACCAAACTCTCCCCACAAACACTGAACGTGGTTATGAGAAGAATGCCTACTAAACATGAGCAAATACCATTCTGGATAGCACAGAAATAAGCACAGCTAGAGGCAGAGTTTCCATACACAGGCCCACAAGAAAAACCCAAAATACTAATGATCTGCTTGCCAATGGGAATCGCTCCCCAGATAGAGGATTGTACCACTTGGGTACAGTTTTCGCTGCCATCTATACCAGTACTCCTGGCAACCCTTCAATAGCAGTGATACTAGAAGCATTAAGACAAATACAGAATGGGTACAGGGCAGAACCTGCCCTGAACTTAGGAATGACATTCATAGGCAATTTTGCCCAGGTATCTACAATTATGTTAGCAAATATAAAATGGGAGGCAGCAGCTGTGGCTATATGCCAGCCCCTGAGGGAATGCACTCCTGCACAACAGGAGTGAGAATTACCTAAAATTATAAATTATCGAAGAAACCTATGCTTCATTGGGTAGAGATCATTTGGGAGCTAGACCAATGTAACCACACTTAATGGATAATCCTGAAAAGGATAACCCCAAGCAAGCACCTGGTACTTCTTAACTTAAAAGAAATGGTATAATAAACAAAAAAAATAGGCAGAATGCATCACAATCACGGGGTGGGTCTCCTCAACAGGAACCCTCTGACAGGAGGTACAACCTTAGGAACCGTGATAACATTAAAAAACCTTACAGGTATCAGGATACTGATACACTTTCCTTTCAGGGTTCATCAAAAAAGTCCCAGAGGGAAGGACGGTAAGAACACAGATCAGATGAATGAGTCAAGCCAAGAGACACACATCGCACTTCAGACTACATTATCAAAAATGAAGATAAACCAAAGAGTAAACCTCAATTTAAAAAGAAGAAAGGGCCATATGTAGGTAAATTTTACCGATTCGGTATTTAAGAATCGGTAAATAGAATGTAGGTAAAAAATCGGTAAAGTTTACCGATTCGGTAATATTCGTTATTACCGATTCGGTATTTACCGAATCGGTAATAAGGAATACCTTCCTAGTCATTCCTATGGGCCTGGAGGCCCATAGGAATGAATGGGAAGCCATTCACTATTACCGATTCGGTAAATACCAAATCGGTAATAGAGGGAGCATATTCAAGGGTGGCAGGGTGTTACATTGACACCCTGTCGCACCCCTGAATCGTGCATGTGTGCACATGGGGCACACATACATGCCCTAAGGGCATGTATGTCTGCCACATGGCATTTCTAGAAAAGCACACAATTGCTTTTTAAAAGGTATTCGGTATTTACCATCAACCTGTAGTTGGTGGTAAATAACGAATCCTTAAAACAAAAATGCACTCGCTTGAGTGCTCCCTACATAGGATTTAAGGATTCGGTAATTTACCGATTCGGTATTTTACCGATTCCTTAAAGTAACGAATCGGTAAATTACCGAATCCTTAAATCCAGCCTCCTACATCTCAATTGCCTAAATACCGGTCTGTAACGGGAAATTTACCAATTTTCGGCCGTTACCAACCGGTATTTAGGTACCTACATATGGCCCAAAGTAGCTTGCCTTAAAATAAGAAAAGCCTAGGCTACTGAGGACTCAACATCTGAATGGGGGATGGAATCTGACAATGCTAGACAGCGCAGCAGAAGTAACAATAGCTCGACCAGAACCTGATAGAATTTCTGGTGACAGAACCGTTAAATGAGCATATCACGGTGGAGACACCTGATACTAGGGTGAGTCTCCCACACCAGTTGCATGAAATAACACTCCATATGGAGGGGGACATACCAAGAAAAGTGAAAGGTCTCTTTTGGGAGAACCTGACTTTTGGATAAGATATCCTTCTGGCTGAAAAAGTTTGGCTACTTGAGTTCATTATGGACTGCCCAAAAGGAGAGACTGTAATCTTGCTGACTTTCTCCGACCTCATTCCAGAGTCATTAAAACATTCATACGCGCATGAGTGGGAGGTAGCACTAGCTCCTGCATTATACTACAATCATGTAGGTTGAGATGCTGAGTCACCTCACTATTTAAACCCAGTCAAAACTACTCAAACCCCACAGAGACATTACCGAATAAAACACGATGCGAAAAAACAAGTCAGGGAGATCTTAGATCAACTTGAATACCAGGGTGTAATTGAGAACTGCACCTCTTCCATGAATAATCCCTTGTTTCCTGTAATGAAACCCGACAATTCATACTGTCCAGGTTTAGACTACAGGCATTTGAACACATGCACAAAAATATTTGCAGTAAAAAATGCACACAGTGCCGCATTAATGAATAACGTTGTGCGGAAAAAATACTAAACAACACTAAATATCCCAAATGGATTGTTTTGCAAGAATTTAGCACCTGAGAGCAGATGTTTAACAGCATTTTTGGCACAAGGTTCTCAGAGTCATTTCTGTAGACTGCCCAAAGGGTATAAGAATAGCCCCAGGTTATTTTCAGCAAGGGTATCAAAGTTACTTCCAAATTTTGATGAGGAGGCATTATCCTACGTAGATGATATTTATCTGACAGACGATTAATTATTGGTTCATTTGACCAGGGTGAACAACATCATTTTGGGGTTTGCCCCTGAGGGCTACAAATTTAATTTAAAAACATCAAAAATTGCCCACCTCAATGTCGTATTTTTGGGATGTGAGCACTTCTCAAGTGAAGGGAAAAGCCTAGCAGCTAATAAAAGTTTTTAAATGTGCAGTGCGCCAGCCACCAAAGACTCTGAAAAACGTACAACCCATTCTAGGATTCCTCAATTTTGGCAGTACATATATTTTAGATTACACAGAAAAAGTAAAACCTTTTTACGACTTAATTAGACCTGATTTCTCAGTTCGCATTGGACCCAGGAGCACACAGGAATACTACGTTCCCTACAAGCTGACATGATAGCTTCCAAACACTTACACGCACGTGTAAACACCACACATTTGGTGATCCTTGACATCGCAATTCAATCCTGGTACACTTACCTCAACTTCAATGAAAGCGAAAATGTACCCATTGCATACAAATCTCATTTGTACACAAACTCTGAAAGGCGCTTTGCATCATCTGAAAACAATACTAACAGCAGTACAGACTGCTGTAGTGATAGAAAAGGCACTAGCTCAGGGGAAACGAATAATTGTCGTTACTCCAGTACCAACTTTAGAGGCTGTTACTACAGCAAGTGTTCCCAATGATAAAGCACTGCATCTGCGATGGATACAATGGGCTAATTCTCCCACTGCAACAGATGTAGACTGCAAATTTGATTCTACATGAAAAATACAAGCATTGTTGTAGTATAAACAAGAATATCCTCTTCTGAATGAAATAATGGCTCTAGATCAGTATGAATATATTATTTACACTGACGGTTCTGCTCAACTTGCTGTAGGAAGTAAACAGCAATACAGAGGGGAATGCACAATTGTAAAGCGATGTATGCAAGATGGTAAGTTCCATCCCAGCAATACGGAGATGCAGTCTATAGGAGATTGCATGGCACAGTTGGCAGAACTAAAAGCCCTGATACTGGTGCTAAAAAATACGGATTGAGAATTCCCCACACTTATTGTGTGCGATTCATTTTATTGTGTCCAGTCTTACAATTAATATCTTCATTACTGGGGCCAGAATGGGTTTAGAGATTCAAAAGGTTGCACAATAAAGCACAAATTACTTTGGGAACAAGTGGCAGACCTGAAAAAGGGCGTGCCACAGGCTCACATGATTCATACGCTGAGTGATCAGTGTGTTGGCGTGTACATTGAATGGAATTCATTGGGTGATGAAGTCACTAAGGCAACAGTGTGAGCTGCTGCCATTGCTGCAATCACTATTTCTAGAACGAGGATAGATGGACAGATAATGGTAGCTGTCATAGCTTCACGTAAAAAAAACTCAGCCATGTCAAAAGGTTTTACACTCAAGTACTCCTACAAGTTAGATGCCCAAAATACTTTGTATGCTCAAATTCCAGGAGTAGGGGATAGAGTAATAACAAACATGGATCTCAGATTTGGTTTAATTCTAGCTGCACACGAGGGTCTGGGTTCAGCACATGCAGGTATTACTGCAACGGTTTCACTACTGAAACAACATTATTGGTGGCCAGGTCTTATCAAACAGACCAAGGGTTTTGTCCTTAAGTGCAACATCTGCCAGCAGATGAAGGGTTCCACCGTAGCACGTCCACCGCAGACACCTTAACTGATATCAGACAGACCTCTTGCATGTGGCTATTTAGACCACTGTGGCCCCCTTCAATCTGACGGGGCTTACAAGTACATCTTGGTGGCAGTGGATTCATGCTCTAGATTCCTATGGGTTAGGCCCCAGCGCTCGGCTGACGCTTGAACTGTTATAAAGGATTTGAGAGTCTTCATAGGCACATTACATTATTGCCATGGCCCTGCAGTTAGCTCTCGGGCTTACAAAGAAGCTATGGGAAGTTTGGGTGTGGTCTTGCGGTGCTCCTCTCTGTATCATCCCAAGGGAAATTCGATTGTGGAGAGGAAAAACCAGGACTTAAAGAAATCCTTGGCAGCAAGGGTATTAGCCTTGGGTGGTAGTTGGGTCAATCACCTATATGGGGTCCAGAGGGCACTTAATAACATGCCAAGAAGTTCCCTAGGACGCCGTACTGTATATGAGTTCTTGTTTGGGGCAAGATTGTAGGTACCCGACCTTGATTGTGACAGCACAGTGGCGGATGAAAAAGCATTCAACATCATTTGGCTGTTTTATAGGAACTCAATGAATTTCGGGTGCTACAAAGCAATGTCCATGTAAAATGCACCACCGCTGGGGAAGTGAAAGATGTTTCGGCAAGACCTGCCTTGATACTGAAGATCAGGGACCTGGTCAGAGAAAAGATTGTGGACAAATAAAATTTGGGCCATCCTACATAACGCCTGTACCTGTCCTGGCTGTCAAAGGAGGAAGAACAGTGCTTTTTCCGCCCATTGCTGGCAAAAAGAAAAGAGATTTATTTCCAGTGATCTGATCAAACCACACTATGTGGCTGATCCTGAATAGCAGGCCGTGCAAGGTCCTGGGTAGCCGCCGATCTCCCCTCACTACTATACAGGAAGTTCAGACAGAAAGACTTATAATGTTTGAAGATTCTACTCTACGAAGAAACAGAGTTGCCAACACTGGAATGGAACTCGTACCAGTCAAAATTGAACGACAAAATACAAATGAAACACAGATCTCAATTTGGCCTAATGCCGATATCTATGTGAATATGTCTGGCAATGAGTCATCTGCCAGTTCAACAAAACCTGATGAGCTACTAAATATAGATCGAACAGTATCTGGCTACTTCATTGATTTGTACACATTTTCTCAGGATCCTAGTGAACCAACAGCTTCTGATCTCCTCAAAAAACATATTTAAACTCTACCTTTGGCTGAAAAAGACTTTGTTTCTCTCTGGCTACAGCTCTGGATAGCAATTGGTGTCCTTTTCCTAGTCCTTTGGATAGTGGAGTGACTGTCGTTGTCCTGCTCCTGAATGGACATTATCTACCAGAACGTTTCGCAGTACAACATGTGAGCTTGGTCCTGAAACCACTAACATCATCTCATCGTGAACAAAGAGACCTGTATTTTGTGAACATTACAGAAGTTCCAATTCCTAAAGGAATAGTTTGGGATAGGGTTTCATATGAAGTATTTGGCCCCACTGAACTTTTGAAAATACCACATGTATTTAAAATTTCTTTGAATTATATCATCACCTCCAGTACCTTCTCTGATGATTGTTATTTTTAAACTGTAAATTCGATGCTCTGTGATTTAGAACTGTCTGCTGCCTTTTCATGTAACGAATTGTATAATGATACATCTGATTTTGACACCATGTATTGTTACCAATACTATGGTCATCATTTTATGCACAAAGCAAGTATTCCACGTAATGTTTTCACTTATCATCAATGGGAACATTACCCAACAAAACTGAAAGGTAGTTCACAAACGTTTGCACAAAAGCTTGCTTATTTTTCTGGGTTTGACACTTTAGACCGACCTCATATTATTATAAGGTTGCACCTACACCTGCAAAGAAAAATATGCTTACTAATACGAAATAGATATACTCTGCTTCCTATATTTCCCAGCTGTCTTTACAAGGTTTTGACTTTTGGAGGAACACCAGAGACACAAAATCTGTCTGACGGACTAAAGAATGACAAGTTCAGGGAACTGAGGGATTATTTAGAGCATGTCTCATACCACAGCAGATTATCTCCCTGAACAACACAGTGCAACACACTTCCTGTCAGTCAGTCAGTCAGTCAGTCAAAGATACTTTATTCGGTTCATAGCAAAAACCATAAAAGCATTGTACATCAAAGTCAGGACCACTATTTAAAATGCGACAAACCATACAATACAATTACAAATATATATAAAAAACATACATTATAAATAGCAATTAAAAAGGCGATACTAACACGTTCAAAATTGAGACGAAACACACAATCATAATTCATAGGTTACCCGTAGCACTATGCACTATAGCCAAATGATCTTCTTCCTCAATCTCATTGCTATCGTCAAAAAATTGGCTACATTAAAAATCTCCCAAGTAGAACCCAGCAGCTGAAGATACAGGAGAGCTGGCTTAACTTGTCTAAAACCTTTATCTTTGATAAGAGGGATAATACATTTTTTACGAATGGGGCGCAAATGTTTACAAAAGAAGATAAAGTGCACCGTGTCTTTAATAGAGAATCTATCGCAAGAACAAATCTCCAAATCCGTCTCCTTCGTCCACCCTGGGCGTTCTGTAAGGAGAAGGTGGAATTTGTTCAATCTGAACTTAGTCAATAGGTAACGATGATTCATATTATTGACTGTTCCCAAGTAGGGTTCTAAGCCACTAGAGGTAATTAACAACTGGTGAGCCCTAACTGTTGGTTTATGTAATTCCTTTTCTTCTCTTGCTAAATTTACCCGCTGTTTGTATGTATCTTTCATCCATTTCACATCCCCCTTTCGTAAGTTATTTGGGTGAACAAACAGTTCAGGGCGACCCTATTCTATGGTTAGTTTTTTAACATAATTCAACCAGGGGATAGTGTTACCATGCTCAAGGGATAAACAATCCCTGAGAATCTCGTGATTCAACTCTAATTCCGGGTTTAACCATATAGAGATCCATTTCAATAAAGGAGCTATAGCTATGCGGTCTCCTAGATATTCAGTCCCGCACTCTTGATGAACGATATATCCAGAGGTTGACTGGGGAACGGGTAATATAGATTTCAAAAACTTATCCTCTACCACCTGCAACACCCTTGCATTTTTAAACCCCCACAGATCAGCTCCATACATAGCTATTGAAGTACATTTGGCTTCATAAATTTTTAACACAGCCTGTAAAGGCTTCACCCCTAGTTTACGGGCAAAGTCCAAAACAGCCAAAGTGGACCTCGCAAAGGCATTACGCTTAGCAACTAATTGGGGCGACCAGGAAGACTGATCGTCAAAAAATAACCCCCAAATATGAGAATCTTGTTACCCTGGAGAGAACATTCTCTTCACAGTGCATAGTCTTAACTCTTTTGGGCTTACTGCCCACAACCATTACATGCGATTTCGCAAAATTCACACTTAGGTCCAATACTTTCATAAAATTAGAAAATGAATTCAAAAGACGTTGCAACCCCACTGCTGTACGCGCTATTAAGGCGGCATCCTCTGCATATAATAATGCCGGGATGGAATACTTGCCTGCCCTAGGAATATCCTTACACGCCTCTGTTAGAACAGCACCCAAGTCATTAATATAAAGGGTAAAAAGTAGGGGGGCTAAAATGCACCCCTGCCTAACCCCATTGGTGATCCCAATCTTGCCCGTGCAATTACCTAAACGGTCATATCTGACTGTGGTGGTAAGGTCCCTATGTAAATCAGCAAGAAAATACACAATGTTTTTATCAATGCCAAGTTTAAGGAGCAATCCCCAAAGTTTGGACCTATTCACACGGTCGAAAGCCGAGGAAAGGTCCATAAAAGCTAAATATAGCGTGCCCTTTTTGGCAATAGTGTATTTTCCAATTAATAGGTGGAGGTTGAGGCTTTGGTCTATGGTGCCTCGTCCCTTCCTAAACCCATATTGCAGGCATGAAAGGGTATCATTGTCCTCCAACCAAACTGTTATTTTACCTAGAACCACTCGCCCCAACACCTTCACCGCAGAATCAATGAGGGAGATAGGGCGGTAACAACTGGGATCCCCCGATGGCGTCTTCTACCTCAGTCTTGGTAACCGTTAAAGTATAGGGATCTAAAATAGGGGTAGGCATATTCACCTCCCCCCTATTTTCCCCTTCATAGACTGACTTAAAATGAGAGTACCACAACTGTTCCTGAATACCACAATCTAGTTGGTCATTACAGGGGTCACAGAAAAAGGGTTTATTTACAACAGCCCAAAATTTGGCGCTGTTCCTAAGCACATCCACGGAGGATAGTTCTTCCCAAGCATCCTCCCAATGTTCCGTCTTCTAGTTTCCAAAGCTTTATTGTAATTTTTCCTTAACAGGGCCACAATGGCCCTATTCACTGGTTTACAATTCAGGGCGGCCTTCAGCTTTTTATTGGCTGACGAACAATTTTTATCAAACCACCCCAACTCGGCAGAATTCTTAGCTTTCCCTAAACATTTAAGGTCTGCTGAGACCTTGGAACAAATTGTCAAATAAGCATCTAAAACCTCCTTGTTCCCTGCTTCCAAATTCAAACATGTGTCCAGCTCAGATCCTACCTCCCTTATTAGGTTAGTTTGGAAGTCTCCCGGTATAACTCTACTCCATCTAATCCTACGGGCCTGATCCGTTGGACAAATATCAGATTTGCCCGTTCAATTTGGAGCTATCACCGGCTTTGTAATCAAATCCAAAATACTGAGGGCCACTGGGTTATGGTCACTAAAGTGTGACCAAACCGGCGAATATCCATAGATCCTATCCCCTAGTGTAAGACTAATAAAAATTTAGTCAATAACTGAGTGACTACCATTCCCTTTAAAGGTAGGTATCTCCTCATTCAACGTGGATGGAAGCATCAGACCATTGTCCGCCAAAATTACTTCGAGGAGATCTCCCTGTGCAGAATGTTCAAAATGGGTCTCCCCTTGCTCTGCCGGACCTAATAGGTCTAATGAGAAACAATTGTCTGGGCAGCCGTGAATATTAAAATCTCCCAAAACTATGATAAAACATAGATTTTTATTGGCCTCCCTGTAATTTGCCAAAAAAAGGTTTAACATGGCCAGGTGATCAGTCGTGGTGACTCTATCATAAGAATTATAAAAATTAATAATTAAAATGTCACCCACCCCACTCACAGAGATTTGAACTGCTAGGCAGTTACGTGATCCCGTATCTAGTTGAGTATGTGTACCGGGAATAGTAACTGAGATTAAGGGGACCAGGCCACCCTTGGCCCTCCCCATCTTAGATGGGACCGCCGAAATAAAATAACTCGAATATCCATCCATGGTCAGGGTATTCCCTATGTCCCAGGTTTCTTGTAGTCCTATAATATCTCCTCTGCCAATAAATTCTCGCTATACTGGGTCGTCTATTTTAATTTTCAGGCCAGCTATATTCCAGGTTACCAACTTTATGGGTGTACCCCTGGGCCCTTTCATTACGCCCATCAGCAAAGGGGACATTTCTTACCAGTGTGGCTACAGGGAGAACTCTAATCGGGGTGGCAGGGATAATGATATCTTCTTGATTCCCTAGTCACTCATTTTCTCCCAGATTAGAAAGGGTATCAAAGCTGTTGAAGACTGGGATAGTAAATTCATGGGGACCTCTCCCTTTAGATGGATCGCTAAACACCGGCCTAATATAAGGCGGTGGGTAAAAGAACCCCAAAGGGAGTATGTTTACATACTCATTTTGGATTCTAACTGACCCAGCCTGCCTCAATATGACTTTAACCAGCCTGGGGGATCTAAAACTTATGACGACACAGTCGCCTTCTAGGATTTTCTTTGTCTTACCCACCCACGGCACCCTTCTGATCATCAAAAAGTTGTTATCCAAATGTTGACCCAAAACAGTTTTATTGGACAGATAATGGAGGGCCTTATTTTTTAGTGAAGTCCAAAGTTCGTTTTTACCGCCCTCAAGTTTGGGAACATTAGCAAGGATTATTGTATGGGGACATGCCTCTGCTGGTAGATGTATCGACAATTCTCTCTTAGCAGGCTGTGTCAGAGGACTTAACCTCCCCACTGAACTCCACGGACCCCGTACCTCTCCCTGAGTTACATCGATAACTTTTGGGACTGGGGGAGGAATACTTGGTTCTATGCCCTGGGAGGTCACTAGGGGTACTGATTGTTGAAATGGGGTAATTATAGAGTCCAACAAATTATTTACTGAGGCTGTAACTACATTTAGTGAATGAGCTGCCGATGTACTTGGCCCAGTCTTTACAGCTTTAATATTAAGATGTTTTTCGATTACATTAGGTCGGTCCTCTATTCGTTCCAGATCAGCCATTAAGGGCAATGTAAGTGACCTAAGACGTTCGTCCAAAATCATAATAAAATCTGTCATGAATCCCCTACTACTATTCTCAATATCTAAGTTAATACAATCGTTTCTTCCCACCCCCATGTCCTCATTATCTAGGTGGAGAACATTAACTTCACTTTGATCCAACCCAGGTGCAAGATTACTATTTCTCGGTAGTTTTGCCTGTTGCCGACTACCATGTGGGGTAATCTTGGCCTTCCTTTTCCCTGAAATAGTCTTGCTACGATTAGTTTTCGTGTCCGGTCTGGCCCTCAACTGCCTGGTACATGTGGCCACAGGGGAAGGGGCTACACTAATTACAGATAGAGGGACGGGAGAGATCGTCAGACTATCTACTACCACTGACCCGTTTGGAATCACATGGGGATGCGAACAGTCCAATGGAGCATCGATAAGGGTAGATTCCACTACAGATAAGGATGGAAAAACTGTTGGCCTAATTGGGTCCAAAGACAATCTTCGCTCAACTGATTCAATTTCCTTAGCAACAGCTGACTCTACCTGTTTCGGATAACCATCAAGGGTCCCAATACCCGCCACCCTAATGCCTAATTTGGTATGCACCTTAGCCATATTGATGGGTTAGGTGTAACTAATAAAACAACCCCCTCAGAAGCACAAACAAGGAATGAATTACAAAAAACAAATACGTAATCCTGTAATACCCTTGCACAACGAATGGCCTCAATATGTACATAGGCTGAAAAGGGATTGTCCCGGCCCAGCCTCCTCAGGCCTCTGAGGGCCTTAGAGGGCCCGCCCTTTGCCCGGGCTTAGCTCGGCACCACCCGCGCGCGTCCCGCGAGGCGGGAGTGGGAAGGTGGTTTTAAACGTCTGGTGTGGGAGGGAGGGTTCGCTGGTGCTGACGCTGCCCCTCTACCTCCTGGTGTTTGTAGTCCTGCTGGGCACTTCCCCACACGTTGAACACTCCCGTAGATGGCCTCAAGTACGCTGCGCGTCCCACGAAGCGGGAGGCGCGAGGTCGTTTTAAACGTCCGGTGCGGGAGGGAGGGGCCGCTGGTGCTGATGCTGCCCCTCTACCTCCTGGTGTTTGTAGTCCTGCTGGGCACTTCCCCACACGTTGAACACTCCCGTAGATGGCCTCAAGTACGCTGCGTGTCCTGCGAAGCGGGAGGCGCAAGGTCGTTTAAAACGTCCGGTGCGGGAGGGAGGGGTCGCTGGTGCAGACGCTGCCCCTCTACCTCCTGGTGTTTGTAGTCCTGCTGGGCACTTCCCCACACGTTGAACAATCCCGTAGATGGCCTGAAGGACTAGCCAAGATCAAGGACTTGAACACATGGATTCCCTCGCTTTCACATCAAAGGATATGCTAGACGACATTATACACAAGGGTTCATACAATTCTTCAGACCCCAATTGGAAGGGATGGTTGGTTTGCCCTATTGACACAAATGAGTGTCAGTCAAGATTCAGGGGTACCCCCAAGGGTTTCGTATCCATAGGCCTGGCCAACTCTATGTACAACGAAAGCATCCAGGGGTGTTGACAATCTACTGTGCTGGAAAGTTATGCCTAGAGTGGCTGAAAACCTCAACACAGTCCCTGGTGAAACAACTCTTGTCCTTACTTTCATATGACATGGATCTAAGGAATTTTTTGCTAGGTCCCCAGAAACCACATCGTAAATGCTTCTTATACGCTATGTACAATGAAGTATGGAAAATCTCTCAACAGGAAGCTATGGAGAGATTGCGTGAAATTGACAGAGTTAACATAGAAAAGGCTTTGGCAGTAGTTGACAATGGCATGGCCGCACTAACATCCGGGTTTTATTCACTGGGCATCATTGTGTCTTCTGCAATAGATATAATGGACCAAGATCTGTCCATTCTTCAACATGGGCAATCGCAGTTACAATCCATTCTATTATTAAGCTGGACGCTACAATCATTGCGCCCTGGTCACATTCCCTGGCGATATAGCAACAGTACGTCTCTGTTTTCTGCTTATAATCTGACAGAAAGGCAGACAACACTGAAACAATGAGTTGCAAAGTGTACAATGCTGCACATTGAAAAATTGGACCACTTACCTTTCACCTCGGCTGAGTCACATTCCCCAGAATGGTCAATCCATGGCCAGATTACATTGCCAGTCACGACATTCCAATCTCAATATTGTCTACAGTACCATCAAGTGGACAGGTATGAAGCGTTGGGTAAGGAATACATACATGAATCGTGGAAATTACCTTGCAGATTTAGATACAGAAATAGGGACACTGAAGTCTTTCTCAGGGGTTCAGATTTGGGAATTTGTTAAGTGGGTCTCTAATTTGTCAGGATATTATGCTTCACAGAGCTTGTAATGCTTCAGTTGCAATCCTATTGTGCCACTTAAAGCTGTCATGATTAAACCGGCCTTCAAATTACTCTCGAATGGGAGTTATTTGATGTTGAATGATCTTGTTTGTTGTGGGATGCTAGCAGGCATCACCTATTTGATTACAGTAAGTACCAGGGTTACATGTTGTATGTGAGTATTGTTTATACCGACCCACATAGTCAGGGAGGCGCCACTATGGTTTTTGTTGAATGTTTTCCTCATACGGTTTGATATTCTGAGCAGACTGAAAGCCATACTTTTACAGAAGGAGGTGGCCTTAACCTCAGCTCCAGCGACTTTTGATATCCAGGTTGCAAGGTCTTCAGCTGAGATACAGGCACTAGTCTGAACTAACTTCCCACTCTATTTCAGGGAAATGGTACATTGTCTCTTTAACATGTCTGATACGAGTGGGATAGAACACCTATTTAAGAACATAGGTTCTCGGCTATTAAGCACCTTTCAGACGATCTTCGGAGTTATTCCATCATTAATACACTCCATATTGAAAAGCATTTTTGGAGGGCTCCCGCTGGTCCTACTACTTGTAGTGGGTATCCTGGTTGTAATTTTCCTGCTACGCAATGGACGTCCCAAATTCAAAAGAGATAGGGAAAAGTGTTCTTGGAGCGACGTTGCCGTAAACGCATGGTACTCCATCTGAGTACACCTCGGCTTCGGGAGCTAAGCGAGCATTGATTTCTGTCATTCAGATCAGTCTGGGTCAACTGCATCTTGCCTGTACCCTGCTGCTAATTCTGCAGATACGAATGTGTGTTGGACATCTGTCTAACGCTTCCATCAGTTGTGCCTCTGGATTTGAATGTTCTGCTGGACCCATTAAAGGTCCATGTAGTTCAGTGTCCTTAGCGATTTCAAATTCTGATATCAGCATTCTTAGAGTCCCCACGGGATGCTTCAGCTCCTGTCAGAATATTACCGGCTCTACCACAGGCTCACAGGCTTCGAGTACTTCCTCAGCCTTGGCTGTGGGAACTGGAGAAGATCATCTTTGCTCTATTGACCTGATCCAAGATATGCTACCGGGACCATTGTCTGCGAAAGCAAGCAGCAGTGATCCTGCGTCTCCCAAACAGGACACATAAACATTTGGCTCTCCATGTGATGGGAACAATTCTGTCTTTTTCCGAAATAATCCAAGTTGGAATTTAACAACATCATTTTTGTTTTGTTTTTCCGTGCTTGCTCTCACTGAGCACTATGGCTTTTGGCGTGCTCAGTTAGTTTTGCAGTTTATTGACTATTTAAAGGACTTATAGAGCTCTTTTAGCATGTGCATTATTTTTAACACATATCATGTTCTTTGATTTTTTTATATTCATATTTTAGCAATGTCTTTTTATGCTTTTTAATGCAGGCTTTTTTAGCATCTGTTAAGAGTGGGTGTTATGAACCCCAATATAGGCCTAGATAAGTGCACAACCTTTTACCTACATTTGTCCTACCTTGATCTACATAACAGTTCCGGTGCTGACCTTTTACCTAGTTAGGTGCCGCATAAATGTTGTGTGGTTTTCTCCAAAAACTAGCCTCATTTATTATGCATGAGGATTCTCAGTATCACAGCAGGATTACCATCTTCTGCATAATAACTCTGGATAAGGGTCACCATTATCGTCATCCTTGGCTGACATGCCCATGCCGAGATGCCATTACTTAGCATGCATTTACTTAGCATGCATTTACTACTCATGTTCCAATACTTAGCATGCACATACTACGCATAAGGAAGTGTTAGACCTGGCACCTTGGCGTGAGTTTCCCTTCCACTTTTTTTATGGTGTGCCTCGACTGTTTTGCTGGTGTTGTCCGCTCAGGGCACTGCGCCACGGCTAATCCGTGCCGCGGTGCAAGTGCTCCCTAAGTAAAGTGTACCTGTAATTGATGTCCATGATTGGGTTATTGGATTCACTGTCAGTCCCCAGTAAAGTGCACCAGGGGTGCCAGGGCTTGTGAATGCCAAATGCTGCTGGTGGGCTTGCAGCGCTGGTTGCGCCACCCACGGAAGCGGCCTTGTAAAGTGTGTCTAGGGCCTGCCACCGCAGACCCTGTGCGCGGTCCGGGACCGTCGCGCTGACTGCGCAAGTGCCCCCACTTGCCAGTCCCTAAACCTTCCCTTACCTACATATTAGCCACCCCTCTGGTAGGCCCAAGGGCAGGGTGCATTGTAGGCATAAGGTAGGACATGCCCTGATGTGTGTGGCATGTCTTAGTAGTGAATTACAGCCATTTTCGTTCTTCACTATTGAAGGCTACCTGCTCTCCATAGGCCAGAATGGGCTGCCGGGATCCCGCCAACGCTGTGACCCCAGTGGACTCAGAGAGCATGGTAGAAGTGTCAAGTTTAGTATGCCTGAACTCAGGATGATAAAATACTTCTTGTAGTCAAGTTTATTTTAATATCCTGGGTTTGTAAATACTACTTTTAGAAAGTTAGTATTTACTGACCTGACCATCTCAGTCCGCCTCTGCTGTGTGTATGTGTTCTGCCTGGCAACAGTTAGGAGCAGGGTTGGGGAATCCCCAGAGACAGGTTGGCTGCCAGGTGGTGGGTAGAGAGATTACACCTGGATGGGTGGGAGGAGTACACCTTGACTCTTGAATAGACCTGTGCTCTGCCACCACAAAGCCGGCGCCACCCCCTGTGGGGCGGCTGATGTCTCTGCCCTGCTGCTGAAAGGAAAGAGCAGAGTCACCATAACAAAGTGCTCCAGAACTGGACTGAGCCAGGCCTAGGCCCCCTGGCGCTAAAGAACAAAAGAATTGGTGTATAAAAGTAGGAGCCTGGCTCCTAAGAAATCAGAATCCTGTTTACCACAAAGAACCTCTGCCCGACTAGAAGGAGAAGAAGACGCCGGAGGAGCTGGCCTGCTGCTTGCCTTGCTGAGAGAGGAGAGGAAGAGACTTACTGAAAAGACTTTGCTACTTTGTGCTTGAACATTCTCCAAGGGCTTGATCTGAGCTTGCCCCCTGAACTGAACCCCAGGAACAGTGGGTTCTCTGTGCTTCTTGCTCGTCCTCCAATTCGAGCCGTGTGTGCATCCCGCTGGAAAAGAGACTGCGCCCCTCATCGCCCCTCCTAGGGCCGTGACACTCAGAAGCTCGCCTGCCTCAAACCCGTGAGAGCCCCGCTCCGTCCCGAGCCGCTCTCTGTCCCCGGGCCAGGCCGCCTGCATCCCTGTCACCGCCTGCTACGGGAGCGCGCTGACCGCGCTATCACCCCTCCCGCCGGAAGCCGTCCGACGACTGTGATCTACGCCGGGTCATCCAGCTGCACTGACCGTGCCCTGCGACCCCGCTTCGCTATCCCCGGACATCTCAGGCCGCGCCGCCTCCGCTGTGGAGACCCTCCTGCACCGCCGTGCTAAAGGGTCGCTGGCCGCGCCTGCCTACGTGCCCACACCTGCTGATTGAGGACCCGAGAACACTTCCCAAGCCGAGAGTCGCACCGACCTGTGCCGACTCTCCACATCACTAAGGAAGTTCCAGTATCGGGCTCGGGGCCCGCAACGCCTTATTTCCCCGTTCACAGGAACCGATCTCTGTGAGTACTGGAACTACAAGTAAAGAGACTACGAACCATCCATTTGAAGCTACAAACAAGATCATTTGCCTGCTGTATAACCTGGTGGCCTAGCGAAAACGTTATTGGTCTTGTGATAAGTCTGTTGAGATATATATACCTTATTTTGACATAAAGAATCGTATTTTTATATATATCCAAGTCTGGTGTCCGTTTCTGGGGGGATTGATGTATTTACTGTGTGTACGATTGTAAGTGCTTAACCAACAACGCCTGAGGAATCGCCTTGGCTGCTCACGCCACGCACCTAGAGGGTGAGCAAGGGTCATTCGCGAGGGGTTATCCTGCGCCCTGACGTGGAGGAGAGGGTTCCTGCTTGACACAAGGGCAACCTTGCGCCAACCAGAGATCCCCGACTCTAACATTGTTGGCAGCGGTTGGGATTTCGGATTTGCACTTGTAATTTGCATACAGTGAATTGTTAATCACCAGATAGTGAGAGCAGACCAAATAACGCAGCCACAGGTTTTCATTTTTGGAACTTTGTTGAGACATCTGCCATTACTGCAACCATGCCTGGCTCACACTCCGCTGGAAGAGCGCTCTCTGTGATTTCTGGAATCGATGAGGTGGATTGGGAGAGACTGGAAGGCTACTCGATGGAGCAATTGAAAGGCTACAGTGTAAAATTCCGAGTCCCCCATGCTGGATTCAAGAGGAAGACCCAGTACACCAAGGCGTTGAGAGCCTGGAAGGAGTCACGAGACCCACGGAATGCGGGGGACATCGTTCCACCCGACAACCTTGAGGAGCCCAGCAGAGTCCGGTCGCCAGAGGAGCTGGCAGACAGGGCAGCAGACAGGGCACATGCAATGGAGATGGCAAAGTTGGCCGGACAAATGGAAATGGAAAAGCAGAAGTTGGCCCTGGAGGCACAACAACGCCAAATGGATCATGATATCAGATTGAAGGAGTTGGAGCTGAAGGCGAAAAGTTTGGACACCGCTCCTTCTGGTGGCAGCACTCCACCAGCGCAGGTAGAGTCCAAGGTGTACATCCCCAAAGATGTAGTAAAGGAGTATTTCAGAAAGGATGACATAGGGCAGTGGTTTAGGGCCTACGAGGTGGCCATGTCCTCACACCGGGTCCCTGAGAAAGACTGGGGAGCGGGGTTGTGGGGAAGGTTCCTTGCTGAAGGGCGTGACACACTGTTAGATTTACCCTTAGATCTCCAAACCTCATACCCCCATATGAAGGAAGCGTTAATGACCAGGTATGGGTTAACTCCGGAGCTATATCGACAGAGGTTCAGGGAGACCAAGAAGATCCCTGAGAGTACGTATGTGGAATATATGACCTTTTTCTGCAGAGCGCTGGATGGTTGGGTGAAGGGTAGCAAAGTGAACGATTATCAAGGGCTGCTTGATTTAATTGCATGGGAGCACTTGTCCAGTCAATGTTTTCCTGAGCTACGCCAGCACCTGATTGATAGCAAGCTGTCCAACCCGAGGAAGCTTGCTGAGGAGGCGGACCGCTGGCTCAGCACCAGGGTCCACAAGGGTCAAGTGGGAGATTCCGCCAAAGGTGGGCAGGGTCCCCAGCAGAAGAGTGGGGGGGACAAGGGTAAACAGAAGGGGTTCCAAAAAGGCCCCCAAAGTAATTCCCAAGGGAACCAGCAGAAGGGTTCTCAGCCTCCCCCAACCCCGCAGCAGAACGGGGCCCCGACAGGTAGACCTGTTCCAAAGGGGCCCTTCAATTGTTATAAGTGTGGTGATCCGGGTCACATTGCCTCTGATCCTAAGTGTCGCCTGTTTGGTAAGACCGCACCCACTGGTGCTCCCCCCCGGCAAGTAGCTAGTATTAACTTTGGGGAGGAAGTAGCAGTCCAGGAGGGTGGGGGTCCCGGGCAGATGACCCTAGTCTCGCTAGGAGACAGTGAGATGGTCCCTGTAACCTACCTACCCTCTAACACTAAGAAATATGGGCAGGTGGTGACCATCAATGGAAAGAAGGTTGAGGCTCTTAGAGATACAGGAGCCAGCGTGACCTCGGTGAGGCAACACCTGGTGTCTCAAGAGCAAATTGTACCCAATGCCTACTGTAGGGTTGTCAATGCTGACAACGTAGAGAGTCGTTGTCCAATGGCTCAAGTTCCCTTTGAGTGGGGGGAGGTCTCTGGTACTCTACAAGTCGCTGTGAGAACCGACATGCCTGTAGACTGTCTGCTAGGGAACGACCTGGAGAGCTCCCCTTGGGAAAAGGTGGAGAAGACCACGCATCTGAGGATGGTGGGTCTACCCGACTGGGCGTGCGTGACCACCCGGTCCATGGCAGCCAGTAGGGGTGTTGAGAGGGTCCTGGAGCCTGAGGGAGAGGTCCAGGAACCGGCCTTAGGGAGAAGGCGCAGGAGGCGCGGGAAACCGGCCCCCGAAGTTCCCACGGCCCAGGAGGAAGTAGACCCTGAGGGGGATGCTCTGGAGCCTACCGGGGAACAGATTGCCGAACTGGGAGATCTGCCTGAGCTGACCCATTGGCAGCAAGAAGGAGGTCCCTCCAGGGAGGAATTCTGCAGGGAGCGGAAAGAATGCCCTTCTCTCATTGGTATGCGGCAACAGGCTGCAGACCAGGCCAACGGTGTTCAGGCCAAAACACACTACGTGTACTGGGAGAGTGACCTCCTGTATTCCGAGCCTAAGGCTGCTGAACCTGGGTCAGCCCGTGTGCTGGTGGTACCCCAGAAGTTCAGAACCTTCCTACTGGGGCTGGCTCACGATGTGCCGTTAGCAGGACATTTGGGGATGGACAAGACCTATGACAGGCTTGTCACCCACTTTTACTGGCCCCAAATGCATAAGAATTCAGATTCCTACTGCAGAACCTGTCAGACTTGCCAGGCAAGTGGTAAGAGCGGAGGGAAGCACAAGGCTCCTCTGCAACCTTTCCCTGTGGTCGGTACGCCATTCCAACGAGTGGGTATTGATATTGTGGGGCCTCTGGACCCCAAGACAGCCCTGGGCAACAGGTTCATCCTGGTCTTGGTGGACCATGCCACCCGGTACCCTGAAGCCATCCCTCTGAGGACAGTGACGGCCCCCGTGGTGGGACGGGCACTGATGGGAATTTTCTCCCGAGTGGGATTCCCTCTAGAGGTGGTGAGCGACAGGGGGACCAATTTCATATCCACGTATATGAAATCCCTGTGGAAGGAGTGTGGGGTAACTTACAAGTTCACCACTCCTTACCACCCCCAAGGAAATGGGTTGGTTGAGAGATTCAACCGAACCCTCCAAGGCATGATCATGGGCCTGGACGGTCCAATGAGGCGTAAGTGGGACGTCCTCTTGCCATGCCTGCTCTTCGCTTACCGAGAGGTGCCACAGAAGTCTCTAGGATTCAGCCCCTTCGAGCTTCTGTATGGTCACCCGGTAAGAGGACCTCTGAGTTTGGTAAAGGAAGGCTGGGAGCAATCTCCCAGGAAACCTCCCCAGAATGTATATAGTTACATGCTGGCCTTCCGAAACCAGACTCGGCGTTTCAGGCAACTTGCTGAGGCAAATCTGGAAGCCAGCCAGGAGGAGATGAAGCGGTGGTACGACCGGAATGCCACTCTGGTAGAGCTTCAACCTGGACAAAAGGTGTGGGTCTTGGCCCCAGTGGAGCCTTGTGCACTTCAGGATAAGTGGACAGGTCCATTTGAGGTTGTGGAGCGCAAAAGTCCTATCACCTACTTGGTGGACATGCAGACTCCCAGGAACCCTTTGAGGGTCCTACATGTTAACCGCCTTAAGCCCCACTTAGAGAGGACCGAAGTGGGCATGCTGCTGGCCACTGATGATGGAATGGAAGAGGAGACCGAGCCCCTTCCTGACCTCTTAGTGGCCTCTGAGAAAGATGGGTCAGTGGATGGAGTTAACCTCTCACCCACCCTGACGCCCGAACAACAGGAAGATTGCCGCCACTTGCTGGGACAATTTTCCGACCGATTCTCCCTGGTTCCTGGTGTCACAGATTGGTGCGTCCATGATGTGGACACAGGAGACAGCTTACCTGTGAAGCACAAGGCTTACAGGGTAACTGACAGGGTCAGAGCTTGCATCAAGGAGGAGGTCTCCAAAATGCTTGCGCTAGGGGTGGTTGAGTCCTCCAGCAGTCCTTGGTCCAGCCCCGTGGTCTTGGTCCCAAAGGCTGCTGCGCCGGGAGCCACACCTGAACTCCGGTTCTGTGTGGACTACAGAGGACTCAATTCAGTCACGAAGACTGACGCGCACCCCATCCCCAGAGCTGATGAGCTCATTGATCGGCTGGGGGCTGCCCGGTTCCTCAGCACGTTTGATTTAACGTCTGGGTACTGGCAGATCGCCTTGACCGATGGGGCCAAAGAGAGGTCAGCATTCTCTACACCAGATGGGCACTTCCAGTTCCGAGTCATGCCATTTGGGATGAAGAATGCCCCTGCCACCTTCCAGAGGTTGGTCAACCAGGTACTGGTTGGGCTGGATGCGTTCAGTGCCGCCTACCTGGATGACCTCGCAGTGTTCAGTGCCACCTGGCCTGAACACCTGCGCCACCTCTGGGAAGTGTTGATGGCGCTGCGCCGAGCAGGCCTCACGATCAAGGCAAGCAAGTGCCAGATCGGGCAGGGTTCCGTGGTGTACTTGGGACACCAAGTGGGGAGTGGCAAGGTGGCACCCTTGCAACCCAAAATTGAAACCATCCTGGCTTGGGAACCCCCCAAGACGCAGACCGCAGTGAGGGCCTTCCTGGGGCTCACTGGGTACTACAGGAGGTTTGTCAAGGGCTATGGAACGATCGTTGCCCCCTTGACAGAGCTGACTTCGAAGAAGCAGCCCAGGAACGTGATTTGGACTGACACCTGTCAGAAAGCTTTCGACACCCTGAAGACGGCCATGTGCACGGCGCCCGTGCTCTTGGCCCCTGACTTCTCCAAGGAATTCCTAGTACAGACAGACGCTTCAGAGCATGGTGTGGGGGCTGTTCTCTCACAGATGACTGAGGAGGGCTGGGACCAACCCGTAGCCTTCATCAGTAGGAGGTTACTTCCACGGGAAAGTAGGTGGAGTGCAATTGAGCGAGAAGCATTTGCTGTGGTCTGGGCGCTGAAGAAGCTAAGACCCTACTTGTTTGGGTCTCACTTCCGGGTTCGGACGGACCACAGGCCCCTCAGATGGTTGATGCAAATGAGGGGTGAAAACCCGAAGCTGTTGAGGTGGTCCATCTCCCTACAGGGTATGGACTTTACGGTGGAACACCGTCCTGGTACAGAACACGCCAACGCTGACGGTCTGTCCAGGTATTTCCGCCTTAGTGACGAGGAACCCCCTGGGCAAGGGTAGTTCTCCCCACATTTCAGCTGGAGGGGACACGTGTTAGACCTGGCACCTTGGCGTGAGTTTCCCTTCCACTTTTTTTATGGTGTGCCTCGACTGTTTTGCTGGTGTTGTCCGCTCAGGGCACTGCGCCACGGCTAATCCGTGCCGCGGTGCAAGTGCTCCCTAAGTAAAGTGTACCTGTAATTGATGTCCATGATTGGGTTATTGGATTCACTGTCAGTCCCCAGTAAAGTGCACCAGGGGTGCCAGGGCTTGTGAATGCCAAATGCTGCTGGTGGGCTTGCAGCGCTGGTTGCGCCACCCACGGAAGCGGCCTTGTAAAGTGTGTCTAGGGCCTGCCACCGCAGACCCTGTGCGCGGTCCGGGACCGTCGCGCTGACTGCGCAAGTGCCCCCACTTGCCAGTCCCTAAACCTTCCCTTACCTACATATTAGCCACCCCTCTGGTAGGCCCAAGGGCAGGGTGCATTGTAGGCATAAGGTAGGACATGCCCTGATGTGTGTGGCATGTCTTAGTAGTGAATTACAGCCATTTTCGTTCTTCACTATTGAAGGCTACCTGCTCTCCATAGGCCAGAATGGGCTGCCGGGATCCCGCCAACGCTGTGACCCCAGTGGACTCAGAGAGCATGGTAGAAGTGTCAAGTTTAGTATGCCTGAACTCAGGATGATAAAATACTTCTTGTAGTCAAGTTTATTTTAATATCCTGGGTTTGTAAATACTACTTTTAGAAAGTTAGTATTTACTGACCTGACCATCTCAGTCCGCCTCTGCTGTGTGTATGTGTTCTGCCTGGCAACAGTTAGGAGCAGGGTTGGGGAATCCCCAGAGACAGGTTGGCTGCCAGGTGGTGGGTAGAGAGATTACACCTGGATGGGTGGGAGGAGTACACCTTGACTCTTGAATAGACCTGTGCTCTGCCACCACAAAGCCGGCGCCACCCCCTGTGGGGCGGCTGATGTCTCTGCCCTGCTGCTGAAAGGAAAGAGCAGAGTCACCATAACAAAGTGCTCCAGAACTGGACTGAGCCAGGCCTAGGCCCCCTGGCGCTAAAGAACAAAAGAATTGGTGTATAAAAGTAGGAGCCTGGCTCCTAAGAAATCAGAATCCTGTTTACCACAAAGAACCTCTGCCCGACTAGAAGGAGAAGAAGACGCCGGAGGAGCTGGCCTGCTGCTTGCCTTGCTGAGAGAGGAGAGGAAGAGACTTACTGAAAAGACTTTGCTACTTTGTGCTTGAACATTCTCCAAGGGCTTGATCTGAGCTTGCCCCCTGAACTGAACCCCAGGAACAGTGGGTTCTCTGTGCTTCTTGCTCGTCCTCCAATTCGAGCCGTGTGTGCATCCCGCTGGAAAAGAGACTGCGCCCCTCATCGCCCCTCCTAGGGCCGTGACACTCAGAAGCTCGCCTGCCTCAAACCCGTGAGAGCCCCGCTCCGTCCCGAGCCGCTCTCTGTCCCCGGGCCAGGCCGCCTGCATCCCTGTCACCGCCTGCTACGGGAGCGCGCTGACCGCGCTATCACCCCTCCCGCCGGAAGCCGTCCGACGACTGTGATCTACGCCGGGTCATCCAGCTGCACTGACCGTGCCCTGCGACCCCGCTTCGCTATCCCCGGACATCTCAGGCCGCGCCGCCTCCGCTGTGGAGACCCTCCTGCACCGCCGTGCTAAAGGGTCGCTGGCCGCGCCTGCCTACGTGCCCACACCTGCTGATTGAGGACCCGAGAACACTTCCCAAGCCGAGAGTCGCACCGACCTGTGCCGACTCTCCACATCACTAAGGAAGTTCCAGTATCGGGCTCGGGGCCCGCAACGCCTTATTTCCCCGTTCACAGGAACCGATCTCTGTGAGTACTGGAACTACAAGTAAAGAGACTACGAACCATCCATTTGAAGCTACAAACAAGATCATTTGCCTGCTGTATAACCTGGTGGCCTAGCGAAAACGTTATTGGTCTTGTGATAAGTCTGTTGAGATATATATACCTTATTTTGACATAAAGAATCGTATTTTTATATATATCCAAGTCTGGTGTCCGTTTCTGGGGGGATTGATGTATTTACTGTGTGTACGATTGTAAGTGCTTAACCAACAACGCCTGAGGAATCGCCTTGGCTGCTCACGCCACGCACCTAGAGGGTGAGCAAGGGTCATTCGCGAGGGGTTATCCTGCGCCCTGACGTGGAGGAGAGGGTTCCTGCTTGACACAAGGGCAACCTTGCGCCAACCAGAGATCCCCGACTCTAACAGGAAGTTACTGTGCAAATTAAAGGTTTGGGGTACAGGGGTATTTTTAGGGGCCAGGGTGGGTTAGGGTTTTGGGGTGTAGGGGGTATTTTTGGGGTTCAGGGTGCATTTAAGGTTTTGGGCTGCTGGGCTATTTCTGGGGTTTAGGGTGCGTTTAGGTTTTGGGGTGCTGGGGTAATTATAGGGGTCAGGGTTGATTAGGGTGTTGGGGTGTAGGGGGTAATTTCAGGGTGAATGGTGTATTTAGGTTTTGGGGTACTGGGGTATTTTTAGGGGTCAGGGTGGGTTAGGGTTTTCGGGTGCATGGTGTATTTTGAGGGTTCAGGGTGCTTTTAAGGATTTGGGGTGCTGGGGTATTTTTGGGGTTCAGGGTGCGTTTAGGATTTGGGGTACAGGGGTATTTTTAGGGGTCAGGGCGGGTTAGGGTTTTGCGGTGTAGGTGGTATTTTTAGGGTTCAGGGTGCATTTAAGGTTTTGGGGTGCTGGGGTATTTTGGGGTTCATGCTGCGTTTAGGTTTTGGGGTGCTGGGATATTTTTAGGGGTCAGGGTGGGATAGGGTTTTGTGGTTTAGTGGGTATTTTTAGGGTTCAGGGTGCGTTTAATGTTTTAGGGTGCAGGGGGATTTTTGGGGTTCAGGGTGCGTTTAGGTTTTGGGGTGCTGGGGTAATTTTAGGGGTCAGGGTGGGTTAGGGTTTTGGGGTATAGGGGTAATTTTGGGGTTCATGGTGCTTTTAGGTTTTGGGGTACTGGGATATTTTTAGGGGTCAGGGTGAGATAGGGTGTAGGGGGTATTTTTAGGGTTTAGGGTGCGTGCCAGGATAGAGGTTACTACTACGATTAATTTTTTGTTTTAAAGTACCAATAACGCGTTGTAACAGTATGCGTAGTAATTAACTGCGAAGTAAAAGCCTTTTTAATATATTTGTGAAGTAAAACCATGCGCACTAAAATCATACGTAGTAATGGTATTTGCGAAGTAAAAGCTTCAAAGTAAATACCTCCAGAGTAACGGTATGCTAAGTAACATCATATATTCCTTCTAGGTAGAACCCCTGAGGGTATCTTTTGGGTATATAAGTACCACATCCTCGCTGGGCAAACCAGAGGAGAAAAAGCTTCCATGCTGACATGCTAACACAAGATGCTAAAGTCCCTGCCCGCAGACACTCCAGCACACAGCGGTCTGACATTCCTTGCGGGGTGTCTAACTCAAAACCAAGATGGGGTCCTTCGTACTCATACATCAGGTAATGGGGCTGGTTCTTTCCAAGGGGAATTATTGGCTATACACCTACATACATGCTAGGTACACGTAGGTACATCTAGTTAGGGTTTGCATCATAGGAGTACGCATTATTATGCTCATGTATGTATATGCCTGCATATATTCATTGTTTTAGCACCATGGTAGATTTCTACCTTTTATTTACTCTATTTGGGCTTCTAATCATCTATATCTGTCTTATGGTTGTTGCAGCACATGTATTTTATACTATAATGACGCTGGTTCAATAAATACTTATTAAAAACGTCCCCACCATTTATTCTGTGTATCTCTCTGAGACAAAGTGAGCAAGAGTGACTGAGCGAAAAATATTGTACTGTTTCCACGATCAGTGAGGGGTCAGGGTTGTCATGTTCAATAGTTGCCCCAAACTGCTTCTCCTTGGTAAGCTTACAGGGCTTATAGTGGCTAATATATCCTTTGGGGGTGTCTGGAATCAGTCTGAAAACAAATTGCTTAGTTTATGTTGTCTAAAATGTGCACATCCTATATAGATTTGTAGGAACAACACATCACTCTGCTCTCAACAGCATCAGTCAATCAGCATCTGTAAAGTGTAAGTCTGTCACCCCTAGGGATATCTGGGTGCTTTGTCTCCATTGAAGAACGAAGGGGCATATTATCAAGAACGGCGTTAAAATTATTGACGCTTTAGCGGCAGGAAACTGCCGCTAAAGTGGCGATAATGGGCTTGATAATATGCCCTTGTGAATTCCCATAGCAGCCCAGGTTCTGGTGTGAACCTGGGCTGCTATGGGAATTCACAAGGGCATATTATCAAGCCCATTATAGCCGCTTTAGCAGCAGTTTCCTGCCGCTGAAGCAGCGGAAATTTTAACGCCGATCTTGATAATATGCCCCCAAGTCTTGAGTCTCTTTCTGCAGTCTGCCAGCAAGGGGCTTTACAGAGCTGGAGGAGGAGGTTGTTCCAGGTCTTAGCTGCAATGTGGGAGATGGTGCTGCCACTGTTGTGTATGCAGCGGATGCACGGTGTGTGTACGAGGGTGAGTGAAGAGGAGCATAGGTGTCTAGCAGGTTGGTAGAAGTTCAGTCGATGGTTGAGGTAGGCAGGTCCTAGGTCATGGAGGGCTTTGTAGGAGTGTGTGAGGATCTTGAACTCGTATCGTTTCTGGATGGGGAACCAATGGAGGTCTCTCAGGTAGGGGGCAATGTGGATTCATTTGGGGAGGACCAGGATCAATGAATCAATAGTCATTTGTAAAGCACCCAGCTACCTCAACAGAGGCGTGCCGGCGCTAAGAGCAGACTAAAAAAAAGACCAGCCAGTAATGCTACCCTTGACTATAGAGCCAAGTTTTCACGACCTTCCTAAACTCCTGTTCTGTCTCTATCCGGCGCAGATGGATTGGCACTGCATTACATGGACCTGCCCCCTTGTCGAGTCTTGGCATAACGTAGGGCGCAGAGGAGTCGCAAATGGTTGGATCTCACGGTCCTCTCCTGTCAATGTGGGCTGAGCCTCTGCATGAGGTAGCATGGGTCAATGCCACTTGCAGCTCTAAAAGCAAAAGTCAGAGCCTTAGACTCTATCCTCCTGGACACTGGGAGCTAGTGTAACTGTCACAGGTGAGGGGAGATGTGATGCCGGAATGGTACCCGACGAATTAGCCTCGCCGCCGCATTCTGAACCATATATAGTCTGTGAATCATGTAAGCTCGCAGATTCAGGTGTAGGCTGTTGGCATAATTCAACTGGGTGATCACCAGAGCATGGACTGTGATCCTACAGCTCTCCTCCAGCAGAACATGTGTGATTTTCCAGGTTGTTCTCAACTTCCCAAAACAAGATGGAGCAATCTGCTGGACTTGTGCAGTGAAACAGAGATACATATCCCACCTGATTCCAAGATTTCTTGCTGAGTCCACTGGAATCAGCGGCAGACCCAGCCTGGATGAGTCTGGCTGCAGTGTTCTGTATACTCTAGAGTCTTGTGAGGAGCTGGAGAAGGGATGCCAGCGTTGAGGGTGTTGAAGTAGTCGAGGCAGCTGGTGACGAGGGCCTGAGCGGCAGTCTTTCTTGTGTTGGTTGGGATTCATCTGAAGACTGAGGAGCGTGCAAAGTATGTGGAAGCAGGAGGAGGTGACTGTGTTAACTTGTCATTTCATGGTCCGCTGGCTGTTGAAGATGATGCAGAGGTTGCATGTGTGGTTCTTCGGTGTTGATGTGGGTCCACATTCTGTAGGACACCAGCTGTGGTCCCATGCGGAGGGGTTCTTCTCGAAGATCAGTACTTCAGTTTTGTCAGAGTTGAGTTGGAGGCAGTTGTCTCTCATCCATTTGGCTATGTTGGTCACGGTGGTGCAGAAGTTGGTTTTTGCGTTTGAGGGGTCCTCAGTGAGTGAAAGGATCAGTTGAGTATCATCTGCATAGGAGATTATGTTGAGTCCATGGGAGCTGATGATGTCTGTGGGGGGGTCATGTAGATGTTGAACTGGGTGGGGCTGAGGGATGATCCAATGGTGCAAATGTTGTCCTTAGGTGCAGATGTGAAGGGAGGCAGTCGGATGCTCTGTGTGCATCCTATAAGGAAGGAGGTGATCCACTTGAGGACACCTATATTATAGAGTCTGTTGATGAGGGTGTTGTGGGAGACTGTGTTGAATGCCGCAGAGATTTCACGGAGGATCAGGGCCACCATTTCTCCAAAGTCATGGAGTGTTCTGATGTCATCTGCAGTGGCAATCAGTGAGGTCTCAGTGTTGTGGGTGGCATGGAATCCTTATTGGGAGGCGTCCAGAAAGTGGTTTTGTTCCAGAGATTCAGTGAGCTGCTGGTTGGCTGCTTTCTTGAGAACCTTGCCTGGGTAGGGGAGCAGGGAGATTAGATGATCATTTTTGAGATCGTTGGGGTCAGCAGGTTCTGATATCGGCGAGTTTCCATCTGTCCGGGAAGGTTGCTGTTGAGATGGAGGTGTTGATGGTGCTGGTAAGCTGCATGCTGATTGAGTTTATTGTGAGGTTGTAGTGTGGGGGGCAGGGGTTAGTGGGCACACCAGAGTGGATGGAAGACATGATGGCTGAGGTAGTCATGGTGGTGAGCAGTTAACAGGTGGTGACGGTTTGGCTGGTGCTTGCTGATCGGTTGAGTTTGTCTGGATTGATGGTGGTGGATTGGATTTTGAAATTATAGATATTGGTGATTCCTGCTGTGGAAGTAGTCTGAGAGGGTTTCGCAGAGGTCTTGGGAGGGGGTGGTGTTCTCTATGGCTGCTGGGCTGGAGACTTCTTTGACTATTTTGAAAAGTTCCTTTGTGTGTCTGCAAGCGGAGTCAAT
Organism: Triturus cristatus; assembly: GCF_964204655.1. Lineage (NCBI taxonomy): Eukaryota > Metazoa > Chordata > Amphibia > Caudata > Salamandridae > Triturus > Triturus cristatus. Next base: position 448,469,315 of record NC_140595.1, read on the forward strand.
GCGGGTGGTGATGGCCAATTTCTTGGCTACTTTGATGTGTTGTGATAGTTGCTGAGGTCTGTTTTGTGAGTTGCTCTGTCAGAGAGGGTTCTTGGTGGTGTGCAGTAGCAGCTCCTCCACTATGGCAGAGGAGCTTCGCCCCACTGTTTTCTCGCAGTGCGAGAAGCAGAAACATAAAATGGTAAAACTACCAATTTATGTTTCTGCTTCTCACACTGCGAGAAAGCAGAAGTGTTTGGTTGGGGGTGGGCGGGTAGTCGGGTCTGCTCTAGGGCAGGGGAGGAGTGGCTTGCCCACTGCTGAGGGCGCTGACTGTTTGCTGACCAAAGCAGTCATGCACACTCTGCCCTTTCTCCATGTAGGCTGCAATGCAGCCTACAAGGAGAATTTGGCCGCCCCATAGGCGCCTGGCTGATCGGCGTCCCTACCAATCAAAACGCTGCCATTGCAACATTGTGATTGGCTTAGGGAAAGGGACGAAGGCTGCCTGCCTGCTTCCTGTTCCTGCCAGAGGCAGGACAGCAGGAGAGCAGGTCAGTAGAGGCAACGCGGAACCTGGGAAGGTGAGTTTATTTTATTTTTAAATGAACCCCCGCGAACCCACCCCACCCGTGTGTCTTGCCGGCCATGACTGGCAGTGTGCCGTTGTTTCTCCAGTTGGTGGCAGTAGCACTTGGTGGTCCTGAGTACCAGCTGGCATATTTGGGGCTCTTGTTGGTTTTTGTAGGTTTCAGCGGGGAGGCGCTGTCGGCGCAGTTGGTGAACCAGGTGGCGAAGATCTGTTGAGGCCACGGGTTGGGAGGGAGTGTGGGTCTGTGCCCATTGAGTTTTGGTGAGCTTGCTCCAGCTGTGGTGGGAGGAGATCTGCTGCCTGGTGATGGTGTGCTGGGCGTCAGTGATGGTGAAGTGTTCGATGGTGTGGTCAGTCCAGGTGAGTTCTGTGGTGTGGCTGACTTAGATTCTGTTGCTAGATTGAAGATGGGAATGAGTGTGTGTTTGGCTTTGTGCGTGGGTTAGGAGACCTGTTGGGTGACCGATGTTGTTCAGGTTCTCCAGGAGGGCGATGGAGTTGGCGTCGTTGGGGTTGTTGATGTAGAAGTTGAAGTCGCTGGGATAGTGGTGGTGAGTTGATTGCTAGGGGGGCGGTGAGGTTGGGAATGGTGTTGTCGAATGTTGATTGGGGTGCTATGGGTCTGTAGTTGAGAGTGCCTCTTATCGTGGTCTTTACGTCAGTTTGCAGTAGGAAGTTGGTGATGGTGCAACTGATGGTTTCCCTGAAGATGATGACGATGCCTTTGCCTTCTTTGCTGGTGCGGTCATGGTTGATCTTCTTGTAGCCTTTGGGAATGGCAATGGTGATGTCGGGGTTCGAGGAGGGGTTTTGCCATGTTTCGGTGATGAACGCAAAGTCCATGGAGAGGGTGGTGATGGTGTCCCAGATTTCCGTGGCATGTTTGCAGAGTGAGCTTGTGTTGAGCAGGGTACAATGGAGCGATAGTGGATGTTTTTGGTTTTGTGGGCAGGTGTGGTACGGGATCTTTCATAGGTTCTGTCGCTGAAGAAGTGGCACAGTCGGCAGGTGAAAGATCCTTTGATGGACTGTGTGGAGGAAGAGACACAGCTGTTTTAATGACCGGGTCCAGGAGTTCCTTGGTGGTGTACCATTGGGTAGCAGGAGGACCAGGGTTCCTGGCGCTGGGCACTGTACTACCGTAGCCTCCATTAGTCATCCTGGTGATGGTCCTAGTGCAGGTGACACAGAGGCAGTGGGCAGCCCAGGGACAGCAGGCAGAGCAGGAACAGCAGTCTGTGCAGGGACAGCAGGCAGTGCAGGGACAGCATGCAGAGCAGGGACAGCAGGCAGCGCACAGACAGCAGGCAGCATTGGGACAGCAGGCAGCACAGGGCAGCAACCATCACAAGGACAGCAGGCGGCACAAGGTCAGCAGGCAGTGCAGGGACAGCAGGAAGCACTGGGACAGCAGTTGGTACAGGGACAGCAGGTGGTGCCAGGACAGCAGGTGGTGCAGGAACAGCAGGTAGTGCAGGGACAGGGGGTATAGTACCTTAAGCAAGCAGTCAGGTGAAAGAGGGGTGGCCCAGTCCAGCTCCTCTGGGCTCTGGTGTGCACAGACTTGTCCGCCTTGGCTTAGCCCAGGAGCTGTCTGTTCACTTCCCATGATGCTGGAGCCACAAGTGCACTATGTCCTGCACTGGGAGATGAAAAAAAAGGGATTGCCAGCTGGCCCCACCTCCGGGGTTGCTGTGAAATGTAGTCCGGTAACCTGGTCCAGTCACGGCCAGCCAGCGAAGTCGGGAGGAGGGGGTCTTCAGGTGTTGATCAAGAAGACAGGAGGGCAGAAACTTTCTACAAAGAATGCAGAAGGCGGCTTCCTGCGAAGCGGGAGCTGCAGGCACACTATATCCTGCTCTGGTAGGTGTGAATAAAGGGATTCCCAGCTGGCCCCATTTGCAGGGCTGCTGGGAAATGTAGTCCAGTAACCCGGTCCCGCTGGAGAAGTGGAGAGGTGGGAGGGGGTCTTTAGGCATTGTGGCATGAGTACCTGCTTTGTTTATATCTGTAGGTACTTCCCATTGAGGTTTCATTTCTTTGATGTGAGCATTGTGCAGAATCAATTCTGCCCAGCATATTTATCTAAGGAGTGCTAACTGTTTTGTGCAACACCTCTACCAAAGTGGAGTACTTTCTACTGGCTAATTAGTAAGTGCTACCTGGTTAGGAAAATATATAGTGCGCCTTCTACACTACAGCTACGTAAAGAGGGCTGAGGAAATGTCTCCAGTGACCTTGTGTGTCTGTACCTTTGACAATGTGATTGTTCCTCAGGCATCTTCACCAGATAACTTTACAAAGTGGAACTGCAGAGAAAACACACTTGTATGATTTGTACTTTGAAGAACGAAGTGCTTTTTTGTTTGGTCGAGATGCAATCATATTCCTAGGCATGAGGATGGTGTCTCCTAAATCAGATGTAAATACGCTGTTGGTGCCTTTTAGTAAGCTGTCCATCATCCTTAAGAAAAGGGCAGGAAGATGTTGCCTACCGCTAATGTATATGAGGCAGGGCCAAAATGGGCGGTACTTCTAGGCAATCAACTTACTTAAATTTTAAATGTTTAGAAAATATTCTCTGGTTTCAGCTGCGGATGACATGAAAGAACCCACTCGGGCTAATTTCGGCCCCGGAAGCCCCATCCCCCAGGGCCCGGCCTTTTTTACCTGATGTCAAATAGGGATGGGGCAATGCAGCACCCCTCCCCTGGCTGATTTTGCCCCCAGGGACCCCATCCTCCTTGGTCTGGCCTTTACTTTTGTTTATTGGGGAGGAGGGCCAACTCCCTCAGCTGATTTATGCCCTGGGGATCCCATCCCCTGGGGCACATCCTTTAGAAATGGGGAGGGGGGTTACTCGGCCCCCTTCCCTGGGCCAATTTTGGCCTCAACGACCCCATCCCCCGGAGCCCAGCCATGCTTCTCTGGGTGCCCCCAGGGCAATCAGTCTGCTGTGGGATGGTGGGGGGAGCCTCACGGCCCCAGCAGTCCGTGATAGCTCCCCGCCTTCTGTTGGAGCCAGCATTGCTTTTACACACAGGGAGCTGTTGGAAATGTAGCCCTCTCTGCGTGAAAGCAGTTTGTCTGTTTCCCTGATCACTTGAAAGCGGGCAGGGAAACAGATGAATGCTCGACTCCCAACAAACAAAAGCATTTCTCTGCTCTTGCTTGCTGGATGTGGACTGCTTGCTGTGACATGGTGGGAGCGGTAATGCTCCTGCCAAGCCACAGCAAACAGCTATGTCCCGGAATGGATACCCCTGGACATAGGAAGAGCCGGCCGTGGAGGGGGGCATCCCCAGAACCATACAAGGCTCCAGGAGGGGGGCTTTGCAGCCCCCCTCCTTTGCTCTTGTAGGGCCCGCCCCGGGGAGGTGGCAGACCCCAGGGCCGTGAGTGGCACTGAAGGGGGCCCCCACCGATTTTAAAATGCATTTGGCCCCAGGGAGGTGGTGGTTCCAGGAGCCTGGAGGGGGGTCCTTGAGGCCCCCACTAACAAATAATTCAGCCTTGGAGAGGTGCGGGTCCCCAGGGCATCGGGGGTCTGCGATGGCCCCTGATTAATATCACAAACCCCCTGGCGATGTGGCTGTCCCTGGGGCAGCCTGCAAGACCTCCCCTTTTCATGCATTTTTATGGCTGCTGATGTAGAAGTTGAAGTCGCTGGGATAGTGGTGGTGAGTTGATTGCTAGGGGGGCGGTGAGGTTGGGAATGGTGTTGTCGAATGTTGATTGGGGTGCTAGGGGTCTGTAGTTGAGAGTGCCTCTTATCGTGGTCTTTACGTCAGTTTGCAGTAGGAAGTTGGTGATGGTGCAACTGATGGTTTCCCTGAAGATGATGACGATGCCTTTGCCTTGTTTGCTGGTGCGGTCATGGTTGATCATCTTGTAGCCTTTGGGAATGGCAATGGTGATATCGGGGTTCGAGGAGGGGTTTTGCCATGTTTCGGTGATGAACGCAAAGTCCATGGAGAGGGTGGTGATGGTGTCCCAGATTTCTGTGGCATGTTTGCAGAGTGAGCTTGTGTTGAGCAGGGTACAATGGAGTTATAGTGGATGTTCTTGGTTTTGTGGGCAGGTGTGGTACGGGATCTTTCATAGGTTCTGTCGCTGAAGAAGTGGCACAGTCGGCAGGTGAAAGATCCTTTGATGGACTGTGTGGAGGAAGAGACACAGCTGTTTTAATGACCGGGTCCAGGAGTTCCTTGGTGGTGTACCATTGGGTAGCAGGAGGACAAGGGTTCCTGGCGCTGGGCACTGTACTACCGTAGCCTCCATTAGTCATCCTGGTGATGGTCCTAGTGCAGGTGACACAGAGGCAGTGGGGAGCCCAGGGACAGCAGGCAGAGCAGGAACAGCAGTCTGTGCAGGGACAGCAGGCAGTGCAGGGACAGCATGCAGAGCAGGGACAGCAGGCAGCGCACAGACAGCAGGCAGCATTGGGACAGCAGGCAGCACAGGGCAGAAACCATCACAAGGTCAGCAGGCAGTGCAGGGACAGCAGGAAGCACTGGGACAGCAGTTGGTACAGGGACAGCAGTTGGTGCCAGGACAGCAGGTGGTGCAGGAACAGCAGGTAGAGCAGGGACAGGGGGTATAGTACCTTAAGCAAGCAGTCAGGTGAAAGAGGGGTGGCCCAGTCCAGCTCCTCTGGGCTCTGATGTGCACAGACTTGTCCGCCTTGGCCTTGGCTTAGCCCAGGAGCTGCCTGTTCACTTCCCATGATGCTGGAGCCACAAGCGCACTATGTCCTGCACCGGGAGATTTAAAAAAACGGGATTTCCAGCTGGCCCCACCTCCGGGGTTGCTGGGAAATGTAGTCCGGTAACCCGATCCGGTCACGGCCAGCCATCGAAGTCGGGAGGAGGGGGTCTTCAGGTGTTGATCAAGGAGACAGGAGGGCAGAAACTTCCTACAAAGAATGCAGAAGGCGGCTTCCTGCGAAGCGGGAGCTGCAGGCACACTATATCCTGCTCTGGTAGGTGTGAATAAAGGAATTCCCAGCTGGCCCCACTTGCAGGGCTGCTGGGAAATGTAGTCCAGTAACCCGGTCCCGCTGGAGAAGTGGAGAGGTAGGAGGCGGTCTTTAGGCATTGTGGCATGAGTACCTGCTTTGTTAATATCTGTAGGTACTTCCCATTGAGGTTTCATTTCTTTGATGTGAGCATTGTGCAGAATCAATCCTGCCCAGCATATTTATCTAAGGAGTGCTAACTGTTTTGTGCAACACCTCTACCAAAGTGGAGTACTTTCTACTGGCTAATTAGTAAGTGCTACCTGGTTAGGAAAATATATAGTGCACCTCCTACACTACAGCTACGTAAAGAGGGCTGAGGAAATGTCTCCAGTGACCTTGTGTGTCCGTACCTTTGACAATGTGATTGTTCCTCAGGCATCTTCACCAGATAACTTTACAAAGTGGAACTGCAGAGAAAACACACTTGTATGATTTGTACTTTGAAGAACGAAGTGCTTTTTTGTTTGGTCGAGATGCAATCATATTCCTAGGCATGAGGATGGTGTCTCCTAAATCAGATGTAAATACGCTGTTGGGGCCTTTTAGTAAGCTGTCCATCATCCTTAAGAAAAGGGCAGGAAGATGTTGCCTACCGCTAATGTATATGAGGCAGGGCCAAAATGGGCGGTACTTCTAGGCAATCTACTTACTTAAATTTTAAATGTTTAGAAAATATTCTCTGGTTTCAGCTGCGGATGACATGAAAGAACCCACTCGGGCTGATTTCGGCCCCGGAAGCCCCATCCCCCAGGGCCTGGCCTTTTTTACCTGATGTCAAATAGGGATGGGGCAATGCAGCACCCCTCCCCTGGCTGATTTTGGCCCCAGTGACCCCATCCTCCTTGGTCTGGCCTTTACTTTTTTTTATTGGGGAGGAGGGCCAACTCCCTCAGCTGATTTATGCCCTGGGGATCCCATCCCCTGGGGCACATCCTTTAGAAATGGGGAGGGGGGTTACTCGGCCCCCTTCCCTGGGCCAATTTTGGCCTCAACGACCCCATCCCCCGGAGCCCAGCCATGCTTCTCTGGGTGCCCCCAGGGCAATCAGTCTGCTGTGGTATGGTGGGGGGAGCCTCACGGCCCCAGCAGTCCGTGACAGCTCCCCGCCTTCTGTTGGAGCCAGCATTGCTTTTACACACAGGGAGCTGTTGGAAATGTAGCCCTCTCTGCGTGAAAGCAGTTTGTCTGTTTCCCTGATCACTTGAAAGCGGGCAGGGAAACAGATGAATGCTCGACTCCCAACAAACAAAAGCATTTCTCTGCTCTTGCTTGCTGGATGTGGACTGCTTGCTGTGACATGGTGGGAGCGGTAATGCTCCTGCCAAGCCACAGCAAACAGCTATGTCCCGGAATGGATACCCCTGGACATAGGAAGAGCCGGCCGTGGAGGGGGGCATCCCCAGAACCATACAAGGCTCCAGGAGGGGGGCTTTGCAGCCCCCCTCCTTTGCTCTTGTAGGGCCCGCCCCGGGGAGGTGGCAGACCCCAGGGCCGTGAGTGGCACTGAAGGGGGCCCCCACCGATTTTAAAATGCATTTGGCCCCAGGGAGGTGGTGGTTCCAGGAGCCTGGAGGGGGGTCCTTGAGGCCCCCACTAACAAATAATTCAGCCTTGGAGAGGTGCGGGTCCCCAGGGCATCGGGGGTCTGCGATGGCCCCTGATTAATATCACAAACCCCCTGGCGATGTGGCTGTCCCTGGGGCAGCCTGCAAGACCTCCCCTTTTCATGCATTTTTATGGCTGCTGATGTAGAAGTTGAAGTCGCTGGGATAGTGGTGGTGAGTTGATTGCTAGGGGGGCGGTGAGGTTGGGAATGGTGTTGTCGAATGTTGATTGGGGTGCTAGGGGTCTGTAGTTGAGAGTGCCTCTTATCGTGGTCTTTACGTCAGTTTGCAGTAGGAAGTTGGTGATGGTGCAACTGATGGTTTCCCTGAAGATGATGACGATGCCTTTGCCTTGTTTGCTGGTGCGGTCATGGTTGATCATCTTGTAGCCTTTGGGAATGGCAATGGTGATATCGGGGTTCGAGGAGGGGTTTTGCCATGTTTCGGTGATGAACGCAAAGTCCATGGAGAGGGTGGTGATGGTGTCCCAGATTTCTGTGGCATGTTTGCAGAGTGAGCTTGTGTTGAGCAGGGTACAATGGAGTTATAGTGGATGTTCTTGGTTTTGTGGGCAGGTGTGGTACGGGATCTTTCATAGGTTCTGTCGCTGAAGAAGTGGCACAGTCGGCAGGTGAAAGATCCTTTGATGGACTGTGTGGAGGAAGAGACACAGCTGTTTTAATGACCGGGTCCAGGAGTTCCTTGGTGGTGTACCATTGGGTAGCAGGAGGACAAGGGTTCCTGGCGCTGGGCACTGTACTACCGTAGCCTCCATTAGTCATCCTGGTGATGGTCCTAGTGCAGGTGACACAGAGGCAGTGGGGAGCCCAGGGACAGCAGGCAGAGCAGGAACAGCAGTCTGTGCAGGGACAGCAGGCAGTGCAGGGACAGCATGCAGAGCAGGGACAGCAGGCAGCGCACAGACAGCAGGCAGCATTGGGACAGCAGGCAGCACAGGGCAGAAACCATCACAAGGTCAGCAGGCAGTGCAGGGACAGCAGGAAGCACTGGGACAGCAGTTGGTACAGGGACAGCAGTTGGTGCCAGGACAGCAGGTGGTGCAGGAACAGCAGGTAGAGCAGGGACAGGGGGTATAGTACCTTAAGCAAGCAGTCAGGTGAAAGAGGGGTGGCCCAGTCCAGCTCCTCTGGGCTCTGATGTGCACAGACTTGTCCGCCTTGGCCTTGGCTTAGCCCAGGAGCTGCCTGTTCACTTCCCATGATGCTGGAGCCACAAGCGCACTATGTCCTGCACCGGGAGATTAAAAAAAACGGGATTTCCAGCTGGCCCCACCTCCGGGGTTGCTGGGAAATGTAGTCCGGTAACCCGATCCGGTCACGGCCAGCCATCGAAGTCGGGAGGAGGGGGTCTTCAGGTGTTGATCAAGGAGACAGGAGGGCAGAAACTTCCTACAAAGAATGCAGAAGGCGGCTTCCTGCGAAGCGGGAGCTGCAGGCACACTATATCCTGCTCTGGTAGGTGTGAATAAAGGAATTCCCAGCTGGCCCCACTTGCAGGGCTGCTGGGAAATGTAGTCCAGTAACCCGGTCCCGCTGGAGAAGTGGAGAGGTAGGAGGCGGTCTTTAGGCATTGTGGCATGAGTACCTGCTTTGTTAATATCTGTAGGTACTTCCCATTGAGGTTTCATTTCTTTGATGTGAGCATTGTGCAGAATCAATCCTGCCCAGCATATTTATCTAAGGAGTGCTAACTGTTTTGTGCAACACCTCTACCAAAGTGGAGTACTTTCTACTGGCTAATTAGTAAGTGCTACCTGGTTAGGAAAATATATAGTGCACCTCCTACACTACAGCTACGTAAAGAGGGCTGAGGAAATGTCTCCAGTGACCTTGTGTGTCCGTACCTTTGACAATGTGATTGTTCCTCAGGCATCTTCACCAGATAACTTTACAAAGTGGAACTGCAGAGAAAACACACTTGTATGATTTGTACTTTGAAGAACGAAGTGCTTTTTTGTTTGGTCGAGATGCAATCATATTCCTAGGCATGAGGATGGTGTCTCCTAAATCAGATGTAAATACGCTGTTGGGGCCTTTTAGTAAGCTGTCCATCATCCTTAAGAAAAGGGCAGGAAGATGTTGCCTACCGCTAATGTATATGAGGCAGGGCCAAAATGGGCGGTACTTCTAGGCAATCTACTTACTTAAATTTTAAATGTTTAGAAAATATTCTCTGGTTTCAGCTGCGGATGACATGAAAGAACCCACTCGGGCTGATTTCGGCCCCGGAAGCCCCATCCCCCAGGGCCTGGCCTTTTTTACCTGATGTCAAATAGGGATGGGGCAATGCAGCACCCCTCCCCTGGCTGATTTTGGCCCCAGTGACCCCATCCTCCTTGGTCTGGCCTTTACTTTTTTTTATTGGGGAGGAGGGCCAACTCCCTCAGCTGATTTATGCCCTGGGGATCCCATCCCCTGGGGCACATCCTTTAGAAATGGGGAGGGGGGTTACTCGGCCCCCTTCCCTGGGCCAATTTTGGCCTCAACGACCCCATCCCCCGGAGCGCAGCCATGCTTCCCTGGGTGCCCCCAGGGCAATCAGTCTGCTGTGGTATGGTGGGGGGAGCCTCACGGCCCCAGCAGTCCGTGACAGCTCCCCGCCTTCTGTTGGAGCCAGCATTGCTTTTACACACAGGGAGCTGTTGGAAATGTAGCCCTCTCTGCGTGAAAGCAGTTTGTCTGTTTCCCTGATCACTTGAAAGCGGGCAGGGAAACAGATGAATGCTCGACTCCCAACAAACAAAAGCATTTCTCTGCTCTTGCTTGCTGGATGTGGACTGCTTGCTGTGACATGGTGGGAGCGGTAATGCTCCTGCCAAGCCACAGCAAACAGCTATGTCCCGGAATGGATACCCCTGGACATAGCAAGAGCCGGCCGTGGAGGGGGGCATCCCCAGAACCATACAAGGCTCCAGGAGGGGGGCTTTGCAGCCCCCTCCTTTGCTCTTGTAGGGCCCGCCCCGGGGAGGTGGAAGACCCCAGGGCCGTGAGTGGCACTGAAGGGGGCCCCCACCGATTTTAAAATGCATTTGGCCCCAGGGAGGTGGTGGTTCCAGGAGCCTGGAGGGGGGTCCTTGAGGCCCCCACTAACAAATAATTCAGCCTTGGAGAGGTGCGGGTCCCCAGGGCATCGGGGGTCTGCGATGGCCCCTGATTAATATCACAAACCCCCTGGCGATGTGGCTGTCCCTGGGGCAGCCTGCAAGACCTCCCCTTCTCATGCATTTTTATGGCTGCTGATGTAGAAGTTGAAGTCGCTGGGATAGTGGTGGTGAGTTGATTGCTAGGGGGGTGGTGAGGTTGAGAATGGTGTTGTAGAATGTTGATTTGGGTGCTAGGGGTCTGTAGTTGAGAGTGCCTCTTATCGTGGTCTTTACGTCAGTTTGCAGTAGGAAGTTGGTGATGGTGCAACTGATGGTTTCCCTGAAGATGATGGCAATGCCTTTGCCTTCTTTGCTGGTGCGGTCATGGTTGATCATCTTGTAGCCTTTGGGAATGGCAATGGTGATGTCGGGGTTCGAGGAGGGGTTTTGCCATGTTTCGGTGATGAACGCAAAGTCCATGGAGAGGGTGGTGATGGTGTCCCAGATTTCCGTGGCATGTTTGCAGAGTGAGCTTGTGTTGAGCAGGGTACAATGGAGCGATAGTGGATGTTCTTGGTTTTGTGGGCAGGTGTGGTACGGGATCTTTCATAGGTTCTGTCGCTGAAGAAGTGGCACAGTCGGCAGGTGAAATATCCTTTGATGGACTGTGTGGAGGAAGAGACACAGCTGTTTTAATGACCGGGTCCAGGAGTTCCTTGGTGGTGTACCATTGGGTAGCAGGAGGACCAGGGTTCCTGGTGCTGGGCACTGTACTACCGTAGCCTCCATTAGTCATCCTGGTGATGGTCCTAGTGCAGGTGACACAGAGGCAGTGGGCAGCCCAGGGACAGCAGGCAGAGCAGGAACAGCAGTCTGTGCAGGGACAGCAGGCAGTGCAGGGACAGCATGCAGAGCAGGGACAGCAGGCAGCGCACAGACAGCAGGCAGCATTGGGACAGCAGGCAGCACAGGGCAGCAACCATCACAAGGACAGCAGGCGGCACAAGGTCAGCAGGCAGTGCAGGGACAGCAGGAAGCACTGGGACAGCAGTTGGTACAGGGACAGCAGGTGGTGCCGGGACAGCAGGTGGTGCAGGAACAGCAGGTAGTGCAGGGACAGGGGGTATAGTACCTTAAGCAAGCAGTCAGGTGAAAGAGGGGTGGCCCAGTCCAGCTCCTCTGGGCTCTGATGTGCACAGACTTGTCCGCCTTGGCCTTGGCTTAGCCCAGGAGCTGCCTGTTCACTTCCCATGATGCTGGAGCCACAAGCGCACTATGTCCTGCACCGGGAGATGAAAAAAAAAGGGATTGCCAGCTGGCCCCACCTCCGGGGTTGCTGGGAAATGTAGTCCGGTAACCCGGTCCGGTCATGGCCAGCAAGCGAAGTCGGGAGGAGGGGGTCTTCAGGTGTTGATCAAGGAGACAGGAGGGCAGAAACTTCCTACAAAGAATGCAGAAGGCGGCTTCCTGCGAAGCGGGAGCTGCAGGCACACTACATCCTGCTCTGGTAGGTGTGAATAAAGGGATTCCCAGCTGGCCCCACTTTCAGGGCTGCTGGGAAATGTAGTCCAGTAACCCGGTCCCGCTGGAGAAGTGGAGAGGTAGGAGGCGGTCTTTAGGCATTGTGGCATGAGTACCTGCTTTGTTAATATCTGTAGGTACTTCCCATTGAGGTTTCATTTCTTTGATGTGAGCATTGTGCAGAATCAATCCTGCCCAGCATATTTATCTAAGGAGTGCTAACTGTTTTGTGCAACACCTCTACCAAAGTGGAGTACTTTCTACTGGCTAATTAGTAAGTGCTACCTGGTTAGGAAAATATATAGTGCACCTCCTACACTACAGCTACGTAAAGAGGGCTGAGGAAATGTCTCCAGTGACCTTGTGTGTCTGTACCTTTGACAATGTGATTGTTGCTCAGGCATCTTCACCAGATAACTTTACAAAGTGGAACTGCAGAGAAAACACACTTGTATGATTTGTACTTTGAAGAACGAAGTGCTTTTTTGTTTGGTCGAGATGCAATCATATTCCTAGGCATGAGGATGGTGTCTCCTAAATCAGATGTAAATACGCTGTTGGGGCCTTTTAGTAAGCTGTCCATCATCCTTAAGAAAAGGGCAGGAAGATGTTGCCTACCGCTAATGTATATGAGGCAGGGCCAAAATGGGCGGTACTTCTAGGCAATCTACTTACTTAAATTTTAAATGTTTAGAAAATATTCTCTGGTTTCAGCTGTGGATGACATGAAAGAACCCACTCGGGCTGATTTCGGCCCCGGAAGCCCCATCCCCCAGGGCCTGGCCTTTTTTACCTGATGTCAAATAGGGATGGGGCAATGCAGCACCCCTCCCCTGGCTGATTTTGGCCCCAGGGACCCCATCCTCCTTGGTCTGGCCTTTACTTTTTTTTATTGGGGAGGAGGGCCAACTCCCTCAGCTGATTTATGCCCTGGGGATCCCATCCCCTGGGGCACATCCTTTAGAAATGGGGAGGGGGGTTACTCGGCCCCCTTCCCTGGGCCAATTTTGGCCTCAACGACCCCATCCCCCGGAGCCCAGCCATGCTTCTCTGGGTGCCCCCAGGGCAATCAGTCTGCTGTGGGATGGTGGGGGGAGCCTCAAGGCCCCAGCAGTCCGTGACAGCTCCCCGCCTTCTGTTGGAGCCAGCATTGCTTTTACACACAGGGAGCTGTTGGAAATGTAGCCCTCTCTGCGTGAAAGCAGTTTGTCTGTTTCCCTGATCACTTGAAATCGGGCAGGGAAACAGATGAATGCTCGACTCCCAACAAACAAAAGCATTTCTCTGCTCTTGCTTGCTGGATGTGGACTGCTTGCTGTGACATGGTGGGAGCGGTAATGCTCCTGCCAAGCCACAGCAAACAGCTATGTCCCGGAATGGATACCCCTGGACATAGCAAGAGCCGGCCGTGGAGGGGGGCATCCCTAGAACCATACAAGGCTCCAGGAGGGGGGCTTTGCAGCCCCCCTCCTTTGCTCTTGTAGGGCCCGCCCCGGGGAGGTGGCAGACCCCAGGGCCGTGAGTGGCACTGAAGGGGGCCCCCACCGATTTTAAAATGCATTTGGCCCCAGGGAGGTGGTGGTTCCAGGAGCCTGGGGGGGGGGGGGTCCTTGAGGCCCCCACTAACAAGTAATTCAGCCTTGGAGAGGTGCGGGTCCCCAGGGCATCGGGGGTCTGCGATGGCCCCTGATTAATATCACAAACCCCCTGGCGATGTGGCTGTCCCTGGGGCAGCCTGCAAGACCTCCCCTTATCATGCATTTTTATGGCTGCATGCCCCCAGGACCTGGCATACCTGGGGGCTAAATAATAAAGAAGCGTGGGAGCCCGCACTTCCCTTTTTTTTCTTTTTCAGCGGGAAACACAGCACCAGTCCGCCTCCAACAACATTTTTTTTAAAGTGTTGTTTTTTTGCCCTGGCAAGGTCCCACTGAGACCCCTCTCAAGAGTCCCCGAGGTTCAGGGTATTTCTATTTCCTTTGGTTTTTATTTCTATCCTGTCCCCTTCTTTTTTAAATAACATTTTTCTGGTGGGATCCAGCTCGAGTAGAGTCCGAAAATGGCTGCCAACAATTCCTGGTTTGAAGTGTTGGCAGCCAATCAGATTTGAGCACTGGGACTGTCAGATCCTTGGAGTATCTGCGTCCCTATATAAACAATTGTAAAATTCTTTTAATAACTCTCCAACTACTAAACAGATTTACACCAAATCCCAAAAGTCACTTCCCTGGACCATTATCTAGCTTTCTGCCAAATCTGGTATAAGTCAGTTTAAAACAGTTCGGACTGTAGCCATGTCTAAAGTTCCTATAGGAATTAACATGGGAAACACATGTTTTTTGACCCCCCCTTTTTCTCTGTCCCCAGTTGATAGATCGCCCCAAAACTTTCCATGCACTTCAAGAACCACCAGGGCACTTTATTGCAAACATTTCTTGAAGAGCTGTCAACCAGTGCTAAAGATATTGGCAAGTTAAAAAAACACCTTTCTTATGGAAACATGGCACTAACTATAACTACCTACTGGCGACTCCCACCAACGCTGGTCACATCCACCTGGGCAGGGCCAGTGCACGCTACGGGTGCCGGAAACCGTTTGTAAAATAAAGGAAGCTCCGTATTCAATTATAGCAAACACAAAAGACTTGCACTCCAGGACCGTACTGTTGACATTTAATTCAAACAGCAACGTGTTTCGATCTTGATGGGCTTTTTCAAAAGCCACTTCACAAGTGTAGCCACACCCCTTATAAAGTATATAAAGAACATAGAAAATGGACAAATTTGGTTGCTGCCTGTGTAGGAAAGAAAATAAAAGAAAACAGACTGCACTGTTTCTGTGAACCCATGGTAAGTCACGTGACTAACCCTGGACGGCCAACTAAGCCATGCTCGCGTAGTTTGCGTAGTTTGTGCTACTTCGCGCCACGCGAATTGCACGTAGCACAGTGCAAAAACATGTAGCGTAGCGTAGTTGGCATTTTTTGCTCGCTCGCAGTCCTCAAAGTCAAGTTGGCAACGGCGAGCAAGCAAAAAGACATCCCGGCGAGACTTTTTCCTCGTTCCCGATCAGCAACATCAAGTTGGCGATCACGAGCGTCGAAAATAAACCTCCCGGAGAGATTCTCAACGCAGGGAGGTCAGGTTTCTCATTGCGAGTGGTCGCGTATGCACTACGTGTATCTCGCGTAGTGCGAAGTACACTTCGCGTAGCTATGTGTAGCGCTACTGCGCAAACTACGCCTATGGTTACATGTGACATATCTTCACATTTACATTTCTATGTTTGAAATGCATATTTTGCCACAATTTGTATACATGATTATAAGATCAATTGAAAATCAATCTCACTTACTATCCAATGCATATTATTATTTCATAATATACAACACTGCCCTTAGTGCCACCATATCATGTATATTAGTTTGCAAATGAGCAAATACATCAATCTCATACCAAAATGCAGCGCAAGTGCGCTAGCTCTGCTTCCCAGGAACCCTTCTTGGCTAAAGCAGTGTGCTAGTATGAACAGGTACCAGCCAAGTGGCCTAAGGCTTCATCCTAGGCAAGTCACCACAGTTATCCCACAACAGCCCAAGATATATTACTCTTTAGGGATAAAAAGAATGTAAAGTGAAAAACTGTGAACATCAAGTGTGATACAAAAAAAAGACATTAAAACCTAAAGAGGATCAGGATCCAATCCACGGTGCAAGTGTTCCAACGTATAATCTCAACAAGTCGCAATCTTCACTAGCATGTCCACAAGTTTGATCTCTAATAGACTAGGTTTTGTAAATAAAGTAGGGTCCTTTTAGTTTATTAGTCCAATAACCAGTAGTGTAGATTATGTAGTTTATTCAGTTACAGGTACAATGGTAAAGGCCCCACTGGGAGCAGTATCCTGCTGCTCAGCCCCACTAATTCCAACTGCTCACTCATCCAAACCATGCACTCATGAACATTTTATTACATCACACTCAAACAGGCTGAGCAGCAAGGAACTAGGAGACACAGGATATAACACTAGGCTTCCTGTGAAGCTTTACAAAACTGAAAATACTGAATAACGGCTGGGAGCCCCCCACCGCCAGACAGTTTATGCAGGAAAAGCGATGATCACAATTGAGACAAATAGCTCTATATACTCATAAATCGGGAACAAAAACCATTACTCATCCAATATGGACAAACAGTTCTTCATTTTTGTTGAGGCCAAAAGGTGACTTGCTCCCCAGAAGAACAATATTTCTGGACTCCAGTATCCTCACCTCTTTCACTCGGTCTCCCCCTCTAGGGCTTGCCACAATCCTGTCAATTCCAAAGAAAGAGAAACTGTCACCATCTTTGTTATGATGTTTTAACCAATGTCTAGCTGTAGAGTAACTCAAATCTCTATTCCTGATCGCTCTGGGATGCTCTAAAATCCTCTTTTTTACAGGGAAAATAGTGCTCCCAACATACATCTTATTACAGGGACAGAGTATCACATAAACACAAAAATCACTGTTACATTTTACAAATTTCTTAATTTCCCCTGTCCTTCCAGTTGGTATTGGATATGATTTCACATTCCTACTGTTGCTGCAGGCTTTACATTTACTGCATTAGAAAAAACCCATCTGCTGTTGTGACCAACCCTGCTGTTTCATATTCTCCATGTAGCTATTCACTAACATATCCCTCAAGGAATGCTCTTTCCTAGATGTTATCAATGGGTGTGCTGTGATGTGTGAACCAATCACAGGGTCATTTCTGATCATATACCAATGTTTATTGAGGATATACCTCACTGGTGCTGATTCTGAGTTATATGTGGTGATCAACCTCACTTGATTTACCTCCTTAGTATTGATGGGCTTCTTAACCGACATTGTGGGTCTTTGGAGTTTAGCTGCCTTTGGTGTCCGCAGCCGCTAACACTCTGGGTGGGTAAACCCTCTTTCTGAATCTCTCAATCATCCTGCCCTTCTCCTTTTCATAAGTCTCCTATGTGTTACAGTTACGTTAAGCTCCCCAAATGGAATACTACATTTCAGTTTGGGTGAATGATGACTCCCTGCATGTAGGATGCTGTTACCTGTGGTAGCCTTTCTATGCAAGCTGGTCAGAATTGTATTACTCTCTATTTTGACACAAACATCCCAAAAATCAATTTCCGTCTGATCACACCTTTGGGTGAAACGTAGGTTAATCTTGTTGCCAGCTAGCATCAAGAAAAACTTGTCAAGTTCTTCATTGGTGTCACCCCAGATCATAAAGATGTCATCAATAAATCAGGTTCAGAAAACAATGTGTCTGGTTAGCTTTTCATTTTGCTCAACCCACACCTGTTGTTCGTCCCACCAGCCCATAAACAAACAGTCGTAGCTCGGTGCTAAGCAGGTCCTCATTGCCGTACCAACACCTGTTTGTACCATTTATGCTTAAAAAGGAACAAATTGTTCTCCAAGCAAAAGGCTAACATGTCCAGTAACATTGTAGAGTGTTCATAAAGAAAAATTAATTTGTCCCTAAAAAAGTGTTTGCACGCCCTGATGCTTTCAGTATGCTCAATGCACGCATACAAAGTCTCTCACGTTTGCACGTTTACACTTATGGATTAAAATAAAATAAGATGGATATGCAACGGAAAGCTGTGCCACCTACTCCTTTCCTGATGGTGTAACGTGATCGGCTGCTCGAGAGACTGCGAGTCTGAGAGGAAGTGTTGGATAGAAAAAAAAATATATATATGTAGGAAATTCTGAAAAGTGTAGTTGCAGTTCACCATCTGCCACTTTTATGGGCAGATAGACATCTTGGCCACAGCCTGATCCCGAAGGGCATGGTCAAGGTCGTGACGTTCAGACACAATTGCTGTTCTTACATTCAAATCGTCCCTGCCTCATATCCACTGGAATGCATTGACAAGACTCAGATGAAAAAAGCAAGCAGGCACTATTAGGGTATGCCAGGTCAGTCTTTCGTTACAATGAAATCCCAGCTTTCGAAAGGACGCTACGGACATTTGAGGAAATCCTGTGAAGCAGACCAGACCAAACTAGCCCAGAAACCCCATGCTTTTGTGACTAATCCAGAACTTAATTTTATTATAGATAAACTCGGAAAATCGCATACTCTCACCCATACAATTAAAGGTGTATTGTAAGCTCCCTCATCATTAAACTGAGGTGTTGTTTTATCGTACTGCTGCATTACAATATCATGTTCAGTAGTTCAATTTACAAGGTTAACTGAGGTCAATAGTCGACAAAGTAAGAAACGACACAGGTCGGCGCCTATAAATAGGCATACCTTACTTTCATAAATCTTTTTTTCTTCACATAAATACCTCTTGACTATTGCATTGTTTGAATAAATGACTACAAGGCAAGGGCTTTAGAAAGGTTGATGATTAAAGTGCCCTTTATTGTTAAAGACGTAATTAAATAATACTTGGATTTATCACTCACTTCAGGGAGCCTGTGCGCCAGAAGAAATTAAAATCGCAAATGGCGCAGCTGGAAAGTCATCCTGTTAATAATACTTTTTTTAATTATCACAGCGAGCACAGGCCCGTGATCACGTGCGCGCGAGGTTTCACTCAACAGAAAGAAATTAAACTACAAATCAGGTCGCAAAGTTGCCTGCACTTATGGACTGCCCAGGGCTATAGAAATGAAACATAATTTAAAATCAGCATGGAGTTATTAATAGGCCGCTGATTAGAATTAGCTGTCAATCAGTTTCTAATAATGTATTTTCGCTAAAAAGCTCTGCAATTAACACTCCATTTTGACACCTCAGAATCTAAAATGTTAACACAGGAAGTAACTAATCAAAGAATAATCCCACTTTGCTTCCATACTTTAAATCACAAATAAGTAACCCGTGGTTCTGTTTGTAATTGGTGTTAAATATTAGATTAAGCTCAGGGTTGTGAATACATCAACGGTACAACATCTCATTGTAATGCAATGGTACAATATAACCTGTTTTTGTCGGAGTTAAATATATCATGGATACACAACAGATTTCTGAGTGTTGTGGCTCTGAAATGCCATCAAGGAGCTCTAGGGCCATTCTAATAAACCACTAGCCCAAAGGTAGGGTGGTTTGCTAATGCCACCAGTATCCAAGGATGGCTTTGTAAAATCATAATATATAATAACTGTTAGATACTTTTGCAATGATAGATGACTTGTTAGCATCAACATATTTTTTTTGCAAGCAGAAAAATGTTAATTGAGAACAGTAATTTAATCCTAGCCTGCAATGACAATCATAGAAACGTGTATTATTTGTGATAGTCCTAAAGAAAGAATATCAACCTGGTCTCGTGGCTTTTATGGAGCGAGTTAAATTAAACTTTCTCTCTACATTTTAATGACTCCTTTAACAGAGCTGAGGTGATCCAGTCAGCTGTCGCAGACTGTACAATGGGGCAAATATCGTAGAAGTAGTGTGGAAAGCACACAACCTGATCACTAGTTCCCCATATATATCTGTCTTACTCCCTAGATTCTACTCCCAGGGAGTGCCAGCTAATATTCACTCTATATGTAATCCTCCTTTAGTGTCCTGTGGTTTAAGAAACACACGGACACCGGCTGCACTCTGCAAAAACTTCCTTTTATTTTTTTTCCGACTCCCGCTCCCGCCCGCGGCTCCTCCCCTTCCGCTTCCGGCCATGCCTGACCCTGTCACAAGTCGGGACAGGCATGCCGACACGACATCTCCCCCTTTTGTATTTTGAAAGTTCAATGTCTTTCTCAAAGCTCTTCAATGAGTCGAATGGGCTTTCGAATGTCCCTTCTCGGTCGGTTGGATTGTAATTGACTGTGAGGACGTTCTCTTCTCCCTTGTATTGTATTGTATTGTAGGCGGTCTTGTATAGCGCGTAGTTACCCTCGGGCATCCCAGCGCTTGATCAGCCATACCCTGGCCAAGGATACATAAAGCACATCAAAGAGGAAACAAGTAAGTTTTCAACAGTTTCCGGAAGCGAAGGGTGCCAGTTTCTGAACGCAACTCCAACGGGAGCGCGTTCCATAGAGTAGCAATGTGCACTGCGAAACTTCTGCCGCCCGTACGGGCCTTATACACCCTGGGGACCTTGAGTAAGGATTTCTGGTCAGAGCGCAGGATTCTGGAGGCTTTATAGGGCACCACCAGCTTTGATAAGATAGGGGGGCACTTACCCTGCAGGACTTTATGTGCTATACAGAGGGACTTAAACTTGACCCTCTCCCGCACAGGGAGCCAATGCAAAGTCTTTAAGGCTGGTCTAGCTGACTGCCTCCTAGGTGCATTGGTCAGTAGCCTAGCCGCGGCATTTTGCACTTGTTGGAGCTTGCTCAGCGTGGCCTCCGGGGCGCCCAGGAAGATCGCATTGCAGTAATCCAGACTTGATGTAATCAGACCCTGAATAAGTAACTTCCTGGAGGTGGGGGGGAGGAGGGGCAGGACTTTACGCGCAGAGCGAAGGAGCCCGAAGCAGATCCCTTCCGTTTTCTTGGCCTGAGTCTTAAAAGAGAGATCCTGCTCCAGCCAGACTCCCAGGCTCTTGATCTCTTGTTTGGAGCAGGGGAGATCCCCCAGGCAGCTAGGCCAGCTGGACATAGGAAGAGGGGGGGCTTTATGCCCTAGTAGCATAATTTCAGTTTTAGAGCCGTTGAGTTTCAGCGCTAAGTCACACATCCAGGTGTATACCTGGGACAGGCATTGGTGCAATACATCCGGGCTCTTCACCAGTTGGGAGAGAGCCACCACCAATTGAGTATCATCGGCGTAGCTGACGATTTTTATCCCAAATGGTGCCACCACATCCTCCAGGGGGGCCATGTACACATTAAATAGTGTGGGACTCAGAGAGGAGCCCTGTGGTACCCCGCACTGGAGGGGGATAGGAGAAGACCGCGCACTACCTTCCCAGACCTGATAGGTTTGGCCCGAGAGAAAGGAACGAAGCCACTGCAACACAACACCACTTACTCCCGCATTAGACAGCCGTTGGATCAACACTTGATGGTTAACAGTGTCGAAAGCTGCGCTAAGGTCCAGGAGGATCACTGCCACTGACCCCCCGAGTCTAGAATGCTTCTAGCTTCGTCCACAACTGCCAAGAGGGCGGTGTCGGTGCCATGACCTGGTCGGAAGCCGGTTTGCGTTTCTCGAAGCAGCCCGTTGGACTCCAGAAAGCTGGACAGTTGATAATTAACCAGCCTTTCTGCGATCTTACCAAGTCCCGGAAGCAGAGAAATGGGCCTGAAATTAGCCAAGTCCGAAGAGTCCAGACTAGGCTTTTTCAGGAGAGCCTTCACAACAGCTCTTTTCCAACCTGATGGTACCACCCCTTGAGTGAGGGAAAGATTGATGAGGTTCGTGATTGGGGCCGCGATAACAGAAGCCACTTGTTTCAGGAACCTCATTGGAGCAGGGTCTTCTGGTGAGCCGCTCTTCATGGAGCTGAGTTCCTTTATTACTTCCGGCTCTGATATCAGGTCAAAAGAGTCAAATAGAACGTGTGCTCCTCTTCCTTGGTTCACTGCATCAATGTTCTGTGGGGCCCGAGGTAGCAGAGAAAGAATATTCTTGATTTTAAGGTGGAAGTAGTCCGCGAGCTCCCTACACTTCTCCGCGGGATTGTCATGAGTGACTGGTGGCTTAGGGATTTTGAGGAGCTCCTTAACCACTTTGAAGGTCTCTCTAGAAGAATTGGACGCGCTAGTAATTTTTTCCTCGAAAAATTTGGCCTTAGTAACGCGGAGGGCATTCTTATACAACCTCATGGCTGCACGATACTTCTCCCGACTGGCCACCTCCCAGTCCCTTCTCCAGGTCCTCTCCAACTTCTTAGAACTTCTCCTAAGGGTGCGCAACTCTGCAGTGTACCATGGGGCCGAGCCCATTCTGCTCCCACTCTTAACCACTCTCCTTTTAGGCAAGATGGCATCTAGGGAGTTGGTCAACCATTGATCAAAGGCCAAATCGGCCGTAGATGGATCAACGGCCAAGGGAGGGTAAGAGCTCTGAAGCTGCGCCGTCCAACTCTCAAGTGAGAGTTTAGACCAAGCCCTTTCCAAAGAATGAACTCTGGGTGACTGGATGGACCTTGGGTCACATTGCATGGCGAAAGGTAACAGAAAGTGATCTGACCATGGCAAGGGGCAGGCCGGTAAGGCTTCTAAATGCGGAATATTTGAAAAAATCGGGTCGAGAAGATGTCCTTTAATGTGAGAAGCTCCCCGTTTACTAAGGGTCAGGTTGTAAGTATTCAAGTCGCGACCCAGGTCTGTAGCTATTGAGTCTAAAGGGTCATTAAAATGGAGATTTAAATCCCCCAGCACCATAAAATTGGTGGTAGTGGAGGCAAGCAGCATCACAGTTTCCATGAGGGAGTTAATAAAGCACCCCAGTGGACCTGGAGGACGATATATTAGCAGACCCGAAACTGTCGTGATAGGGGAGATCCGTAAAGCGAACTGGCAGCTTTCACAGTCCTGTATCTCACTATTTTGGGCCCTACATACAAACGCATCTCTGTAAATGATGGCTATGCCTCCCCCTCGGCCCGAGGGTCGATCCAAATTGTAGATGAGAAAGCCTGGGGGGAGGGCGCGTACCATGTCCGCCCCTGAATTGGGCGTGATCCAAGTTTCTGTTAAGAACAGGATGTCCAAGTCATGGTCCTGTATCAGGAAGTTAATCTCTAGTGCATGACAGGGCAAAGAGCGACAGTTTAACAGGGCCATTGACAGAGTATACTTGCCCCTGTCAGGTTGTGTAATTTTGCAGTTCCGGCATGCAGACAAGGGGCCGACTCCCTTATAAATGTACTTACATGCTGCTCTTTTCGGGGGCGCAGTGTCAAGATTTCCTCCCGGGAGTAGATCAGGCGCTTAACTGCAGTTAGAATTGGGAGTCCTGGCCCTAGGCCCATCCTGGCGCGGACGGGTGCAGACGGGCGCAGACGGGCGCAGACGGGCTTGCCTCTGGCGCGCCTCCGGCGCGCCATCGGCTCGTCCGCTGCGCGCGCGCGCTTGCATCGGCCTGGTAGAAATAGTCCCCTCCGAGAACCCAAGCAAAGATGGCGGCCGTTGATAGGCCCGGATAGAAGGGGAGGAGTCTCGCAAAGCGAAAGAGTAACTTGATTTTAAGGTGCGGGTGAGAGGGCAATACAAATTGTTTTAAAAGTCAATACAGCAAGGATTAAAAGTAAAAGTTTAAAAAGAATGCTCCATAAAGTTGCAACAACAATATACAAAAAATAGCAGCAGGTAAAGTTTTAAAATGCGATTCTAGGGCTACCAGCCCCCGAGATTTATCGCTGAGCGAGAGAAAGCGTTTGTGCACAGCGGTGCGGTCGTTGGCAGGGTATTTCAAATCGTAGGGCTGCGCGCTTGCATCGGCCTGGTAGAAATAGTCCCCTCCGAGAACCCAAGCAAAGATGGCGGCCGTTGATAGGCCCGGATAGAAGGGGAGGAGTCTCGCAAAGCGAGTGAGTAACTTGATTTTAAGGTGCGGGTGAGAGGGCAATACAAATTGTTTTAAAAGTCAATACAGCAAGGATTAAAAGTAAAAGTTTAAAAAGAATGCTCCATAAAGTTGCAACAACAATATACAAAAAATAGCAGCAGGTAAAGTTTTAAAACCCGATTCTAGGGCTACCAGCCCTCGAGATTTATCGCTGAGCGAGAGAAAGCGTTTGTGCACAGCGGTGCGGTCGTTGGCAGGGTATTTCAATTCACAGGTCTCCGGTATTTGTATGGGTGATTCGTGACTGCTCTCTTCTTGATTTGACTCGTCCGTGGCCCATTCAGGTCTACGAGCCCACGTGTAGTTTGTCGGGTTGCACTTCTTGAAGTGTGACACATTCCTGGTCATTCTTTTGCTTTCAGCCTCGGCTGTAATCATGGTCCCTTTTCTTCTTGTTACTTGTAGTGGATGATCGTGATAACGACTGTCTGCTTTGGATTTCCTTTCTTGTCTCACCAGCACCCAGTCTCCTTCTCTGATGTCTGACGTCTTGGCGTGTCTGCGGTGGTCTGCATATTCCTTCATCTTCGCCTTCTTGGTCCGATCCAGGTTTACCAGGGTCTCGTGGTCCGAAGTCGTGATTCTGGACTGTGTGACTGCGTCTGCGGTTGGTATCCGTGTGCGAGGGTCCCGCCCAAGCATCAGGGTAGCTGGACATTGATTTGTGGTGCTGTGTGGTGTGGTCCTGTATGCTCGTAGTACTTCATTTAGTGCTGGTTGAATATCACGGTGAGTTAGTTCAGCTTGCTGCATTGTCTTTTTGATGGTGGCCATGAATCGCTCTACCATCCCGTTTGCTTGGGGCCACAAGGGAGTAATTTTCCGATGCTTGAATTTGAGGTGCCTCGCGAATTCCGCAAATTCTTGTCCATTGAATGGTGGACCATTGTCCGTCTTTACCACCGTGGGGATGCCCCATGCGGCAAATGCTTCATCGATCGCAGGTATGACAGTGGACGCTTTGGTGGATGAGATCTGATGAGCGATGGGGAAGCGAGAATATTCGTCCATGATGACGATGATGTACTTCCCTGACTTCAGAGGGCCAAAGAAGTCTATAGCTACATGTTGCCAGACACTGTCAGGTAGTTCCGACATCTGCAGAGGGGCATGTGATTCTTCTCGCCCTACTAGTTGACAGTGTGGGCAGTCTCGGAGTGTGGTCTCCACCATCTGGTCAAGGGAAGGGAACCAGACGCGTTCTCGCAGTGCTTTCTTCGTGGCTACCACCCCTCGGTGTCCTTCGTGTGCCATATTTACAGTTCCCTGTCACAGCTGGTTAGGGATGACAATTCTCCGGTCTCTTAACAGTAGGCCATTATCACTGATGGAGAGCTCATCTTTGATGTGTTTGAATGCCGCGAGTTCTTGCAGGTTGACGGCGTCACTCGTGTTCCGTTCTTCTAGATGTCGCCAGTCAGTGCGAACACGGTGCATTATATTTTGGATTGTGACGTCGTTTGCTGATGCATTGATGATAGCCTCAAGTGGAACAGCCGGTGGGCAAGCTCGGTCGATAACGAAGTGGGTATATTCTTCAGCCACAGAGTGACGCACCCGCGTCAGAGCTTGGGGATGCTGTGAAATGTAATCTGCCGGATTCTCCGCTTTCCTCGGTTTGTAAATGATGGTGTACGTATAATACTGTAGGCGAATGCCCCATCTTTCAATCCATGGAGGCCTCTTCCCTCTGGGGTTCCCAAAGATGGTGTTCAACGCCTGATGGTCGGTGATGAGTGTGAAGTGCTTGCCATACACGAAAAGGTGAAAATGCTCACACGCCCACACGACTGCCAGGCTCTCTTTATCCGGTAGGGAATATGCTTTTTCTGTGTCGGTAAGGCTGCAGCTGGCATAAGCGACGATGTGACATTGGTCAGCTTCGTTATCATATTGTGCCAGAATCGCTCCTAGCCCAACAGGGCTGGCGCCGACTGTAATTTCGGTTTTCCGTTTGGGGTTGAAATACGCTAGGTTGATGGCCGAACTCACTGCTGCCTTGATCGCGTTGAAAGCTCGGTCACACGCAGCTGACCACTGAAAACTTTGTCCTTGGTGAGTTAGTTCTCTGAGAGGGTAGCTGATTGTAGCGTAATTTTGGATGTAACGGGCGCAGTAGCTGGCCATCCCCAGGAACGAGCGAACATCACTGACGTCATGCGGCTGTGGAGTGTCCGAGAGTTATGATATCTTGTCGGGATCAGGTCTCATGCCCTCCTTTGAGAAGATGTGGCCGTAGAACTTGAGGGTCGACTTGTGAAATTCACACTTGTTCTGATTGAGTGTGAGGTTAGCATTGAGTAAAGCATGACACACCCGAGCCAGTGCTTTGTCATGATCTTTCTGGGTCTCTCCAAATACCAAGATGTCGTCGCTGTAATTAAAAGCAGTCGGAATGTCTTGTATCTCTCGTCTGACAGCCTCCTGGAAGATCTCGACAGCAGAGGAGATCCCAAAATTGAGGCGTTTATATCGGAAAAGTCCTTGGTGTGTTGTGAATGTAGTGATGTAGCGTGATCGTTCGTGTAGCTCAAGCTGATGATAACCCTTGTTGAGATCTAGTTTCGAAAAAACTGTCGCTCCGTTCAGGCGTGTGATCATATCACTGATGTGGGGTCCGGGGTGACGCTCCCGTTCAATGGCCGTGTTCGGAGCTCGCATGTCTACACACAGGCGTACTTTGTTATCTTGGCCTCTCTTGGGTACGACCACTACCGGGGATACCCATGGAGTGGGTCCAGTTGATCTTTCAATGATGTCGGCTTTCAATAAGTCTTGGAGTTCATCATATACTGCCTGTTGTAAGTGAAAGGGTACTTTCCGATGGTGCTGTGCCACTGGCGTCACTTGCTCGTTGATGTGTAGCTTGACTTTGAAGTGGGCGAGCTTCCCTAGACCGTTGAACAGCTTTGGGAACTTGTTGACAATGTCCGGCGAGTCGTCCACTTTGTATAAGATCTCGACTAGCTTGAGCCGTTCCGCTGTTGGTAGGCTGAGAAGGCAATCTGCTGTTTCAGGGCCTTCAATTACATGAATTTGTGCTTGGATTTTCCTGTCTTTGTATGTCAGCGTGGTGCGAAATTGTCCCAGACATGGCAAAGGTTCTCTGGACATCCAGGTGTAGACCCTCACTGCAGCTGGCTCTAATTTCGGCTTCATGCTCTGATGTTTGATAGCGCAGATGTAGTTGAGTGACGCGCCTGTATCTAAAACGAACTTGGCAGAGTGGCTTCCCATTTGGATGTCTAATCGCGGGTATTTCTTCAGTCTATCGCGGTCTGCCACCATACATACATATTCATCACTGTCTTGTGATATGGGAGTAAGGGAAGACGACTCTCTGGATGTCGACCGCTGAGAGCGGTATGAGCTGTGTGACTGGGTACTGGACCTGGATGAACTCGTCGAGCGATCTCTTCGACTTTGTACAGCCCTTACATGGTGACGTGACCCTGTACTCTGTTTGGTCTGTCTCGTTTCTGTGCGACGGGCTTGACAAGCAGCTTCAAAGTGGTTGTCTTTTCCACATCGGTGGAATTGTTGTCCAATAGCTGGGCACTGACCCGTGTGAGGGTAGTCTAGACCACACCGGTAGCACTGTGGAGGTTGTCTGCGAGACTGACTGTTCTGCGTCCCTCGGCGGGGTGACTTCATACGAGGCGGTCTTGCAAATCTTCCCGATGTGTGTCGGTCTGGGCGACGTCTCGGTTCCACGTGAGAGTGCACACAGAGGGCCTGCTCCATCTTTTCAGTTTTGCTAGCTTCCATTTTCTTTGCGTGCTCTTCGGCTTGATCATTGATGCGAGTGAGTTCTTCTATCTCATCGAGGGTGTGGTGCTTCTTCAGTAATCTGCGGCGTAATGACTCCGATTGGCATCCACCAATGATGCGCAGGCGAAGGGCGTCTTCTGTGTTGAAATTGTCAAATTCACAATGGCGGGCTAGATGTTTGAGGCGCGAGATGAAGTCACCCATGGGTTCGTCTCGCTCCTGAGACGCGAGGTTGAACGTGTAGCGCTCGTAGTCTAGGTTTCGCTTATGGAGGAACTTCTTATTTAAAGCTTATTTCACGCTTTCATAGGACGCAGCTGTTGCCGGCGGTAGGTCTTTGATAATTTGTCCGACATCTTTACCGACGAGATTGCGTAGGGCGATGAGTAGTTGGTTAGAGTCACGGACCTGTGACCCTTTCATAAAATCTTCAAAGTCCTCCAGCCAGTTCTTCCACGCAGGGCACATGCTATTTCCTGACGTCAGCGGTAGTGGCTCAGGAGGGAGCGCAAGTATGATACCCCCATGAGTGTCTGTCCGGGCGGCGGGGCAGCGTGTGCAGGGTACGGCGTGCTGCGAAGAGTCAGGATCCGACATGGTGAGGTATAGTGTAGCTCCAGTGGACTTAAAAAGCCTTTGTAGAGCTCAGTACTTCTTTTGCAGGCCTTGAGTTTTTTTTTTTTCACTTGTTGCCTGACTTCAAGATGGCCGCCGTGTTAGGACTAAGCTTGGCCAATACAGGTGTCTGACTTCAAAATGACCACCGACATGGACACAATGCATGCATGCCCCACTTCTTCACAGGGGTATTCTTGTTGGACTTACCCCTGCCTTCACGCGCTGTCTCTGGCAAGGTTTCTTATTTGTTTTGGGGATATAGTCTTCATGTGCACCTTCCACTTACAGGGGTCACGTGGGGGTGCTGTCCATCCCTCGCGCTATATCAGCAGGGGTGCTCCGCATTGACTCGCGGCAGCGCGCGCTCTGCTTCTGAATAATTAATGGTGGAGGGGGGTTTGGTGTATCCCACCTTCGTCGCCAGTTTAGTGTCCCGTGGTTTAAGAAACACACGGACACCGGCTGCACTCTGCAAAAACTTCCTTTTATTTTTTTCTCTGACTCCCGCTCCCGCCCGCGGCTCCTCCCCTTCCGCTTCCGGCCTTGCCAGACCCTGTCACAAGTCGGGACAGGCATGGCGACACGACACCTCCAACCACACTTGTAGCGTTTCATCTGTTGTTGAACTTGTTAATTATGTGATATGACAAACAATGTATGTAAATGAGGCCAAGTCTGGTCTGCTACAAATGTGAACAATAATGTGATGTAGCTCATGGACGTCAACTCACCACAATGCCAGGGATAGCAGAAGTGACTTCACATGCCCTTTGACCTTCAATTTCACTTTCACTCACACATACACATGCTCACACATGCACACGCTTACACATGCACACTTATTAACAAATACACACATACACAAAGTATGCCTACATATACACACAGATTCACATACTCTCTCTTACATAAACACACTCCAAACCATAAGCCTGCACACAAAATACATATTTTTTTTTTACTTAGCTCCGCTGCCGGTAAAAGTCATATTCCAAAAACAAGGAGTAAAGCCCCCACTGACATCTATATGGTCAAGCTTCTGATCCTGGCACTGATTTTGCCACTGCTGACGATAGGGGTCGCAAAGGCAGTGCCAGTGATCACAAGGGGCATGCCAGTGGTTGCAGCAGTGACCCATGGCGAGCCCTAAATGACGTTCACAACGTACTTTGGACTCACTTAGGGCACGATGATGAGTTTCGGGGGTGGGTGGTACGCCACCTCTGCACCCCCATACCGCCAAGACTCACCGCAGCCCACTCGCCAGATTAAAACTTTAAATTGGTTTGGCGGGCAGTGTGGTGGTCCTTGGACAGTGCCTCTTTCAAATGCGGCAGTGGCTTTGAAAAACGCACAGCAATGGGAACGCCTCACGTTTTCTGCACTGTAAGTACTTGAAAGTCCATGCCGTGCAGGAACTGTTGTGCATAAACATAGGGTGGCACTTGTTATGCCCCCCTGCATGCATACACAAGTGTAGAAGGCACAGGGGCCCTACAGGGCCCCCCTTGTTTCTTCTCCTCCACGGTGTACATGGAGCAGGAATCTCCATGACACCACCGGCAGAGAGAAAACTTGTAATATCCTTGGCGGATCACAGCGGTCCTGCCAAGCATATTTCAGCCTCCTAACTGCCATGCCACCTCCAGGGAACGCCGGTTCGCTGGTGGTGGGGAAGGTCCCAGGGCAGTCTGACCACCCAACTTGTAATGGGGTGGTTGGACCGCTGGTGTTGCGGTGGCTGGAACGCCATAGCCGCGCCCAGATGAATCTGGCAGTGCTCGGACTTCCAGACTCGTAATTAGGGCCTTAGTGTGCATGCCCAAATGACTAAAAAGGCATCATGAGACATACATAGCACCCAACACCAGCAATAGGAGAAAGTAAAGTGATAGTGATTGCATAAGTGATTTTAGATTAGCTTACACAGAATAACTGCAATGGTTGCAAATTGTACGCTGTAGTCTTTACTGAAGTTGGAAAGAAATGTTGAAAAAAGGATGGCCCTATGGCAAAAAGTCAATGAAGAGGGGTGACCAACGACAGCCACACACAAAGCACTAGTGGTAGTGGAGGAGTTGTAATTGTACCAGTTAATTGCTAATTTATACTAAAACTAACCTCTCTCACCTGGCAAGGCGACAACCAATATTGTTTTTCTGAGTAAAGTAAGGGAAATAGAGGGGCTTAAGGAAAGACAAACAAAGAAAAATCAGTGTCAGGCATAAGTACGAATGTTGGAGGATTGGGGCTTGACTAAAGGAATACCCTGTGATTATTAATACTTCAGTGAACAATTCCTTGTGTTTGTGTGGGGAATTTAAAGTCATTGGGACATTGAAGAATACAGCCCAAGCTTAAACAAAAGAGCAGAATGTACAGGCTACTGAGTTACGTAAAAAGCACCAATGACCCAGGCAGCAACAGAGCGGTCTTTGAAAATGTTGTTATTTTTCTCATATGATATGATTAGCACTGGTGAAGATGCTGATCCTGCTAAGGACAAGCTTGCTTTAGTATTGGTCCCAATATTTCACAAATGCAACTGAAATCACTTTAAATAGAACTAGTGCTACTGTTGGCAATATTGTTCGGAGTTCCTAAACTGTGAGTAACAATAACTGATGATATTGCATTAGTTCCATTAATTGAGTCTGGAGACACAATATGACCACAGCTGACCAAAATAACTTCAAAGCTCTGTCAGACGATTTCTGATTTGTTAATGTACGACAGTGAGGTAATCCAATCTATGGGATGTGATGCTTAGTGAAGTCTTTATTTACATGGATAATAAACTGATCTTAAGAGATGTTGACCATCCTGCTAACATCTTAAACTTTGATTTTCATCCCAAATGGATAGCAGTGAGGGGGTGTAACAGCATGGGCTCTCAGATGGTCACATTCACTGGAGTACAATGAGAGCCCCTGCAGAATTAAGGATCTATTCACATGCTTAAACTTACATGTGAGTACTTCACAACCTTTGGGTAACTTTGCAACTTTGGCTATTCACCATTTACTAGTGTAAAGTTACTAAAACGTGAAGACTTACATGTCTCCACCCCTTCAATTTAGAGAGTGGAGTCTGGAAAAGACTTTATTTATAACGGTAGAGTTACTACTAGTAACTTTACTACTATATTTTATGTCAGGAACACTTTGTGGGATCTCTGTAGTCAACGGGAGACCTCTTGACACTTAGCAGAACCTCCTCTACCAGAGCGGAGACATCTGCATGGAAGTAAATAGAAATAATGGTATACACCTGCACACAATCCTATGCCCATTTCCTTCCAATAACATACATACTACCCACACCAAAGAAAGTGTTTTTTTCTCTTTGTCCTGTTGACATTGAGACAAAAGCATATAGACACCCCAGCTCAAGAGGAAAAGAAATGTTATTGAGGGGGAGACAGCCATTGTAGTTACAGTTATTGCAAAATACTATATTAAAACTAACTGCAAGGAGTGTCTCCATTCTCCCTCAATGTGTCGCAGATGGCAGATTTATGACAGGAGGTGACAGACTCTGTCAACATTTTGAAGGAGCACACCCCTGTGCTATTGAGGCTTTTCAAACCCCTAATTCTGAGCCCTTAGTTAGATGCTTGCAGCACTTCAGTTTTAGGCCTTCATAACCTTTTCCCACAAAAGGTATCTAGGCCAAATGTATGCCCTTTGTTTCCCACATTTTGTAAATTCTTAAGGTTTTTAGGGTTTGTGGAGTTCCCTGGAGGGAACCGAGAAAATGGCAAAAATATAGCAACCTTTTGTTTTTTTGTTGGAAAAATGGGAAGAAAAGTGCTGAGGCAGAAAGCATATGGCTTTTCTGCAAACATAGCATCAAAAAAGGTTTACTATGCTTTGTTCACCATCTCCCAAGCTTTCAGGAACAAGCAGAGTTATAAAATGAAATCACATTTTTTTTAACCACAGTTTTGCCATTTTTCTGACTGGCAGTCTTTCCAGTTTTTTTTTGGTTCCTGCCTAATTTCAGTTTGTGGTGGAAGCAGGACCCATGGGTGATCCCAGGAAGGTAAACATTTCTAAAAAACTAGACACAATGGGGCCACTTGTGTACATTTCTCCTGTTTTTCTAAAAGAAACTAATTATTAAATTAGAAAAATATTATTAATAATTAGAAGAAAACAGCTATTGGTGACAATTTTCTTTGCCCCAATGTCTGAGTTACAAACGTACTAAATGGTAAAATTCATCAAACCCTTCTTGCCGCAGGGATATATAATGTTTGTTGGTTGGTTGTCCAAATATACACAGGAATTCATATGGTAAAATCTAATGAAGGATAAAAAGGTATGAAGTAAAACAATGCAATTTTGAAATGTGAAAAAGATACTGGTTTAAGCAATAGTGGGATTTTGAATACCTCTGAACTTGGGGCTACCCATACCATCATGTGATTCAGAGGTCAATTGGCAAAATGTGATTTTTCCAGCACACTGGCTTAAATTTGAAACCCAATAAGGAAGAGAAATTCAGTCCATAATAACAAATGTAATTCTGTTCTGTTTCTCTACATTTCTCCTAATAGAAAAACGACCTCACTTGTGTGGTTTGGCCCAGTGCCCGTGATACAAAAGCCCCCAAAATGTACCAAGAGAAACCGACCAAACACAGACATTTTTGAGAACCAGACACTCAACTGAGTCTAGAGTGGTGTGCTTTGAGTGGATCTAATAATGTTTTCTTGCACACAATGCCCTGCAAACTTTAACCTAAAATCTTGTGAAGGACGCATGGTCCTGGTGTGATCCATTCTATTCACAGGCATTAATCCTTGCCACACAAGTGGGGTGCCGTTTTTATCAGAAGAAATGTGGGAATGCAATGTTTTATGATTCTTTTGTATTCCCCATATTCTGGACATTTCTGTCAAAGAAATGTGAGGAAAATGGATGATTTCAGGCAAAGGTTTAGTTGTGCAGGGCTCAGCCTAGCACCCACCACAAACAAGGCCCCAAAACGCAAAGGGGAGACATCAGCAATTGAAGTAGCTCTGGTATTCGGGCCTAGGCTCATCTGTCACCCAGAGAAACCTACCAAACCCAGACATTTTTTAATTCTAGACAGCCAGGGGAGTCCAGGTTCTTGAATCGTGCATGGATCCTACAGTGTTTTCTTACCCACCGTGCCCACAAACTACACCTGCCTGAAATCACACATTTTCCTCTAATTTCTCTGACAGAAACTTCTGGAATCTGAGAGGATTAACAAATTTCCTAAAACCCAGCATTCCCACCTTTCTTCGAATAAAAATGCCACCCACTTCTTCTTCTCTCTGACACTCGAAAATCAAATCTTCCACATATGTACAAGTCTAAACCAACTTCTAATACAATACCTAGCAATTACTTCATGTTTTATAATTTGTTTTATTTTTTATAATCCTTTCATACTGTAACTTTGAGTCCATTAATGGCTTTGGTTTTGGCCAGTTGACATTGAAACCTCAGTCATAGCCTCAGGCCAGGCCCTGTATCCAATTTGCATCAGGCCTTGGACTCCATGACGCATCTCCAGCAAGTCCCTGCACCCAACCCTCTGCAAGTATTAAACCTCCACTGCACATGATCTTCAACCATACGTAGGACACGTTTGCCAAAGGGCGTAGCTTGTGGCTAGGGTCTGCAACCCCTCCACAAGCAGCCAACCCCCACCATCCTCGAAGTTTAAACATACGCAGTGGAGGTCTGCAAGATTTGTTGTCACACCAGACCATGTTTATGTTTGTGTTTTGTAAAGTGCATGGCTTCCTGAGGGCTTTCCCACACTAGTAAAGTCTACCCCGAGTGCTATGATCAGAAGTAAATTAAAGGGGAAACAGCCAAGTCTTTGGGTTTTTCCTGAAAGAGATTTCGCTTGGCAATGATCTAAGGTTGAGTGGGAGGGTATTCCACAACCTCGGTACCAGATGGGCAAATGATCTGCCTCCCTAGCTTGCTCTTTTATCTCTGCTTGTCCTGAGGAGATGCAGTTGGGAGGATCTTAGGTGTCTGGTCGTAGTGTACCTAGATATCAGTTGTCCGAGCTTTAGTCAGCCTTTTTTATTTATGTCCCCATAAGCAATACAGAGGGATTTAAACTTGATTCTGGCTTCAACTGGCAGTCTGTGGAGCTGTTTAAAAGATACTTTTACTGATATGTGGCTTGGGACTTTTAATAAAAGCCTGGCTGCTGCATTTATCACAGCCTGGAGTCTTTTTTTTTACATATTTGGAGTGCCCACATAAAGCGAATTGCCATAGTACGGCGAGAAACTATAAGGGACTAAATTATGTTTTTTTTTAGATGATCTGGGTTCAGTTCTATAATCTTCCTGATCATTTTGAGTTGCGAGAAGCAAATTCCTGACAATTTCTTAGTTTGATAGTCCATTGTGAGCGTATCCTCCAGCTAAATTCCTGAATTTTTTATGACAGGTTTGGGAACAAGCATGTTGCCCATGTCATTAGGCCATTGAATCAGGGGTTTGTGTATGGCAAGGCTTCCCAGTATCATATGCTCTGTCTTTTCTCAGTTTAGCTTCAAGCAACTGTTTGACATCCAGTTTGCCACCTTCTCAAGACAGGGAATGAGCTGGTGGTTTCCTGAATTAGGGCCATTTGTCAGAGACACAACCAACTGGGTGTCATCTGGGTAGGATACTGCCAATATGTCATGAGGAAATATGAATTTTTATGATCAATTGTGTCCCCTATCTTAGACCCCAACGGCTCCATGTACATGCTACAAGTACATGTATGTTCCCTCCACTTCAAGCTATGAAGACGCAAATACAATTGTGTCCAACGTTAACATGTCCTCTTTCAGATCCACCATGAATGGGTCGAATATTCCGTTCCTAAGTATGCCTTGCCACCGTCTTTATATGGTGTACCTTTCACGTTTTTCAGCTCTGGCAAGTTAGGCCCTGAATTCTGCCATCGAGCCTTTTCCTGCTTTCTGCCTCTGAATGCTCCAGCCTGGACCTGCATCTGTATCCATGACCTTTGTCTTACTTCCTGCGCGGCTAACGGTGCCTGGCCCGGCCTGTTGCCTGCCAAGACTGTATTCAGCCTTCAAAGTTATCTGCTCCGCTCCTCGAGAAATGCATTCCTGTCTAGTAGTTTAGGTAAACATCCTTCCAGCTACAGAGCAAAGGGCCCGGCCTTACTGTCTCCGTGCAAGTAACTCATAGTCCTGTTGCCATGGTAGGCCCATGCCCCCTCACATCTCATGTAGACACATAGACGCTTATACACGCACTAGAAGTCAGTATAGGATAGCCTCTGCCTGAGAGACCTTCCCTTCCAGATAATACAGTTCCTTAAACACAAGATATTAGATACGATTTGGGATTAGGTTGTTCTGACATCCCAGACTTCTGTCTCCTCATGTAGGGCTAAATGTCAAGTCCCCTTCACCCTCCAGTTAACGTCAATCACACGTCATGCTGCCGCATCCGCACCTCTGCCATGTATTTCTGCTGACTTTGCAGGATTCTCTTATGGATCCACCCACCTGTGACATCCTCAGAATGACGTTTCTAGTACACGCCCTTATGCACGCCTATTGTAACGCCTTTTTCATTACGTATGTGTATTCTTATCTCTCTTCTCAACTGTTACGCCTCCTGCATATGTCTTTACTGTAATGCATTGACTATATATATGACAACCTGTCAATAAAGTATCGCTCTATCCCTTCCCGAACCTTCGTGGTGACGGAATCCGATTGCCTGGTTCGAACCAATTCCTTTGTAAGGAATAAATTCCCTTTTAAAACCTCAAATACCACGGATTCTGCCTCTTATTTTTACTGAGTTATTCTTATTGAATTTTACCGCATAAATTAAGTCTAGGTAATTAAAATTTACCACATAATTGGCGCCCGAATAGGGACACCTCCCCCACCCCACGCGCCGGAGGTGCATTGCAGACCCGGTCTCCTGCCACAGCCGGACGGACAACTACGCGTACCCGCAGGATTTCCTGTATCTCCCTCAGGCCAACGGAGGTGACTGAGGCTGCGATCAACACCCAGACGAGGCGGTGAGGAGTGCGGAGGATCCCGACCAGAGCCTAGCTGAGAGAGCAAGATCCGAGGTATACAGAGGCCCACCAGGTTCCGAAGTTCCGAAGTAACTAAGTCACGAGTCGAGTCCAGTCCAGTTTGGTCTAGTCCAGTCCAGACTTTCCGAGGCCTTCTGTTCCGTTCCGTGCTTCCCGGTGAGTACCGTTGCTGGGGACGCATCTAGACGTGCGCATTGGTTTGTGCCGGTCAAGACGGGTTTGGGTACACAGATCCGGTCTGCACTGTTTTAGCAGTGTATCTGTACTGTTTAGCAGTATATCTAGTATTATGCAGTTAGCTAGTTTTATTCTAATTATTATTGTTCGTTTTAAAATGTTTTAATATGTTTTAAATGTCGTGGTACGAGTGATTGTTCGATCTTCATTACTGTGTTTATTGTATTAATTGTGTTCAAGTCCGAGAAAGAGTCAAGTAGCAAGGTTTAAGATGCCGTTATTCTCAAAATTAAGACAGATAAAAACTAGAAAAGGGATACTCGAGGAAGCCGTTCCCGTTCCACCTAGGGACTCTCCAGGGTATTTTATGTACCATAAGCATGGCCTAGATGCCGTATTATATCTCGATTTGTGGGTAGACTACACCAAGGATTTAGCAGAGAATCAGAGATGGCCCACTACTGGGACATGGGATGCAGATTGCATCATGAGAGTAGAAGAAGCATTATGGAAAAAGAAAGCCAGACAGTCACAGAAAGATGCCATTGAATTATGGCGTAAAGAATCGCATAGACGCACAGAGAAAGCACTCAGAAAAGAAGAGAAAAGTAGGGAGGATTCAGACAAAGTCCGAGAAAACGTATTAATTGAGGAAGGTATCCGAGTAAAAGCAGAACAAGTAGACAGGCAACGAAACAATCTTATGAATGGTATGTATCCTCTTCTGGCCGAGGGTTTACCTAAGGCCACCCTGGAAGTACCGAAAGATCTGCCACCTCCATTGCTTCCGACTAAATTGCACCCCAAGACCGCAAAGGACATTTTCCTTTCTTCCTATTTAGACGATGTAGCCCCCGAATATGTTAATGCTCCGCCGCCACGCACACCACCTGCTAATGACGCTCGACCCCGAGATAATCTGCCCCCACTTCCGCAGCAACATACTCCTCCTTCCGTTTCAAACCTTCCGCCCGTTCCTTCACTCCTTCCTGCATCTATTATTCCTACCTTACACCCAACGAATCCTTTTGGACCTAGCACCTCAGGAGGTGCGACAGGAAGTTTTCATACGCCGCCATCAGCGCGTCGATTGACTTATAGGGATTTAGCACACCAACGTACACCTCAAACAGCGAATTATGACATATTTAAAGAGCCTCTTACAGATTGTAGATATGATCCAGTACCCGGTAAAGACGACAGAATGATGCTATCATCAGTACGTCTATGACGAGTTGTGAACTATTTAATGATATTACCAGGAATGATTGATCATCTAGACAAAATATATCACTTTGTCCAAACAGGGCAAGGTCCTGAAAGTATTGGCGAGGCCATGGCATACCAGAAAGTAGACACGCAAAAACTGTTGTTACGCTTCTTCATAAACTGCCTGATAAGACACAGAGATAGGCCAGGTGTAGACCCGGAAGAAATGAAAGCCCTTAACAAATGGGGTCAGAATATAGCAGACGGAAAACATGATAAACAGAATAGTATAGAAAGTATGTACCGAAGGATCCGAAAAACAGTAGAACAAATATGTGAAAGAGAACAACCTGAAAGAGAAACAGATGCAGATAAGACTGAGTCCTCGGGGGAGGAGGAACAACTAGAAATGGCAACAGGACAATTACAATTACCAGCTAGAGAAATGATAGCTTATGTAGGTAAGGGAAGATCCTTTAATAATTCAATACGTCCAATACGTCCAGAAAGTAAGAGAATTTTTCAAGCAGCCATGTCAAATCCAAAGACCCCTGAACACTTATTTCAGGCTACTGATAAAATACTTCAAGAACGAATGGGGTACCATGTACTCGATTCTATGGATGAACAAAAATTAGCCAGGTCAGCAGTACAATGGGATGACAGTTCTGATAAATATAGTGATGATGCGCTAGTACATACGTTTTTGAATCTTTCACCAGACGAACAGCGTTTAGCTGGTATATACATGATACAACATCTCCTTATATTGTATAAAGGCCAACATTCCGATCCTGGTCCCCTACCTGATATACTGATAGAACTACTCATGAATAAATGGAGAGGTCTAGGTACCGATCTAATTAAAGTAATTCTAGAATATCGACACAGATATAGTGCCTTTTTGTGTCCAGAGCTTGATCCAGCTCCCTCCATGGAAAGAAAGATGTATTACATAGACAGACAGAATCCCTTACGCGAAGTGCACCCAGTTAGAAATGATGATAATACTTTTAGACGCGTGTTTGTGTACACGCCTATAACTAAAATAGAACTATTGGAAATGAAAAAATGAGTGCCCAGCCATGACAGAGATCCAGCAGGTTTTCACCGTGAAATAAAAGACATGTTACTCATGGGTGATTATACCTATCCTGACATTATGAAAATATTAAAAGTATTATTGCCTGCCGGTATATACGAGAAACTCAAAGAAAAAGAATGGGAGGTGGGAGAACAAAAGATTGATTGGACAGCATTAGAAAACGAAGAAAATGCCCGAACTGCAGGCCTAGGGCTTGGGGACAAAACTAAAGCATTACCAGGATTATTAGTACAAGTATTGCCACGTTTATTAACTACGAAAAAGGAAGACTGGGGAGCAATCTCAGCCTGCAAACAGAAACCCGATGAAGACACTAGTGATTTTTATTCCCGATTTGAAAAATGTTTTGGTATTAATAGCGGCCTGAAAGCAAGTAGCGATTCATATCCACATCTTTTTGTAACAAAATTAGTCGAGAATTCCCTGCCCCAGGTTAAGAACAGAGTATTGAAAGTAGAGAGCTCTTGGCAAGCTAATACCCCGTCACAAATGTTACCAATGTTACAGTACCATCAGAATAGAATTAGAGAAGAACAAGAACACGAACAAAGACGTATGAAAGACACGAAAATGAAAATGCTCGTCGCCCAGTCAGTTCCAGCTGACAGTCATAAAAAGGGTGCGACACAGTCCAGTAATTCAGCGGTTCCTGTTAAAGGGACATGTAACTATTGTAAACAGCCAGGTCATTATATAAACGATTGTGCAGTTCTGAAACATAATATCTCTACGGGTAAAACCAAGGAGAGACCGCGTCCACCTAGACAGGATCAGATCCAACCACAAGTAACTCAGAATGTACAGCCTATGCAAGCTGCGCAACAGACCGTAGCGGTACCACAGCCACAGCCTAGTGTCGCAACACAAAACACGACACAACAGATGTACCAGTATGCACAAAATGACTATCCCGATTATCAGCGATACACATGAAACAGCCTAGAGAGGGAGGTTGGCTTACCCCTTATTGAGGTTCCTGTAGATCAAGAGGGTCCTTATGTACATAGTCAAGTATTAGGGAAGGACAGAAAGTTT
The DNA here is from genome assembly GCF_964204655.1 of Triturus cristatus. Taxonomy (NCBI): domain Eukaryota; kingdom Metazoa; phylum Chordata; class Amphibia; order Caudata; family Salamandridae; genus Triturus; species Triturus cristatus. Next base: position 448,508,650 of record NC_140595.1, read on the forward strand.
TTAATTGATACAGGGGCAAGCAGAACAACTATAAGTCACGACGAGGTTCCAGGGGCACCCCTCTCAGGCTCACAGAATGTTTCCCTTGGATTTTCAGGAAAACCTATTGTTAATGAAGTATCGCAACCTCTTCCTCTTGCAGTTGGTCCATTGACACGGACTACAGATTTATTGCTTACTAAATCATGCCCAGAAAACTTGTTAGGCATAAAGACATTGAAAGCTCTAGGGGCTGTAATATGTTGTTCCCCGGAAGGGGTACGACTATTTTTGCGTGACTTTAAAGGTCACTATGTATTTAGAGACATGGATCACCGGTTACAGAATGTCCCTGCACATTTATGGGCACAAGGCCCCACTGATGTAGGTTGTATGCATATTACACCACATCGAGTTACACTCAAAGCAGGAGTGGTATTACCACGAATTCGACAATACAAGTTACCTCCAGATGCTGTAGTGGCTTTGCTGCAAATCATTGACGAGCTCATTGCACAAGGAGTGGTTGTGGAAACCGACTCCAATGTATGTAATTCTCCTATTATTCCAATTCTTAAACGAACTGATCCAACTGCACCCCCTGTTTATCGATTAATTATTGATCTGCGCGAATTGAATAAATGCATTGTACCACAATATCCCGTGGTTCCAGATATCTCTTCATTATTAACAGCTATTGATTCAGAAGCAACGTTCTTTACTGTGATTGACCTCAAGAACGCCTTCTTTAGCGTCCCAATCGATCCGGAAAGCCAATATTTGTTCGGATTCTGTTTAAATGGACGAAGCTTCAAATTTGCACGCGCACCTCAAGGATTCACAGAAAGCCCCAGCATCTATAGCCAAGCACTGAAAAGACAACTTGACAGTATCCACATGCCTGTTAACACTGCCCTGCTTCAGTATGTCGATGATCTGCTGATCACCGCCCGAAGCCAACCCGAATGTGAAAAAGCATCACTAACGGTTTTACATTTCCTGGCCGACAAGGGGCACAAGGTGTCCCCTTCGAAGCTGCAATTCTGTGTTCAGCAAGTTGTGTACCTTGGGCACTTGCTGTCCAAGGGGGGGAGACAGCTCACACCTGACCGCATCCAGTTAATTGTAAACATGCCACCACCCAAGACACAAAAGGAGGTGCGGGCCTTCATAGGTCTTACTTCATACTGTAGGCAATGGATTCCCCAATATGCATTTCTAGTAAAACCACTTATTCAGTTGACAACCCAGGAGGCAGCGACTTCGACTGTCCTCCCTTGGACTCAGGCACATGCACAAGCTTTTGAAGACTTAAAGAAAGCCTTATGTCAAGCACCTGTTTTAGCGACACCATGTTACAGTAAGCCTTTTACACTTTTTGTTACAGAACGCGAAGGTACTGCCTTGTCAGTACTCACTCAGGAACAAGCAGGTTCACACAAGCCGTGTGCTTACTTTTCTAGCACATTAGATCCAGTAGCCCAGGCTCTGCCTACATGCCTGAAATCAGTCGCAGCGACAGCTTTAGCGATCAGACAAAGCGATTCCATAGTATTAGGACATCAATTGACAGTGCAAGTTCCACATTCCGTGGAAGTTCTTTTAAACCGAACTCAGACTCAGCACTTGACTATAGCACGACTGACAGGTTATGAATTAACATTGTTCCAGCCACACATAGAAATCAGACGCTGTAGTACATTAAATCCTGCCACACTTTTGCCATTAAGTGGAACAGACCCATTGGCACATGATTGTATTGAAGTCATTACTATTACGACGAAACCCAGACAAGACTTAACAGACATTCCATTACCAGATCCAGACCTGACACTTTATGTGGATGGTTCATGCATGAGAACAAGTACAGGAGAGTTAGTGGCCGCTTACGCAGTCACGACAGACACCGAAATTATTGAAACGAATTGTATTGACACATTGTCAGCTCAAGCAGCAGAGCTCATCGCTCTGACACAAGCCTGTATTCAAGCCAAAAATAAAAGAGTCAACATATACACAGATTCACGTTATGCATTCGGAGTTGTACACGACTTCGGAGTCCTTTGGCGAGAGAGAGGCTATTTAACTTGTCACGGTGCCAACATTCAACACGGTCCCCTCATTCAAGCTCTGTTAGATGCAATATATCTGCCTACTTCGATATCTATCATGAAGTGCAAGGCCCATACAAAAGTTACCGATATCATTTCCCAGGGTAACGACCTAGCAGACCGAACAGCTAAGCAAACAGCACAGAATCGGACTCATGCAACTGATTTGACAAAGACAATAGTTCCGACATTGACACATTGCATGACAGTTAGGGATCCCGCCCTTGATGTAATTGACATACAGACACATGCTACACCAGAGGAAATCAAGAAATGGACTGAACTAGGAGGGATCCAAACAGATCAGGGATGGATGACGAAGGGAAAATCTACATGGTTTCTCCCCGACTCCATGGTTCAAGTTATCATTAACACAATACATAGTCCAGCGCATCTAGGAGAGAAAGCTATGTTAGACAGTATTCAAAACATTTGGTTTAATAAACACTTACGAGCTGCAGCCAAACAGAAAGTGCGTACTTGTATGATTTGTTGTCAGTTCAACCCAGGTAAAGGCGTTCCTGTAGAACAAGGTGGATTTCAACCTCCCGATCACCCTTTTGAAGTCCTCCAGATGGATTATATCCAGATGGAACGTTGTCGAGGATTCAAATATGTCCTCGTAGTTGTATGTGCACTTTCCCGTTGGACAGAAGCATATCCAGTCTCAGATTACACTGCCCCGACCACTGCCAAGCAGCTGGTTCGTGAATTCTTCCCACGGTATGGTTTGCCCCGTGTCGTGTACTCAGATAATGGCCAACCGTTCTCATCCGAGCTAATGAAACACATTTCACTCCTGTTAGGCTATCAATGGAAATTCCACTGTGTCCGGCATTCCGAGGCGGCAGGTCTCGTGGAGCGTCATAATCAGACTCTGAAAATACGACTTTCTAAAATCTGCAGAGAGAAAGGCGTCGACTGGATAGTAGCTTTACCAGTTGCACTCTTTTACATGAGAATGATAGCACATTCTCGAACAGGGCTATCCCCGTACGAGGTGGTCTTCGGTAGGCCACCAAATATGTGGGGGACGCCTATACCTCGTAAAATCACTGATGTTGATTGTAATATGCTGACAGATTACCTTGCTTCCTTGATGTCTGCACTACAATCTTGCCGTTCACAGGTAGCTGCAGCCTTTCCCGACAACACCGAGGTGAAGCCCCATGAAGTGGTTCCCGGAGATTTTGTTTTCGTAAGAAATTTCGACAGGAGGAGCCCGCTGGAGCCTCGCTGGCAAACGCCGAAATTAGTACTCCTGACCACGAGGACAGCAGTGAAGATTGAGGGTCGCAAGGGTTGGCTACATTCGAGCCATATCAAGAAATTTCATGGACTGCCTTCTGATTTGAACTCTCAGCCCTACCCTCCTCCACAGACTGACTCAAAACTCCCCCTGGCCGAGAACACTGCGGCCCAAGACTATAAACTGAAACTAAGGTCTAGCAAGTCAGACAATTTGATTGTTTAAGTCCTCTCCTAGGTGAATCGGTTAAATTAGTCTCTGACATGTATCCTCTAGACCGAAATCGAGAGAGAGATAGACAGAAAAAGCTCAAGAAACGTGCATATTGTAAATCACTTCATAGTCACTGTATAGTGACATTATTGATTATGTTTTTCCTAAATCTTCTGATTATTGCTGCAAGTATACTATTGCACATATACTATCCTATATTCAAGCGTGCACATTCTGCTTCCAATGTTACTGCCGAACACTCTTTTAGCGAATTACCTCCACATGAGTTGCCCTACAGACTTGCGCTGCGCAATAACACATTCATTAGTATGTTACATCACTCCCATCAGGCCAACAACGCTACAAATTGTTGGATATGTGGCCGGCTCCCTCCCTATCAGAAATACAAGGGAGTTCTGCCCCTCTTTCCGTATCCATTCACACACAATGGTTCCTGTGGCGCATGGTTTAGTTTCATTAATTCTTTAGATTCAAATACCGTAGTTTACCAGAGCAACTGGGTATGGGGAAACCTGAACTTAGTTTTGCTTAAAGCCTGCTACCCTAACAAGGAGGGACTTCCCAAAAGGACAGGAACTGATCTAGAAAATGAAGTATATGGATTAGGTAATTTTACACTTAACCTCATGATTCTAAATGTTGAATCTGAAACTGCACCAGTCTTGCCTGCTATGTCAGTATTACCAGTCAAAGGTGAATTATGTGTAAGAAAGAATGGTTCAGTACACCTGGGTCATAGTAAATGTACTACTGTGATCGAATTCAGTGATAAAGGCAAATCTACATTTAGAGCTTCCCGTCATTCCTACTTCATTTGTGGTCATACCGCATATATACGTTTACCTCTAGATTGGGATGGTACCTGTTACATTGCATTCCTTCTGCCACCTGTTTTCCTAGCCCCTCCTGATTATCATAGAAACACCCATCTAGTACACAATAGACCCCAGAGAGATCTCCCGATTGTCGACTACACTGAAACGGCATGGGAACAATATACAGACTTCAATAAAGGTCTCTTTCCCTACATAGGTGTTGTCTCTAATAGTAAACTGATACGCAGATTAACCAGAACCCTTGAAGCAGTAGTGAATGAAACTACCTCTGCCCTAGGCAACTTAACAGAGGAGCAGTCTGCGATGCGGATTGTTGTTCTCCAAAATCGTCTTGTCCTTGACGTCATCCTGGCCGATAGGGGCGGAGCCTGTAGAGTGATCGGATCAAGTTGCTGTGTTTTCATTCCAGAAAACGCGCCATCCGTATATAAAGCCATAACTCGTCTTCACAAGATTGCAAGTCAGATACACCAGAATCCAGGCACCTGGACGTGGTCCGGTTGGTTCTGGAGCATGTTGTCAGCCTGGGGATGGAAAGTCCTATCCTTCCTAGGTATTGGCCTTCTCATAGTATTCAGTTGCTGCCTGTGTCTACAATGTGGACCAGCGATTTGCGGCCTGTGTGCCACATCATGTATTCCACGTTCAAGTTCTAATTCAAAATCCCGGAAGAAGAAAGAAGAACAAATGATGTTACATGAACAGATTGATGGATTCCTGAGGATCGATATCTCATGAAGGGTCCGTAGGGGACAAGGAGGGAATGAGGAAATATGAATTTTTATGATCAATTGTGTCCCCTATCTTAGACCCCAACGGCTCCATGTACATGCTACAAGTACATGTATGTTCCCTCCACTTCAAGCTATGAAGACGCAAATACAATTGTGTCCAACGTTAACATGTCCTCTTTCAGATCCACCATGAATGGGTCGAATATTCCGTTCCTAAGTATGCCTTGCCACCGTCTTTACATGGTGTACCTTTCACGTTTTTCAGCTCTGGCAAGTTAGGCCCTGAATTCTGCCATCGAGCCTTTTCCTGCTTTCTGCCTCTGAATGCTCCAGCCTGGACCTGCATCTGTATCCATGACCTTTGTCTTACTTCCTGCGCGGCTAACGGTGCCTGGCCCGGCCTGTTGCCTGCCAAGACTGTATTCAGCCTTCAAAGTTATCTGCTCCGCTCCTCGAGAAATGCATTCCTGTCTAGTAGTTTAGGTAAGCATCCTTCCAGCTACAGAGCACAGGGCCCGGCCTTACTGTCTCCGTGCAAGTAACTCATAGTCCTGTTGCCATGGTAGGCCCATGCCCCCTCACATCTCATGTAGACACGTAGACGCTTATACACGCACTAGAAGTCAGTATAGGATAGCCTCTGCCTGAGAGACCTTCCCTTCCAGATAATACAGTTCCTTAAACACAAGATATTAGATACGATTTGGGATTAGGTTGTTCTGACATCCCAGACGTCTGTCTCCTCATGTAGGGCTAAATGTCAAGTCCCCTTCACCCTCCAGTTACACGTCAATCACACGTCATGCTGCCGCATGCGCACCTCTGCCATGTATTTCTGCTGACTTTGCAGGATTCTCTTATGGATCCACCCACCTGTGACATCCTCAGAATGACGTTTCTAGTACACGCCCTTATGCACGCCTATTGTAACGCCTTTTTCATTACGTATGTGTATTCTTATCTCTCTTCTCAACTGTTACGCCTCCTGCATATGTCTTTACTGTAATGCATTGACTATATATATGACAACCTGTCAATAAAGTATCGCTCTATCCCTTCCCGAACCTTCGTGGTGACGGAATCCGATTGCCTGGTTCGAACCAATTCCTTTGTAAGGAATAAATTCCCTTTTAAAACCTCAAATACCACGGATTCTGCCTCTTATTTTTACTGAGTTATTCTTATTGAATTTTACCGCATAAATTAAGTCTAGGTAATTAAAATTTACCACAAACTTCTGCATTATATTGGCGAGCTGTCGCACATAAATGTTAAATAGTGTAGGGCTGAAAGACGAGCCCTGTAGAACACCACAGGTAATTGGCAAATTATCTGAGAAACAGTCCTTTTCCATCACTTGATAGGATATTTGATATTTGATATTTGATATTTTTGGGTATTTGTAGAGCGCAGACATACGCTCCGGAAGGAGCATCTTGGCGCTAAGTTAGCAAGCAGCGGGTACATAAGAGATGGTACGTGGTGAGGAGACTAAAGCTAGATAGCTGCCAATACAGAGGTATCTGATTGTTGGTAAACCCAGGTCTTTAGGAGTTTTCTGAAGGTGCTCTCCTTGTCGGTTAATCTAAGATTGACAGGTAGATTGTTCCATGCCCTAGCTGCCAGGACGGTAAAGGTCCTCCCACCCCTGGTTTTGAATTTGAATCTTGGAATGGTAGTAAGATTTGTACCAGATGATCTCAGATCTCGCGAGGGGTTGTAGCGTATGAAGCGATTAGCAAAGTAATGGGGCCCTGAGTTTTTCATAGTTTTAAAAACAGTAAGGAGAAGTTTAAAAAGAATCCTTTTGTGTAACGGTAGCCAATGGAGAGTGTTCAACGCCGTTGAAGCTGATGACCTTCTAGGAAGTCCCAACACCAATCTGGCGGCTGCATGTTGTATGCTCTGCAGCTTTTTAAGGGTGGACTTTTTTACTCCCGCCATTAAACCATTACAATAATCAAGTCGGGAGAGTATTAGAGCTACCGCGACTGATTTTCGGGCTGCAATGGGGAGGAAGTCAAAGAATTTTTTCAAAGACTTAATGAGTCCATAACAGCGGCCAGCAGTGATCCTGACGTGGTCATCGAAAGAGAGGAATGAATCGAATTGCACGCCCAGGTTCCGCGCTGAATGTACAGCGCTAGGTGGAGCCTCAGATCCTGTGGGCCACCAATCCTTCGGGCAGAAGGATATATCTTTGCTCAGCAGTATGATTTCGGTCTTGGCACTATTGCATCTTAGATGATTGTTGTTAAGCCACTGGAAGACATCGGAAAGACAATTTTGGAAACGCAGATCTGCGCTCGTACACTTTTTGTCGATCGTAACGACAAGTTGTGTGTCGTCAGCGTATGACGTGACAAGGATCCCATGGGATTCTATCACAGCGAGGAGGGGGGCCATATAGATATTAAAAAAGAGGGGACTTAATATGGACCCCTGGGGCACTCCTGATGTTATGGGTTTCTCGCTGGATAGATAGGGACCCAAGGACACAGTTTGGGACCTATTAGATAGGAAAGATTTAACCCATGCCAAAGCTGGATCTGTTCTTTAAAAAAGAGGTGATCCAGTCCATAGCTTCACCCTAGATTCCTACTTCCCTTAGTCTGTCTTTTAAGATGGCGTGTTCCATGATGTCAAAAGCTGTGCTAAGATCTAGAAGAAAAAGGGCGGCTGACCTGCCATTATCTAAGAGCCTTAAGCTCCTCTGTAACCACCAGTAATATTGTTTGTGTGCTATGGGATGTGCGAAAGCCCATCCGAGTAGGGTGAAGTATGTCATTGGCCTCCAAAAAATTGGCTAATGTGTGATTTACATGTTTCTCCTTGAGCTTGCCAAGAAACAGCAGTAGGGAAATAGGATGCAGATGGTTGAATATTATTGGATCAAGATTAGCTATTTTTGTAAGGGTCTAATGACCGCATGCTTCAAGGTTTAGGAACTAGAGATGTGTCTAAAGAATGGTTAAGCAATCCCGTTAAAGATTGTAGAAGGATATCCAACGCTTTGGCTACGATATGTGGGGGTGCTGGGTCAAGAGGAGAGCCAGATTTAATCACTTTCATTAAGTTGAGAACATTCTCTTCCTCAAGTCTAGGGAATTCAGTTAGTGTTGGGGATGAGGATAGTTCTCTGACCTTAATTCCTTTATCTAGAACGAATTCCATATTGCTCGGGATTTGATCATATATGTCGGTCACTTTTTTATGAAAGAAAGAAGCTATGTCATTTCATCTTTCTTTTGTAGTGTGAAAGGGGATATTACTTTTGTGGGAGCTGGTCAGAGTTTTGACCACTCTGAATAATTTCTATGGGGATTTTGAAGCCTGGGAGATTTTATCTTCATAGTATTTAGCTTGCGCACTCTTCATTACATTGTGATAGGACCTGGTTGTGGATTTATATTTAGATTTAAGAGCAGGGTCATACTCCTTTCTCCAGAGTCTTTCTTACATTGTTTTTTCAGTAATATGAGATGGGCATTGTGCCACTGAGCCGTTTTAGGATGTGTTTTACTGTTGATAGTTTTCTTGGGGATACGCACATCTAACAACTGGATAATCCATTTGTCCCATTGCTGATAGTCATCTTCTAGTTTGCCAGCAAAATTTGGGATATTGGGCCAGATGTATGACCCATTTTTGCATTCGCAAACTGGTTAGCAACCCGTTTGAGGATGCAAAAACTAATCGGGCCATGTACAAACCCTATTTAGCGAGTTGCGATTTATTTGCGACTCGCTAGATTGGATTTGCGACTCACAATTAGGAAGGGGTGTTCCAAGGGCGTCCCATCCTAATTGTAACTCGCTACCCTATGTAAGAATGTTTTGCGACCACAATTGTGGTTGTGAAACACTCGCAATTTACCGCCCTCTTCAATAGGGTGGTAATGCACTTGCAAATGGGAAGGAGTCCCCAGGTGACCCCTTCCCATTTGCAAATGCAGTGAAAAATATTTAGGGGCAGGCACTGGTCACAGGGACCACTACCTGCCCTTAAAAAATGAAACAAAAATGCTTCATTACTTTTTTTTTTAAATGCTTCCCCTTTTCCTTTAAGGAAAACGGGATGCATTGAAAAAAAGAACTGCTTTATTTAAAAGCAGTCCCAGACATGGAGGTCTGCTGAACATATGTTGTGTTTTCAAATAACATTTAGGCTTGCACAGGTAAGGGTAGCACTAGAAGGTATATGTTAGGTCATATGTCAACTTGCAGAAGAGCAGCCTTTGTGTGTCCCATAAAGAGTATTTAAACCCTTTATTTCACCTACTACTATGATTTTGGATGATGTAATTTTGGATGAAATACTCTCCAATGTATGCCTCTCACTCCTGTCAGCTGTGTCATACAGCAGTGCATGGTGTCCACCTTGACAACATCAACTCCAATGAAATTACAGGACATCCTTTCTGTTGCTATGAAGCCCTCTCCCATCAGTCAGTCAGGTAAATCGGGGAACCTGTGTCTTCACTTTGGTATAACATCATTAGTCTTTTCAATTAAAACCATAACTCTATTTTGGGAGTATATCAAATATTAACGGTCTGTTGATTGGTGTTAGTTGTTTTCCTTTCTTGTATATATGTCTAATGTTTCAACATTTCTCCTCCAGCTGAATTTTATAGAGGGATAGTATTCAATGGACACAGTAATTCTGTAATTCTGGAGCTGCTGGATCTGGATATTTTGGGAAGACCAACTACAGTGATACAGGTTTAGCAACTGACCGCACAGGGAATCTCCAAAATACAAAATCTGTGGCTGGAGGTGGTAAGTTCACATTGTTGACATACAGTAATTCCAGTCCTAGATCAACCTTTAAGGTTATATGTTTTTTGCAAAAATGATATATACTTTATTTTTTATTTGCAGAGCAATGTTTATTAAAGTAGTGTTTAAATATAGACATGACTGGATTAGATGTACTTCAGCTGTTAAAATCTTCTTCAAGGTATTGGGGACATTGAGCTGGATGATGAAGCAGAACCATCTACAAGTGGAGGGTGATGGGCAATCCAAGAAGAGAATCAAAAGTTTTTCAAGCAGCAATTTCAGCTGCCAGCACTGCTTGATAAGAAGATGAGGAGAAGGAGCAGAAGCTGGCCGTGGAGGAGACAAGGATGACATTGGTGTTCCACACAAAATACCATTAAAAAGCGCTTTTCAGCTCTATGTACAAAGGCTTAGAGAGAATTATATAAGAAGCTGATTACTTAAGAGAAATGAAAAGGATAAAGTTTAAAAGGATATGAAGGAGAATGTCTTTTAATCTAATTCTAGAGCTATTTTGTCATGGCTGCATGTGGGTTAGAAAGGCTGCTCCAATTTTTATATATACTATTACAGAGTAACAACAGGTAAATCATTGTTCTACATTATTTTCAAAGATCTCCCATTCCAGGCCTGAGAGTCATCCTAATTCTTGACTTTCATTAATACAAATGTATTATCTAAACTATCTCTTACTTCTCTGGCACTGGCCTGGTATGCTTTGTGCACTCAGAAGTCAGGTAAGGCATCTTGCTTTCATTGCATGTTAGTATACATCTGAACCAGAAATTAAAGCACAGCAGAGATTTTGGTTCCATTTATGCTCTACTTTAACAATATCTTAACTCATTATGAGATCTACTCATCGTGGAAATGAACAAAGAGTGTCCCTATTTTCTTAAATAGGGAATCAGAGTTCCCATTGCTTCATAAGCCAATCTTTTTGAATTATGCTATAGCAAACATTTTCACCATAGTTACACTGAACCAAGAGATTCCTATATGGCAAGTACCCTGATTCTAAAACTGCATTTTGTAGTAGGTAATGTTGCAGTACAAAAGTTTCCCAATAATTATTTCAATATACAGTTCACAAGCCTATAGTTGTACATCTCTGCCTCTGAATCTTCTATCTGGCAATGTAAAGCTCTCTGCTCACGTAAGCATACTATTTTGTAGTAAGTGTGAGAAGGACGATGGAGAGTGGTGGGAACATAGGAAATAATGGTAATCATAACCCAAAATTGAGTGAGCTTTAGGAAAATGTAAGGTGAGATATGGGAGGGACATGCTAATACAAAACACACACCAACAAAAGAGTAATGGCATTGCAATTCACAAAATACATTTCTAAAGTTTCTACAGCCCTAACAGTGTCAAAACAGTCTTAAATGTACACCAGCTCAACCTTAGAGGAAGTCAAGCACCAAACATGGGTAAGCACTGGAACTGCAACATTCTGCCACAGCAAACAATAGTGGTAGGGAATAAAAAATTAGGGTCCCAATGGAAATAGGAATTTATTGTAAACTAATTCGATGAGTTACATATATATATATTTTTTTTTTATATGGTCCCGTGACCAGCACTGAAACGCGACGGGCGTTTGTTTGCCACATGTTTTGATTAAATACACTTCATGGATTTGGGCTCGAGTGCTTTATGTTCATCAACAAAGGATTATTGAAATTGAAGAGGTTTGTGCCCTCGTTCGAGCCCACCACCGTGAGAGGCAGAGAAACCCGCAAACTCAATTGGTTTTATATATATATTTATTCACAGAAAAAAACATAGGTTTCAGGGGTGTTATAATTAGCTGGCCATTTCACTCGTACAAAACCAAAGACATTCCTCCGTTATAGTTACTTCTGCTAACTATAACTCGCGCGCCCGCAATGCACTGCTGATGATGTCACATATTGCATTATTCATGACATGGTCAGTGACATCACTGATGACATCACTGATGACATCTCAAATGACATCACTGATGACATCACTGATGACATCATCCAGTGAATGTGGTTTAGTTTGACATTTAAATATGTATTATATATATATACCAATCTGTATTGAAGATTGAGTGGATATATAACTGTCTGGATGGAGGATTAAGTAGCTGTCTGACTGTCTGTTTAAGTGAGTAATTAAAAGTGTCTCACTTAATACATGGATTAGTAACTAAACTATGTGAATGTGTGCATCACTGTCTCTGTTGTTGTAACATGCTGCATCAGTTGGTCACTAACTACATGAGTGTGTATATTAGTTATTGATTAGTTGGGTGAGTATTGGTATGGGACACTGAGTTTGTGTGTGGTTGGATGGTGTGTGTGTAACTCTATGCATAGATGTGTGAATGGTTGATTGGCTAGGTGTATAGGTTTAAGAGTGCATGTGGATACAGTTGTTTCGGTGTTGGTGAGCGAATATATGTTTTAGTTGTACACCTTCAACAAAGTAAAAAAATAAAACGCATTGTATGTGAGAGTTGGTGTATATAAATAAGTATGTGTTAGAGTCAGTGATTGTGAGAGTAACTATATGAATGAGTGTATAATTGTAATGGTGATTTTTTAACATATTAACTATGAGTTACTATGCGTTTGAATAAATGAGGTGTTGTTGGATAATTGTGCAAGTGAGTAAATGTAAGTGTGATTAATTTTTTTCATGAGTGAGTAGGATGACTGCATAACCGACTAAGATGACTGCTGATGTATCAATGTCTATATATGTGTATAAGTGCATTTGATAGTGTTCTATTAATTAGTGACTGCATGTATAAATGATTATGTTGTTGAATGGGTAGTTGTGGGTGTGTAAACTTAGGAATCAGTGAGTGGGTATGTAGTAACTGGTATTGGTGTGTCAATGGTTTCAAATATGGTACAATGTATTTTACAGTGAGTGATGAAAAGTTATACTAGTGTACGATGAGTTGTATCAGATTGTCACGTGGATGATGTCATCAGTGATGTCATTTGAGATGTCATCAGTGATGTCATCAGTGATGTCACTGACCATGTCATCAATGATGCAATATGTGACATCATCAGCAGTGCATTGCAGGCGCGCGAGTTATAGTTAGCAGAACTAACTATAACGGAGGAATTTCTATGGTTTTCTACTCCCCTGAAACCTATGGTTTTTTCTGTGAATTTCTAAGGTTTTTTACATGCTAATTTCTAACTATAACGTCTCTGAAACCTATGGTTTTTTTCAGTGAATTTTAAAGCTTTTTTGAATGCTAATTTCTACTATAACGTCTCTGAAACATATGTTTTTTTCAGTGAATTTCAAAGGTTTTTTAAATGCTAATTTTTAAGTGTGATAGTAGTTATACCTATTTTTTTGTACTGATTTTTTACAGTTTTTTAACTGTTTATTGATACATCTTTTATTCATTAAATAACATGATATATTTTTCTGAAAATTGCACACAAAAAAACAATTCAAACTGAAATATTGATTAATTTTCTTGTTTTCACTTTTTATTTTAATATATTACTATTATTTTCTTTAAAAAAAAAAATGCAATTTTTTTTTCGGAGTCGCGCACTCAAAGTGTACACATCACGGTGGGTGCGCGCATTCTAGCCACCATTTTAGGAAAGTCGTGAAGGATCCACGTACGGTGTGCGACGGCTGCGTGTTTTTCAGTCACATCATATACATTTAATATTACGTGATGTGCGCGATTGGTATACGACCAGTCGACGACTCCTGCTCCCGCGCATTCGCGACACATGCACATTACGGTATGAGATGCTTGCACGATTGCGGGTCCCGCGTGACGTCCTATACGTGCTGGGGCACGCTGGGTGCGCGACTCCCGCAAAAAAAATTTATGTTCCAAAATTATATGTATATGTCTTTAATATGCATATTAGGGCAAGAGATTATCTAAGATATTCATAAAAATAATATATTTGTACTCAGAATAAACTTATATTATTTTTAAATATATTTTCGCGAAGTCGGGTGCATGCATCATTAGTGCAGAGAACCAGGTCAGCAGAGCTGCTGTAGAGCCAGAGAAACCAGGTCAGCAGAGCCGTTGTAGAGCCAGAGAACCAGGTCAGCAGAGCTGCTCTAGAGCCTAAGAAGCAGGTCAGCAGAGCTGCTCTAGAACCAGACACCCAGGTCAGCAGAGCTGCTCTAGAGCCAGAGACCCAGGTCAGCAGAGCTGCTCTAGAGGCCGAGAACCAGGTCAGCAGAGCTGCTGTAGAGCCAGAGAAACCAGGTCAGCAGAACTGCTTTAGAGGGAGAGAACCAGGTCAGCTGGACTGCTTTAGAGCCAGAGAACCAGGTCAGCAGAGCTGCTCTAGAGCCAGAGAACCAGGTCATCACAGCTGCTTTAGAGCCATAGAACCAGGTCAGCAGAGCTGCTCTAGAAGCAGAGAACCAGGTCAGCAGATCTGCTTTAGAGCCAGAGAACCATGTCAGCAGAGCTCTTTAGAGGGAGAGAACCAGGTCAGCAGAGCTGCTTTAGAGCCAGAGAACCAGGTCAGCAGAGCTGCTTTAGAGCCAGAGAACCAGGTCAGCAGAGCTGCTTTAGAGCCATATAACCAGGTCAGCAGAGCTGCTTTAGAGGGAGAGAACCATGTCAGGCATACCATTCGTGATCTTTATCAACAATCGCACTCACACAATTGCTGCTTTGATGTTTATATATATATATATAATTTTAAATTAACTAAATCATTGAAATTCACCTGTTATAGTAACCTCAAGTAGCTATAATTCGTGCCTAAAAGTAAGTATAACTTGTGCCCCTGCCATGCACATTGTCATTATCAATGATGTCCTTTTAGATGTTGCAGTACTGTTATCAATGAAATGATAGAGCATGTCATGAGTGATGTAATACATAAAATAATCAGCAGTGCATGGCAAGGGTGCGAGTTATAGTTACTGTAGCCTTGTGGACCACTGCTGAAGGCTGAACCAGTTGTTGAAGGCCCCAAAACCAAGCTGCAGTTGAGGGCCTATTACGGGGGTGAGGGCCTTCAACAACAGGCATAGCCAAAGGAATAAGGGCTATAAGACTTTTAGGACATTCCACCCCACTAATGGTAGAATGTTCTTAATTAAAAGGGAGAATCAGAAAGACAAACTTTGAAATGTTTGAGAAAATATTTATACCAGCCATTATCAGCTAAAAGCCACTACCCAGTCTTCAATGGAGCTCTCAGCATTCCAATTTATTGGATTCTAGGTATATTTAGCAAACATTTTGACCAAATTATAATGTCCCTTTGGCCTTTCTTCGGTTAATTTCCAAGATTTGTTTATATAAAGTAAGATATTATTCCAATTCCTGAGTATAATGTGACTTTGACCTTTGTTTTCTTCAGTGAATTCCTGTGTGCTTTTTAGGGTTGAACACAGGGCCTTCGGCTGTGTCAAGGGGGCACCTACCCAGTTTATTTATTATGATGTAATTTGACATTTGATGGTCTTCTGAATGAGCTATGTCTCTACTTGCACATGTATTCTCACACTTGTTATGTATCTGAAGATGCTAGATGTATAAAACACAGATATACGTCTATTTGTATGTTTTTTTTATATATGATGCCACTAAGGAAAGGTGCAGACACATGCATGTTTACCTTCTGGAATATGGTGAGACTTACAGCAGACACATGCAAAGGGTTACTGCTTTATATTTGGCTAGGCCAACACCCAAGTAGTTGCAGAATGGAGAAGGTGGAGTTCAAAAGTTAGGTTTAAGACATGTTGGTAGAGGAATTACTGATTAGGCTACTTTATATGAGTCTTTGGAAAGATACACTTGAAATATGCCACAAACGTTTAGGTGTCTGCTTGAAATGGAAAGTGCAGTCTGTGAAGTTTTGAGATCTGCATGGCCTTGTGACTGAGGTATGTGTTGTCATTAGTCTTATGCTTTTGAAGACTATTTGTATGTTTCTTTTATGTTTGATGGCACTAGCAAAAGGTACAGACACATGCATGCATGGTTTCAGGAATATGGTGAGACTTACAACAGAGACATGCAAATGGTTGCTGCTTTATATTTGGCTAGGCCCAACAGCCTGAGTACTAGTAGAATGGTGAAGCTGCAGCACAAAAGTGCGGTTGAACACATGTTGGTAGAGGGATTACTGATATACGATTCCACTAGCAAAAGGCACAGACAAATGAATACATGGTTTCAGGAATGTGGTGAGAGTTACAACCGAGACAAGCGAAGGGTTGCTGCTTTAAATTTGGTAGGCTGAATACTCTGAGTAGTCTCTGAATAGTGAAGCTGCCGCATAGAAGTGACAGAGGGATTAGTTATTAGACTACTTTGTAGGAGTGTGTGGAAAGGTACACTTGAAGTATGCCACATACATTTAGGTGTCTCCTTGAAATGGGTAGTGCAGTCTGTCAAGTTTAGGGGACTTCATGGTCTTATGACTGAGGTATGTTTCTAATTGCTCATATATTCTCACATGTGTTATGTATCTGAAAATGCTAGACGTATAACATAGGTATACATCTATGTGTTTGTTTCTTTTATATATGATGCCACTAAACAAAAGGTACAGTCACATGCATGCATGCTTTGAGAACCATGGTGAGACTTAAAAGAGTGATATAGGAAGGGTTGCTGTTTTAAATTTGGCTTGGCCCAAAATTCTGAGCAGTTGTTGAAAACTGTAGCTGTAAAAGACAAGTGAGGTTTAAGACATGTTGGCAAAAGGATTAGTGATTTGGCTACTTACTATGAGTCTGTGGAAAGGTACAATTTAAGTACGCCGCCTAAATTTACTTTTGTCCTTGAAATGGGAAGTGCAGTCTGTCAAGTTTAAGGGACTTCATGGTCTTGTGAATGAAGTATGTGTCTACGTCTATATTTATTTTCTGATGTGTTATGCATCTGAAGATGGTAGCTTGAAAACTTGGTCGGTTTGGCTACTGGTAGACAAATATTTTAGTTCTGCTCTGTCGTTCAATCGCAGAGTCTGTGATGTCTTCTGAATGAATGTATTGTGGAGCCCCCAACATAGCTTGTTCAATACCCAGATGCCATGTTTTATGAGCAGAAAGAAATACATACACTTTCTACACAGAAATTTAGACAGCATGTGCTCTGAAACACAGGTATTCAACTATATCACTGTTATAAGTCTCACCATAGTTCTTAAAGCATACATACATCAGCATGTGCGTTTTGGATACCTTTGTTTCACAGCGTATGGTCTCTTAACATGACACCTATATATAGAAGACATTAGAGGCTGTGCAACCGAATGATAGAAGAGAACTGAGAGATTTGTCCACCGGTAGCCAAACCAACCAGGTTTTCAAGCTACCATTTTCAGATGAATAATACATTAGACAATAGATGTAGTAGTAGATACATAAGTCACTCACAAGAGCATGCAGAGTTATAAATTTGACAGACTACATTTGTCATTTCAAGCAGACACATACACTTATACGGCCTACTTTAAGTGACCCTTTCCACAAACTCATAGTAAGTAGCCTAATCTCTAATTCTTTTGTCAACATGTCTGAAACCTCACTTTTCTGTTAAAGCTTCAGTTTTCACCAACTTCTGAGAATCTTGGGACTAGCTAAATTTAAAACACCAATTTTAACCATGCTACTGTTTAAAGGTGTGTATTCTTGTGACAGGTTTGCTATTGTGTAAAGCACAAAATTCTAACTATTTATGTATTATGAAGACGTTTGCAATGTATTTGAAAGTATTTCTTTATTCATTGTTATGAATATTAATATATAATTATTTCAAAAGTATAAAAATATTTAACAAACTATTGAAACTTATCTTTGTTTTTCAGATATTTACATTTATTGGTAAACAACATTGAGAATTGGAAGAAAAGATCAAAAGAGAAAAAAAACAGTACTATTTAAAAGGAAGAGAGGAAAGGAAATTAGATGAAGTGCAAAATGTTACACAGGAGAAAAAGAGTTCTGGTAAGAGAACGAAAGAGTTTGTTACAAGACTTTTACAGAATGTAAAGCAATTTGAAAATCTTGAAAAGAAAAAGAAAAGTTCAACAAGAAATCAGAAGGAAAGGAAAAAAAGGAGATGTGAGAGAAAATCATGTTATGGTAAAAGAATACATAAAGACCTAAGGAAGAGAATGTATAGAAGTAGAGTACTACAAATTTATTGAAAGGTTGTAAAAAATATAAAAGAAGATCAGAAGCTAATAAGAAAACGCAACAGATTGAAAGTGCAGTTGATAAAGCTTTTTAAGTAAAAATAAATGTATTTATAATAATCTTTAAGGGAATGAAAGCATTGAATAAAACAGTGCTGTTTATGAAGGAGAAAAGCAAAAGAAAAAGACTGGTTAATAGAAGTAACTTTTGCAAAATTTTCACTGGTGAATGGAAGAAAACTTCTAGTACAGAGCCTTTCTTTAATGAAGAAAGTTATTTTCAACAGAACACATTAGTACATGTAGTTGATACTAGTGGTCAACGCTATGAGATGAAAGATGGTTCTCCGATTCCAAGAGAAAAAATTGTTCCTTGAATTTTAGAAGAAGTAATAGCTGAAGAAGTTCGAGGGAGGCGAACACAAGCTCCTGTATTTAAGTGGGATTGTAGCAGTATTTGCAGTATTCGACAGGAGTCATATTACAATTTTTTTACGACAATATGCAAAGAAGAGTATTAAACAGAAGATTAAGATGTGACAAGGACTAGATCCATGTAAAATAAGAAAATATACTAATATGCAAGGTCATTCTCTAGCTTGTCTTTCAAGAAAAGTCTGCAAAAGTACTTTTCATAACTTAAGAATGTTAGCTGTACATCAGTTTCAAAAGAGGAAGTTGGTAAGGAGACTGTGCTGTATAAAAACTCCTGTGTTATGTTTAAGTGAAATGAACATAGCTCTTTTGCATGGTTCTGTATCAGATTTAGAGAAAGTTTGTGATGATATACAGTTTCGTTTACTGGATCAGAAGACAAATGTAGAGAAACTGGGAGTTTGATAAGTGTAGGTATTGAAGAACAGCAGAAAGAGATTAGTATTGATGAGTTTGCGGAAGAAATTACAAAGCTTGAGACAGTTTCATCTGAAAAACCAAACTTTGTTTGTATTTGTCGTCGTACTCTCTATAGAAGTCAAACTAATAATGTTGATTTATAGTCAAACTAATAATGTTGATTTATATTCAAAAAGTGAAAAAGAAAATATTGATAAATGGCAGCAATTTGGTGTTTATTTGTTGGTAGAAGGTCAGTTTGAATTGGCTGCTGATCAAGTTATTTGTAAACATTGTTACAACAAATTAGAAGAAAACAAAATGCCAGCTAGTGCAGTAAATAACAACTTAGAGTTGGTACCTAGCCCTCAAGAACTGACTGATTTAAATACGTATGAGTCTATTCTTAATTAATCTGTACACCCATTTCAATCCATAGTTCATATGGAGCCTAAAACAGGTAACCTACCACCAAAAGATTTACAAAAAGGTCTGAAAGGAGGAGTTGTCTACTTACCTTTAGATTTTAAGAAAAACATTCAAACTGTTGGTGTAGACAGAGAAGAGAATACACCTGTAGTTATTCTAGTAAATGGTGTACCAACAAAGAGTCAAAAAATCTGGCAAGAGTTTTAGATGTTAGTAAACTTCAAAAGGCTACAGTATACCTGAGACACAATAACATTTATTATAACAGTGTGAATGTTGATGAAGACATGATATGTTTAGAAGATGAAACAGTAATTTCAGCTGGACAAATTGAAAAAGTGGACAAGTGCAGAACTGAACAGAGTTATGAACATTACACAATACATCCTCTGTATTCAAAAGAAAAAACTGGAAACAGTATTGAATTATTTCAAATGAAAAAAGCAAAGGGAAATCCCATGAGTGTATGGGAAAAAAGTGTAGAAGCTTGTTGTTTTCCCCAGCTATTCCTTACTGGAGAAGGTGGACAATTTGATGAACAAGATGTACCAATTCCAGCTTCAGAATACCGATCAACAAGGATTTTTTGCGAAGATGCAAGATTTGGGAAGTGCATTCCGTATATATTTCATCTTCTTTTTAAAAGCGATTTGTCCGCAGTTTCGTATGCAGTGAATCACAAGTTAAAAAAAAACCTTCATTTTCAACATGTTTCTGCAAAAGAGTTCATGGACAAAGTCGAACAAAGAGATGAGAATTTAGAATCTTAGTTAATTTATTTGATGGCATGCCAATGTGGTACCAATGAGCATTGGTATCGTCGTCATGGAGAACTTAAATGCATGTTAAGAAATGTAGGTACTTATAGATGGTTTGCAACACTTAGCTTTTCTGAATATGCATGGAAAGATTTACTTGAATTTCTATGAGAAGCAAATTCAAATATTAGAAACATTGAATTGAAGACAGCTGGAGAACTGTGCTCCTTGGATCCTGTAAATGTATACAGATACTTTAATCATAGGTTTCAATCTCTGATGTTATTTATCTGCAATACAAATAATTCACCTCTTAGAGAGGTAACATATTTTTGGGGGGTAAAGGAGTACCAATCCAGAGGTGCTCCTCATATACACATGCTATTATGGATAAAGAATGCACCAACATTTGAATTTGATACTGATTAAACTGTTTTGTCTTTCACCGAACAGTATGTTACATGTGCCATTCCAAGAGATGGAGGAGAAAAGAGCTTGAGACAACAAGTTCTACTGTTTCAAAGTCATCGATGTGGGAAATGCTGCAGACAAAAATACAAGAGTAAAGGAAAATGTTATGCAAAATGTCGTTTTGGATTCCCATGTCCTATAATTTCTAAAGGAAGAGTAAATAATTTTTTGTCAGCAGTAAAGCATACAGTAACTTGGAAATCTCCCAAGAATACATGCAACTTGAAAAGAACAGAAGCTTCAAAGAATATTAATGTCTACAATCCAGTTATTTTGAAAATGTGGAATGCAAACATGAACATCCAGTATGTTGCAGATAATTCAATTGCTGTTGCCTGCTATGTTACATCATATATGACCAAATCCGAGAAGACAGATGAAAGAAATGTGGGAAGAAATTTCACAAGAGAAGAGTCTTAGCAAGAAATTGTTCAGCTTCAACTTGAAAATGCTTTCCCCACAAAGGGTTGGATCCTATGAATGTTCGGATCACTTGAGTTCAGCCAGTTTATATTCAAAGTCAATAGAAATCATTTGGATAAGTCTAGGGCTTGCCGTCACACTAAATGGAGTACTGACATCTCCACAAGATATCGAATACTTAGCAAAGAATGAACCAGAAAGTACAGCTATTGTTAAAACTAATATGTTTGATATAACCTATCTCTCTATGAAATACTTTAACATTACAGCATTAAAAGAAAGTTATAGAAAATATAAAAGAAGAAAAATAAGCAGTAATTGGATATGACGGATGTTTGGCAAAACATGCCAAAGGAAATCTTATTAACCACAGAAAGCTCAGTTTCGAAAGTCCAGATAAGAGGGAATTTTTCTATTTAGCACTTCTGCAGCTGTTCAAGCCCGGGCGTAGTAAAATAGAATTACTTGGAGATTTTGACTGCTATGAAGATTCTTTTAATGCAAGTAAAGATAGTATTCAGTGCACACTTTCCCTGCATATCTGCAAATATCAAATGATGAGATTGAACAAGAAAGTACTATTGCAGCAGAAATAGCTAGAGAAAGTTCTCAAGATAGTCAAAGTTCTGATCCACTCAGTCAAGAGCCACTGGGACAACCAATTATCGAAAAGGAAGCAGCAACAGCCATGAATGAGGTATTAACAGGATATTATTCTGTTGGAAAAGTTAGAAGAACAACTAAATGTTGAACAAAAAGAAATCTAAAAGTGAAAGACCAGATATAATATGGTTTGCTACATGAAAAAAAAGAATGCCAATGTTCATCATTTAAACCTATTCTAATGTACATCAGTGGTCAAGCTGGAACCGAAAAAAAGTTTCTTAATTAAATTTTGACCAGTTATCTACACAAAACAACAGAATCACAATTATCTTGTGTTGTAACAGCTCCAACTGGATTAGCAGCACACAACATTAAAGGGATTACTTACCATCAACTACTTATGCTGCCTGTTGAACATAATAATACATTGTAACATCAGAAGCTATCTGGATAAACTTGTTATGAAGTCTCATAAGTATTGAAGAAAATGAAACTTTTAATTATTGATGAGGTGAGCATGGTATCAAACTTGATGCTTGCCTTTGTACATTTAAGAATGCAACAGATTTTAAACAGATTACAATGTTCTGTTCTGGGGCAAATATTAATTGTATTCTGAGCTCTACTACAACTTACTCCTGTAAAAGGACAACCTGTTTTTAAAACACTTGTTCAGGAGGACACTAGGAAATCTTTGGGAAGTATTGGAAATGTGAACATTTGGTTACATTTTGAATATAAAGAACTTATTAAGAACATACAACAAGCAAGTGATGAAGATTACGGAAATATTCTTCAAGACAAAAGATTTGGTGTCTTAACGAAACATGGTGAACAAGCTTTACAAAGTTGGCTATTAAGGAACATGTTTACAACTGGAAACACAGCAGCTGAAGTAATGTACAACATGCTTGGAGAAAAGAAGTCTATAGTTTGCCTAATACCTACACTGCAAGTGTGTTCTACATTTAATTAAGAACTTTTGAAACTGGAAAAACAACAAATAGTGTAAATTGAAGCTATTGATAAAATTGAACACCAGGGAGTGACTACAGGCTAAATTGCATGCTTTGGAAAAGTCTTTATCTAAAACTGCAGGCTTAGAATAGACTTCACACTTATGTATAAACTGTGGGGTTAATTTTACTGGGTAGTTTGAATGTAGAAGAAGGTTTAGTAAATGGAGCAATGGGAAAAGTTGTTGAGTTTGCAAAATATCAAAACAGAGATAAATAGAATTTTCGATTATAAAATTTGATCAGATTAAAGAGGTAAAACAGATTGGGAGTTCTGTTGTACGTTTTTTGCTTGTAAAAGGTGTGTATGTTCAGAGAAAACTGTTTCCTCTGTCTTTAGCATATGCAATAACTATTCATAAATCTCAAGGTTTAAGGATCGACAATGCTTTTGTAAATATTGGAAGTACAGTGTTCAAAGAGGGAATGGCATTCGTTGCATTATCTCGAGTAAGGGCATTTTCTGGTTTGTATTTGATAGATTTCAATGAGAAAAAGGTTAGTGTTGATGCAAATTGTGGAAGAGAGTATAATCATTTAAGAAGGCTTTATACACCTGATTTAGGTGAATATTCAAAATATGAGAAACGTCTAGTGTGTCCAAAATGGAAATATGTCAAACATTCAACTGAGGTTGAAAAAATGAAAATAATTGAAGATGTAAAGAAAAAGAAAATGGAAACTGTTAATGACATTATAGGATACCAGTTGGAAAATAGTTCAGGTATCAACTGTTATGCTAATGTGATTCTGAAATCATGGGAAATCATGAAAAAATATTCTGTTCTTTACTACATCATGTATTTCAACAGTTGGTAACTCACAGAAGTAAAATCCATACTGCTTCTGGCATTCAGCATCTTTAGGGATATTTGTACTGGTTCATTGACATTTACTCTCAATATACAACAAGTTGCACACAAATTTCTAATGCTTATGCTTGGAGTACTAGAACATGAAGGAATACAGATTGAAAACTTACAGATGTGATCATAAATGTGAATAGTGTTCATTAACTTCCACCACTGAAATACAAACAGAAGTATCTTGTACTTGACGATACCAGTCTGCAAATCAGTATCTTTTACCAAATTAATAAAAACAGCCAATCAGGACATGAAATGTTTGCATTGTAAATCAGAGATGTTGTCTACATTACATATAGAAAGATTTGAAAAATATCTCATTCTAATGCTACAACGTTGTAGAGCAAATGGAAGAAAATTGGAAACCAAGGGGCCTATTAGGATGGCGGGCGAACTTACGCCCGCCCACCACCCTAGTGGTGCTGGGACCGGCTGCCAGTGGTGCTGCGGTCCCGCACTGCCAATTAGGATGCCACCGCCACTGTGGCGGTGGCATCCCCCATCCACATAATTGTGGCGGGTGGTGCACACAGCACTGCCCGCCACAATGCTGTGGCTGCACATTGTGCATTTGCATGCACAACGTGGCAGGCACCGCACGGTGCCTGCCACGTTGTGCATGCATATGCAGGGGGGTACCATAGGTACCCCCCATGTGCACCCTGAACCCGCAACGGGCCCCCAACTGCAAACACTGCATGCCTTTCCACGGAAAGGCTACTTCCCGTCTGCATAGTAATATGGATAGTGGTGTCTTGCAGACACCACCATCATATTCAACCCTTTTCCGCCCAGTCGACTCGTCGACCAGGGGGAAAAGCGGCAGATGATCTTCCCACCCGCCGCGGTACCCCCACCATCATAATTTGGTGGGGGTAATGGGAGTTGGGTGGGAGATAATGTCGGGAGGATCGCCACTGCCATGTGGGCGGTGGCGATCCGCGCGACATTATAATAGACCCCTAAGTTACAAGTTTTAATATGAGTCCAATAACTATTTCAGGAAGAAATGTTATAGCAGTGGCTTTTATTTTCCATGATGGACCTGCTACAACATCTGGACACTATACTGTGTTTTTAAAGTGTAATAAAGGATGGACACATTGCAATGGTGCCCACTTGGAATTCAAACCTAGATTGCCTTATGAATTACCAAATTCATATTTGTTATTTTTCAAGCCAAAGTTTTGAGTACATCATTCAGCCAATTGGGCAGATGTGAACAGAAAGTAGACAGGAATGCAAACTTATAATATTTATAAATAGTGTAAATAGAAAAGCACATAGCCACACATATTGAAAATGTTTCTTTACGTTGATAGTTTTTTTTCCCCGCTGTTCAATGATGATACCACATTGAAATCACTGTGTCTGGTGAACTTTAGTGGAATCTGAGAACAGCAAAAAAGGGAATCTGAAAATGTTATGTAATTCTAAATTTATGTTGAGTTCCTAAAAATATCATATCATTTCTGTAATATACTATCATTAAATAACAGGTGTTTTTCTTCTCCTTTATATTAGGTACTGTTGACGTTTGAGAAGAGTTCTAAAGCTGTTTAGGACAATACTGCTCTAAAATACTTCTACTGAGTAAAGTATCAAAATTACTTAAGAGGTAAGAATACATAATATAATATGCATGATAACATGAAAAAATGTTTAAAGTTTAATCATATGTTATATGTTTCTAATATTAATAATGGTGATCAGGCAGGCAATTCTCCTTTCTTGCAGACACTACCCATGCACTTATCCATTTTCTGAAGCACACGTTTTGCACTAATAGGAAAACACAGTCATTGCCCTTGCATTCTTTCTTTTACACAGGCACTTCCCATGCAGTCATCCAATTACCCAGGCAGTACTGTTGCACTTATTCATTCAACCAGGCACTACCCATGCACTACTCTTCAACTCAACCATTCACTCAGACACTCGTCCATTTACTCAGGAACTACCCATGCACTCATCCAATGACCCAGGCATTACCCTTGCACTCATACATTCACTCAGGTACTTTTCAAAAACTCATCAAATCACCCAGATACTACCCCTGCACTCATGAAATCACACAGGTACTACCCATGCACTCATGCAATCACTCAGGCACTATTCTTGCACTCAACAATTCACTCAGGCACTACCCAAGCACTCATCCATTCTCGAAGGCACTACCCGCACAATTAGCCAATGACCCAGATATTACCCTTGCACTCATCCTTTCATTCAGGCACTACCCATGCACTCATCCTTTCACTCAGGCACATACCAATGCACCCATACAATTACCCAGTCACTACCTTTGCACTCATCCATTCAGTCAGACACTATGCATACGGTCATCCATTCACTCAGGCAGTACCCATGCACTCATCCAGTGACCCAGGCACTACTCTTGCACTCATCCAGTCACCCAGGCAGTACCCATGTACTCATTCAATCACCCAGACACGACCCTTGCACTCATCCTTTCACTCGGCATTACCCATGCACTCATGCAATCACCCAGGCAGTACCCCTGCACTCATGCAATCACCCAGGTGGTAACTTTGCACTCATGCAATTACCCAGGCACTATCCATGCACTCATGCAATCACTCAGGCACTGTTCTTGCACTTAAACATTCACTCAGGCACTATCCATGCTCTCATCAATTCTCCAAGGCACTACCCATGCACGCATCCAACGACCCAGACACTAGAGTTTGACTAATCCATTCGCATAGACACTACCCATGGACTCATCCATTCACTCAAGAACTACCCATACACTCATGCAAAGGCACTACTCCTGCACTCAACC
Organism: Triturus cristatus; assembly: GCF_964204655.1. Classification (NCBI taxonomy): domain Eukaryota; kingdom Metazoa; phylum Chordata; class Amphibia; order Caudata; family Salamandridae; genus Triturus; species Triturus cristatus. The sequence goes on from NC_140595.1 coordinate 448,534,933, forward strand.
ATTCACTCAGATACCACCCATGCACTCATGTATTCTTCCAGGCTCAAGCACTACCAATACACTCATGCAAAGGCACTACTCTTGTACTCAACCATTCACTCAGACATGACCCATGCACTCATCTATTCTTCCAGGCACTACCCATGCACTCATCCAATGACCCAGATATTACCCTTGTACTCATCCTTTCACTCAGGCACTACCCATGCACAGATCCAATTACCCAGGCAGTACCCCTGCAGTCATGCAATCACCCTCACACTATTCTTCCACTCAACCATTCACTCAGGCACTACCCATGCACTCATTCCAATGCCCCAAACATTACCCTTGCACTCACCTTTCACTAAGGCACTACCCATACACTCATGCAATCAACCAGGCACTACCAATGCATTTATGCAATCACTCAAGCACTATACTTGAATTCAACCATTGACTCAGGAACTACCCATGCACTCATCCATTCTCTAAGGCACTACCCATGCACTCATGCAATGACCCAGGCACTAGCCATGCACTCATCCTTTTACTCAGGCACTACTCATGCACTCATCCATTTACTGAGGCACTACCCACGCACTCATGCAATCATCCAGGCAGTACCCCTGCACTCATGTAATTACCCAGGCAGTATTTTTGCACGCATGTAATTACCCAGGCACTATCCATGCACTCATGCAATTACTCAGCCACTACTCTTGCACTCAGCAATTCACTAAGGCACTACTCATGCACTCACCCATTCTCCAAGGCACTACCCATGCACTCATCCAATGACCCAGGCACTACCTCTGCACTCATGCAATCACCCAGGCACTACCTACACACTCATCCAATTACCCAGCCATTACCCTTGCATGCATCCTTTTACTCAGGCAGTGCCCATACACTCATCCAAACACCCAGGCACTACCCATGCACTTATGCAATCACCCTGGCACTATCCATGCACTCATCCATTCCCGCAAACACTACCCCTGCACTCATCTATTCACTCAGACACTACCCATGCACTCCTCCAATCACCCACACAGTATACCTACACTCATGCAATCACCCAGGTACTATCCATGCACTTTTGCAATCACTCAGGCACTACTGTTGCACTCATCCATTCCCTCAATCACTACCCATGCACTCATCCATTCACTCAGGCAGTACCCATGTACTCCTCCAGTCACCCAGGCAGTACCCCTGCACGCATGCAATCACCCAGGCACTATCCATGCACTCACGTACTCACTCGGGTACTACTGTTGAACTCATCCATTTCCTCAAACACTACCCATGCACTCATCCACTCAATGAGACACTACTTATACACAATTGTCACATTAATCATACACACGTTCATTACATCCAATTTTTACCAGTTTAATTGGTTCCATCAGAACCTCTTTTTTGTAACAATTTTATATTTTTTTGTATTTGCTGGAAAAACATTTTGGGTGTTTTTCATTTTTTTAAAACAAAAAATAGCCGGAGGCTAAGTTAGCCTATAAGGAAGTCGTAAAAAAGCGGCAAGAAATTATGGGAACGGCTGGAAGGGAGTACCTCGTTAAGCATACTGAGGGTGCAGAGAATTCTGGCAAGGAGATTTTTAAGATTGTCAGATCCTTCACAAACCCTTTTGCTTTTGAGGGGAAATTTGGCCCTCCCCAGTCTTGTGTACAAATCTATCCATTTTTTTAGGAGAATATTCAGAAAGTCTACTCCTCTTTTATAACTGGAGAGCCGTCATCAGCACCACAGACATCGGAAACTAACAATTCAGGAATTGCTGGCTGAAATCCTAAGAGGCAAGTCAGGCTCCCCTGTGCCCCAGGGCTTGGCATTGAGCCCCCTACTCTTTAACACCTACCTGGTGCCTCTTTTCAATCTAATTGCCACCTGGGAAGTGAAGGTTGTCTCGCATGCAGACAACACCCAGCTGGTGTTTAATTTTAAAGATCATTCCAAGGGCTCATTTGCTAGATTAATGGGGTGCCTCAAGGTTATCGCCGGCTGGATGAACAATAAAAAACTGAAACTAAATGCAGGCAAGACGGAGGTCCTATTCTTTGGGCAGGCTTCTCCCCTGCCTACAGGGCTATGGTGGCCTGCTGAGCTGGGGTGTCCTCCAATTCCACCAAAGACCGACACCAGTGGATACAATGCTTCGGTTTGTATTAGCAAATTTCTTCAGACAGTAACATCATAGGAATAACCAGACCTTTCCATGGATGTATACACTCACTAAAATACATAAACAAGCGACTTTCCCACCTGGCTGACCCATCGTGTCTGGCATGGGGGGGCCCACGGAGAGACTTGCACAGTATGTGGATTTGTTCTTAAAACCTTTGGTCAGAACCTTCCGTCATACATTCAGGACACTACATATATTTTGAGTGTCCTGGCTGATGTTCAGTGGCAACCGGACATAATCATGTCCACCCTGGACGTTGTGACCTTATACACCTCCATCAAACCAGATCTAGGCCTGAAGGCAGTGACACAATTTCTACATAATAGGCCAGCTACTCTCTGGCAACACACTAATATGCTGATATCCATGATGGGCATCATCCTCAACAACAACTTCTTCATATATGAGAAACAATGGTACAAACAAATCAAGGGTGTAGCCATGGGCTCTCGATTCTCGTCATCCTTTGCCAACCTGTACATGGGCTCCCTTGAATCAGAATGGATTTGGGGCATGAAGGGTGCCCCTTGGCAAGACTGCATCATATACTGGGGACGTTATATTGATGATTGTCCCCTACTCTGGTCAGGCACCCAAGACAAATTACAGGACTTTTGTGACCACCTCAATTCCAATAACATGGACATGGGGTTTACTTGCCACTCTAGTACTTCAAGGGTCACATTTCTAGACGTTGAATGGTACATAAAAGAGAACACATTACAGAGCTGACTATACCGCAAAGAAACATCATGTAATGCCATCCTGCATGCGGAGAGTTCCTACCCAACTCATCAGATTGAGGCTATTCCTTATGGTGAATTTGTCAAAGCAAGAAGAAACTGTTGTGAGGACATTGAATTTCACAATTGCATTGCAGACATTAAGAAAAGGTTCACGAAAAGTGGATACAAACAGCATGCTATCCACAAAGCAGCCGTAATGATTGAGAAAATTGAGAGGGACACTACAATCAGCGAGAAGAACCGCAGTATTCCATCCGCTCAACCAGTGAGACTTATCACAAACTACAATGACATGAGCTTGGTGATCAAGAAAAGCCTTAACAGACACTGGAACCTTTTACTTGCTGACAAAACTTTGAGGGAGGTAATCACATCAAGACTAGGGGTGGGCGACAATTTCCGTTCCGCTTGCAGAAATTGCGACAATTCGACATTTTCGCGTTCCGCACGGAACGTGAAAATGTCGAAATGTCGAAATATCGCGTGATCGCGGAGATTTTGTGCTGTTTCGCGATATTTGGCGAAAGGCACTTCCGCTAATTCCGCCCACCCCTAATCAAGACCCCAGATCACCTACAGACGTGGAAGAACACTGAGAAACAGACTCAGCCCCACGGTTCCACGTGCCACTGGAACCACCTCATGGCTCACTCCACACACAAAGGGTTTCTTCAAATGCAGTTGTTGTGGTTTCTGCAAATGAGCTCGCCATGGGACAAAAACGTTTTCTGGTTTCAACAAATGCAACTATGAAATCAACTGCAATATCAATTGCAACACCAAGTTTGTTGTGTACATTTTAGAATGCACCTGCAATAGCCAGTATGTTGGCAGTACAATCAGGCCTTTGAAAGCACGAATCAGGGAGCATGCCTGAGCAATCCATCATCAAGATGCCAGATATCCCATGGCGCTGCACATTGCGTCCTGTCCATCACAGGGCCTCCATAAGAGGTTCACTTTCTTTGGTATCGATGACACCGAATCCAGCATAAGAGGTGGCAACCGGGAACTCCGCCTGAGGCGCAAGAAGCAACTTGGATTATGCGCCTACAAACCGTGAAACATGGCCAAAACACTGACCATGAGTTCCAATACTTCCTAGGTTCCTGATTCCCCTTACTTTACATCATTTCTCTTCTGATTTCCTCTTCCATTCCAACACACATGAGGACTATGTCCTATTCTTAGCCAATTGGTTCCCTTATTCACTGGGACCAATGTTTGTAATTAGTTTGACCACCAATCTTTAAAACTAGGGATGTTTTTGACTTCTACTACACCACTCAACATGACCTACTCTTGAATGCTAATTTATGTATTTCCAATTCTGTTTAGAGATTATTAGATTCCCAGTTTGTCCCGTTTACCATCCTGTGTCAATCTGTACTTCCTCTCTTGTGTTAAATTGAACTCACTGTAATGTGCTTTTTCTGTTTGTAAGCAGTAACTTACACTGTGTACTGTGCCTAGTAAGTTTCGGGAATTTTTGCCATTGCTACGAATATTTTCTGTCTTATTAGACCTCTTGATGAAATCTTCACATTCACCGATAAATATTGTGTTGGGCAATGAGTTAATTGTCTTTTGGTTTTGTGTTGCACAATGTGGTCCTTTAGTTATCCATGTTTTCCTGTCACACTCTTTCTTCTACCTCTACGCTTTATACGCTCTTCATACTTACTTCCGGGCGCCCTTCTGTCTCCCTTTGGATGCTCTAGTCATTTCACAACTCTGCCCCTTCTCCCTTTTTATAGAGCTGTTGTCATATCCGCTCCTTCCGCATTCGGAAAGCGAGACGGATTCCATGAGAACTTTTGGCTGCATTACACTTTTCGGTAAGCACTGCTTTGCTCCTTTCAATCCTTTACTTACCCCTTAATTCATGTGAGACCAGTCTCACTATCCCCCTTTTACTTTGCCCCACAGGACGCACGTAGGATGGACACACCCGCCCACTGTTACAGGATCCGGTCTCCACGGGGAAGGGACCTACCCGTCCTCCCCCCTTTTTTTCATTTAATTGGCACACCGCAAATTGATTCATTTTCAATTAATACTCGTTCGCACCGGGTTGGAAATATCATGGTCTAGCTGCGAGTTTTCACTGATTTGTGCTCCTTTTGCTGTTATTCTCCCATATGTACTGGTTGGTACACTTTTTGCACTTTGTGACGCTTTTCCCATGTTGTCTCCTTCCCCAGATTCTGCACTCTCATTTATCGCCATTCAGGTATTTTTTCTGTTGGGTCTCTTTACTGTTAATGCACCTTTACTCTTCTCACACACCTCGCCTGAGCCTGGCCACCACCAGTTATGCTTTCTCCGTTCTCTTGCCTATCCTCCCCCTTTTATTTTCTTCACTTGCTTTCCTTAGAAATATAAGGTGTTTCTTCACTCTTTTGTTTAAGTTGCTTGTGCATCTCGATTTTGGCGTGTATGCTCTAATACACTTGCCTGGATTTGATTTTGATTGACAATCAGTGAATATGTTATTCAATTGAATTAGACAGTTTTTTTGCTCGCTACCCGCCTTTCTCCCCTTGTTTACTTCGGTGCAATATAGAAGCAATGTCACTATTGTATCACTGATAATCACGCACTCACATGTCCACCATCGTCGCTATATATGTTTTGGGTTACACTGTAGTTTGTATAGAGTCTCGCCATACTACTGTTGTTTTGTTCCTTTGGTATATTTTGTTCCAGTGCACTTGCACCACCTATGGTTTCTGTCCCGTGTGCTGTGAAGTCACTTGTTTTATGTCCAATCCAGAATTCTTTTAGGGTTTCCAAAAGCAGAGAGGTGCTTTTCCTAGTGTCACCACGCAGATGTCACTTAACTGTTAATTTTGACTTTTGCTTATTTACACATTACTACATATATACTTATTATGTTATCCCCAGCCCTGAAGAGTCACGGGTGAATACCTATGTGACGAAACACGTGTCTTGGCTTGTTTCTCATATGATGTTACTGTCCGAAGAAATTTGCTAATACAAACTGAAGAATTGTATCCACTGGTGTCGACCCTTGTGATTATTTTTGCTCGCAATATGATTGGAGTGGATTGTCACACTTTTACTTTACCGTTAACGTGGTTTGGTTTGAAATATACAGTGCAGGCCCGTGCCCTCATTTTCAGGGGTTGTTTGGGTTTCCCCTGACCTGGTTTAGCACCACATCTATTCTGTCCATTTCTACCCTACCGCTTACTGTTTAGAGCGCCATTTTTCCTATTCACTTAATACCCTACGCAGAATTGTAATTCCATCAAAGACAGCCAGGAATCTACGTGTCAAGTGGGACTCAGACTTATCCTTTGAAATATACTTCCACCATGTCTCATCTGCCTGTTTTGGGAAATTAAAAACCTTAAATAAATTCTTGCAACTTTTGCCGGAGAACAGTCGCAGAGTAGTAGTTCATGCTACTGTAACATCCCAGCTGGACTATGCACATATTGCAACGCAAACAAATGATGGACAGAATGCTGATTAAATCATACATTCACCCATGCCATATCTCATCTGTCTGTTTTGGGAAATTTAAAACCTTAAATAAATTATTGCACCTTTTGCCGTAGGACAGTCGCAGAGTAGTAGTTCATGCTACTGTAACATCCCCGCTGGACTATGCAAATATTGCTACGCAAACAAATGATGGACGGAATGCTGAATAAATCATACATTCACCCCCAGTCAACACATCTGGGTTAAATCCATTGTTCTTTTGCCCACCATGCCACCCCAGTTAAGACCCAGACATATGCAAATCAGTCTTGACCCTGTCCCTCATGGGAACAGTCCAGACCGAACTGCCAAGCCTGGTTCTCCCTGGACCTGAAACAAGCATCCTGGGACCGGTTTCTGGGTATTACCCTTCATCAGCCAGGCTAGCTTGAATCCAGTGGCACAGTGAGCAAGGGACCCACGTCTGGGCATACCCATCCCACTTAGGTTGAAAAGTGCTACGCAAACAAATGATGGACGGAATGCTGAATAAATCATACATTCACCCCAGTCAACAAATCTGGGTTAAATCCATTGTTCTTTTGCTCACCATGCCAAACCAGTTAAGACCCAGCCATATGCAAATCAGTCTTGACCCTGTGCCTCTTGGGAACAGTCCAGACCGAACTGCCAAGCCAGGTCCCCCCTGGACCGGAAACAAGCATCCTGGGACCGGTTTCTGGGTATTACCCTTCATCAGCCAGGCAAGCTTGAATCCAGTGGCACAGTGAGCAAGGCACCCACGTCTGGGCATACCCATCCCACTTCGGGTGAAAAGTGCTACGCAAGCAAATGATGGACAGAATGCTGAATAAATCATACATTCACCCCCAGTCAACAGATCTGGGTTAAATAGTCTGTATCTGAGACTACCAATGTACCTGATTAACAGACTGCAGATGGTTCAAAATGCGGCAGCGAGACTCATCTGACAGGTGCCGTTCCCCCATCACATCTCCCCGTATATCAGGCTCCTTCATTGGCTCCCAGTTGCAAAACAAATAGAATTCAAGTCCCTGACCTTAGCAATTCGGGCCAGGTGCAACAAAGGACCGAGATACCTCAGACAAGGCTTCGCCCTTACCAAATCGAATGCTGAGATCAAACTCACCTACTTTGCCTTCCTCGCTTTGCAAAAGCCTTAGTGGAAGGAAGGTCCTTCACAGTTAGGACAGCCATGTTATGGAATTCCTTACATCGGCCTATGCGCACAGTGGACACAGAACCTGAGTTCAGAAAGATCTTGAAGACCTGGCTCTTTAGACAAGGATAGCTCCTAGGGCTCAGTTTCTACACCTGACTCCTGTGTAGCGCTGGGACACCTCTTTTTGAGGTAGCTGTTCGCGCTTTACAAATATCAGAAATTAAATGAAAATGAAAAGTAAAAGAGTTCAAATGTGCTCTTTCTGTTCAATGTAGAAACATAAGCAACAAAACAAAAAACCAACAAATTAAGAATTTTGAGCTCTGAGGAGCATCTTGATGGCGTCAATGGACAGTTCTTCAACACACAGTGTTGCTAAGCATTTTCGGCAGTGGATGGAAGCATCTACCAACTCTGGAACTATGAGGGGTTGTGGAGTGGTCAAAACAACCCCTGCAGATGTTGATGATTGCGCTCATCATCGTTGGCTGTTTCTTCTTGTCTTCGGCGCTCCACCTCTCGTGCCAGGTGAACAGGATGTATGGTGTTGAGATGTTTTCTCATGGAAGAAGTACCACAAGAGTACTTCTTCTCAAAGCCTCTTGATAAGGCTTTGTGACCAATGGTACATGTCACCTTATGCGCATTTACTTTTTTTCACCTTCAGGCACAGTGAAGAAGACCCACACAATGCTTTTCTCCTTCTTCCTCACTGGCTCCTCCACCTCCTATATCTCCCACTCCTGCTCTTCAGGGAACGCTGATGCCTTTTTTTTGTAGGAAAAGGAAAAACACCACAAAAATTGAAAATTGACATAGCCTACAAAACAGGTAGTCTTCAAGTCAGACACAGCCAAAAATAAAGGACTGTAAATAGTATTGGTTCCACCCACCAAGAGAATGAAAAGCTGTTCAACCAAAAACAAGCTTTCTTTCTATGTCACATGGAGTCACGCAGGGGTCACGCACCCTACGCGTATCCGTTGCACACAAGTCAAATATGCTAAATATCATATAAAACTGGAAATTACTATCAGGATATTGTGTTTCAAAGTATTTCAATGAAAAGTCTTTATGCAAAACAAATATTTAAGCTAGAAACATTCATATTTCATACTTTTGAAATTACACCGGAGTCGCGTCCCCTAAGTGAACCAGGAAATACTTGACAGCAGGATTTGCGACCCGTACACGTCTGATGCGCGATGGTACTGTGTTTACAAAAATGGGCTTTAAACATCTTAAAAATATTGCACAAGAACACTAATAGTGATTTATAGGATTGATTAATAAACTTTTTTGTTTGAAAAATATATTATTTGAGTGTAAGTATGTATTTAAGGATTACATTTGTGTAACAGATTTGTGCACCCACCGCGTAGATCCGCGTCCTGTACGCGATACCATCGCATCCAAAAAAAACTGTTAAAAACATTTGAAAACAAATGTATAACACCTTTATTACTATTTTATGTACTCAGTATTAAATCTCTACATCAAAAACATATATTAATTCCTTCTAAATGTGTTTATTAGAGTGATATTTGTAGAACGGATCCGCACACCCATCGCGTAGGGTCGCATACAGTGTGCAATCCTTTTTTATCAATTAAAAAAAAAATATATATATATATATATATATATATATCCTCCAAGTTCGCCCCAGAGCTCAAAGACACCACTCCTGCAGGAGAGAGTTCACATAACTTCATTTAAAAACCAGCACATCCAGTCTCAATTCATTTTATAGTCCATGACGCTTTTTTTTCACCTTCATCATAGGGCGGGGAAAAGAAACAAACCATGGAGAACAGCAAACATATTATTCCACTGTCATGGATTCTCCAGTAAATAGGGTGCTGGGGTTTGCAGTTCTGATATTTCCCACAGTGGGTCCATGTGTTTTTCCAACATCCCCAATGTTCTTTACAATGTTTGCAGCCCTCCAGTGGGCCTCGAGAAACGATGTACGGTTTAAATCAATTTCTCTCCTGTGCTGCGACCGGGCTGTCTTTCCGTTACAGCCCTGCAAACCTGTATTCAGTAAGCCAGGCGGTTGAATCCTTCACCGCTGAGGCCGCCGCTTTACAAATCCTCCAAGTTCACCCCAGAGCTCAAAGACGCCACTCCTGCGGGAGAGAGTTCACAGAACTTTATTTAAAAACCAGCACATCCAGTCTCAATTCATTTTATAGTCCCTGACGCGTTTCGGTGAACATCACCTTCATCATAGTGCAGAGCAAAGAAACAAACCATGGCGAACAACAACCATATTATTCCACTGTCATGCATTCTCCAGTGAATAGCATGATGGGGTTTGCTGTTCCGATATTTCCCACAGTGGGTCCATGTGTTTTTCCAACATCCCCAATGTTCTTTACAATGTTTGCAGCCCTCCAGTGGGCCTCGAGAAATGAGGTCCGGTTTAAATCAATATCTCTCCCGTGCCGTGACCGGGCTGTCTTTCCGTTACTGTCCGCAGACCTGTATTCAGTAAGCCAGGTGGTGCAATCCTTCACGGCTGAGGCCTCCGCGTTTACACATCCTCCAAGTTCGCCCCAGAGCTCAAAGACGCCACTCCTGCGGGAGAGAGTTCACAGAACTTTATTTAAAAACCAGCACATCCAGTCTCAATTCATTTTAAAGTCCCTGACGCGTTTCGGTGAACAGCCACTTCATCATAGGGCGGGACAAAGAAACAAACCATGGCGAACAGCAAACATATTATTCCACTGTCATGCATTCTCCAGTGAATAGCATGCTGGGGTTTGCAGTTCCGATATTTTGCACGGTGGGTCCATGTGTTTTTCCAACATCCCCAATGTTCTTTACAATGTTTGCAGACCTCCAGTGGGCCTCGAGAAATGATGTACGGTTTAAATTAATTTCTCTCCCGTGCCGCGACCCGGCTGTCTTTCCGTTACAGCCCCGCAGATCTGTATTCAGTAAGCCAGGAGGTGCAATCCTTCGCAGCTGAGGCTGAGGCCGCCGCGTTTACACAACCTCTAAGTTCGCCCCAGATGATGAAGGTGATGTTCACCGAAACGCGTCAGGGACTATAAAATGAATTGAGACTGGATGTGCCGGTTTTCAAATAAAGTTCTGTGAACTCTCTCCCGCAGTAGTGGCGTCTTTGAGCTCTGGTGCGAACTTGGAGGATATATATTATCTACTGGCGGTCGCCAGTAGATAGTTATAGTTAGGACCGTGTTTCCATAGGTAATCCGCAACATTCTATTTGGAATAACTTTGGCGCCGGTTGACGAATCCTCGCGAAATTTTTAAAATAGGTGGGGCGCTCCGCTCTGCTCCTACCCTGAAAGTCTCGGGGGGATTTGCCAAGCGGGGGCTGAGAAAAAAGGGGGGTCCCAAAACGTGTTTTCCCCATGCAATTTTCCATAGGGACCTTTAGTCCAAGGTACAGCCCGAACGGCTGAAAAGAATTACTTGAAATTTGACAAAGAGGTAGTCCTCAGCTCAGGGATGTGCCTTTTGCATATATGGAGTCAATCTGTTCAGTAGTTCCTGAGAAAATCAAAAGTAAAATCATATATATATCTGGGCGGAGCCTAACCACACATCTCATCCTGAGATCTGATTGTCTGTCAGCACTTCATCCAAGAAGTGTTGGCAGCCATCTTGGGACCAATATACATGATAGCACCTCATGAAAAAGCATTGCAGTTAATAGAAGGTTTTAAGTCTTTAGTTACATTATAAATCATTTGTTGATGGTACCATACTCATTTAAGGAATTGTGGTGTGTTCTAAGGTGATTTTACCATGTGAAAAAGCCTTCTGCTGTGATATCATGAACCATGTTTTAGAGAAAAATATTTTCTCATGCTTTTCCCACAGAGGTTTGAAAGGTGATCTATAAGCTAAACTGAGAGCATATTTTCTGTAAATTCACATTATCTTTCTCAGTCATGTGATAATGAAGTCTGACATTCTCAGTAAAACATGTACATCCAACAAGGGCAGAGACTGTCAGTTGATTCCTTTGTGTTCTACTGCAGCTTACCAGAGTGTTCTAAAGAACAACTAGAGCGCTAACAGTCTTACTTATGACGAAAGTATGGCACACCTGAAGCCATCTTGATTGGAATAAAGTGGTAACACTTAAAACATTTAATTTACAAAGGAACAAAATGAGGGGGTTCATTTTGCCATATAAATTATGATTAGTGCTGCAGAAAGAAAACACATTTTGACTTCTGAAATCCTCTTTTATTTCATAAAAAAATTCTGACATGCAGACTGAAACATGCACTTTCAATACCAGCAGCAGATTTGCCTGGTGAGCAGTAGCTTTACTACAGTGATCTAATGAGCAACTAGAGTGCTAACATTCAGAATTTATGGAAAATGTGTGACACATCTGAATGCCTTCTTGATGGAATCAAAGTAAAAAACTGAAAGTATTTCCTACTGAGGAGACTGCAGTAAATGAGGAAATTAGGAAACTTCATAACAAATAAATCTCCCAAGATGGCCACCAAAGACAAAAGAGCCCAAATGTAGCCCAAATGTAGCCCAAATTTCACCCAGATGTAGCCCAAATGTAGCCCAATGACAGAACGTCCCAGAGTGTTCTTAAGATCAACTAGAGCGCTTTGTGGTAAATAAAATATCACGCTCTCATAATTTCATAATATCAATAAGATCATGCATAAAGCAAGAGGCTGAGTCTGTGGTATCAGGTTCATAAAGGGATTTATTCCAATAACTCGAGTCAAAGGGAGAATATTTCCATCACCAAGATTGGATCTGGAAAGGGGCTCAAAAGTATTCTCAATATTCTCAAAACATTATTCACAGAGTACAGTATATATACATTTCTCAATTGTACGTAAGCAAGAGAGCAAGAGAGAATGAGATAAGAGCATGTGGGCGTGTAAGTAGGCGTGAAGGTGGGCGTCCATGTGGGCGTCCACTTGATGATAATGGGTAATTTGTCATGTGTGGGTGGATACCTGGAGGGGGTTGCAATGTCAGCAGAAATATTTGGCAGAGATGCGTGCGCAGTCGCATGACGTGTGATAGACGTGCAACTAGAGGGAGAAAGGGACTTGACATTTAGCTCTACATGTGGAGACAAAAGTCTGGGGTTATGTCAACCTAATCCCAAATCATATCTAACATCCTATGTTTAAAGAACTGTGTTATCCAAAAAGAGAGGTCTCTTAGGATAGAATCTTATTCTATATTGACTATACTGACTAGTGCGTGTACAAGCGTCTAAGTGTTTACACTAAATGCGAGGGGGTAGGAATATTCCATGGTAACAGGGCTATGAATTACTTGCATAAAGACAGAGAAGCCGGGCCCTTTGCTCGGTAGCTGGAAGAATGTTTACTTAAACTACTAGACAGGAATGCATTGGATAGGGACGGAGGAGATAATCTTGAAGGTGAAATACAGTTCTTGGCAGGCGACGGGCTGGATCAGGCATCGTTAGCCGCGCAGGGAGTGAGACAAAGTTCATGGTCACAGATGCAGGCTCAGACTGGAGCTTTCAGAGGCAGAAGGCAGGAAAAGGCTTGATGACAGAATCAGGGCCTACTCGCCTGGACTGAAAAATGGGATAAGTGAACCATATAAAGCCGGTGGCCTTTCGTACTTAGGAATGGAATATCCGGCCTATTCATGGCGGATCTGACAGAGGACATGTTGACGGTGGACGCACATGTGTTTGCGTCTTCATAACTGGAACTGGAGGGAACATACATGTACTTGTGATTCATACATGAAACCGTTGGGGTCCAAGATAGGGGACATAACTGATCAGAAAAATCCATATTTCCACATTCCCTCCTTGTCCCCTACTTGCCCGTTAAGAGATATCAATCTTCATCAATCCATTGATCTGTTCATATAGCATCATTTGTTCTTCTTTCTTCTTCCGTGATGAATGAAATCCTGGTGGTGGAATACACGATGTGGCACACAGACCACAGATCGCTGGTCCACATTGTAGACATAGACAGCAACTGAATAGTATGAGAAGGCCAATACCTAGGAAAGATAGGACCTTCCATCCAAAGGTAGACAATACACTCCAAAACCAACCGGACCAAGTCCAGGTGCCTGGATTCTGGTGTATCTGGCTTACAATCTTATGAAGGCGAGTTATGGCTTTATATACAGATGGCGAATTTTCTGGTATGAAAAATGCAACAGCTTGATTTGATGACCCTACAAGCTCCGCCCCTATCGGCCAGGATAACGTCAAGGACAAGACTATTTTGAAGCACAACAATCCGCATAGCAGACTGCTCTTCTGTTAAATTGCCTAAGGCGGAAATAGTTTCGTTCACTACTGCTTCAAGGGTTCTGGTTAATCGACGTATCAGCTTACTATTGGTAACTGTACCTATATAGGGAAAGAAACCTTTATTGAAATCTGTGTATTTTTCCCATGCTGTTTCAGTGTAATCGACAATTGGGAGATCTCTCCTTACTCTATTATATACTAAATGAGTATTTCTGTGATAATCAGGAGGAGCTAGGAAAACAGGTGGCAAAAGGAATCCAATATAGCAAGTACCATCCCAATCTAGAGGCAAACGTACATATGCCGTCTGACCACATATGAAATAGGAATGGCGGGAAGCTCTAAATGTAGACTTGCCTTGATCACTAAATTCTACAGTGGTGCATCTACTATGGCCCATATGTATGGAACCATTCTTTCTTACACATAGTTCACCCTTTACTGGAAATATTGACATAGCGGGCAAAATTGGAGTAGCTTCGGATTCGACATTTAGGATCATGAGGTTAAGTGTAAAATTACCTAATCCATATACTTCATGTTCTAGATCAGTTCCTGTTCTTTTGGGAAGTCCCTCCTTGTTAGGGTAGCAGACTTTAAGCAAAACTAAGTTCAGGTTTCCCCATACCCAGTTGTCTTGATAAACTGCGGAATTTGAATCTAGGGAATTAATCAAACTAAACCATGCTCCACAGGAGCCATTGTGTGTGAATGGATAGAGAAAGAGGGGCAAAACTCCCTTATAGTTCTGATAGGGGGGGAGTCGGCCACAGACCCAGCAGTCTGTAGCATTGCTAGTCTGATGTGAATGGTGCAGCATCTGAATAAAGGTATTGTTGCGTAAGGCAAGTCGATATGATAGCTCATAGGATGGCAGATCACTAAATGTGTGCTTTATGGTATCATTAGTGGAGGAGTATAAGTGTGAGGCAATAGGAGGAAAAATAGCATGTAGTATTAAGCTGATACATATTATCGTGATGCACAGAAGAGATTGAAAAATTACAGTCACTATACATCTATTTGCTTCTTATCTTGCTCTCTTATTTTTGCTTTATGTTATTGTCCAAGATCTTATGCGAGCCAGAATACATGTTCAACCGCTTCACCACCTAGTGGACTTAATTGATCAAACGGGTTCTGACTTCTTAGATCAAAGTTTAGCTTTGTGGAAACTTCTGGGGAGTCTCCTCTAGAAAATGGTGTTCAAAATCCAAAATCCAAGTTCAAAGTCTTTTTCCTTTGCAAAAGAGTGGTGAAGGTGCACTTTGACTTTAACGGCCGTCCCCGTGGTCCAGAGCACTGACTTTGGCGCCTTCCATCCAGGAGCGATGGAGTATTCTTTGACCTGGGTGTTGTCAGGGATGGCGGCAGCAACCTGCGAACAACAAGAGAGTAGTGCAGACATCAAGGAAGCCAGGTAATCTGTCAGCATCAGTAATCTTTTAGGCATTGGAGTGCCCCACATATTTGGTGGTCTATCAAAGACCACTTCATAGGGAGATAAGCCTGTTCTAGAATGAGCTACCATTCGCATGTAAAAGAGGGCAACCGGCAGGGCTACCATCCAATCTATACCTTTGTCTGCGCAAATTTTTAATGTCTGATTATGTCTTTCTACAAGGCCTGCTGCTTCAGGATGTCGCACACAATGGAATTTCCAGGTATACCCTAACAGAAGGGACACCTGCTTCATTAGTACCAGAACATATTTGTAACCTCTACATCTGTTTATTTGGATATAATCCATTTGGAGCACTTCAAAAGGGTGGTCAGGTGGATGGAATCCACCTTGTTCCATCGGAATGCCTTTACCTGGATTGAATTGGCAACAGATCATACATGTTCTGACCTTTTGTTTCGCTGCTGCACGCAGGTGCTTGTTGAACCATATATTCTGTAAGCTATCTATCATTGCTTTCTCTCCTAAGTGTGCAGGACTATGTGCGGTATTTATGATTATTTGTACCATTGAATCAGAAAGAAACCATGGGGATTTGCCCTTTGTCATCCAACCTTGATCAGTCAGTACCCCTCCTTGTTCCGATCATTTCTTTAATTCGTCTACAGTAGCATGTGTCTGTATGTCTTGTACATCCTTGGAAGGATCCCTAACTGTCATGGCTTTGGACACTTATTGAACCTGTAACTTTGTCATGTCTAGTGGGGTCTGAGCTGTCTGTTTAGCTGTTCGGTCTGCCAGATCATTGCCTTGGGAAATGGTATCTGTGGCTCTAGTATGTGCTTTACATTTTAGGATAGCTATGGCTGTTGGTAAATGTATTGCTTCCAGTAGGGCTTGAATAAGGGGGCCATGCTGTATCTTGACCCCATGAGAGGTCAAGAAACCTCTTTCTCGCCAGAGAATCGGTGTAAATGTTTACTCTCAGGTGCTTAGCTCTTATGCACGCTTGTGTCAGGGCGATGAGCTCTGCTGCTTGTGCTGACAATATGTCTATTCTTTTAGTCTCTATTATTACAGTATCAGTAGTCACTGCATATGCTGCCACTAATTCTCCCGCCTCTGTCCTCATGCATGAGCCGTCAACTTATAGTGTTAGGTCGGGGTCTGGGAGTGCAACGTCTGTCAAGTCTTGTCTTGGTTTAGTCACGGTATGTATTACTTCAACACAGTCGTGTGGTGAAACGCTTTCTGTACTGGAGGGCAAAAGGGTAGCAGGATTCAGTATGTTGCATCGTCTGATCTCTATGTGTGGTTGAAATAACGCTGGCTCATAGCCTGTCAGTCTAGCTACAGTCAGGTGTCGTGTTTGTGTCCGGTTCAAGAGAACCTCTACTGCGTGCGGTACTTGTACTGTCAGAGGGTGGCCCAGCACTATCAAGTCACTTTGTCTTATGGCTAAGGCCGTTGCTGCAACTGATTTTAGGCACGCAGGCAAAGCCTGTGCTACTGGGTCTAATGTACTAGAAAAATAAGCACAGGGCTCGTGTTTTCCTGCATGATCTTGTGTTAGGACAGATAGTGCTGTTCCATCCTGCTCTGTCACAAAAAACATAAACAATTTGTTGTAATCAGGGTTTGCTAAAACTGGTGCTTGACATAAAGCTCTCTTTAATTCTTCAAATGCCACAGTGTGTTCTTGTGTCCAAGGGAGGACTTTAGTAGAAGCTGTATTAGGGGCTTGGACTAATTCCCCTGAAAGATCACAATAAAACATGAGAAAAAGGGGAAAACACCATACCTATTTCCTTGGCTTAATTTCTAAGGGGGCTAATTTCTAAGGGGCTTAATTTCTTAAGGGGCTAGTGGGAAGCGAACCTCCTCAGGGGCCAGCAGAAAGCCAATATTCTCCTCCTTCCCCCCCTTTTTGACAGGAGGAAATCTGAAACAGATTTCACTGCTGTCAAACACTATCAAACCCTGTGTCTTGTCAACACTATTAATCCCTGTGTGTAGCTACTGGGCGTAAGCAAAATTATAGGAGATACACAGCGTATTTGAAACGGCGAGAAATCCTTCAAATTAATGTACAAACCTCATTGTGTTAGCTCATAAGCTGGCCAAATGACATCTCATATGCAAATGTCCCTATTACATGAACCTACACCAACCTGAAGTCAATATTAATGCTAGTAGGCCCTAATAGGAATGCTAAATTACCTAAATATTCGGAAAACCAAGTTTAAGAACAGTTGTTAATGTTGATAATTAATAATTTATCTGCTAAAGAAATCAGTCATTTTGCAATAATTTCCACCTATACAATAAATAGCCTAGTTTAAAAACAAGTCAACTTATGGGGCCACCACTTACAAGAATGAGCTTACTAAAGCAAACTTTAAAAAGGAAATCCTGTCAGATATTTTCTCATTACCCTAAATACCGAGCCTCATTTGTCACTCTGTGGTGGCAGTCCTTATTTAAAACAGGCCTTTCAAGAGTTAAGATGCGAGTGCACAGATCATAATTGTTCCTTAATGTCCAATCTGGAAACATATGACCGAGGCTGCCTGTCTATAAGAGAAAGGCAGTCATGTGAAAAATATTTTAGTCTTGCATAATTTTTCCTTTTATTTCATTCATCTCCAACACCAATTAGACATACACTGATAACGTGTTGTCTGCTATATTGACAGCATGATAAAGGTAATATCACGTCTGTGAAATTTAGTAATTGTGAACAAGTTCCAGCCAAGCGCTGAGCAAAGATCGCCGTCGTCACGACTATCTCTGTACTTGCACAGGAGAACTTGGTATTAAACGCTAAACAGACTGGTCAATACAACACAAAAACAAAACATATATATAATACATATGCCAAGCCATCAGTATACCAAGCACAGAAAGCATAGACAATTGCACTAACATATATAAATGAGCAGTGATGCGCAATTACAGTACCTACAGCTCAGAGGCGAACATTCTGGCCTGCTTAATTTGTCAGGCTTTTAATCAATAATTGATTTACCTGCCCTATACACCCCCATCTGAAATCACCGTGTCAAGTCTGACACACAGAATCAGCAAGAATAATCAAAAACGAAGAACACATGAACCTGTTTGGTTTCTTTTATAAAAACAGAATCAGCAATAATAATCAAAAACGAAGAACACACAAACCTGTTTGTTTTCTTTTATAAAAATGAGCTATGCATCTTCGTCAACACAATGTACCCTAATGTCCCAGACGAAGACGCACCTCTCATCTCTCCTCACAGACTTTTAACCACTGGATCATTTATCCAATGCAACTGGTGGCAGCTTGTGGCCACAATTCAAAAATGTCTGAATTTGAAAATCGTTTTTATATAGGCACATAGCCCTTAAAATTCCAAGCAAGAGCAACATTTTACTTTCTGGCCAGAAGCAATATAACAATTGCTAAAAAATAAAACAAATCTTCTCCATAGACATTTCCTCGGGGCACTGGTTTAACACAGAATAGACCAAGGGAATCTTTCTCGACTTACATTTCTCAGCTGCCCTGTCTTATCAGAGAAGCTAAAAATAGCCCCTCAGCGCGGCCTGAGCCTGGGCTGCCAGCCAACATTTTTTGTTGTTCCGGCTGCAGGCATTACACAGATGCGATGTCAGAGAAGCTTTCTAAGCAGTGCCTCTGTTCTGCTCCTCTCACCGGCCCCCACCTACACTGGCTACAAGGTCAGAATCTGTCTCCGATTTCTGTATCACATACTGCTCTACACAGCCCCCACCTTCTCCTCACTCTGAAGCTGTCAAAGACAAAAAGACTACTCAATTCCATAAAAACTGCAATAATTCGCTCAATTGAAAAATTATTTTTACATACAATTTGCACTCAGGGGGTCATAATCTCA
This sequence comes from Triturus cristatus, assembly GCF_964204655.1. Lineage (NCBI taxonomy): Eukaryota > Metazoa > Chordata > Amphibia > Caudata > Salamandridae > Triturus > Triturus cristatus. The sequence goes on from NC_140595.1 coordinate 448,554,102, forward strand.
CCGACTTGACCCAGCACATTGGCTCACTGGACCACCAAGAACACAAACCTGTATTCTTGAACAATTTGCAAATTCAAAAGCTTACTGTCTTACTTATGACAAAAGTATGGCATACCTGAAGCCATCTTGATTGGAATAAACTGGTAACACTTAAAACATTTAATTTAAAAAGGAACACAATGAGGGGGTTCATTTTGCCATAGAAATTATGATTAGTGTTGAAGAAAGAAAAATTAGGACATATTTTGAGTGACTTCTCAAATCCTCTTCTATTTCATTAAAAAAATTCTGATATGCAGACTGAAACATGCACTTCTAATACTAGCAGCAGACTTCCGTGGTGAGCAGTAGCTTTACTACAGTGATCTAATGAGCAACTAGAGTGCTAACATTCAGAATTTATGGCAAATGTGTGACATATCTGAATACCTTCTTGATGGAATCAAAGTAAAAAACTGAAAGCATTTCCTACTGAGGAGACTGCAGTAAATGAGGAAATTAGGAAACTTCATAACAAATAAATCTCCTAAAATGGCCACCAGAGACAAAAGAGCCCAAATGTAGCCCAAATGTAGCCCAAATATCACCCAAATGTAGCCCAAATGTAGCCCAATGACAGAAGTGTCTAAAACACATATTTATTGTGTATTTGCAGTTTTATATAGTGCAGACTTGTCAGGTATTGGAGTGCTTTACATGAGCATTGGTTACATCACACAAGATCAAATTCATTTTGGTTGTAGACATGGGGAGATTAAGTGATTTGACCAGAATCACAGAATGTTGTGCTGAAGCAGAAACTCCAACCTGGTTTCCCAGTTGCAAAGTCTGCAGCTCTGGAAGTAACACCACACCCTCTCCCCTTGGATGCAACATTTAATCAAGTGGTCAACTGGATAAAAAAACAAAGATTACAAATAATTTAAAAGTTCTTTGTCGCTATTTGAAAACTCAGAAAATATGTCCTCATTTTAGTTTTTTAGAGCACTAACAATAATTTTGATGCAAATAAGACCATCTCATATATGTAATTTCTAAAGGAAATGCTCTAGGCATTACAGTTTTGATTACATCAAGATGACGTCAGGCGTTCCACACATTTGTAATAAATATAGAATGTTAGCAATCTAGTTGTTCATTGGAATACTGTTGAGAGGCAGAGGCCAGGGGCACGGACTCTGAAAATTGAAGGCAGGTGGGAGAGTGCAGAGGCAACAATTTGACCACACTAGGCAGGCAGGAAGGGCAGTGGCAGCCCAACAGACTATGGAGGGCAGTGGAAAGGGGGGCAGGGGCTACAAACCAACAATACAGGTTGGCAAGAGAGGCTGTGGTGATGTAATAGACCATTGTGGGCAGAAGGAAGAGGCAGTGGTCATACAACCATACATGCCAACAGACCCGTTTCAGCCAGGAAACGTCCAATGTTTTTAAGCTCAAATGGGCTTTACTTGATCTGGTTCCTGTCTACAATCTTCTCTTTTTCAATGTAACTCAAAGGGGAAAATCAATACCCCAGATTTATTTCAAAATCTCCCTCTTACCAAGTTCAAAATGTTCGCAAGTATGGTACATTGGATCATGGTAGGCAGGAGGAATTGGGGTAGGGACATGGACTCGGATAACAGAGGACAAGAGGGACATTGAGAGGTGCACCAAACTGACCCTACAGGGCAGGCATCAGGGTTTGCAGCAGCACAATACACCACACAGGGCATGCAGGAAGGGAGTGCAGCACAACAATCCATGGAAAGCAATATGGAGGGGACAGGACCATGCACATGGACAACAGACAACAGAGGGGAAGGAGGCAATGGTAGCTAGCTGACCATTATGGACAGACAGGAGAAAAAGCTGCAGCATAACAGACCATAAAGGGCAGGAGGGACGGATCAGGGGCATTACAATGGAACCGACAAGCCAGGAAGGAGGGAATAGAGGTCTGCACATGGAAACAGAGGGCTGGGGGCAAGGGGGCAGGGCAGGAGTAGCAAGATGACCATGGAGGTCAGGCAGGATGGGCACTAGAAACAAGACACACCATGGAGAGCAACAGTGAGACTGATGGCATACACACAGACCATGGAGGGAAGGTGGGAGGGGGTCAGGAGCAGCTAGCTGACCACACAGGGAAGGTGGGAGGGGCCATGGCAGCACAGAAGACCATGCATGGCAAGCGGGAGGGTTAGTGGCAGCACAATGGCTATGATGGGCAAGAAGGAGGGTGCAGGGGCATGCACAAAGGACCATGGAGGATAGAAGGGAGGGTCAGGACCTGGGCACAGACAAGAGAGTTCAGGGGAAGGGGCCTCACAACAGACCGCGCGGGGCAGGCAGGAGGAGCAGTTGCAGCACAACAGACCAGGGAGGGCAGAAGGGTGTGGCAGTAAAATGGACCATGAAGGACAGGAGGAAGGGGATAGGGGCATGGCATGTGGACAGGCTGGGTGGACGTGGCAGGGACAGGTTACAGTCATCTGACAATGCTAGGCAGGTGGGAGGGGAGTGGCAGCTCAACAGAACACTCAGAGTAGATAGGAGTGGCAGGTCCATGGAACATGGTGGTCAAAAAGGATGGAGCAGGGGCATGCACAAAGACATCGGAGGGCAGGGGGAAGGAGAATAGGGGCAGCAAGCTAAGCACAGAGGCTAAGCAGGAGGTCAATGATTGCCCATAGAATTGGGCAATGGAGGGCAGGAGGAGTGGACTGGTACATCATGCTAAATGGAGGGCAGTGGCAGCACATCAGACAATGCATGGCAGGAGGGAGGAGGCTAGTCCATGGATTCAGACAACAGAGGATAGGGAGGAGGTGGATGGGGCAGCAAGCTAACTGTTCATAGAAGGTGGGTATTAGGAACTTTATTGTTTTTAAAATGTGTGTCTGTGCGAACTACTTAAAATATGAACAAGTATGCAGCATAATCTCACTTTTATTCAGGAAGCAGAGGACGTTTGGGACTGTGACTCCGGGCTCACTTGGCATAAACATCCCCTGACCTTCAACCCCCATCGCCCGTGAAAAGGGTAGGTGGACGCAGTGTTATATAGAACATAGTCCTGAGAGCACGATTGAAAATGAAAACTAGATATAGTATATGGTATAAACTATGCACCAAAAAGTGTGATATAAGATGAACCGGGGCGTGAAATATAATATGCAATACATTGTGCGCAATGACAGATTCATTGGAGAGCGCGAGATAGCACAGGCACTAGCGCTTGCTATGTGATATGCGCATTGGAGTGTAATATGCACAGGGCAGTGTTGTGTAACCTAAGTAGTCTCTAAAGTTGTAATATAAAATATGTGCTGGGTAGTGTAACATTGCATATGCACTGTGACAAAGATATGGATCCCAGATTGTAATAGGTATGGCATAGCGCTGTGCTTTATAACATAGGCATCGAGGAAGGCACGTTAGATGGGGCAATATAACCCGTGAGAAGGCAAGTGTGGCGTGACATATTCACGGGGTGGTGTTACAGTGCACATGGGCTAGAGAGTGTCATAGCATAAGCACTAGATGGTGGAATACAACACAGAGGTGTGTGGCACTCGGCAGGCAATGGTGGGTGTAACACAGCATTGGGCTCAGCCAGGAGCACGCTGTGACTCTCAAGTGAGGTTTGTCTCCTTTCCAGAGAGTAAAATAAAAAGTATGACACATCCGGCGGTGGATGTGTGTTTTATTAACCGTGAGGGGGTTTCTTGCATAGTTTGGTCGAATTTTTGTCGAATCCCCTTTGAATGGCTTGGTGTGCATGTGTATTAAATGTGCCCGTCAATAGCTACCCATGTTTGTATAAATAAACGACAAAGGTGTCTACTTGGAGAGTACCCACCAGCGGGGGCGCCGGGATTGGGCACGGTAGGGTGTCAGATATGTCAGAGCTTCACTAGCGGTGTGAATACATTCTACGTGGATTCATTGTATGCATAGTCGCCTTTTAATGAATATCACGCAAATCGTCATGGTGATAGGTACATACGGTTTGTCCAGCAACACAGCCCCCCTCCTAAAGAATAAAAAAAAACAAAAGGCCATGACCCGGGGGTTGGGGTCCCCGGGGCCGATTAAGGCCTTGGGAGGGCCAAATTAATTTTTTTCAACAAAAAAAATTAGGGTGCAGGCCCTGGGGGATGGGGTCCCCCGGGCTAATAAATTAGAAAAAGAAAGGGGGCCACACAGCCCTCCTTCTTAAAAATAAATAAATTAAAGACCGGCATCGCACCGGAGGCCATGCCCCCTTCTTGCAGCACTCTGCAAACGCGCCCCCTGGCCAGTTGTAAGTTGAGGAATTAATTCCCCTTCAATACTGAGGATCCCTGAGGGCCAACTAGCCCAACAGGTATCTCCAATATGCGCCAGGGAGCTGCGATGCAGACAGGTGTTCTGAGGCCACGCCACTTTTTACACCTCCATGCAACGCAGCTCTGTGGCGCTTACTGGAGGTACCTAGTGGGCTAGTTTGACCCTAGGGACCCTTAGGATTCAAGGAGACTTAATCTCTCAACTCAGAATGGCCACAGGGCGCGTTTACACAGTGGTGAAGGGAGGGGACGGGGCCTGAGGTGACGTGTGCAAACACGCCGTGTGGCACGTTTTTAAGTTGGGGAAATAATTCCCTTTTAATCCTGAGGGACCCTGGGGTCCAACTAGCCCACCAGGTGCTTCCAGTAAGCACCACTGCTCTGCGTTGCAGAGAGGTGGTGCAGGCCGTGCCACTTTTTACACCTCTCTGCAACGCAGCTCTGTGGCGCTTACTGGAGGTACCTAGTGGTCTAGTTGGACCCTAGGGACCCTCAGGATTCAAGGGGACTTAATCTCTCAACTTAAAATGGCTACAGGGTGTGTTTACACAGTGGGGAAGGGAGGGGACGGGGCATGAGGTGATGTGTTCAAACACGCCCTGTGGTGCGTTTTAAGAGGTAGTTTTTATCCCCTGCACTATTATATACTAGGGGCTTACAGAGGAGGCCATGCTAATCACAGGGGGACCCCAATGCATAGCGTGCCCTAGTGTATGTAGGTGTTTTCACTGTATTCTGAGTGTCTTTTAACATAGCACTGGCTCTAGGACTGCTTAGGCAGACTCAGTTACCACCAGTATCCGTCTGAAAAAGTTGAGGGTACAGGATGATTTTGAAACAAGGCTTCTTTCTGCTCTTCTGTTTGTTCTTTCTGCACGTTATATTTCTTCCTGCACTTTTCTTCGTCTTTGAGGACTTCTGTTGCTTCTTTCTGCATTTCTTTTTTTTCTTTCTGTGCGTTTTTCCTTCTTTCTTCACATGTCCTATCTCTGTAGGCATAGTTAGAAATTAGCATTTAAAAAACCTTTGAAATTCACTGAAAAAAACATAGGTTTCAGGCACGTTATAGCTAGGAATTAGTATTTAAAAAACCTTAGAAATTCACTGAAAAAACCATAGGTTTCAGGGGCGATATAGTTAGCTGGACTTTTCACTCGTACAAAACCATAGAAATTCCCCCGTTATAGTTAGTTCAGCTAACTATAACTCGCGCGCCCGCAATGCACTGCTGATGACGTCACATATTACATCACTCATGACATGGTCAGTGACATCACTCATGACATCACTGATGACATCATCCTTGTGATAGAGTGGCAGACCTCCTCTCCCCCTAATATAACCTTTCATACACACAGTCAAAAATAGAAATTAAAATTTTCAAAACAATGGACATACCAATACCAGTTACAACAACCTATTCAGTAATTGTAAGATCCACATACACATCCACTCATTCACCAACAGTCCTATACAGTCACTCATACATGCACTCACTCATCATATGTATTCATACACCTATACATTTTGTTACACAACGCCACTCATCCATAAAGTTACTCACACACGTAGTCACTCATGCTAATAAAGAATCAAACATCCGTTTACCTGCATATTCAGTTATACACACACCACCACACTTACTTCTACAGAAACTTACACATACTTAGTCTTTTAAACAATCACTTATAGAAACACATACTTATTCATACAGGAACTCTTTCAATCTCTCACTCTCACATATACTCACTTATATACACCAATAGTCACATATACTAGTTTAAAACATATGTAGTTACTCATAGAGACACTATTGAGACAGTCATTCACTCACTAACACACCGATGCACACACTCATCCACCCATACAGTCCTGCACACATGCTGTCTTCAACACATACAAACAGTGAGTCACTCATTCATGCACCTATGCACTACATAATACCCCCCACCGAATCATACAGACATCAGACACTCATACTGATACTTAAAAAATCAACTAATAACCTATATAGACACTCATGTAGCTACTCACCAACCCATGCAGCCACTTATACACAAAGTGAGAGACTGATACAGATATTTACATATTTAAACATTACTCACTAAGATACACTTAATCTGTCATTAATATAATCAATTTTTCAAAAACAAATCATCCATTTAGACACTTATATACCGATTTATTCTTCCATCGACCTTGAGATATACATATATAAAACATATATATTTTCAGAAAAACACACATTCACTGGATGATGTCATCAGTGATGTCATTTGATATGTTATCAGTGATGTCATGAGTGATGTCACTGACCATGTCATGAGTGATGTAATATGTGACGTCATCAGCAGTGCATTGCGGGCGCGCGAGTTATAGTTAGCTGAACTAACTATAACGGGGGAATTTCTATGGTTTTGTACGAGTGAAAAGTCCAGCTAACTATATCGCCCCTGAAACTTATGGTTTTTTCAGTGAATTTCTATATATATATTCACAGAAAAAAACATAGGTTTCAGGCCTGATAAAGTTAGGAGTTAGCATTTAAAAAACCTTAGAAATTCACTAAAAAAACAATAGGTTTTAGGGGTGTTATAGTTAGCTGGACATTTCACTCGAACAAAACCATTAAAATTCCTCCGATATAGTTAGTTGTACTAACTACATCTCGCGCGCCCGCAATCCACTGCTGATGATATCACATACTACATCATTCATGACATGGTCAGTGACATCACTGATGACATCTCAAATGACATCACTGATGAAATCATCCAGTGAATGTGGTTTGGTTCGTTATTTAAATATGTATTATATATATATATATATATATATTTGCATTGAAGAATGAGTGGATATATAAATAAAAATATCTGGATGGAGGATTTAGTAGCAGTGTGATTGACTGTTTACTTGACTAATTTATAGTGCCTCACTAAATATATTGGATAGTGACTAAACTGTGTGAATATCTGTATCACTGTGTAAGTTGTTGTGTAAACTGCTGCACCAGTTGGGTACTAGCTACGTGAAAGTCTATATTATTCATTGATTAGTTAACTGAGTATTTGTATGGGAGAGTGAATGTGTGTGTGGTTCGGTGGGGGATGGTTGACTGCCCAAAGATGTGTGAATAGTTGATTAAGTAGGTATATGAAGTTAAAACTACATGTTATAACAGTTGTTTGGGTGAGTGAATATCTTTATGGGTGTGGTGATGAGCCAATATATGTCTCCATGGTACATGTCCAACAAACTAGGAAAATAAAAGCCAGTGTATGTGTCAGTTGTTGTATATAAATAAGTATATATATGACTCAGTGATTGTATGAGTGACTGTATGGATAACTGTATACAAGTAATAGTGTTTTTATAACACACTAAGTATGATTTATTATCTATATGAATAGATGAAGTGGTGTTTATATAAGTGTATAGCTAAGTAAAAGTAAGTATGATCCATTGTTTGCATAAGTGAGTAGGATGACTTCATAAGTGATTAGGATGTGTGCTGGTGTGTAATGTCGATATAGGTATATAAGTGATAGTGTTCTATTGATCATTGACAGAATGTATGAGTGAATCTATAGGTAAGTGATTAGATGTGTGTATAGATCTAGGAATCACTGAGTGGGTGTTTAGAAACTTGTATTGGTGTGTCAATGGTTTTAAATCTGGCACTCTGTATTTTACAGTGAGTGATGAAAGGTTATACTAGTGTATAATGAGGTGTATCTGATTGTCACGTGGATGATGCCATGATGTCATCAGTGATGTCATTTGAGATGTCATCAGTGATGTCTCTGACCATGTCATGAATGATGTAATATGTGACATCATCATCAGTGGATTGCGGGCGCGCGAGATGTAGTTAGTACAACTAACTATATCAGAGGAATTTCAATGGTTTTGTTCGAATGAAATGTCCAGCTAACTATAACACCCCTAAAACCTATTGTTTTTTCAGTGAATGTCTAAGGTTTTTTAAATACTAATTCCTAACTATATCAGGCCTGAAACCTATGGTTTTTTCTGTGAATTTCAAAGGTATTTTAAATGCTAATTCCTAACTATATCAGGCCTGAAACCTATGGTTTTTTCACTGAATTTCAAAGGTTTTTAAAATGCTAATTCCTAACTATATCAGGCCTGAAACCTATGGTTTTTTCACTGAATTTCAAAGGTTTTGTAAATTAGAATTTTTAATGTATTAATTGTTATACTGATTTTTTTTATACTGATTTACTACATTTTTTTTTTTTTTTTTTAAACCGTTTATTGCAATCTCAAGTATATACAAGTATGGGCCTACAACCTTCCGGCCGGCCGCTAGAGTGACAGGAGCACCTGACAAACTTACAACAGGGCACTTGGCGTTACAGAGAAGCAAATCAGGAGACATCAACGAAGTGGGCCACATGACTCTAAGCCCACAATACGGTTTCATTTTATACACACGCAACAACATAAAAAAACACACCCGCAAGGCAACCCGCAATCGAAGGTAATCACACGTGCTCCTCGAATGAGGGACCCCGACCATCCACAGGAATCTGAAGAGGGGGAAGGGAAACAAGTCCAGGACTGGGGGAACTCTGTGCCCGGGACTGGGGGAGGGGGTCAACTAGGGGGACGGAGCCGGTGAGGCAGCAGGCAGCAGTGGTGGCTCGCAAATACCCCCGCGGTAGGCGTTCCAGGGGCCCCATATTTTCACCCACGCCCCAGGCTTGCCCCTCGCCACATACACCACCTTTTCTCGGAACATGCACCAATCCATATGTTCTTTCCAGGCCGACACCGCCGGGGGCCGCTGGGATCCCCACAGTTGAGCGATGTCACGCTTAGCTATCATATATCCCAGAGTCACCCATCGCGTCTGCGGAACCGAGTAATCAGTTGGTTCCCACACATTCAGCAAGCATCTCCTCGCTTCAGGCAACAGTGCGACATGTGTAACCAGACGCAGGACCTCATGCACACCACGCCAGAATCGCTCCACCTTCGGGCATTCCCACAGAATATGCAAAAAAGTCGCCAAAGCACCACACCCACGCTTACACAACCCATCCTCAGCATAACCCATACGCAGAAGCCTTGGCCCCGTCATGTAAACCCGGTGGAGTATCTTAAGCTGGACGAAGCGAAGGCAAGCCGGTATGGCCACCTCCTTCGGGGAGGCCACCGCGGAAATCCAGTCCTCGTCGTCCAACTCCAGCCCGTCGGCAACCCACGCCTCACGGAGGCCGGTCAGCAGACCCGAGCGGTCATTAATCAGTTTTTTGTAAATGAGGGAGATCGTGCTATCCGGAACGTGGCCATCCAGCACTCTATCCTCCAGGGGGGAAGACTCCGGGATGGAGGCGGCGTCTGGGAAGACGGAGCCCAGCGCATGACGGACCTGCAAGTACCGAAAGTATTTACTGCCCTGCAGCTGAAACTCCGTCTGCAGCATCTCGAATGTTTTAAATCCCCCTCTCGTCCAGAGGTCCCCCACTTTACTGATGCCAATCGTGTCCCACTTCTCGAAGCCCTTCGAGGTCCACAGGGAGCCCAACCGCTGAGGCGCATACAACGGCGACGCCCGGGTCAAACGGTCCTTCCACCCCATAGCTGCATTGGCCACGTGCCACACCCGCACCATGACACGCGTGGGCCCCGTCAAGCGGGGATCCGGCGCGCCAGAATAGAGTGCTCGATTGTAGTCGCCACCGGGCAGGAGCATCTTGTCCATTTCAAATGCCGGGTTCAAGGCGGGCCCATAGAGGCCGTGATTAATTGCAGCTAGCTGGGAGGCCCAGTAATACCGCTTAATGTCCGGGAGGGCAATCCCCCCGTCATACCACGGGAGCGTCAACTTCGCCAGGGCTATACGCGGCCTCCCGTCCCAGAACAGGCGGCGCTGTAGACTCTCCACCTCACGGAAGTAGCGCGCCGGGACTAGGTCCATAGTGTTCTGGAGAGCGTACAGGAAGCGCGGCAACGACATCATCTTAAACAATGCCGCCCGGCCGAGCGGCGAAAGCGGCAGGTGCCGCCAGCGCGCGACGTCCTCCTTCAAACGCTGGAGGGGGGGAAGCAAGTTTCGCTCGTAGCGGGCCGCCGGGTCCAGCGTGATAGAGACACCCAGGTACCGAAACCCCTGTGAGGCAATCTGGATCGGACATCCCCGCGGGAGGACGGGAGCCTCCCCGGAAAGCACATAGACACACGATTTAGCCCAGTTGATGACGAGGCCTGAGTTACGGCCAAAGGAGCGCAGGACATCAACCAGGACAATCAGTGATTTGCGCGGGGAGGCTAGGTACAAAAGGATATCATCAGCGTAGAGGGACACGCGGTCCTCATACTCAGGGGTCCAACGGAGACCACGGATGGAAGGGTGCCACCGTAGCCACTCCGCCAGGGGTTCCAAGGCCAATGCAAACAGGAGCGGCGACAAGGGACAACCCTGTCGCGTGCCCCGTCCCAGCGCGAACGGGGCCGAGACTCGCCCATTCACTACCACCTGCGCTAACGGGCCCGAGTACAACAATTTGACCCAGCTGATGAATCCCGGTCCAAATCCGAATTTCGCCAGCATCGCCCAAATGTATGGCCATTCGAGCGTGTCAAACGCCATGGTGGCGTCTAAGGACGCCAAGATGGCCGGCTCCCGCACAAACGGAACACGCGCGAGCACCCCGTGCAAGCGCCGCAGATTGAGGGCCGTGTTGCGATGGGGGATAAAGCCAGACTGGTCTTGGTGGACCAAATCGCCCACCACACCAACCAGCCGGTTGGCAAGCACCTTGGCAAGGATTTTGGGCTCCGCATTCAAGAGCGAGATAGGCCGATAGGAGGTAACCCGGTCTCGGGGTTTCCCCTCCTTGTGGATCACCACGATTGTAGCCAGACGTTGGTCCGGCGGGAGGGAACCCCGCGAGTGGGCCGCAAGGAACATCGCGCGGATGTGGGGTGCCAGTACGTCCGGTCGCAGCTTATACAACTCGATAGGGATGCCGTTCGGGCCCATGGCCTTGCCAGATGCTACCGAGCGTATAGCGAGGGCAATTTCGTCCGAGGTAGGAGCAGCATCCAAAGACTCCCTATCCTCCACCGAAAGGGAGGGCAGCGCGATATCTCGAAGCAGGGCATGAGAATCCGCCTCTGAGCAGGGAGAGACCGGGGAATACACCTCGCGGAAATAATCCGCGAAGCAAGAGACAATGTCTTCTGGCTCGGTGACACGTACACCATCCATCCTCTCAATCAGCGGAACCACACGACTCGCTCTCTCCTTTTTTGTCCAACCACGCAATCAATTTACCAGCCTTATCACCCACATCATACAGTCGCCCCTGTTGCTCTCTGCTGAGGCCCCTGGCTGCCTCCGTGACGAGGGCCCTATAGGCCGCTTGCTTAAGATGCAAAACATGCAGTGCATCCACTCAGGTCACCTCCTCCTGCTCGCGCCTCCGGGCATGGGATATGAAGGAGAGGGCCTCCCCCTAATAACTGTCTTAAAGGCCTCCCAAAGGGAGATAGCCGAAGGGACAGACCCCAACACTTCCTGATCTGGAGTGTTGACAGCCAATTAGAATACAGCTTGTGCACGGCAGGGTGAACGCTGGGTGCGGGGAGGTTGTGCGGATCCTCCGAGGCCATAGATATCACTACCTTTTTTACCCTAATTTTCTCAGGAACTGCTGAACGGATTTACACCATTTAAGCAAAAGGCATGAGTCTGAACTGAGGACTACCTCTTTGCCAAATTTGGTGTAATTCCGTTCAGCAGTTCGGACTGTAGCTGCGTCAACAGGTCCTATGGGAAAATGCATGGGGAAAATGCATTTTGGGACCCCCGTTTTTTCTCGGCCCCCTGCTTGACGAATCACCATGAAATTTTCAGGATAGGAGCAGACCGGAGCTGGCCAAAAGTTTGGAAAATTTCTCGAACATTCGTCAATCGGCGCAAACTTTATTCCAAATAGAATGTTGCGGATTTCCTATGGAAAATAGGTCCTAACTATATCTACCTACTGGCGACCGCCAGTAGGTAATATATATATACATATAAAGATAGTTATCATAAGCAAAACAACTTTCATACAATTAAAAGCAATCGTACAAAATTTTATTTAGCAAAAATACTTGAAAATGAATGTTAAACATTTTTTTTACATTTTTTCTTTTTTAATTGAAAATTCTATTATATAAAATCACACTGTATAAAATTACGAAAAAGAAAACAATGTTAATTCAAATAGATAACACTATAAATCTTTCATCGGCTATGTTATGTATATTTTTAAAAACAGATTATAATTATTTTAAAACATAATAGAAATACTTAAAAAACATAGACAAAAAATAACTAAATAGTTACAAACATCTTTTCATAAATAAAATGATCTACAAAACCTTGGAAATTAATTGAAAAAAACATAGGTTTTAGTGACGTTATAGTTAGGAATTCGCATTTTTTTTAAACTTAGAAATTCACTATAAAACCAGAGGTTTCAGGGACATTATATTTAGGATACAACATTTAAAAAACTTTAGAAATTAACTGAAAAAAACACAGGTTTCAGGGACGTTATAGTTGGGCTGACATTTCTTTCGTACAAAACCAGAGAAATTCAGCCGTATAGTTAGCTGAGCTAACTATAGCTCACGCCCTACAATGCACTGCTGATGACGTCTCTGTGACGGTCAGTGACATCACTGAAGCCATCTCAAATAACATCACTGATGACATCAACCACTTAATATCTGATGCACCTCCTAACACACTAATATAACCTTTCATACACCCACTCTAAAATACAGACTGCAATTCTTGAAACCATAGATACAGAAATTCCAGTTAGTACATACCCACTCATTGATTCATATGTCTACACACACATCTACTCACTCACTCATGCGTACAGTCACTCATTCACACAGTCACTTATCAATATCAGCAAATTTGCCCTTAGACATGAAGACGCACTCCCATGTAGACAAAATGATTTATTTTCAGGCAGGAGGTCTGGCGATTACACAGAGAATTCTTTCCAGCCTTACGCATTTCAGATCCTCCCGATCCTTGTTCAAAGGCAGCCTCATACTTTACACCAAACAGCTGCTGCACTTTTTTCTCATGCTTATAAAACTTTATTGTCTTCCAGTGGACCTTTAAGGTAAGTTTGTTTTTTAATTGCATGATGGGAATCGTAGTGCTGCAATGTTCATTATTACCCTCCAGTGGGTGTTCAAGACATTTAAAAAAATGTAGTTTGTTAATTCCCATAGAGATTTTAGACATGACTACAGCCAGAATCACTGAACAGAATTACACTAAATGTGGCAGAAAGCTAGATCTTGGTCCACAAAGCATGCTTTTTGTGATTTGGTGTAAAAATGTTCAGTAGTTTTGAAGATATTAAAGGAAAAATAAATATAGATATCTAAATATGCAGATCCTCTGCAAATCCTTGTGCCAGAAGCAAAGCTATCATTGGCTGGCCACAACCTGAGTAGAAAGTTGCAGCTGCCATTTTTGATAATAGGAAATGGTCACCGGTTATGAGAATTTACACAAAATAGAATAGAAGGGACTAGTTTAGGGGCATCATGACCCCATGTGTGCAACATATGGGTCTATGAGAGACCCATGATTGAAATTGCACAAATTTGCTGATCCACTGACATACTGAGTGTGCCCCCAGTGTAAAATCATAGCGGATCCATGAATTTGGTTGTAAATTTAAAGAAATCTACTCACTGATCCACTGATACTCACATACCCACTCACAGACACAGAAAACACTTACACACCCACTCACAGAATCACTCACATACCCAATAACAGATATACAGACACTCACACACCCACCCACAGTCCTACACAGATACTCACACATCCATTCATGGAACCACTTACACATACAGATACAAAAAACTCATTTTCACTTACACTCACTGACCCACTTACACACTAATTCATAGAAACTCTCATATCCATTCACAGACCCACTCACAGACCAACTCATACACTCGTGCACCCACTCACAGATCAACTCGGACACTCACACCCACATTCAATGACCCACTAAGACAGTCAAACACCCACTCACAGACCAACTAACACACTCATGTACCCTTTCACAGATCTACTGAGACACTCACACATCCAGTCACACACCCACTGAGAAATGTATACACACACTAACAGACCCACTCAGCCCACTCAGATACTCATGGACTCACTCATAAACCCACTCAGACAGGCATACAGCCATTCACACACATCCACTCAAATTATCACACACACCCTCTCATTCCTACTCATATACTCATGAACCCACTCACAGACCCCTTCATACACTCATGTACCTGCTCACAGACCCCCACAGTTACTCATGTACCTACTCACATACCCACTGAGACATTTACACACCCACTCAGCCACTCACATACCTGCTCACAGACCTACTCACACACTACTAACAGACCCACTCAGACACTCAGACCCACTAAAAGACCAACTGAGACACTCACACACCCATTCACAAATCTATTCAAATGCTCATGTACCTACTCACAGACCCCCTCACCCACTCAAAGACCAACACAGGCACTCACACACCCACTCACAGACCCACTCTGACACTCATATACCCATGCACGGACCCAATCAGACACTCATGCGCCCACTTACATTCCCACTTAAACACTCATGCACCCTCTCACACATCTACTCAGACACTCACACACCCAGTCACACACCCACTCAGACACTCCTGCACTCACTAACAAGGGGGACCCCTAATATATGATAATGGCAGGTAAAGCAGGGGAAATAAGGAAAACCAATGAAGAGAGATACCTGCCAGGGTAATTCGAAAAGGCCCTATAAAGGGTCCAGAGATTAGTGACCACACACCGTAGGCAGACCAGGACACAATTCAAATAGACAGAAATGTCATTAAATCACACTCAAGTTTATTGATTTTTCAGCATGATCAACATCATTGAATTGAATTAATAAAATAACTTTTCAAGATTCACGTGAGTATAATAGCTCAGTCCCACATATCTCATCACAAACCACAATCATACTAACACACATTCCACAATAACATCATCCTATTCACAACAACACATAGATTTGGTTCACATAAATAAAAGCACATTGAAATCGTAGGGCTGCCATAAGATGGTTGAATAACAACTTGGCAGTTAACATCCACAAAGTATGGGTAGTGAAGTTTAAGCTACCCAATGACCTAAAAAACACCATTGCGCGTTTCGGTGTCATGCCCCAGCCGGGGCTACACCTTCATCAGGGCAATGATGGACAGGTAGTGTGGGACAGTCACACCTGTAATCAAAAAAGAAGTATATACATTTGCAAAACGAATTTAAATCAAAACAGCAAAACAGTACTCAAAAAAGGTTGACAACTTTTTATGTCATAATACTTTTTTTGTCTATATGTATATATTTTTTATTTGTCACTTCAGGTTTGCCACGGTGGTGGTACTCGGTTAAGTGATAAGCATAACAATTTAAAATTGGAATAGAGTGAAAGAACAAGATAGGGAAGGGAAAAAATATATAAAAGTAGGGAATCAAAAAGGTGTTCTCCAAGTGCTATGAATATTGAATAGAAGGTGCATAAATCTAAAGGCCAAAGACTTGCCAAAGCGACATAGGTCGCCAGGAAAATGAGAGAAAGAGAAAGTAGGAAAATAGTGCCAGATACCCAGTGAGTGCGTTAAGGTAATAAGAAAATTACATCAGAGAGATACATGTGGCACCTTATAGCCCATCAAGATGTGATATATCAAATGGACTTCTTTAAAAAGATGCCACAGGGTACCTAAAGATCGTATTCTTTTCAGGAGATCAAATAGCAGTTTTTCCACAGCCTATAAAATGTGTTCCGAAGACGGTCAAAGACCTGGGATATATATCCTAGATAGTAATAAAGGGAAATGAAATAAAAACATAGCTAATAGTCAAATGTGGAAGATCTAATATATAACAAGATTAGCACAAGTAAGCAAAAGATAATAAATGCCACCTACCAATAAAGGCCAACATGGGATCCTAGCCCAAGGAGAGGGGTAATCAGATTCCAGAATACGGACTGAGTATTGGGACTGTCTCATCAGGAGATGCGGTAGGCGATAAAGAACTTTTGACCAATCATGCGGCATAAACAGGATTGATACCCATGAGGTCCCAAAAAGAATGTGAGATCATTAGGACAAAACGCATAAACTATATAAACAAAAAGGTGAGATTTAGGGACAATGTATATGTAAGATAAAATAAAATAAAAATAAAGATAAGGATACTTCCTATATAGTAAAGAAAGTAACGTTGGGATACCCCTAATATAAGGGACGGAGCTGTTCTAATCATCAATAGTTTTCTAATAGGGAAAAGGTACGACAAGTCATGTAATAAAAAGGAGGGGGGGAAGGGGGGGAGGAAGAGGGAGGTGGAGAGGGGGGAGGAAGATATCCACCCCAAGGCGATCTTGGAAAAAGGAGGTAATACGGATAAGACACTTAATGGACAGTCGCTACAGTAGCAGAGATAAGCCAATATTTAAGCGACCAAGGTTCGCCAAACTTATAAGGCGGTAATCGAAGAAATCCATCTTATATAGAGTTTCGCAGTAACAAACAGCTAATGTGAAGGCATAGCGCAAGAGATCGGAGGCAAGCAACATTACAGGCCAAATATAAGAGAGGGTAAGGGGATAGTGTCCCACGAGAGTCCCGAGCAGCTTACCTCGATGTTCAAGCAGATTGGCATGCAGCGGAAAATTCGTCCCGGCAGTTTACGTGCGGATAAACTTCCTCCAATAGCGAGTAATACGTGGGGGGGCGGGGGGACGTAATAAGCCGTATCTGGATATCGGCTAGCCAATTAGAGGCTGGGAGTCGTCAACGAGGGTAGAGATGGAAAGAGGACTGCGGGGAATAATCAAAAAAAGCAAGGTGGCCATCTTGCAAAGGTGGATAGACTGGATTCAGTGTGGCAGACAGATTATCCTATCAATCGACAAGAACAAAAAAATAAAAAAATAAACAAGGAAAATTAACGAGTCTCCAGGCTATTCCAGGGCTAAAGGGTACAGCACATATCGTGCCTGGAAGGAAAATTAGAATAAAAATATTTTAGAAAAGATATATATGTATCTAAATGGTGTACGCCATATGTGACCAGAGTGGGATTTAGAAAAAAACTCGATAGATCAAAAGGTGGCTAAAAGATCAAATAAGCTTTATTTAGAATCCAACAATCGAGCAATCGAAAGGCGAGGTGGGCTAAAAGAGTAGGCAATAGGAGGGACAAAAGGTACAGTAAATTAGGATCTGAACAGGTCAAAAGGGATCCTGGTGTGCCCATCAAGTATAGGAGGCATGGTCAATAAACCAGGGGGTTATATTATCGCGTTCTCCCAAAGGCAATGTTCATTCAGATCCTTACTCACCATATTGAGAAGGTAGATCCAAAACACCTCTCTTTTTTTGCAGATCAGGGTAGGGTCTTTTCCAGGGTTGGCCACGATTTTCTCCTAAATCGACCACTTAAGGTCTTGTTCAGAGTGGTTGTTCTCAAGCCAATGGGGAACTAAAGGGGCAGACAATTTCTTTGTCCGGATATTGGACTTGTGTTCCCCAATTCTGGTCCTTCATTCGCATCCAGTCTCTCCAACATAAACTAGACGACATGGGCATAAGATGCCATACACAATGTTGGAGGTGCGACAATTCGTCATCCTTAGAAGCTTAACCGAGTGTTCAGGGGTATCAATAGTATCACCTATAAGGGCATTGGGGCAAGCATGGCAGTTACCGCACCGATGGTTGCCTAGAATGGATCCAGAGGCAATTATGGCTTTTTGGTGTGGGGCTGGCGGTTCTGGTTCCTGCATTTTACCTTTTCCTAGATAGTTTTTGAGGTTCTTATTTCTCTTGAATGCAAAAATCGGTTTGGGGAGTATGTCATCTTCATTGCCCATGTTAAGGAGATACCAACATGAATTAATGGTCTGTCTCAATTTATGGTCAATGTTGGAATGTTTAGTCACACATAGCAGTTTGTCCGTCAATTGATTTTCCTTGGGTAGGAACATGGCATCTTGATTAAAATATCTCGCCCTTTTGAAAGATTCTTTTATCAATTTATGGGGGTAACCTCGATGGATGAATTTCTTTTTAAGGACATCGGCTTGCTGGAGAAAATCCTTAATGTCTGAACAGTTTCTTCGAACACGGAAAAATTGGCTGAACGGGATACTATCCCTTTGGCAGCGAGGATGGTAGCTACCATACTGCAGTAGTGTGTTTCTAGCAGTAGGTTTGGTAAATAAAGATACATAAAGTTCGTTTTGGTTATGCTTAATCCAGACATCAAGGAACTCCAGTTTAAAATTGCTGGAGTGAGCCGTAAACTTAAGATTGATATCAGCAGCATTAATCCACAGAATGAAATCCTCTAATGTGGTATGGTCACCCTTCCAGATGAAGATGTCGTCGATAAATCGGGCCCAGGCTCGAAAATTCTCATAAAAAGGGGCCAGCTCATTGTATATGTTTTTATGTTCAAAGTGTCCCATATATAGACAAGCAATATTAGGGGCACATGAAGCCCCCATGCTGACTCCTTGCATTTGTTGGAAGAAGCAATGATTAAAATCAAAATAGTTTTCATAGAGAACTATCTTGAGACATTGGATGATAAAGGGGGCAGTGGTAGTACCCGGTTCAACAGACAGGATCTCTTGCATAACCATAAGAGCTCCTTCCTGGGGAATGTTGGTATATAGGGACTCAAGGTCCAAAGTTACCAAGAGTTCCCTATCGGCATAGTAGAGGGTTCCCTCAATTCTAAAAATGAAGTGACCAGTATCCTTGACAAAGGACTCCAGTTTATTGACCAAGGGTTGTAGAAAGCGGTCAATATATTTGGAGAGGGGTTCCGTGGCTGATCCGATCGTGGATATGATGGGCCTCAGTGGAGGGTCAAGGACATTTTTGTGGGTCTTGGGGACCCCATAAATATTAGGCATGCGGGTATGACTGTGAGTCAAAAATTCTGCTTCATTGGGGCATATGTATCCCTTGGCAACTGCATCCTCCACCATCAATAAAATACGTTGTTTCAGGGCAGGTTCAGGGTTCTTTCCAATTTGTTTATAGTGCCTATCGGCAGCCAGGAGGATGTTCATTTTCTCAATGTATGAGGGAGTATCAAAGATCACAATGCCTCCACCCTTATCGCAGGGCTTGATAGTAAGGTTTTGATTAGTTTTTAAAGATAGAAGCGTGTTGTTTTCCACCCTAGAGAGATTGCATGGAGATTTGGGGACATATTTAATGATTTTGTGAATCTTATTAGTCACAGCCTTCTCAAAGATACCAACCTCCGGTCCAACTACATCCAGCCTGAAACCGAAACTAGCGTTGGCGTTTTTTAGGTCATTGGGTAGCTGAAACTTCACTACCCATACTTTGTGGATGTTAACTGCCAAATTGTTACTCTACCATCTTATGGCAGCCCTACGATTTCAATGTGCTTTTATTTATGTGAACCAAATCTATGTGTTGTTGTTAATAGGATGATGTTATTATGGAATGTGTGTTCGTATGATTGTGGTTTGTGAATGAGATGTGTGGGACTGAGCTATTATACTCACATGAATATTGAAACATTATTTTGTTAATTCAATTCAATGATGTTGATCATAATGAAAAATCAATAAACTTGAGTGTGATTTAATGATATTTCTGTCTCTTTGAATTGTGTCCTGGTCTGCCTACGGTGTGTGGTCACTAATCTCTGGACCCTTTATAGGGCCTTTTCGAATTACCCTGGCAGGTATTTCTCTTCATTGGTACTCCTGCACTCCTGAACTCACTCCCAGATCCACTCAGACACTCTTGCACCCATCTACAAGCCCACTCAGACACACACACACCTACTCACAGACCCACTCAAACACTAATACACCTACTCACAGACATAATCAGATACTATCACATATCTACTTACAGACCCACTCAGACACTCTCACACCTGCTCTAAAAGCTACTCAGAACTCATGGTACCCAGTCACTGACCCATGTAAACATTCACATACCCACTCACACACCCACTCAGAATTTCACTCACCCACTCAGAGACCCACTAAAAATACTCATGCATCCATTCACAGACCCACTCAAACACCCATGCACCCACTGACAGACTCACTTAGATATCCACACACCCACTCACATACTTAATCAGACACTCATGTACCAACTCAAAGATACACTCACTCACACACCCACTCAGCCACTCATACACCCCTGACAGACCCACTCACACACACGCCTATACACCCAGTCAGACACTCATGCATCTACTCACAGACCCACTCAGACACTCATACAACTACTCACATATCCACTGAGACTATTAAATACCCACTCACAGACACACTTAGACACTCATGTATCCACTTATGGACCCAAACTGACACTCTCACACCTACTCAAAGACCCATTTAGACCTGTATCCACTCACACACTCACACACCCACTCAGACACTCATGCACCCACTTGCACACCCACTCAGAGACTCAGACACCCACTCACAGACCCACTCAGACACTCACATACCTACTCACAGACCTATTCAGAAACTGACACACCCACTCCCAAACATAATCAGACACTCATGCACCCACTCACAGACCACTCACAGACCCACTCAAACATTCACACACCTACTCAGACACTCACATACCCACCAAGACAATCACTAAAATGTTTACACACCTAGTCAAGGATCCACTCAGACACCAACACACCTTCTGTCAGACCCAGTCAGATACCCATGTACCCACACACACACTCAGACACTTGCATACCCACTCTCAGACCCACTCACTCACACACCCACTCAGACAATCACTCACCTACTGACAGATCCACTCAGATACTTACAAAGCCACTCCCCTACCCACTTAGTCATTCACACCCACTCACAGACCTACTTAGATACTCATGCACCTACTCAAGACCCACTCAGTCACTGACACACCCACTCACAGACACGCTCAGACACTCATGCACCCATTTAAAGATCCATTCATACACTCTCACACCCACTCAAAGACCCACTTGGACATGCACCCACTCATACGGCCACTCACACGCCCACCTAAAGACCCATGCAGCCACTCATGAACCATATCACATACCCACACAGAAACTCACACAATCATTCACAGACTCATATAGCCACTCACTGACCCACACAACCACTCACACACCCAATCACACACCATCAAAACTACACCTATTCAGACACTCATACACCTACTTACAGACCATACAGCCACTCATATGCCCAGTCACCGACCATACAGCTACTCACACACCCACTCACTGATCCATACAGCCACTCACAAACCCACTCACAGACCCATACAGCCACACACACTCTCAGACCCATACAGCCACTCACACACCCACTCATAGACCCACACAGACACTCATACACCCACTCACTAACCCATACAGCCATTCACACACCCACCCACTCTCCAAGGCTACAGGTTACACCTAAGAAATAAAATTTAAAAATAAACTTAGAAATTCACAGAAAAAAAAGGTTACATAGATGTTATAGTTAGGAAATAGAATTTAAAAATCCCTTAGAAATTCACAGAAAAAAACAAAAGTGACAGGGATGTTATAGTTAGACTCAGATTATACTTGCACAAAACCATTGGAATTCAGCAGTTAGAGCTACCTGATCTAACAATAACGTACACCACCCAATTAAAAGCTTATGACCTAATACATTACATCACTCATGACATGGCCAGTGACATCACTGATGACATCACTTATGACTTCATCCAGTGATTGTAAATGTATTTTAAAGGTTTCTGAGTGTTAAACATATATTGTAAGGTACCACAAAATTTACATTAGTATACTCTGTATACTACTAATGAGTTATTCAATTTTTTAATATATATCACGTGAGTGACTGTATCTGTGTATGAGTGGGTTTGTGAGTGATTGGGTGTATGAGTGTCTGTGTGAGTGACTGTATGGGTGAAAAAGTGGGTATGTGAATAGCGGTATGGGTGAGTGAGAGGCCATGTGGGTAGTGTGGCTGTGTGAGTAAATGTATGGGTAAGTGACTGGGTGTTAGAGTGGATGTATTGGAGAATGATTGTCTGAGTGATTGTCTGAGTGATTAGCTGTCTGGGTGAATGAGTAGATGTGTGAATGCTTGTATGGATGTGTGAATGGGTATGTAAGTGGTAGTGTGAGTGTGTGAGTAGCTGTGTTGAGAGGCTGTATGATTGAGTGAGTTGAAGTATACATGGCTGTATGGCTGCATAAGTGGGTGTGTGACTAGATGTATGTCTAAGTGAGTGGCTGTATGGGCTAGTGAGTGGGTGTGTGAGTGGCTATATGGATGAGTGAGTAGGTATGTGAGTGGTTGTATGGGTGTGTGAGCGCATATAGGAGATATTGTATGGGCGTGTGAGTTCTTCTGTAGATGATCTCATCAGTGATGTCATTTTAGCACAAGGGTGTCTGTGTTGTAGGCAGGATTGTTTTGCACAGGAAGGGGTACCTTCCTGCACAAAAACAATTATAACAGGCTTTTTCTGCTTTCTATGTGTTCTGCAAAATGCAGCACAAATAGAAAGAGGGAATTACAAGGAGAAATAAAGATATTTCTCCTTGTTACGCTTCACCTGGGGAGGTGTATCTTTTTGGCATATTCCCAGGTTTACTACGTTTGGTAAATCTGGGAATGCATCACAAACCATGGGAGTTGTGTGGGAACACCCACACAATGCCCATGGAATGCCTCCTTTGCACAGAGTAATGCAACAGAGTGATTTGCACTGCTATGCATTACTCCATATTTTTGAAGCCACGCAAACTGGCTTTGCATTAGGCCTGAGCAAAAATTCCGTTCCGGTTGCGGAAATTGCGATATTTTGACATTTTCGCGTTCCGCGGAAAGCGCGCAAATGTCAAAATTTCCGCATTCCGCAGCTTAGCGATAATTTGTTTCTTGCTTGCGCTGTAAAATAATACATTCTCGCGTGCGCGCGATCGCCTTACTTGAATCCCTGCGTTCGCCGACAAGTTTTCCCGATCCGGTCGCGTTCTCCATGAGATGTTGGATTGTTGGTAGCCATTTGCGCTGTCTCGCGACAGCTTGCGCCCGCAGTGACGTCATTTGTCGCGCGATCAAGTCTTTCTTCTCGCGATCATGCACCGCGAGGCAACTGAAAACAGAATGGCCGCGCCCGTGAGCAACCACATGGGTAAGTTGGCGAGCCGCGACCATGCAGAAAATACCGCAAACGGGCGGAAGAAAAACTTCCGCATCTTTGCGATATTTCCGCGTGTTTGCGGAGATTTTTAACATTTTCGCAATAATTTGCGAAAGTGAATTTCGCAAATTCCTCCCACTCCTACTTTGCATGACTTCAAAAATACGACTTTAGGTTTGCATCACTTTTGTACCACCTTGCATGGTGCAAAAGTGATGCAAACCGATTCATAAATATGGATCTAAATAACCATCTTTTTCAAAATCACCTCATCAGAAATGCTGTAGCACCAACATATTGACGATGAAGACTTTTGTTATAGCATGTTCTGAAATAATCATCCCTGCTTACATGTAGCATTTTGAAAAAACGTAAACAGTAAAAAACAAGAAGCTTAAGCTGTAGGAAAAACTGGTAATTCATTCCTTCGAATCCTTTGTTTATTTGGGAGGGAATAGTAAGTATTGAGTAAAATATTAAACGAAAGTCTCTTACCGAATGTTTCAATGGTAATTTATCCAATACCATTATTCCATTACAAAGGCACATGTGTGATCTTACAAGGCCCGTAACGTTTCTCTTTTTGAGCCAGTCAGCAGGCTAAAAGTATTGAGGTATTCTGGTGAAAAGTGCCAAAGAAGTGCGATCCTGACAATCTTTCAACTCAAGTCAAGTCAAGTCAAAATAACTTTATTCGGTTTCAGAAGAAAGCCATTAAAGTTTATAAAACCAGCATTACAGATTAATATTCCAATTACCTATTTGCAAATCAGCATAAGAAGGAATTCATACAATTCGAATATTTAAAAAAGCTATAATCCTTAAAATTCAATCTTTTGATAAAAAATGCAATCCATGTTACAAAGCACTTAATACCACAACAATGTATAACCCCCGCCTAAAGAATACATCAATACTTAGATTGTGTATAAAAAAATTACAGTGTTCGGGTTCATCTTTTATATCTAGTACCAATTCAATTCAATAATAACTTTATTTTGGCCAATTTGACCTTAAAAGCACATGTAAAATAACATAGAATTCATTTACTTTAAAATCAAGATAGATAAAAAAGAAAACAAGATCGGGTACATACAATATAAGCAATTGGTTAAAACATACCCAGGTATGACCTGGAGCAGTATAAAATATAGTGCAATCTAAGGTAGCGGCTCAAAAAGTAGGAGGTTTATTCATGTAGGTCGCTATATCAATCAAAAATGGGAACAGTATTAACGATTCAAAGTGCGTGTGCAATATATGTGAGCAGGTCACCAGTCCAAATTTGAGAGGTCAGAGCTTTATCTTCGCCGCTACAAGCGGTCAATTTTCAGAAACAACAAGCCAGTATAACAATAAATTCGGAATATAAATAAGCTACATCATTGAAATCGTTCTCAATTGGACAATAAAACAGGTAATCCCTTTAAAATTCATTCATTTGGTGACTATTGTACAAGAATATAGACCTTATCTATTGGGTTGGTTTTAAAAATACTTTGCAAGTGCACCACATAGAGAATAAGAAGTCTGCTACCGAGTATACTATAGGGAGGCTAGTATTGTGTTTCAGTATCCTAAAAGCCTCAGAACAGCGCCTGGTACCTAGGTTTCTACACATCTGGACCAGCCACCGTTTCCTCGCTTTGTGGTATCCGGGGCAACAAAAGAACACATGAAAACCTGATTCTGTGGAACAGTCACAGGCCGGACACCCCAGAGTTTGCGAGCCCATCCATTTATTTGTAAAGGAGCGGAGTGGTAAGACCCTGTATCTAAACTGCAGATAGAGCTTTCTGGCAGTTGCCGGCTTGATGTTGTTCAGTGCCGGCTCAAAGCTATACCAGTCCTTAGTGTCTAAGAAAACTGCAGTTAGCTTACCTACTAAAGGATTGCTCTGGAGTTGAGCCAATTTAAACTTCCAATAGAAGTCCTTTAGCTCTTTCCTGGACACTGTGGCACATGCCTCTTCCAGGTCAGCCCAGAGATTCCCCCGTCCCAGATTCTCTGAAGTGTGTCGAATATAAGGGAGCCAGGGTAATTCACCCACCCCCGGTAGACTCCTCACCTCTCTTAGTTCGTCCCTGTATTCTAAGAGTTCTGGGGTAACCCACAGACGTCGCCAGAATAAAAGGGGTCTAAGATTAACTTCTTCAGCGATAGCCCTTACCTCCAGGTCCAATCGGAGCGGAGTGAGTGGGGTGCTCCGCGGGATGCCAAACAGTTGCCTGATAAAGGTGTTTTCTGTCTGGTGAGACTCTCAGAACTGCAATGACCCCATATTTCTGCTCCATACATCGCTGCATCCCTGGCTTGGACCTTCTATATATCTAGTAACATTTCCTAATAGCCATTGCGACTTTAATGTAGTTAGAAACCCTAATGCATATAGCATGAGTAGCCAAAGAGTGCAGATAATGAAAACCTCCAATATAAGAACATGGCATAATTTCTTTTAAAATCGGAACTAAAACATTTCCTCTTGGCTCTTTATAGAGGGGACAAAATAGCATAAAGTGCAATGTGCTCTGAACTACCAAATTATCACAAGGGCAAGGCGCCAGTTTATCTACCCATCCCGATTGTTTCGGGAAAGCCACTAAAAATGCAGGGTGCACCATTGCAGTAACAAGCAATTCCCAGTTTATCCTGTTGTTAAATTCCCTAAATAATTAAAATTATTAAATCGATCAATTCTCTTATCCCTTACAGCATATTTTCTAGTTTTGGTCGTTTTAGAGCCACACACCATAATATATGATTTAATCAAATTTACTTTTAAATCAAGTGCCAACATAAAATCTATAAATGCCTTAAGTAATTTTTGGGGCCATTTGCTGTCAAGGCCATTAACACGGTGTCATCCGCATATGAAAGTAGCGGCACTGGTATGCCCCCAATGCGTGGACAGTTAATTTCCTTGTCTGATAAAAAAGCCTCTAGGCCATTGGTATAAATTAAAAAAAGAAAGGGGGCTAAAATGCATCCCTGCCTGACACCTTCTGTAGAAACTATGGGCCTGGTTTTTTCCTCTTGTAGGCAATATCTTATGTTAACAGAGGTGGAAGCATGAAGCCTACAAAGAAGAGAAATCAATGCTACCTCGACACCCATTTTCCCCATGAGTGCCCACAACTTCTCCCGACTTACGGTGTCAAAAGCACAGGACAAGTCCATGAAGGCCAGGTGGATAGATCCCTTCCTGGCCTTCATGTACTTGCCCGTAATTAGGGAGTAGTTGAGGCACTGTTCTATGGTGCCAATCCCTCTCCTAAAGACATACTGTGTTCTTGCCATCACCCCTGTATCAGTCACCCAGGTTTTTAAGTCGGGCAAGGACAACCTTCCCCAACAGCTTCGCTGTGGCGTCAATGAAGGAAATTGGCCTGTAACAGGCAGGGGTACTCCCATTACCTTTTTTAAACACTTGAACCACAATGGCCACCTTCCAGGTTGCTGGGATGGGCCAGTCACCACTGCTTTAAAAAATTAGTCAATAATGGAGCCCACAACTTAGGATTACTTTTAAATAGATCTAGGGGCACTCCATCCAGACCAGGATCTTTCATGCTAATTCCTTTTGCTATGGCTTCCTCAACGACGGCTACTGAGATTGATGCACTAAGAAGAGAAGCCGAGATTAGGTCCAAGGGCAAATCCCCATTACATGACTCTGACGTTTCCCAGACATCCCCCAGGTTTATGGAATCCAACTTCTTCACCTCTTCGGTGAATAGAGGATGATTTATAATATCCCAGAAACTTTTAGAATCCTGGCTCTCCTCAAATCGTCCCAAGCTATGCTCCTCAGTTCTTCTTTCCTCTGTTTAACTGTGCTTTTTCATAGCATTTTTAATATGGATCCTGTCACAAGGGTTAGCATGGAGTGCCAATTTTAAGATGTTTTGGGCTCTTGAGCAGTCTGCATTAAACCACCTTGTCTCCGGGAGATCCCTGATCTTAATCGATTTAGTCAATTTTTTAGCTACATCTCAGTACAAATCAGTTCGAATTCACAAATTATCTCAGCTGGGGGAGAGTCATGATGCAAACATCTCATGATCGAGTCATAGTAAGCTGTGACAGTTTTTACCTCGAATACAGAGGGGTTTATTTTATTCCAATTTAGTCTTACCCCTTTATTGGGATTAACATGAATCAAGCAACCATCTCCTTTCCCTATTCGGGCTATTATACTGAGGGACTCTATGAGGGGATTATGGTCGCTAGCATTATTTGGTTCTACCTCAAATTCTCCAACAAGCAGCAAAAACCTCAGTGAAATAAACGTTAAATCTGTAAAACCGTCCGTACCACATCCAACATAATTAGGGCACTCTGCTGTGGGTTTAATAGCTAAATCATTAATGAGGCCCAAATGGTTCTCAATAATAATAGAATTTAGGACCTCACCCTGTGAGGTGCAGATAAAGTGTGGGTGGGGCTGACCCTCTCTATTTAGCAACCCACAAACTCAATTATAGCTATATGGGCAGGAAGAGCAATTAAAATCACCCAACCAAAGGATGCATAATGGTTGCCATTTCCCAGAGATGTTGTTGATTTCCAACTGTAGAGCCTCAATAGCCTGACAACTGTTTTGGTTAAAAATATTATAGTACCAGTTCACCACTAGTAGATTAATCTATAAAATGTTAGAGATCATGATTAGTTGATACCAAAGAGATGTACCAACAACAGAAGTTTTTATGGCCTCGTATTTGACTGAGATTAACAATACGAACCCTCCTTTTGTCCTCCCTGCTAATGAGGGTGTTGCGTGGACCATGTAGGAACAGTAACCGTCCAGCACAATGTCTTCCTTATACCACGTCGCTTGAAGAAAAATGATGTCAAAGCTCCTGATGTATTTAACCATACCCCATCTGTCAGTTTGGGGCAAATTCCTGTTATGTTCCATAAAATAAATTTGAGTGGCGACTTAGTATAACCCTGGTTTGCCAATCCCACAGATACATCATTTATTGCATGCTTAACTACAGTGGCTGGCAGACCAGGCTCCTACCTGCCCAAGATATCATTTGGAATTAAGTTAAGACACAAGGAGCCATTTTCAGGTTTGTCTCGACTCTTCTTTCTGATGTTTAATTTGGGCGAGGTGGTATCAGATGGATCCACAGGATCCCTATTACTAAGTTCACCTAAGTAAGTTTTCCTCCCTTGAGCACTATGTTGCGAACATTCTCCTCATGACAACAAGCAGCCATTTAGTCAATCAATCAATTTCAGACAACCTAGAGAGGGCATCAAAATGGTTAGGATGACTAAATGGAAAAGGCTGGATGTATACTTGGACCCAACCATGAGGACTGTTTTCTTGAAACATATACATGGTGTGGTGGATTAATAAAAACAACAGGCGGATCTCTATCAAATCACCAGGCACATCTCTCAGGTGTGTTAGAGCAAAGTGTGCGCACCAAGTATTACTAAAATTAAGCACAACGCAATCTCCTTCCCCACATTTGGCCGTGTGAACCAACCAATGCACCCGCCTGGCCATTATAATTTTTTTCAAACCAATTTATCTTTGATGGAATTCTCCTAAAACACCAATGAGCTAATTTGTTGACAAGGCTTTGACAGGTTTCTTGTTGACCAAGGGCCGAACAGGGAACCCCCTTCAAGATCATAGTATACTGTGTACATTCAGGGGAAGGTTTAACACATCTTTTGCACCCCACCCACTCTTTAGATCATGCGCTGGGCCATTTGTGATTACATTTCCTATCATGCTTGATCTTGATTGATTTGTGACCCCCTGACCCGGCTTTTGATTGTACCTATGGGAGTTCCCATCCAACTCGGGTACCTGTGGTGTTGGGACCAGGGGATCATTGCTAACATTATTTAAAGGGGAATATTTACAGGGGACTTGGCCACTTACAGTAGGTGTTGTGCTTAAAGGAGTCATGTGTTTCAATGGTACGTTAGGTGGGATATCATCTAATTTTTTATCTGAGCTACTTGGATGGGTAACATTATCGTTCTGTTTGACAGATGCTGACTTATTTTCTAGGCCCATCAACACTCGGGCAAGTCGCTCTTCAATGCGGACTAATCTAGTTAGAATGGGTGTCCGAGCCTCTTGTACAATATTACTGAATTTATCAACAGAGGTGTCCGTTTCATTTGATGCACCATTTCTCCTCCCTCCCAATCGACTTCTGGCTGTGTTTCCAGTTAAGTGGGTTTGCTTAGTTTCTTGACCCTTGGTGAGTGACCTTTTAACTTACAATCAACCCCTGCCAGATCAGTTTGTTTCCTCTTCCCTCCGGCTGCTGCTTGCGGTGCAGTAGTTTTCGTGGCTGGGCAAGGGATAGAATCAACTCCTTCACTGGGAACATGTAGAACACCCTAACTCAAGATAATTACAGTGGGTGATAGTGGAGGTTGCGGCCTCTGTACAGCAACTATTTCTGGTGTAATTACCTGAAAGTTAGTTGGGACAGGTGGTACCGGGCAAGGGGCTCATGAGAGTCTTTGCTCATCAAGTTCTATCTCCTTAGTTATGGTCCCTACTGTTTTTTGGAGGTACCATACAGAGTTGTGTCCATTGTCGTTGGTATATGGGTATGTTTCTGTTTTCCCATATTGCAATTTGCCTTCAGTAAGAACAACTAGGGAAAAACAAAAAATGTTTTACCTTCATGTGGCTTTGCAGAGCTATGTCTTGCTACCAGATGCTCACAGGCCCGGGTGGAAAGAAACCAAGAGAGTCGGCCCAGCCCAGTCCCCTCCGGGCTCTGACAGGCACAGACAGGCCCACCCATGGCCCGAACTTCACCCGGGCTTGGCTCAGGCATGCCCGTGCGCATTCCACACTGCAGGAGCCCTGGGGGCTACTTAAGCACCTCCTGGAGCATCGCGGTAATGTTGGTGGTGTAGCTGCCGCTTTGCAGGCTGGGACTTGTGGTCCTGGTCCCCCCGCTTCAGTTAGGGCACAAGTGGCAGCAACAAGTAACGGCTCATTTTTCATAGCCAGCATCTAGTCATTCAACAAAAGAACCACAAGGATAAAATGTGTTGTGGTAGTAATATTAACATTTATGTGGTATTTTTTAATGGTGTTAAAATCCACTGCATATGAGCAGAAGACATAGGTGCCTGAATAGGCGGTGTCAGACTTATGCCATGCACCTACACTCGTAATGGCTCTGCACTCTCGACTCGGCATTAAAACACATACTGACTTCAATTCAATATATTTAGCCTCCTGCCTTCGGCATTTCTGGTGAAGCCATTCACTTTTTGCAGCCTCCTTAACAACGTGTACCATTTAATTTATTAGGTGGAATGTCAACATTTGACAAGAACTGCATCACCCCATCTATGGGCACCTTCCTGCACAAAACACTCCTGAGAAACGTTTTCCTCTTTCTATGTGTGCTGCAGAATGCAGCACACAAAGAAAGAGGGAAAAAAGGAGAAATAAAGATATTATTCCTCATAACGCCTCTCCTGAAGAGGTGATTTTTTGGCACATTCAAAGGTTTACCTGTTCCTGTAAATCTAGAAATGCATCAAAATCCATGGATGTTGCATGAGAACACCCACAAGACACCCATGGAAATGCCTCCCTGGCACAGAGTAATGCAGCACATCGATTTGTGCTGTGTTACATTACTCTAGATGTATGAAGCCACGCAGGCCACGCAAGGTGGACTTGCATGGCTCCATACATCTCTTTATTGAGTTGCTCTGCTCTTGCACCAGGTTGCGTGGTGCAAGAACATGCACTGGGATTTAGCAAATATGCCCCTAAGTGTTTAGTATGGCCTGATATGACCATGATATGTGCCTTTAAATACTTTTAAGTACAAGATAAAAATATTTCACGGGAATTATGGGAATATTGTTTTTTGTGGCTGTAATAGTCTGATATCAATTGGTTTTCTCAAACCTGGAAAATTAAGTCCTTCTGGGAATATTCTAAGGGGTCAGCAAATATTAAATTAAAGTTGACAATAGCAGTTTTGTAGCTGGTAATGAGAGCACAAAGCAGATGGGAGACTCCAGGCATGGATGGAAGGTCCATCAGATTGAACTGCTGAATGCATTGTGTCACTAAAGTCACTGTGTCCGCCCGGCCCCCACGCCCCTGGGAATAACTCTGAAGTATTTATCAATGGCAAAAAAAAATACATTTTTATTTCAAATACACGTTAAAGAAAGAAATGCTTGACTTTAAATGTGTTTTGAAATACAGTTATTAAAAATTAACGTATTTCAAGGAAAATCTTGGACTTGAAAAGGGACACTGACCTTTTAAGATTAGTACACACTGTGACCTAAATGAAAAAAGAAATAGGAAATTGAAAGTGTTGAGCTGATAGCGCATGCTGAGTATTATGTGTGGGAGTATGTCCAATGCATCTGGGGCAGATGGGATGTTAACTGACAATAATGAAAGGCTGCTCACAAACATGCCCAGAGAGTCTGACGTGGATCCATAAAGCATACTCCTGTATAAAAAACAGTGGCCCTATAAATTCAAATATGTGTTTGAGTCGACCAGTAGCTACAATGCCATCAGAATTTAGGTATTAAAAAAGCTGGCCACAAGAAAAGAAGTGGCCACACAGGACAATAACTGCAAAAGTGGAAATCATTTTGAATTTGGACACAAACACCAGACCAGCAAACATTTCTAGACCACAAATGAAGGATTATTCAGATTTTTAAATTGCAATTTTTGCCCTGATGCCGTCAGTGTGAACTTTATCACGACACTAAGGAAGGTGCCATTCTGGCCCGACTCATGATGTTGAGGACAATCGCTATCAACATTTGTTCTGGCTACAGGCCATTTGACACAAAGGATCACCCAGTATAAGTGAAGGCAATACCCTTTCAGAGTAGAGTGCTGCATAAAGTATGCAAAAACGAAAGCAGAGAACTCTGGGTAGTTCACAAGGTTTAGATGGAGAGCACAGGGGAGTAACAAAGGCCCACACAGACCCCGCTGTACAGGGGGCCCCCTCTGCTAAGTATGCTGGCCTGAGGGCTCCTGAGTGAGCCAGAAGGGGAGCCCTCCATGTACTCTGCTGGAGGGCCCCCTCGAGTTTCATTACACCACTGGGAGAACAGCTCCTATTAGAGCACTCTAGATCACTACCAACACTCTGAATCGGCTTACCTCAAATGATGTGTTCCATGCCTGCCAGAGGCAGTGAAGTCACAGGGCTTGAATTCAGCTGAAAAAGAAGACACAGAGTAGGGATAGAGAGGTGGCACTCCACGTTTTATTGAGCTTCAGTTCATATGATCAAAATCAGGAATTGCCTGGTACTCAAACACAGACACAGGTTCATTCAAACAGTGCTGATCCAAAGATTACATACAAATCACTTTACAGACACAGTCATGTTGACTTTCACTGAAACACTCCAATGTGATTTGTAAACAGACGGGAAGAAAAAGAGTGTGCTTTTAATCAAAAACTGTCTTTGTCTTTTCTGCCCCTCCCCTCACTATCCTGCTTTCCCCTCAAATGTGAACACACTTCTAATTTTACTTTCAAGGAATGCCTCTACATTTAATCCTTGGCTGACTTACCTGTTAATTGTTTTATTTGTTTCATTGCAAGAGGTGTAGGAAATTGAAGAGGCCTGCTCAGTCGTCCTGAAAAAACATAGAATCAGAGGCTTCTTTATTTTCATGTGATAAACTCTAATAGTATCTCAATAGTTCTGCTTACTTATCTCCCTGTAATCTCTTCTCCAGATCCTTTCTGCTTTTCTATACATGCGTTTCCATTTCTGGAGATTAGGAGTGTTCCAGGGTTCAGATTTATCTTTTGCTCATCTGATATGAGCTTTTACTGGAATGACTTGGTCAACGGTGGATTCAATCCACTGGGAGATCTTTTCATTTGCTAAACTCAAGTCTGAACCTAGAATCGGTCTAGAGTCATTAAGAGCTTGTTTCCCTAGCTCAATAGGCAATTTTGACCAAGGTAGGTCTTTACAGCTGATTGGTTTAGATTTTTAAGGCAGAGAAGGGGTTTCAATGAAATAGGAATCAAGACGTGATCGGTCCAGATTACTGGGGCTGTATTGTGAGCTTTTAGCAGGTTATCATTGGATAACACTTGATCAAGTAAATGGCCTTTCTTATGAGTGGGTTGCAATACCGTTTGCGACAGTTGGTGGACAAAAGATCCTGTAGGAGGCCAGAGGCTTGCATACTTGCTGGCTTTTCCAAATGGAGTTCACTCTAAGACTCACCAAGTTTGCAATGACTTCAGGGAGGGATTTGAGAAATTTACCTCTTGGACGAGGAGGCCTATACACTAATTGTCCTGAAAAAGTAGTTGTTAGGGAGAAGGAAATCCTGAAAATCATGCTTTCTTAATCTGACATTGGTGCGGGTTCTGTAAAGCAGCTAAATTCTTCCTTTTTTTGTGTTTCAATTTTATTGGAATTTATACATAAAAAAAAAAATACATATATTATAATAACTGTATGCATTGTCATACAATAAATATAGAAGACAATTGTTATATATAAGCATATAGTAAAACTTTCTGAATGATTAATCATACTATATACATTAATAAATACATAAACATATAAATTCAAGGACAAATATTTGGATTTATATTGAGGCCATAAAAGATGGAATTAAGGGAAGGGGGAAGAGAAAGGGAAAGAAAGAAGGGATCACAAAAGAAAGCGATAAGGGAAAAATGTACAAATAGGAAGCATAATGCAATACGAGTATGTTCCAAGGAAAAGAAAAAGAAGAAGACACTCATAACATAACGTAATTATGCTGATTCAAAGAAAGCTAAAAAGTAATATTCTTTGATAGAGACAAAAGTAAATAAAAAAAAAATTACATTATATTATAGGTATATGGATATATTGTTACAAAGCCAAGGGAGATGAAGTAGGAAAAGGAATTACGAGATAAGAATAGAGAAATTAATGAAATGGATAGTATAGAGAAATGTGCAAACAGTAAATGGAAACAATAGGTATATTGTGCAGAATGAAAGTGTTAGCAGAGAAACACACATGTATAAATATGTATATTAAAAGATACAGAATTACATGTAAATGCTCTGGTGAGTAGCTATTAAAAGCAACAACAAATAGTAGATAAATACAATATGTATTAGGATTTATAACCACCAACAATGAATAATGAGTGAGAGTAAGAGGAAATAGAAATTAAATTACTGTGTAGATGGGTCATTAACATTAGCATCGGTATTTGAAGCTAGAAAAGGTGACCACACTCGAAGAAAGAGATCATATTGATCCTGTATGTTGTATATAATACGTTCGTAGGAAGCTGTTTGGATCATGGCCACCATCCAAGTTTCTTGTGATGGTGGTTGAGACGATTTCCATTGCCGTAATATACACATTTTGGCTGTAGCTAAGGCTGTGTGTAAGAGTCGGGCTTGTGGCTTAGAATGGGATTGTGATTGACGTGTATCATGTAGAAGTATGGTAGCATGCGAAAGTGGAATTTGTAGAGGCATCGTGGAATGTAAAGTTTTACCTACATAATTCCGAAAGGGTTGGACCACAGGACATCCACAGATGAAATGAGAAATGTTACAAGATATACTATCACATCTCCAGCAGTTAGAATGGGGAAGCAAGCCAGGTTTATGCAGTTTTGTTGGTGACCAGTGCCAATCATGTAAAATCTTGAATAAGCAAAATTTCAATCGTGCTTCACGTGCACCCTTATTGAGACTGCTAAGAATGTCAGACCATTCATCATCGGTATAAGAGACTGATAATAAGGTTTGCCATTTAGTATGTAAAGTTTGCGATAAGGGTTGAGAAAAAAAGATGCGAAGTAAGAGTTTGATAGAAGCCAGATGTAGCTCCTTTCATTTTACCCCAAGTGTGGAGATATGTCACAATTGGTGAGTCGGGCAAGAGCCATGGTGGAGGTCCTAGACTTCTCCGTAAGGATTGTCGTAACTGATTGTATTTTAAAAGTTGAATATCAGGCAAATGAAATTCTTCCTGCAGTTGCGCAAATGATTTAATATCTCCGTTTGAAAAATGTTGATCTAGGGTGGAAACACCTGCTGTTTCCCAAATAGGCCAAAATATTGATTTTCTATTTATACAAATTGCTGAATTATTCCATAATGGTGCTTTCCTATGAAGATGAGAATGTGAGCCCAGTAAGCAGTGTGCCCTTTGCCAAGCAGCGCGCATAGCTGACAAAATAGGATTAGTGGAGTCTCAGGGACGAGATCCAGAGCCGTATAAAGCAGAAAGACCTGCTTTTGTTAATGAAGGGTAATGTTCAAGATGTACTCACCGTGGCGCATCTGATGAATGTGGAAGCATATATGACATTTGAGAAAGCTGTAATGCCAAAGCATAATGCTCCACTGAGGGTAGACCTATTCCTCCATTGGAGCGATGAGCCTTTAGTTTTGAAGCAGAGAGACTGGGTTTGGCAGAGTTCCATATAAAAGATTTTACCTTAGAGTCAATTGAACGTAACGTGGTTAAAGGGACCTGAATAGGGAGCATGCCGAGGACATAAAGAAAACGAGAGAGAGTAACCATTTTCACGGCTTGAACCCTGCCTCACATTGAGAGACCCAATGCCTTCCATTTTTCGAAACCACGTTGCATTTGAGCAAAGAGGGGATTAAGATTATCCGTAACCATACCCTCTAGACCAGTGTTTCCCAAACTGTGGTCCGGGGACCCCCAGGGGTCCCTGACACATTCCTAGGAGGTCCGCAGGCAGCAGTTTTAAAAGCACTGCAAAGTATCTTGTTTAATTAGCAGTTTTCAAAGAACAATAAAAGTGTCAAGATAACGTCAGAGATTAATGTCCCTGCTGGAGAGAAATGAGAGTTTTGTCCAGTGGCAGCTTTGACTTATCTAATGTAGCACAGAGGGTTAATATGTCTACTGCAAAGAACGTGCATCATGCATTTTAAAAAACACTATTTTATATGCATCGGTCAGTGGGTTACTGAGATTCTTTTGTTACTGTGCAGTTCAAGTGACAATCGTAATCTAGCACAGTGACCTATAAACTGTCATCAAACAGCTGCTTGCAAACTGCAAGGTACAAGTTAGTGACTTATGTTTTTTCCCAGTCTTTCATTATCCTGATGCTGCTAAAAAAGGTTTATTTGGGTGGAAATACATTTTTATTGTTAAAGTCAATGCTAACCACTGTGTTATGGTCTGTTTGTGCTTCTACAGACCAAGCACTCTTTAAAAATGCCTACCAGTATGAATGACATGTGAATTCTACACCTTGTAGTCCCCTTTGCCTTATGTAACATTTTCTATACACTGATTTACACGCATGATTCACTGTCTCTATATGTGTGTGATGTAAAGTGCTCTGACATCCTACAATGGTATGAGAGATGCTATACAAAATGAAATACAGGTGACAGAGGGGCTATGGGGAGATGAGAAGCACTGTTGGAGGGTGATAGTGGGGGAATCATTGAAGACCCCCCAGAAAGATGGTCGTATTCTGGTGCATAGTGAGGTCTTCATTTACTATTCTTTAAAAGCTAATACAATTCAATATATAATGATAAATGTGTTGTAGACTGCACCATTTTTTCCTATATGTTTTGGGGGGAGAGCCTCCCAAAGCCCCCTTTGTAGTGGTCAGGCTCACTCACTGCACTTGGTGTGCACCGTATGGGGACTGGTCTGAAATCATTTGCCAGGGCTGTTTTGGATTTCCAGTTTGGCCCTGGCAGGAGCAGGAGCCTTGTACTGCGAAATAAAACCAACCATTAAAAAGTTAGTCACGGAGATGCAGCACCAACCTTCCAATTAACTTATTCGTTTTCTTGCAAATTCTTTCAATATAAAATACAACAGAAGTGGCGGAGAGTGTTGTTAGCCTCCTTGGCTTAACAACACACTCCGCCACTTCAGAAATGCAGGGCACCAACATATTTACAAGAATATGGTGCAGCCCTGCGTTTCCCCTGCACTGGTGCTACACTTAACAGGGGAAGATTGTTTATGTACAGGAAGGTCCCCCTTCCTGCACATAAAAAAATATTGAAATGTAGCACATATGGAAGTTACAAAATGTCATTTTTTTTTAAAGATTGTTGATGTGCAGGAAGGGTCACCTTCCTGAACATAAACAATCCAAGGCGTTTTGCAAAAACGAGGAGAAATGAAGCATTTCTCTTTGTTTCGCCAAGTTAAGACCAGGTTTTCCCTGGTCTTAATTTTGACGCTGCCTCCCATTTACACTGCCCTTGTAAATAAGTGGCTTAACGCTGCCTTGTAAATAGGGGAAGCCCCTATCGCCACGGGAACGTCTCAAAAAGTGATGTTCCCAAGTGGACAGGGGCTTGTAAATATGCACCTAAAATCATTAGTAATTCGAGTATTTGTTTTGTGTGCACACGTGTGTTAATTTTTTATGAATTACTGTTTTAATGTTTGAAATTTAAATCCTTCAAATTGCTTGGGGGTCCCCGGCTTCTAGTGGTGACTCAGTGGGGGTCCTCAGGAGTCAAAAGTTTGGGAACCACTGCTCTAGACCTTTGTTCACTAGGATGCCCAAATATTTGAGATGAGATTTCCATTGAAAGGGAAAACTTTGAATGCCTGCTATTGTGGTCCCGTTCGAGATGGACAGTGCTTTGCTTTTGTTCCAAATAATTTTGAACCCAAAAAGGGAGGAGAAGTCATCTATTATTTTTAACACAGATGGTAAAGAGGTGGAGAGATCTGTGAGTGTACGAAGAATATCATCTGCCTAGAGATAGATTTTGGATTCACCTGTTGGAAGAGAAATGCCCTTAATAGAAGTACATTGTCTTAAGGAGGCAGCTAACGGCTCCATGGCTAGAAGAAAGAGTAACGGGGAGAGGGGGTAACCCTGACGAGTACCTCGGTTGATAGTGAATGGATTTGAGATAAAGCCCCCGCAATTTACCTGTGCCGCAGGATTTTTGTACAACAAGCGTATTTTGTTTATGAATTGATCTCCCAGGCCGAATTTTTGTAACATCCTAAAAAGATAATCCCATTCAATCCGATCAAACGCCTTTTCCGCGTCAAGCGGCAAGGCCAAAGTTACATCAGGAAGATTCTTGGCATACCATAGTGTGTGGGCAAGAGTGCGAAGATGGTTCCTAGAGAAATACCCCGGAACAAATCCTACTTGGGTACAGTGTATGAGAGATGGGATAACCTTACGCAAGCGAGAGGCCAGAATGATATCTAGAATTTTGATGTCGCAATTCAATAAAGATATGGGACGATAGCTTCTACATAATAAAGGATCTTTACCAGGTTTAGGTAACACAGCAATAATAGCTTTATTAGATATAAGGCCTAAGGAACCCTCACGCTCTGCCTCTTGGAATGCGAGTAAAAGAGAGTTAAGCACATCCACTCCTGCCCAACCATAAAACTCTGCAGGAAAGCCTTCTTCTCCTGGGGCCTTATGATATGGCAAGCCAGCAATTGCACACGATAATTCTTCCCTGGTAATGTCACCTTCCAGTAAGATTCTACCTTCATCTGACAAACAGGGTAGGTTTACATTTGTAAGGAAAGAACCCAATTTGTCAGTGTCAAGTTGAGTTTCAGCAGTGTAAAGAGATTAATAATACTGGGCAAATTCCTTGACAATATCTTGGGGTTTAGTTAGAGTAACACCATTCATTGGCTTAATGGCTGGTATAGCTATAGCTGCTTGCTGCTGACATAGCTGGGCTGCTAATAATCTTCCCACTTTTTCACCCTGTTCATAATGTCTCCCTTTCATTCTATGTAAGGTGTATTCTGCCTTAGAGGTAAAAAGGTTATTTAAAGCCATATGAGCTTTTTCTAATGACGTACGATGTGATATAGTTGGATTAAGTGTATATAATCGAGTGTAAGACACAATATCTTGCTCCAATTCTTTTTGCCTTTTAGCATTTTGTTAATTGAACTGCGCTGCATCTCTCATAAGCTGCCCGCGGATAGTGGCTTTTGACGCCGCCCAGAGAGTTCAGTTGGAGTCAACGGACCCTTGATTGACTGACATAAAGTCTTGAAATGGGATTGTAATATAATTATGTTTTAGGGTGTCCTATAAAGGTGAATGTTCATACGCCAGAGTTTGCAACCGGGCTTAGATGAACCAGTTTATAAGCAAAGTAGAACTGGCGAATGGTCAGAGATCGCTGCCTCCAGTATATGAGAGTCCTGTGTTATTTGAACTACATTTTGGGAGATTAAAAAGTAATCCAAATGAGAGAGCGTGCCATGCGTAGGGGAAGTGAAGGTATAGTCCTTATCCATCGGGTGAGAAAGTTGCCAATGGTCTACCAAACCATTATCTGCCACCACATCGTCCATTAGAGCCCTATCTGCCGCATTTGCCTTATCTAGAGGGCCTGTTTTGTCTAGGACTGGATCACACACTAGGTTCCAATCTCCACCAATAAGAAACTGGGAAGCACCTATTTCAGTTAAAAGGCAGTTTAGTTGAAGGAGAAATGATCGTTTTGCTCCCGTGGGAGCGTAAATTGAGCCAACGCATATGTGTGTTTCACCGATGCGAAGTTTGGCAAAGACATATCGTCTATCCAGATCTATCCAGGATTTCAAGACTGTCACTGGTAAGGACTTACGGATAAGAATCGCTACTCCACACTTGCGGGTTGGTGTCGCATCTAGATCTGTTCTCTTCTGTATGCTGCTGTGTATGACCCGTCCCACCCAGTCTCTACGTAATTTTTCAGGCTCTTTAGCGTCAAGGTGGGTTTATTGAAGGAGAGCTATATCCACATGCTTGGACTGTAAATAAGTGAGTGTCTTTTTTCTTAATATAATGTGTCAATCCATGAACATTCCAGGTTATTACTCGAAGGTGGTGTGAAGTGACCATGTCAGATAAGAATAGGGAAGAAAAAGGAAAGGAGAAATAAAAAAAAAAGGGAAGGACTAGCGATACAAATTTAATGAGGAAGCCAGAACGTGATGTAGTAAATTAAGTGAGAAGAAGAAATAAGAGAGAAGAAATATAAAAGTTAAAGAGAAGATTAATGTACTATACTGTGTAGAATTAACACAGTGTCAACAAAATGGATCTTTTAGCTGCGAGTCTAGACTTGTGGGCTACTCACGCCGGGGAACCCAATCCGATGGGACCATCAATGGTAAGGGAGGCGTCTACGAGATAACATAATTCGCATTCCAACATATTTTGGAAATTAGATGTCAGAATGAAGAAAGAAAAGGAAACAAGTATCATGAAAAAACAGTATAGAGGAAAATAAGATATAAGATGTATGAATTACATAATAAGGTAAACCAGACAAAATATAACAGTATTCTATAATATTCACTGAAAAATTGTTAACTCATCTAGTCAGAAGCAGGTCTGAATTATATTATCTTATATGTAAACAGTGTAGGAAATAAGTAGATGAATCAATAATAGGGTAACTTGCTTGTGTCAAAAAAAATACATAAATTAAAAAAAAGGAAAGGATAGTCAGATATTAAGATAGCAGTAATCCTATTGTCTATAAGGAAAGAATATGAGAGAAAAAATATATATATAATAATTAAGTATTACTAAGTCAAGGAACCAGCATATCATAAATATTCAAAAAAGTTATCATAAGTGAATAACAGAACAATTGAGTATTTAAAC
Source organism: Triturus cristatus (assembly GCF_964204655.1). Lineage (NCBI taxonomy): Eukaryota > Metazoa > Chordata > Amphibia > Caudata > Salamandridae > Triturus > Triturus cristatus. Next base: position 448,595,431 of record NC_140595.1, read on the forward strand.
ATTGAAACTATTAATTAACAACTTATCAATTGATTATAGACTTAACGAAGAAGTATAGAAGAAATTAGAAGAGAAAAAACATACAGATGATAATTATAATTGTTAACAGGAGGAAACACTGAGAAGATTTAATAGGTTAAAATAGAAAGTAGTAGTGAAGTTTGAGAAGAGAAAGTAGAAAGATTAATAATATGATCAAAAAGAAGAGAAGTAAGGAAAAATAGTGTCATCAAATCTACTATATAACCATTGAATACATTTAGAGAATATTAGCTAGATAGGAAGATGGAGAGTCAATAAACAAGGGAATAGAAGAAAAGAGATGTGAAGAGGCTAAAACATCAGAATGAAATATCTTATATTAATGTAATTCATAGTATTCGTACTATATGGGAAATAAGAGAAAAAAAAAGAAAAAGGAGAGACGTAGAGATAAGAGAACTGTAATCCTTAAATGTGTAGGAGATTTAGGTCAGCTGAATAGTATAGAGTAAATAAAAGGAAAAAAAAGAAAGAATTGTTGTTTAAAAAAATAAATAATAATAAGTAGTTATACTTACCGACATTCGTTTAAGAGAGAAGGGAACAGTTTAAAGTTTAGAATTTAATACTTATAAATACTAACTCTAAATTCATAATATTTCTAATTGGTTGCCATATTGGAAAGTTATAAATAGATTCTTATAAAAATAAAAAATAAAAGAATCTAAGCATTTATCTGATATTCATACGAATATTACTACTGTAAATGTTGAATGGGTGAACTTCCATTCTTTCGTGGATGTGAGAAGACAACCCACAGGTTATGGTTCAGGAAACATCCTTTTCTTTTGAAGCAGACTTCAATTCAAGGGGGAGCGAGATTTGTCTCTGTCTCTTTCCTTTGTAAGGGCGGCAACTACTTGAAGGGCCTGCGCTCGATCCCCCAAGGAACGTACAGGTCGGTCTAGGTCTCTTCCTCTGCTTTGGGAACAATCTAAATTATGTCGAGTTTCGCTGGAAGATAACGAAGATTTCAAGGATATAGGGTATATTGTTTGCAGAAGGGCAAGATGGCCGCTGACCGCTTGTAGGGAGTAGTTGCTCTCTCCCCACTCTCTTTCCCATTATAGAAGAAGTTTACCCGACGAACATGGAGTGGTCTGTCTTTATCTTCACAATGGATTATAGAATGTCTACGGAATCAGTTGAGATATGATTACGCTTTTTCAGCTATATGGCTCCGAGAGGAGACTACGGAAAACTCTACAGGCAATAACTTTAACAGCGCTGACAGCTAGGAAACGCTGGGGCTCCCTGCTACAGTATCTACGAATCATGGCACCAAAAATACAGAAAACGCAAAAATCTTTAAAAGAGCAGAAGGGGAAGACAGAAAGAGGTAAAGCTGCACCCCAGAATCTTGATGTGCTAAGTACGAGAGTCAAGGCCCCAACAAAGGCTCAAACTAAGAGCACGTTGCAGAGAGCAACAGAGAAAGACATCGAAGTACAAGCCAATGGTGAAAATACGGAGGCGAGTGTAGGGGAAAGCGGAGAGAGGGAAAAGAGTAAAGATAATGAACTGCCTGTAAGAAGCAAAACTCGAGCACGACAAGGAGATGAACGCCCAGTGAGGGAGCCATCTCTGCGACAACCTACCTTGATGGAATCTTTCTCTTCCCTCTCTGTTACACCGACGATGACGCTGGGGTTACAGAGGCCCTCTTCAGCTGCCTCAGATATGGCTGGAGATGTACGAACGCAGGCGCCAGTTGCAATCGGGAGCTCGGAACGAGTGGTGGCGCACGGAGCGCAGGATTGCATGCAGAGCAAAGAGAGCACCGCGGTAGGTGTCATAGATGAGGGGTTAATCTACACGGAAAAACACGTTTCGAGAAATGTATCTCAGCCGATAGTCTTAGATCTACAGGAGCTACGGGAGTGCCAGGCTCCGCAGCAGTCGGTAATAAATGCCAAGGTAGGGGTAACTATTGGACATGTGGGAGAGCACATACACGTACCTGATAACGAACGTGCCATGAGCAGCGGCAATGGCACCACGGGGAATACTAGCAGGCTGAGGGTAGATACGCTGGGAGACAGCTTGGGAGACAGCCTCACGCTCTCAAGTTTTCAAATCAAGGGGAAAGGTGCTGCAATGGCAGAGATGCCTACAGTAAGGGATCCCCAAGTTGAAGCAACTCTGGAACCAACCTGCAACAACACAGTATTAGCTTCAAAACGAGGTACTGTAGTAGGAATAGATACTAACACCCTTGTTCCTGGTTCTCCGGGCGATGATGTCTTTTTCTCAGTAAATGATGAGGAGTACGACGAGGATGAAGAAGGAGAAGACGATGAAGATAATTCACTTTCAGACCCTCGGTCCGATGCAAGTCTTCCCTCTCTACCTTCAGAGAGCTTCCCGGAAGACACAGGGTCCGGGATTGATACTTCAGATCTAGATGACAATATAAATGATAGGGCCGCCCCGCAAAGACGCTTAAAAAGTGTGAAGAAAGGGACGCATTGCAAGGTAAAACAATTGCAAAACCTTCCACAAGCACAAGCTCAAATGCAAGCAGAGGTTGCGAAGAAATTGGATTGGGACTATTCTGCTACCTCCCAGATATATTATGAGCGCGAGGGAAATAGCACTCAGTGCCTGCCACAGTTAAATCTGCCCAAGCAGCAAGACCAAGTTCAAGTTCCAGCCCAGTCGCAGAATCCTAGCCTTGAACTCTTACTCTCGACATTGAAACAGATGCAGGGCGAGGCGAGGATTGAAAGTCGAAGGGCTAGACAAGCAAATAAGAAGATACAGGGATCACTTCGAAAAGTGAATAAACTATATGCAGATATGATGGGTAGGGTTGCGGAGGTGGAGGAAAGAACAGGAAAACTAGAAGAAGAGGTTGCTAAATGGAGAGACACTAACCTTGAACAGGAAAAAACCACAACGGACATAGTATGGAAGCTTGAAGCGTTCGAAAACAGACAAAGGAGGAACAATATTAGACTGCTGGGTGTGGGGGAGGGGAGAGAAGGTCAAGATATTCGATCTTTTGTCATTGAATTGTTCAGAGAGGGACTCCCTGAGATAAATAATTGGGACTGGGAGAAAGAAATCCAGCGTGTTCATCGTTTCCCCATAACTTCGAAACAGGGAAACACAATAACTAAACCTAGAGCGATTCTGATATATGTGGGGAATTTTTTATTAAGAGAGGAAATCATGAGCAAAGCAAAACCGGTGGCTAAACGCTCTTATCAGGGTATAAGTTTCTTTGTTCAGCCTGACTTTTGCCACATTACTGTGGAAAGGAGGTGGCGGATGAGACAGTTAATTGCGCCATTTCAGAATGCAGGATGTGAAGCTTATTTGATGTTCCCATCCCGATTGAAAATAGGGCACAATGGCCAATTTAAGATATTCTACTCGGAAATACAAGCCCAGGAGTATCTCAACGAAATTAAATTCTCTAAGGGACAAGAAGTTCAGGCAGCTTGCAGTACTAAATAGGGAAATTCTCTTTCCCTATTGATAAATCATGGGAGCATGAAATGGGCAAGGGAAACAGAGTGGGGGGGAGGCGGCATAACTGCGAGCCAGCGGACACACATAGGTCAGGATTGACCTATTTGCCAGTAAGGGGGGGTGGGACCATGGGTTGGGCTCCTTGGGTAGGGGTAAGGCTAGGGTTAGGGGGGTTGTGGGCACAGGGCAGGACACATCGAGAGAACATATAAGCACAACAGGTAGGGAAGAAGAAGAAGAAGATATGCTAGAGCTAAATGGCGTCAAGGCATGTATGAGCAAAGAAAGAATGAGGTTAAGAACTAAAATCGAGGAAGGACCAGAGGAGAATAGCAGGACTTACTGGCTGAGACAAATAGTAGAAACAAGTTAATGGGTATTCGGTTTGTTACCTGGAATGTATGTGGATTAAATGACTCTCGGAAGAGGCGGGCAATTGCACAAGTACTAAAAAAGATGAATGTGGACTTTGTCCTATTACAAGAGACACATATATTGGGGACACAAGGCTATCTCTTGGGACAATTAGGCTTTCATGTATTAGCATACTCTAAACAAGGAGTTAAAAAGAGAGGTGTGGCTATATTATCCAGAAAAAAGGATATAATTATAAGGAAAAAATTGGAAGATCAGTGGGGGAGATGGGCGCTGATCGAATGTTTACTTAGTGATAAGTGGGTTACACTAGGGACGGTCTACGGCTCAACTGATGATGACCCAGAGATATTTGAATACCTGGATCTGGAATTAGCCACATGGGCACCATCTGTTATTTTAGCTGGGGATTTTAATATTAATGGATCAAAGGGATTGGACCCCCGGCTATATAGGGGTGGGAAAAAGAGAGTATGCCAGGCGCTATCTAGTCTTGCGCAAAATAATGCTCTAACAGATGTATGGGCGAGCTTAAGATCGGAGGATTTTGGGTTTACATATTTTTCAGCCCCGCACAAGATCTGTGCAAGGTTGGATTACTATTTTGTTACTAATTCACTGATTCCTAGCTTAGAAATTGAAAGACTCCCTAGAGTATTCTCTGATCACAGCCCGCTGATTTTAAACTGGGCCGCAACAACTGTAACTCGGAAGGCAAGGGCATGGACGTTTGAAAGAGGGTTATTAAGTGATGAGCAGTATATACAGCACATGAAACAATGGATTAAGTCCTTTTTTGAGATCAATAGGGGGACGGCTGCTACTGGAATAGTATGGGATGCCTTTAAGGCCGGAGCCCAGGGGGAGACTCTAAGCTACAACACCTATAAAAGAAAACAAGAGTGGCTGAGAAATTTAGAACTAACTAGAGTACTCTTGGATGCTGAGAAGGAGCTGGAGCAATGCACTTTGGTAGGGGCTCCGCTTGAGCAGGCCCTTATTAATGTCGCCAGGGCAAAGTTACAAGCAGAAGGGAGTGAGGCAGATAGAGCTGCTAAGATATACTTGGCAAATAAAGAGAGATGCCATGAGTTTAGTGAGAGAGTCGGACGTACACTTGCTATCCGAACTAGACAGAAAGCGGTACACAGGGGAAGTTAGAGAAATCAGAGATAGTATGGGTGTCCTACATATAGAAACAGAGGAGATACGTGAGGTATTTAGGGAGTTTTATGCGAACCTATATGATGAACAAATTGAGAAAGAAGAACAGGCAATGGTTACATATTTACAGGAGATACCATTAGCAATATTAGGGGAGGATGATGCTGAGATGCTAGACACACTCATAGATAAATCGGAAATTGCAGTTGCTACTCAGAATTTACCCTCTCGCAAAGCAGCAGGTCCGGATCAAATTCCGATAGAATTTTATAAGCTATTCTGGACCGAGATAATAAGCGATTTTATGGTTACACTGCAGCAGGCGCAGGCAGGAATATCTATACCGACTTCATGGGGAGGAGCAGATATTGTTATTATTTTAAAGAAAGGAAAGCTACCCACTGAGCCAGGTTCATATAGACTGTTAGAACCGGCGGTCTCTAGTTGGCAGAGGTATACACTTCTGACAAATAGGGACCAACCAACTCTAGTCAGGGAAAGGGGATTACACACTCAGATAACCCCTGCTACCCCCTTGGTAGCTTGGCAGAGCAGACAGGCTTATCTCAGAGGCAGTGTGTTAAGCATTTATGACCACATACAGTAATCAAGTGAATACACTACAGATGGACACGACACAGAAGTTATTATAAAAATAGTATTTTTATATAAGGCTTAGCACAAGACCAAATAACGACAAAAATATACCACAGTCTTAATAAATACTCTTTGGAAGGAAAAATAATAGTTCAAGTAAGGTTTCTTCTTGGCAAATAGTTCTTTAGCAAAGTATTCTTCTGAGCACAGTTCTCTGGCAACAATGTAACCCCCACAGGAGTCACACGACGTCGAGTCTACAAGATTCCCAAGGTTCGGCGTCGACCGCGAGGAGCGCTACGTCGAGCCTGGAGTTGCAACAGACCCCACAAGTACAGTACCTTGAGAAACGAAGAAAACGATGATCCACGGCGTCGAGATGTTGGCGTCGAGGTCGGCGTCGATCGTGCCTCGGAGTCGGGTCAATCCGCAGCAGCGTCGAGGGATGTCGGGCCGGAGCAGCGCTCACGGCGTCGAGAAGGGCGTCGAGTCGATGCGATCAGCAGCGGCGTCGGGACGGGGTCGCTTGGAGGTGGAGCCGATACTCACTCCTCACTGGCGTCGATACCGGCGTCGAGACGGGGTCACTTGGAGCCGGGGCCGATACCCACTGCTCACTGGCGTTGCTGCTGGCGTCGATCGGGCCCGGCGGCCGGCGTCGAAGGCTCGGGACACTGGAGCCGTTACTCACGATGTCGAGCTGGATTCGGCGGCGTCGGCGGCGTCGAGCCTGCAGATTTTCCCTTGTGTACTGGAAACAACACTTTCCAGCAATTCAGCAAATGGGGAAGTCCTTTGGCCCTGTGACTTCAGCAGGAGACTGGCACTCTTCCAGCCCTTGGAGATTTCCTAGCAAGTGTTCAGAGAGTACACACCAAGTTCCTCTCTCCTCTGGCAGAAAGGGGAGGCAAGTCCTTAGATCAGCAGGCTTCTTGTCCTTCGTACAGGTTTCCTTGTCAGAAGTGATCTGAGTTCTTGGTTCAGGGGTCCTTCTCTTATACCCCATTTCTCCTTTGTTCCCTTTGTCCAAACAGGGAAATTCCCACCATCTCAGGTTTGTTGGGGGTGTTGCCAGGCAGAGGCACCTGGCCTATTCACTGAGCAGGGCAGAGTCCTCAGCCGCCCAGCAGGAGGCGGAGCCAGTATTGTCACTGGCAGGAGCAGGGCTATCAGTCGCCCAGCAGGAGGTGGAGCCAGTATTGTGTCAGGCAGGGCAGGCTACTCTTCCCTCACTCTATGTGTAAACGCCCCATTCACCCCACACTGACTCATTCAGACCTCTGAGCCACCCAGCCCCTGACACACACACCAAACCAGCAGAGACCGGTAGATAGTTGGACAAGAAAATAGCCACTTTCTAAACGTGCTATTTTCAAACATAGAATTTAAAAACCATCCATCCTAAAGGGTGTGTTATTAAATTCTGAGTTCAGGGATACTAAACTCGACTTGCTACCATGCTCCCTGAGTCAGATAGATTATAATGGAGTTAATAATCAGTCTGCCCAGTCTGGCCTATTGGAGGCAGGTAGCCCTTCAATAGTGAAAAACGAAAATGGCTGTAATTCACTATTAGGTCATGCCACACACATCAGGGCATGACCTACCTTTTACCAACAATGCACCCTGCCCTAGGGCCTACCATAGAGGTGTCTGAAATGTGGCAAAGTGAAGGTTTAGAGACTGGTAAGTAGGTTTCCTTACCAAGTCGACATGGCAGTCAGGGACTGCACGCAGGTGCTGCGGTGGCAGGCCTGAGACACATTTTACACGCTGCTTCTGTGGGTGGCACAACCAGTGCTGCAAGCCCACCAGCAGCAGTTAACTTACACGCCCTTGGCACACGCAGTGCACTAGACTAGGGTCTGAACAGTAAGTCAACCAAGCCAATCATGGTAACACCAATCAATGTAACAATTTAACATAGGGAGCACTTGCACTGTGGCACTGATCAGCAGTGGCACTGTGCCCAAAGCAATAATCCAGCAAAAACATCGTAAACAGAGGAGGCAAACAGAAAAAAATGGAGGAGAGACTCATGCCAATGATGCCAGGTCTAACACGTGTCCCCTCCAGCTGAAATGTGGGGAGAACTACCCTTCACCCAGGGAGTCCTCATCACTAAGGCGGAAAAATCTGGACAGACCATCAGCATTGGCGTGATCTGTACCAGGGTGATGTTCCACCGTAAAGTCCATCCCCTGTAGGGAAATGGACCACCTCAACAGCTTTGGGTTCTCACCCCTCATCTGCATTAACCATCTGAGGGGCCTGTGGTCTGTCTGAACCCGGAAGTGAGTCCCAAACAGGTAGGGTCTTAGCTTCTTCAGCGCCCAGACCACAGCAAATGCCTCACGCTCTATCGCACTCCACCTTTGTTCCCTGGGAAGTAACCTCCGGCTGATGAAGGCTACAGGTAAGTCTCGGCCCTCCTCATTCATCTGTGCTAGAACAGCCCCCACACCATGCTCTGAAGCGTCTGTCTGGACAATGAATTCTTTTGAAAAGTCGGGTGCCTGGAGGACCGGTGCTGTACACATTGCAGTTTTCAGGGTGTCAAAGGCGTTCTGACAGGCATCAGTCCAGATCACAAGTCTCGGCTGCTTCCTGGAAGTCAGCGAGGTCAAGGGGTGCACAATGTTGCCATACCCCTTGACAAACCTCCTGTAGTAACCCGTGAGACCCAAGAAGGCTCTCACCTGAGTCTGGGTTTTGGGCGGTTCCCAAGCCAGGATGGTATCTATCTTGGGTTGCAGGGGGGCCACCTTGCCACTCCCTACTTGGTGCCCCAAGTACACCACTGAACCCTGCCCAATCTGGCACTTACTAGCCTTGATTGTGAGGCCTGCTCTGCGCAGGGCCAACAACACTTCCTGGAGGTGGCGCAAGTGTTCCTCCCAGCTGGCGCTGAACACTGCTATATCGTCCAGGTAGGCGGCGCTGAAATCTTCCAGCCCGGCCAATACCTGGTTAACCAACCTCTGGAATGTGGCAGGGGCATTCTTCATCCCAAAGGGCATCACACGGAACTGGTAGTGCCCATCTGGTGTGGAGAATGCAGACCTCTCTTTTGCCCCATCAGTCAAGGCGATCTGCCAGTACCCAGACGTTAGATCAAACGTACTAAGGTACCGGGCAGCCCCCAACCGATCGATGAGCTCATCAGCTCTGGGGATGGGGTGCGCGTCAGTCTTGGTGACCGAATTGAGTCCTCGGTAATCCACACAGAACCGAAGTTCTGGTGAAGCACCAGGCGCTGCAGCCTTTGGGACCAAGACCACTGGGCTGGCCCAAGGACTGCTAGAGGACTCAACCACCCCTAAGGCAAACATCTTGGAGACCTCCTCCTTGATATATGCTCTGACCTTTTCAGTCACCCTGTAGGCCTTGTGCCTCACAGGAGTGCTGTCCCCAGTGTCCACATCATGGACACACCACTGAGTGACACCAGGGATTAAGGAGAACAGATCAGGGAATTGTACCAACAGCTGGCGACAATCTTGCTGCTGCTCAGGGGTCAGTGTGTCAGAGAGGACAACACCATCCACTGACCCATCTTTTTCTTTTGCACACAGGAGGTCAGGAAGAGGCTCACTCTCCTCCTCCATCCCAGCATCTGTGGCAAGGAGCATGCCCACTTCGGACCTTTCTAAGTGGGGCTTTAACCGGTTGACATGCAGGACCCTTAAGGGGTTCCTGGGAGACTTCAAGTCCACCAAGTAGGTGACATCGCTCTTTTTCTCCACAACCTCAAATGGTCGAGTCCACCTGTCCTTGAGCGCACAAGGTTCCACAGGGGCCATGACCCAAACTTTCTGACCAGGTTGAAGCTCAACCAGAGTGGCATTCTGATCGTACCACCACTTCATCTCTTCCTGGCTGGCCTCCAGATTTGCCTGAGCAAGATCTCTGAAGCGCCGAGTCTGGTTCCTAAAGGCCAGCATGTAACTATATACATCCTGGGGAGGTTTCCTGGGAGATTGCTCCCAGCCTTCTTTGACCAGACTCAAAGGTCCTCTTACCGGGTGACCATACAAAAGCTCAAAGGGGCTGAACCCTAGAGACTTCTGTGGCACCTCACGGTAAGCAAACAGCAGGCATGGCAAGAGGACGTCCCATTTACGCCTCATTGGTTCTTCAAGACCCATGATCATGCCCTTTAGGGTCCAGTTGAATCTCTCAACCAGCCCATTACCTTGAGGGTGGTAAGGAGTGGTAAACTTGTAGGTTACCCCACACTCCTTCCACAGAGACTTCATATAATTCGAAATGAAGTTGGTGCCCCGGTCTGACACCACCTCTCTGGGGAACCCCATGCGGGAGAAAACACCCATCAGTGCCCGTCCCACCACGGGGGCCGTCACTGTGCTGAGAGGGATGGCTTCCGGGTACCGGGTGGCATGGTCCACCAAGACCAGGATAAACCTGTTGCCCATGGCAGTCTTGGGGTCCAGTGGCCCCACAATGTCAATTCCCACTCGCTCAAAGGGGGTACTGACGACGGGAAAAGGTTGGAGGGGAGCCTTCTGCTTCCGCCCACTTTTTCCACTTGCCTGGCAAGTTTGACAGGTCCTACAATGGATATCTGAATCCCTTCTCATCTGGGGCCAATAAAAATGGGTGACAAGCCTGTCATAGGTCTTGTCCTGCCCCAGATGTCCAGCTAACGGAACGTCATGAGCCAACCCCAGTAGGAAGGCTCTGAAGCGCTGGGGTACCACCAGCACACGGGGTGACCCAGGTTCAGCAGCCTTAGGCTCGCTATACAGGAGGTCGTTCTCCCAGTAGACCCAATGTGATCCTGACTGATCACCTGTCGTTTGGGCTGAGGCCTGCTGCCTCATACCCACAAGAGAAGGGCACACTTTCTGCTCAGCACAAAATTCCTCCCTGGAGGGACCACCATCCTGCTGCCAATGGGTCAGCTCGGGCAGGTCTCCCAGTTCGGCCACTTGTTCTCCTCTCGGTTCCAGGGCATCCCCCTCAGGGTCTGCTCCCTCCTGGACCGCGGGAACGATGGGGGACGGTTTCCCGCGCCCCCTGCCCCTTCTCTTCACGGTTGGGACCTGGGCCATACTTTCAGGCTCCAGGGCCCCATCAACACCCTTACTGACTGACATGGACCGGGTGGTCGCACACACCCACTCAGGCAGACCCAACATTTCCAGATGCGATTTTCTCTCCACCTTAGCCCAAGGGGAGTCCTCCAAATCATTGCCCAAGAGACAATCAACAGGCATGGCGGGCCTCACAGCAACCTGAAGAGTACCTGAGACCCCCCCCACTCAAAAGGAACTTGAGCTACCTCACACTGACTCTGTGAGTTGTCAGCAGCTACAACGGGGTAGAATGCATGAGGGACCACCTGCTCTCTGGACACCAAGTGACACTTGACAGCTGTCACACTCGCTCCGGTGTCTCTGAGAGCTTCCACCCTATGGCCATTAATGGTCACCCACTGCCTATATTTCTTAGTGTTACTAGGCAGAGGGGTTGGAGGGACCATTTCCACGTCTCCTAAAGAGACCAGGGACATTTCTGCGGGACCCCACCCACCGGGGGCACCCATCTCATCCCCTCCCAGGGCTACACTCGCTACCTGACGAGGGGGTGTACGCGGCGGTGCATTCGAATCCTTCATGGGACACTGGGGATCATAATAACGGTGTCCCACCTGCTTACAGGCATAGCAGGTCATGGGGCCCCTGTGAACAGGTTTACCTGTCGGGGCCTCTGGCTTCTTTACAGGGGGAGGCTGGGAACCCTTCCCTTGGTTCCCTTGGGGACTACTTTGGGGCCCTTTCTGAAACTCCCTCTGTTTACCCCTGTCCCCCCCACTCTTCTGCTGGGGACCCTGCCCACCCTTGGCTGAGTCTCCCACTGGACCCTTGTGGACCCTGGTACTGACCCAGCGTTCCGCCTCCTCAGCAAGTTTTCTAGGGTTAGATATCTTGCTATCAACAAGGTGCTGGCGTAGCTCTGGAAAACAGTTATTAGACAAGTGCTCCCAAGCAAACAAATCATAAAGAGCATCATAACTATCAACCTTGCTACCCTTTATCCAACCATCCATGGTTCTGCAGAAAAAAGACACATATTCAACCCACGTAGTACCAGGCAACTTCTTACATTCTCTAAAGGTTTGTCTGTACTTTTCTGGAGTTAAGCCAAATCTCAGCATTAAAGCATCTTTCATATGAGTATAAGACATCCTATCCTCAGCAGGAAGGCTCAACAAGGTATCTCTCCCTTCATTTGTAAAGCGGCTCCACAACCCTGTTCCCCAATCTTTCTCAGGGACCCGGTGGGCCAATAACGCTAACTCATATGCTTTAAACCATTGGCTAATATCTTCATTCTTACTGTAATCTTTGATCACATCTTTAGGAAAATAAAACCTACTTTCTGCAGGCACAGATGGAGTGCTGCCACCAGAGGGATTCAACTCTAAAATCTTAGTTTTAAGCTCCATCTCCCTCACCATCTTCTCACGTTCAAACGCTAATTTCTCTCTCTCAAAATCTAATCTTTTGCTCTCCATTTCAGCTTCTCTCTTGCTTCTTGCATTCTCTAATTCCAACTGCCCTCCTAATTTAAGTTTTGCCATTTCTAACTTGTACCCCCTCTCCTTCTCCCTGTCTTCTAATTCTTCGGGAGAAAGGCTCCTAGAGAACGCACTACTGCCTGGAGATGACACTGGCCCACCTGTGGGCTCTTCCTCTTCCTCTTCTTCTTCCTCTTCCGGTACCACCACCGGATCAGAGGGATTTCTGGCCTCTAACCAGGCCTTCAGCGCTTTGAGGAATCCCTCTTTCTTTGAGACACCTGTGGTAGGAACTTTAAACTGCTTGCAAAATCCTTTTAGATCTTTTAGCGTGTAGGAATCTATCTTCTCCTTATCAAATTCCCCCACAACAATCTCCACAGGTGTAGCAGCTCTGGCATTCTCCATGGTCAAAACTGGCAGTGTTTAAGAATATAAGCTCCAGGAAAGCGGAGAACAAAAATAGGCAACCCTACCAAAACAGAATGTGGCTGCGTTATGGTCTGCTTTCACTATGTAGCGTACACTAATCACTGCACATGAGTCATAAATGCAAAGTTCAATCCCACCGCTGACCACCAATGTTAGAACCGGCGGTCTCTAGTTGGCAGAGGTATACACTTCTGACAAATAGGGACCAACCAACTCTAGTCAGGGAAAGGGGATTACACACTCAGATAACCCCTGCTACCCCCTTGGTAGCTTGGCAGAGCAGACAGGCTTATCTCAGAGGCAGTGTGTTAAGCATTTATGACCACATACAGTAATCAAGTGAATACACTACAGATGGACACGACACAGAAGTTATTATAAAAATGGTATTTTTATATAAGGCTTAGCACAAGACCAAATAACGACAAAAATATACCACAGTCTTAATAAATACTCTTTGGAAGGAAAAATAATAGTTCAAGTAAGGTTTCTTCTTGGCAAATAGTTCTTTAGCAAAGTATTCTTCTGAGCACAGTTCTCTGGCAACAATGTAACCCCCACAGGAGTCACACGACGTCGAGTCTACAAGATTCCCAAGGTTCGGCGTCGACCGCGAGGAGCGCTACATCGAGCCTGGAGTTGCAACAGACCCCACAAGTACAGTACCTTGAGAAACGAAGAAAACGATGATCCACGGCGTCGAGGTCGGCGTCGATCGTGCCTCGGAGTCGGGTCAATCCGCAGCGGCGTCGAGGGATGTCGGGCCGGAGCAGCGCTCACGGCGTCGAGAAGGGCGTCGAGTCGATGCGATCAGCAGCGGCGTCAGGACGGGGTCGCTTGGAGGTGGAGCCGATACTCACTCCTCACTGGCGTCGATACCGGCGTCGAGACGGGGTCACTTGGAGCCGGGGCCGATACCCACTGCTCACTGGCGTTGCTGCTGGCGTCGATCGGGCCCGGCGGCCGGCGTCGAAGGCTCGGGACACTGGAGCCGTTACTCACGATGTCGAGCTGGATTCGGCGGCGTCGGCGGCGTCGAGCCTGCAGATTTTCCCTTGTGTACTGGAAACAACACTTTCCATCAATTCAGCAAATGGTGAAGTCCTTTGGCCCTGTGACTTCAGCAGGAGACTGGCACTCTTCCAGCCCTTGGAGATTTCCTAGCAAGTGTTCAGAGAGTACACACCAAGTTCCTCTCTCCTTGTTCCTTGGCAAAAATAAAGAAGCAGCTTTCAGGTTCCTCCACAGCAAAACAGCACTCTGGCAGAAAGGGGAGGCAAGTCCTTAGATCAGCAGGCTTCTTGTCCTTGGATACAGGTTTCCTTGTCAGAAGTGATCTGAGTTCTTGGTTCAGGGGTCCTTCTCTTATACCCCATTTCTCCTTTGTTCCCTTTGTCCAAACAGGGAAATTCCCACCATCTCAGGTTTGTTGTGGGTGTTGCCAGGCAGAGGCACCTGGCCTATTCACTGAGCAGGGCAGAGTCCTCAGCCGCCCAGCAGGAGGCGGAGCCAGTATTGTCACTGGCAGGAGCAGGGCTATCAGTCGCCCAGCAGGAGGTGGAGCCAGTATTGTGTCAGGCAGGGCAGGCTACTCTTCCCTCACTCTATGTGTAAACGCCCCATTCACCCCACACTGACTCATTCAGACCTCTGGAGCCACCCAGCCCCTGACACACACACCAAACCAGCAGAGACCGGTAGATAGTTGGACAAGAAAATAGCCACTTTCTAAAAGTGCTATTTTCAAACATAGAATTTAAAAACCATCCATCCTAAAGGGTGTGTTATTAAATTCTGAGTTCAGGGATACTAAACTCGACTTGCTACCATGCTCCCTGAGTCAGATAGATTATAATGGAGTTAATAATCAGTCTGCCCAGTCTGGCCTATTGGAGGCAGGTAGCCCTTCAATAGTGAAAAACGAAAATGGCTGTAATTCACTATTAGGTCATGCCACACACATCAGGGCATGACCTACCTTTTACCAACAATGCACCCTGCCCTAGGGCCTACCATAGAGGTGTCTGAAATGTGGCAAAGTGAAGGTTTAGAGACTGGTAAGTAGGTTTCCTTACCAAGTCGACATGGCAGTCAGGGACTGCACGCAGGCGCTGCGGTAGCAGGCCTGAGACACATTTTACACGCTGCTTCTGTGGGTGGCACAACCAGTGCTGCAAGCCCACCAGCAGCAGTTAACTTACACGCCCTTGGCACACGCAGTGCACTAGACTAGGGTCTGAACAGTAAGTCAACCAAGCCAATCATGGTAACACCAATCAATGTAACAATTTAACATAGGGAGCACTTGCACTGTGGCACTGATCAGCAGTGGCACAGTGCCCAAAGCAATAATCCAGCAAAAACATCGTAAACAGAGGAGGCAAACAGAAAAAAATGGAGGAGAGACTCATGCCAATGATGCCAGGTCTAACATAGACCGATAACCTTAATGAACGCGGACACAAAGATATATTCAAAGGTATTGGCCACGAGATTTGCCAATGTAATACACACCCTTGTTAGCAATAATCAGCATAGATTTATACCCGGTAGGGGTACCACCCACCATACGCGGAAGGTTATCACACTATTTGACCTTGGAGAAGCTACAGGAGATCCGATCGCGGCTATGCTTTTAGACGCTGAAAAGGCTTTTGATCGGGTCTCCTGGCACTATTTGTGGCATACCTTAAAGAGAGCAGGGTTTAGGGAAGGGTATGTTAGGGCATTGCAGGCTCTATATATAGCCCCGACAGCTTCGATTAGAGTAAATGCTGGCTCTACTGCCCCAGTGAAAATAAAACGGGGAACACAACAGGGATGCCCCTGCTCGCCGCTATTGTTTGCGATGTATATGGATCCGTTAATACGCAGGCTGGAGATAAACGAAAGAATAGCACCATTAAATACACGTTTGGGACAATGCAAGATATTAGCATATGCCGATGACGTTGCGGTTATAACACCAAACCCAACAGAGGCAATGGAACAGATTGAGATCGAGGCTAATAAATTTGGTCAGATATCGGGGTACGCTTTGAATAGCTCTAAAACGCAAATAATCAAAAAACAGTATGTGCAATGCCAGGACTGCAGAGTGGTGGACTCAGGGGTGTATCTGGGGGTAACTATCACGGCTGCATTAGAGACTCTGGTGGAGAAAAACATAGCTCCAATAATCTCTAACGTGAGGGGAGATCTAGACAGGTTACACAACTTACATCTTTCCATTGTGGGTCGCACAAATATTGTTAAAATGATGGTCCTTCCGAAATTTTTATACATATTTAGGGCAATTCCCTTAACCTTTGAGGATAAGTGGTTTAAAATCTTAGAGAACCTGATTAATAGATTCGTTTGGGCTAAGGGTAAGACAAGGAGGGCACTGAGATATATGGCACTCCCACGACATAGGGGAGGATGGGCGCTACCCGATTTAAAACTTTACTATTGGGCAGCTGCATTACAATATATGGCAGGCTTAATTGGTGGGGCAGAATTTGAAGGACAAGGGGTCTTTGGTACAACTGCTATATATGGGTTAGTACTAGGAATAGAAGCAGAAAATATCTTTTTGAAGCAGACGGACTCGAGTTATTTTAAAAGGACCAGATTTAAGACAGTCATGGCAGCATTCCGTATTTGGAAGGCATTTACTAAGAAATTTGGTCTTGGGCGATTTAACTGGTATACAAGAATGGGACAGAACCCTTTCCTACCCCAGGATATCTTTTTTGATTCTGTGTTTAAAGACTGGGGAAGGAAGGGAATAAATAGGATTGGCGATATTTTGGCTGGACAGGGGTTAATGCAGTTTGTAGAGATACAACGTAAATATGGGGTGGACTCAAGGCAGTTTTTCAAATATTTGCAGGTCAGAAGCTTTCTGGCAACAAAGAAGGGTGGGCAGGCAGGATTCAAGAAAAATTCAATCCTGGAGGTTATACAGGGAGGTATTGACCGTACAATTAAAAGACTTTACTCGGAATTGATAGAATCTAAGCAGGATGATTTAAAAAAAGGAGCGGATAACTGGACACATAAGTTGGATGTAGGGAGAGACCTTTTTTTTCTTTCATTAGAATTGGGGCAGACTATACTATGCTCCGCCGCCCTCCAGGCACAACATTACAAAACACTGTATAGACTTTATTATACCCCCGCTAGAATAGCGCAATGGGGTGGGACATCAGGTATTAACTGCCCAAAATGCGGAAGCCTCGAGGCTGATATAGTTCACATCTTTGCTACATGTCCACATATGAAAACAATACAGAAAGACATTGAGACTTTTTTTACTAGATCATTAGGACTTGACATTAATTTAACACCGGTGATTATATTGTTAGGAGTTGATAACTGCGACAGGCAATCTGAATACAATCACTTTATTTTTCTTGCCATGGCAGTACTGAGATTGTGTATTGCTGCGGAATGGCTTGCACCCCTGCCCCCGCCTTTTCATCGGTGGTTAGCTAGATTAATAGAGATTTATAATTTGGAGATGGCAATTTATGCAAGGAAGGGGAAAAGGGGTAGACAACTAGGTAGGCAAATTTGGGAGCCCATAATTAAATGGAAAGAATGCCATGTGAGCTAATATGTTTTGGTAATATGTCTCTAGTTGATATTATGTCTTATATATAATATATGATTTTATATGAAATGTCTATGGTCCAAGAATAATGGTATTATTGGGTACTTTATGTAAACTGTTGTTGATCATTTAATGTAATGTGTCCTGCTTTGTGCTTTACATATGGGAAAAAACTCTTAAATAAACATAAAAAAAAAAAAAAGGATATAGGGTGAGAGATGGGATCTGGAATTAATTCTGAACACTCCATATTTTGAGGAGAAATATTGTCTAGAAAATGACAAAGGTCTCCTGGATCAAAGAAGTCTTTGGAAATCCCATCTTTGTTGATCCGCAGACGTGCAGGTTCAAAAAGTCCATACTTTATGTTAAGTAGGCGAAGACGGGGTCTGAGAGACAGAAAAGCTTTGCGACGTTCATTAGTTTCTTTTGAGAAGTCTGCAGCTATTCTTATCTCATGACCTTCAAATGTATATGGACCATGGGTCCGAGCAGAAGCAATGAGTTGACGGGCCTGGTCATGTCGTAAGAAGCAGGCGATGAGTGGGCGAGGTCGGCTATTTTTCCCGCTGTTGGGTGGTCCAATACGATGGGCTCTCTGCATCTCCAACAACGGTTCAAAAGTAAGACCTGTGATTTTTGGAAGAATTTATCTGAGAAAGGATTTAGCATCTGATCCTTCTATTTTTTCAGGAAATCCAAGGAAGCGGACATTATCTCGACGGCTTCTGTCTTCTAAATCTACAATTTTACTTCTGAGAAAGAGCAGTTCCTGGTCGCGATCTGGAATAGCATCAAGGCGATTCTCTACTGTTACTGTTCATGCTGTTAGACCATCCATACAACTCTGGAACCCAGCAATATCTGCTCGAATAGATTTAGTTTGGTTTGTTAAAGCTGATATAGACATTTCCATGCCCTCCAGACCGCGACTCACAGCAGAGATTTCTTGTAGAATATGCTCCATAGTTGAGTCAGATGATGAGGCTGTAGAGTGTGAGTGATTTGCTGTTGGAGGAGTGTTACCTCTTGCATCCGTAGTGGAACGAGCTTGGTGCAAAGTCTCAGAAAAGAGGAGTGGTTTTGTAGATTTTCCGTTTGTTTTGCCAGCAGGCATTTTCAATTTAACTGCGTTATTTCTTTGGTATAGAACAGTTATATTCTCTGTACATCTACTGTGCATTAATCAGCAGGTATGAATGTGTAAGAAGTAAGTCAGACGGACTCATATACCTCAGGAGTGTGGTACTCGTGTTTTTATGAGGGAAAGTTCCATCAATACATGTTCTCAAATGTTCCTGTGTTGCAGACTTCAGTTGTTAATTAGAATGAGGGAAGCCACCACTACATTCCTAGACTCTCTACTGTTGATAGAGTATATTAAAGGCTGCCAAAGAACTTCCGTCAAAATATACTAGGTTTCTTACTGTACATAAATTAAATTAACCCCTTCGCTGCTAGGCCTTTCCATCCCGTGCGAAGCCTTTTTTTGGCTATTTGGGGTAGTTAGAGTTTAGGCCCCTGTAACTTTTTGACCACATAAGGTATCCAGGCCAAATATGCGTCCTTTTCTTCCAACGTCATGGGGATTCTAAAGATACCCAGGGTTTGTGGATTCCCCTGGAGGTGACCCAGAAATTATGTTTTTTGGGGGAAAAATGGGAAAAAAGTGCTGCAAATGAAAGCGTCTGTTTTTTTCCCTTGCAAATGGTATCTACAAAGGGTTTGTGGGGATGAAATTACCATTTTACCAGCTTTTAGGGACTGACAGACTTTTGTCAGAAAACCAACATTTTTTACACAGTTTTGGCATGTTACTGGGACATAGCCTATTTTTGCTATTTTTGTGCATTCAACCTTCTTCCAGTTAACAGTAGAAATGGGTATAAAAGCATTAATGGATCCTGGAAAGCTATACATTTTAGAAAAGTAGACAACATATTGAATTTAGCAAGGGGTCATTTGTGTAGATCCTTCAAGGTTTCTTTATGGAAAATAACAGTTGAATATAGGAAAAATTGAAAATTAGATGAAAAAAACCAGCCATTTCTGCCAACGTTTTCACTTGTAACTTCCTTTAACCTCTTCAGTGCCCCGCCCTTTCCCCGCCCTGTGCCGGCCGTTGCATTAGCGGGCGGGGTTCATCATGACGAGATAGTCTCGTCATGGGCACAGCGCAACCGCGCTCCATGACGAGACTTTCTCGTCATGGGCACTGAAGGGGTTAAAGAACAATTCTTGTTATATAGGGTTGCGTTCTATTCCTATTTTCCACAAATTTTCTTCAGAGGTTGATGAAACACATATGCTGTGTGCTAATTAACACAACAGCTCAATTTCATAAGGCAGTCTTTCAAAAAAGTGTAGGGAATTCACAAATCTTTATTGTAGTTTAGTTGAAGCTATTCCCATGTTCCATAGGGTGCTTTTTAAAACAGTACATACATTTCTCCAACTTCAGTTATACCCCAGCTGGGCTCATTCGTGTTAATGAAAAACACCTCAGTCTCTCAGCAAGGAACTCCTGCAAACATATCAGGCTCCTCACTGCATACATTATAAGCCTTGGTATACAATGTTTCAAATTGTGCACACATTAGACATGTTTTTCCTCAAAAAGGTTAAAGCATTTGTACCATTTTAACTGCGTAATACAATCCAGGAGAATAGGCACATAGAACGACCTTGCAAACAGGATAAGAACTCCACAGTCAGTAATTGTAACTGAAGCCCTTCCCGCACTTCATGAGGTATTTGTTTAAGACAGTGCATGAACTCCACTTGAACTCTACAGAACCGAATTATATTGAGCTGAATTCATGCGTGGTAGTGAAAGACGCCAACATCTCTCCCTCAGCCTCTTCGTGTGGTAACACTGCCCCCGTAGCCTGTGAGGCGATATTTATATCCCTGTCACCATTCTCTTCGGTTCACAGAGCAGGAGCAGCCCCTCGTAACAAAGTAGCAGAGTCAAAGGGTAGGGGGCAGGTGGAGTCGTGTGTCGGAATGAAAGAGCCAGTCGTCTTTTCCTCAGGCTCTCATTATGTTAATGCCGTCTTCGCATTCCGTGATTTACTCTTCACACGCAGCCGCCACTCTGCCCAGCGCAGCCACGAAGCAAGCGTCACTGCCCAAAACAATGCAGGGTTGTCTGATTCACGGGCTCTCCGCCGTCCGTGAGACCCTTATAAAACCACCTCCGCATCTTCAAAGGACATACGCCGCCGTCCGTAGTTCCCCTCAGCGCGGAGCTCCGAACTCAAGCGGCCATCTTCATGCGTGGCCAGACCACGCCCCCCTAAATTCTTCTTTAAGGAAAATGGCAATCCCTCCACCTTTCCTATTCTCATGGCCTTTGCACTAAATATAAAATCCTGGGCAGAGCTTGAACAAGATCCGGCCCAGATTCAGCTTGGAGATACGTTTCTGTCAAGAATACCGCATCCTGGTTTTAACTCCTCTGGAAGGGCAAAGAGCTCTGACTTATGATATGGGAGCATTCAACAGTTAATTAAAAAATATACGTACTGGATTTCCTTTTAAAATGTAGCTTGAGCTCACTCACCTGAGACAGTGACAGAGAGCAGTATCTCAGGTTATTTCTCCTTTGAAAAAGTAAATGCAGTGTCAATAGCTCTCATTAGGGGACCCTCATAATGCTAGAAGTTGTGAGGGAGAGTAAGTTAGCTCACTTGCTTGTGATGGACCAGGGTTCCTGACCCCTGGACCTGTTCGGACGCTGACTGGTGTAGACCGGCTTGTCTTTGGCATGCCTTTAGAGCGCCAGTGACGCACTTGCTGCGCATCCGCACACCTGGTCTCATTTTATGCTGTGGGCCGTGAAACTCAAGAGTGCCAGCCAAAATAGCGTCTCCCAGCGTCACAATGTGTTAACTTTGCAGAGTAAAGGATACAAATTATTCCAGCTTGCTAGTTCAAGACATTGTGGGGCTTTAGAGAGACTAGAAGAACTGGAAAAAAGTAATACTTTTTTAAGGTATACACATAAATAGAAAGAGTGCCTTACATGATTGGGACTTTGAAAGATTATTAGGATTAGGCCACAAATAGGCCTGGAGGAAAATTGCATTATGTGATCTGACCTCATGCGGCATTGGTAAAGTCGAATCACATAATAACATTTAATTTGTAATGACAGTATTTATAGGGCACTAACTACCAATGTAAATTGGTAGTTGCTTGGTTCAGGCATGGGTTTGGAAGCTCATAAACAGTTTCCTTAATGAAACAACATTTGTACGCATTAGAATGTTTGGCTTCACCCTGATCAACTGTACTCTTTCATGTTTTTCTTTCGCCAGTATGACATCAGGAACTCACAGCCTTTCAGATGCATGCCTTGGTGTTCAATGCATTACAAAACTACTCCATGAACTAAATAGATCAGTGAAGCGTTCCAAACAGATAAATCCATGGCATGTGGGAGGGAAAGCAATTTATTTCAAAGAAAAGGGCACATAAATGATACTTTAGACAACAGTTCGCTACCTCTAAACGAAGTGCAAGCATTAAATGACAAAATGCAAAAAATGAAGACTAGAACAAAATGTCTCCAACAAAATGCATAGACTACACATGTCCTCATTAGGAGCACAGTGCATGTTTTATTTTGATGTAAATATATATATAGAGATATGTGAGTGTGTGTGTGTGTATATATATATATATATATATATATATATATATATATATATTATCTACTGGCGGAAGCCAGTAGATAGTTATAGTTAGGACCGTGTTTCCATATAAATCCGCAACATTCTATTTGGAATAACTTTGGCGCCGATTGACGAATCCTCGCGAAATTTTCAAAATAGGTGGGGCGCTCCGCTCCGCTCCTTCCCTGAAAGTCTCGGGGGGATTTGTCAAGTGGGGGCTGAGAAAAAGGGGGGTCCCAAAACGCATTTTCCCCATGCATTTTTCCACAGGACCTTTAGTCCAAGCTACAGCCCGAACGGCTGAACAGAATTACTTGACATTTGGCAGAGAGGTAGTCCTCAGGTCAGGGATGTGCCTTTTGCAGGTCTGGTGTAAATCTGTTCAGTATTTCCTGAGAAAATAGCATTTAAATCAATATATATATCTATAGGCGTGCTCCGTGCGCGTACGGTAAAACTTACCGTACGCGCTCGCTGCCGTGTGCGAGCGCGATTCTGATTGGTTGTTAGATCTTAGTAAACATTCGAATCGGTCGAAACCAGGAAGTGTCGGCCGCCATTTTGTCTCTCGCAGTCTGAGGGGGTGAAAAACAAAGGTGGAGAACGTGAAAAGGGGGCATGGTGGACAGTTCCTGACCCCCTAGCCTTTGTCAGGGGGTCCCAGAAGGACCCCCAAGGGCCAAAATTTCCTTTAAATTTTTTGTGAAAAATCTCGGGGTACGCGTAGCGTGCGCGTACGGTAGAAATGGAAAAATTCCGCGAACTGCGTAGCGTGGGCGCGCGGTGCGCAAAGCGCACCGCGTGCCCACAGCACGCGCACGGTGAGAAACTTTTAAAAAAAAAACATAACTTAGCATTTAAAAAAACGTACAAATTCACTGAAAAAACCCTAGGTTTCACACACGTTATAGTTAGGAATTAGCATTTAAAAAACCTTGCAAATTCACTTCAAAAACCATAGGTTTCACACATGTTATAGTTAGCTGGACATTTCACTCGTGAAAAACCATTGAAATTCCCCCGTTATAGTTAGTGCAGGCAACTATAACTCACGCGACCACAATCCTCTGCTGATGACATCAGATATTACATCACTGATGACATATGTGTCTTTCTGAAAAATAAATATTTGTAATATATGTATAGCTAAAGATTAATGGAAGAAGACATGGGTAAATAAGTGTCTAAATACAGTGATGTAATATCTGACGTCATCAGCAGAGGATTGCGGTCGCGTGAGTTATAGTTGCCTGCACTAACTATAACGGGGGAATTTCAATGGTTTTTCACGAGTGAAATGTCCAGCTAACTATAACATGTGTGAAACCTATGGTTTTTTAAGTGAATATATATATATATATATATATATATATATATATATATATATATGTATGCATATCAAAGAAAAACCCTTTCAGGCATAGAGTGACGCATAATTTATGCAAAAAAGGAAGCAGAGAACTCTGGGTAGTTCTCAATATATATATCGTGGCACCTGCCCCAGATAGTACAGACACGGACCGTTTTCTTTGTGCAAATGTTTATTAGCTTCTTCGCATGCTAGTCGACATTAGGTTTCGGCTCAGCTTGAGCCTTGTTCACATATATATATATTTTACCTACTAGCAGCAGCCAGTACGTAGTTATAGTTAAAATGTAGTTTCCGTAGGAAGAGTGTTTTTTTGTTTGCCAGTAAGTTTGGCTCTGTTTGATGAATCCTCATGAAATTTTCAAAACTAGTATGACGCTCACTTCAGCTACTGTGTTGAAAGTTTAGTGGTGATCAGTCAAGCGGGTGCTAAGAAGAAGAGGGATGCCAAAACACGCTTTCCCCATGTTAATTCCCAGAGAGATTTTAGACACGACTATAGCCAGAAATGCTGAATGGAATGACACCAAATTTGGCAGAAAGGTAGCTGTTGGTCCAGAAAGAGACCTTTTGGTAAATTGGCGTAAATCCATTCAGCAGTTTTTTAAATATTAAGGAAAATCTAAATTTGTATATAGGGACGCAAAGGATTTGTGACTCCTCCCGATCTCGTGGTAAGATTTGATTGGCTGCCAACACTTCAAACCAAGTGTTGGCAGCCATCTTGGGACTTGGCTTGAGCCAAGTTCCAGAAAAACCTTTTAAGAAATGAAAAGATTCCATGGACAGAAATACCCTGCTTCCCTATTCCTCTTGGATTGGGTCCCAAAGGGACCCCGCCAGGGCAAAATAACATGATTTTTGAAAATATTGTCAGGAGCCATGCTGGATCCGCGGCTTCCACCAAAATGTTTTTTTAAAAAGAAGCAGGGGCTCCAGAACGTCTATAGTAATCGCCCCCCCGGGGGCATTTTTAAAAAAAAGGAAGGAGTACTCACAGGCCCCCACTCCTGGGGCTTATTAATGCCCTGGGGCCACATTCTGAAAACAAAAGGGGGGGCCTTTTGGACCCCCGTGCCCCTGGGATCACCGCCTCCCCAGGGCCTATGCATTGTTATTGAAGGGCCTCTCAGAACCCCACGGGCCCTGGGGACTACTCCCCAGGGCCAACTTATGGGGCATATCAACAATAACCGGCGATAATTATTGCTAAGAGCACTTAGCGCTAGGATAATTATCGCTGGCTAGGGTGGATTTTTATCGCTGAGATAGTGTGCTATTAGCAACGCTTAGCTCAAAAGCGATAAAAATCCTAGCGCTAACTGCCTAACGTGAGATTATCGCTGGAAACCCAGTGATAATCTCACAAAATGTGGCGTTAGCTTGTTGATAGAGACTCACAAACTTAGCCATGATTTCCTTCTTCCATAGGATATCATGGCTAAGTCAGTTCTGAAGCAGGCGTAAGGAAAGTAGCGATAACAGGGGTTATCGCTACTTTTCCTGACGCTATGCTTCATAGTGTGGGGCTAAGCGACATTTCTCCTGTCATGTCAGGTCAGGAATGCCCACTTTGGATCTCATTAGAGATGCAAAGCTGGGCGTTAAGATTTCGAACGCTAAAGCAAGGTTTCACACGTTAGAGTGACCTTGCTAATTAGGCGATAAAATTATCGCCGCTTTTCGGCCGAAAACGGCCGCAAAAGCAGCGATAATTTTTTATCGCCTCGTTGTTGATATGCCTCCAAGTTTCTAAAAATGGATGGGGCCGTACGGCCACCCTCCCAGGCTGTTCTCCACCTCAAAAACTGCCGCCTACCCAGGGCAGGCTCTACAAGAAGAAATGAGAAGGGACGCATGGCCCACCCTCTTGGATTGATAGATGGCCTTGGGGACCACCGCCCCCTTCTTCTATGTATTGCTCCTGCCAAACCACCACAAACATTCTGCTTCTAGCAAGTGGGAGCTCAGAAATGCTCTTGCTTGCTGGAAGCGGAGCAGAATGGCTTTCAGACACAGGGAGCTGCATGATTAGCAGCTCCCTATGTCCAAAAGCAATACTGGCTCATACAGGAGGTGGAGAGCCAGCAGGGACCATGGGGGCCTTCAGGCCTGGGGGCACCAGAGGACTTGGCCTAGCCCCGGTGACCCCCATCCCCATAGAGGGGGACCGCACTGAGGGGGACCGCACAGCCCTCCACCCCAATATTGTATATTTAAAATGAAAGGCTGGGGGATGGGGTCTCTGGGGCAGAAATCGCGCAGGGAGGGGGGCCACACTGCCACCCTTCCTTATTACAAATAGACCTGGCCATAAGGGATGGGGTCCCTGGGGCAGAATTAGGACTGGGCAGGGGGGCCGCACAGCCCTCCTTCCTGTGGTAAGTAGGTTATATGCTGTTGCTTAAGAAACTTTAAAAAGTAGACTGTATTATTGAATCATTCTGTTCTACCCTGTGTAAGGCCGTTGTACTGCTGCTTCCTGCTGTGCAGTTGCCTCTTCCCATGGGATCCTGTTTTATTGACTCTTGAACTAATAAAATGACTTCCCAGTCCAGCGACGACTCTTCAAGTGTCTTTATCCAACCCCACCACATTCCCCTATTCAAAAAAGGCATGGGCCTGGGGAAGTCACTAGAGGCCATGCCCCATTTCTCCGCCACTCTGCAAATGCACCGCCTGGCGCACTACTGGTTGGGTGATAAAGTCCCCTTGGATGCCGAGGATCCTTGGGGGCAGCGGTGGCTGGCACAGATAAGTGCTGTGAGGCGGGACAGGGTGTGGTAGGGGGGAAGCCAATAGACGATGGAATAGGTACTATTTATTAATTTAATTATACCTAATCCATCGTCTGTCAACTTTCCCCCTCCCACCGCACCTCCCCCTGTCCGCCCTACTATGTTTGCCTGTGTCAGACATGCCTGCTTGGGGGTCAACAACCCCTCCTGTTACCTCCAGTTAATCCCACATAGTGGTATTGCTAAGAGGTCATCAAAAGCCACAGCCACTTTCTCCACCACTCTGCAAACATGCCTCCTGGCACACTACTGGTCGAGGGATGAATTCTCCTTTGCTGATGAGAGTCCTTCAGTGCAAAAAACCCCTCCTGTTACCTCCAGTAAGTCCCACACAGTGGGATTGCTGAGAGATCATCAAAAGCCATGCACCCTTTCTCCACCACTCTATAAACGTACCTCCTTGTGCACCACTGGTTATGGGATGAAGTTGCCTTGGATGCTGAGGGTCTTTGGGGGCTAAAACCCCTCCTGTAATCTCCATTAGGTTTCACACAGCGTGATTTCTGTAGCTGGTCGGAGGCCCCACCCCTTCTCCACCACTCTGCAATTGAGCCTCCTGGTGCACTACTGGTTGGGGGACAAATTATTTTTATTTCTAAAGTGCCTGTTTACTCCTAATGGGATGCCCTTGGGCTAGGATTGCTCTACCAGCCTACAACCAAACTGGGCTAAAAAAGACAATACACCAGAGACCAAAGGTTACAGGGACATTATAGTTAGAAAATAAAATTATAAAAACTGTTGAAATTCACTGACAAAACCAAAGGTTACAGGGACGTTATAGTTTGGCCCAGATTTCACTCATACAAAACCATAGAAAATCAGCAGTTTGAGTTACTTTGGATAACTATAACCTATGCATCCACAATGCAATGCTTATGGCCTCACATATTCTATTTCCTAACTATAACGTCCTTGCAACTGTGTATATTTATATATGTACATATATAAGTGTATGTGTGTATAAATATATTTTCACTGAAAAAAACATAGGTTTTAGGGACGTTACAGTTAGTTGGACATTTCAATCGTACAAAACCAGAGAACTTTGGCTGTTATATTTAGTTGAGCTAACTATAACTCGCGGCCCCGCAAGCACTGCTGATGACGTCACATATTACATCACTCATGACATGGTCAGTGACATCACTGATGACATCTCAAATGACATCACTCATGACATCATCCAGTGAGTGAGTGTTTCTAAAGAGTTTAAATATGTTTTATACATATATATGCCAAGGTATATTGAAGAAAGAGTGGGTATATGAGTGTCTGAATGAATGATTTAATAGTGAGTGATTAAATGTGTCTTACTAATAAATGGGTTACTGACTAATCTCTATGAATGTCTGCATCAATCTGTCAGTTGGTGTGTAAGTGGCTGCTTTGGTTGGTGATTAGCTATATGAGTATCTATATATGGTTTTTTGATGTTTTGTCTGAGTATGTAGATGGGTGTTCTTAACCAAGAGAAGGAAATAAAAACGGGTGGGCTATGTTTAATGAGGTCCAGCATACAAGCCCTGAAGTAATTACAAAAGAAAGGGTATGCCGTTCCTCCTGGTCAGGGGAGTTTATGTGGAATGTACACTCTACCCCAACGTGGAAACAAAGTGAAAGATAATGTCTAGACAGCCTGAGGACTTAAAGCACGTGGTGGGTGGGGGAACCCACACTGGTGGAACTAAAACCCTCACACACCCAGCAAGCTAGGTGTCATGCTTCATCATCTGGGTTTTGCTCCTCGTCGGGTCGGCGCTGCCATCTGAGTTGAGCGGAGCAAGTCTTTGACTCACTGTGTCCATATCGTTTTTAATAGGGTGGTTTACTGACCCAATAAACTCGTTATTCAGACTAACCAACCCTGTTTTAAAATACACTCACCAACGTCTACACTTACCTGGCCCTCACTTGCACTCAACTTTCGGCGAGGAACAAAAGATCTCCGTGAAAGAGCCCCATCTTTGGGTGCCCGTTGGGAATTGCAGCGCCGACCCGACGAGGAGCAAAACCCAGATGATGAAGCATGACACCTAGCTTGCTGGGTGTGTGAGGGTTTTAGTTCCACAAGTGTGGGTTCCCCCACCCACCACGTGCTTTAAGTCCTCAGGCTGTCTAGACATTATCTTTCACTTTGTTTCCACGTTGGGGTAGAGTGTGCATTCCACATAAACTCCCCTGACCAGGAGGAACGGCATACCCTTTCTTTCGTATGTAGATGGGTGTCTCAGAGTCTGTGTGGGGTGGGTGTGACTCCCTGTATGGATTTGTGAGTGGGTGATTCACTGGGTGTATGGGTTCACAAGTGTATTTGTGAGAGGCTACATGGACGGGTGAGTGTGTGTATAGCTGTGTTGTTGAGTGAATGGATGTCTCAGTGGTACATATGTGGATAACTACATATGTGAAAGGTAGTATATGAGAGTGTTAGAGTATATAATTGATGATATGTGAGAGTAAGTGATTGTGAGAGTAGCTGTATGGATGAGTGTGTGCCTGTGCCAGTGTTTGCAGAAGAGAGTAAGTATGTGTTAGTATCTGTGTGAATAAGTGAGGTTGTGTGTGTATAACTGTGTAGGGGAGTAAATTAGAGTGTGATTGATTCTTTGCATTACTGACTAGCTGTGTGAATAACTCTATAGGTGAGTGGTGGTGTGAGAGTCTCTGTATGGGTGTATGAGTACATATGATGATAGCTGTATTGATGTGTGACTGCAATTATGAATGACTGTATGGATGAGGGTGTAGATCTGTATGTAGAGCTATGAATCAGTGAGTTGGTATGTAGTAACTGGTATTGGTGTGTTCATGCTTTTGAGAATGGCAGTCTGCATATTAGAGTGGATGTACAAAACTTTATAATAGGGTGTGAGGAGGTACATCAGATTTTCATGTGGATGATGTCATTAGTGATGTCATCAGTGATGTCATTTGAGATGTCATCAGTGATGTCATCAGTGATGTCACTGACCATGTCACAAGTGATGTAATACGTGATGTCATCAGCAGTGCAATGCGGGGGTGCGAGTTAAAGTTAGCTCAAATAACTATAACGGCCACATTTCTTTGGTTTTGTACGAGTGAAATGTCCAACTAACTATAGTTGTAGAAAGTGTGTATGTAGGTTTCAGCCCCTGCTGATACAGCTGAACACATTCAACTGACTGCTAAATGTGCTGCTCTATTCAAAACTTGCCCGGAGGGGTTACTCATTGACAGAACTGGCATTTATAGCACCCAAGGCCCGGCGAGGTGGGCTGCGCTGACACCCCGTCTCGTAGAAGTGTGTACTCTCTGCGATGAAGGGTTGGGGCCATTGCATGCTGCTGTCCCAGTGAATCATCCCCACTCATCAGACACAACAGCCTCTGAAACACTCTCCCCCATCCAACACAGCGAACAAAGGGTCGTCACCTTGTAGTAGTAGTGGTCCAGGCACGAAGTCTGCCCTGCGGGACCGGCGGGATCGGAGCTGCTGGTGGGTAGAATCTCACATCCATGTCACTACCCACATCAAGCACAGAACTCCACCGCTCGCCCTTTTTATTTGTTGACTTACGATGTTTGTTCAGAAACACATAAAATATCCAAAAGATGCACCCCCAATCCAAACAGGGTTTGCAAAACTCACTACATGGATTTTCTTAGCAAGGAAGAGAAACAAATGGAATCAGGCAGCTCCGATCTAGCGGAAAAGTCCGGAGAGACAAGGGATTTTCTCCACGGGCAGCAGGTAACTTGTGCAAATCTGCTCCTCACAGGAAGCAGTGGGTTTATCCACAAGTGTGGGTTGTGCTTTGTGTCCCCCGAAGCAAGATGCAGCCAAACCTGTGGATCCTTGCGGTCCTCCTCCTCTGCGATCCTGTCCTGTGATCGGTCCCCAGGCAGCAGGTTGGGCTTTAGCCTGTAATAAAGTTTCCTCTGGAAAATAACATGGAGAAAACACACTTTGGGACCCCCCTTTTTTCTCAGCCCCCGCTTGACGAATCACCCCAAAACTCACCGGCCTATTTTTCACCAAACGGCACCAAAGATGTTGGCAAATCAAAAAACGCTTGTCCTATGGAAACTAGGTTCTAACTATAACTACCTACTGATGACACCGCCAGTAGATAATATATATATATATATATATATAATTTTTTTTTTCCAACACAATCGGATCCTTTACGCAGCGCGCTCAATGACGGGTGCAGTCGCGGTGGGGCTGAATCCAAGCCCTTAGGTAATTATCATAAACAAGGATACGACACACTCCAAATCCAGTTTAAAGCTATTTATTTCAGCAAAACTGGCTCACACCTTGGGTGAGCCTGTTTTGCTGAAATAAAAAGCTTTAAACTGGATTTGGAGTGCGTCATATCCTGGTTTATTATATATATATATATATTCACTGAAAAAACCATAGGTTTCACACATGTTATAGTTAGCTGGACATTTTACTGATAAAAAACCAATGAAATTCCCCCGTTATAGTTACTGTAGGCAACTATAACTCACGCGACCGTAATCCTCTGCTGATGCTAATACTGTATTTAGACACTTATTTGCCCATGTCTTCTTCCATTAAATTTTAGCTATACATATATTACAAATATTTTTTTTTCATAAAGACACATATGTCATCAGCAGAGGATTACGGTCGCGTGAGTTATAGTTGCCTACAGTAACTATAACGGGGGAATTTCATTGGTTTTTTATCAGTAAAATGTCCAGCTAACTATAACATGTGTGAAACCTATGGTTTTTTCAGTGAATTTGCAAGGTTTTTTAAATGCTAATTCCTAACTATAACGTGTGTGAAACCTATGGTTTTTTCAGTGAATTTGCTGAACCGCACCGCGTGCCCACGTTACGCTAGATGGGCCATGAACGCACGATGCGCTTCGCGCACCGTGCGCACATGGAGGACATATGATGAGCATCGTTGTGACAGGTAAAATATATGTTTTGTTCAGCTGTAATAAGCCATGCACAAATGGTGACCTTCGGGCACCATTTGCACACGGGGTGGTGAGAATGTGGATTTTTTTTTTTTTTTTTTATTATTTATTACCGTACGCGTACGGTAAGCGTAATCGGCAAAATTTTCGAAAAAATTAAAATTCCCTTTTTTCACTTGGGGGATCGTTGGGGACTCCCTCAACATGGCTAGGTGCTTGGGAGCTGTCTAAACAGCCCCTTTACATGGTTTTGCACTTTGTTTGTCTACGCCCTGGCATAGTGCGAGAGAGAAAATGGCGGCCGCCGCTTCCTGGTTTCGACCGATTCGAATGTTTACTAAGATCTAACGGCCAATCAGAATCGCGCTCGCGCACGTCACCGTACGCGTACGGTAAGCGCACCGTAAGCGCACCGTAAGCTGGCTCAGATATATATATTGATATAAAGGCTATTTTCTCAGAATCTACTGAACAGATTTACACCAAACCTACAAAAGGCACTTCCTTGACCTGAGGACTACCTCTCTGCCAAATTTCATTAAATTCTGTTCAGCCGTTCGGGCTGTAGCTCTGTCTAAAGGTCCTATGGAAAAATGCATGGGAAAAACGCGTTTTGGGACCCCCCTTTTATCTCAGCCCCCGCTTGACGAATCCCCCCGAGACTTTCAGGGAGCGTAGCGCCCCACCTATTTTGAAAAATTCGCGAGGATTCGTTGACCGGTGCCAAAGTTATTTAAAATAGAATGTTGCGGATTTCTTATGGAAACAGGGTCCTAACTATAACTATATACTGGCGACCGCCAGTAGATAATATATATATATATATATATATATATATATATATATATATATATTCACTGAAAAAACCATAGGTTTCAGGCCTGATATAGTTAGGAATTAGCATTTAAAAAACCTTAGAAATTCACTGGAAAAAACAATAGGTTTTAGGGGTGTTATAGTTAGCTGGACATTTCACTCGAACAAAACCATTGAAATTCCTCCGATATAGTTAGGTGTACTAACTACATCTCGCGCGCCCGCAATTCACTGCTGATGATGTCACATATTACATCATACATGACATGGTCAGTGACATCACTGATGACATCTCAAATGACATCACTGATGACATCACTGATGACATCATCCAGAGAATGTGGTTTGGTTCGTTATTTAAATATGCATTATATATAGCAATTTACATTGAAGAATGAGTGGATATGTAAATATAAATATCTGGATGGAGGATTTAGTAGCAGTGTGATTGACTGTTTACTTGACTAATTTATAATGTCTCACTAAATATATTGGATAGTGACTAAACTGTGTGAATATCTGTATCCCTTTATCAGTTGTTTTGTAAACTGCTGCACTAGTTGGTTACTAGCTACGTGAAAGTCTATATTATTTATTGATTAGTTAACTGAGTATTTGTATGGGAGAGTGAAAGTGTGTGTGGTGGGGAAAAGGAAGATGGCGGGTTGTTACCGCTGCTGAAGGACCCGTCCACCCTCTCCTCTGACCAGATGCCTGCCGCGCTACCCCAGTTTGATAGTTGGATACAGAGGAGATACAGAGGAGATATTAATATCGCCAGCATAAAGTAACAGCACTATCTGGATATCTGGTGTGCCTACCGGGTACAGCTACGGCCATGGTCGCAGCACTCTGCTTGTTCCCGGTTAGCTGAGCTACGGCTGCCGACTGATCGGCGTTGGTTCTGTGCTCCGGTTGCGGCTATTGCCACGGTCACGGCACTCTGCTTGTTCCCGGTTCACTGAGCTATGGCTGCCGACTGATGGGCGTTGGTTCTGTGCTCCGATCCACTCGGTGTGCTTACTGGCTGCTGCTGCGGCCACGGCGCTCTGCGTGCTCCCGGTGCTGCTGAGTTATGATTTAATACTGCCTGCATAAAAATAACAGTACTCTCTGAATACAGAGCTACGGTTGCTGCTTCACGGATGTGCCGGCTGGTGGGCGCTGGTTCTGCGCTTCTGTCCGCTCGAGTAGCGGGATGGTTGTCAGCTGGGAGCTTATTTGAATTTACCGCTCCCTCTACGCCGTCCGAGACCTGGTCTTCACGTGTCGACGGACTGGTGGGGGTTCTCTGGATCGGAGGAAGTCGGCGCGGGGGCACTGGTCTTATTAGGTGGAGCTCTTTGAGCTGGTTGGAAAAACGGCTTGATTCATGGCTCCCCACTGTCAACTCACCGAGGACGAGCTGAGGCACAAGCGGAGAAGGGCAGGTGAGACCCCCTCTTCAATAACTTTAGCGCCGGATAATGCTAATTCTACTCGGGGTGCTATACCTGGTAATTCTGTCTTACTTAGCCCAGCGGATTCACAGGTGGGAAAGCCTATTCTAAAGTTTTTACGGTCAGGAAAAGCTACGGCACCACTGCAATCCTGCAATACTGAGTCCATAATCCCTCACTCTCAAATGGCAGAAGTTCTTAACGCTGCGGTTATTGAGGGACGGGGGAGCACGGAGGCATCCTCTGATACTCTGCGGATAAGAGCTGCTGATGCTGGCACATCAGGGGTAACTGATGGCTCGTCCTCTCCTAATGAGTCTTTAATTGGCGACATAACGGAGGTGAATCTGTCAGCTCAAGTAGGTACTGAAGACGAAGACTCTAATATTATGGATGAGGGATGTGTTGAAATCCCCAGCCAGGAGGCAAGTTTAAATGCTGGCAATCCGACAGGTAGCAAGGATGTCATTGGGGGATCGGATGCGCAGAAGAATTTGCTTGCAAACAATGGTAATGAGTCGCTCTCTCATGAAAAGGTTGATTTTGACGGACACATTGGTGCTAATATAAGGAGCAGCGGTATTGCTTATGGATCATCGGGCGATACACAAAAAACTAAGGGTGTTAAATTAAATCGTTTGGGTAAAGGTGACAGAGGTCGTGGCAGAGGCAGCATGGGTAATGTGGCTCAAATTACCGATGTTTTCTGCCGGCTGAAGGGTACTAGCTTATGTAAGACTGGTTCCGGCGAGGTTAGCCCATTACATAAGTGGGTATCTTCTAAGACCGGAGTAAGAAATATGGTCTCTAGACTCTCGAACCCAGGCCAGGGAGGCACTAACACCCATCTAGTGCAAAAAAGCTCAGATGTGACGGCTGATGTGGTTGAAGCTATGATAAGTCCCTCTCTTCCACCTCTTCCAACGATTAGTGGCTCTTCCTCTCCCGATAACGATGTATCTGATTTGGATCGTACACAAGCTTCATTTATTGGACAGTATACAGAAACTAGCACGCAGGGTGCTACTAAGGATACTATAAATCATACACTCTTGCAGAATCAGGAACAAGATGGAGGGGGTGCCGATGATGAACCTACTCTTTCTCACATAATGAAGGCCTTAAACATACAGAGAGTAGAGGCGCAAGCTCATTACCAACAAGTAAGGGAGGACTCTGCGGAAATTAAAAAGGCATTATCCGAAGTTAATGCAAAAGTCCATCACTTAACAATGGATGTGACTGAGTTGCAACAGCGTGGCGCAGACGCTGAGGAAGTTAATACTCAGATCATTAAATCTGTTACTACTCAGGAGTCACAGCTCGTCTATATGCAGGCAAAGAATGAGGATATGGAAAACCGACAGCGTTGCCACAATTTAAGGTTTTTTGGGATACCTGAAGGGAAGGAGGGATCTGATCCCCGTGCATTTATTGTTGACTTATTACAGAAAGCCTTTCCGGAGCTGGGGGACTGTGACTTGGACACACAGATTTAAAGAGCACACCGTCTCCCCCTAACTTTAAAATCAAACTCACAAGCTAAACCGAATTTTTCAAGGCCCATCCTGGTCTTTTTTGGTAAATTTTTATTACGGCAGGCTATTTTTTTAAAAGCTAGACCGATGGATCCTGTAAAGGTGGACTCCATGATGATATTTGTTAGGTCAGATCTGTGTAAGGTTTCTATGGAGAAAAGATGGCAGCTTCGGCAACTTATTGATTCTTTTAAGCCATTATGCTCTCAAGTTTTTTTGCAAGAGCCTGCAAGGCTTAAAGTGGTAAGGGATGGTCGGTCATATTTTTTTTCTGATGAGCAGGAAGCCAAAACTGCACTTGCAAATTGACACTCTACCTCTAAGTCTTGATTTTTTATAAATACTGAGAGATTAGATTGGGTAGGATGCTTATTTTCTCTCTTCGTTTGATTTTGGTTCTTTTGGGAGGACCTCCTTGTGGTGGTATGCTGTATGATGTACATTAGAAACATAATGCATAATTATTGGAATTTGAATTTGGGGTTTTGACGTGCAGGCTGATGGGTGAGGGGAGGGTGGTAGCAATGTCCTTTATCTGCTGTCGATCAGGACAGCTTTAAGGGGGGTTGATTCCTTTCTTTAGAAACGGGAGGGAGTGGGTGGGTTTTGCTTTAGGGGGAGGCAGGGTTGCTGGGGAGAAATAGCCACAGAGGTGTTAAAACGGCACAAGAAGATGATGAAAATAAATTTGAGAAATATGAAGAGGAGGAATCAGTTAGTTTTTCTAGAAAATGAAACGAGTGTGAATGGCTAATTTGAAATTTATGAGTTGGAATGTTTGTGGGTTGAATCTTGCCAGTAAGAGACGACTGGTGGCTGAAGAGCTTAAAGGATTTAAGCCTCAAATTATTGGATTAGCAGAAACTCATTTGTCTTACCAAGATAGAAATTTGTTTAAACATTTAGGGTACGACTTGGTGGTATGTACATCACAGACAGCTTCTATACGTGGGGTGGCGCTTCTAAAAGACAGGTTCTTTCAAATTCCTGTACTACGAACCCTCGCTGGTAGCCGGGGTAGGTGGGCAATTGCGCAATTTCTTATCCTTGGCAGGAAGGTTACTGTTTCTATGGTCTATGGCCCTAATGTGGACTCTCCGGAGGGTATTTCTTATTTGAATTCTGAATTTTTGGACTGGGAGGGTGATTTTGTTGTGATGGGCGACTTTAATTGCATTTTAGATAAAAAAATCGATACTACAAATGCATCTGCCCGATCTAGGATGGTTCAGGTTAGGGACGCGCGTAAGGATTTATTGCATATTCACCAACTGGAAGATGCCT
Source organism: Triturus cristatus (assembly GCF_964204655.1). NCBI lineage: Eukaryota > Metazoa > Chordata > Amphibia > Caudata > Salamandridae > Triturus > Triturus cristatus. The sequence continues at coordinate 448,631,528 of NC_140595.1, forward strand.
GGAGAACATTGTTTCCTACAAAGCCTGGATTTACTTTTTACTCTCACCCTCACAAACAATATTCGAGGATTGATATGATTTTTGTTACAGGTCGGCTTTTGATTAATGCACATATGTCCGTATGTCCTAAAATAACCTCAGATCATAATCCTATCCTGTTGTCAATAAATTTTGGCCTATCTAGACAAGTTCAAGGTAGAGAATTCTCATTCCCTTGGCATTTGCTTAGTAATTCGGATTTTATTGATCATATGCATCTTACGTTAAGAAAAGATATATCTAATAATCGTAATACCTCTTCCCATGCGGTGGTATGGGATTGTCTAAAAGCAGTGGTTAGAGGTGCCACTACTCAGTTTATAGCTAGGCAAAATAGATTTAATAATATTCAAATAAATAATGAACGTCGGCAAATTTCTGAACTGGAGCAACAACATGCTCGGGCAATTGCTATAAAAGATAGTAGTGAATCATTAATCTATGCTCAAATTATTGCAGTGAGAGCTAAATTGATTAGAGGGATGAAGTATAAGGTTGCTAATAATTTTATTAAGTTTAGATCTTTGCAATATGAATATGGTAAAAGGGTTGGGAAAGTACTGGCTTATCAATTAGCTGATCGTAAGGCTAAACTACACATTAAGAGTATTAAAGGGTTAGACGGTATTACATATACGAAAACTGAGGATATAGCAGAGCAATTTAGGATTTTTTATGATACTTTATATAAACAATCTGGCAGTGTTAATCAGCTGATAGCTGGGGAGTACTTAGGAGAAAGTGGTTTAATATCTTTGGAGTTATCTCAAACCTTGAAATTGGAGAAAAGTGCAGATTTGGAGGAGTTGAATTTAGCAATTAGCTCTTTGTCTAACGGTAAGGCAGCGGGTGAGGACATAATTCCCCTTGAGTTTTATAAAATCTTTAGGGATACCTTGATACCATTCTTTCTCGAGCTGATTAATGATATACTTCAGGGAGGGGTGGCTCCCCTATCATGGAATCGTACTAATATTATGGTTTTTCTTAAAAAGGGTAAACCGGCAGAAGAATTGGGCTCATACCGACCGATTTCTCTTATTAACTTGGATGCGAAAATGTTTGCGAAACTTCTTGCTTCTCGTCTCTCTTTGTATATACATCGGCTGGTCTCTGATGAACAACATGGTTTGTTCCAGGAAGAGAAACAGTAACCCATATTAATACCGCGTATGCGGCTTTTGATATTGCTAGTCAAGAGAGTCATCAGATAGGTATGTTAATGCTGGACGCTGAGAAGGCTTTCGATCGAGTAGCCTGGGGGTTTCTTTGGAGTACTATGCTCTCTTTAGGCCTCGGTCGAGGATTTGTCTCGGCGGTCCAGCAATTATACTTTTGTCCATCTGCTGTTATCAAAGTCAATGGATTTACATCTAGCTCGGTTCAGATACAGCGGGGCACGCGTCTGGGCTGTCCGCTCTCCCCATCATTGTTTGCTCTATATATTGAGCCCTTTATTAGACATCTATTACAGAATACCTCCATTGCACCGGTAATACTCAACGGAATAACATTAAAGTTACGGCTTACGCAGATGATATTGCTGTGTTTACTACTAATCCCGAAACCGCAATTAATGCTATTACGCAATCAGCTGAATATTTTGGCTCCTTCTCGGGGTATAAGCTTAATATTAAAAAAACACAATCGATTCTTAATTACGAGACTTTATCTCCAAAACAACTTTTGGGGTTAACTAACTCGGCTACGTATCTGGGGGTTTGTATTAGCGGCTGTATTAAGGATTTTATGCGCTTAAATTATGAACCGCTACTTAAGAAAACTTTAGCGGATTTACGGAAATGGCATAAATTACCACTAACTATTTTTGGAAGATGTAATGTTGTAAAAATGAATATCTTGCCGAAATTTTTATATCTTTTTCGATCCATTCCTTTATGAGTTCCATTGTCATTCCAGAAGAGCACTTAAATACATAAAATTGGCATATGAGCAAGGTGGCTTCCTTCTTCCTGATTTTAAAACTTACTTTTGGTCAGCTTTCCTTAATCGGATTCAGAGCTTACTTTTGGGACCTTATGTAACTAAAAAATGGTTAGCGTATCAGCTTGCTGTTGGCTTTAACACAGGGTTTCTTTTACATAATATGTCGGATCCTAATTACTTTAAGAGAGTTTGTTTTAAGATAGTTAAACATATTTACTATATCTGGCGAGATATTGTTAAAAATTTTGCCATACCAGAGCTACATGAATTTATTGTTTTATGGGCAAATCCTTGTTTCCCGGATATATTCTCAGACTCAACTTTCCGGCTGTGGTCTCAGTCGGGTTTAAAATGGCTTGGGCAGTTATATGATGATAATGGGTTTAGATCATTTGCTTCTTTACAAGAGGAATTTGGATTATCCCATAAGATGTTTTTTAAATATTTACAAATCAGGGATTATTTTCTACATAGGAAGGGTTTGTTTACTCTACCCGATATTACAGAGGTAGTGCGGGCTGTTTATAGGTTCTCTGGCCGGGGTCAGATTGGGAAAATTTATAAGAGCTTCCGATCTGTTAGTGAAAGCGACGGCTTGTTGATAGCGACTAAACTTTCTTCTATGTTTTGTACAGATATTAATATTGATGAAGTTACTGATTCTATGGCCATAATTAACTCGGCTGTTATCTCAATTAATTTGAAACTGCAACATCATCGTACTATCTTCATGCTATATTATACTCCGAATGTTATTTCTAAATGGATTACAGAACAGGCTTCAGTAAAATCATTTTGTCCAAAATGTAAGGAATTTACGGCGGATCTTAGACATATGCTTATAAAATGCCCTGCTCTTACGTTATTCTGGCATGATGTTGGAAATGCTATTAATCAGCTCGCTGGCAAGGATATACAATTAACGGAGAAGGAAATTGTTTTGGGTATGGTTTTGGATTCAGGCCTTCTTTCGGGCTCACTGATGTCAATTTGTATTTCTACTGCTCGGCTGTGTATTGCTTGTGCTTGTATTGACCTAGTATGCCCCAAGATTACTGATTTTTGGGTACTATTAAGAGGGGTGTATGAAATGGAGTCTGCAGTTGCTAAAGCTCGGGGAATATGTTCTAAGGACAAATTCGGAAGGATTTGGTCAAGTCTACATTGGGATTAATGGGGGAGGAAGGAACGAGGGCTCTCCCGCTGATGGGGTCCTGTGGTATGTCTCTCTGGATTTATTGTTGTATGTATATGTATTTCTGTGCCTACAATTTTAATATGTGTTATTTAGGAATGTTGTGTTCTGATCCTCTGTTCTGAGTGGTTGTTTCTTATGTGCCGTATGTGTTACTCAGATTTGTGCTGATATATGTGACATAAAAATCAATAAAATATGTTTAAAAAAAAAAAAAAAGTGATGTCATTTGATATGTCATCAGTGATGTCACTGACCATGTCATGAATGATGTAATATGTGACATCATCAGCAGTGGATTGCGGGCGCGCGAGATGTAGTTAGTACAATTAACTATATCGGAGGAATTTCAATGGTTTTGTTCGAGTGAAATGTCCAGCTAACTATAACACCCCTAAAACCTATTTTTTGAGTGAATTTCTAAGGTTTTTTAAATGCTAATTCCTAACTATATCAGGCCTGAAACCTATGGTTTTTTCAGTGAATTTCAAAGGTTTTTTAAATGCTAATTCCTAACTATATCAGGCCTTAAACCTATGGTTTTTTCGTGAATTTCAAAGGTTTTGTAAATGACAATTTTTAATGTATTAATTGTTATACTGATTTTTTATACTGATTTACTACATTGTTTAAACTGTTTATATTTAGACATTTTATTTTTTTTAATTACATTATGCATTACAATACAAAATATACTTTCTCAGAATGAATTACTTTAGTTTAAATACTTTGCAAATAGGCAATAGACATTTAAGTACAGTAGTTACAGCTGTTGCAATGGGCAACACAATTTCAAACACAAAGCAACATTGAGCTCAATGTGAATTTCTAGTCAAATGTAATTAGTTACTTTATGGATTACTTTTCTAATCACAGGACTGGATGCTAGATTCAGTCCTTGGACATCTCCTGTAAACAGTTGAGTAAAAACGTTTTGGTTACAGTGTGGTAAATAATTTAATTACCGGAACTTAATTTGATGCGGAAAATCTATAAAAATAGCTCAGTAAAATAAGAGGCAGAATCCGTGGTATTAGAGGTTCGGAACGGGCTTTATTCCAAAATCAATTTAAATTGAGGAGCTCCATATTCCATCACCACGAAGGTTCAGGAAGTGAAGACGCTACTTTATTGACAAGTAATCATTTTTATACAATAGGCATTACAGTGAAGCAAATGCAGGAGGCGTAACAATTGATAGTAAAGATAAAACATACATGCGTAGCAAAAGTGGGTGTAACTGGGTGTAACTAAAGAACGTCATCAGGTATGATGTCATAATAGGGTGGTTCCATGAAAGAATTTCACAATATCAGCAGAAATACTTGGCAGAAATGCGCGCGCAGCGGCATGACGTGTGATTGACGTGCAACTAGGGGGTGAAGGGGACTTGACATTTAGCTCTACATGTGGCGACAGAAGTCTGGAGGGTCAAGTCAACCTAATCCCAAATCATATCTAACATCCTATGTTTAAAGAACTGTGTTATCCAAAAAGAAAGGTCTTTCGAACAAAATCTATTCTATACTGACTGTGAGTGCGTGTACAAGCGTCTAAGTGTCTACATGAGATGCAAGGGCAGAAATCTTCCATAGTAACAGGGCTATGAATTACTTGCATAAAGACAGAGGAGCCGGGCCTTTTGCTCGGTAGCTGGAAGAATGTTTATTTAAACTACTAGACAGGAATGCATTGGATAGGGAGCGGAGCAGATAATTTCGAAGGTGAAATACAGTTTTTTGGCAGGCAACAGGCTGATGTCAGGCACCGTTAGCCGCGCAGAGAGTAGGACAAAGTTCATGGATACAGATGCGAGCTCAGACTGGAGCTTTCAGAGGCAGAAGGCAAGAAAAGGCTTGATGGCAGAATCAGGGCCTACTCGCCTGGACTGTAAAATGGCATAAGTGAACCATATAAGCCGGTGGCCTTTCATACTTAGGAATAGAATATCCGGCCCATTCATGGCGGATCTGAAAGAGGACATGTTGACGGTGGACGCACATGTGTTTGCGTCTTCATAACTGGAACTGGAGGGAACATACATGTACTTGCGATTTATACATGAAACCGTTGGGGTCCAAGATAGGGGACATAACTGATCAGAAAAATCCATATTTCCACATTCCCTCCTTATCCCCTACTTGCCCGTTAAGAGATATCAATCTTCATCAATCCATCGATCTGTTCATATAGCATCATTTGTTCTTCTTTTTTCTTCTGGGATGAATGAAATCTTGGTGGTGGAATACACGATGTGGCACACAGACCACAGATCGCTGGTCCACATTGTAGGCATAGACAGCAACTGAATAGTATGAGAAAGCCAATACCTAGGAAGGATAGGACCTTCCATCCAAAGGTAGATAATACACTCCAAAACCAACCGGACCAAGTCCAGGTGCCTGGATTCTGGTGTATCTGGCTTACAATCTTATGAAGGCGAGTTATGGCTTTATATACAGATGGCGAATTTTCTGGTATGAAAATGCAACAGCTCGATCCGATGACCCTACAAGCTCCGCCCCTATCGGCCAGGATGACGTCAAGGACAAGACGATTTTGAAGCACAACAATCCGCATAGCAGACTGCTCTTCTGTTAAATTGCCTAAGGCGGAAATAGTTTTGTTCACTACTGCTTCAAGGGTTCTGGTTAATCTACGTATCAGCTTACTATTGGTAACTGTACCTATATAGGGAAAGAGACCTTTATTGAAATCTGTGTATTTTTCCCATGCTGTCTCAGTGTAATCGACTATTGGGAGATCTCTCCTTTCTCTATTGTGTACTAAATGAGTATTTCTATGATAATCAGGAGGAGCTAGAAAAACAGGTGGCAAAAGGAATCCGATGTAGCAGGTACCATCCCAATCTAGAGGTAAACGTATGTATGCCGTCTGACCACATATGAAGTAGGAATGGCGGGAAGCTCTAAATGTAGACTTGCCTTGATCACTAAATTCTATCACAGTGGTGCATCTACTATGGCCCATATGTATGGAACCATTCTTTCTTACACACAATTCACCTTTTACTGGAAATACTGACATGGCGGGCAAAATTGGTGTAGCTTCGGATTCGACATTTAGGATCATGAGATTAAGCGTAAAATTACCTAATCCATACACTTCATTTTCTAGATCAGTTCCTGTTCTTTTGGGAAGTCCCTCCTTGTTAGGGTGACAGACTTTAAATAAAACTAAGTTCAGATTTCCCCATACCCAGTTATTCTGGTAAACTGCAGAATTCGAATCTAGGGAATTAATTAAACTAAACCATGCTCCACAGGATCCATTGTGTGTGAACGGGTATGGAAAGAGAGGTAGAATTCCTTTATAGTTCTGATAGGGAGGGAGTCGACCACATATCCAACAATTTGTAGCATTGCTAACCTGATGGGAATGATGTAACATACTAATAAACGTGTTATTGCGCAGCGCAAATCTATAGGACAACTCATGCGGAGGTAATTCACTAAAAGAATGTTCAGCAGTAACATTATAAACATGTCTAGAAATAGGATAATATGTGTGCAACAATATACTTGCAGTAATTATTAAAAGACTTAAGAAAAACAAAATTAATAACGTCACTGTGCAATGACTACGCAGTGATTTACAGTACGCATGTCGTTTCAACTTTATCCTTCTGTTTCTTTCTCTATACAGGTCTAAGGGATACATGTCAGAGACAAATTCGACCGATTCACCTTGGAGAGGACTTAAACAATCAAATTGCCTGACTTGTTGGACCGAAGTTTTAGTTTATATTGTTCATGGTTATTCAGTTCAACCAAAGGAAGTTTTGAGTCAATCGGTGAAGACACGCAAGGTGTGTCGTTTACGTCTGACGGTAGTCCATGAAATTTCTTGATATGACTTGAATGTATCCAGCCTTTTCGACCTTCGATCTTCACGGCTGTCCTCGTCGTTAGCAATACGAGTTGAGGCGATTTCCACCTAGGATCCAGCTGAGACTTCCGATCAAAGTTCCTCACTAATACCATGTCTCCTGGAATTACGTCATGGGGTTTCACCTCGGTGTTGTCGGGAAAGGCTGCAGCTACCTGTGAACGACAAGATTGTAGTGCAGACATCAAGGAAGCCAAGTAATCTGTCAGCATATTACAGTCAATATCAGTTATTTTGCGTGGTATAGGCGTCCCCCACATATTTGGTGGTCTACCGAAGATCACTTCATAAGGGGATAGCCCTGTTCGAGAGTGTGCTACCATTCTCATGTAAAAGAGTGCAACGGGTAAGGCTACTACCCAGTCGACACCTTTCTCTCTACAGATTTTGGACAATCTAATTTTCAGGGTCTGGTTATGTCGTTCCACGAGACCTGCTGCCTCGGGGTGTCGGACACAGTGAAATTTCCACTGATAGCCTAACAAAAGTGAAACGTGTTTCATTAGTTCGGATGAGAATGGCTGGCCGTTATCTGAGTAGACAGCACGTGGTAAACCGTATCGTGGGAAGAATTCTCGAACCAACTGTTTGGCAGTAGTCGGGGCAGTGTAATCTGAAACCGGGTATGCCTCTGTCCAACGGGAAAGAGCACAGACAACTACGAGAACATATTTGAATCCTCGACATCGTTCCATCTGGATATAATCCATCTGGAGGACTTCAAAAGGGTGATCAGGAGGCTGAAATCCACCCTGCTCTACGGGAATGCTTTTTCCTGGGTTAAACTGACAACAGATCATACAGGTACGAACTTTTTGTTTAGCTGCTGCTCGTAAATGTTTGTTGAACCAAATGTGTTGAATGCTGTCTAGCATAGCTTTTTCTCCTAGATGCGCTGGACTATGTACAGTGTTAATAACGACTTGGACCATTGAATCAGGAAGGAACCACACAGATTTTTCCTTCGTCATCCATCCTTGATCCGTTTGGATCCCTCCTAATTCAGTCCATTTCTTTATTTCGTCTGGTGTAGCATGTGTCTGTATGTCAATTACGTCAAGAGCGGGATCCTTAACCATCATGCAATATGTTGGTGTCGGGACTATTGTCTTTGTCATGTCGGATGTTTGAGTTTGAGCAGTCTGTTTAGCTGTTCTGTCAGCTAGATCATTGCCTTGAGAAATGACATCAGTAACTTTCGTATGGGCTTTACATTTCATAATTGATATTGCAGTGGGTAGATGTATTGCATCTAATAAGGCATGAATGAGGGGTCCGTGCTGAATGTGGGCACCGTGAGAAGTTAAATAACCTCTCTCTCGCCACAGCACGCCGAAGTCATGTACAACTCCGAATGCATAACGTGAATCAGTGTATATGTTGACTTTTTTATTTGTGGCTTGAATACAGGCTTGTGTCAGAGCGATGAGCTCTGCTGCTTGAGCGGACAGGGTATTTATGCAATTTGTTTCAACGATTTCAGTGTCTGTTGTGACTGCGTACGCGGCCACTAGCTCTCCTGTAGCTGTTCTCATACATGAACCATCTACATACAACGTCAGGTCTGGGTCTGACAATGGGACGTCTGTCAAATCTTGTCTGGGTTTCGTCGTGATAGTGATAACTTCAATTCAATCATGTGCTAGTGGGTCTGTTCCATTTACAGGTAACAGTGTGGCAGGATTCAATGTACTACAACGTCTGATTTCTATATGTGGCTGAAACAATGTTAATTCATAACCAGTGAGTCGTGCTATCGTCAAGTGTTGTGTTTGTGTGCGGTTCAAGAGAACCTCTACTGCATGTGGTACTTGTACTGTCAATGGATGTCCTAATACTATGGCATCGCTTTGTCTGATTGCTAAAGCTGTTGCTGCCACTGATTTCAGGCACGCAGGCAAAGCCTGAGCTACGGGATCTAATGTACTAGAAAAATAAGCACATGGTTTGTGTGATCCTGCTTGTTCCTGTGTGAGTACTGACAAGGCAGTACCTTCGCGTTCTGTAACGAAGAGTGTAAACTGTTTATTGTAACATGGTGTTGCTAAAACAGGTGCTTGGCATAAGGCTTTCTTTAGGCTTTCAAAAGCTTGTGTATGTTCCTGAGTCCAAGGGAGAACAGTCGATGTGGCTGCCTCCTGTGTTGTCAATTGAATGAGTGGTTTTGCTAGAAATGCATACTGAGGGATCCACTGCCTACAATATGAAGTGAGGCCTATGAAAGCCCGCACCTCCTTTTGTGTCTTGGGTATTGGCATATTAGCAATTAGCTGGATGCGATCTGGTGTAAGCTGCCTTCCCTCCTTGGACAGCGAGTGACCAAGGTAAACAACTCGCTGGACACAGAATTGCAGCTTAGAAGGGGACACCTTGTGCCCCTTTTCGGCCAAAAATTGTAAAACCGTCAGTGAGGCTTTTTCACATTCAGGTTCTCTTCTAGCGGTGATCAGCAGATCATCGACATATTGAAGCAGGGCAGTGTTGACTGGCATGTGGATACTGTCGAGTTCTCGTTTCAGTGCTTGGCTATAAATGCTGGGGCTTTCTGTAAATCCTTGAGGTGCGCGTGTGAATTTAAAGCTACGTCCATTTAAACTAAATCCGAACAAATATTGGCTTTCCGGATCTATTGGGACGCTGAAGAAGGCATTCTTGAGATCAATTACAGTAAAGAATGTTGCCTCGGAATCAATGGCTGTCAGTAATGAAGAAATGTCTGGGACTACGGGGTATTGTGGTACTATGCATTTATTTAATTCGCGCAGATCAATAACCAATCGATATACTGGCGGGGCTGTTGGATCGGTTCGTTTAAGAATCGGAATTATCGGTGAATTACATACATTGGAGTCAGTTTCCACAACCACTCCTTGGGTAATAAGCTCGTCAATGATTTGTAGTAAAGCCACTACAGCATCTGGGGGTAACTTGTATTGTCGCATTCGGGGTAGTACCACTCCTGCCTTTAGTGTGACTCGATATGGTGTAATGTTCATGCAACCAACATCTGTAGGGCCTTGTGCCCATAAATGTGTCGGTAAAGTCTGCAGTCGGTGATCCATGTCTCGGGACACGTAGTGCCCTTTGAAATCACGTAAAAACAATCTTACTCCTTCTGGAGAACAACATATTATAGCTCCGAGAGCTTTCAAAGTTTTTATGCCTAACATGTTTTCTGGACATGTTTTAGTAAGTAATAAATCTGTAGTTCGTGTCAAGGGACCGATCGTAAGTGGAAGAGGCTGTGTTACTTCGTTAATGATAGGTTTTCCTGAAAAGCCAAGGGAAATATTCTGTGTGCCTGAGAGGGGTGCCCCTGGTACTTCACTACGTTTTATTGTTGTTCGGCTTGCCCCTGTATCAAGTAAGAATTTTCTATCTTGACCTAACAGTTCACTGTGTACATAAGGTCCTTCTTGATCTACAGGGACCTCAATAAGGGGTAAGCCAACTTCCCTCTCTAGGCTGTTTCATGAGTATCGTTGATAATCAGGATAGTCATACTGTGCGGTCTGATACATCTGTCGGGTCGTTGTTTGTGTGGCAGCAATAGGCTGCGGTGGCGGAGCTGGCATAGACTGTTGCGGAGCTGGCATGGACTGTGCATGCTGCAGTGCTCCTTGTTGGTTCTGATCCTGTCTAAGTGGTCGTGGTCTTTCTTTTGTATTACCTATGGCGATATTATGTTTTAAGACTGGACAATCGTGTACATAATGACCTGGCTGTTTACAATAGTTACATGTCCCTTTTACAGGACCTGTTGAAACACTGGACTGTGTTATACCCTTCTTATGACCATCAGCTGGAACTGTCTGGGAAACTAGCATTTTCATTTTCGTGTCTTTCATGCGTCTATGTTCATGTTCTTGTTCTTCTCTAATTCTATTGTGATGGTACTGTAGCATTTGTAACATTTGTGACGGAGTGTTACCTTGCCAGGTACTCTCGAATTTCAATACTCTATTCTTAACTTGGGGCAAGGCATTTTCAACCAATTTTGTCACAAACAGATGTGGATACGACTCGCTACTTGCTTTTATTCCACTATTTATACCAAAACATTTCTCAAATCGGGAATAGAAATCACTAGTGTCTTCATCTGATTTTTGTTTACAGGCTGAGATTGCACCCCAGTCTTCCTTTTTCGTAGTTAATAAACGTGGCAGTACCTGTACTAATAAACCTGGTAGTGCTTTGATCTTGTCCCCGAGCCCTGAACCTGGACCTCGAGCTTTTTCTTCGTTTTCTAATGCTGTCCAATCTATCTTCTGGTCTCCCACCTCCCAATCCTTTTCCTTGAGTTTTTCATAAATGCCCGCAGGCATTAATACCTTCAATATTGTCATAATGTCGGGGTAGGTATATTCTCCCATGAGTAACATATCTTTAATTTCACGGTGGAAACCCGCTGGGTCTTTGTCATGACTGGGTACCACTTTCTTCATTTCTAATAGTTCTATTTTGGATATGGGTGTGTATACAAACACACGTTTAAACTCATTGTCATCACCCTTTATCGGGTGCACTTCGCGTAAGGGATTTTGTCTATCCATGTAATACGTCGTTCTTTCCTTGATGGGCAGTGAGACATGTTCAGGACATACAAAAAGAATGTACTGCCTTCTAGATTCTAGTATTTCTCTAATTAACTTAATACCGGAACCTCTCCATTTATTCGTGAGTAATTCAGTCAATATATCAGGTAAGGGGCCAGGATCGGAGTGTTGGCTTTTATATATTATAAGGAGTTGTTGAATCATATAGATACCAGCTAAACGCTGTTCATCTGGGGCGAGGTTCAAAAACGTATGTGCTAGTGTATCATCACCATATTTTCCAGGACTATCAACCCAGTGTACGGCTGACCTGGCTAATTCTTGTTCGTCCATAGAATCGAGTATATGATAACCCCTTCGTTCTCGGAGTAATTTGTCAGCGGCTTGGAATGAATGTTCGGGGGACCTTATATTTATTATAGGAGTTTGGAATTTTCTGTTATTATCTGGACGTATCGGACATATCGGATCAGTAAAGCATCTAGTATTATTGCAAGATCTTCCTCTACCTACATAGGCCATGGTTTCTAACTGTCCTGTGGGCAGTTCTAATTCTTCCTCGTCCTCGGTTTGTTCAGGCTCGTCTACTGCTAATCTTTCTTCGTGTATTCGTTCTATTTCTTTGCGGATCTTTCGGCTCATAGCTACTATACATGATCGTTTATCGTGTCTCCCCTCTGATATATTCTTACCCCATGTGGTAAGAATTTGCATTTCTTCCGGATTTACCCCTGGTTGATCTTGATTTCTGATCACACAGTTTATGAGGAAACGTAACAGTTCCCCCTGTATTTCCACCTTTTGGTACTCCATGGCTCTGTTAATACTCTCAGGGTCTCGCCCTGACTGAACAAAATTATATATATTTTCTAAATGTGCAGTCATTCCTGGTAGCTTCCCTAAGTATATTGCAGCTCGTCGGATACGTAATGATGCCAGCATCATTTCGTCCCCTTTTCCGGGCACAGGGTCATATCTACAATCTATTAGAAGTTCCTTGAGCGTGTTGGGAGTTACTAGTTTGGGTGTACGTTGGTGGGCTAATTCTTGAAAGGAAAGTTTATTTGTTCTGGGTGGCGTAGAAAAAATGCTTGATGTACCTCCGGTAGCACCACCTGGGGTGCTGGATGTGAAAGGATTCGTTGAACGTGATATAGCAACCATAGGTGTGGATGCAGATGTAGAAACAGATGTGCTTGCCGGAACTTGTGTCGGGGTTTGCTGTTGCAGAGGTACAGACGGAGGAGGGTCTTGGCGTTGAACCCCCTCGGCAGACGGTCTATGTGGCGCAGCATTTGCATACTCGGGAGCTGCGTCGTCTAAATAAGAGGAAAGAAAAACATCTTCTGCGGATCTGGGATGCCCTTTGGGATGTACTTTTATCGGAAACAATGGGGGTGGCAAGTCTTTTGGTATCTCCGGAGTAGCCTTAGGTAACCCTTCGGCCAGAAGAGGATACATACCATTCACAAGGGCATTTCTTTGTCTGTCTGTTTGTTCTGACTTTACTCGAATACCTTCTTCAATTAATACACTTTCTCGAACTTTATTTGAATTCTCCTTACTTTTCTCTTCCTGTCTGAGCGCTTTCTCTGTACGTCTATATGATTCTTTACGCCATAATTCAATGGCATCTTTCTGTGACGGTCTAGCTTTCTTTTTCCATAATTCTTCTTCTACTTTCATAATGCAATCTGCATCCCAGGTCCCAGCTGCGGGCCACCTCTGACTTTCTGGTAATTCCTTGGTGTAGTCTACCCATAGATCAAGAAATAATATGGCGTCTAGGCCATGTTTATGATACATGAAGTACCCTGGAGTGTCCCTAGGAGGAATGGGAACAGCTTCTTCGAGTACCCCTTTTCTAGTTTTGATCTGTCTTAATTTCGAAAAGAGCGGCATATTGAGAACTGATCTGATACCTAATTTTGAACACGTTTAATACCATAAAACACAATAATGAACAGTCATTCACACCACAATATACAGAACGTATTTAAAACATTTTAACATTTAACATTTAATGAATAAACAATGATGGTCATTTAGGGAACTAGTCACTAAGCATAATACTCGATACTAACTAGGTAAATCTGAATTATATACTAGACATACTTGATATACTGCTAAACAGTACAGATACACTGCTGAAACAGTGCAGACCGGATTTGTGTACCCAAACCCGTCTTGACCGGCACAACCTATGTGCACGTCAGAACGCCTCCCCGATAATGGTACTCACCGGGTAGCTCGGAACGGAAGGCCTCGGAACTGAACTGAACTTGAACCGGACTGGACTCGACTCGGAACTTCGGAAACTTCGGAAACTGGTGGGCCTCTGTATACCTCGGATCTTGCTCTCTCAGCTAGGCTCTGGTCGGGATACTTCGCACTTCTCACCGCCTCGTCTGGGTGTTGATCGCAGCCTCAGTTACCCCCGCTCGGCAGGAGGGAGATACAGGAAATCCTGTGGGTACGCGTTGTTGTCCGTCCAGCTGTGACAGGAGACCGGGCCTGCAACGCACCGCCGGCGCGTGAGATGAGAAAGTGTCCCTGCTCGGGCGCCATATATGTGGTAAATAATTTAATTACCGGAACTTAATTTGATGCGGAAAATCTATAAAAATAGCTCAGTAAAATAAGAGGCAGAATCCGTGGTATTAGAGGTTCGGAACGGGCTTTATTCCAAAATCAATTTAAATTGAGGAGCTCCATATTCCATCACCACGAAGGCTCAGGAAGTGAAGACGCTACTTTATTGACAAGTAATCATTTTTATACAATAGGCATTACAGTGAAGCAAATGCAGGAGGCGTAACAATTGATAGTAACGATAAAACATACATACGTAGCAAAAGTGGGTGTAACTGGGTGTAACTAAAGAACGTCATCAGGTATGATGTCATAATAGGGTGGTTCCATGAAAGAATTTCACAATATCAGCAGAAATACTTGGCAGAAATGCGCGCGCAGCGGCATGACGTGTGATTGACGTGCAACTAGGGGGTGAAGGGGACTTGACATTTAGGCAGAAGGCAAGAAAAGGCTTGATGGCAGAATCAGGGCCTACTCGCCTGGACTGTAAAATGGCATAAGTGAACCATATAAGCCGGTGGCCTTTCATACTTAGGAATAGAATATCCGGCCCATTCATGGCGGATCTGAAAGAGGACATGTTGACGGTGGACGCACATGTGTTTGCGTCTTCATAACTGGAACTGGAGGGAACATACATGTACTTGCGATTTATACATGAAACCGTTGGGGTCCAAGATAGGGGACATAACTGATCAGAAAAATCCATATTTCCACAACAGTAGTGATTTTTAAGGATTATTATTGTATTTTAAAAGTTGACACTTGGAAACTTTTTCCCATAGAATCACCAATGTTATCCTATGGCAGAAAATTCACTCAGCAGGTAAGTAGTGTTATCGTTACTTTTTCTTACTTAGTGGTGGATCCTGGATCCAGCACAGGTGAATCTCCTGTAAACAGTTGAAAGAATGTGTTTAAGTCATACAGATGATTTTTTAGGAATATTTTTAGTTTGTGAAAATAGACACTTAGAAACTTTTCTACTTAAAAGCAGACAAAGGATTCCTATGGAAAGAAATACAAGTTACTGGTAAGTACGCTTAGAATTACTTTTCAGGGTCAGTGCTGGTCTAAAAGATACAACCCTGGGTTCTCTCCTGATAACAGGTGAGTAAATCGTAATTCGTAGTTCGGCTGATTTTAGAGGAATATTTGTACGTTTCAAAAATGGACACTTAGAAACTTTTCTGCTGAAAACCACACAATGGATTCCTATGGAAGGAAATACAAGTTACTGGTAAGTACGGTTAGAATTATTTTTCAGGGTCAGTGCTGGGCTAAAAGATGCAGACCTGGGTTCTCTCCTGATAACCGGTGAGTAAATCGTAATTCATAGTTCGGCTGATTTTAGAGGAATATTTGTACGTTTCAAAAATGGACACTTAGAAACTTTTCTGCTGAAAACCACACAATGGATTCCTATGAAAAGAAATACAAGTTACTGGTAAGTATGCTTAGAATTACTTTTCAGGCTCAGTGCTGGTCTAAAAGATGCAGCCCTGGGTTTTCTCCTGATAACAGGTGAGTAAATCGGAATTCGTAGTTCGGCTGATTTTAGAGGAATATTTGTACAATGATAAAGGAAGGGGGCGGGGCCTGAGGTCACGTGTGCAAACACGCCCTGTGGCGCGTTTTAAGTTGGGGAATTAATTCCTCTTCAATCCTGAGGTCCCCTGGGGGCCAACTAGCCCACCAGGTACCTCCAGTATGCGCCAGGGAGCTGCATTGCAGAGAGGTGTTCAGAGGCCACACCCCTTTTTACAACACTCTGCAATGCAGCTCCGTGGCGCATACTGGAGGTACCAGGTGGGCTAGTTGGTCCCCAGGGACCCTCAGGATTAAGGAGGAATTAATTCCCCAACTTAAAACGCACCACAGGGCCCCCCCATTGGCTCCAGGGGGGGCCGTGCGGCCCCCCTCCCACTTAATTTAAAGCCCTGGGGGGTGGTGGTCCCAGGGGCTTGGGGGTCCGTAACGGACCCCCTATTTTAAATATTTAGTGCCCCTGAGAGGTGCCAGTCACCGGGGCGTGTGGGGGCTCAAGCCCCCCCACACAGGTTTTTTTTTTTTTTAAAACAAGCCCCAGGGGGTGGCAGTCCCCGGGGCTGCGGGGGGGCCATGAGCCCCCCTGCATACATTGAAATAAAGCCCCAGGGGGTGGTGGTCCCCGGGGCAGTGTGGGGGGATTGGGACCCCCCACACTTTTTTTAAAATTATGCCCCCGGGATTTGGCCCCCTGGGTCAAATTAGAATATTCAGCACGGGAGCCCGCGCTGAATTTTTTATTTTTTTGGGGCCGACATTCGCGCTGGGTGCGCGAATCTCGCCAATTTTAAAAAAAAAAAATATCTGTTTTTTGCCCTGGTGGTCCTTGTGGGACCCCCTGAGCAGGCCTAGGGTGTCAGGGTGTTTCTACCCTGCCCCCTTGTCGCGTTTTTCGCGTTTGTTTTTCAGGTTTCTTGTGCCTCGGTTCTACCGAGGCAAAAGATCGCTGCCAACACTTCCTGATCTGGAGTGTTGACAGCCAATTAGAATACAGCTCGTACCCCAACTTAAAATGCGCCACAGGGCGTGTTTGCACACATGTCACCTCAGGCCCCGTCCCCTCCCTTCACCACTGTGCAAGCGTGCCCGGTGACGCATTTTAGGTTGGGGGGATTAACTCCCCTTGAATCCTGAGGGTACCTGGGGTGCAACTAGCCCACCAGGTACCTCCACTAAGCGCCACAGAGCTGCGTTGCCGAGAGGTGTAAAAAGGGGTGTGGCCTCTAAACACCACTCTGCAATGCACCTCCCTGGCGCATACTGGAGGTTCCTGGTGGGCTAGTTGGCCCCCAGGGACCCCCAGTATTCAAGGGGAATTAGTTCCCCATCTGCAAACGCGCCAGGGGGCGCGTTTGCAGAGTGCTGCAGGGAGGGGGCATGGCCTCCAGCACAATGCCGGTCTTTTTTTAATATTTATTTTTTTAAGAAGGGGGGTGTTGTCCCCCTTCTTTTCCAATTTTACTGGCCCTGGGGACCCCATCCCCCAGAGCCTGACCCCAATTTTTTTTTTTAACACATAAATTGGAAGGGGGCCGCGTGGCCCCCCCTCCCGAGGCCATAATCGGCCCCCGGGGAACCCATCCCCCGGGGCATGGGCATTTTTGTTTTCTTAATGTATTTGGAGGGGGTTTGCGTTGCCCCCCTCCTCAGGCCATTTATGGCCCCAGGGACCCCATTCCCTGGGGCTGGCCCTATCCGTTGGGGACTGTGGGGGTTCCCTAATTCCCCACAGTCCTGCCATCTCCCCGCATCCTGCGGGAGTTGGCATTGCTTTTCCACATGGGGAGCTGATAAGATGCAGCTCCCCGTGTGGAAAAGCAATAGGCTTTGGTTTTTGGAAGAGTGAGCAGGTTTCCTGCTCTCTCTTCCAAAAACCAAAGCAGAGTTTTCTATGGCAGGGCTGGCCCTGGGGGTTGGTGGTCCCCAGGGCCATTGAGGGCTCCAGGAGGGGGGATGCGCGGCCCCTTCCCACCATTTACAAAGCCCCGGGGAGGTGGAGGGTCCGTAACAGACCCCCCAATTTGCATACTTAGTGCCCCAGGCAGGTGGCGGTCCCCGGGGAGTGTGGGGGCTCGAGCCCCCCACACAGGTTTATTTATTTTTATTAAAAACAAGCCCTGGGGGTGGCAGTTCATGGGGCTGCAGGGGGGCCATGTGCCCCCGCAAACATTTTAGAAAAGCCCTGGGGTGTGGCAGTCCTCGGGGCTTGGTGGGGCCTTTGAGCCCCCCACCCATTTAATACACAAGCCCCAGGGGGTGGCGGTCCCCCGGGCTGTGAGCCCCCGCAAATATTTAAGAAAAGTCCTGGGGGTGGGGGACCCTGGGTGTGGGGTGCCCGTTTGGGCCCCCATTACAATATAAAGATTGCCCACGGGACTTGGCCCACCAGGGGGCTAAACAATAACGAAGCGCAGGAGCCCGCGCTTCATTTTTTTTTTGCGGTCGGATCCGCGGATCCTCTGCGCAGCCTGCGATTTAAAAAAATATATACTTTTTTTGGGCCCTGGGGGTCCTTGTGGGACCCACTGAGCAGGCCTAGGGGGTCAGGGTGCTTCTACCCTGCCCCCTTTTCGTGTTTTGCGCGTTTGTTTTTCTCTTTTCTTGTGCTACGGTTCTACCGAGACACAAGATGGCTGCCAACACTTCCTCTTTTGGAGTGTTGACAGCCAATTAGCATGAAGCACGTGATCGGGAGGGTACACGGATCCTCCGCGGCCATAGATATCACAATCTTTATTTCCTAATTTCTCAAAAACTACTGAACGGATTTACACTAGTTATAAAAAGGTTGCTTTCTGAGCCAAGCAGTACCTTTTTGCCAAATTTGGTGTAATTCTGTTCAGCAGTTTTTGCTATAACAGTGTCTAAAGTTTCCTATGGGAAAATTATTTTTCCACCACTATTTTTTTAATTTCTCAGGAACTACTGAACGGATTTACACCATTTAAAAAAAAGGATGCTTTCTGAACCAAGGGCTACCTTTTTGCAAAATTTGGTGTAATTCCATTCAGCAGTTCGGGCTGTAGCCGTGTCTAAAATTTCCTATGGGAAATAACATGGGGAAAACATGTTTTGGGACCTCCTTTTTTCTCGGCCCCCGCTTGACGAATCACCCCCAAACTTTCAGGATAGGAGATGACCAGAACGGGCCATTAGTTTTGAAAATTTTGCGAAGATTCGTCGACCGGCGCCAGTCTATTGGGAATAGAATGTTACGGTTTTCCTATGGATAATAGGTCCTAACTATAACTACCTACTGGCGGCCGCCAGTAGGTAATATATATATTACAGCTCAGCATGGATAGCACTGTGCTAGACCTATGCTTAATAACTTTGCTGTAGAAATGGCAAAATATTTTTTCCCTTTCTATCTCGGTGTGGATGTGACTATGCTATTCCTTCGGTTGAAGGCTTTGATACAAAAGCAGACATTTGAGGTAAGCAAATTTAGAGTATCGCTTGTGTTGAGGGTGCTCTATACAGGAGCTGCTTGCCACCTAAACTTGAGAACTACCCAGAGTTCTCTGCTTCTTTTTTGCATAGTGTATGCGTCTCTCTAAGTCTGAAAAGGTATTTTTATGACTTATACTCGGTGCTTCCTTGTGTCTGGACAAAGTTATATCTCTCTGAAGAAGTCTAATCAGAGCTAAACTATAGCCAGGGTTTGCTTTTATTAATTTCAGGTTGTTTTGATTGGTATTTTACCAATTCAAAGCTGTAATACTGTGCCTGGAGTGGTAAAAGACTTTTGTCATTTTACAGCTCGGCATTGATAGCACTGTGTTAGCCCTACGGTTAAAAACTTTGATGTAGAAACGGCAAAAAACTTTGCTGCATGGATAGCACTGTGCTAATCCTACGCTTTTGCTGGTGTTGAGGGTGCTCTATAGAGGAGCTGCTTTTCACCTAAACTTGAGAACTACCCAGAGTTCTCTGCTTCTTTTTTGCACTAGTGTATATGCATATATAGTTATATTTAGGACCTATTTTCCATAGGAAATAAGCAACATTCTATTCCCAATAACTTTGGCGCCGGTTGACGAATCTTCGCGCAATTTTAAAAACTTTTGGCCAGCTCCGGTCCGCTCCTATCCTGAAAGTCTCGGGGTGATTCGTCAAGCGGGGGCCAAGAAAAAAGGGGGGGTCCCAAAACGTGTTTACTCCATGCAATTTTCCATAGGAACCTTTAGTCGCAGCTACAGCCCGAACTACTAAAAGGAATCACACCAAATTTGGCAACAAGGTAGCCCTTGTTACAGAGCCATGCCTTTTCGTTAAATGGTGTAGATCCATTCAGTAGTTCCTGAGAAAATCAAAAGAAAAATCACATTTATATCTGGGTGGAGCCTAACCACAAATCTCATTGTGAGTTCTGATTGGCTGTCAGCACTTCATCCAAGAAGTGTTGGCAGCCATCTTGGGACCAGTATACATGATAGCACCTCATTAAAAAGCATTGCAGTTAATAGAAGGTTTTAAGATGTTAGTTACATTATAAATCATTTGTTGATGTTACCATACTCATTTTAGGAATTGTGGTGTGTGCTAAGGTGATTTTACCATGTGAAAAAGCCTTCTGCTCGGACATCATGAATTATGTTTGATAGAAAACTATTTTCTCATGCTTTTCCCACAGAGGTTTAGAAGGTGATCTATAAGCTAAACTGAGATCATATTTTCTGTAAATTCACATTATCTTTCTCAGTCATGTGAGAATGAAGTCTGACATTCTCAGTAAATCATGTACATCCAACAAGGGCAGAGACTGTCAGTTGATTCCTTTGTGCTCTACTGCAGCTTCGCAGAGTGTTCTAAAGAACAACTAGAGCGCTAACAGTCCTACTTATGACAAACGTATTGCACACCTGAAGCCATCTTGATTGGAATAAAGTGGTAACTCTTAACACATTTAATTTAAAAAGGAACACAATGAGGGGGTTCATTTTGCCATAGAAAGTATGATTAGTGCTGCAGAAAAAAAAATTAGGGCACATTTTGAGTGACGTCTCAAATTCTCTTCTATTTCATTAAAAACTTCTGACATGCAGACTGAAACATGCACTTTCAATACCAGCAGCAGACTTCCCTGGTGAGCAGTAGCTTTACTAGAGTGATCTAATGAGCAACTAGAGCACTAACATTCTGAATTTATGGCAAATGTGTGACACATCTGAATGCCTTCTCCATGGAATCAAAGTAAAAAACTGAAAGCATTTTCTACTGAGGAGACTACAGTAAATGAGGAAATTAGGAAACTTCATAACAAATAAATCTCCCAAGATGGCCACCAGAGACAAAAGAGCCCAAATGCAGCACAAATATCACCCCGATGTAGCCCACATGTAGCCCAATGACAGAAGTGTGCAAAACACTTATTTTTTGTGTATTTGCAATTTTATATAGTGCAGACTTGTCAGGTATTTGAGTGCTTTACATGAGCATTGGTTACATCACACAAGATCAAATTCATTTTGGTTGTAGACATGGGGAGATTAAGTGATTTGACCAGAATCACAGAATGTTGAGCTGAAGCAGAAACTCCAACCTGGTTCCCCAGTTGCAAAGTCTGCAGCTCTGGAAGTAACACCACATCCTCTCCCCTAAGTGCAACATTTAATCAAGTGGTCAACTGGATAAAAAAACATAAAGATTACAAATAATTTAAAAGTTCTTTGTCACTATTTGAAACCTCAGAAAATATGTCCTCATTTTAGTTTTTTAGAGCACTAACCATAATTTTGATGCAAATAAGACCCTCTCATATATGTAATTTCTAAAGGAAATGCTCTAGGTATTACAGTTTTGATTACATTAAGATGATGTCAGGGGTTCCACACTTTTGTAATAAATATAGAATGTTAGCAATCTAGTTGTTCATTGGGATACTGTTGAGAGGCAGAGGCCAGGGGCACGGACTCTGAAAATTAAAGGCAGGTAGGAGAGTGCAGAGGCAACAATTTGACCACACTGGGCAGGCAGGAAGGGCAGTGGCAGCACAACAGACTATGGAGGGCAGTGGAAAGGGGGGCAGGGGCAACAAACCAACAATACAGGACTGGCAAGAGACGCTGTGGCAATATAATAGACCATTGTGGGCAGAAGGAAGAGGCAGTGGTAGTACAACCATACATGCCAACAGACCCGTTTCAGCCAGGAAACGTCCAATGTTTTTAAGCTCAAATGGGCTTTATTTGATCTGTCTCCTGTCTACAATCTCCTCTTTTTCAATGTAACTCAAAGGGGAAAATCAATACCTAAGTTGTTTTTCAAAATCTCCCTCTTACCAAGTTCAAAATGTTCGCAAGTATGGTACATTGGATCATGGTAGGCAGGAGGAATTGGGGTAGGGACATGGACTCGGATAACAGAGGACAGGAGGGACATGGAGAGGTGCACCAAACTGACCCTACAGGGCAGACATCAGGGTTTGCAGCAGCACAATACACCACACAGGACATGCGGGACGGGAGTGCAGCACAACAATCCATAGAAAGCAATAGGGATGGGACAGCACCATGCACATGGACAACAGAGAACAGAGGGGAAGAGGCAATGGTAGCTAGCTGACCATAATGGACAGACAGGAGAGAAAGCTGCAGCATAACAGACTATAAAGGGCAGGAGGGACGAGTCAGGGGCATTACAATGGAACAGACAAGCCAGGAGGGAGGGAATAGGGGTCTGCACATGGAAACAGAGGGCTGGGGGCAAGGGGGCAGGGCAGGAGCAGCAAGATGGCCATGGAGGTCAGGCAGATTTGGCACTAGAAACAAGACACACCATGGAGAGCAACAGTGAGACTATGATGGCATACACACAGACCATGGAGGGAAGGTGGGAGGGGGCCATTGCAGCACAGAAGACCATGCATGGCAAGCGGGAGGGTTACTGGCAGCACAATGGCTATGATGGGCAAGAAGAAGGGTGCAGGGGCATGCACAAAGGACCATGGAGGATAGAAGGGAGGGTCAGGACCTGGGCACAAACAAGAGAGTTCAGGGGAAGGGGCCTCACAACAGACTGCGCGGGGCAGGCAGGAGGAGCAGTTGCAGCACAATAGACCAGGGAGGGCAGAAGGGTGTGGCAGTAAAATGGACCATGAAGGACAAGAGGAAGGGGATAGGGTCATGGCATGTGGACAGGCAGGGTGGGGGTGGCAGGGACAGGTTACAGTCATCCAACAATGCTAGGCAGGTGGGAGGGGAGTGGCAGCTCAACAGAACACTCAGAGTAGATAGGAGTGGCAGGTCCATGGAACATGGTGGGCAAAAAGGATGGAGCAGGGGCATGCACAAAGACATCGGAGGGCAGGGGGAAGGAGAATAGGAGCAGCAAGCTAAGCACAGAGGCTAAGCAGGAGGTCAATGATGGGCCATAGAATTGGGCAATGGAGGGCAGGAGGAGTGGACTGGTACATCATGCTAAATGGAGGGCAGTGGCAGCACATCAGACCATGCATGGCAGGAGGGAGGAGGCTAGTCCATGGATTCAGACAACAGAGGATAGGGAGGAGGTGGATGGGGCAGCAAGCTAACTGTTCAGAGAAGGTGGGTATTAGGAACTTTATTGTTTTTAAAATGTGTGTCTGTGCTAACTACTTAAAATATGAACAAGTATGCAGCATAATCTCACTTTTATTCAGGAAGAAGAGGACATTTGTGACTGTGACTCCGGGCTCACTTGGCAGAAACACCCCCTGACCCTCCACCCCCATCGCAAAATGTAATGCCTGTGAAAAGGGTAGGTGGACACAGTGTTATATAGAACATAGTCCTGAGAGCATGATTGAAAATGAAAACTAGATATAGTATATGGTATAAACTATGCACCAAAAAGTGTGATATAAGATGAACCGGGTGTGAAATATAATATGCAATACATTTTTCTCAATGACAGATTCATTGGAGAGCGCAAGATAGCACAGGCACTAGCGCGTGCTATGCGATATGCGCCTTGGAGTGTAATATGCACAGGGCAGTGTTGTGTAATCTAACTAGTCTCTAAAGTTGTAATATAAAATATGTGCTGGGGAGTGTAACGTTGCATATGCACTGTGACAAAGATATGGATCCCAGATTGTAATATGTATGGCATAGCGCTGTGCGTTATAACATAGGCATCGAGGAAGGCACGTTAGATGGGGCAATATAACCTGTGCGAAGGCAAGTGTGGAATGACATATTCACGGGTGGTGTTACAGTGCACATGGGCTAGAGAGTGTCATAGCATACGCACAAGGTGGTGGAATAAAACACAGAGGTGTGTGGCACTCGGCAGGCACTGGTGGGTGTAACACAGCATTGGGCTCAGCCAGGAGCACGCTGTGACTCTCAAGTGAGGTTCATCTCCTTTCCAGAGAGTAAAATAAAAAGTATTACACATCCGGTGGTGGATGTGTGTTTTATTAACCATGAGGGGGGTTTCTTGCAGAGTTTGGTCGAATTTTTGTCGAATCCCCTTTGAATGGCTTGGTGTGCGTGTGTATTAAATGTGCCCGTCAATAGCTACCCATGTTTGTATAAATAAACGACAAGGGTGTCTACTTGGAGAGTTCCCACCGGCGAGGGCGCCGGGATTGGGCACGGTAGGGCATCAGACACGTCAGAGCTTCACTAGCGGTGAATTCAGTGTATGCATAGTCGCCTTTTAATGAATGTCAGGCAAATCGTTATGGTGATAGGTACATACTGTTTGTCCAGCATATCCTAGGTGTTTCTATAAATATATATTTTTTAAAATAATAAAAAACAAAGGCCGGACCCGGGGGATGGGGTCCCTGGGGCCATAAGTGGCCTGGGGAGGGGTGCAACGCAGTTCCCCTCCTAAAGAATAAAAAAAAAAAGCCCATGACCCGGGGTTTGGGGTCCCCGGGGCCAATTAAGCCTTGGGAGGGGGCCACGCGGCCCCCTTCCAAATTAATTTATTTCAACAAAAAAAATGATGGTGCAGGTCCTGGGGGATGGGGGCCCCAGGGCCAATAAATTAGAAAAAGAAGGGGGGCCACACAGCCCTCCTTCTTAAAAAAATAAAATAAATAAAAGACCGGCATCGCGCCGGAGGCCACGCCCCCTCCTTGCAGCACTTGCAAATGCGCCCCCTGGCCAGTTGTAAGTTGGGGAATTAATTCCCCTTCAATACTGAGGGTCCCTGAGGGTCAACTAGCCCAACAGGTATCTCCAGTATGCGGCAGGGAGCTGCGTTGCAGACAGGTGTTCTGAGGCCACGCCCCTTTTAACACCTCTATGCAACGCAGCTCTGTGGCGCTTACTGGAGGTACCTAGTGGGCTAGTTTGACCCTAGGGAGCCTTAGGATTCAAGGGGACTTAATCTCTCAACTTAGAACGGCCACAGGGTGCGTTTACACAGTGGTGAAGGGAGGGGACCGGGCCTGAGGTGACGTGTGCAAACACGCCCTGTGGCACTTTTTAAGTTGGGGAAATAATTCCCTTTCAATCCTGAGGGACCCTGTGGGCCAACTAGCCCACCAGGTGCATCCAGTAAGCGCCACTGCTCTGTGTTGCAGAGAGGTGGTGCAGGCAGTGGCCCTTTTTACACCTTTCTGCATTGGCGCTTACTGGACGTACCTAGCGGGCTATTTTGCCCCTAGGGACCCTCAGGATTCAAGGGGACTTAATCTCCCAACCTAAAACGGCCACAGGGCGTGTTTACACAGTGGGGAAGGGAGGGGACGGGGCCTGATTAACGTGTGCAAACACGCCCTGTGGCGCATTTTAAGTTGGGGAAATAATTCCCCTTCAATCCTGAGGGACCCTGGGGGCCAACTAGCCCACCAGGTGCTTCCAGTAAGCACCACTGCGCTGCATTGCAGAGAGGTGGTCTAGGCTGTGCCCTTTTTTACATCTCTGTGCAACGCACCTCTCTATGAAGCTTACTGGAGGTACCTAGTGGTCTAGTTGGACCCTAGGGACCCTCAGGATTCAAGGGGACTTAATCTCCCAACTTAAAACGGCCACAGGGCGTGTTTACACAGTGGGGAAGGGAGGGGCCGGGGCCTGAGGTGACGTGTGCAAACACGCCCTGTGGCGCGTTTTAAGAGGTAGTTTTACTCCCCTGCCCCATTATATACTAGTGGCTTACAGAGGAGGTCATGCTAATCACAGGGGGACCCCAACGCATAGTGTTCCCTAGTGTATGTAGGTTTTGTCACTGTATTCTGAGTGTCTTTTAACATAGCACTGGCTCTAGGACTGGTTAATCAGACTCAGTTACCACCGGTATCCGTCTGAAAAAGTTGAGGGTACAGGATGATTTTGCAACAAGGCTTCTTTCTGCTCTTCTGTTTGTTCTTTCTGCACATTATCCTTCTTCCTGCACTTTTCTTCGTCTTTGAGGACTTCTGTTGCTTCTTTCTGCATTTCTTTTTTTTCTTTCTGTTTCTTTTTTCTTCTTTCTTCACATGTCCTATCTCTGTAGGCATAGTTAGAAATTAGCATTTAAAAAACCTTTGAAATTCACTGAAAAAACCATAGGTTTCAGGGGTGTTATAGTTAGCTGGACTTTTCACTCATACAAAACCATTGAAATTCCCCCGTTGTAGTTAGTTCAGCTAACTATAACTCGCACGCCCGCTATGCACTGCTGATGACGTCACATATTACATCACTCATGACACGGTCAGTGACATCACTGATGACATCTCAAATGACTTCACTGATGACATCACTGATGACATCATCCTTGTGATAGAATGTTAGACCTCCTCTCCCCCTAATATAACCTTTGATACACACATTCAAAAATAGAAACTAAAATTTTCAAAACAATGGACATACCAATACCAGTTACAACAACCTATTCAGTAATTCTAAGATCCACATACACATCCACTCATTCACCAACAGTCCTATACAGTCACTCATACATGTACTCACTCATCATATGTACTCATACACCTATACATCCTGTTACACAACGCCACTCATCCATAGAGTTACTCACACACATAGTCACTCATGCTAATAAAGAATCAAACATCCATTTCCTTGCATATACATTGATACACACACCACCACACTTACTTCTACAGAAACTGACACATACTTAGTCTTTTAAACAATCACTTATAGAAACACATACTTATTCATACAGGAACTCTTCCAATCTCTCACTCTCACATATACTCACTTATATACACCAATAGTCATATATACTAGTTTAAAACATATGTAGTTACT
The DNA here is from genome assembly GCF_964204655.1 of Triturus cristatus. Taxonomy (NCBI): domain Eukaryota; kingdom Metazoa; phylum Chordata; class Amphibia; order Caudata; family Salamandridae; genus Triturus; species Triturus cristatus. The sequence goes on from NC_140595.1 coordinate 448,658,512, forward strand.
CATAAAGACACTATTGAGACATTCATTCACTCTCTAACACATCCATGCACACACTCATCCACCCATACAGTCTTGCACACATGCTGTCTTCAACACATATTAACAGTGAGTCACTCATTCATGCACCTATGCACTACATAATACCCCCCACCGAACCATACGGAGACTCATACTGATACTCAAAAAACCAACTAATAACCTATATAGACACTCATGTAGCTAATCACCAACCCTTGCAACCACTTATACACAAAGTGAGAGACTGATACAGATATTTACATATTTAAACATTACTCACTAAGCCATGTATTCACTAAGATACACTTAATCAGTCAGTTATACAATCAATTTTTCAAAAACAAATCATCCATTTAGACACTTATATACCCATTTACTCTTCCATCGACCTTAAGATATACATATATAAAACATATGTAATTATCAGAAAAACACACATTCACTGGATGATGTCATCAGTGATTTTCATGTAGAAATCCGTGATCAATTTTGTTTCTGATCTCTTCATAAATTTGTTGCTGCTCTTCGTTCAGTTGTCTTTCCAAATTTTGTAAGTCTATAAATTCTCCTTGAGCTTGATTCATAGCCGTTTCCACTTCATTCATGGCTATTGATGCTTCATTTTCAACGATTGGTTGTCCTAGGGGATCTTGACTGAGTGTTCCTGAACTTTGGCTGTCCTGAGAACTGTCTCTAGCTATTTCTGCTGCAATTGTAGTTTCCTGTTCAATTTCTTCATTTAACATTTGCAGATAAGTTGTGAATGTATTGCATTGTATGCTGTCTTTGCAAGCATTAAAAGAATCTTCATAGCTTTGAAATTCTCCCAGTAGTTCATCCTCTGTACGCCATGGTTTAAACAGCTGTAAAAGAGCCAAGTAGTAAAATTCCTTTTTGTCAGTAGTGTCGCAACTCAGCTTCCGGTGATTTATCAAACTTCCTTTTGTTTGCTTCACCAAACATCCTTCCTCACCAATGACTTTATATTTTCCATTGTTGATGTCTTCTGCGGCTTTCCGTGAATAAATGTAGTTCTGCAGCACTTCATAGAGACACATGTTCTCCAGATGATGACTTCTCTTTGGGTAATATGTGTCCAACATGTTTGATTTCAAAATATCTGTACTTTCTGGGTCATTCTCTGCTAAATATTCAATTTCTCCAACAGATTTCAGTACCCGATTTCTCATTGCTGCAAGGCCTAAACTTGCCCAAATTATTCTTCTTGATTTCGAGTAGAGACTTGCAGAAGATAACCTATCTGAACATTCGTAGGATCCAATTTCTCGATGCGATAACATCTTCAAACTGAAACTGTACAGCTTCTTACTGACAGTTTTCTCGTGAGAAATCTCTTCCCACATTTCCTTCAATTCTGTTTTTTCTGATTTCGTAATGTAAGACGTTACATATCGAGCAACAGCAATGGAATTGTCAGCTACATACTGTATGTCCATGTTAGCGTTCCACATGGATAAAATCACTGGGTTGTAGTCATTTATATTTTTTGATTCTTCTTTTCTTTTAAGGTTGTAGGTATTCTTAGGTGATTTTCTTGTGATAGTATGTCTCACAGATGACATAAAACTGTTAACTCTTCCATTTGAAAGAACAGGTCTAGGAAATCCAAATCGACATTTAGTGTAGTATTTATCTTTGCTCTTGTATTTCCGTCGACAGTATTTTCCACACCGATGACTTTGGAAACGTAAAACTTGCTCCTTTAACTTTTTCTCTTCTGTGCTTTTTGGTATAGCACATGTTGCATATTCTTCAATGTAAGATAACACTGCTTCATCAGTATCTGTTCCAAACTTTGGGGCATCCTTGATCCACAACAGCATATGAATATGAGGAGCACCTCTTGCCTGGTACTCTTTTCTCCAAAAGAAATCCACTACTTCTCCTAGAGGTGGATTTTTTTTATTGCAGATGAAGGACATCATAGCCTCAAATCTATGATTGAAATATCTGCAAACATTAACCGGATCCAATGAGCACAGTTCTCCTGCTGTCTTGTATTCGATGTTTTTAATGTTTGAATTTGCCTCTCGTAGAAAATCCAGTAAATCATCCCAACCGTACTCGGCACAGCTTAGGGTAAGGAACCATGTTGGAGTTCCTAAATTCCGTAACATGCATTTTAATTCACCATGGCGTCGGTACCAATATTCATTTGTCCCACGCTGACAAGCCATCAGATTGATCAGTTGTGTTTCCAAATGATCATCTCGGTGCTGCACTTTCTCCATAAATTCCTTAGCAGACACATTTTGTAAATGTACTCCACTTTTTAAAATGTGATTTACTGCATAAGACAGTGCAGACAAGTCGCTTTCAAATAAAAGATGGAACAAATAAGGAATACTTTGTCGAAATCTGGGATCTTCAGCATATAGTCTTGTAGTCCGATACTCAGAAGCTGGAATCTGTTCTGGACGTTCATCGTATCGTCCTCCTTTTCCTTTAGGAAACAGCTGGGGAAAACATCGAGCTTCCAAGCTCTCCTCCCATACACTCACGGGAGTTCCTTTTGCTTTCTTCATCTGAAACAGATCAATATTGTCTCCCATAACTTCTTTTGAATGAAGAGGATGTATGCTAAAATGTTCATAAATTTCTTCTTCCTTTGACTTGTCCACTTTTTCAATTTGTCCAGTTGGTGTTTCTGTGTCTTCTTGTAAATCTTCTTCTTCTTCTTCTTCTATATAAATTGATTCATACCATTTGTTATTCCTTTTCAAATACAAATTTGCTCTTTGTACTTTCCGTACATCTACCAGCTCCTGCCAAATCTTCTTATTCTTTGTAGGTACACCATTAACCAGAATAATTAATGGTTCATTTTCCAAAGTATCCGCATCAATAGTTTCCATATTTTTTTTCAAATCCAAGGGCAAATACACCACTCTACCTTTTAAACCTCTCAGTAAATCTGAAGGAGGTAATTTACCAGTTTTGGGCTCCATACGTACTATGGTCTGGAACGGATGAACACATTGAATGAGTATAGACTCATATGTATTTAATTCAGAAAGTTCAGCAGAAATAGCATCCAATTCTAAATTATTATGTACAGCTCTGGTCGGCATTCTATTTTCCTCTAACTTGTTGTAACAGTATTTACAAATACGCTGAACTTCACCCAATTCAAAACAATTTTCAAGAAATATATATGTGGCAAAATCCTTCCACTTATAATTATCTTCATTTTCACTCTTTCTGTAGAGATCAACATACCTGGTTTGTTTTCTATAATGAGTTCTGCGGCAACAAATACAAGTAATATTTGGTCTTTCATTAGAGATTATTGCAAATTTTGTTATGTGATCATTAAATGTCTAACTTACAGAGGGTTCTACATTTTCTTCCACTTCTTCCTCATTTACTGTGTCCTTCTCTGCACTGTTTTGTTCAGGACCAAAGTAACAAAACTGAATTTCATCAACAACCTTCTCTACATCTGATACCGTTCCACGGAACAGAGCCCTATTCAATTCATCTAACTTTATTGCTGGACTTTTAGCAAAATACAACCGTCTCACAAACTTTCTCCTTTCAGTATGATGAACAGCCAGCATCCTAAAATGATGGAAAACACTATTACACACTTTTCTAGATAGACAAGCCAGAGAATGACCCTGCAAACCAGTATTCTCTCTCACTCTGCATGGATCTAGACTTTGAAGCACCTTAATCTTCTGTTTCACACTTTTTTTGCTATATTCTCTTAGAAACTCACGAAATTATATATTGAGCCCTTTATTAGACATCTATTACAGAATACCTCCATTGCACCGGTAATACTCAACGGAATAACATTAAAGTTACGGCTTACGCAGATGATATTGCTGTGTTTACTACTAATCCCGAAACCGCAATTAATGCTATTACGCAATCAGCTGAATATTTTGGCTCCTTCTCGGGGTATAAGCTTAATATTAAAAAAACACAATCGATTCTTAATTACGAGACTTTATCTCCAATACAACTTTTGGGGTTAACTAACTCGGCTACGTATCTGGGGGTTTGTATTAGCGGCTGTATTAAGGATTTTATGCGCTTAAATTATGAACCGCTACTTAAGAAAACTTTAGCGGATTTACGGAAATGGCATAAATTACCACTAACTATTTTTGGAAGATGTAATGTTGTAAAAATGAATATCTTGCCGAAATTTTTATATCTTTTTCGATCCATTCCTTTATGAGTTCCATTGTCATTCCAGAAGAGCCCTTAAATACATAAAATTGGCATATGAGCAAGGTGGCTTCCTTCTTCCTGATTTTAAAACTTACTTTTGGTCAGCTTTCCTTAATCGGATTCAGAGCTTATTTTTGGGACCTTATGTAACTAAAAAATGGTTAGCGTATCAGCTTGCTGTTGGCTTTAACACAGGGTTTCTTTTACATAATATGTCGGATCCTAATTACTTTAAGAGAGTTTGTTTTAAGATAGTTAAACATATTTACTATATCTGGCGAGATATTGTTAAAAATTTTGCCATACCAGAGCTACATGAATTTATTGTTTTATGGGGAAATCCTTGTTTCCCGGATATATTCTCAGACTCAACTTTCCGGCTGTGGTCTAAGTCGGGTTTAAAATGGCTTGGGCAGTTATATGATGATAATGGGTTTAGATTATTTGCTTCTTTACAAGAGGAATTTGGATTATCCCATAAGATGTTTTTTAAATATTTACAAATCAGGGATTATTTTCTACATAGGAAGGGTTTGTTTACTCTACCCGATATTACAGAGGTAGTGCGGGCTGTTTATAGGTTCTCTGGCCAGGGTCAGATTGGGAAAATTTATAAGAGCTTCCGATCTGTTAGTGAAAGCGACGGCTTGTTGATAGCGACTAAACTTTCTTCTATGTTTTGTACAGATATTAATATTGATGAAGTTACTGATTCTATGGCCATAATTAACTCGGCTGTTATCTCAATTAATTTGAAACTGCAACATCATCGTACTATCTTCATGCTATATTATACTCCGAATGTTATTTCTAAATGGATTACAGAACAGGCTTCAGTAAAATCATTTTGTCCAAAATGTAAGGAATTTACGGCGGATCTTAGACATATGCTTATAAAATGCCCTGCTCTTACGTTATTCTGGCATGATGTTGGAAATGCTATTAATCAGCTCGCTGGCAAGGATATACAATTAACGGAGAAGGAAATTGTTTTGGGTATGGTTTTGGATTCAGGCCTTCTTTCGGCCTCACTGATGTCAATTTGTATTTCTACTGCTCGGCTGTGTATTGCTTGTGCTTGTATTGACCTAGCATGCCCCAAGATTACTGATTTTTGGGTACTATTAAGAGGGGTGTATGAAATGGAGTCTGCAGTTGCTAAAGCTCGGGGAATATGTTCTAAGGACAAATTCGGAAGGATTTGGTCAAGTCTACATTGGGATTAATGGGGGAGGAAGGAACGAGGGCTCTCCCGCTGATGGGGTCCTGTGGTATGTCTCTCTGGATTTATTGTTGTATGTATATGTATTTCTGTGCCTACAATTTTAATGTGTGTTATTTAGGAATGTTGTGTTCTGATCCTCTGTTCTGAGTGGTTGTTTCTTATGTGCCGTATGTGTTACTCAGATTTGTGCTGATATATGTGACATAAAAATCAATAAAATATGTTTAAAAAAAAAAAAAAAGTGATGTCATTTGATATGTCATCAGTGATGTCACTGACCATGTCATGAATGATGTAATATGTGACATCATCAGCAGTGGATTGCGGGCGCGCGAGATGTAGTTAGTACAATTAACTATATCGGAGGAATTTCAATGGTTTTGTTCGAGTGAAATGTCCAGCTAACTATAACACCCCTAAAACCTATTTTTTGAGTGAATTTCTAAGGTTTTTTAAATGCTAATTCCTAACTATATCAGGCCTGAAACCTATGGTTTTTTCAGTGAATTTCAAAAGTTTTTTAAATGCTAATTCCTAACTATATCAGGCCTTAAACCTATGGTTTTTTCGTGAATTTCAAAGGTTTTGTAAATGACAATTTTTAATGTATTAATTGTTATACTGATTTTTTATACTGATTTACTACATTGTTTAAACTGTTTATATTTAGACATTTTATTTTTTTTAATTACATTATGCATTACAATACAAAATATACTTTCTCAGAATGAATTACTTTAGTTTAAATACTTTGCAAATAGGCAATAGACATTTAAGTACAGTAGTTACAGCTGTTGCAATGGGCAACACAATTTCAAACACAAAGCAACATTGAGCTCAATGTGAATTTCTAGTCAAATGTAATTAGTTACTTTATGGATTACTTTTCTAATCACAGGACTGGATGCTAGATTCAGTCCTTGGACATCTCCTGTAAACAGTTGAGTAAAAACGTTTTGGTTACAGTAGTGATTTTTAAGGATTATTATTGTATTTTAAAAGTTGACACTTGGAAACTTTTTCCCATAGAATCACCAATGTTATCCTATGGCAGAAAATTCACTCAGCAGGTAAGTAGTGTTATCGTTACTTTTTCTTACTTAGTGGTGGATCCTGGATCCAGCACAGGTGAATCTCCTGTAAACAGTTGAAAGAATGTGTTTAAGTCATACAGATGATTTTTTAGGAATATTTTTAGTTTGTGAAAATAGACACTTAGAAACTTTTCTACTTAAAAGCAGACAAAGGATTCCTATGGAAAGAAATACAAGTTACTGGTAAGTACGCTTAGAATTACTTTTCAGGGTCAGTGCTGGTCTAAAAGATACAACCCTGGGTTCTTTCCTGATAACAGGTGAGTAAATCGTAATTCGTAGTTCGGCTGATTTTAGAGGAATATTTGTACGTTTCAAAAATGGACACTTAGAAACTTTTCTGCTGAAAACCACACAATGGATTCCTATGGAAGGAAATACAAGTTACTGGTAAGTACGGTTAGAATTATTTTTCAGGGTCAGTGCTGGGCTAAAAGATGCAGACCTGGGTTCTCTCCTGATAACCGGTGAGTAAATCGTAATTCATAGTTCGGCTGATTTTAGAGGAATATTTGTACGTTTCAAAAATGGACACTTAGAAACTTTTCTGCTGAAAACCACACAATGGATTCCTATGAAAAGAAATACAAGTTACTGGTAAGTATGCTTAGAATTACTTTTCAGGCTCAGTGCTGGTCTAAAAGATGCAGCCCTGGGTTTTCTCCTGATAACAGGTGAGTAAATCGGAATTCGTAGTTCGGCTGATTTTAGAGGAATATTTGTACAATGATAAAGGAAGGGGGCGGGGCCTGAGGTCACGTGTGCAAACACGCCCTGTGGCGCGTTTTAAGTTGGGGAATTAATTCCTCTTCAATCCTGAGGTCCCCTGGGGGCCAACTAGCCCACCAGGTACCTCCAGTATGCGCCAGGGAGCTGCATTGCAGAGAGGTGTTCAGAGGCCACACCCCTTTTTACAACACTCTGCAATGCAGCTCCGTGGCGCATACTGGAGGTACCAGGTGGGCTAGTTGGTCCCCAGGGACCCTCAGGATTAAGGAGGAATTAATTCCCCAACTTAAAACGCACCACAGGGCCCCCCCATTGGCTCCAGGGGGGGCCGTGCGGCCCCCCTCCCACTTAATTTAAAGCCCTGGGGGGTGGTGGTCCCAGGGGCTTGGGGGTCCGTAACGGACCCCCTATTTTAAATATTTAGTGCCCCTGAGAGGTGCCAGTCACCGGGGTGTGTGGGGGCTCAAGCCCCCCCCCACACAGGTTTTTTTTTTTTTTTTAAAACAAGCCCCAGGGGGTGGCAGTCCCCGGGGCTGCGGGGGGGCCATGAGCCCCCCTGCATACATTGAAATAAAGCCCCAGGGGGTGGTGGTCCCCGGGGCAGTGTGGGGGGATTGGGACCCCCACACTTTTTTTAAAATTATGCCCCCGGGATTTGGCCCCCTGGGTCAAATTAGAATATTCAGCACGGGAGCCCGCGCTGAATTTTTTATTTTTTTTGGGCCGACATTCGCGCTGGGTGCGCGAATCTCGCCAATTTAAAAAAAAAAAATATCTGTTTTTTGCCTTGGTGGTCCTTGTGGGACCCCCTGAGCAGGCCTAGGGTGTCAGGGTGTTTCTGCCCTGCCCCCTTGTCGCGTTTTTCGCGTTTGTTTTTCAGGATTCTTGTGCCTCGGTTCTACCGAGGCAAAAGATCGCTGCCAACACTTCCTGATCTGGAGTGTTGACAGCCAATTAGAATACAGCTCGTACCCCAACTTAAAATGCGCCACAGGGCGTGTTTGCACACATGTCACCTCAGGCCCCGTCCCCTCCCTTCACCACTGTGCAAGCGTGCCCGGTGACGCATTTTAGGTTGGGGGGATTAACTCCCCTTGAATCCTGAGGGTACCTGGGGTGCAACTAGCCCACCAGGTACCTCCACTAAGCGCCACAGAGCTGCGTTGCCGAGAGGTGTAAAAAGGGGTGTGGCCTCTAAACACCACTCTGCAATGCAACTCCCTGGCGCATACTGGAGGTTCCTGGTGGGCTAGTTGGCCCCCAGGGACCCCCAGTATTCAAGGGGAATTAGTTCCCCATCTGCAAACGCGCCAGGGGGCGCGTTTGCAGAGTGCTGCAGGGAGGGGGCATGGCCTCCAGCACGATGCCGGTCTTTTTTTAATATTTATTTTTTTAAGAAGGGGGGTGTTGTCCCCCTTCTTTTCCAATTTTACTGGCCCTGGGGACCCCATCCCCCAGAGCCTGACCCCAATTTTTTTTTTTAAAACATAAATTGGAAGGGGGCCGCGTGGCCCCCCCTCCCGAGGCCATAATCGGCCCCCGGGGAACCCATCCCCCGGGGCATGGGCATTTTTGTTTTCTTAATGTATTTGGAGGGGGTTTGCGTTGCCCCCCTCCTCAGGCCATTTATGGCCCCAGGGACCCCATTCCCTGGGGCTGGCCCTATCCGTTGGGGACTGTGGGGGTTCCCTAATTCCCCACAGTCCTGCCATCTCCCCGCATCCTGCGGGAGTTGGCATTGCTTTTCCACATGGGGAGCTGATAAGATGCAGCTCCCCGTGTGGAAAAGCAATAGGCTTTGGTTTTTGGAAGAGTGAGCAGGTTTCCTGCTCTCTCTTCCAAAAACCAAAGCAGAGTTTTCTATGGCAGGGCTGGCCCTGGGGGTTGGTGGTCCCCAGGGCCATTGAGGGCTCCAGGAGGGGGGAGGCGCGGCCCCCTCCCACCATTTACAAAGCCCCGGGGAGGTGGAGGGTCCGTAACAGACCCCCCAATTTGCATACTTAGTGCCCCAGGCAGGTGGCGGTCCCCGGGGAGTGTGGGGGCTCGAGCCCCCCACACAGGTTTATTTATTTTTATTAAAAACAAGCCCTGGGGGTGGCAGTTCATGGGGCTGCAGGGGGGCCATGTGCCCCCGCAAACATTTTAGAAAAGCCCTGGGGTGTGGCAGTCCTCGGGGCTTGGTGGGGCCTTTGAGCCCCCCACCCATTTAATACACAAGCCCCAGGGGGTGGCGGTCCCCCGGGCTGTGAGCCCCCGCAAATATTTAAGAAAAGTCCTGGGGGTGGGGGACCCTGGGTGTGGGGTGCCCGTTTGGGCCCCCATTACAATATAAAGATTGCCCACGGGACTTGGCCCACCAGGGGGCTAAACAATAACGAAGCGCAGGAGCCCGCGCTTCATTTTTTTTTGCGGTCGGATCCGCGGATCCTCTGCGCAGCCTGCGATTTAAAAAAATATATACATTTTTTTGGGCCCTGGGGGTCCTTGTGGGACCCACTGAGCAGGCCTAGGGGGTCAGGGTGCTTCTACCCTGCCCCCTTTTCGTGTTGTACGCGTTTGTTTTTCTTTTTTCTTGTGCTACGGTTCTACCGAGACACAAGATGGCTGCCAACACTTCCTCTTTTGGAGTGTTGACAGCCAATTAGCATGAAGCACGTGATCGGGAGGGTACACGGATCCTCCGCGGCCATAGATATCACAATCTTTATTTCCTAATTTCTCAAAAACTACTGAACGGATTTACACTAGTTATAAAAAGGTTGCTTTCTGAGCCAAGCAGTACCTTTTTGCCAAATTTGGTGTAATTCTGTTTTTGCTATAACAGTGTCTAAAGTTTCCTATGGGAAAATTATTTTTCCACCACTATTTTTTTAATTTCTCAGGAACTACTGAACGGATTTACACCATTTAAAAAAAAGGATGCTTTCTGAACCAAGGGCTACCTTTTTGCAAAATTTGGTGTAATTCCATTCAGCAGTTCGGGCTGTAGCCGTGTCTAAAATTTCCTATGGGAAATAATATGGGGAAAACATGTTTTGGGACCTCCTTTTTTCTCGGCCCCCGCTTGACGAATCACCCCCAAACTTTCAGGATAGGAGATGACCAGAACGGGCCATTAGTTTTGAAAATTTTGCGAAGATTCGTCGACCGGCGCCAATCTATTGGGAATAGAATGTTACGGTTTTCCTATGGATAATAGGTCCTAACTATAACTACCTACTGGCGACCGCCAGTAGGTAATATATATATTACAGCTCAGCATGGATAGCACTGTGCTAGACCTATGCTTAATAACTTTGCTGTAGAAATGGCAAAATATTTTTTCCCTTTCTATCTCGGTGTGGATGTGACTATGCTATTCCTTCGGTTGAAGGCTTTGATACAAAAGCAGACATTTGAGGTAAGCAAATTTAGAGTATCGCTTGTGTTGAGGGTGCTCTATACAGGAGCTGCTTGCCACCTAAACTTGAGAACTACCCAGAGTTCTCTGCTTCTTTTTTGCATAGTGTATGCGTCTCTCTAAGTCTGAAAAGGTATTTTTATGACTTATACTCGGTGCTTCCTTGTGTCTGGACAAAGTTATATCTCTCTGAAGAAGTCTAATCAGAGCAAAACTATAGCCAGGGTTTGCTTTTATTAATTTCAGGTTGTTTTGATTGGTATTTTACCAATTCAAAGCTGTAATACTGTGCCTGGAGTGGTAAAAGACTTTTGTCATTTTACAGCTCGGCATTGATAGCACTGTGTTAGCCCTACGGTTAAAAACTTTGATGTAGAAACGGCAAAAAACTTTGCTGCATGGATAGCACTGTGCTAATCCTACGCTATTGCTGGTGTTGAGGGTGCTCTATAGAGGAGCTGCTTTTCACCTAAACTTGAGAACTACCCAGAGTTCTCTGCTTCTTTTTTGCACTAGTGTATATGCATATATAGTTATATTTAGGACCTATCTTCCATAGGAAATAAGCAACATTCTATTCCCAATAACTTTGGCGCCGGTTGACGAATCTTCGCGCAATTTTAAAAACTTTTGGCCAGCTCCGGTCCGCTCCTATCCTGAAAGTCTCGGGGTGATTCGTCAAGCGGGGGCCAAGAAAAAAGGGGGGTCCCAAAACGTGTTTACTCCATGCAATTTTCCATAGGAACCTTTAGTCGCAGCTACAGCCCGAACTACTAAAAGGAATCACACCAAATTTGGCAAAAAGGTAGCCCTTGTTTCAGAGTCATGCCTTTTGGTTAAATGGTGTAGATCCATTCAGTAGTTCCTGAGAAAATCAAAAGAAAAATCACATTTATATCTGGGTGGAGCCTAACCACAAATCTCATTGTGAGATCTGATTGGCTGTCAGCACTTCATCCAAGAAGTGTTGGCAGCCATCTTGGGACCAGTATACATGATAGCACCTCATTAAAAAGCATTGCAGTTAATAGAAGGTTTTAAGATGTTAGTTACATTATAAATCATTTGTTGATGTTACCATACTCATTTTAGGAATTGTGGTGTGTGCTAAGGTGATTTTACCATGTGAAAAAGCCTTCTGCTCGGACATCATGAATTATGTTTGATAGAAAACTATTTTCTCATGCTTTTCCCACAGAGGTTTAAAAGGTGATCTATAAGCTAAACTGAGAGCATATTTTCTGTAAATTCACATTATCTTTCTCAGTCATGTGAGAATGAAGTCTGACATTCTCAGTAAATCATGTACATCCAACAAGGGCAGAGACTGTCAGTTGATTCCTTTGTGCTCTACTGCAGCTTCCCAGAGTGTTCTAAAGAACAACTAGAGCGCTAACAGTCCTACTTATGACAAACGTATTGCACACCTGAAGCCATCTTGATTGGAATAAAGTGGTAACTCTTAAAACATTTAATTTAAAAAGGAACACAATGAGGGGGTTCATTTTGCCATAGAAAGTATGATTAGTGCTGCAGAAAAAAAAATTAGGGCACATTTTGAGTGACGTCTCAAATTCTCTTCTATTTCATTAAAAACTTCTGACATGCAGACTGAAACATGCACTTTCAATACCAGCAGCAGACTTCCCTGGTGAGCAGTAGCTTTACTAGAGTGATCTAATGAGCAACTAGAGCGCTAACATTCTGAATTTATGGCAAATGTGTGACACATCTGAATGCCTTCTCCATGGAATCAAAGTAAAAAACTGAAAGCATTTTCTACTGAGGAGACTACAGTAAATGAGGAAATTAGGAAACTTCATAACAAATAAATCTCCCAAGATGGCCACCAGAGACAAAAGAGCCCAAATGCAGCACAAATATCACCCCGATGTAGCCCACATGTAGCCCAATGACAGAAGTGTGCAAAACACTTATTTTTTGTGTATTTGCAATTTTATATAGTGCAGACTTGTCAGGTATTTGAGTGCTTTACATGAGCATTGGTTACATCACACAAGATCAAATTCATTTTGGCTGTAGACATGGGGAGATTAAGTGATTTGACCAGAATCACAGAATGTTGAGCTGAAGCAGAAATTGACCACACTGGGCAGGCAGGAAGGGCAGTGGCAGCACAACAGACTATGGAGGGCAGTGGAAAGGGGGGCAGGGGCAACAAACCAACAATACAGGACTGGCAAGAGACGCTGTGGCAATATAATAGACCATTGTGGGCAGAAGGAAGAGGCAGTGGTAGTACAACCATACATGCCAACAGACCCGTTTCAGCCAGGAAACGTCCAATGTTTTTAAGCTCAAATGGGCTTTATTTGATCTGTCTCCTGTCTACAATCTCCTCTTTTTCAATGTAACTCAAAGGGGAAAATCAATACCTAAGTTGTTTTTCAAAATCTCCCTCTTACCAAGTTCAAAATGTTCGCAAGTATGGTACATTGGATCATGGTAGGCAGGAGGAATTGGGGTAGGGACATGGACTCGGATAACAGAGGACAGGAGGGACATGGAGAGGTGCACCAAACTGACCCTACAGGGCAGACATCAGGGTTTGCAGCAGCACAATACACCACACAGGACATGCGGGACGGGAGTGCAGCACAACAATCCATAGAAAGCAATAGGGATGGGACAGCACCATGCACATGGACAACAGAGAACAGAGGGGAAGAGGCAATGGTAGCTAGCTGACCATAATGGACAGACAGGAGAGAAAGCTGCAGCATAACAGACTATAAAGGGCAGGAGGGACGAGTCAGGGGCATTACAATGGAACAGACAAGCCAGGAGGGAGGGAATAGGAGTCTGCACATGGAAACAGAGGGCTGGGGGCAAGGGGGCAGGGCAGGAGCAGCAAGATGGCCATGGAGGTCAGGCAGATTTGGCACTAGAAACAAGACACACCATGGAGAGCAACAGTGAGACTATGATGGCATACACACAGACCATGGAGGGAAGGTGGGAGGGGGCCATTGCAGCACAGAAGACCATGCATGGCAAGCGGGAGGGTTACTGGCAGCACAATGGCTATGATGGGCAAGAAGAAGGGTGCAGGGGCATGCACAAAGGACCATGGAGGATAGAAGGGAGGGTCAGGACCTGGGCACAAACAAGAGAGTTCAGGGGAAGGGGCCTCACAACAGACTGCGCGGGGCAGGCAGGAGGAGCAGTTGCAGCACAATAGACCAGGGAGGACAGAAGGGTGTGGCAGTAAAATGGACCATGAAGGACAAGAGGAAGGGGATAGGGTCATGGCATGTGGACAGGCAGGGTGGGGGTGGCAGGGACAGGTTACAGTCATCCGACAATGCTAGGCAGGTGGGAGGGGAGTGGCAGCTCAACAGAACACTCAGAGTAGATAGGAGTGGCAGGTCCATGGAACATGGTGGGCAAAAAGGATGGAGCAGGGGCATGCACAAAGACATCGGAGGGCAGGGGGAAGGAGAATAGGAGCAGCAAGCTAAGCACAGAGGCTAAGCAGGAGGTCAATGATGGGCCATAGAATTGGGCAATGGAGGGCAGGAGGAGTGGACTGGTACATCATGCTAAATGGAGGGCAGTGGCAGCACATCAGACCATGCATGGCAGGAGGGAGGAGGCTAGTCCATGGATTCAGACAACAGAGGATAGGGAGGAGGTGGATGGGGCAGCAAGCTAACTGTTCATAGAAGGTGGGTATTAGGAACTTTATTGTTTTTAAAATGTGTGTCTGTGCTAACTACTTAAAATATGAACAAGTATGCAGCATAATCTCACTTTTATTCAGGAAGAAGAGGACATTTGTGACTGTGACTCCGGGCTCACTTGGCAGAAACACCCCCTGACCCTCCACCCCCATCGCAAAATGAAATGCCTGTGAAAAGGGTAGGTGGACGCAGTGTTATATAGAACATAGTCCTGAGAGCATGATTGAAAATGAAAACTAGATATAGTATATGGTATAAACTATGCACCAAAAAGTGTGATATAAGATGAACCGGTGTGAAATATAATATGCAATACATTTTTCTCAATGACAGATTCATTGGAGAGCGCAAGATAGCACAGGCACTAGCGCGTGCTATGCGATATGCGCCTTGGAGTGTAATATGCACAGGGCAGTGTTGTGTAATCTAACTAGTCTCTAAAGTTGTAATATAAAATATGTGCTGGGGAGTGTAACGTTGCATATGCACTGTGACAAAGATATGGATCCCAGATTGTAATATGTATGGCATAGCGCTGTGCGTTATAACATAGGCATCGAGGAAGGCACGTTAGATGGGGCAATATAACCTGTGCGAAGGCAAGTGTGGAATGACATATTCACGGGTGGTGTTACAGTGCACATGGGCTAGAGAGTGTCATAGCATACGCACAAGGTGGTGGAATAAAACAAAGAGGTGTGTGGCACTCGGCAGGCACTGGTGGGTGTAACACAGCATTGGGCTCAGCCAGGAGCACGCTGTGACTCTCAAGTGAGGTTCATCTCCTTTCCAGAGAGTAAAATAAAAAGTATTCCACATCCGGTGGTGGATGTGTGTTTTATTAACCGTGAGGGGGGTTTCTTGCAGAGTTTGGTCGAATTTTTGTCGAATCCCCTTTGAATGGCTTGGTGTGCGTGTGTATTAAACTTGCCCGTCAATAGCTACCCATGTTTGTATAAATAAACGACAAGGGTGTCTACTTGGAGAGTTCCCACCGGCGAGGGCGCCGGGATTGGGCACGGTAGGGCATCAGACACGTCAGAGCTTCACTAGCGGTGTAAATACATTACACGTGAATTCATTGTATGCATAGTCGCCTTTTAATGAATGTAAGGCAAATCGTTATGGTGATAGGTACATACTGTTTGTCCAGCATATCCTAGGTGTTTCTATAAATATATATTTTTTTAAATAATAAAAAACAAAGGCCGGACCCGGGGGATGGGGTCCCTGGGGCCATAAGTGGCCTGGGGAGGGGTGCAACGCAGCCCCCCTCCTAAAGAATAAAAAAAAAAAGCCCATGACCCGGGGTTTGGGGTCCCCGGGGCCAATTAAGCCTTGGGAGGGGGGCCACGCGGCCCCCTTCCAAATTAATTTATTTAAACAAAAAAAATGATGGTGCAGGTCCTGGGGGATGGGGGCCCCAGGGCCAATAAATTAGAAAAAGAAGGGGGGCCACACAGCCCTCCTTCTTAAAAAAATAAAATAAATAAAAGACCGGCATCGCGCCGGAGGCCACGCCCCCTCCTTGCAGCACTTGCAAATGCGCCCCCTGGCCAGTTGTAAGTTGGGGAATTAATTCCCCTTCAATACTGAGGGTCCCTGAGGGTCAACTAGCCCAACAGGTATCTCCAGTATGCAGCAGGGAGCTGCGTTGCAGACAGGTGTTCTGAGGCCACGCCCCTTTTAACACCTCTATGCAACGCAGCTCTGTGGCGCTTACTGGAGGTACCTAGTGGGCTAGTTTGACCCTAGGGAGCCTTAGGATTCAAGGGGACTTAATCTCTCAACTTAGAACGGCCACAGGGTGCGTTTACACAGTGGTGAAGGGAGGGGACCGGGCCTGAGGTGACGTGTGCAAACACGCCCTGTGGCACGTTTTAAGTTGGGGAAATAATTCCCTTTCAATCCTGAGGGACCCTGTGGGCCAACTAGCCCACCAGGTGCATCCAGTAAGCGCCACTGCTCTGTGTTGCAGAGAGGTGGTGCAGGCAGTGGCCCTTTTTACACCTTTCTGCATTGGCGCTTACTGGACGTACCTAGCGGGCTATTTTGCCCCTAGGGACCCTCAGGATTCAAGGGGACTTAATCTCCCAACCTAAAACGGCCACAGGGCGTGTTTACACAGTGGGGAAGGGAGGGGACGGGGCCTGATTAACGTGTGCAAACACGCCCTGTGGCGCATTTTAAGTTGGGGAAATAATTCCCCTTCAATCCTGAGGGACCCTGGGGGCCAACTAGCCCACCAGGTGCTTCCAGTAAGCACCACTGCGCTGCATTGCAGAGAGGTGGTCTAGGCTGTGCCCCTTTTTACATCTCTGTGCAACGCACCTCTCTATGAAGCTTACTGGAGGTACCTAGTGGTCTAGTTGGACCCTAGGGACCCTCAGGATTCAAGGGGACTTAATCTCCCAACTTAAAACGGCCACAGGGCGTGTTTACACAGTGGGGAAGGGAGGGGCCGGGGCCTGAGGTGACGTGTGCAAACACGCCCTGTGGCGCGTTTTAAGAGGTAGTTTTACTCCCCTGCCCCATTATATACTAGTGGCTTACAGAGGAGGTCATGCTAATCACAGGGGGACCCCAACGCATAGTGTTCCCTAGTGTATGTAGGTTTTGTCACTGTATTCTGAGTGTCTTTTAACATAGCACTGGCTCTAGGACTGGTTAATCAGACTCAGTTACCACCGGTATCCGTCTGAAAAAGTTGAGGGTACAGGATGATTTTGCAACAAGGCTTCTTTCTGCTCTTCTGTTTGTTCTTTCTGCACATTATCCTTCTTCCTGCACTTTTCTTCGTCTTTGAGGACTTCTGTTGCTTCTTTCTGCATTTCTTTTTTTTCTTTCTGTTTCTTTTTTCTTCTTTCTTCTGATGTCCTATCTCTGTAGGCATAGTTAGAAATTAGCATTTAAAAAACCTTTGAAATTCACTGAAAAAACCATAGGTTTCAGGGGTGTTATAGTTAGCTGGACTTTTCACTCATACAAAACCATTGAAATTCCCCCGTTGTAGTTAGTTCAGCTAACTATAACTCGCACGCCCGCTATGCACTGCTGATGACGTCACATATTACATCACTCATGACACGGTCAGTGACATCACTGATGACATCTCAAATGACTTCACTGATGACATCACTGATGACATCATCCTTGTGATAGAATGGTAGACCTCCTCTCCCCCTAATATAACCTTTGATACACACATTCAAAAATAGAAACTAAAATTTTCAAAACAATGGACATACCAATACCAGTTACAACAACCTATTCAGTAATTCTAAGATCCACATCCACTCATTCACCAACAGTCCTATACAGTCACTCATACATGTACTCACTCATCATATGTACTCATACACCTATACATCCTGTTACACAACGCCACTCATCCATAGAGTTACTCACACACATAGTCACTCATGCTAATAAAGAATCAAACATCCATTTCCTTGCATATACATTGATACACACACCACCACACTTACTTCTACAGAAACTGACACATACTTAGTCTTTTAAACAATCACTTATAGAAACACATACTTATTCATACAGGAACTCTTCCAATCTCTCACTCTCACATATACTCACTTATATACACCAATAGTCATATATACTAGTTTAAAACATATGTAGTTACTCATAAAGACACTATTGAGACAGTCATTCACTCTCTAACACATCCATGCACACACTCATCCACCCATACAGTCTTGCACACATGCTGTCTTCAACACATATTAACAGTGAGTCACTCATTCATGCACCTATGCACTACATAATACCCCCCACCGAACCATACGGAGACTCATACTGATACTCAAAAAACCAACTAATAACCTATATAGACACTCATGTAGCTAATCACCAACCCTTGCAACCACTTATACACAAAGTGAGAGACTGATACAGATATTTACATATTTAAACATTACTCACTAAGCCATGTATTCACTAAGATACACTTAATCAGTCAGTTATACAATCAATTTTTCAAAAACAAATCATCCATTTAGACACTTATATACCCATTTACTCTTCCATCGACCTTAAGATATACATATATAAAACATATGTAATTATCAGAAAAACACACATTCACTGGATGATGTCATCAGTGATGTCATCAGTGATGTCATTTGAGATGTCATCAGTGATGTCATGAGTGATGTCACTGACCATGTCATGAGTGATTTAATATGTGACGTCATCAGCAGTGCATTGCGGGCGCGCAAGCTATAGTTAGCTGAGCTAACTATAATGGGGGAATTTCAATGGTTTTGTACGAGTGAAAAGTCCAGCTGACTATAACGCCCCTGAAACCTATGTTTTTTTCAGTGAACTTTTAAGGTTTTTTAAATGCTAATTCCTAACTATAACGTGCCTGAAACCTATGGTTTATTCAGTGAATATATATATATATATATATATATATATATATATATATATATATATATATATATATATATTCAATGAAAAAACCAAAGGTTTCACACATGTTATAGTTAGCTGGACATTTCACTCGTAAAAAACCAATGAAATTCCCCCGTTATAGTTAGTTCTGCTAACTATAACTCGCGCGCCCGCAATGCACTACTGATGACGTCACATATTACATGACTCATGACATGGTCAGTGACATCACTCATGACATCACTGATGACATCTCAAATGACATCACTGATGACATCATCCAGTGAATGTGTGTTTTTCTGAAAATTAAATATGTTTTATATATGTGTATCTCAAGGTCGATGGAAGAATAAATGGATATATAAGTGTCTAAATTGATGATTTGTTTCTGAAAAATTGATTGTATAACTGACTGATTAAGTGTATCTTTTTGAATACATGGCTTAGTGAGTAATGTTTAAATGTGTAAATACCTGTATCAGTCTCTCACTTTGTATATAAGTGGCTGCATGGGTTGGTGAGTAGCTACATGAGTGTCTATATAGGTTAATAGTTGGTTTTTTGAGTATCAGTATGAGTGTCTGAGTGTCTTCATGGTGCGGTGGGGGGTATTACGTAGTGCATAGATGCATGAATGAGTGACTCACTGTTTGTATGTGTTGAAGACAGCATGTGTGCAGGACTGTATGGGTGGATGAGTGTGTGCATGGGTGTGTTAGTGAGTGAATGACTGTCTCAATAGTGTCTTCATAAGTAACTACATATGTTTTAAACTAGTATATGTGACTATTGGTGTTTATAAGTGAGTATATATGAGAGTGAGAGATTGGAAGAGTTCTTGTATGAATAAGTATGTGTTTCTATAAGTGATTGTTAAAAAGACTAAGTATGTGTAAGTTTCCGTAAAAGTAAGTGTGCTGGTGTGTGTATAACTGTATATGCAAGTAAATGGATGTTTGATTCTTTATTAGCATGAGTGACTATGTGTGAGTAACTCTATGGATGAGTGGGATTGTGTTACAGGATGTTTAGGTGTATGAGTACATATGATGTGTGAGTACATGTATGAGTGACTGTATAGGATTGTTGGTGGATGAGTGGATGTGTATGTGGATCTTAGAATTACTGAATAGGTTGTTGTAACTGTTATTGGTATGTCCATTGTTTTGAAAAGTTTAGTCTCTATTTTTGAATGTTTGTATCAAAGGTTATATTAGGGTGAGAGGAGGTCTACCACTCTGTCACAAGGATAATGTCATCAGTGATGTCATTTGAGATGTCATCAGTGATGTCATGAGTGATGTCACTGACCATGTCATGAGTGATGTAATATGTGACGTCATCAGTAGTGCATTGCGGGCGCGCGAGTTATAGTTAGCTGAACTAACTATAACGGGGGAATTTCATTGGTTTTTTACGAGTGAAATGTCCAGCTAACTATAACATGTGTGAAACCTTTGTTTTTTTCATTGAATTTCTAAGGTTTTTTAAATGCTAATTCCTAACTATAACGTGTGTGAAACCCATGGTTTTTTCAGTGAATTTCAAAGGTTTTTTAAATGCTAATTCCTAACTATAACGTGTGTGAAACCCATGGTTTTTTCAGTGAATTTGCAAGGTTTTTTAAATGCTAATTTTTTTTTTTTTCTTCTTTTTTTTTTTACATAATTTTATTTTAATGTTCTATCCTTTTTTAAAGACTATGGTTAAATTTTTAAAATTCTACAATATGTTTTTTTTAACATATTTTATAAAATAAATAGGTAAAATTTATTAGCAATACATTTTTTCCTTTTTTTTTATTTTTTTTTAGTACGCGTACCGTTAGCTTACGGTAAGCGTACGGTTTACGCAATGTTCGTAATTTATCTACGCTGTTTGCGTATAGTTACGCAATTTGCGTAGCCGCGCGTACTCCGCGTGGGGCGCGTACGCGTGTACGCTACACGCGCACGTTACGCGGAAGTGTCGGGGAGTGACTGTTATGCGCATGCGCGCAAGCGCGTGTCTTTTTTACGCGCATGCGTACTTGTGCCGTAAGCGTACCGTAAGCGTACGGTATGTCATGTGATCATGAAACACAACTTTTGATTGGTTGAAACTACTTTCAGTTCTAGAACTCTCCTACACCACACCCATTCCCCTCATTTCTGCTTGTGATCCCTTAGGAGAAGGAGCTGGGTTGTCTTTGTGATACGATGGCAGAACAGCAGAGCTCTTCTGAGAGTGAGGCTAGCAGCACTACCTTGAGGCAGAGAGCGAGGAAACAAAAGACCTCTTACGTATGGGAGTATTTTACTTTTCCAGAAGGCCAGCAAAAGGTAAATGCACCCTTAGTGACTTGCAAGCTGTGTAAGCGTGTACTTTCAAGAGGTAATCCTGACAGGAAGTATTCCTTTGGGAGTCACACCATGATGAGACACCTTAAGGATGTACACAGAAGGACACATGCTCGACTTACTGAAGGTAACCCTTCAGTAAGTCAACCAAGCACATCCACAGCAGCTCAGCCTGGACCATCATCTGCAGAGCCGAGTCCTTCTTCTGCAGGTCAGGTGAGCCCTTCATCTGTGGGGGGAGCATCTCCTTTTTCTGGTCCTCTGGAAATTAACCCTCGGTTTGCGAGGGTTGAAGTACGGTGCGCCAATTGTCACGATCTAATTACTTATAGGCAGACCAGTATGTCCCTAGTGCACAATAAAATAGATCAGCACACTTGTCGTACCGTCTAATATTCCCGTTCTTTCTTTCCTCTGTCCCTGCATGAACACAACGGCTCTTTTAAGAGCCAACCTTACCTTTCATCTATTTTTTATATATGTTTTTAAAAACTTTTTTTTTTTTTTTTTACCGTACGCGTACGGTACGCGTAATTATTATTTTTTTTTTTTAAAAACACTAAAAATCAATTATCACATTACAAGGTCCTTGAGAGACTACAATTAAAAACTGCAAATGTGATTGTAGAGAAGTGGAAAAAAGGGACCATGACATTATTGACTTACCATACCCACTCAAAAAAAGATTTATTCATTTAATTTTTTTTTAATTGCTTTTAAAATGGTTCTAGTTTTCGAAAATTTTCTATCTCAATCTGAAAAAAAAGAAAAAAGTATTAATATTTAAGAAAACATTTAATATTACAGTACACATATTTACATATTTTCAAAAAATATTTTTGCCTTTTTTTGCTGTTTTCAGAAAATATTGCATTTCACTATAAATTGTGAAAGCAATTGCATTCATCATTTAACAGCAGGCAAAAAAAAATTAACAATCTCAAAGATTGTTTTTAAAAAAGCCCACAATCTCTTTTTGCATAAACATAACTTTATAGAAATGCATAATATTCTTAAAAAATATCATCTAATATCAATACTTATTTCTTTAAAATACCGTCTGATATTTTTGTTTCAGAAGTATAATCACAATAATATATGTCAAATAACTCCACAATACATCTGGTTCCATTTCCTTTAGGCCAAATAGTAATTTTAAAATTCTTTTTTTGTTTAATTTCCAATGGTAATCCAATAAAAAACAAAAGTTTAAATTGTACAGATGTCACCGATTCTCTGTAACATTTTGGTTTCCGAAAGATTAATTAATAATTAAATAAGTCCACAATAGAATTGTTTACTTTTCCGCATGGCCAAATAGTAATTTTAAAAATCTTTTTAGAAAAAATTTCCAATGGCAATCCAATAACATTCCAAAATTTAAATTATGCAGATGTTACCGATTTTTTCTAAATTTTTGGTTTTCCAAAGTTTCCTTAAAAAATGGAAAAAATCCACATTACAATTGGTTACCTTTCCATTAGGCCAAATGATAATTTGTTAAATCTTTTTATTTGTAAATTCCAAATGGTAATCCAATAAAATGGTAAAATTGTTTTGTCCAGATGTTGTCAAATCTCTCTAAAATTTAGGTTTCAGGAAGATTAGATAGGAATTTGCTAAATCAAAAGGCAAACGTTGCTTAAAAATCAATTGGTAATCATTACACAGTATCCAGCCTTTTTCACATTTAAGATAAACTGTGTAATGACCAGAAGTTACAGTAGGTCCATCATGGAAAATTATTGCAACTGTTACAAAAGTTTTTCCTGAAATTGATAATTGCTGTCCTGTAAACTTTTTTATTAAAGTATCCAATTTTGAACCATCAGCTCTACATCGTTGCATCATTAAAATTACATACTGTCTGTATTCCTTTAAAATTAATGTTGAAAACATGTCAGATTTACACTCACCGCATTGCATGCTATGATTAGCATCTTTAACTAATTTAGCAAAAGTGACTGTTTTACTCTCTGGCAATGTTAAATAAATAAACCTTTCAGAATCAACATTAGAGCCACATATATTATAACAGTTTTCACAACTATGTTCCCATTTATAAGAGAGACCAAATACATTTTCAATGTTAACCCCTTCTTCTTCCAGTACCTGAAGAAAATAAATCAAGAATTCCTGTGCGTCTTGCTGTACATTTTGAGAAAACTGTGTTCGTCCTGAACATACATCTAAAACTTTTCTAATTTCAGTAGCACTTTCTATTTGAGTTTTATCATTACTCAGCTTTTCAAAAAGGAGACTCAGCACAGTACAGAATCTTTTTCCCTGATTTACTATTATCTGCTCTTGCAAACTTTCCAGATAAAATGCAACATTCAGCACTACATTAGCGTAGCAGTTGACACCAGAGCTATTTTCAAAAGAACATCCTACAACCTGTTCTTCATTTTCCTTATTCTTTTTGCTTGCAATTACATCACTCCTCTTTTTTTTCCTCCTCTCTACATCTTCATTACAGATATTCTCATTTCTTCTTTTACGAGAAACTACACGTTTCTCCAACACAGGATACTGACCTAAATGAGGAGCATAGCTTCTTCTTAATCTATTATACTCCTTTACACAATTTGTATCAGCACTAACTTTTGAATCATCAAAGTCTATCATGAATAAACCTGATAATGTTTTCACTCGTGACAAAGCAACATATGCCATACCTTCTTTGAACACAGTTGAACCAATGTTCACAAATGCACAATCTACAGTCAATCCTTGAGACTTGTGAATAGTTACAGCATATGCTAGCGAAAACGGAAACTGCTTCCTACGTACATATAAGTCTTTCACAAGCATGAAACGAACTGTACAACGACAAATGTCTTTAAGTTCTTCTATCTGATCAAATTTTATTTTTAAACATTCAATTCCATCTTTTTTCTGATAATTAATAAAACCCACAACTCTTCCCATAGCTCCATTAACTAAACCTTTTTCAACATCCAAATTTCTCCTTAAAAATACTCTACAGTTCATGCAAACATATAGATTTTTTTTCTAATCCAGCTGTTTTGGAAATCTTCTTCTCTAGTGAATCCAATTTATTTTTCAGTGTGCCTGTTAATGTGACAGTAATTCTTCCATCCTCAATTTTGTCCACTGCTTCCAATTTCCTGATATCTTCCTTTTCCAATTTCAAAAGCTCCTCATTGAATATTGAGCATTCAGGTAGAGTTGGCATTAAGCAGATGACACTTTTGTTTTCTGCAATGTTCTTGTATATCTTCTCTGCAACTATTTCTTCCTTTGGAAATAAATTATGTAGCAGCCGAGTCTGTAATGCTTTTTTGCCAGCTTCTGTGAGTAGTCCAATCCTGATATCTTTCAGAATACTTCCATATTCTTCATCGTTTGCTTGCCTCATATTAGTTGTAAGTTCCTTGTACTCAAAGAAGGACCAAATATTTGTATTACCGATGCTTCCCAATGACTTCTTCGTGTCTTCATGTGTCACAGTATTAAACACTGGTTGTCCTTTAACTGGAGTAAGTTGCAAAAGATCTCCAAAAACTATGACGTGTTTTCCTCCAAATAACACGTCATAGTCTGACTTCAGAATTTGCTGCATTCTTAAATGCACAAAGGCAAGCATTAAGTTCGATACCATGCTCACCTCATCAATAATGAGAACTTGCATCTTCTTCAATACTCTTGAAACTTCCAAGCATGCTTCTCCAGTTAGCTTGTTGTATTGTATTTTGTTCTCATGCTCCACTGGTAACATTAGCAAACGATGTAAAGTGATTCCTTTTATGTTATATGCTGCTAACCCAGTTGGAGCAGTAACCACACAAGACAAAGTAGAATCCGTTTTTTGCTGTAGGTAGCTTCTGATGACTTTTATTAGGAAACTTTTTCCAGTTCCAGCTTGTCCGCTTACATACATCCTGATTGGATGAAATGATGTGCATGAGCACTCTTTTTTTTCATGTAGAAATCCGTGATCAATTTTGTTTCTGATCTCTTCATAAATTTGTTGCTGCTCTTCGTTCAGTTGTCTTTCCAAATTTTGTAAGTCTATAAATTCTCCTTGAGCTTGATTCATAGCCGTTTCCACTTCATTCATGGCTATTGATGCTTCATTTTCAACGATTGGTTGTCCTAGGGGATCTTGACTGAGTGTTCCTGAACTTTGGCTGTCCTGAGAACTGTCTCTAGCTATTTCTGCTGCAATTGTAGTTTCCTGTTCAATTTCTTCATTTAACATTTGCAGATAAGTTGTGAATGTATTGCATTGTATGCTGTCTTTGCAAGCATTAAAAGAATCTTCATAGCTTTGAAATTCTCCCAGTAGTTCATCCTCTGTACGCCATGGTTTAAACAGCTGTAAAAGAGCCAAGTAGTAAAATTCCTTTTTGTCAGTAGTGTCGCAACTCAGCTTCCGGTGATTTATCAAACTTCCTTTTGTTTGCTTCACCAAACATCCTTCCTCACCAATGACTTTATATTTTCCATTGTTGATGTCTTCTGCGGCTTTCCGTGAATAAATGTAGTTCTGCAGCACTTCATAGAGACACATGTTCTCCAGATGATGACTTCTCTTTGGGTAATATGTGTCCAACATGTTTGATTTCAAAATATCTGTACTTTCTGGGTCATTCTCTGCTAAATATTCAATTTCTCCAACAGATTTCAGTACCCGATTTCTCATTGCTGCAAGGCCTAAACTTGCCCAAATTATTCTTCTTGATTTCGAGTAGAGACTTGCAGAAGATAACCTATCTGAACATTCGTAGGATCCAATTTCTCGATGCGATAACATCTTCAAACTGAAACTGTACAGCTTCTTACTGACAGTTTTCTCGTGAGAAATCTCTTCCCACATTTCCTTCAATTCTGTTTTTTCTGATTTCGTAATGTAAGACGTTACATATCGAGCAACAGCAATGGAATTGTCAGCTACATACTGTATATCCATGTTAGCGTTCCACATGGATAAAATCACTGGGTTGTAGTCATTTATATTTTTTGATTCTTCTTTTCTTTTAAGGTTGTAGGTATTCTTAGGTGATTTTCTTGTGATAGTATGTCTCACAGATGACATAAAACTGTTAACTCTTCCATTTGAAAGAACAGGTCTAGGAAATCCAAATCGACATTTAGTGTAGTATTTATCTTTGCTCTTGTATTTCCGTCGACAGTATTTTCCACACCGATAACTTTGGAAACGTAAAACTTGCTCCTTTAACTTTTTCTCTTCTGTGCTTTTTGGTATAGCACATGTTGCATATTCTTCAATGTAAGATAACACTGCTTCATCAGTATCTGTTCCAAACTTTGGGGCATCCTTGATCCACAACAGCATATGAATATGAGGAGCACCTCTTGCCTGGTACTCTTTTCTCCAAAAGAAATCCACTACTTCTCCTAGAGGTGGATTTTTTTTATTGCAGATGAAGGACATCATAGCCTCAAATCTATGATTGAAATATCTGCAAACATTAACCGGATCCAATGAGCACAGTTCTCCTGCTGTCTTGTATTCGATGTTTTTAATGTTTGAATTTGCCTCTCGTAGAAAATCCAGTAAATCATCCCAAGCGTACTCGGCACAGCTTAGGGTAAGGAACCATGTTGGAGTTCCTAAATTCCGTAACATGCATTTTAATTCACCATGGCGTCGGTACCAATATTCATTTGTCCCACGCTGACAAGCCATCAGATTGATCAGTTGTGTTTCCAAATGATCATCTCGGTGCTGCACTTTCTCCATAAAATCCTTAGCAGACACATTTTGTAAATGTACTCCACTTTTTAAAATGTGATTTACTGCATAAGACAGTGCAGACAAGTCGCTTTCAAATAAAAGATGGAACAAATAAGGAATACTTTGTCGAAATCTGGGATCTTCAGCATATAGTCTTGTAGTCCGATACTCAGAAGCTGGAATCTGTTCTGGACGTTCATCGTATCGTCCTCCTTTTCCTTTAGGAAACAGCTGGGGAAAACATCGAGCTTCCAAGCTCTCCTCCCATACACTCACGGGAGTTCCTTTTGCTTTCTTCATCTGAAACAGATCAATATTGTCTCCCATAACTTCTTTTGAATGAAGAGGATGTATGCTAAAATGTTCATAAATTTCTTCTTCCTTTGACTTGTCCACTTTTTCAATTTGTCCAGTTGGTGTTTCTGTGTCTTCTTGTAAATCTTCTTCTTCTTCTATATAAATTGATTCATACCATTTGTTATTCCTTTTCAAATACAAATTTGCTCTTTGTATTTTCCGTACATCTACCAGCTCCTGCCAAATCTTCTTATTCTTTGTAGGTACACCATTAACCAGAATAATTAATGGTTCATTTTCCAAAGTATCCGCATCAATAGTTTCCATATTTTTTTTCAAATCCAAGGGCAAATACACCACTCTACCTTTTAAACCTCTCAGTAAATCTGAAGGAGGTAATTTACCAGTTTTGGGCTCCATACGTACTATGGTCTGGAACGGATGAACACATTGAATGAGTATAGACTCATATGTATTTAATTCAGAAAGTTCAGCAGAAATAGCATCCAATTCTAAATTATTATGTACAGCTCTGGTCGGCATTCTATTTTCCTCTAACTTGTTGTAACAGTATTTACAAATACGCTGAACTTCACCCAATTCAAAACAATTTTCAAGAAATATATATGTGGCAAAATCCTTCCACTTATAATTATCTTCATTTTCACTCTTTCTGTAGAGATCAACATACCTGGTTTGTTTTCTATAATGAGTTCTGCGGCAACAAATACAAGTAATATTTGGTCTTTCATTAGAGATTATTGCAAATTTTGTTATGTGATCATTAAATGTCTTACTTACAGAGGGTTCTACATTTTCTTCCACTTCTTCCTCATTTACTGTGTCCTTCTCTGCACTGTTTTGTTCAGGACCAAAGTAACAAAACTGAATTTCATCAACAACCTTCTCTACATCTGATACCGTTCCACGGAACAGAGCCCTATTCAATTCATCTAACTTTATTGCTGGACTTTTAGCAAAATACAACCGTCTCACAAACTTTCTCATTTCAGTATGATGAACAGCCAGCATCCTAAAATGATGGAAAACACTATTACACACTTTTCTAGATAGACAAGCCAGAGAATGACCCTGCAAACCAGTATTCTCTCTCACTCTGCATGGATCTAGACTTTGAAGCACCTTAATCTTCTGTTTCACACTTTTTTTGCTATATTCTCTTAGAAACTCACGAAATTTATCAATAGATTCCTGACGCACAGTGCAAATACTACTACAATTCCAAGTGTTCACTGGGGCTTTAGGACGTCTCCCCATAGCCTCATCCGCCATCACTTGTACCTCATCTCTTGGAACCATTATCTCCTTCTCCATTATGCAACCATTTTTCACTTCATAAGCACGACCTCTGGTGTCAACTGCATGCAGCAAACTATTACTTTGAAAATAACTCTCTTCATTAAAAAAAGGTTCACTACTTGAACTATGCATCCATTTTCCTAAAAACACTTTACAAGTGTTCTGTTCACTACTCTTTTCCTTTTGCTATGTGATTTCAGTACATTAACCATTTTGTCTAATGTACGCATCCTATTCAAAATTAAAATGAATAGTTTCCTTTTTAATTCTAATGCCTTTGCTGCAATGGCTTCAATTTCTTTTTTTCTCTTATAAAACTTTGCCTTTTGCTTATATTTCTTCACATCCTTTATCAAATTGGACATAACTCTCCTCTGAAACATTTTTCTACGTATCTCTTTAAACGCTGTTTTTCTGTTTAAGTTTATCTTTTTAGTTGCAGAAGGTATATTTGCATTAACTAAATTCTCAATTTTTTCCTGTCCTTTTCGATTGAAATCATTCTTTCCAGTACAGACATTTTGTACATTTTTCCTTTTTTTGAATATGTTCCTTAGAAAATCTTTTGTTTGCTTACCAGAAGATTTTTTCTTCTTCCCGACATGAGCATCTTCAACTAACTTAGGTCCTCCAGTTGTCTTCAAATATAGGTTTTTTTTGTGGTCTTTTTTTACTCTGGATTTTGTAGGCATCTTAAATTTTGTTCACTGCTCTTCAGCAATACCTGAAAAAAACAAAAAAAAAATCCTTTATTTTATTTAAATATATTACTACATTTGTTTTCACATTAGTCACAAAACGAAATTTCTTTGCCAATTTGAAAGCACACTTACTGCTCTTTTTTTTGGCAAGTGATAAACACTTTTACAGACTGACACATTATGAATCCACTTTTCAGATTTTTTAAAAAGCACATGTCCAAACTGCTTTTTCAGACCAGCACCATTTGTAACCTGGGTGTCTGCCTACACTCCAGCAAGGGCAACCAGCCTTAGTGATGCTGAATGTATTTGCTTTACTGACTGAAACCTCAAACCCCACTCGCTTGTGAATACTGTGCATGATTCCACATGGTAAGTAGCTGGCTGTGTGCTAAGAGTCAGCTTCTGCACCAAAAAATGGCTCCCCCTTTCCATCTAATGCAACTGTGAAATCACCAGAGCAATACGCAATAAATCTCTGCCTGTAATTCCTATTTGCACACAGAGTCATGTTTTCACATTAGTCACAAAACGAAATTTCTTTGCCAATTTGAAAGCACACTTACTGCTCTTTTATTTGGCAAGTGATAAACACTTTTACAGACTGACACATTATGAATCCACTTTTCAGATTTTTTAAAAAGCACATGTCCAAACTGCTTTTTCAGACCAGCACCATTTGTAACCTGGGTGTCTGCCTACACTCCAGCAAGGGCAACCAGCCTTAGTGATGCTGAATGTATTTGCATTACTGACTGAAACCTCAAACCCCACTCGCTTGTGAATACTGTGCATGATTCCACATGGTAAGCAGCTACCTGTGTGCTAAGAGTCAGCTTCTGCACCAAAAAATGGCTCCCCCTTTCCATCTAATGCAACTGTGAAATCACCAGAGCAATACGCAATAAATCTCTGCCTGTAATTCCTATTTGCACACAGAGTCATGTTTTCACATTAGTCACAAAACAAAATTTCTTTGCCAATTTGAAAGCACACTTACTGCTCTTTTTTTTGGCAAGTGATAAACACTTTTACAGACTGACACATTATGAATCCACTTTTCAGATTTTTTAAAAAGCACATGTCCAAACTGCTTTTTCAGACCAGCACCATTTGTAACCTGGGTGTCTGCCTACACTCCAGCAAGGGCAACCAGCCTTAGTGATGCTGAATGTATTTGCATTACTGACTGAAACCTCAAACCCCACTCGCTTGTGAATACTGTGCATGATTCCACATGGTAAGCAGCTACCTGTGTGCTAAGAGTCAGCTTCTGCACCAAAAAATGGCTCCCCCTTTCCATCTAATGCAACTGTGAAATCACCAGAGCAATACGCAATAAATCTCTGCCTGTAATTCCTATTTGCACACAGAGTCATGTTTTCACATTAGTCACAAAACGAAATTTCTTTGCCAATTTGAAAGCACACTTACTGCTCTTTTTTTTGGCAAGTGATAAACACTTTTACAGACTGACACATTATGAATCCACTTTTCAGATTTTTTAAAAAGCACATGTCCAAACTGCTTTTTCAGACCAGCACCATTTGTAACCTGGGTGTCTGCCTACACTCCAGCAAGGGCAACCAGCCTTAGTGATGCTGAATGTATTTGCATTACTGACTGAAACCTCAAACCCCACTCGCTTGTGAATACTGTGCATGATTCCACATGGTAAGTAGCTGGCTGTGTGCTAAGAGTCAGCTTCTGCACCAAAAAATGGCTTCCCCTTTCCATCTAATGCAACTGTGAAATCACCAGAGCAATACGCAATAAATCTCTGCCTGTAATTCCTATTTGCACACAGAGTCATGTTTTCACATTAGTCACAAAACGAAATTTCTTTGCCAATTTTAAAGCACACTTACTGCTCTGTTTTTTTGGCAAGTGATAAACACTTTTACAGACTGACACATTATGAATCCACTTTTCAGATTTTTTAAAAAGCACATGTCCAAACTGCTTTTTCAGACCAGCACCATTTGTAACCTGGGTGTCTGCCTACACTCCAGCAAGGGCAACCAGCCTTAGTGATGCTGAATGTATTTGCATTACTGACTGAAACCTCAAACCCCACTCGCTTGTGAATACTGTGCATGATTCCACATGGTAAGCAGCTACCTGTGTGCTAAGAGTCAGCTTCTGCACCAAAAAATGGCTCCCCCTTTCCATCTAATGCAACTGTGAAATCACCAGAGCAATACGCAATAAATCTCTGCCTGTAATTCCTATTTGCACACAGAGTCATGTTTTCACATTAGTCACAAAACGAAATTTCTTTGCCAATTTGAAAGCACACTTACTGCTCTTTTTTTTGGCAAGTGATAAACAATTTTACAGACTGACACATTATGAATCCACTTTTCAGATTTTTTAAAAAGCACATGTCCAAACTGCTTTTTCAGACCAGCACCATTTGTAACCTGGGTGTCTGCCTACACTCCAGCAAGGGCAACCAGCCTTAGTGATGCTGAATGTATTTGCATTACTGACTGAAACCTCAAACCCCACTCGCTTGTGAATACTGTGCATGATTCCACATGGTAAGCAGCTACCTGTGTGCTAAGAGTCAGCTTCTGCACCAAAAAATGGCTCCCCCTTTCCATCTAATGCAACTGTGAAATCACCAGAGCAATACGCAATAAATCTCTGCCTGTAATTCCTATTTGCACACAGAGTCATGTTTTCACATTAGTCACAAAACGAAATTTCTTTGCCAATTTGAAAGCACACTTACTGCTCTTTTTTTTGGCAAGTGATAAACACTTTTACAGACTGACACATTATGAATCCACTTTTCAGATTTTTTAAAAAGCACATGTCCAAACTGCTTTTTCAGACCACCACCATTTGTAACCTGGGTGTCTGCCTACACTCCAGCAAGGGCAACCAGCCTTAGTGATGCTGAATGTATTTGCATTACTGAGTCCAACCTCAAACCCCACTCGCTTGTGAATACTGTGCATGATTCCACATGGTAAGCAGCTACCTGTGTGCTAAGAGTCAGCTTCTTCACCAAAAAATGGCTCCCCCTTTCCATCTAATGCAACTGTGAAATCACCAGAGCAATACGCAATAAATCTCTGCCTGTAATTCCTATTTGCACACAGAGTCATGTTTTCACATTAGTCACAAAACGAAATTTCTTTGCCAATTTGAAAGCACACTTACTGCTCTTTTTTTTGGCAAGTGATAAACACTTTTACAGACTGACACATTATGAATCCACTTTTCAGATTTTTTAAAAAGCACATGTCCAAACTGCTTTTTCAGACCAGCACCATTTGTAACCTGGGTGTCTGCCTACACTCCAGCAAGGGCAACCAGCCTTAGTGATGCTGAATGTGTTTGCATTACTGACTGAAACCTCAAACCCCACTCGCTTGTGAATACTGTGCATGATTCCACATGGTAAGTAGCTGGCTGTGTGCTAAGAGTCTGCTTCTGCACCAAAAAATGGATCCCCTTTTCCATCTAATGCAACTGTGAAATCACCAGAGCAATACGCAATAAATCTCTGCCTTTAATTCCTATTTGCACACAGAGTCATGTTTTCACATTAGTCACAAAACGAAATTTCTTTGCCAATTTGAAAGCACACTTACTGCTCTTTTTTTTGGCAAGTGATAAACACTTTTACAGACTGACACATTATGAATCCACTTTTCATATTTTTTAAAAAGCACATGTCCAAACTGCTTTTTCAGACCAGCACCATTTGTAACCTGGGTGTCTGCCTACACTCCAGCAAGGGCAACCAGCCTTAGTGATGCTGAATGTATTTGCATTACTGACTGAAACCTCAAACCCCACTCGCTTGTGAATACTGTGCATGATTCCACATGATAAGTAGCTGGCTGTGTGCTAAGAGTCAACTTCTGCGCCAAAAAATGGCTCCCCCTTTCCATCTAATGCAACTGTGAAATCACCAGAGCAATACGCAATAAATCTCTGCCTGTAATTCCTACTTGCACACAGAGTCATGTTTTCACATTAGTCACAAAACGAAATTTCTTTGCCAATTTGAAAGCACACTTACTGCTCTTTTTTTTGGCAAGTGATAAACACTTTTACAGACTGACACATTATGAATCCACTTTTCAGATTTTTTAAAAAGCACATGTCCAAACTGCTTTTTCAAACCAGCACCATTTGTAACCTGGGTGTCTGCCTACACTCCAGCAAGGGCAACCAGCCTTAGTGATGCTGAATGTATTTGCATTACTGACTGAAACCTCAAACCCCACTCGCTTGTGAATACTGTGCATGATTCCACATGGTAAGTAGCTGGCTGTGTGCTAAGAGTCAGCTTCTGCACCAAAAAATGGCTCCCCCTTTCCATCTAATGCAACTGTGAAATCACCAGAGCAATACGCAATAAATCTCTGCCTGTAATTCCTATTTGCACACAGAGTCATGTTTTCACATTAGTCACAAAACGAAATTTCTTTGCCAATTTGAAAGCACACTTACTGCTCTTTTTTTTGGCAAGTGATAAACACTTTTACAGACTGACACATTATGAATCCACTTTTCAGATTTTTTAAAAAGCACATGTCCAAACTGCTTTTTCAGACCAGCACCATTTGTAACCCGGGTGTCTGCCTACACTCCAGCAAGGGCAACCAGCCTTAGTGATGCTGAATGTATTTGCATTACTGACTGAAACCTCAAACCCCACTCGCTTGTGAATACTGTGCATGATTCCACATGGTAAGCAGCTACCTGTGTGCTAAGAGTCAGCTTCTGCACCAAAAAATGGCTCCCCCTTTCCATCTAATGCAACTGTGAAATCACCAGAGCAATACGCAATAAATCTCTGCCTGTAATTCCTATTTGCACACAGAGTCATGTTTTCACATTAGTCACAAAACGAAATTTC
This sequence comes from Triturus cristatus, assembly GCF_964204655.1. NCBI lineage: Eukaryota > Metazoa > Chordata > Amphibia > Caudata > Salamandridae > Triturus > Triturus cristatus. Next base: position 448,692,565 of record NC_140595.1, read on the forward strand.
TTTGCCAATTTGAAAGCACACTTACTGCTCTTTTTTTTGGCAAGTGATAAACACTTTTACAGACTGACACATTATGAATCCACTTTTCAGATTTTTTTAAAAAGCACATGTCCAAACTGCTTTTTCAGACCAGCACCATTTGTAACCTGGGTGTCTGCCTACACTCCAGCAAGGGCAACCAGCCTTAGTGATGCTGAATGTATTTGCATTACTGACTGAAACCTCAAACCCCACTCGCTTGTGAATACTGTGCATGATTCCACATGGTAAGCAGCTACCTGTGTGCTAAGAGTCAGCTTCTGCACCAAAAAATGGCTCCCCCTTTCCATCTAATGCAACTGTGAAATCACCATAGCAATACGCAATAAATCTCTGCCTGTAATTCCTATTTGCACACAGAGTCATGTTTTCACATTAGTCACAAAACAAAATTTCTTTGCCAATTTGAAAGCACACTTACTGCTCTTTTTTTTGGCAAGTGATAAACACTTTTACAGACTGACACATTATGAATCCACTTTTCAGATTTTTTAAAAAGCACATGTCCAAACTGCTTTTTCAGACCAGCACCATTTGTAACCTGGGTGTCTGCCTACACTCCAGCAAGGGCAACCAGCCTTAGTGATGCTGAATGTATTTGCATTACTGACTGAAACCTCAAACCCCACTCGCTTGTGAATACTGTGCATGATTCCACATGGTAAGTAGCTGGCTGTGTGCTAAGAGTCAGCTTCTGCACCAAAAAATGGCTCCCCCTTTCCATCTAATGCAACTGTGAAATCACCAGAGCAATACGCAATAAATCTCTGCCTGTAATTCCTATTTGCACACAGACTCATGTTTTCACATTAGTCACAAAACGAAATGTCTTTGCCAATTTGAAAGCACACTTACTGCTCTTTTTTTTGGCAAGTGATAAACACTTTTACAGACTGACACATTATGAATCCACTTTTCAGATTTTTTAAAAAGCACATGTCCAAACTGCTTTTTCAGACCACCACCATTTGTAACCTGGGTGTCTGCCTACACTCCAGCAAGGGCAACCAGCCTTAGTGATGCTGAATGTATTTGCATTACTGAGTCCAACCTCAAACCCTTAAACTATTCTTTTATTATACCAGTACACCTTAATTTATTGTGAAAACATAGTCCATATTATTTTACTTGTTCCTCACATTTAAATTTCTCCCAAAATAGAAAATAATAAACACAACTTCTACAAAAAGAATTGCATTTCTATTATTCATTTCTTAATTTACCATATACATCCCCTCTCAAACTCTAAACTCACCTTTAAAATTAGTTAGTTGTGAAAGAAATGTGGCACTCAAACAGCAGATTATCAGAGCCAGGATCTCTGTTCTTTACACCTCTCTCCTCTCAGCAGAACCAGATAATGGCAAACTTTCCCTCTCTTTTTCCACACATATACATGTTAGTTTCAAATCTCAGTGCTTGCCCCTTTTTTTCAAATGTAATCACTCATTTCTATTGGTTGAAAACCAACCCTTTTCCAAAAGTTCCCTTCCCCCAACTTGACTTCTGCCTAGTACCCTTCCCCCAACTTGACTTCTGCCTGCTACCATAGCAACAGCTCATGGAACACTGCTGTGTGGAGTCAGGTCAGAAGTTCGCCAAACAATGTTTCAATTCCACAGAGCAAGAGTGCTTGACTTTTCAAACCTAACAGCAAATCCATAGTACTGTTCTTTGGTAACACATTTTTCTGTACCAATACAAAACATGCTTCTATTAATTTACACATACAGCCTAGTTTTTATTCTAGAATGGTATGAAACAGCCAATCAGTTCTTTTTTTTATGAAAAAAATATGTATGCCTCCATTTCCAAACTGTCTTTCTTTTCATATTGCCATTCTACTGAATTACACCTCCTGAGTGCATCCAGTTCTCCTTTGAAGATGTTCACAGTGTGGATTGTAGGGCACAGCTATGTCTTCTGGAGTGAAAAGTTTGCAGAGAAAACAGGTATGGTGAGAGACCTTGCTTTGCCAAATGTAGACATTAAATGGATTGGTCAGAGAGGGTTAAAGTGGCAATGACCTAGGCACTTTGACTGGGGTAGGTCTGGAAATGCTTATGAAGGACACCTTTGCACAACTGTTTTCACTTTTCCCTAAAACTGCCTTTGTGTTTTCTAACATATGCCAAAGGCAAAAATGGAACTGGTCCAATCGTTTCTGTCCGCAGATTGACAAAGCAAGAAAGCACGTCAACAAATCTGTTTCTGCTTTCCTCCGTGACTATGGTATGGGTTCCATTTACCATAACAACTTGCGTTATGACATGCAAGACATTTATAGAGGAGATGGTGTGCACTTCAATGATGAAGGGAACAGAGTCTTCCTCTTGAACCTTAGACTCTGCATCGGTACTTACTTGTAGGTACCACTAAAAAATCACTTCATAAACACAACGGCTCTTTTTAGAGCCCCCTAATATCTAAACACTTAAATCTGATTTTCATTTCTTTTTTTTTTTTTTTTTTTACCGTACGCTTACCGTACGCGTACCCCGTGATTTTTTTTTAAACCAATAAATGTTTTCTTTGTACTTTTCTGTCCTTCTTTGACCCCCTTACAAATGTTAGGGGGTCTGTAACTCTCCTCCTTGCCCCCTTTTCTTGTTATCACTCTTTTTTTTCTGAGTGAAACACACGAAATGGCGGCCGCTGCTTCCTGGTTTCGACCGATTCGAATGTTTACTAAGATCTAAGAGCCAATCAGAATCGCGCTCGCGCACGCCACCGTACGCGTACGGTAAGCGTACCGTAAGCGCACCGTAAGCTGGCTCAGATATATATATTGATTTAAAGGCTATTTTCTCAGAATCTACTGAACAGATTTACACCAAACCTACAAAAGGCACTTCCTTGACCTGAGGACTACCTCTCTGCCAAATTTCTAGTAATTCTGTTCAGCCGTTCGGGCTGTAGCCCTGTCTAAAGGTCCTATGGAAAAATGCATGGGAAAAACGCGTTTTGGGACCCCCCTTTTATCTCAGCCCCCACTTGACGAATCCCCCCGAGTCTTTCAGGGTAGGAGCGGAGCGTAGCGCCCCACCTATTTTGAAAAATTCGCGAGGATTCGTCGACCGGCGCCAAAGTTATTCAAAATAGAATGTTGCGGATTTCCTATGGAAACGTGGTCCTAACTATAACTACCTACTGGCGACCGCCAGTAGGTAATATAATATATATATATATATATATATATATATATATATATATATACACAATCACATATATATATACATTTCAAACATAACATTTACTCTGTACAATAATACCAGTAAAATGCATAGGCACACATTTCTCTCCTTCTCATGTTCATCAGCATGTAATAGTGTGTGAGAATAAAACTGTAATCCATAGACATAGATACAACCTAATGAAAGGCAGCTAGGTTGTTGAGTTGTGTTTGTGTATTAGTACTATTACAGTAAGTCTTTTGAGCTAATGTCGAGACTGTTTCAATAGGTGGCTCTGTCTGCTAGCAATTCTCCTGCTGCTGTAATTCATAAAGCTATGCATGTATGTAGCATGCACTCACCTCATGTAAGTGCAGAAGACGTAGCAGAATTTAATAGGAATTAAATAATGAAACACCAATGGGAACGATGACTAACTGCCAATTATCTTGGCAGCCACAGATCTTCCCTGGCAGTGCCTGTTCTAAACTTAGGCTGTGCTGAATGAATTCCACACTGCGAGAGTTGTTTCTGCAGCTGTGATGGGAAATCAGTGACCCCTCAGATCCTCTGCACTGTACAGACCCAGCCACCCCCTCTGAAGATGATGTCCCCGCTTGGCGCCAGTGCTGCATGGAGCAAGTGTGCACCTCCCCTCGGAAGCACTGGTGAGTCGGGGAATCTGTGTATTCCAGCGCACTGCCCCTGGTGTTCATGCCAACATTCTGTAAGTACAACAGCACCAGAGCTGGATGGCTTGTGTCAGCAAGACTGCCTCATCCAGAGTGGGGTGCATTGAAAGGCGCTAGCTGCTCAACAAATCTGTGCGCTCCATCCAGCACACTGCTTCTGATGTGTATTGCCACATCCCAGAGGCTCCTCAGCACAGGACTAGAGCTGGATGTATGCCTGGGCACAGGGGGGCAGTGTCAGACGGCCACAGTGTAATTATGTAAATTATGTAATTAATTTATTGTTTAAGTTATGTTTTAGGTGCAGGTTTTAAGGTTTATATGGGTACAGTGTGGCGAGTAAATTAATTATAATTATTTAATAAAACAAATATAATTATTTAATTGATAATTAATTATGTAAATTATGTAATTACGTTTTTTTAACTTAATATATCAGGTGCAGGTTGTTGGGTTTGTAGGGTTACAGGTGGGAAAGTTAATTAAGAAATAGTGTATTGATAAAGAATTAGTACTTCATTAATTATTTAATTTATATTTATGCTTATTGTGAACCTATATATGTTAACTTAGATTCTAGGTGTGTGTTGTTTAGTTTTAGAGGAATTGAGAAAGTAATTTGAGTAATCATAAATACCAAACAATATTCATTTATTAAAAATAAATATTAATTAATATGTTATTTGTGTTATGCTTTGTTTTTTCTATTACATTTTAATTGTTTGCTGTTATGTTTGTGGTAATATAGTGCTGTATTTTAATCATATTAATAATATTTGTGTTAATTGATCATAATTTATTTTTTTTAAACACATTTAATTTTTATATTCTGAATTTTTCTATTTTGAAGTATTTAATACAGTTGTTAAAATCTGTTATTTGTTTGAAGTGAATGAAGTGGGAGTAGTAAATGTTACCCCTTCTGAGTCTAATGCTTTCCCTACACTTGCACCGGCTGTTAAAGGTAATTGTAAATGTTACCCCTCCTGAGTCTAACGACCTACTGGAGTGGGAATAGTAAATTTAACCACTCCTGAGTCTAACGCTTTCCCTACTGTTGCAAACACTGGAGTGGGAATATTGAACGTTAACCCTCCTGAGTCCAATGCTTTCTCTACTGTTGTACACAGTGGAGGGCGAATAGAAAGTTTTACCCCTCCTGAGTCCAACGCTTTCTCTACCGGTGCACAGACTGCAGTGGGAATAGTAAATGTAACCACTCCTGAGTCTTACACTTTCCCTACTGTTGCACAAACTGGAATGGGAATAGGAAATGTCAAGCCTCCTGGGTCCAACACTTTCCCTACTGTTGCACCGACTGGTGTGGGAATAGTTACTTTATCCTATGTTCTGAATCCAATGCTTTCCCTACTGTTGCATATACTGGAATGGGAATAGTATATTTTTTGTTCTTGGAGTTAATAGTTTTTTTAGTATTGGTTACATATTTAGTATTAGTATGTGTTAATATATTTAATTTGATATGTTTATATATAAATATATTTAATTTGCAACATGTTACAGTAAAACATATATTTATATATTGTTTACTGTGTTATTGATAATTAAATAAGAAATATTTTACATTTTTTTAGAAGTGTATTTGTTACATGCATTATTTATTTTTAAATGTGTATGTATATATATATATAGGTGTGTGTGTGTGTGTGTATATATATATATATATATATATATATATATATATATATATATATATATTATCTACTGGCGGTTGCCAGTAGATAGTTATAGTTAGGACCGTGTTTCCATAGGAAATCTCAAAATTCTATTTTGAATAACTTTGGCGCCGTTTGACGAATCTTTGCAAAATTTTCAAAACTAATGGGGCGCTCCGCTCCGCTCCGCTCCTACCCTGAAAGTCTCGGGGTGATTCGTCAAGCGGGGGCCGAGAAAAAGGGGGGGTCCCAAAACACGTTTTCCCCATGCATTTTTTTATAGGGACTTTAGTCGCAGCTACAGCCCGAACAGCTGAACAGAATTACGTGAAATTTTTCAGAGAGGTAGCCATAAGGTCCGTTTGGTGCCTTTTGCAGGTTTGGTGTAAATCTGTTTAGTATTTTCTGAGAAAATAGCATTTAAATCAATATATATATCTATACGCGCGCAGCGTGCGTGCTGGGTGCGCGCCCTCGGCAGTCCGCGAGCGCACTTCTGATTGGTTGTTACATCTTAGTAAACATTCGAATCGGTCGAAACCAGGAAGTGTCGGCCGCCATTTTGTCTCTTGCATTGAGAGGGGGGTGAAACACAAAGGAGAAAAACATGTAAAGGGGGCAGGCTGGACAGTTCCTGACCCCCTAGCAGGGGTCAACAGGTCCCCTGAGGTCCCCCAAGAGTAATGAAAAATTTGTAATTTTTTCGTAAAATCGCCGAGTGCGCATAGGGTGCGCGCACTATTGAAAATATTGAAATATCCACATACTTTGCGCAGCGTGCGCGCACGCTATAAATACAAAACCAAAAATTGCACTATCAGTCACCCCGTGTGCGCAAGCTGCGGGCCGCGCAGCATTTGTACATGGCATATAGAAATCATACCAATTTATGCCCAAACCCTTAAAAACAATGCGCATCATGTGTCCTCTTCGCGCACCGTGCGTACATGGCCCATAACGCGTAACGTGGGCGCGCGGTGCGCGTAGCGCACCGAGTGCCCACCGTGCGTGCACAGTGCGCAAAGTGCACCGTCCGTGCACGGCACTAACTGCGTGAAGTGGGCGCGCGGTGCGTGAAGCGCACCGCGTGCCCACCGTGCGTGCACGGCACGAACGGCGTAAAGTAACTTAGCATTTAAAAAAACGTACAAATTCACTGAAAAAACCATAGGTTTCACACACGTTATAGTTAGGAATTAGCATTTAAAAAACCTTGCAAATTCACTTAAAAAACCATAGGTTTCACACATGTTATAGTTAGCTGGGCATTTTCCTTGTAAAAAACCAATGAAATTCCCCTGTTATAGTTAGTGCAGGCAACTATAACTCACGCGACCGTAATCCGCTGATGATGACGTCAGATATTACATCACTGATGACATATGTGTCTTTCTGAAAAAAAAAAATATATATGTATAGCTAAAAAAAAAAGGAAGAAGACATGGCTATATAAATGTGTAAATACAGTGATGTAATATCTGACGTCATCATCAGCGGATTACGGTCGCGTGAGTTATAGTTGCCTGCACTAACTATAAAAGGGGAATTTCATTGGTTTTTTCACAAGGAAAATGCCCAGCTAACTATAACATGTGTGAAACCTATGGTTTTTTAAGTGAATATATATATATATATATATATATATATATATATATATATATATATATATATATATATATATTACCTACTGGCAGTCGCCAGTAGGTAGTTATAGTTAGGACCACGTTTCCATAGGAAATCCGCAACATTCTATTTTGAATAACTTTGGCGCCGGTCGACGAATCCTCGCTAATTTTTCAAAATAGGTGGGGCGCTACGCTCCGCTCCTACCCTGAAAGTCTCGGGGGGATTCGTCAAGCGGGGGCTGAGATAAAAGGGGGGTCCCAAAACGCGTTTTTCCCATGCATTTTTCCATAGGACCTTTAGACAGGGCTACAGCCCGAACGGCTGAACAGAATTACTAGAAATTTGGCAGAGAGGTAGTCCTCAGGTCAAGGAAGTGCCTTTTGTAGGTTTGGTGTAAATCTGTTCAGTAGATTCTGAGAAAATAGCCTTTAAATCAATATATATATCTGAGCCAGCTTACGGTGCGCTTACGGTACGCTTACCGTACGCGTACGGTGGCATGCGCGAGCGCGATTCTGATTGGCTCTTAGATCTTAGTAAACATTTGAATCAGTCGAAACCAGGAAGCGGCGGCCGCCATTTCGTGTGTTTCACTCAGAAAAAAAAGAGTGATAACAAGAAAAGGGGGCAAGGAGGAGAGTTACAGACCCCCTAACATTTGTAAGGGGGTCAAAGAAGGACAGAAAAGTACAAAGAAAACATTTATTGATTTAAAAAAAAATCACGGGGTACGCGTACGGTAAGCGTACGGTAAAAAAAAAAGAAAAAAAAAGAAATGAAAATCAGATTTAAGTGTTTAGATATTAGGGGGCTCTAAAAAGAGCCGTTGTGTTTATGAAGTGATTTTTTAGTGGTACCTACAAGTAAGTACCGATGCAGAGTCTAAGGTTCAAGAGGAAGACTCTGTTCCCTTCATCATTGAAGTGCACACCATCTCCTCTATAAATGTCTTGCATGTCATAACGCAAGTTGTTATGGTAAATGGAACCCATACCATAGTCACGGAGGAAAGCAGAAACAGATTTGTTGACGTGCTTTCTTGCTTTGTCAATCTGCGGACAGAAATGATTGGACCAGTTCCATTTTTGACTTTGGCATATGTTAGAAAACACAAAGGCAGTTTTAGGGAAAAGTGAAAACAGTTGTGCAAAGGTGTCCTTCATAAGCATTTCCAGACCTACCCCAGTCAAAGTGCCTAGGTCATTGCCACAACAGTGCACTATTATGAGGTCAGGGTGTTGGATGTGCATGAAGGATTTCACCAATGGCATCAATTGGTGCCACTTTAACCCTCTCTGACCAATCCATTTAATGTCTACATTTGGCAAAGCAAGGTCTCTCACCATACCTGTTTTCTCTGCAAACTTTTCACTCCAGAAGACATAGCTGTGCCCTACAATCCACACTGTGAACATCTTCAAAGGAGAACTGGATGCACTCAGGAGGTGTAATTCAGTAGAATGGCAATATGAAAAGAAAGACAGTTTGGAAATGGAGGCATACATATTTTTTTCATAAAAAAAAGAACTGATTGGCTGTTTCATACCATTCTAGAATAAAAACTAGGCTGTATGTGTAAATTAATAGAAGCATGTTTTGTATTGGTACAGAAAAATGTGTTACCAAAGAACAGTACTAAGGATTTGCTGTTAGGTTTGAAAAGTCAAGCACTCTTGCTCTGTGGAATTGAAACATTGTTTGGCGAACTTCTGACCTGACTCCACACAGCAGTGTTCCATGAGCTGTTGCTATGGTAGCAGGCAGAAGTCAAGTTGGGGGAAGGGTACTAGGCAGAAGTCAAGTTGGGGGAAGTGTACTTTTGGAAAAGGGTTGGTTTTCAACCAATAGAAATGTGTGATTACATTTGAAAAAAAGGGGCAAGCACTGAGATTTGAAACTAACATGTATATGTGTGGAAAAAGAGAGGGAAAGTTTGCCATTATCTGGTTCTGCTGAGAGGAGAGAGGTGTAAAGAACAGAGATCCTGGCTCTGATAATCTGCTGTTTGAGTGTCACATTTCTTTCACAACTAACTAATTTTAAAGGTGAGTTTAGAGTTTGAGAGGGGATGTATATGGTAAATTAAGAAATGAATAATAGAAATGCAATTCTTTTTGTAGAAGTTGTGTTTATTATTTTCTATTTTGGGAGAAATTTAAATGTGAGGAACAAGTAAAATAACATGGACTATGTTTTCACAATAAATTAAGGTGTACTGGTATAATAAAAGAATAGTTTAAGGGTTTGAGGTTGGACTCAGTAATGCAAATACATTCAGCATCACTAAGGCTGGTTGCCCTTGCTGGATTGTAGGCAGACACCCAGGTTACAAATGGTGGTGGTCTGAAAATGCAGTTTGGACATGTGCTTTTTAAAAAATCTGAAAAGTGGATTCATAATGTGTCAGTCTGTAAAAGTGTTTATCACTTGCCAAAAAAAAGAGCAGTAAGTGTGCTTCCAAATTGGCAAAGAAATTTCGTTTTGTGACTAATGTGAAAACATGACTCTGTGTGCAAATAGGAATTACAGGCAGAGATTTATTGCGTATTGCTCTGGTGATTTCACAGTTGCATTAGATGGAAAGGGGGAGCCATTTTTTGGTGCAGAAGCTGACTCTTAGCACACAGGTAGCTGCTTACCATGTGGAATCATGCACAGTATTCACAAGCGAGTGGGGTTTGAGGTTTCAGTCAGTAATGCAAAGACATTCAGCATCACTAAGGCTGGTTGCCCTTGCTGGAGTGTAGGCAGACACCCAGGTTACAAATGGTGCTGGTCTGAAAAAGCAGTTTGGACATGTGCTTTTTAAAAAATCTGAAAAGTGGATTCATAATGTGTCAGTCTGTAAAAGTGTTTATCACTTGCCAAAAAAAAGAGCAGTAAGTGTGCTTTCAAATTGGCAAAGAAATTTCGTTTTGTGACTAATGTGAAAACATGACTCTGTGTGCAAATAGGAATTACAGGCAGAGATTTATTGCGTATTGCTCTGGTGATTTCACAGTTGCATTAGATGGAAAGGGGGAGCCATTTTTTGGTGCAGAAGCTGACTCTTAGCACACAGGTAGCTGCTTACCATGTGGAATCATGCACAGTATTCACAAGCGAGTGGGGTTTGAGGTTTCAGTCAGTAATGCAAATACATTCAGCATCACTAAGGCTGGTTGCCCTTGCTGGAGTGTAGGCAGACACCCAGGTTACAAATGGTGCTGGTCTGAAAAAGCAGTTTGGACATGTGCTTTTTAAAAAATCTGAAAAGTGGATTCATAATGTGTCAGTCTGTAAAAGTGTTTATCACTTGCCAAAAAAAAGAGCAGTAAGTGTGCTTTCAAATTGGCAAAGAAATTTCGTTTTGTGACTAATGTGAAAACATGACTCTGTGTGCAAATAGGAATTACAGGCAGAGATTTATTGCGTATTGCTCTGGTGATTTCACAGTTGCATTAGATGGAAAGGGGGAACCATTTTTTGGTGCAGAAGCAGACTCTTAGCACACAGCCAGCTACTTACCATGTGGAATCATGCACAGTATTCACAAGCGAGTGGGGTTTGAGGTTTCAGTCAGTAATGCAAATACATTCAGCATCACTAAGGCTGGTTGCCCTTGCTGGAGTGTAGGCAGACACCCAGGTTACAAATGGTGCTGGTCTGAAAAAGCAGTTTGGACATGTGCTTTTTAAAAAATCTGAAAAGTGGATTCATAATGTGTCAGTCTGTAAAAGTGTTTATCACTTGCCAAAAAAAAGAGCAGTAAGTGTGCTTTCAAATTGGCAAAGAAATTTCGTTTTGTGACTAATGTGAACACATGACTCTGTGTGCAAATAGGAATTACAGGCAGAGATTTATTGCGTATTGCTCTGGTGATTTCACAGTTGCATTAGATGGAAAGGGGGAGCCATTTTTTGGTGCAGAAGCTGACTCTTAGCACACAGGTAGCTGCTTACCATGTGGAATCATGCACAGTATTCACAAGCGAGTGGGGTTTGAGGTTTCAGTCAGTAATGCAAATACATTCAGCATCACTAAGGCTGGTTGCCCTTGCTGGAGTGTAGGCAGACACCCAGGTTACAAATGGTGCTGGTCTGAAAAAGCAGTTTGGACATGTGCTTTTTAAAAAATCTGAAAAGTGGATTCATAATGTGTCAGTCTGTAAAAGTGTTTATCACTTGCCAAAAAAAAGAGCAGTAAGTGTGCTTTCAAATTGGCAAAGAAATGTCGTTTTGTGACTAATGTGAAAACAAATGTAGTAATATATTTAAATAAAATAAAGGAATTTTTTTTTAGTTTTTTTCAGGTATTGCTGAAGAGCAGTGAACAAAATTTAAGATGCCTACAAAATCCAGAGTAAAAAAAGACCACAAAAAAAACCTATATTTGAAGACAACTGGAGGACCTAAGTTAGTTGAAGATGCTCATGTTGGGAAGAAGAAAAAATCTTCTGGTAAGCAAACAAAAGATTTTCTAAGGAACATATTCAAAAAAAGGAAAAATGTACAAAATGTCTGTACTGGAAAGAATGATTTCAATCGAAAAGGACAGGAAAAAATTGAGAATTTAGTTAATGCAAATATACCTTCTGCAACTAAAAAGATAAACTTAAACAGAAAAACAGCGTTTAAAGAGATACGTAGAAAAATGTTTCAGAGGAGAGTTATGTCCAATTTGATAAAGGATGTGAAGAAATATAAGCAAAAGGCAAAGTTTTATAAGAGAAAAAAATAAATTGAAGCCATTGCAGCAAAGGCATTAGAATTAAAAAAGAAACTATTCATTTTAATTTTGAATAGGATGCGTACATTAGACAAAATGGTTAATGTACTGAAATCACATAGCAAAAGGAAAAGAGTAGTGAACAGAACAAACTTTTGTAAAGTGTTTTTAGGAAAATGGATGCATAGTTCAAGTAGTGAACCTTTTTTTAATGAAGAGAGTTATTTTCAAAGTAATAGTTTGCTGCATGCAGTTGACACCAGAGGTCGTGCTTATGAAGTGAAAAATGGTTGCATAATGGAGAAGGAGATAATGGTTCCAAGAGATGAGGTACAAGTGATGGCGGATGAGGCTATGGGGAGACGTCCTAAAGCCCCAGTGTACACTTGGCATTGTAGTAGTATTTGCACTGTGCGTCAGGAATCTATTGATAAATTTTGTGAGTTTCTAAGAGAATATAGCAAAAAAAGTGTGAAACAGAAGATTAAGGTGCTTCAAAGTCTAGATCCATGCAGAGTGAGAGAGAATACTGGTTTGCAGGGTCATTCTCTGGCTTGTCTATCTAGAAAAGTGTGTAATAGTGTTTTCCATCATTTTAGGATGCTGGCTGTTCATCATACTGAAATGAGAAAGTTTGTGAGACGGTTGTATTTTGCTAAAAGTCCAGCAATAAAGTTAGATGAATTGAATAGGGCTCTGTTCCGTGGAACGGTATCAGATGTAGAGAAGGTTGTTGATGAAATTCAGTTTTGTTACTTTGGTCCTGAACAAAACAGTGCAGAGAAGGACACAGTAAATGAGGAAGAAGTGGAAGAAAATGTAGAACCCTCTGTAAGTAAGACATTTAATGATCACATAACAAAATTTGCAATAATCTCTAATGAAAGACCAAATATTACTTGTATTTGTTGCCGCAGAAATCATTATAGAAAACAAACCAGGTATGTTGATCTCTACAGAAAGAGTGAAAATGAAGATAATTATAAGTGGAAGGATTTTGCCACATATATATTTCTTGAAAATTGTTTTGAATTGGGTGAAGTTCAGCGTATTTGTAAATACTGTTACAACAAGTTAGAGGAAAATAGAATGCCGACCAGAGCTGTACATAATAATTTAGAATTGGATGCTATTCCTGCTGAACTTTCTGAATTAAATACATATGAGTCTATACTCATTCAATGTGTTCATCCGTTCCAGACCATAGTACGTATGGAGCCCAAAACTGGTAAATTACCTCCTTCAGATTTACTGAGAGGTTTAAAAGGTAGAGTGGTGTATTTGCCCTTGGATTTGAAAAAAAATATGGAATCTATTGATGCGGATACTTTGGAAAATGAACCATTAATTATTCTGGTTAATGGTTAATGGTGTACCTACAAAGAATAAGAAGATTTGGCAGGAGCTGGTAGATGTACGGAAAGTACAAAGAGCAAATTTGTATTTGAAAAGGAATAACAAATGGTATGAATCAATTTATATAGAAGAAGAAGAAGAAGAAGATTTACAAGAAGACACAAAAACACCAACTGGACAAATTGAAAAAGTGGACAAGTCAAAGGAAGAAGAAATTTATGAACATTTTAGCATACATCCTCTTCATTCAAAAGAAGTTATGGGAGACAATATTGATCTGTTTCAGATGAAGAAAGCAAAAGGAACTCCCGTGAGTGTATGGGAGGAGAGCTTGGAAGCTCGATGTTTTCCCCAGCTGTTTCCTAAAGGAAAAGGAGGACGATACGATGAACGTCCAGAACAGATTCCAGCTTCTGAGTATCGGACTACAAGACTATATGCTGAAGATCCCAGATTTCGACAAAGTATTCCTTATTTGTTCCATCTTTTATTTGAAAGCGACTTGTCTGCACTGTCTTATGCAGTAAATCACATTTTAAAAAGTGGAGTACATTTACAAAATGTGTCTGCTAAGGATTTTATGGAGAAAGTGCAGCACCGAGATGATCATTTGGAAACACAACTGATCAATCTGATGGCTTGTCAGCGTGGGACAAATGAATATTGGTACCGACGCCATGGTGAATTAAAATGCATGTTACGGAATTTAGGAACTCCAACATGGTTCCTTACCCTAAGCTGTGCCGAGTACGCTTGGGATGATTTACTGGATTTTCTACGAGAGGCAAATTCAAACATTAAAAACATCGAATACAAGACAGCAGGAGAACTGTGCTCATTGGATCCGGTTAATGTTTGCAGATATTTCAATCATAGATTTGAGGCTATGATGTCCTTCATCTGCAATAAAAAAAATCCACCTCTAGGAGAAGTAGTGGATTTCCTTTGGAGAAAAGAGTACCAGGCAAGAGGTGCTCCTCATATTCATATGCTGTTGTGGATCAAGGATGCCCCAAAGTTTGGAACAGATACTGATGAAGCAGTGTTATCTTACATTGAAGAATATGCAACATGTGCTATACCAAAAAGCACAGAAGAGAAAAAGTTAAAGGAGCAAGTTTTACGTTCCCAAAGTCATCGGTGTGGAAAATACTGTTGACGGAAATACAAGAGCAAAGATAAATACTACACTAAATGTCGATTTGGATTTCCTAGACCTGTTCTTTCAAATGGAAGAGTTAACAGTTTTATGTCATCTGTGAGACATACTATCACAAGAAAATCACCTAAGAATACCTACAACCTTAAAAGAAAAGAAGAATCAAAAAATATAAATGACTACAACCCAGTGATTTTATCCATGTGGAACGCTAACATGGATATACAGTATGTAGCTGACAATTCCATTGCGGTTGCTCGATATGTAACGTCTTACATTACGAAATCAGAAAAAACAGAATTGAAGGAAATGTGGGAAGAGATTTCTCACGAGAAAACTGTCAGTAAGAAGCTGTACAGTTTCAGTTTGAAGATGTTATCGCATCGAGAAATTGGATCCTACGAATGTTCAGATAGGTTATCTTCTGCAAGTCTCTACTCGAAATCAAGAAGAATAATTTGGGCAAGTTTAGGCCTTGCAGCAATGAGAAATCGGGTACTGAAATCTGTTGGAGAAATTGAATATTTAGCAGAGAATGACCCAGAAAGTACAGATATTTTGAAATCAAACATGTTGGACACATATTACCCAAAGAGAAGTCATCATCTGG
This sequence comes from Triturus cristatus, assembly GCF_964204655.1. NCBI lineage: Eukaryota > Metazoa > Chordata > Amphibia > Caudata > Salamandridae > Triturus > Triturus cristatus. The sequence goes on from NC_140595.1 coordinate 448,707,603, forward strand.
AGAACATGTGTCTCTATGAAATGCTGCAGAACTACATTTATTCACGGAAAGCCGCAGAAGACATCAACAATGGAAAATATAAAGTCATTGGTGAGGAAGGATGTTTGGTGAAGCAAACAAAAGGAAGTTTGATAAATCACCGGAAGCTGAGTTGCGACACTACTGACAAAAAGGAATTTTACTACTCGGCTCTTTTACAGCTGTTTAAACCATGGCGTACAGAGGATGAACTACTGGGAGAATTTCAAAGCTATGAAGATTCTTTTAATGCTTGCAAAGACAGCATACAATGCAATACATTCACAACTTATCTGCAAATGTTAAATGAAGAAATTGAACAGGAAACTACAATTGCAGCAGAAATAGCTAGAGACAGTTCTCAGGACAGCCAAAGTTCAGGAACACTCAGTCAAGATCCCCTAGGACAACCAATCGTTGAAAATGAAGCATCAATAGCCATGAATGAAGTGGAAACGGCTATGAATCAAGCTCAAGGAGAATTTAAAGACTTTCAAAATTTGGAAAGACAACTGAACGAAGAGCAGCAACAAATTTATGAAGAGATCAGAAACAAAATTGATCACGGATTTCTACATGAAAAAAAAGAGTGCTCATTCACATCATTTCATCCAATCAGGATGTATGTAAGCGGACAAGCTGGAACTGGAAAAAGTTTCCTAATAAAAGTCATCAGAAGCTACCTACAGCAAAAAACGGATTCTACTTTGTCTTGTGTGGTTACTGCTCCAACTGGGTTAGCAGCATATAACATAAAAGGAATCACTTTACATCGTTTGCTAATGTTACCAGTGGAGCATGAGAACAAAATACAATACAACAAGCTAACTGGAGAAGCATGCTTGGAAGTTTCAAGAGTATTGAAGAAGATGCAAGTTCTCATTATTGATGAGGTGAGCATGGTATCGAACTTAATGCTTGCCTTTGTGCATTTAAGAATGCAGCAAATTCTGAAGTCAGACTATGACGTGTTATTTGGAGGAAAACACGTCATAGTTTTTGGAGATCTTTTGCAACTTACTCCAGTTAAAGGACAACCAGTGTTTAATACTGTGACACATGAAGACACGAAGAAGTCATTGGGAAGCATCGGTAATACAAATATTTGGTCCTTCTTTGAGTACAAGGAACTTACAACTAATATGAGGCAAGCAAACGATGAAGAATATGGAAGTATTCTGAAAGATATCAGGATTGGACTACTCACAGAAGCTGGCAAAAAAGCATTACAGACTCGGCTGCTACATAATTTATTTCCAAAGGAAGAAATAGTTGCAGAGAAGATATACAAGAACATTGCAGAAAACAAAAGTGTCATCTGCTTAATGCCAACTCTACGTGAATGCTCAATATTCAATGAGGAGCTTTTGAAATTGGAAAAGGAAGATATCAGGAAATTGGAAGCAGTGGACAAAATTGAGGATGGAAGAATTACTGTCACATTAACAGGCACACTGAAAAATAAATTGGATTCACTAGAGAAGAAGATTTCCAAAACAGCTGGATTAGAAAAAAATCTATATGTTTGCATGAACTGTAGAGTATTTTTAAGGAGAAATTTGGATGTTGAAAAAGGTTTAGTTAATGGAGCTATGGGAAGAGTTGTGGGTTTTATTAATTATCAGAAAAAAGATGGAATTGAATGTTTAAAAATAAAATTTGATCAGATAGAAGAAGTTAAAGATATTTGTCGTTGTACAGTTCGTTTCATGCTTGTGAAAGACTTATATGTACGTAGGAAGCAGTTTCCGTTTTCGCTAGCATATGCTGTAACTATTCACAAGTCTCAAGGATTGACTGTAGATTGTGCATTTCTGAACATTGGTTCAACTGTGTTCAAAGAAGGTATGGCATATGTTGCTTTGTCACGAGTGAAAACATTATCAGGTTTATTCATGATAGACTTTGATGATTCAAAAGTTAGTGCTGATACAAATTGTGTAAAGGAGTATAATAGATTAAGAAGAAGCTATGCTCCTCATTTAGGTCAGTATCCTGTGTTGGAGAAACGTGTAGTTTCTCGTAAAAGGAGAAATGAGAATATCTGTAATGAAGATGTAGAGAGGAGGAAAAAAAAGAGGAGTGATGTAATTGCAAGCAAAAAGAATAAGGAAAATGAAGAACAGGTTGTAGGATGTTATTTTGAAAATAGCTCTGGTGTCAACTGCTACGCTAATGTAGTGCTGAATGTTGCATTTTATCTGGAAAGTTTGCAAGAGCAGATAATAGTAAATCAGGGAAAAAGATTCTGTACTGTGCTGAGTCTCCTTTTTGAAAAGCTGAGTAATGATAAAACTCAAATAGAAAGTGCTACTGAAATTAGAAAAGTTTTAGATGTATGTTCAGGACGAACACAGTTTTCTCAAAATGTACAGCAAGACGCACAGGAATTCTTGATTTATTTTCTTCAGGTACTGGAAGAAGAAGGGGTTAACATTGAAAATGTATTTGGTCTCTCTTATAAATGGGAACATAGTTGTGAAAACTGTTATAATATATGTGGCTCTAATGTTGATTCTGAAAGGTTTATTTATTTAACATTGCCAGAGAGTAAAACAGTCACTTTTGCTAAATTAGTTAAAGATGCTAATCATAGCATGCAATGCGGTGAGTGTAAATCTGACATGTTTTCAACATTAATTTTAAAGGAATACAGACAGTATGTAATTTTAATGATGCAACGATGTAGAGCTGATGGTTCAAAATTGGATACTTTAATAAAAAAGTTTACAGGACAGCAATTATCAATTTCAGGAAAAACTTTTGTAACAGTTGCAATAATTTTCCATGATGGACCTACTGTAACTTCTGGTCATTACACAGTTTATCTTAAATGTGAAAAAGGCTGGACACTGTGTAATGATTCCCAATTGATTTTTAAGCAACGTTTGCCTTTTGATTTAGCAAATTCCTATCTAATCTTCCTGAAACCTAAATTTTAGAGAGATTTGACAACATCTGGACAAAACAATTTTACCATTTTATTGGATTACCATTTGGAATTTACAAATAAAAAGATTTAACAAATTATCATTTGGCCTAATGGAAAGGTAACCAATTGTAATGTGGATTTTTTCCATTTTTTAAGGAAACTTTGGAAAACCAAAAATTTAGAAAAAATCGGTAACATCTGCATAATTTAAATTTTGGAATGTTATTGGATTGCCATTGGAAATTTTTTCTAAAAAGATTTTTAAAATTACTATTTGGCCATGCGGAAAAGTAAACAATTCTATTGTGGACTTATTCAATTATTAATTAATCTTTCGGAAACCAAAATGTTACAGAGAATCGGTGACATCTGTACAATTTAAACTTTTGTTTTTTATTGGATTACCATTGGAAATTAAACAAAAAAAGAATTTTAGAATTACTATTTGGCCTAAAGGAAATGGAACCAGATGTATTGTGGAGTTATTTGACATATATTATTGTGATTATACTTCTGAAACAAAAATATCAGACGGTATTTTAAAGAAATAAGTATTGATATTAGATGATATTTTTTAAGAATATTATGCATTTCTATAAAGTTATGTTTATGCAAAAAGAGATTGTGGGCTTTTTTAAAAACAATCTTTGAGATTGTTAATTTTTTTTTGCCTGCTGTTAAATGATGAATGCAATTGCTTTCACAATTTATAGTGAAATGCAATATTTTCTGAAAACAGCAAAAAAAAAGGCAAAAATATTTTTTGAAAAATATGTAAATATGTGTACTGTAATATTAAATGTTTTCTTAAATATTAATGCTTTTTTCTTTTTTTTCAGATTGAGATAGAAAATTTTCGAAAACTAGAACCATTTTAAAAGCAATTAAAAAAAAATTAAATGAATAAATCTTTTTTTGAGTGGGTATGGTATGTCAATAATGTCATGGTCCCTTTTTTCCACTTCTCTACAATCACATTTGCAGTTTTTAATTGTAGTCTCTCAAGGACCTTGTAATGTGATAATTGATTTTTAGTGTTTTTTAAAAAAAAAAAAAAATTACGCGTACCGTACGCGTACGGTAAAAAAAAAAAAAAAAAAAGTTTTAAAAAACATATATAAAAAATAGATGAAAGGTAAGGTTGGCTCTTAAAAGAGCCGTTGTGTTCATGCAGGGACAGAGGAAAGAAAGAATGGGAATATTAGACAGGTACGACAAGTGTGCTGATCTATTTTATTGTTCACTAGGGACATACTGGTCTGCCTATAAGTAATTAGATCGTGACAATTGGCGCACCGTACTTCAACCCTCGCAAACCGAGGGTTAATTTCCAGAGGACCAGAAAAAGGAGATGCTCCCCCCACAGATGAAGGGCTCACCTGACCTGCAGAAGAAGGACTTGGCTCTGCAGATGATGGTCCAGACTGAGCTGCTGTGGATGTGCTTGGTTGACTTACTGAAGGGTTACCTTCAGTAAGTCGAGCATGTGTCCTTCTGTGTACATCCTTAAGGTGTCTCATCATGGTGTGATTCCCAAAGGAATACTTCCTGTCAGGATTACCTCTTGAAAGTACACGCTTACACAGTTTGCAAGTCACTAAGGGTGCATTTACCTTTTGCTGGCCTTCTGGAAAAGTAAAATACTCCCATACGTAAGAGGTCTTTTGTTTCCTCGCTCTCTGCCTCAAGGTAGTGCTGCTAGCCTCACTCTCAGAAGAGCTCTGCTGTTCTGCCATCGTATCACAAAGACAACCCAGCTCCTTCTCCTAAGGGATCACAAGCAGAAATGAGGGGAATGGGTGTGGTGTAGGAGAGTTCTAGAACTGAAAGTAGTTTCAACCAATCAAAAGTTGTGTTTCATGATCACATGACCTACCGTACGCTTACGGTACGCTTACGGCAAAAATACGCATGCGCGTAAAAAAGACACGCGCTTGCGCGCATGCACATAACAGTCACTCCCCGACACTTCCGCGTAACGTGCGCGTGTAGCGTACACGCGTACGCGCCCCACGTGGAGTACGCGCGGCTACGCAAATTGCGTAACTATACGCAAACAGCGTAGATAAATTACGAACATTGCGTAAACCGTACGCTTACCGTAAGCTTACTGTACGCGTACTAAAAAAAAATTTAAAAAAAAGGAAAAAATGTATTGCTAATAAATTTTACCTATTTATTTTATAAAATATGTTAAAAAAACATATTGTAGAATTTTAAAAATTTAACCATAGTCTTTAAACAAGGATAGAAAATTAAAATAAAAATATGTAAAAAAAAAAAGAAGAAAAAAAAAAAAATTGCATTTAAAAAACCTTGCAAATTCACTGAAAAAACCATGGGTTTCACACACGTTATAGTTAGGAATTAGCATTTAAAAAACCTTTGAAATTCACTGAAAAAACCATGGGTTTCACACACGTTATAGTTAGGAATTAGCATTTAAAAAACCTTAGAAATTCAATGAAAAAACCAAAGGTTTCACACATGTTATAGTTAGCTGGACATTTCACTCGTAAAAAAACAATGAAATTCCCCCGTTATAGTTAGTTCAGCTAACTATAACTCGCGCGCCCGCAATGCACTACTGATGACATCACATATTACATCACTCATGACATGGTCAGTGACATCACTCATGACATCACTGATGACATCTCAAATGACATCACTGATGACATTATCCTTGTGACAGAGTGGTAGACCTCCTCTCACCCTAATATAACCTTTGATACAAACATTCAAAAATAGAGACTAAACTTTTCAAAACAATGGACATACCAATAACAGTTACAACAACCTATTCAGTAATTCTAAGATCCACATACACATCCACTCATCCACCAACAATCCTATACAGTCACTCATACATGTACTCACACATCATATGTACTCATACACCTAAACATCCTGTAACACAATCCCACTCATCCATAGAGTTACTCACACATAGTCACTCCTGCTAATAAAGAATCAAACATCCATTTACTTGCATATACAGTTATACACACACCAGCACACTTACTTTTACAGAAACTTACACATACTTAGTCTTTTTAACAATCACTTATAGAAACACATACTTATTCATACAGGAACTCTTCCAATCTCTCACTCTCACATATACTCACTTATAAACACCAATAGTCACATATACTAGTTTAAAACATATGTAGTTACTTATGAAGACACTATTGAGACAGTCATTCAGTCACTAACACACCCATGCACACACTCATCCACCCATACAGTCCTGCACACATGCTGTCTTCAACACATACAAACAGTGAGTCACTCATTCATGCATCTATGCACTACGTAATACCCCCCACCGCACCATGAAGACACTCAGACACTCATACTGATGCTCAAAAAACCAACTATTAACCTATATAGACACTCATGTAGCTACTCACCAACCCATGCAGCCACTTATATACAAAGTGAAAGACTGATACAGGTATTTACACATTTAAACATTACTCACTAAGCCATGTATTCAAAAAGATACACTTAATCAGTCAGTTATACAATCAATTTTTCAGAAACAAATCATCAATTTAGACACTTATATATCCATTTATTCTTCCATCGACCTTGAGATATACATATATAAAACATATTTAATTTTCAGAAAAACACACATTCACTGGATGATGTCATCAGTGATGTCATTTGAGATGTCATCAGTGATGTCATGAGTGATGTCACTGACCATGTCATGAGTGATGTAATATGTGACGTCATCAGTAGTGCATTGCGGGCGCGCGAGTTATAGTTAGCTGAACTAACTATAACGGGGGAATTTCATTGGTTTTTTACGAGTGAAATGTCCAGCTAACTATAACATGTGTGAAACCTTTGGTTTTTTCATTGAATATATATATATATATATATATATATATATATATATATATATATATATTCACTGAAAAAACCATAGGTTTCACACATGTTATAGTTAGCGGAAATTTTACTGATAAAAAACCAATGAAATTCCCCCGTTATAGTTAGTGCAGGCAACTATAACTCACGCGACCGCAATCCTCTGCTGATGCTAATACTGTATTTAGACACTTATTTGCCCATGTCTTCTTCCATACATTTTTAGCTATACATATATTACAAATATTTTTTTTTCATAAAGACACATATGTCATCAGCAGAAGATTGCAGTCGCGTGAGTTATAGTTGCCTGCACTAACTATAACGGGGGAATTTCATTGGTTTTTTATCAGTAAAATTTCCGCTAACTATAACATGTGTGAAACCTATGGTTTTTTCAGTGAATTTGCAAGGTTTTTTAAATGCTAATTCCTAACTATAACGTGTGTGAAACCTATGGGTTTTTCAGTGAATTTGTACGTTTTTTTAAATGCTAAGTTACTTTACGCCATTCGTGGCGTGCGCGCCCACTTAACGAAGTTCGTTTCGTGCGCGCACGGTGCGCTTCGCGCACCGTGCGCGCACAGTGAGCCACGGTGCGCTTCGTGCACCGCGCGCCCACTTTACGCCAGTGAGCCACGGTGCGCTACGCGCACCGCGTGCCCACGTTACGCTAGATGGGCCATGTACGCACGATGCGCTTCGCGCACCGTGCGCACATGGAGGACATATGATGCACTTCGTTTTGAAAGGTAATATTTTAATTTTTCGTATATGTTATAAGCCATGCACACATGGTGCCCTTCGGGCACCATTTGCACACGGGGTGGAGAGAGTGTGGATAATTTTTTTTTTTATTATTTTTTTTTTAAATATTTTAGTTTAACTCATCTTTAATAAGCCATGCACAATTGGTGCCCTTCGGGCACCAATTGCACACGGGGTGGGGAGAGTGTGGATACTTTTTTTTTTTTTATTATTTTTTACCGTACGCGTACGGTAAGCGTAATCGGCGAAATTAGCGAAAAAATAAAAATTCCGTTTTTGGCCTTGTTGGGTCTTTGGGGACTCCCTCAACATTGCTATGTGTGTGGGAGCTGTCTAAACAGCCCCTTTACATGTTTTTGGGCTTAATATTTTAAACATCACTCTCAGTGCGAGAGAGAAAATGGCGGCCGCCGCTTCCTGGTTTCGGCCGATTCGAATGTTTACTAAGATCTAAGAGCCAATCAGAATTGCGCTCGCGCACGCCACCGTACGCGTACGGTAAGCGTACCGTAAGCGCACCGTAAGCTGGCTCAGATATATATATTGATTTAAAGGCTATTTTCTCAGAATCTACTGAACAGATTTACACCAAACCTACAAAAGGCACTTCCTTGACCTGAGGACTACCTCTCTGCCAAATTTCTAGTAATTCTGTTCAGCCGTTCGGGCTGTAGCCCTGTCTAAAGGTCCTATGGAAAAATGCATGGGAAAAACGCGTTTTGGGACCCCCCTTTTATCTCAGCCCCCGCTTGACGAATCCCCCCGAGACTTTCAGGGAAGGAGCGGAGCGTAGCACCCCACCTATTTTGAAAAATTCGCGAGGATTCGTCGACCGGCGCCAAAGTTATTCAAAATAGAATGTTGCGGATTTCCTATGGAAACGTGGTCCTAACTATAACTACCTACTGGCGACCGCCAGTAGGTAATATATATATATATTCACTGAATAAACCATAGGTTTCAGGCACGTTATAGTTAGGAATTAGCATTTAAAAAACCTTAAAAGTTCACTGAAAAAAACATAGGTTTCAGGGGCGTTATAGTTAGCTGGACTTTTCACTCGTACAAAACCATTGAAATTCCCCCATTATAGTTAGTTCAGCTAACTATAGCTCGCGCGCCCGCAATGCACTGCTGATGACGTCACATATTAAATCACTCATGACATGGTCAGTGACATCACTCATGACATCACTGATGACATCTCAAATGACATCACTGATGACATCACTGATGACATCATCCAGTGAATGTGTGTTTTTCTGATAATTACATATGTTTTATATATGTATATCTTAAGGTCGATGGAAGAGTAAATGGGTATATAAGTGTCTAAATGGATGATTTGTTTTTGAAAAATTGATTGTATAACTGACTGATTAAGTGTATCTTAGTGAACACATGGCTTAGTGAGTAATGTTTAAATATGTAAATATCTGTATCAGTCTCTCACTTTGTGTATAAGTGGTTGCAAGGGTTGGTGATTAGCTACATGAGTGTCTATATAGGTTATTAGTTGGTTTTTTGAGTATCAGTATGAGTCTCCGTATGGTTCAGTGGGGGGTATTATGTAGTGCATAGGTGCATGAATGAGTGACTCACTGTTAATATGTGTTGAAGACAGCATGTGTGCAAGACTGTATGGGTGGATGAGTGTGTGCATGGATGTGTTAGAGAGTGAATGACTGTCTCAATAGTGTCTTTATGAGTAACTACATATGTTTTAAACTAGTATATATGACTATTGGTGTATATAAGTGAGTATATGTGAGAGTGAGAGATTGGAAGAGTTCCTGTATGAATAAGTATGTGTTTCTATAAGTGATTGTTTAAAAGACTAAGTATGTGTCAGTTTCTGTAGAAGTAAGTGTAATGGTGTGTGTATCAATGTATATGCAAGGAAATGGATGTTTGATTCTTTATTAGCATGAGTGACTATGTGTGTGAGTAACTCTATGGATGAGTGGCGTTGTGTAACATGATGTATAGGTGTATGAGTACATATGATGAGTGAGTACATGTATGAGTGATTGTATAGGACTGTTGGTGAATGAGTGGATGTGTATGTGGATCTTAGAATTACTGAATAGGTTGTTGTAACTGGTATTGGTATGTCCATTGTTTTGAAAATTTTAGTTTCTATTTTTGAATTTGTGTATCAAAGGTTATATTAGGGGGAGAGGAGGTCTACCATTCTATCACAAGGATGATGTCATTAGTGATGTCATCAATGAAGTCATTTGAGATGTCATCAGTGATGTCACTGACCGTGTCATGAGTGATGTAATATGTGACGTCATCAGCAGTGCATAGCGGGCGTGCGAGTTATAGTTAGCTGAACTAACTACAACGGGGGAATTTCAATGGTTTTGTATGAGTGAAAAGTCCAGCTAACTATAACACCCCTGAAACCTATGGTTTTTTCAGTGAATATATATATACATATATATATATAGTTGCTATATTGGTATATTTCAAAAACATTGGAAAATTTAAATATAGATTATAATGAGGGATCCCGGTTTTATGTTATTTATTTTTTTAACATTTCCATCTGTATTTAACCATATTTATTTTTTGGCCATCTTATTAGTATTTATTCATATTTATTTTGTGGTTTGCAAATAAGTGGAGTCAAGAATGGAAAATTTTGACATTTATTTAACTGATAAGCATGAACTCATACTCTGATGCCTGTCATGTTTCAGCAAATTCAGCAGCCAAATATAGCAAAACACTTCAACTACAGGTAAACATAAGCAATTCATTCCACAACATATTTTAGCATATGCCTATATTTAAAGACATCTTAAGTTGTTTTGTAACTCACCATGTTTTCTATCTGCTCATCTCTTGTCATGGAATTCAGAGCTGACAGCATGCAAAGTCACTCATGAGAAGCACCATTTTCACTATTTTCCACCTTTATTTAATAGTTGTATAAGGTATAAGTGTATATAAATATACACAAATTCATGTATGTTTGTGTGCTTATTTGTACTATGTTTGTACTGATATATATGTTTAAATAATACTTAAACATATTTAATTTACATTAGAACATTGGAGTGTTGGGGGCTCCATTGAAGACAATGGAGTGCTCCATGCTTTTACAGGCCGGTAAAGGCCCGCAAAGCAACAGTCCAATGTTGTTTTCAAAGGCCTCTCGGAGCCCGAGGGAATTTAAACCCCTCGAACTCCGAGAGGCCTTTGTTTTATTTGTTGGAACTTTCTTTCCTCCTGTGGTAGAATGTTCTTAGCTGGGCTATACCGGCTATTAAAGTTCCGCTCCCTTGTTAAAGTCCCTCACCTTCGGCTCTGGCCTTTAACACTGGAGCGGGCCTTTAATAGCCGGTATAGCTTGCTACGGCGGGCTTTAAGGCTATATTATATTAATAGTATGGGCCTGATTACGGTGCGGCCTGGAACGGTTCCGACCGTCAGTCGGAGCCCTTCAGCACTGCATCATAATCAGCTGGTTGGATTCCTTTCCGACTAATCTATTTTGATGGGGTCGGTCGGAAGGGAATCCAAATCAGTTATCCCAATGGCCTCAGATGGGTTTGGAGAGCACTTCCGCAATTCGGAAACCCCGCAGTAATCCTGTGTCCGGCTCTTTACCGCCTAGGGATTATGTTCACAGATTCCCGCTGCACTGGGAATCTGTCTTTGGTGGCCCCCAGCAGGGCATGGGTGCAAAGCCGACTAATGGTGGCCTAGGGGGCACATATGGTGCCCCCCTGTTGATCCCTGCACCCTGTGGCAGGCACATTGAGGTGCCTGCCACCGGGTGCAGGGATGAATTGCACCTCTGCTCTTTGCAATGAGAGCATACATTCTGTTCGGTATCCAGATCCCATTGTGAAGTATAGGTTCGGTCGCATCCTACTTCCTGGGCTGGAAAAGATTACAGGAGGCCGTTAGGTTCCAGTTCCAGACTCCGGTCCGTCCGACATCGGAATTGGGCCCTATATCTTAAAATATGATTTACTGTTCTAACTATATATATATTTATATATAAATCCCTCGAATGCCACCAATCTGCCGAACTCCTCGTGATGGGTGCCTCCTCCGTGCGTGTGGCATGCACGAATTTAAATAAGCCAACAAAGGGTCCCTCCTTCAGGAACAACACCGGAGCACTCATGGGTTTAAAAATTCCTTTTATTGCACCAAGCATGACGCGTTTCGTCTGCCAAGACTCTTCCATGAAGTCATGTCCCAACATTTAGTTAGCAGATACTGTAATGGAGGTGTACTATACAAGTTTGATCATTTTGAAAACAATGACACCACTATGGGATTGTGATTGGTAAAATGTATTCTGCCTGAACCGCCGCGGTCAAATGAATTACAGTATCTGCTAACTAAATGTTGGGACATGACTTCACGGAAGAGTGCGGATTACTGAAACCTACACTCTCAGGTACATTTCAAATGGCATCTAAGTGGCTGACGCAAGGGTTTTTGATATTGTAACTCTAAATATTGAGGCTCTAAAAAGACACACTGTACAGCAGATTATCAACAGTGCGATCTTTGAGGTATTTCCCATTACATAATGGAGGTGTACTATACAAGTTTGATCATTTTGAAAACAATGACACCACTATGGGATTGTGATACAAGCTTAATACACTCAAAGATGGCGGCGAAATACAAAGAGAGGAGATCATTTTGCAAGTGCAGTCCTCTCTTGCTGAACATTGTGTAAGGGAACCCTGCGGCATTTAAACACCTGGGTGCCGCGGGTCCCCTTTCTTTCACCAAATAGCATTTGAAAAAGTCTTGGCAGACGAAACGCGTCATGCTTGGTGCAATAAAAGGAATTCTTAAACCCATGAGTGCTCCGGTGTTGTTCCTGAAGGAGGGACCTTTTGTTGCCTTATATATTTATATATATATAAAAACAATATGATTCTATATACTTCTTCAATATTAGTGTAAAACGATATTTACTTTCAATATTTTTAACTTACCATTGTATGTTCTGAAAAACAATATTTTTGTGATCAATAGTTTTGACACAATATAAATCACAATATTTTTGGTTTTGATATTGTGTCAGTGTTCCATAGTCTAGTGTGGATCTGAGGGCATTTGGACTGAAACTTGGCAAAGGAGCTTAAAGGTGGATGGGTGAAAATGAGTGAGGTCTGTGAAGGATGGCAGAAGGGGTTTGAGAAACCAAGATGGCTGAAGTCAAGAAAATGGTTAATGGCTAACAAAGAGGTCAGAGGGCTATGGCAATCAGCAAAGAGGACTAAAGGGCCATAAGAAGGCTTTGAACAGCAAAAGAAGGGGTAATGTAGGCTCCAGAAAGATCATCTCATATGGCCCAATGAGGGATTATCTGTGATCCCTAGATATCTGTACTGACATTGCATGTGACCGTATGTGCGGTGGGTATGTAGCAAGTGCTTAGTAGTAAAACATCTTGTATGATGAAAGTCTAAGCAAACAGGAAGAGAAAGAGTTGTAATATTAACTCACGGCTACATGTGACACACGAGTGCAGGCACAGAAAAGGTGAACAGAGAGGCGTGGCTCTTTTATTTATCTCTACATAGACAGGAGAGATATCCCTCCCACTGCAGCCAAAGTTGCATTCCAAAAGAGACAGAAGTCGGAGCTGATCTCAGAAGTTGGAAGTTGGAAGGAGGGGGTAGGCAACCCAGAGAGCAGCGGAGCGGCAGGTGGCTGGTTGCGTTGCGGGCAAGTTGGTCTGGTCCCTGAGCTCAAGCCGAGACCGGGACCCAAGACTGAGGCCAGAATCAGCACATTCTGCGAGCTGTGCCACCGTACCGCCGCACCGTGGATATAGAGGTGAGGAGGAACAGGCGAAGCAGGCGAAAACTGGCGAAATCGGAGGTGAGCCAAGCCGTACCCATTGCCCCTCTCGATACCCCCCTAGCAGTGCCTACCTCGCATAGCCCAGCCATTCAGCCCAGCATTGCCAAGAGACCATCACCGAGACTTCCGAAAACTGCCAAGACATCCAAAACCCGCCAAAGCATGTAAAAACATCAACAACATAAACCAACAGAAGACGTACCATAGTGAGCACGACCACCGCTAGGGGGAGGTCGCAGACTGTGTGACTGGACCGCCCATGGAGGCGCCCCGACTAGGTTGGTGCAGCTTGTTGGCTATCTGTGAGCCCTGCTCACCCAAGAGCCTAAACAGCCCAAGAGAAGCCCAAATAGAGTGTGTCTAGGGAGGGCAGGAGGGCAGTGCATGGTCGGCAACTAAAGACCTCGTGGGCTGTCTGTCCCGGTCTGCTGTGCACGCACCGGACTTGACTTGACCTGATCTGACCTTGACTCCAACTCAATTTGGACTCAATTTGGACTCAATTTAGGCTCAATCTTGACTCAACTTGAGACTTGACACCCTGACAAGGAAATTGGTTCCAGATTTCACCCAACGACACTATTCCCTGGACTCACATGCCAATAGTGGCTTCCTTTGGTGTCCCAAGCACTACCGACAACCGAAAGTTCACTCCAGCTGGGGGAGTGAACTAAAAACCCACCGTCTACTACTATATACCCTTCAGCTTGAGTCAAATTCAGCTAAGCTGAGGTTCCACTGACCGACTGAGCTCCAACCCATCGAGACGTCGAAAGTCTCCAATCAAAAGACGCAAAATTCCAAACAGCTCCATCTAGCTGCAATAAAGAAACAGAGACAGCCAGATAGAAATGAGGTCAGGGGAAGAAAGACGGAGCATCACAAGTGTTATAAACAGCCGAAAAAATAAAAATAAGATCCTCAAAGCACCTCCCAACGTACCCACTAGTGGCCAGGAAAACACGGGAACAACAGATTTGATGGCCAATATGGAGCACGTAATGCTAGTAGAACTGAATAGTGAAATAAACGGAGCTGCTCCATCACTTATGACAGCACCAAAAATTAGCTACCAACCCTAAATTTACTCCAAATTCTCTTTCATGAAAGACGCAGCAGCAGTGCTAAACTTCACCAACAAAACACAAAGGGGACTCCCTTCCCCATTAAACCCAGAAAAAATCACTCCAATAGGAACAGGGGGGACAGCCATAACAGGCCTATCTCCTGAGTTCACACAGAGAAACGGCAATGGAAGACAGCAGTGCCAAGAATTAAAAACTGACGGAGGTGGAGGTGAAACCCCTTGTCATGATCAAGTCCAAGATCGAGATCGAAAACAAGTAAACAATAACAAAGTCTGTAAGGTTTGGAAGGAGGACCCTATCATCAAAATGTTTGTAAAAGGGACCAAAGATCCCAGGCAAACACGAGGAAACCTACTCATCACCAATTTTCTGGAAGCACCTAGTTTCCCATTGGAACCAACCATTACAATCTATACTGCTCTTCATGTAAAGAAAGAAGCAGAGGAGATAAACCGTGATGTAAAAGCAACAACTTCCATCTTTGACACACTTTCAGAATATAAAAAAGGTCACTACAATGATGGTCAAATTATCAAAAGTAACGGACCCACAAAAGAGCCAAAATGAACTACCTCCTGTCCACATTAGACCGGATACGAGAACACAGAACTACCAGGATCAGGAAAAAGATTTAATGACCACTATTCCCATCGTCTGAGAGTCGGAAGGACACCAATCTATTTCCACGCCTCAGACTTCCAACTGAAGAACAGAGAAGATCGGTGTGGAACAAGAAGAGATTCCTAGTCTCCAAGGAAGTAACACATCTTTTCTCACAACGTAAGAATGGGAAAAACTGGTCACCACATACTCCTTGGGAAAAGGCGACACGAAACATCAAGACGCAGGGTACATCATAAAGCAAGAGACCGAGAACTCACCAACAGAAGAGAATAAGTTATGGGAGTCCCTATTAAACACCATGCAACTATCAACAAAAGCTATGGAATATCACTCCGACAAGATGGATATCCAGTTAACTCTTCCCAACTGTTTAGACACGCATGTCAGGAGTATCGACAATAAACTCTTGGAACTGAACAATCTGATTGAGAGAGTTAGAGCCCCCCCAAGCTGTGCTTGCTATTCAATTATCGACAAACTTGCCACATTACCGTTAGTAACAGGAGATTTCCTAACTGACATAAAGAAAGCAAATAGCACTAAAAACAACGTAACTCAAAAAGTAGAGGGCAAAAGAGAAGGAGAAAGAGAAGGAGAAGGTCCCCCACCAGAAAGGGAAGCTCACTACAACCCAACAGAAGAGGCATTGAACCATGTCAAATTAAAAATGGAAAGAAAAGATGTGATTACACCGTCAACCGAAGAAAGAAAATAATCGAAAATTGGACTAGGAGTCATTCATAGACCAGCACAACAAGAATCATCTCGGGATCAAGGCAGTTTACGCGGTGCACCCCCATGGGACCCGACCAAACAGGGCTCTTTGACAAATCTTAACAAGAGGAGCAGCACCTGGGCAGCCCAGCTGAGCAATTCAGTAATCCAGATAAAGGGGACACACTGTTTTACAAAAGTCAATCATCGAAACAACAACGCAAAATGAGGAGAAAAGGGAGGAACAAAACCACCTCCATAAAGTCTTTCTTCCAACTAGCAAGCAAAAGCCTACTGGGAACTCTAACAGAACAAAGTGAAATCAACGATACATCAACTCTACAAGAGAAGTTTTCAACCAAGGGGATTCGAAGATGTAGGAAAGTCATCTTTGTGTGAAAATAAGACAGCTCTGCGAAAAAGTGAGACCCCACATGCCTAAGCCCCGATAGTATCCAACTCAAGCAAAATGGAAAAGGAAAAAATGGGAACTACCACCTTCAACGGAGATGCTGTAAAGAAAACCTTGACCGAAAATTAACTCTTAACAATTAAAAGCCCAACAGCCCAAGCTGCAGAGCGCACGGAAAAGTCAAAAACCAGGAAAACTGACACCCAGTACCCCGCAGCAGTAAAAGCAATAAAAACGCAGTCAGAAACAGCCAACATCAACCTTGAAGCGGAAATAGCAAACCAGGCCGGCAATGACACCTAACCTCCCCAAAATCCGCAGTGGAGCGAAATAGAGTTAAGAACAGGCCTGGCCGTAGTTTGCAGAGTTTTGCAACGTGGAACTCCGCGAAGTTACTAAAAAACTCTGCGAAGTTCCGCAAGTGGCAGAGTACAGTGCGAACTGCAGTTAGTGCAGGTATTCCTGCAGCTAGGGTAGAAATTCTATCCGAGCGGCAGCTCGCCATAGCGAACTTACCGTTTGCGATCACGAACTTACCATTCACGAGCGGGGAAAAACTCCGCTGCACATCGTGAAGTGGAGTTTTCTGCACTCTGCAAGCTCTGCGGAGAGCAGAAAACCCCAAAAACGGAGCGAAGTTCACCACCCAGGCCTAGTTAAGAATTTAACCATCTCAGAACACCTTTGGTCGGAAGGACTCAAAAACAATTCTATTTATCCCAGAGTTTAAATCAAAAGGTCGGAGGGATATTTTAAATAGAAGTAACATTCTCCGATTGCTAACCTCCATCAGTAACCTAGCTGGCATTGGTACTCAAGACCTGGAATCCGTAAAATTTTAACGATTTAAACACCCGTCGGAGCAAGAAATAACAAAAACTACTTGGACCACAAGGGAAATAGTAGAGAAAATTTTAAAGGAGGACCACCAACTAGAAGCATGGGGGATCGTATAAAACCAAGAAACAGTACGAAATCCCTGGGTCTAAACAACTAGCTGGAAAAATGTGTGATCAAATGCTACAAAAGAAAATTGTGTAAAATCTATTGAAACAGAATCACAAAATGCACACCTAAAACAGCCAAAGGGCATTTCCCTTTTTAGGACAAAATCCCTCACTCACCACAAAGGTGACATGCTTCATCATGGGGATTCTCCTCTCCAAGAAAAACCTAGTTCCTTGGAGGGCTACAACCCTGTCAACTAGAGAGAGGAGCTCAGGGATGTTTTGAATAACAAATAGGATATCCTAAATCCTCATGTGAAAAACAAGTGTATGAGTGAACGCGCAGCGTAAAAGAATATGTAAGTGAAAAAAGTGTAGAGTAAAACTAGATAAGGATTGTACAATTGGGAATTTATTCATATACACCCTTTACCAGGATTAAAACCAGAGCACCAGCGGTATGGATTTAGAACCGCTCAGGTGACAGTGAAAAATGTGGTCAACATGTTTCAGCCATACTGCCCATACGTGGGTCAGGCTTTCATCAGGACCTCCAATAGGTGCTGCTGCGAACAATGTGTGAATAAGTGCAACAAAAAAGGATACTGAGTATATTTCGTCAGTATGTAGACTCACTCCTCAATGTATCATTTGCAAAGAAGAGGAGTATACACGCAGTTGCTTGGTATTCAATCCCACCTCAGCCTGGCAGCCGCTCAGGAAGGGGGCACCGCTCTCTCCGTCGGTACTCCGTGTTACATAGAGCCGGCGATCCGTATAAAACTCCTTCACAATATTGTTTACCCGGAGCAATTACTTCGAAATCACCAAGCGCACAACGAAAACATTACAAGAAGAATAAGGTCTGGTGGGCCCACAAAATCTTTGCTAAAAGGTGCCCGAAGCATCACTGTAGATGCCGCGGCCAGAGACACCACGAGTGTTTGGGACAATTCTGAGAAGGACACATCAAAAGACTGGTCCTGGCTAGCTAAAGCCATCAACAATAGACACTTAGGCCCATGACAGATCACAGAACAGCAAAAGACGGTTCCATAGCTAAAACTCTGCTCCTGGAACATAAACAGTCTAGGATCTAAATCCATGAACATAGACTTACTGATGTCCTTCCAGAAGTTTGATTTAATCCTACTTCAAGAAACTTGGCTGGGTGAGTTGTTCCATCTACAAGGCTACAAGTCAGACCATCTTCCAGCTAGCAGAAGCTCAAACCTGAAAGGAGGCCTTACCACATTTGCTTCAATAGAACCATTACCACAGCCAAAGAACTATCGATAAAGAACATATCAAACAATGGAATTAAAGCAATACAGATGGAGATATTAGGGTCCAGAAAAAAAAAACAGTTAATACTGGTAAACATCTATCCACACCCAAGTGAGAAAAATCTCTTGTTTCAGAACTGATGAGGCTTATTACTGAAGAGACAATATCAAACTACATAGTCTCAGGAGACTTCAACATGTTCCTTTCAGGGAATGCTGGCAGAGATCAGCCGGCAGAAGATCAACTATTAGAATGGAGGATCCCAACCCAGGAAGAAAGCAAGTTGGGTAAATAAAACAAGGTATCTAAAGATTTACTGGCAGAATTAACAAGTCTGGGTTTGATAGCATCGAATGGTAGATTTCCCAGTGACCGCCCCTCAATCAACTACTTATCACAACTCAACGGCAAGCACAGCGATAGACTATACTTTCCTATCTCTTTCAATTTTTAAATCAGTTAGTGGATTTAAGATTGGAATGCTAGAGTGCAGTGATCATTGCCACAAGAGCTTACACTTATGGCTCAAGGAACAGCATTAACCTTCCCAACGGAAGCTCAAAACTCAACAGTAACATCAAATTGTAAGAGAATTAAATGCAAAACGAATGATCCGGAAAAACATTTGGCAGAGGCAAAAATTTGCTAGGAAGACTATAGACAGCAAGACGGCAATGGCATAAATGCGTGGGAGAATTTCTTAAAAATCTTCAGCTTAGCTAACTCTAAATCAAGACCAACACATATAAACAATCACAGAATGTATCTTTCAACAAGCCAAAGCTGCAAATGAAGGCAAATAAAAAGGGACATTAACAGAACAATTTGCATACTGGGCCAGAAGGGCCCTGGCATCAGTACACTGACAGAACTGAGGAAGCTAAAGTGTAGTAAGAAAAAAAAATCATTTGGCAAGCGAAACAGGAATCTGCAGAGAAGATATGGGCCAAATTATTATATGATGCAAAATCTAACAACAGTGCCAGATTCTGGCACACAGTGAACAATTTAGACAATCCAAGAGCTCCTAAAATTAACTCGTATATAACAGAGGAAACCTGGATAAAGTACTTGTCGCATTACTTTCACAAAGAAAACGACTAAATTACTCAAGACATCAAGGTTTTCCAGCGAAGTCTGCAAGCCCAAAAGCATCCAGCCGTGGAGACCCACCTTCCATGCACAATAAAGCAGGTCAAGAGAATCATGAAAGGCAGGAAAGAGGGGGCCCCCGAAATACCACCAATTCTATATAAGCAAGACACGAATATTTGGGCAAAGCAAACAAAGGCCCCTCCTTATATAATATATATCCTGAGTGTGGAAAACATTCCAGATTCCTGGAAGGGATCAATTATTTCTCCTATTCATAAAAAAGGCAGCATGAATCAAGCAAAGAACTACAGGCTCATAGCAATAATTGATATGGACGCCAAATATTTTGTGGGTCTCTTATTGGATGAACTCACTGAATGGGCATCAATGAAAGGCTTAGTTCCCATCAATCAGACCGGCTTCCAAAAAAGCACGGGGACAGCGACAAACATCCTCCCTCTTTCACTGTTAGTTGACGCCACAACAAAGATCAAAAAGCCACTGTTCATTTGTTTTATCGATTATACGTTCGCCTTCGATAGAATAGACAGGGGGAAACTTTGGGCCAAACTATCTAGCTGGGATATAGATCTGAAACTCTTGAATCAGTTAATTTCACTTCATTCCGAGACATGGATTCAATTAAAACTAGGATCAGGCAACTGTCTATCAAGGAAAATAACAACCACAAAGGGGCTGAAGCAGGGCTGCGTTCTTGCCCCGACCTTGTTCAACCTCTTTCTCTCTGATATTTCAGATGAACTTGACAACTGCAACCATCATGACCCCAATTTGGGAGGCGTAATACTCTCGGATCTATTGTACCTGGACGATTTAATACTAGTTAAAGTGAAAGTGAAAAAGTTCTTTATTGTATAGTTAGTTAAAACCATCACAATATTCGAATACATAAAATACGTTTTGTCTACGTGATAAAATATCCCAGTTTCTTTGACATAAAAAGAGAGAAAAAAAGTTAGTATATTCATATGATACACAACCATCTTTGTTCAGTAAATTTAAATTTGATTCATTATTTCTATTTACAACGTTATTACTGTTAAAACACAGGAAGGGTCCACTAAACAATAATGTGGGCTGTATCACTGTTTTATTAATTTCTCATAACAGATTACAATTTTTATCAATTGGGCAGATTAGTGGCGGGTCCTTCGAGTGCTGACTTTTTAGTATTGCGGATCTGCAGGTGCGGATGCCTCTTTCATTGAACTGTCTCCTAAACAGATGACGGCGGTGGGACCCTAAGACTGGGCAGATACATATTAAATGTATGCAGTCCTGTGTTGGTGACCCACATAGGCTACATGCTTTTGAGCCCTGGAATTTCCAGATGGGAAGGTCGGCGTTGGAAGGCAACTTCCCCATGCGCAGTTCTAAGAACTTGTTTTTTAAATGAGGGGAAAAGGCAAGGGCCAGGTATGCTGCTGGCTCGGGCTTAGTGTAGGAATGTAATACCATCCATGCATGAGCTCGTCGAATTAACGTTGCTTTGTCATCTATTAGCGAGTGCCTTTTTGCAGTCTTTTTCATAATCAGCTGGAATGATGTCAAAGGTAATTTCCGATGCCAAAGGTCTACCGTCCTGGTTATTTCCAATGAGACGTCTAGATACTTAGAGTATTTTGTACTCTTTTATACAGTCGAGTTTGGATGTTATCCAGAATTGCTGCGTTGTTTCCGTGATGGACGACGCTTCCATAAGTGATGGTTGGAAGTCATTTTGGTTTGATGACTGCCAGTAATGGGGTGAACAGTGGGCCTTTTAAGGTTTTAGATAAACTACAGAATGCAAAAAGTAGAGCGTTACCCTTTTTTTGTATATTCTCGTACTGCGTAGAAAATGAAAACCTTAGATCCAAGTATATCCCAAGATATTTATAGCTGTTAACCACTTCTAACCTTGTGTTGGTAATTGCAAATCAAATTTGTTTTCGTAATCTGTGAGTTATGATCATGACCTTTGTTTTGATTGTATTTATTTCCATCAAATTTGTTTTAGCGAAGTCGCTAACTCGTAAATTGATCTTTGCAAACCAATGCTTGTGTGGCTTAGGAGAACAACGTTGTCTGCATAAGACAGGTGTGTTAATGACAGTTTGCCCAGACGCGGTGGATGTGAGTTAACCCCGTCTAGCCTAGGTGTTAAATTGGTCAAGAAAAGGTTGAACACATGTGGTGCCAGGACACAACCTTGCTTTAGACTCTCGTTGGTTTTGATCTTCCTGGTGAGCCTCTGTCTGTCGGCGATTTTGACCTGCATCATTGGATTCAGGATTGAATCTGGTAGACCCTGCTGTTTCAGTTTAGCCCACAGTGTGCGTCTGCTGACACGGTCAAATGCCGCCTTAAAATCCACGAAGCATAGATGAAGTGTTTCTCGCTGTCTTGAACTATTGTCGGCAATTAGCCCTAGTGCTAGTGCATTTGTGATTGTACCTGTGCCCCGTCGAAATCTATCTGGTTTTCCAGTGGCTATAAGTGTGGTACACTCCAGATGGGATTGCACAGACATTCTATTTAATTGTCTATTGATGAAATTGAGGTGCAGAACCTTGGTCAGCCACACAATGTTCTTCTTTTTTTCTACCCCGTCGAAAGCCCGACTGGTTGAGAGGGATTTTTTTGCTCTCGTCGGACCAACTTATCAGGTCTGCTAGGATCAAGGATGCCTAGTATTTGACCTCTGCATCTATTAACGCGATCAGACGGTAATTAGCGGGGTCTGTGCATGCTCCTCCCTTGTATATTGGATTAATCATTGCACCTCTCCAGCTCTCCGGGATGTGGCTTGATGTGCCAATCATCTGAAACAGACAGTGCATACTTGCCCAGTGGGATCTTGTTTGTAAATTGCTTATGGAACGCCGTTTGGGCGCAGTGCCCCGTCGAGCCGATTTTTTCTTATAATTTGTAAAAATTCTACTTCAGAGTAAAGGGTGTATGACTTTGGTATGCCCTCAGTCTGCTGTGTGCCATTTCCTGTTACTTTGGTGATTGTAGAGAACTTATCCCTCCTATTACTGTGCTTATTTAAGGACACTACTACTTTTTGCTCTTCCTTTGTTGTGATTGCGTTCGACCGGGCCACGTTTTGTTTTGAAAATGTGGGGATTAAGTGTTGTACCCAAGCAGGCTCGGTGACACCGGTCGTGTTTATTACTTTTAAGGTTCTGTTCATAGAATTCACTTGGTCCCAGAAAGCTCTGGCATCTTGCTTCTTTGCGTTGTGTAGAAACTTTGTCCAAATGTTATTGTGTTGAATTTTTTTGTCGTTCCAGATTTGTTTTTTGTATTTTTTCTTTAATTGTCGTACTTGCTCCCATGCTATTGGTGATGGACTTTGATGGTGAGCCATCCTGAGTGCCTTTCTCAGTTGTTTCCTTGTATTTTGTGCGGTTTGACTTAGCTGACGGTTGTAGTTTGTCCACTTTTTATTTGACTGTTTGATGGGTGCCCCAGCTGGTGGTAAACTTGCCAGGAAGGTGGCCCATGTTTCAATCGTCATGTTTTTTTGTGACTAAAGGGTCGCCATTAGATCTTTGGCCTTTGAGGCTATGTGCGGTAGTATGGTGCTTGTTCATCACAGACGTTTCAGGTTTATTGTAGATGTTGACCCCTCCACTACTTGAACTTCTGTGTTTCTGTGAAGGGTCGTTTTAAGTTCGATGTGCTGGGCCGAGTGCCGTTGTACGTGCATGTAGCGGGTCTGTCCTGTTTTATTCTCCCACTTAATGTTCGCATCCCTAGATGTTCGAGGTCCATTACGAGTTGCTGTCCTAGTTTGTCCTTACGTTGTTGGTAGGAATAAGATTGTGTTTCTACTGCCCAGATTGCGTTTGCTGCAGTGATGTTGTCTTCCTCTTCTTGGGTGTACAGTAGATTTTTTTTTTTTATTATTATATCTTTTTGAGTTTTTTTTACACAGATACATCTCCCCTTCCCCCCTCAATCTCAGACCTACCCGGCATGTACAAACAATGATTCTTTGACAGTTTTGGTATAACCGCAATATATCTCACAGTTAAAGATGAATTCATTTGATACATAAAACAAAAAATAAAAAGGAGGAGACACTTTACACACCAGATCACGTTTTCTACTGAAACACATTAACCTGTCTCCACTTGACTTTGTATCCATTATATTAACGGATCCCACATTACAAGTCCCATTTTACGTTTATTACGCCGCTTTCTTTTGTATATGGCTACTTCTAAACTATATATAGCCAGCAGTCGTGATCTCCATTGTTGGAACACTGGTGGATTTGGATCCAGCCACGCCGACGCTATACACAGTCTAAAAACTGCCATTGCCACAAATATCAACCCATGCGTATATTTAGGTCGATTTGTGGCGGCTACACCTAACATTATTTCAATGGGAGATATTTCTATTCTGATATCTAATACCTCTGATAAAAAGTTTATATATCCTTCACTAGACTTGTTAATAGATCCCACGAGGCAAAGATATGTATGCTGTCAGCTTCGAATAACTCGCATCTCGGGCATACTGTTCCATTTCCTGTCCCCCATTTCGCAACTTTATATGGAGTGTAATACAAAAAGAAAATGGTTTTATAATATTGAGCTTGCAGTTTCGTGGACATGAGACAGGACTGATATAGTTCAAAGGAGTGTTGGATCGTTTCATCTGAAACCCCAAGATTACCCTTCAATTTTATAGTATACTTATCAAGATCATCTGGATACTTTACGTTTAATAATTCATAGATTTGTCCAATTTTTATATTTCTTTTTTTGGACAGGTTCTCCATTATCTGAACTACTTGAAATTGTTGTCCTCCGCCCCCTTTCTTACATAAATATTCCCGAATCTGTAAATATTTTAAAAAATCCCGATGACCTAATTTATACTCGGTCTGGAGTTCTTTGAAAGATTTCAGTCCTGACGTAGAAAAAAAACAACCTAGATGTGTAATCCCTCCCTGTACCCATCTCTCACTACAGGTATCATCAAAAATCCCTGGAATATCATTATTTTTATGGATTGGCATATAATGAGATAATCATCCAATCTCCAGTCATTTATGTGTCTGATTCCACGCTTTATAAATACCAAAAATAGATTTAAATTTAACCTTCTTAAAATGACTGTCATTCAGATGTCTCCACAGACACCCTCTGGAATCTTCACCTAATAAAAGTTCTTGTGGCATTGGAATAACATCTTCATTGTTAACATTTATCTTGACTAGTAGATTGACACAATATTTCATTATAGTGGCCCAGTAATATAACTTGATATTTGGCAATGCCATTCCCCCTCTCTCCTTTGGTAGTGTAAGAAATCGTAAGGCTCTTCGTGACCTCTTATATCCCCATATAAATCTAGAAAACATACTATCTATGTCTTTGAATAATTGCAGAGGAAATTTCAGACAGATTGCCCTAAAAAAGTATAAAAATCTTGGTAAAAAGAGCATTTTAATCAGGTTACATCTTCCCCCAATAGAAAGATGTAGATTACTTGAACGAATCATATCCTTCTTCGGGCGTTGTATTAACGGAACAATATTGTTATTAACGAAATTCTCCAATTTGGCCGTTATATTAACACCTAAATATATTGCATTCTCTGTTACCTGTGCATCTCTTATCTCGACTTAACTATTGGGGATAATCTGGGTTTTGTCTTGGTTTAATTTGTATCCAGATACCTCCCCAAAGCTTTCAGCCATTTCTTCAATTATACTAATTGCGCTTATAGGGTCACTAGTAACCAGCGCAATGTCGTCCGCATACGCGAGCGTTTTTGTGGCCTGGTCCTTTACCCATATAGGTGGAATTAATACTTTGTTGTCTAGTATCTGAATAAAGGGGTCAATATACATCGCAAATAAGAGAGGGGAGCACGGACATCCCTGTCTTTTCCCTCTCATGATGCCCAGAGGTTTTGATACTGAACCATTAACCTTTACAACCGCAGATGGATCCCGATATAGCATTTGTGTTGCTTTAATAAATGGCTCCCCAACACCACTTTTAGCCATGACTGTCCAGAGATATTTCCAGGAGACCCTATTAAAAGCCTTTTCGGTGTCTAGTAATATGAGTGCCATAGGGTCTCCTGTAACCTCGGACCAATCAAACAATGAAATCACGCTTTGAATGTGATCAGTTGTGTCTCTTCCTGGGATAAACCTGTGGTGTCGTTCGGAATCCTGAGCCTGTTGTGATGGCGTCTGTTTCATCCTCACCCACCCACCGCTACTCACCCTGATTAATGTGTACATACATTCTCTCAACACACCATTAGAAACAACACAGCATAGATCATATATTTACCTAAAAAAAATAGGGGAAAAAAATGTAGGTGATGAGTTAATAACAGTCTACTACAACCTAGTGGTTATTCTCGAAAGCCCCCTTTTTACCTGCCATGATTTCCTCTAATACTTTCTGCGCTTGTATTTCAGATGTAAAATGGTAATTCTGGCCTTGAAAAATAAGTTTCAGTTTAGCAGGATTTTGTAGAAAAACTGTTGCACCAATTTTCTGAAATGGCGCAATCAGCTGCCTAAGCCGCCATCTCCTCTCCACAGTAGCATGTGCGAAATCAGACTTAAAAGCAGGAGGCAAGATGGCGCCTGAGTGAAGTCCTCAGTGTAGAGGGTGTACTATAATGAGGTGACTTATAGTACACCATCTAGACCTCCCCACTTTTACTATTCTCAGCCAGGGAAGACAATAAAGTATTTTCGTTCCACTAGCCAGAGAATTTTTAACCATCTCACATTTTCTTTTCACGATCCCACGCACTACACATACTCACCAATCACTGAATAAAGTGCTCCTGCGTCTACGTAAGTCGTAGCACACCCCATCCCGTAGAGGGGCAGGAAGACCCCAATGATGAAGCATGACACTGAATCAGGTTTCAGTGTGTGAGGGGTATTTTACAATTGTTTGAAACATTGCCTTTCCCGCAAATTGAGAGAAGGAGCTCTGATCCCTTTGCACCATTTTTTCACGTATGACTAAACACTTCAAATAAAAATAGCAGCACACACATGGGTGCATATATATTCACATAATACATGGTAGAATCCCCATAATCTTCTATAGGAAGGGATTGTTTTGGCAACAAAAAGCATCGATCAGAACAAGAGGGATCACACTGGCAGTAGCACTAAAAAAACATCAAGCAAAAATAAAGGGTCCAAATCTAACGCCCATATTAGAAGTGCTCCGAGCAAAACTGCTACCAACTATCACTTATCGAAGTGAAAGCATGAGAGGGAGAGACGAGACAATCTTGGACAAAGTGGTGTCAAAAACAATACGAATAATATTTTACTTCCACTGTACACATCGCAAGCACAATTAAGGCTAGAGTTTGGCCTCCAAACACAGCAAGCAGCACGCAAGGGTGCCTACACCAAATGCTGGTACAAAATAAAGGGAGCCAAGCCAGGTTCTCTGAACTCATATATATGGAAAGAGCTGGAAAGGAGTAAAGACAGCCCTGAAATGGTCTACCTCCAAACGGCAATAAGCTCGCTTGCCCTACAAGACCTTTGGGAAATTAATGGGCCTCACAAAAATTTTAAGAAGCTTGTAAATAAATCAGTAAAGCTACTATCTCTGGAAGAAGACAAGGCTACATTCACTAAGAGGGCTCACAGGTGGTTCGTTATCCAGAGTTATACAGGGTCTTTGACAGATACTCCTGAGGCGGAAAGCCGGGAGCACGAATCTTGTGTAATTGATTTTAAAATTTGAGTGTCACCTTATTTCTTGTACTTTTAATTCACTCACCCTCTGCTCCTTTAAACTGCTGCTTGCAGACCTCATTCGCCCAGACCACCCGTGCAGCGGATCTAGCGTTGCCACGGTTGTTGGTACCGGGACACTCTTGGCGTCATTTCTGGCGCTTGCCGCGACCACGCCCCTTTTCGAGGCCACGCCCCCTCTCTAGCCCTTAAAAGGCGCTGAATACGAACGCCTAGGCAGATTGACAGATACTCCTGAGGCGGAAAGCTGGGAGCACGAATCTTGTGTAATTGATTTTAAAATTTGAGCGTCACCTTATTTCTTGTACTTTTAATTCACTCACCCTCTGCTCCTTTAAACTGCTGCTTGCAGACCTCATTCGCCCAGACCACCCGTGCAGCGGATCTAGCGTTGCCACGGTTGTTGGTACCGGGACACTCTTGGTGCTATTTCCGGCGCTTGCCGTGACCACGCCCCTTTTCGAGGCCACGCCCCCTCTCTAGCCCTTAAAAGGCGCTGAATACGAACGCCTAGGCAGATTGACAGATACTCCTGAGGCGGAAAGCCGGGAGCACGAATCTTGTGTAATTGATTTTAAAATTTGAGCATCACCTTATTTCTTGTACTTTTAATTCACTCACCCTCTGCTCCTTTAAACTGCTGCTTGCAGACCTCATTCGCCCAGACCACCCGTGCAGCGGATCTAGCGTTGCCACGGTTGTTGGTACCGGGACACTCTTGGCGCTATTTCCGGCGCTTGCCGCGACCACGCCCCTTTTTGAGGCCACGCCCCCTCTCTAGCCCTTAAAAGGCGCTGAATACGAACGCCTAGGCAGATTGACAGATACTCCTGAGGCGGAAAGCCGGGAGCACAAATCTTGTGTAATTGATTTTAAAATTTGAGCGTCACCTTATTTCTTGTACTGTTAATTCACTCACCCTCTGCTCCTTTAAACTGCTGCTTGCAGACCTCATTCGCCCAGACCACCCGTGCAGCGGATCTAGCGTTGCCACGGTTGTTGGTACCGGGACACTCTTGGCGCTATTTCCGGAGCTTGCCGTGACCACGCCCCTTTTCGAGGCCACGCCCCCTCTCTTGTCCTTAAAAGACGCTGAATACGAACGCCTAGGCAGATTGACAGATACTCCTGAGGCGGAATGCCGGGAGCACGAATCTTGTGTAATTGATTTTAAAATTTGAGCGTCACCTTATTTCTTGTACTTTTAATTCACTCACCCTCTGCTCCTTTAAACTGCTGCTTGCAGACCTCATTCGCCCAGACCACCCGTGCAGCGGATCTAGCATTGCCACGGTTGTTGGTACCGGGACACTCTTGGCGCCATTTCCGGCGCTTGCCGCGACCACGCCCCTTTTCGAGGCCACGCCCCCTCTCTAGCCCTTAAAAGGCGCTGAATACGAACGCCTAGGCAGATTGACAGATACTCCTGAGGCGGAAAGCTGGGGGCACGAATCTTGTGTATTTGATTTTAAAATTTGAGCGTCACCTTATTTCTTGTACTTTTAATTCACTCACCCTCTGCTCCTTTAAACTGCTGCTTACAGACCTCATTCGCCCAGACCACCCGTGCAGCGGATCTAGCGTTGCCACGGTTGTTGGTACCGGGACACTCTTGGCGCTATTTCGGGCGCTTGCCGCGACCACGCCCCTTTTCGAGGCCACGCCCCCTCTCTAGCCCTTAAAAGGCGCTGAATACGAACGCCTAGGCAGATTGACAGATACTCCTGAGGCGGAAAGCCGGGAGCACGAATCTTGTGTAATTGATTTTAAAATTTGAGCGTCACCTTATTTCTTGTACTTTTAATTCACTCACCCTCTGCTCCTTTAAACTGCTGCTTGCAGACCTCATTCGCCCAGACCACCCGTGCAGCGGATCTAGCGTTGCCACGGTTGTTGGTACCGGGACACTCTTGGCGCCATTTCCGGCGCTTGCCGCGACCACGCCCCTTTTCGAGGCCACGCCACCTCTCTAGCCCTTAAAAGGCGCTGAATACGAACGCCTAGGCAGATTGACAGATACTCCTGAGGCGGAAAGCTGGGAGCACGAATCTTGTGTAATTGATTTTAAAATTTGAGCGTCACCTTATTTCTTGTACTTTTAATTCACTCACCCTCTGCTCCTTTAAACTGCTGCTTGCAGACCTCATTCGCCCAGACCACCCGTGCAGCGGATCTAGCGTTGCCACGGCTGTTGGTACCGGGACACTCTTGGCGCTATTTCCGGCGCTTGCCGCGACCACGCCCCTTTTCGAGGCCACGCCCCCTCTCTAGCCCTTAAAAGGCGCTGAATACGAACGCCTAGGCAGATTGACAGATACTCCTGAGGCGGAAAGCCGGGAGCACGAATCTTGTGTAATTGATTTTAAAATTTGAGCGTCACCTTATTTCTTGTACTTTTAATTCACTCACCCTCTGCTCCTTTAAACTGCTGCTTGCAGACCTCATTCGCCCAGACCACCCGTGCAGCGGATCTAGCGTTGCCACGGCTGTTGGTACCGGGACACTCTTGGCGCTATTTCCGGCGCTTGCCGCGACCACGCCCCTTTTCGAGGCCACGCCCCCTCTCTAGCCCTTAAAAGGCGCTGAATACGAACGCCTAGGCAGATTGACAGATACTCCTGAGGCGGAAAGCCGGGAGCACGAATCTTGTGTAATTGATTTTAAAATTTGAGCGTCACCTTATTTCTTGTACTTTTAATTCACTCACCCTCTGCTCCTTTAAACTGCTGCTTGCAGACCTCATTCGCCCAGACCACCCGTGCAGCGGATCTAGCGTTGCCACGGTTGTTGGTACCGGGACACTCTTGGCGCCATTTCCGGCGCTTGCTGCGACCACGCCCCTTTTTGAGGCCACGCCCCCCCCCCGCCCCCTCTTACAGATCCATAAATCATGTGTAGATTTCGGACGCGCAGCGGACGAGCGCAGCGGGCGCGTCGATTGCGCGCCGAAGGCGCGCCTAAGGCAAGCCCGTCTGCGCCCGTCCGCGGCCGACCGGGGCTAGGGGCATGTCACTCTGCTCAAATCATCACTTACTCTTCCTCACAACTCCGCAGTCTTCATGGCCCCTGGCCTCTCCCCGCCTCCACTTGCTCTCTCATATCTTCACATGACCTGTCCCCCTTTCCTTCATCTTCCAACCCTCTCGCTCCCCCACTCCTTCTCACTCTCTCAGAGAAGACGCCAGCCCAGTCTCACCTAGGACTCTTTCGGTCTATTATCTCAACACCCGGTCAGCAGTGGCCCACTCACACGAACTGTCGGTACTGCTTGACCTCCACGCACCTGATCTCCTCTTCCTAACAGAGACTTGGTTCAGTGAGGACTCTCTCCCTACCTTACTGGCCACTCTTCCCGCTCCATACTATGCTCTTCGAACAGATCGTTCCAATGGTAGGAATGGGGGCGGCGTAGCGGTCATCGCACCGGACCGACCTCCCCTTCCAACGTCTACCTCTGCCAGATATTGCTACAACAGAGTACCTCGCCATTCGCACTACTTCTACCACTCCCCCTCTTACTTGTGTTCTCACCTACCGCCCCCCCAATCACCCTTATCTTTTCTTCCTGACTTTCAGGAGGTACTATCCACACTGACGGTCAATAACTCTTCCATTTTATTACTGGGAGATTTTAACTTTTGGCCTTCAGATCCAGCGGAATGTCCGTCCTCTAGAGAATTTTCAGATACACTCCAAGCCCTCAATTTCGTATCACATGTTCATTCTCCTACTCACGTCAAAGGACACATCCTAGATCAGATTTGGTCCTTGAACTGTCCGATAGACTCTCTGTCCATATTGCCATGCACCTGGTCCGACCATCACCTGATTTCGTTTACCCTTCCCATTAATCCCACTATCAGGCCCCCGCTTCCAAAGAATGTTTGGGTCCGCTCATGGAGCCGAGTGGACCCGGAGAATCTATCTGCATTATTAGCCTCCTCCTACCCTACCTTACAAGGCCTTTCCACTCATTCCCAGGCCATTGCCATTGAACACTGGCTCTCCTCTAGCTGTGATTCCATCGCCCCGCTGAAGCGGGTGACCTCTAAACGGGAGAAAGATGCCAACTTGTGGTTTAACGAGAATCTTAAAACCACCAAACTTGCAGTACGCCGTGCCGAGCGTGCCTGGAGGAGGAACTATTCTCCCTCACTCAGAGCTGAGTTTACCACTCTCCTAGCTCAATATAGGAAGGCCATCCTGGTTGCAAAAACGGCTTACTTTTCATCAAAGATTCTTGCAGCTGAGAATCAACCGAGGGAAATCTTCTCGATTGTCCACAATTTGGCATTCTCCGACAGGACATCTCTCAAGCCTTCCCCGTCCCAGGACCTTTGTCACTCTTTAAATAATTTCTTTATCGAGAAGATTGCTATTATTAAAGCCAACATCCCCTCACCCCCCCGACTTTTGTTGACCCTCAGTGTCCTCCACCTAATGGACAACTTGATGCCTTTCCTCCCCTGACTAAAGATTCCTTGACCTCAATAATTCCTCTTGTTAAATCCGGATCCCCATTGGACACTTGCCCTGCGCACATCCTTCGCCACATCTATACAACCTGTCCAGACCCCCCCCTTCACTTCCTTAACAGTT
This sequence comes from Triturus cristatus, assembly GCF_964204655.1. Classification (NCBI taxonomy): domain Eukaryota; kingdom Metazoa; phylum Chordata; class Amphibia; order Caudata; family Salamandridae; genus Triturus; species Triturus cristatus. The sequence goes on from NC_140595.1 coordinate 448,739,605, forward strand.
CCCTTTCCCAGGGGGTTGTTGCCACACCACTGAAAACCGCTGTTATTGTCCCCATCTTAAAAAAACCTGACGCAGACCCTTCGATCCCCGCCAACTACTGCCCTATCTCCCTCCTACCATTTCTGGCTAAGGTGCTCGAACGCCATGTCACCAGGTCCCTGAGCACCTTTGTGGAGGAGTATGGGATTTTGGCTCCCCGCCAGGCTGGCTTCCGCCCCGCACACTCTACGGAGTCTGTAGTTCTCTCGGTCCTTGACAACCTCAGGGAGGGAATGGATACCAACCAGGCCCAGGCCTTGGTTCTCCTCGATCTCTCAGCCGCCTTTGACACGGTTGACCATACCATCTTACTCTCCCGTGTCAAGGCGGCGGGGATCGGGGGTACCGCTCTGGTATGGCTATCCTCCTTCCTGAGGGACCGCACCCAGGCTGTTCGCCTGGGTGTCTTCTCTGCGGACTTCCGGAAAGTTCAGTGCGGGGTTCCCCAAGGCTCCTCCCTTTCACCCCTCTTGTTTAACCTTTATATTGCCCCCCTTATTTTTTCACTACAGCAAATGGATGTCAGCATATACAATTATGCGGACGACCTTCAACTTGTTTTCAATCTGTCTTCTTCCCCTGCTTCCATCTCAAACTTTCAGTCTATTATGATTTTTATCCAGGACTGGATGAACTACAACCACCTGAAACTTAACCCAGATAAGACCGAGCTGGTGTTGACAGGTGGTTGCTCCAGTCCCTGGTCTTCACTTTTTTGGCCCCCCTCCCTAGGTTCTCCCCCGGTCCCCTCTACCTCAGTTAAAACTTTAGGTATCAAACTCAACTCTCAGCTCACTCTTCACTCCCAGGTTAGTTCTGTGGTGTCCTCCTCCTTTCTGTCACTACGCACCATCCGCAAGGTATCCCGCTTTTTTACCTTCGATGCCTTGAAAATGATCATTTTGGCGATGGTCATTTCCCGCCTGGATTATGGCAACGCCCTATATGCGGGTATTCCTGCATATAGTCTACGGCGTTTGCAGATGATCCAGAACCAGGCGGCACGGCTGGTGTGCAATCTTCCGAAATCCCACCATGTAACTCCCCTTCTCAAATCCCTACACTGGCTTCCTGTCCGTGAACGCGTCCAGTTTAAGCTTGCTTCGATCACCTTTCAAGCACGACTGGGCGCGGCTCCGGCCTTTATAACATCTGAGATTGTTCCCTATGTCCCAACCAGGGAACTGCGCTCCTCCACGCAATCCCTGTTGTCAGCCCCCCGTTTTCGGAGAAAGAAATGGGGAGGATCAAAGTTTGCAACCCTTGCCCCACTCCTGTGGAATTCCCTTCCTTTTGAGCTCAGATCTCTAACTCTGTACCCTCAATTTCGGAAGAAACTTAAAGCCCACTTATTTGCCAAATGTTTTAACTAGACCACTTATTGTTCTCTCCTTCCTATTCTGCTTTCCTTACTCCTACTCTGAAGATCTGTCTGTTGCAGCGCCATGAAACCGCCGGTGAAAGTGCGCTATACAAATATTTTAAACTCAAACTCAAACTCTTTGCCACAAGCTTACTTGTGAACAGGGTTGTCAAGGAAAGTGAAGGAATCCTACTTAAAGTAGACCTTAGGAAGGTCAGATGACTGGAGGGCAGAGGAACTGAAGCAAGATGGCGGCAGCAGCTCAATTATGTGATCCAGTGACCATCTCCCGGTGAATATGAATACCTGCCTCCGTCTGGAGGATGATCTTATCTATACTGAACCTGCTACTCAAAAGTATAGAGAAAAAGATTAATCACGGGATATATGTATCGGAAACAGAGGCCTTACAACGAGAACTGGCCCTTACCTGCTGGCGGATCTGGCGCTCTTTGAGCTCTGGTTACAATTCTGGTCGTGAGCGGCGTGGATCTATGACTGTTCAGCTGAGAGAGCAACACTGTGAGGATCCTGAGAGAATGAAACTGAAGGGGCCTCCGATGACTGGCGAAAAAAGGAGGAAAAAACTCGACAGCGGATAGTCCCCTATCGGGGGACGCAACTGCTACTCCTGTGAAATCCCAAACTCTGGAGGATGGTGCGGCTGTATTGGGGGAGGAACGACTCGACTGCCAGGACGATGTGGCCAGAATCTGACCCGGAAGGATCCTCCGGGAAAAATAGCACCTCAGCAACGTCCAACCGGTCCCACGATTGTGGAGCTGTTAGACGGAACGAAAAGCCGTGAGAAACAGATTAAGCAGACACAGGCCAGCGCTACCGAGAATTAATCAACAGGAGCGCCAATGGAAGATGGTAAGGGAGCAGCAAAAGACGACCTATCCAAGCAAGTTTCTGGACCTAGAAACTCTGGGCAGGTAACGGAGGTAATGGAGGAGGTGGCGAGGATGCCCCGATCAAGCTCATCTTACTTGAAATACCCGCTATACCTGATTCCATAAAAATAACAAATGTCACCAAAGCGGGTGTAATGGAGGCTGCAGAGACCTGGGGGGGCGCCTAAGGCAAGCCCGTCTGCGCCCGTCCGCGGCCGACCGGGGCTAGGGGCATGTCACTCTGCTCAAATCATCACTTACTCTTCCTCACAACTCCGCAGTCTTCATGGCCCCTGGCCTCTCCCCGCCTCCACTTGCTCTCTCATATCTTCACATGACCTGTCCCCCTTTCCTTCATCTTCCAACCCTCTCGCTCCCCCACTCCTTCTCACTCTCTCAGAGAAGACGCCAGCCCAGTCTCACCTAGGACTCTTTCGGTCTATTATCTCAACACCCGGTCAGCAGTGGCCCACTCACACGAACTGTCGGTACTGCTTGACCTCCACGCACCTGATCTCCTCTTCCTAACAGAGACTTGGTTCAGTGAGGACTCTCTCCCTACCTTACTGGCCACTCTTCCCGCTCCATACTATGCTCTTCGAACAGATCGTTCCAATGGTAGGAATGGGGGCGGCGTAGCGGTCATCGCACCGGACCGACCTCCCCTTCCAACGTCTACCTCTGCCAGATATTGCTACAACAGAGTACCTCGCCATTCGCACTACTTCTACCACTCCCCCTCTTACTTGTGTTCTCACCTACCGCCCCCCCAATCACCCTTATCTTTTCTTCCTGACTTTCAGGAGGTACTATCCACACTGACGGTCAATAACTCTTCCATTTTATTACTGGGAGATTTTAACTTTTGGCCTTCAGATCCAGCGGAATGTCCGTCCTCTAGAGAATTCTCAGATACACTCCAAGCCCTCAATTTCGTATCACATGTTCATTCTCCTACTCACGTCAAAGAACACATCCTAGATCAGATTTGGTCCTTGAACTATCCGATAGACTCTCTGTCCATCTTGCCATGCACCTGGTCCGACCATCACCTGATTTCGTTTACCCTTCCCATTAATCCCACTATCAGGCCCCCGCTTCCAAAGAATGTTTGGGTCCGCTCATGGAGCCGAGTGGACCCGGAGAATCTATCTGCATTATTAGCCTCCTCCTACCCTACCTTACAAGGCCTTTCCACTCATTCCCAGGCCGTTGCCATTGAACACTGGCTCTCCTCTAGCTGTGATTCCATCGCCCCGCTGAAGCGGGTGACCTCTAAACGGGAGAAAGATGCCAACTTGTGGTTTAACGAGAATCTTAAAACCACCAAACTTGCAGTACGCCGTGCCGAGCGTGCCTGGAGGAGGAACTATTCTCCCTCACTCAGAGCTGAGTTTACCACTCTCCTAGCTCAATATAAGAAGGCCATCCTGGTTGCAAAAACGGCTTACTTTTCATCAAAGATTCTTGCAGCTGAGAATCAACCGAGGGAAATCTTCTCGATTGTCCACAATTTGGCATTCTCCGACAGGACATCTCTCAAGCCTTCCCCGTCCCAGGACCTTTGTCACTCTTTAAATAATGTCTTTATCGAGAAGATTGCTATTATTAAAGCCAACATCCCCTCACCCCCCCCCCCGACTTTTGTTGACCCTCAGTGTCCTCCACCTAATGGACAACTTGATGCCTTTCCTCCCCTGACTAAAGATTCCTTGACCTCAATAATTCCTCTTGTTAAATCCGGATCCCCATTGGACACTTGCCCTGCGCACATCCTTCGCCACATCTATACAACCTGTCCAGACCCCCCCCCTTCACTTCTTTAACAGTTCCCTTTCCCAGGGGGTTGTTGCCACGCCACTGAAAACCGCTGTTATTGTCCCCATCTTAAAAAAACCTGACGCAGACCCTTCGATCCCCGCCAACTACTGCCCTATCTCCCTCCTACCATTTCTGGCTAAGGTGCTCGAACGCCATGTCACCAGGTCCCTGAGCACCTTTGTGGAGGAGTATGGGATTTTGGCTCCCCGCCAGGCTGGCTTCCGCCCCGCACACTCTACGGAGTCCGTAGTTCTCTCGGTCCTTGACAACCTCAGGGAGGGAATGGATACCAACCAGGCCCAGGCCTTGGTTCTCCTCGATCTCTCAGCCGCCTTTGACACGGTTGACCATACCATCTTACTCTCCCGTGTCAAGGCGGCGGGGATCGGGGGTACCGCTCTGGTATGGCTATCCTCCTTCCTGAGGGACCGCACCCAGGCTGTTCGCCTGGGTGTCTTCTCTGCGGACTTCCGGAAAGTTCAGTGCGGGGTTCCCCAAGGCTCCTCCCTTTCACCCCTCTTGTTTAACCTTTATATTGCCCCCCTTATTTTTTCACTACAGCAAATGGATGTCAGCATATACAATTATGCGGACGACCTTCAACTTGTTTTCAATCTGTCTTCTTCCCCTGCTTCCATCTCAAACTTTCAGTCTATTATGATTTTTATCCAGGACTGGATGAACTACAACCACCTGAAACTTAACCCAGATAAGACCGAGCTGGTGTTGACAGGTGGTTGCTCCAGTCCCTGGTCTTCACTTTTTTGGCCCCCCTCCCGAGGTTCTCCCCCGGTCCCCTCTACCTCAGTTAAAACTTTAGGTATCAAACTCAACTCTCAGCTCACTCTTCACTCCCAGGTTAGTTCTGTGGTGTCCTCCTCCTTTCTGTCACTACGCACCATCCGCAAGGTATCCCGCTTTTTTACCTTCGATGCCTTGAAAATGATCATTTTGGCGATGGTCATTTCCCGCCTGGATTATGGCAACGCCCTATATGCGGGTATTCCTGCATATAGTCTACGGCGTTTGCAGCTGATCCAGAACCAGGCGACACGGCTGGTGTTCAATCTTCCGAAATCCCACCATGTAACTCCCCTTCTCAAATCCCTACACTGGCTTCCTGTCCGTGAACGCGTCCAGTTTAAGCTTGCTTCGATCACCTTTCAAGCACGACTGGGCGCGGCTCCGGCCTTTATAACATCTGAGATTGTTCCCTATGTCCCAACCAGGGAACTGCGCTCCTCCACGCAATCCCTGTTGTCAGCCCCCCGTTTTCGGAGAAAGAAATGGGGAGGATCAAAGTTTGCAACCCTTGCCCCACTCCTGTGGAATTCCCTTCCTTTTGAGCTCAGATCTCTAACTCTGTACCCTCAATTTCGGAAGAAACTTAAAGCCCACTTATTTGCCAAATGTTTTAACTAGACCACTTATTGTTCTCTCCTTCCTATTCTGCTTTCCTTACTCCTACTCTGAAGATCTGTCTGTTGCAGCGCTATGAAACCGCCGGTGAAAGTGCGCTATACAAATATTTTAAACTCAAACTCAAACTCTTTGCCACAAGCTTACTTGTGAACAGGGTTCTCAAGGAAAGTGAAGGAATCCTACTTAAAGTAGACCTTAGGAAGGTCAGATGACTGGAGGGCAGAGGAACTGAAGCAAGATGGCGGCAGCAGCTCAATTATGTGATCCAGTGACCACCTCCCGGTGAATATGAATACCTGCCTCCGTCTGGAGGATGATCTTATCTATACTGAACCTGCTACTCAAAAGTATAGAGAAAAAGATTAATCACGGGATATATGTATCGGAAACAGAGGCCTTACAACGAGAACTGGCCCTTACCTGCTGGCGGATCTGGCGCTCTTTGAGCTCTGGTTACAATTCTGGTCGTGAGCGGCGTGGATCTATGACTGTTCAGCTGAGAGAGCAACACTGTGAGGATCCTGAGAGAATGAAACTGAAGGGGCCTCCGATGACTGGCGAAAAAAGGAGGAAAAAACTCGACAGCGGATAGTCCCCTATCGGGGGACGCAACTGCTACTCCTGTGAAATCCCAAACTCTGGAGGATGGTGCGGCTGTATTGGGGGAGGAACGACTCGACTGCCAGGACGATGTGGCCAGAATCTGACCCGGAAGGATCCTCCGGGAAAAATAGCACCTCAGCAACGTCCAGCCGGTCCCACGATTGTGGAGCTGTTAGCCGGAACGAAAAGCCGTGAGAAACAGATTAAGCAGACACAGGCCAGCGCTACCGAGAATTAATCAACAGGAGCGCCGATGGAAGATGGTAAGGGAGCAGCAAAAGACGACCTATCCAAGCAAGTTTCTGGACCTAGAAACTCTGGGCAGGTAACGGAGGTAATGGAGGAGGTGGCGAGGATGCCCCGATCAAGCTCATCTTACTTGAAATACCCGCTATACCTGATTCCATAAAAATAACAAATGTCACCAAAGCGGGTGTAATGGAGGCTGCAGAGACCTGGGGGGAACGAGTGGAGAAGGGCATAATTGATGGTGCTGATGGCATTGAAACGTGGTGGGGGGCAAGACGTAGGAGAACAGTCACAGCAGGCAGGGGACTTGCGAGCCCAGTGTAACGATAATCTAGCCAACAATCTAGCCCAGGTAACTCTGGCAGAAGCCCACCCAAATAAAAAATCTGATGTAATGCTACGCCAAACCATCTGTAAGGGGACAGGGGTAAAAAGCTCCATGCAAAAAAGAAAAACAAAGACAACAGTTGCTATGATTGGTGACTTACCTCATGCTTGGCTCAAAACAAATTGTGCTGAAAAAACCCACCAGGGGAAGGAAACCAATATAGAAGCGATGGACTACTTCTATTCACTGCCAGAGGACACAGAATCACTGGTTAGATCAATTACCTCAATGAATGGTAGCGAAGCAGAAGTAGAAGACGAAAGCGAAAGTCCTCATGAAACTAGTGGAAGGGATTCCGCTGCGACGCTACGGAGGTCGATGAAACCAGTAGGTCTCTAAGCTCGAACAAATGAACGAGAACAAGATTTGAACTGGGACTACTCACCCTCTAGTAATTCAAAAAAGGAGCTAAAGAGGGATCATATGCCAGAACACCCTCCACTCAACACTCATATTAAAAACAAAGATCTGGCACAAAAAGGCACTCTTTGATTTAGCTAGGATTAGGAAGAGGGAAGATAGTTTTATCATAAACCTCAATCACCTAGTTAATATCTTGGTATGACTCAATCCAGCGTGCCTTATTCTCTAAAAAATAAAGAAAACAGACAAAATAGAAAGAGTGAACAGTCAGTACTTTGAAAGGAATTTCTATTGTGTTCAGTTTACACATACCACCAACTTCCAATGTATATGTGTGAAAAAATGTGTAAGAAAAGAGAAAGTATCTCACGTGCGCACCACCAGAGGAGCTACTGGCAGGTTCTCACCAGCTTGCCCACATTTGTTTCATCATTGATAACTTTCTCAAAACAAAATGATATGTCCAGTGAAGAGGAGAGAAAAAATAAATAAACTTGTGTCCCCCGTGAAAAAGATAAGACCAAAGACGTCTCAAACTAAAAATAAAAAAGGGAAATAGACTAACAGGTGCTATTCTCCATTATTCCAGACTGAGAGTCTGTCCCAAGTTTAAAAACACAGCATGTTGTGAACCTTTTTAATGACGGCCAACATGTTTCATTGCCATAATCTCTGTGGCAAATTCATCAGGGCTAACGAGGTCAACAATCACCTCCCTGGACAAACAACATCAAAAAAGGACTGACAGACACAAAGAGAATAGAGAGGTTCAGTTTAGAATGGATATATCCATACACAGGCTCTCTTCAGTATAATTAGAATTCAATCATTAAAGTGCAGAAGAAAGAACTCATCATTAGTCCTATTCTAGCATCATTCAATATTTACCTAGTGGGAGCTTTCGGCCCACATACCAGCTCCCACCAAGTCAAAGGGAAATGTATCCTGTACAATTTTCATCCCTTATAGAAGCACTTTTGTTGCTAATGCTTGCGTCTGTGGAAAAATCGTAAAACATAATTACTAACCCACCCTGGGTTTAGCACACTTACTGGTATATTCAGTCATATATCAACAAGGTGAACCTACACAAGGACCACTCTCCAATGTTCTAGGTAATGTCCCAGTGATATAATTTCACAATAGACGTGAAGATGAAAACACTGCACTGCACTTCAATCCTACCACTTATGCAGTTCAGCCACTCGTGCGTGCAACGCTCATTTCATACGTCCGAGTACCCAACTGGCCTTCAGACCAACCTTACATATTGAACAAAATCCCACAAATGCCTTCCAAAAAGTTGAACCAATAAAAAGGCAAGGACCCAACTCTATAGCTGGCATCACATCTCTGGTATTCAATATTTAGATATAGTGCCTCCTCGACACTCTAAGTTATACACACTGAAACTAACGTAGTGCATAATCTCTCTAGTTATTGTTCCCCTTTTGGTAGCAACGCTCTCACCACACATACTCTTACTGCACTCTAGCAATTCCGGGCGGTAACTCAACCCAGCAGCAACTCTGCCGGCCGACGTGCACCTGCTAAAGGCATCCAAATTCTCGTCTCGCGATGTCTCCCGTCACATGACCGGGACCCTTAGCATCATCGTATATTGCCAAGGCGGGGGCCATCTTTAAATGGTGAATGAGTGCAAAAAAGTCTACCTGCACATGTAGTATTTCGTAACTCCAATGCAGCTTTTCCCCAAATATGCATCAATATTAACAATGGCGTGCGGGCAATTCATAGCAACACCTTTATTGTTAAAAGACAACAAATGCCACTTTTTATCTTTCTATTTGAAACTTGAAAATAAAAAACACCAATAAATCAGTGTCTCGCCACAATTGCAACTCGAACAAATTCAACGCAACCACTCACATTCTCTTTTTATTTTTCTCAAACGAGAGAGTGGGTACATTAGGTGGACAATAGAGAGAGGCGCATCTATATAACTTAATATCAATACTCAGTAATATTCTAATCCCTAAATCTGCCACACCCAAATTCAGAATACCGTGCATACAAATCATCAGCATGACACTTGGAACTGTGGTGACAAGGTAAGGGGCACCCCACATTGCTACTAATCGCAAAAGGGAACGGAAAATCTCAGCTGCCAATCTGTGTCCAGGTCAGCACAGCCAAAATCATGCCATGCAGGCCCACCAGGGCAGATTTAATACCTATCAATAGAGATTCACCTACTGATCTTATTCCACTCTATCTGATCATTGAGGCCAAGCGTGTCCGCCTTTTCTGAAAATATCCAGCGCGCTTCCTTTACAGCAAGTTTCTTCTCCATACTGCCTACATCACCCACTACCTTTTCCACAACCACCCATTTTAATGATTTATGATTAGGGCTCCCGGTTTTATGGTATTTATTTTTTTGCCATATCCGTCTGTATTTATCCATATTTATTTTTTGGGCATTTTTTCTGTATTTATCCACATTTATTTTTGCCACAAACAAAAGCCAACGCTACAGCTAGTATTTTTCCACATTTATTTAAATTGACAATGCACACAGGGCCAGCTCTAGGGCCGTGCTACTGGTGCCACCGCACCGGGTGCTGCCTTCCTGGGGGCACCGTGTTTGCAAGTTTAGTATGTTTTTCAAGCACCTGCTGCAGCGTTTCTTTCTTCTGGTAATTACCAGGCCTCACAAAAATGTCAAGAAAACTCGTGTGATTAATTATCTTCCTGGAGAGAGATCAGTGTTTTGTATAGTTGAGGTTTTAACTTATGTTAAGTTAGTGCAGAGGGTTAACATGCCTGCTGCAAAGAACGTGTACCAAGTAGATTACAGATCAGCAGGTTACTGCTTTCAAAAAAGACATCCTTTTGTTACTTGCAATTTATAACTTAAAGTCCTAATATTCAACAGTGAGCTATTAACTTTCATAGGACTGCATGCCCACTGCAAAGTATACATTAGAACATTGATTAATGTTGTATAAAGGGTTAATTTGGCTAGTATTCGATTATTGTTATTGAAAAAAACCTCCCAACTATGCTGTTTCTTTTTCGACTCTGAGTTTGTGCTTCTCCAGACCAAGCACTCTTAAACTATACTGCCTACCAGTATGCATGACATGTACCTACATTTTTAGTCCTTTGGCTTATGTAACATTTCCTATACACTGATTTACACATGTATGATTGATAGTCTCTATGTAATGTGTGTGTTTGATGCAAAGTGCTCTGGCACCCTACACTTGTATGAGGGAGAGCCAGGTACCTATACCCACAACCCAACATGCAGAGGCTGACACACACAGACAAAGTACAAACAGGATTGAACTCAGTCTCACCCTATGCAAAAACAATCAGACAGTGCACACTCGGGCACGTAGAGAGGAACAGGGAGATACACCGACAGAAAGGACGATGTATAAATGCAGGTTTCATGTCCACCTAATATTTAATCATTTGATGATGAACTTGGGCGGGCACAGAAGATCCTGGGCAGAGAGGGGGGAAGTGCCGATGCTGACAGGCACACACACACAGACAGTCTTTGAGCTGCCAGCAGCACCCGAGTACTTCACAGGTCTTTAAAAGACCATTCACTTGTTAACGAGGCTGGGTGGGGGTGGGGGGGAAGGGTGTCAGGCGTGGGCTTAACTGGGAGTTTTATATAGCGCTAGCGGAAAGATGGGCTGAGCGTCGATGTTTCAGTCTGACTTGCTGAGCATCCACGAGACCATCTTCAGTGTTGTGTTGTTTATATGAAGATGATGGACCCCCCATACTACAAGCATTAAAAGGGAACAGAACTGTACTACAAACACCGCATTGGTTTGTAACGTTAAGCATACACCTGCAATGAACTGAGCAACGGAGCCAAGGGTGCTGCTCATAGGTATGTGAGGATAGAAACCATCACAATATTTAAAAACACCAAAACTGGTATATCACCTTTAAAGAGTTCCCTCGAGATGGTTGTGCCTAACATACAAAATAAATGGAAAAGAGTTAAAATATCATTCATAGGACATCTGTTTGCAAGGTTAGTTCTAACGATATTGCAAACTGAGAAGTGAGTTAAAAAACATAGCCAAGGGTGTGCTATGAGGACTGTAATTTAGGATGTGCATTGTTACGTAACGTTCATCATAGAAAGAATACAGCTGCGCTTACTTTGAGGGCCTGGGGCAGTGAAGTAATTGCCCCCGCAAGAGTTGTGCACTGGCCTGGCAGGTTGCTGGCAGTGCGTACCTCCCCCCCCCCCCACGTTTGTGGCAGCCCTGGCTGAAACAGCTTACACACAGCCGCCCCCGAGCACTTCACAGGTCTTTAAAAGACCATTCGCTTGTTAATGGGGCTTTGTTGGTTGTTCACCCCTTCTAGAGCCCCTGCATCGCCACTCCGACTATTGCTGGAAGAATTAGCACCTTACACAATACTGCACTGACAGCTGAAACCCAGAGGCATCGGGTTTTTGCTTGCAGGAATCGGGAGGCGGGAGACTAGCGCGGCAACATTTACTCGTATTTTACCGTTTATAAATATAAATACAGACAAAGGAAATATCGATTTCCGTCTGTATTTATATGTATAAATCCGTAAATACGGAAAACCGGGAGCCCTATTTATGATTGTGTGGATGGTCTCTGTAGTGTTGTACCAAACGTGTTGTAAGTTTGACTGCCCTGATTGTACTAAGATGCTCTTGTATTCGCACCTTCACTTTCCTAGATGTCAAGCCTATGTAATGTAGTCCACAAGGGCAAGTCAGTCTATAAATCACGTTTGATGTGTTACAGTTACTTAACTGATGAAGAAACCATGTTCTCCCATTCAGCAACTGGATTTCAGCTGTCTTCTCTGTTAATTCACAGACCGAGCAGCTACCACACTCACCCTCTAGCCAACTAGTGGGAGACACAATTAAATCTCCCATTAACATGGAATCAGTGACTACAACAACCGTGGATACAATTTTACAATCAGTCATGGCACACTGGGACGAGACTAGATAGGATAATAGACGTTCCCAAACAGCTATTCAAAAGATCCAAGGCACAGTTCGCAAAATAGCCAAAGTATGCAGTGAAATTTTGGATCGCTTATCAGGTCTCGAGACAAGAGCTGGTGTTATTGAGACTGAAATGATGTCAACGCAGCTGCAGACTACATCACATGAGGCTAGCCTCGTAGACATGCAGTGGAAGCTTGAAGATCAAGACAACCGTCAATGAAGAAACTATCTGCGGTTCCTGGGTATCCCTGAAGACAAAAGGGGTACGGATATCCATCGCTAAATGGTCGATCTGCTAGCCAAGGCATTTCCACAGGTTGAAGGTTGGATCTGGGCTCAGGAAGATCAACGAGCACACCGGGTCCCTATGGTGATGAAGCAGCAGGCAGGTGTTGATGCCAGAACACGAGCAGTGCTTTTGTTTTTTGGAAACCATCTCCTTCAACAGATCATTTTTGAAAAAGCCAGACCAGATCGCAAACGGCGATTGGAGGATGTCGAATTTTTTACATACCTGATTTCTGCCATGTGACTGTTGAGAGACGATGAAGGTTACGGCAGTTGATAAACCTATTTCAAGAAAAAGGAGCTCAGGCATACCTCCTGAAACCCGGCAAATCTAAAAGTTATAATTGGTGATAGGGTCCACTTTTTTACATCAGAAGTCAAAGCAAAATAATTTTTGGATGACTTAAGCAGGAAAGGTTAGGGTTGTTGACCCGGCTTTGGCAACATGAAAGTGAATAAGAGTTGGAACAAAACCCATATTTTTGTTTTGTTTTGTTGTTCAGGGTGTGGTTTGAAGGCAGGTGCTTTATTTTTGTATTTTTTATTTTTTAGATTCCCCCCTTCTTTTTGGATCTGGGATCCTTGGTCATCTGAATAGCAACGGGTGGGGGCAATTAGGACGAAGGGTGTCTTAGGGTACAGGGGTATGGTTTAAGCTGTGTTTTGATATAAGAAGTGGGTATGAACTGAAGGTTTTGATTTATTGATTTATTGATTAAAATAGGCAAGGGGCACATGGATCCCGCCAAGAGCCGCATCATCCTTACTAGACCATTGGTCTGGTGGCTTTCATGGGTGGGTTGACGGGTGAGAGAGGTGGGAGGGGGGTAAGGGTGGGTGGGGGGAAGGTGGGGGAAGGGGAAGAAAAGCCAATTTAGGTACATGGAATTGAGGAGATTCAGAAATAAAGAAAAGGAAAGAATAAATAAAAAATGGAGTGGTAGGCTACACAGATGGTTCATCTTGGTAGTAGGTAATGGATAAATTACGAATTTACTCAGTCAATGTGGCAGGTCTGAATGACAGAGCAAAAAGAGTCAAAATATTTGAGACCTTGCGGTTCATGAGCCAGGAAATTATTTGTTTACAGGAGACTACTACATCCCATGGAATAATAGGGGCGTACTCCAGATAACAGGGTACGATCTGGCAGTTTGCTCCACACTGACCTCCATGATTAGGGGAGTAGCGATATTTATCAAACAGCAAGTGGGTATTATCAAACGTACTCTGGCGGATAAATGGGGTAGATGGGCAATTATAATGCTAAGTACAGGGGTGACTGTAGTGGTAATATATGCTTCAAATCAGGACGATCCCGAGATCTGGGAAGAGCTAGAAGTGGAGCTTGCTGCATGGCCAACCCCACTAATAGTATGTGGAGATTTTAATATCCACTCCGAGAGCTCAAGTGTGGCAGGACAGAAATATAAGGGGAGAAAACCGAGGGTCAATTGGACCATAAATAGCCTTAAATCTAGCCATGGTCTGGTAGATGTGTGGGCAGCTACGAACAATTTAGATCCTGGGTATACATATTTCTCATGCCCACATCAAAAATATGTTATTTTAGATCACTTTCTGGTCTCAGCCAATTTGTTGGGGGAAGTTGAGATTACAAAGATGCCGCAAATCTTTTCAGATCACAATCCACTTTTGCTCAAAATAACACGTCAGGGCTTGGAAAGGGAACTCCGCTCTTGGTCGTTTGATAGGAAATTGCTAACCGATGAAGACTTTAGAAAATATAATAAAAATTGGTCCAGAGGATTCTTTGAAATCAATCGATATAGTGCCTCCTGCACAATTGTTTGGGATACATATAAAGGGTGTTTAAGGGGGGAAATAATAAGCTATGCAGGCAAACAGCGGAAAATATGGAGGAATCCGATCTCCTCCCTTATGACTCATTTGGCACAGCTAGACACCGAACATACTAATTTGCTATCTCAGGGGGAAGGTGCCAGATCGATGACGGTAAAGAACCAGATAATCATTGCCAAATCAGAGTTAAACAATTTTTTTCAGAGGCAAGTAGCTCAGGCATATCAAACACATCGCAGAGAGCTATATGAATATGGGGAAAAGACGGGTAGACTTTTGGCCCTTAGGATTAGACAAAAGGTCTCTCGTAATAACATAACGGAAATTAAAAATTCGGAGGGGCAAATGGAAACTACCTCTGCTAAGATAATGGGGGTTTTCAAACAGTTTTATAGTAAGCTATGTCAACTGGATCCCAGCGATATTCAACTAGGTTCTGCAGGGGAGTATCCACAGCTTAGCAGATTAGATCCTGCTATATGCCCGGAGCTGGAAGAAGAGATCACGCTGGAAGAAACTGTATCAGCTTTAAATTCCCTCTCCTCAGGGAAAGCTGCAGGCCCAGATAAACTTCCACTAGAGCTATACAAAGTACTCCAAACTGATCTGGCCGTATTACTTCAGGATCTTTTTTTAGATGTCCAATATCAAGGGATTCCACCCAAGTCATAGCAGGAAACAGGTATAATAATATTTCATAAGAAGTGCAAACCATTGATACTGCCTGGCTCATATCGCCTCATTTCATTGATAAATTCAGATGCAAAGGTATACTCAAACATTTTAGCGACTTGGCTTCAGAGGGTCATAGCCAGATTGGTTTCACCATGGCAACATGGTTTTGTACCTGGTAGGGGAACAACTGATTATATCAGATGGGCAATATCGCAGTTAGATATAGCTGGGGCTAGGGGGAATGGACTGGCTGTGATCCTCTTGGACGCCGAGAAGGCCTTCGATAGAGTGATGTGGCAGTATTTGTGGGGAGCCTTAGAGGAGAGAGGGTTTGGCCCTAAAGTGATTACAGCTATTCAGGAGATGTACCATAAACCGTATGCCAGGTTACAGATGATGGGAAAGACATCAGACTCGATAGTGGTGGCAAGAGGCACTAGGCAAGGATGTCCACGCTCCCCAATTCTCTTCGCCATATATTTGATCTGTTCATCAACCAGATAATCCAGAATTCTGTGATTGAACGCTATAGAATTAATGGATATGAGAAAAAAATACTTGCATATGCGGACAATATCGCTGTGATTATGTTGAATCCAGCGACAGCAATATTAGAAATTGAGAGTATGGTGGAGAAATTTGGGAGTATATCAGGTTACAGTTTGAAAAAAGGAAAGACGCAGATAGTTTGTACAAGACAGTGCAATCTACAGGATCAGCGACAGATGGACTCAGCAACGTATTTGGGGTAAGGATAGGACCTGATCTGCATATATTATGGGCAAACAACCTTGATCTAGTGCTGGAGGATGTTACCTCTGAGCTCCGACGGTTGGAAAATTGCATCTACCGATAGTGGGTAAAATAAATGTTTTGAAAATGAAGATCTTTCCTAGAATACTATACCTATTCCTATCTATCCCCTTAGAACTGCCTGGCAATATAGTCCAGCAAATAAATTCTATCTTTTCAAACTTGATTTGGAACTATCAAAAGACAAGTCGGGCTTTTGAGGACATTAACCCTACCAAGGGAGAGAGGTGGCTGGGTTGCTCCAAACCTACATCTTTATTATTTGGCAGCTTTTTTGCAACAAATGGGTGACCAGCTGGGAGCAGATAGCTCTGCGTGGGAGGATGGCTTACCATCTATATATCAACTAGCTATTGGGGAGGAAGTAATGGGACTCTTTCTTAGGCAGCTTGAGCCTAGCTATTTAAAAAATATTCGCTTCAAGTGCTTGAAGGCAGCCAGAATGGCATGGATCAAAGTAAGTATAATTATGAAAATTCCCAAGTGTAATAGATATACCCCATTATGGGGAGCCTCGATTTTTCCAGCAGAGCTATCGGATGGTATGGCCAGAGAGTGGGCGCAGGCTGGTGTTCATCGGATCGAAAGCTTACTCAATGAGAAGTTAGAAATAGTGCTTTTTCTGGAACTAGTTCGGAAACTTGGGATTAAAAGCAGATCGTGTTTTAAATATATCCAAATAAGGGGGTGTTTAAAGAATCTAGCTGGCAGACAGGATAACCTTCAAGCAATACCACTAATGGACATGCTATATCGGGGGGATGGGAGGATCGGGGACTTTTATAAAATACTGATGGAAACAATACCCGATGATTTTAAAAAAAACGAGACAAGGTGGGCGTCAAAATTAAGGGATGATGATATAGATTTAGATATGTCATTAAAACTGGGGCAGAATATATTTTTGGCAGCAAACCTTCAAGCAAAACACTATAAAACCCTATTTAACCTATACTATACCCCAGCAAAACTTTTTGGTTGGGGGAAACAAGAGACTGATCAATGCCCTAGATGTCAGCATAGCCCAGCCGATATTACTCATATAATTTACGCGTGCAAGTCCCTGATTCCATCAATAAAGGGTATAGAGAAATTCTGTCAAGAATCACTTAACTGCGCGATTGTTATCAGCTCGCCGTTGATGCTATTTGGGTATGATAGACGAATTGGGTTAGCATCAGCACTTCGGGACTTTGTGTTCATTAGAATAGCGGTAGCAAGATTACTGATAGC
This sequence comes from Triturus cristatus, assembly GCF_964204655.1. Taxonomy (NCBI): domain Eukaryota; kingdom Metazoa; phylum Chordata; class Amphibia; order Caudata; family Salamandridae; genus Triturus; species Triturus cristatus. Next base: position 448,756,578 of record NC_140595.1, read on the forward strand.
CACAGCATGGAAAGACTCGGAACCACAGGTATATACTGCTTGGCTTCATTGCTTGTTGAGTATACATGCTCTGAAAATGGCTCTCTACAAGAACAAGGGTCACAAAGGTAGAGTGAAAGGGGATAAGATCTGGGCACCCATGACAAACTGGCTCAAAAGAAGTCACGGGGAGATGCAAATCAGAATAGGAATTGGCTAATATGTGTTTGTACATGTAAGAAAAGTGAAAAATAATCTAACTTGTCGTTTTTCTTGAAAGCCTTTTCATGAACCTGAAGAAAATATTGTAATATAATGTATGAATTTAGAAATGTAAATACCTTTTCTTTGTTCCATATTGATGTACCTGACGGCATAAAATAAAAAAAAATAAAAAAGGAATCCTACTTGAAATTGAGGATGGTAGTCTTACCAGTAAATCAGCAACTCCCACCTTGGGAACGTCCAGAAACAACAACGAACTGCAGAATCAGCGGTGATTTTAAAGAGGACGTCCTGCACATACTGTGTAGTTGCAAGGGTCTAGACAAAGAGCGTAGGCTATTATTAAAACCACTCTGGAACCAAAGACGGATATGAACACGTAGGCAAGCATTATATGCCAGTCTTGAAGGAAGTGACACTCAGCATGCAGACTGGTCCGATTTATGAGTGTAGCAAAAACCATGTTAAACCTAACTGCTAATTGACAAATCGATTACAGAAGGCCATAATCAAAATGTACAACTAGCAGCACAACCCTTAACTGTTAAGTACTGTTCCAAATTTTTCATATGAGGACAACCCGAGCCACTACTGTAAATCTGTTAAGAGTTGCAGGGTAGAGAGAGCAGGAAACTGACCTTGTTTATTACCTGTTAATTTGGAACTTTTTAGGTTCTTTCATCGTTTCTTAAACTTTGCACAGAAACAAAATGTCATGTTTAACTTTTTTCACAATAGTATAAATACTTGTAAATTGTAAATGATTTTTAAAGTAATCTTACTGTAATTTATGCGTATTGTTGCACAGGCTGAGTCTGTATGTAGTTTTCTACTGCAACGATTTTAATTAATCATGCAGTAAAGATAATTGAATAATTGAATTGCATTTTGCATTGTGATGGAGAGTAGATAGAGCTTTACTACACAGTGTGCGCATATTGATTGCATCCCTGTGGATGGGGATGGAAACACATAACTGAAGTGAGGGAGAATTAAGAAAACAATACACAAAGAAATTCTTTGCGGTCCTCTTTAGCAAAGGGCTTCTGATTATTTCTTCCTGAGTAACAACATAGAGTAGATGGTAGGAGTAGGGGATAGTTCATAGGTTTCTCTTGTGAAAAGTGTCAACATTTATAAACAGGGCTACCATTTTGTCTGTGCCTAATGAGTGCACAGGAAGGCTGATGGCAGCCAGGTGCCAAGATCTCATGCTTCACTGCGTCCCTATATTGAAAATTTCTGCTTGGAGCCAGGACTATTGCTACTGCTGTGAGAGCCACTACCTAGCATGCAGACTGTGGCTGTGCTACAGCCAGAAAATCAATTTGAAAGAGAATCACCTCAATTCAGTTGTGAAACCTCAATAGGGGCCCTGTCTGGAAAATGAGTAATAAAGTGGAACTGTTAAATTATCGATCCGTAGGTCACAAGAATAGAGATACCAAAGTATTGTTGTTTATTCAGTGTTTTAATTTTTTACAATATTTGAAATAAGGTAATTGAATATGAATGTATGTTCTTTTCTTTTCTTCTGTGTCTTTAAAACCTGCATATCTTTCTCTGATTTAATCAGAAAATGTATTCATTTTCCAATGATGTTCATTTCAATTACTCATAGTCCTATTCCTTTGCTTGTGGCCCCTTGACAGAATACTGGGTAAAACCTGGCTGTAGGGGACATGAAAATAAATAATGACCCCGTTACCCTGGGGGGAAAAAAACTGCGGGTGGGACCATACATTTTTTAGTTTTTCAAAAACAAACTACTGCTTTGGGAGTCTGTTTTTGAAAAACGAAACCTTTCTGAAATGTTTGGTGGCTGACCATCATGTCTATGCTTCATACTGTGCTTCAAATGTTTCATGCACAGACAGTAGCCACAATGAGAACAGCTCCAGTCAAAGTAGAAAGTTGACCAGAGGGCCAGCATATGACTCTGAATTTGGCATGCAGAAGTCCTTCCGAGATGCAGACATATTGTCCTCCGCCATAATGAGGGATTTAACTCCATTCTCAAAACTCTAAATCAGGCCCATAGTTTTTCTTCCTTCTGTCATGAGATTAGAATGAAGCCTCTCATTTGGATCTATGCCACTGGTGTATATCATTTCCAGTTCTGATTTTTGCTTTTACAAATTATTGTTTTTAGGTGTTTTAGTCTGATTTATTGAATTGATCTGAGGCAGAATTAATAATACCAGATTGCACTGATTTGCTGCAGAAAAAAAGGTGTTCCGATAACATGCAGCCTTTAGCTAAACCTATATCTGGCCCTAGTACATTTCCATGGCTTTATGAGTAAGATCGAGTACATAGCTTTAAAAAAGTAAATGACTTTAACTAGTCTTGCAAAGGTTCTAATCATATTTTTCATTATTCATCTCTGCAGGTAAACGTAAAGAAGTAGAGGCATTTGTGGAGTACATAACAACTACATAAAGGGACTCCCAAGGTGATATGTCTTTGCTGATAGTGTAATGGCATAGCATTCTGTGCCATGTCTGTCAAAAGTACTTGAAAACATTCAAACATTTCTGACCTTTTAAACTATATCTAAGGGACAGGTTACAATGGTGGAGAGACCATCACCGACAGGCTGTCGGTGGCGGTTTCCCCGCCATCGTAACCAACTTTACTGCCCTCCATATTGTGATGGCGGGCGGATGTGTGCTGGTCGTAAAGACCAACCACCACGCATCCTACGGGTTGCTTGAGCCCACCAGTGTGGCAGAGGGTCTTGCAGTACCTACAATGCTGGCTGTGCCTACCAGGCACCACCGCAGGGATTACGATGCACCATTCTGCCAGCCGTTTCATATCGGGTTACCTGCCAAGAAAAGGCTGGTGGAAAGGGACATTGGGGAGCCCGTAGCCGGCCCCCCTTTCTCACTGGCCATTGGTTGTGGGTGTTGGGGGCATCTATGGTGCCCCCTACATATCCCTGTACCATGTGGTAGGCAACGCATGGTGCCTGCCATGTGGGCAGGGATATGTAACGTCCCGTTTTTACATTCTGGCAGTGCTGCAGCCAGCAACACACGCTGCAATGTAAAATATAGGCATTGCGACCGCCATGGTGGTGGTAGCATTGTAATGCCTACTATGTGACCACTGAAAGCATGTCGGGCAGTGCTAATCCCTGATACAATGGCAGACGGACTGAATTCTGTCCACCATCGTAATCAGCCCCTAAATGACAGCATCCAAGTCAGTTTTAGCACTAACTGCCTGCCTCATGTGGCAAAATCAAAAGGTTTGTGACTACAACAGTGCATATCTCTGTGTACAAAACCATTTGTATGAATTGGAAAAGTATTTCAACTAGTAGAAGGACTTTTGCAATCACTTACAAAGTGCAAATAGGAGGCTTCATGGAAGGGGTTTCCGCTGGCCCCTTTCCAATTCAGAAAGCATTTTATTGATAGTTTATGACTGCAATTGCTGTTGTAAACCATTTATGAGCTAACAACCCCCAATTTGGGGTGGTAAGTAATTGGCAAATGGGAAGAGGTCCCTTTTGTACACTTTTCCCGTAGAAATCGTGTTGACAGCCTAAGGGAGAGATATTTCTAAAACTGACACTTTTTTTAAACCACCAATGAACTTTGGGCTGCATTGAAAAAAAAAATGTTTTCCAGTTAGGAATGCAGTCAAATAGATGATGGTGTGCTGTCCCTTTGCAGGCCACCCTCTCTGTGATTACAGCCAATCAATCAATCAATCAATCAATCAATCAATCAATCAATCAATCAATCAATCAATCAATATATATTCTTTATTAAATTTTAGAAATAAAATCATAAAAGACGAACACAATATAAAATTGAGCACAAAGATCAGCCTCAAAATAGGTTAAAAAACTTACATCTGCTTTAAGTCCCCAGAAAGAGAATTTGAAAGAAAAAAGCATACTGTGGTTGTGTTCAAAAACTGTAAATGCAATAGTGCAGGTCTAACTTGGGTAAAATTCATATGCTTTAAGTGTGTACGTATAAATTTAGATCGCAAATGATTCAATTTCGTACCTATCATGACAGTATGTAAAGTGCCATTAACTGACACATTATCGCAATCCCATAAAAGGCATCATCGAGTCCTTAAAACAGCTGTGATGGAAAGGCAATAATCACTGAAATACATTTAGCGTAAAACATGTCAATAGACATCGCTGATAGCGAGACAAGTTCCAGGTCAGATCGTGTTTCAGGCCACTCACAATTTTCACTAGTATCACGTATTGCACAGAATATTTGGGTAGTGCTATGTCCTCTCGCTCAGCTGCCATCTTGTCTCTAAACACTTCAGTGATCCATCTGGAGTCAGATTTAACTAGGCTACTAGTATTGGTATATAGTTCAGGTCTCCCTAAACATTTCATATTAAAGGAGATATAAGCAAACCAGGAAATCAAGGAAGGCTTATCCATGTTCAAACAGTCTTTTATAACTAATCTGTTAAAACCAAGCTCCTCCTTTGTCCAAATTAAAAGCTGAAGTTTTAAAGGGCAGATTAGAAGCTGGTCGATGATATAACCCAATCCCAATTCTTCTTGCATGATTTCATAGAGTGCGCTTTGTGGGGACTCCCAATAGCCCCCTTAGAAATCTGTTTTCCGCTATTTGAATTGGAGCTACAGGGCCATAACCCCAAATTCCACATCTATAGCTGGCTATTGGGATGCAATTTCCAAGGCTCATTTTACGTGGCTGCGCCCAAGCCGATGTAAGAAACCACCCATGCTAAACATGGCTCTAATAAAAGCCATCACATGATGGGTTATGCGTGAATGCCAATTAAGGCCAGAATCTAACTGAACCCCTAGATAACAAAACTCGTCCACGTGACTAATATGGTGACCATCGACTATAAATTTCATAGTTTTCGTTTTAGGTGGGCCAAACTTCACCATGTGTGATTTCAAAAAATTGGTGGAGAGGTCAAGGCTGTTCAGAAAATTGATAAAAAAGTTCCAAAGTCTTTGTTGACCCTTGGCCACCTGAGAAATTAAAACAGTATCATCTGCATAAAGGAGACCAGGAATTGAATGGCCTCTCACTTTGGGAACACTATATGTCGGTCAGTCAGTGCTAGTTCTAAACGATTAATATAAAAAATGTAATTAAAAAGTTGCTAAAATACACCCTGGCATACCCCATGCTGCAGTTTAAAGTGCTGTGTGATTCACCATTACGGCTGTATCTGACACAAACTGAGAGGTCCTTTTGTAAATCATGCAAAAAAATAATTAATGTTGGCGCACTATGGTCCAGTGAGATATTCGTGCCATGCTGCATCAAGGACTTCTACATGTGTGCCTATTAAGGCTAGTATACTGGTCATGGTGCAAAGCAGCGCATACACGCAGTGGGGAAACATGTGACGTCCCTCACGTGGACCCTACAAGTAAGGGTTTCTGACGGTATTACCTTCTGTAATTGCACTGCCCACTCACGATTACGGCGTTCACTAGCCTATCATGTGTGTCTACGGTACTTACACAACCTCTCATGTTTCACCACTACGTGTATATACTCACCTTTATCCTCCTGCCGAATTCCTACTTGTTTTTACCCTCTTGCAATTCCCTTGTCACTGCGTCAATATGCACCATGAACACTATACTAGCCTTAATAGGCACACACGTAGAAGTCCTTGATGCAGCATGGCACGAATATCTCACTGGACCATAGTGCACCAATATGCACCTCAACCAGTATGTTATCTTTAGAAGTCCTTACTGTAGAATGTTGTATCTATCTCTCATAACCACCATGTGACTGCGCCGAAAGCTGTCCGCACTATTATGCCACTTTGATTAATTCTACACGTACAAAACCGAAGTACATGTTGTCTGCATAGTGTGCCTAAAGTTTGCTCTGACCAGCTTGTCATTTTTGTTGTGTTTATATACCTCCTCTAACCCCATGTTTCTGAATCTTTCTCCCCTTTCCTTCTCCCAATTGTAATTGATCAAAGTTATCTAAGGCATTAATACGCAGGCATGCTTAATTAAATGTCCTGATGATGATCCACGCATTGTTCACATGGATCGAAATGCCTTTGACACCATAAAAAATCTTATACACCACCTGATATACTATCATTGACTATGTAAAGGTGTTCCTTGTGATTTGTTTATTTTACTGAGATTTATTTCTGTAACAAACCGTGAGCATTGCCTGAGCCCCCTTAACCCCTTCAGTGCCATGCCCTTTCCCCCTCCTGTGCAGGGCGTTCATGACGAGATAGTCTCGTCATGGGCACAGCGCGACCGTGCTCCATGACGAGACTATCTCGTCATGGGCACAGAAGAGGTTAAATGTTTCCTAACTGTTTGTTTCTGTAGTAGGATGCAGGCTTGTGTCCCACTTTTTGTATTTTCGTTTTTACACATTTCAAAGAATTGGTAGATATTAAATATTAGACCTCTGTCCAGCTGGACAAGTCTAACCAATATAGTACTGATTGGGTCTATATTAATTTCTGTACATATATCCCTATTTTCCTAGGGACCACTGTAGTTTAAAATATTTCAATCCCGAGGTCTCTGGCTGACTTTACTTGGGCCCCCTTGTTGTCTCAAAATAGGTATTCATTTTTCAGCCTGGCTGCTTGTATACTGGAGGATGGCTCCCTGGAATTTTCCTCAGACCCATAACCTTTCCAGGGTACCAAATACCATTACTTTCTCCTCAGGATTTTAGAATCAATTAATTTCTTGACTTCATATTCCTGTTCATTGTTTACCCAGATGGGATCAGGTTTTTTCTTTACTGGTACAAGAGAAGGCTTCAAAAGAGACACATGAAAAACAGGGTGTATGTGTAGGCTGGAAGGCAATGCTAATCGTACAGCAACTGGATTAAGTTTCTTTACCACCCTGTAAGAACCAATGTATCTAGGGTTGAAAACACTACCATTTAAACTGAATGTTCTTTGTGGACAGGCACACTCTATCGCCTTTTTTGTACTGAGGGCTAGGCCTTCTGTGTTTATCAACTTGCTTTTTGTAAGCTGTCTTAGCCTGTTGCAACCGTTTTTGTGTACCTTTTAACATTCTTTGTATATGCGTGATTCTTTTCTGTACCTCAGGTATTGATTGGGCTTCTGCTGGATGAATGAATGGGATAAACCTTGGATGGCAACCATATGTGCAGAAATGGTAGTTATGGAGAGAAGCATGTTAAGCACTGTTATATGCCACTTCCGCTAACCACAACCACTCCATCCACGCCTCTGTGTTCTCATCCACATAACACCTAAGATATTGTTTGAGGGTTTTATTGAGTCACTCTGTTTGTCCATCCGTTTGAGGATGGTAACTAGTGGACAAGGCAGATGATATATGTAAGGCTTGACACCACACTCTCCAACACCCTGCAGTGAATTGTGACCCCCTGTCTGACACAATTACTCTCGGGAGACCATGCAACCTTACAATGTTCACTAGTAACAATTGGGCCAATTGGCCGGCCGTTGGGAGTGTATTGCATGCAATGAAATATCCTAGTTTCGTTAAATAGTCCACTACCACCAGTATTGTGGTATACCCCATATCGTTTGGCAACCCCACAATAAAGTCCATCGATATGTTTTCCCAAGGGATAGTGAGTGTTGGAAGGGGACTCAATAAACCTTGTTTTTTTATGGTGTCTGTCTTGTTTCTGTTACACACCTCACATTTCTTGACCCACGAAACTACATCCATACATACACTAGGCCACCAGAACTGACGCAAAACTCTATGTTGAGTTTTTTCTATGCCAATATGTCCCGCACATGGAACCTCATGACGCCATTGAAATACTTGTTTTTTTAGAGTTATGTTTGGAATCAACACCTGCCGACCTCTGATGGGTATCCCTTTTGTGACCTGCCATTCAGGATGGCTTTTCAACCATGTTCTCCAAGTAAATGTTTGGATACCCCAAGCCACGTGGCTCAAAAAGGGTCACAATGAATAGTACAAAGCACTTTCTGAGGATCAATTATAGCCCTTTCAGGTATCACTTCACTTATTTTACTGTGTCTTGCCTTGTGAGAGCATCTCCCTTTCTATTCTCGCTGCCCGGTCTGTAGGTAATGACAAAATTATATCCTGTAACAAATAACATCCATCTTAGTTGGCGTGGTGTAAGCTGTCTGGCTGCCCAGCATGAATTGGAGGTTGCGGTGATTGGTGAATACCGTAACTACATGTCTGGCCCCCATCAACCAATGTCTCCACTCCCCAAAAGCATTTTGATTGCCAGGAATTATTTTTCAGCTATCAGATTCTTCACTGCTTCATTCAATTTTCTGTATAAGCCACAGAATGCATCTGTCCTGTGGTTAGATTCCGTTGTGACAGTCCAGCCCCTACTGCTACGTCCGAAGCATCTGCTTCCACAATGAAAGGTCTTTTAGGATCAGCGTGTGGCAACACAGGGGCAGTAACAAACGCTTGTTTCAGCTCATCAAATGCCTTTTGTGCCTCTCCCGTCCACTGGAATGTCGTCTTCTTCTGCAATAGCTTAGTAATAGGAGCTACCAAATGAGAGAACTGGTTGATGAACCACCCATAAAAATTGGCGAATCTCAAAAAACAGTGGACATCTCGAACGGTTTGTGGACACGGCCACTCTTTCAATGGCAACACCTTCCTTTCTGTCATCTCCTGTTCACGTGGCGAAAGCATAACTCCCAAAAACTCCACCGATGATACATGGAATTCACACTTCGTTAGCTTACAAAACAGAAGATGCTTGCACAGAGTATGGGGGACTGCACTCACATGTTGTACATGGCTTTCATCACTGTCAACGCCGTCTCTTCCTCCTGCTTCAACACCCTCCGCATGCTCCGCAAGATCTACAAGTGGATCCCCACTGAAATGAGAAGAACTGTCACCCAGGCCCTCGTCAGCAGCAGGTTGCACTACGTAGACGCACTCTACGCAGGAGCCTCGGCAAAACTCCTGAAAAGGCTTCAACGCATCCAGAACGCCTCTGCACACCTGATCCTCAACATCCCTCGCCACAGCCACATCACACCCCACCTGAGAGACCTGAACTGTCTCCCCGTCAGCAAGAGGATAACCTTCAAGCTCCTCACCCACGCACACAAGGCACTCCACAACACAGGACCAGCATACCTCAACAGACGACTCAGCTTCTACACCCCAACCCGCCAACTACGCTCCACCGACCTCACTCTCGCCACAGTCCCCCGCATCCGAAGAGCAACCGTCGGCGGCAGATCTTTCTCCCACCTCGCCACAAAGACCTGGAACACCCTCCCCATCCACCTACGGCAGACCCAAGACTTGCTGACCTTCAGAAGACTCCTCAAGTCCTGGCTTTTCAAGCAGTAGCAGCATTCCCCTCCCCCCAGTGCCTTGAGACCCTTACGGGTAAGTAGTGCGCTTTAGAAATGCAATGATTAATTGATTGATTAATTAAATGAGAATGTCATCAATATATACTACCACATATCGGTCCAGGTACTCCCGTAACACGTCTTTGAGAAAAAACTGAAACGTTGTGGGAGCGTTGCACAATCGGAATGGCATTACCATGTACTCAAACAACCTGTATCTGGTTTTGAATGTGGTCTTCTATTCATCTCCCTCTCTCATGCGCACCAAATGGTAAGCCCCTTTTACATCCAACTTGGTGTATACCACCGCTTTTTTCACCTGTTCCAAAAGTACGGGTATTAGCAGGAGGGGATACTGGTTCCTCACAGTGATGGCATTCAGCGCACAAAAGTCAATTCAGATTCTTAACTCCCCATTAGCTTTGGGTATAACGAACAACGGAGAGGCTGCTGGGGACTTTGAGTGTCGTATGAATCCAAGGTCTAAGTATTTGTCTAGATAAAGACGTAGATGCTCGTTTTCCAGTTCCGTCAGCACATAGATCGGTCCACAAGGCACAACAGCTCCAGGTATAATATTGATTTGGCAATCATACTGCCTATGTGGGGTTAGGACTTCCGACATCTTGTCACTGAAAATATCTGCATATTCTTGGTATTGAGAAGGCAGGATAGTCTCTTTCTCAGCAACTGTAGCAATATAGTAGATGTTAGCCAAAGCTCTGGCAGGTGGTTCTAATGGCAGTAAGCAATGAGTTTGACAGTAGCTGGAGGTACATTTCACACTGTTTTCCACCCAATTGATCTCTGGGTTATGTGCACGAAGCCAGGGTAATCCAAAAATCATACCATATAGTGGGGCTTGAATTATGCTGAAACACATAGTCTCCTTATGTATGGATTCATAGACGCTAGACAGCTCTTCGGTACCATGACAGATCGGTCCAAAATCCAACAACTTGCCATCCATCGCAAAAACCTGTTTAGGTATTTTCTTCTCCAAAAGACTAATCCCTAGTTTTTGGGCCTCATTGTAATCCATAAAATATTCAGTGGCTCCACAGTCTATCATGACACGCACTACACACCACTTCTTCAATATAAGCATCTGAATGTCAATGTATAAATAATCATGGGACGATCTGGCATTTTGAGTTATGCAAGGGATGCTAAGATGGCTCGAGGGTAACCCTTCACTATGTCTCTAGCTCTTTAGTTTTCCGTCGTCTTTATTCCGGCGACAGTCTTTGCTTGTCCATTTCTGGATCGAGTACCTATGGGTCTGGATAAACAGTCACAAATTAAATGCCCTTTCTTCCCACGGTAAAGGCATAGCCCTTTCTTCCACCGATCTTCTCTTTTTATTGTAGTCAGTGATGCTCTTACTGTCCCCATTTCCATGGGTTCTTGAGGTGGGAGTGAGTGTGTTTCTGTAGGTCTTTGACGCTCGAATCGGTTGTATGTCCTTTCTTTTCTCTGGCTGGCCCCCTTCCTTTCACTTAAGCGGTGGTCTAGATGTAAGGTTAGATCTATCAAGTCTTCATATGATACTGGTTGATGGTCTACTTGTGTGAGAACATCTTTTAATTCTTCTTTCAACCCTTGATAGTATACTGCTGCTTGTTTTGAGGGTGGCCAGTTGGTTTTAGCCACCAACCTCCGAAAGGCATTTAAATAAACCACTAGATCTTTATTGCCTTTTCGTAGCTCAAGCAATTCTTTGTCCGCCGAAAGAGAAGCTGATCTCCTACTGAATACTTTCTCAAAATCCACTTTAAAAGCCTCCCAATCGTAAAAAAAGGGGATCATCGCTCCATACCAAGGGGACCGCCCACTGTGCTGCTTCTCCTGCTAGATATGAAATTAAGAATGCCACCCTGGCTTGATTTGATACAAAAGATTTAGGTTTACAGGTAAAATGTAACTTCACCTGCGTAAGTAACACTTGAACCTTGCTAGCATCCCCATAAAACCTTCTAGGTGGGGCTAAAGGTACAGGAGTGGGTACCACCACTACCATGGGATTAGTGTGAGATTGGGATGCACCCCCTACCTCAAATGGATTCCGGTGCATCCTTTATACTCTTGCCTGAAGAGCTGCAGTCTGATTTTGCGATGCAGTAACTTCTATTTGTATGGCAGTGAGAGCTGCTATGACGTCTACTAAGGTGGCCATCCTACTCAAACTAACTAGGAGGACAACATTTGTGGGCCAATTATTCTGTAATCCTTACAAGTCATCAGGGTTGGTTTGATGCTCAAATGGGTCCACCTCTCAATAGCTTCAAGTCTGACAGATGTTACATCACAGTATATTGAAGTGATTAAGTGGGGAGGGGTAAGTTAGGGATCAGCAGGGAGGGAGATCTGTAATAAACAACACACAATTACTGAGATGAAAATGTCAGAGGTCATTTCTATGCTCACAATAATTATCCTTCCCCTCTACTCTAGAGTACAAGAACAATACCTGTAAATAAAAATAACTGTAAGGATAGTCATGAATAGATAGATGGGTTGTTTCTTCACAGTGGAACTAGTAATGTAGTGATAGGTACAACTAAAGGGAAGAGAGAAAAGATCATAAATGTCCTACTATATTACTAGGCATCTGATTAGCTCTTAGGATGTGACTACATACCCATTTCTTTGTCATGTAAGATATCACAGGGGTGGTGTTAGCGAGTCCTCTAGCATTCCCACACTTTTCCTCTGTTGTTAGGCATAACCAAATAGCAAAAGAAAATTAACACAAAGAATAAACACGGTAATACTCCAATAGCTTCAGTATGATATATATAGTTCCACTGAAACTTCTTATAATGTTCGAATAATATATATGCAAAGTCAATAAACAAAAACTGTGACTTCTCAGGAATCCTAGAGAAGCAATATGCCCCTACTCAACACAGTTAGGCTTTAAACAGCAATGGAGTTACCTTCACTCCAAATGAGAGTAGAAACAAAGTCTCTTGTAAAGCCTGCATAAATAATAGTTAGGATTAGTCCCTGTATAATCCGCTCCGCATGTGTCAAGGAATCTGACTCGCCAACGGAGAGAAACAACGCAAAGAAAATTCCTCCCCTCCTCTGCAAATCCTAACCTGAGACCAGCCAACAGAGGGAGCATGGGATGCCAAAATCCCCAAGGGAGCAAGAATCTGTATCCCCCCTCTGCAAGGGTCTCACAAACGACCCGCCAACAGAAGGGATGTATAAATATCCTACCAAGATTAAGGAACAACTCTCCCCTTCTGCAAGGGCCACTTCAACGACCCGCCAACAGAAGGGAGAGTACTTCTTCAGCCCAAACCGAAGTCCGTGTGATGACCTCGCGGACCGCAGGATTCACTCTCGGGACCCCTGGTAAAATGAAACAAGAAAAAACATGGTGTCACAGACACCCTTATCGGGCCAGCTTGCCAGGATAAGGCCATGAAAGACAATCAGAATAATCTGCAGCGCTGCACTGCCCCGGAAGTATAATTATAGAAGTATTGCGGTCTGTAGGGGTGGGCGGAATTTGCGAAAGTGACTTTCGCAAATTTTCGCGAAAATTTTAAAAATCTCCGCAAACACGCGGAAATATCGGGAAGATGCGGAAGTTTTTTTCCCGCCCGTTCGCGGTATTTTCTGCGTGGTCGCGGCTCGCCAACTTACCCATGCGGTTGCTCGCGGGCGCGGCCATCTTGTTTTCCCTCTTCTCGCGGTGCATGATCGCGAGAAGAAAGACGTGATCACGCGACCAATGACATTACTGCGGGCGCGAACTGTCGCGAGACAGCGCAAATGGCTACCAACAATCCAACATCTCGTGGAGAACGCGACCGGATCGGGAAAACTTGTCGGCGAACGCGGGGATTCAGGTAAGGCGATCGCGCGCGCACGAGAATGTATTATTTTACAGCGCGAGCAAGAAACAAATTATCGCTAAGCAGCGGAATGCGGAAATTTTGACATTTTCGTGCTCTCCGCGGAACGCAAAATTATATCAAATTATCGCAATTTACGCGAGCGGAATGGAAATTTAGCCCAGGCCTAGCGGTCCGCTTGATGACGCATACGCGTCTCCAACCACATTGCCGCATGGGAAGTGTAGTTCGAACACTCCCAATGTCCGAGTTATAGCGGGTGCGTGTCGCTCGTTGATGGGATCTGACACCTACATGGGTGCTGACTTAATTGTATATGTCTTCTGTTTTGCCAGCAGCTGGGTAATGTGTGAAGGTTTTTTGTTTGCTTAACTGCTAGAAAAATAGGACAAAATGCTATTTAGTCAGTGGCAGTTAAATAGTGATGTTTCACTTTTATTTGCCTGGCTGCTGGCCAAAAACAGAATAACTGCTATTTAGCCAGAAGCCAGGTAAATAGTGACATTTTTTGGCTATCGGCACAGCCGTCGACCAAATAGTGTAGAATCTCTACTACTTAACTGGCGGCCGGGTAAATATTATTTAGCCATTGGGCAGGTAAATACTGAAGTTTCTCAGCTATTTTCACAGCCACCTGCCAAATGGTAAATAATTGATACTATTTATACTGTATGTAGTTATAGTTAGGTCAATGTGCCATAGGAAAATATTATTTGTTTTGCCAATAAGTTTAGCACTGCTTGACAAATCTCCACAAAAATTTCACAAAACTTCCCCTTTTTGGTTCAGATGTTGTTTTGAAAGTTTTGGGGTGATCCATCAGGCGGGGGCTGAGATAAAAGGGGGTCCAAAACAGGTTTATCCCATTTTAAGTTTATGGGGATTTTTCATTTTTTGATCACGACTACAGCCCAAACTGCTGAATGGAATTACAGCAAATTTCGAAGAAAGGTAGATGTCGGTCCAGAAAGTGTGCATTTTTGTGATTTGGTGTAAATCTATTCAGCAGTTTTTGAGATATCTGTCTTTAAAAAATATAGCTATCTGGGGACGCGAGTCCTTGCAGTGGACTCGCGAATCCTTTCAGAGGACTCGTGAATCCTACTAAAATTTGATTGGCTGTCAACACTTCAAACAGGAAGTGTTGGCAACCATCTCGGGATTTGGTTTGAAGCCAAGTCCCCCCCAAAAATTTGAAAATAAAGGAAAAGGGGCAGGGTAGGATCCCACAGGGACTCTGTCAAGTTTTAAAAGCAATATTTTTTTATTTTGACGAGGACTCACAGGTGGATCCATGAATCCACAGCAAAATGTAAAAAAAAGACGTGTGGACTCCTGTGTGTCTTTTTTTAAAGCCCCTGGGTTCGCCAAATCCCAAGGGAATGAAGGAGGGTGGCTCATGGGACCCCCCTCTTGCGCTTATTTCCAGGGCACACAGTTTTTTGTGATGAAATGGTAGGGTTTCTCCCGCTGCCCTGGGGACTGCCACCTCTCATGGGAGCTGCTATATTCAAATGCGAGGGGCTTGCTTGGCCCTCCTCCCGCTGCCCCAGGGACCACCACCTCCCTAGGGCACAGCCATTAATTTTTGTGTTAAAACAATGCAGAGGAGGCTCTACAGCCTCCCTTGCATCCCGGGGACTGCCACCTCCCTGGGGTACAACCATTAATGAATTTTAAAAAAACATGTGGGGGAGGCCCTATGGCTCCCCCATGCAACCACAGGGACTGCCACCTCCTCAGAGCACAAATGAAGTAACAAAGGGAGTCAGTTGTGGACCCCCTTCCCCGGAGACCACCACCTTCCAGGGTCTATACAGAAGAAGGGAGGGGGACTGCCCTCTCCAGGAGCCCTACATGGCCCTAGGAACCACTACGCCCCAGGGCCTGGCTCCAGTAATGTCACGGTGTGCTCAGCCCCAAGACATTGCAGTTTGCTATGGCTTGGTGACAGCACTGCTTCTACCAAGCCACATCAACCATTCATGGAAGCAAGAGCATAAAAAATGCTTTTGGACATAGGGAGCAATGCTGGCTCCTGCAGGAGGCAAGGAGCCAGAAGCAACCACGAGGGCCTTGAGGCTCCCCCCACGGTCTCCAAGAGAGAGACCCTGGGGTCTAAGTTGGCCCATTGATGGGGGACATACTGGCCCCCTCCCCATTTTTAAATACATAAATATGAGGGTATGGCACAGGGAGATGGGGTTCCCAGGGCAGATATCGTCCTGAGGAGGAGGACCGCCCGGCCCCACTCTACTTTTTTGAAAAAAAATATTAATGCCTGGCCCCAGGAGATGGGGTCCCCAGGGCCAATAATGCTACCCCTCCCTTTGATTGTTAAAAAAATATAATAAAGGCTGGACCCTGGGGAATGGGGTCCCTGGGGTCGAAATCCGCAACTCACCGGAAGGCCAGCCCCCTATCTCCGCTTCTCTACAAACGCACCTCCCAGCGAGCTCCAGGCTGGGGGATGAAGTCTCCTTGGCTGCTGAGGGCCCTTAGGGGTCAACAAGACCTCCTGTTACCTCCAATAAGCCTTACACAGTGGGAATGCTGAGAGGTGGTCAGAGGCCATGAGCCCTTTCTCCACCAAGCGCTAGTCTGTGCACTGCTGGTAGGAGGATGAGTTCCCCTTGTCTCCTTCGGGCCTCAGGGCAAAAGTGTACTTCTTCCCCCAAGCAACAGTGCACCAGTAGGTGTTGGAACGTGGCAGCTAGAGTGCTCGATGAAGAGGTTCACTCTTGTGATGCTCTGTTGCTGTCGTGGAATGTAACGTCAGCTGGTGGGTGTGACATTCTACGTGCATCGGAAGCTAAACCGCTGTAGGAAAGTGTCTCTGTTGACATGGTTAGCACATACTTTTTTCCTGGTGCATGATATGATTTTGAATTGAAAATGCACTGAGTCCCTGCTAACCAGGTTCCCAGTGGCAGATCTCTTTTCTAAAACTGTACTACAATTGGCACTCCTTCAGCAACCCCTGAAGTTCATAGTAAATGGTAACCCTGGTACCTAGGGCATGAGGACTGCAGAGGGTCCATTGGGGCTGCAGCACAATACATGCCGCCCCAGAGACCTCTCACCAAGCCTATGCACACTGCCATTGCAGGCTGTGTATCTGGGTGCAGAGAAAACCAAAGTGTCGACATGGCACCTACCGCTTTGTGTCATGCCCCCATACACTGCATGAGATATAAATAAGTCACCCTTACTGCAGGCCTTACAGGCCTAAGGCAGGGTGCACTACATCCCATGACTGGACACATCTACATGAGCAGATATGACCCTATAATATTCAAATCCATTCTTGAAAATTGTAAGTGCACTGGGAAGATATTGAGAGTACATGGGCTGGATACTTGTTATCACGAGTTTCCTAGCTCCATGATGGCTTCACTGTACACTAAGATGTTTGGTACTAAACATCACATTATAATTAGTACTCACTGTTGTCAGTGTTGGATTTACCAATAATTGCACACAGGGGACACCTTAGAGGGTCCCCAGAAAACCTACCAAGCACTGGTGTGATCTCTGACTAGTCTTGGCCCGCCTGCTACCACCGGACATATTTCTGATCTCATGGGGTGAGATCCAGTGCTCTCTGAGGCCATGTACAAAGCCTGCTCTGGGTGGAGGTGCTTCTCATCTCCCCAGGCCAGGATGGCCTTCCGGGGCGGGAAGCTTCAAAGGCAATGCCACCTCCAGCTAGTGGAGAATGCCAACCCACCTTTCCTGCTCCTCTTTTTGGCGGGACGACTGGTGGAAAAATCAGTTAGATTGGGAGGTGTGATTAGGACATTCAGCCAGCACTACTCCTGAGGTGAGTCAGGTGATGTGGACACCAGTTTTTCAATTCCTCCATCTTGTGATGGTAGGAAATGAAACTATCAAGGCTAGAGTAGTGCCCCTTCCCATAGGAAGTGGTCACTTAGAGGGTGTAGAAACCCTAATGGTAGATAGCCCATTGGCTACTACCTGTCACCAACTTTAACACCCCTAAATTTTGTATTTAGGTGGCATCCCCGGTCCCTGAACTTAGATTGGACGGACCTAAGAAGAGCAACGGACAAAGAAGAGCTGCTGACTCGAGAACCGAAGACCTGCTGCAGAAAATTGGTGCTGAACCCTGCTGGCTGCTTCTAGGGCTCAACATTTGTGGTATGCTGTCTCGTCCTGCAGCTGTGAGGCCTCCGAGAACCCCTGAGTATCTCAAGCCTTCGACCAAGTGCAAAGAACCTCCCTTGGAGTAGAGGACCCTCTTCCTCTGCATCCTGCAGGCACAAAACCGCGAAGTCTGGTTTACTGATCTGCTGCTCGCCGGCAACGCTGATACAGCACCCAAAACAAGAAGAGGTACATCAGCGCTGAAGGTTCAGATCTGTCAAGCCTTCCATTGAGAGGACATCAGGAAATTCCAGAGAGGTGCCAATTGCTGGGCTACCATACTCCCTACACTGAACACCAAGAAGAAAGTCAAATCCAGACTCCAACTACCCAGGATGCAGACACCTGTTGAGGAACTTTGACACCCCTGAAACCCCCTCCATGAGTGACCCACCTGTCCCAGAATCATCCCTGCAACCTGCCTGCCCCTGAGTGCGAGGACCATCTCAACGCACAACACTGGGCTGCCCTATCTGCTCTGCACCGAACCCCCAGGGCCTGTATACCTATGAACCAGCTGTGCTCCCATGGTCCTGCGGCCCTTGCAACCTACTCCCTCGAGTGGGACCCCTTGGACTTACCTTTAAGTCCCCTTGTTCTGTGTGTTTTAAGGAGGCCCCCTTCTTCGTAGTGGACCAGCAACCAATGACCTCAGCACCCTGCTCCCAGCCAAATCCGGGATGCTACTGATCTTCTGCTACTGTAACATTGGATCTGGCCCTAATAATTACCTAAATCCAGAAGGTAAATTTTGAGAAACCACATTGTTATTTAAATGCTGTTTCCTATTTTTTCCCATTGACGTCTATTTTGCTAACTTTAAAAAATCATACCTTAAAAATTACTTAGTTTAGTACAAAGCTCCTAGTCCGAAAAATGATATAAAAATCGATGTTATTTTTCCAAAGGGGTCTCTGATTTATTCTTGAGTGTGTGTCTCATTTATTGCCTCTGTGAGTACAAAAAATGCTTCGCAGTACCCTCTGATAAGCCTAACTGCCCATATTACCACAAAAGAGCATTAGTATTATCTACTTTTGCCTCTGTATACCAGTAAGGGATCCACTGGACTCTCTGCACCCTTTACTTTGATTTACTACATTATATAGAGAGCCAGGGTCCTACAAGCGCTCAACAGAGTTTGTGGAGGCAGAGAGCAACGTCAGCTGAGCTGCAAAGAGACATGCTCTTATGGGTGTGTTGTAATGCACCCCCTGATTGGAGCATGGGGTTGATTTCGACATCAGACAGAGTGCCCAATGGAGTTTGTGGACGCGGAGTGCTACATCAGATGCTGCAAAGAAACATGCTCTCATAGGTGTGTTGTAGCGCACCGCCTGATTAGAGCATGGTGCTGGTATCGACGTCAGACATCAGAAGCTTCTGTGACATTGTGATCATCAAGTACTCTGGCATGCAAAAACATTTTGGTATCAAGGGAAGATACCAGTGCTGATGTGTGGGTTTACTTATACTGTATCTAGCGGGGCACATGGTATGGGACTTGTTGAGTTAGTACTTTCAATTGGTATTGTGGGTATATTTAGCGCACTGCGCTCTAAGTGAATGTTATTATTACCTGCACCAGGACTGGTTACGAGAGTACTTTGCAAAACAATGTGGATGAACCCACTGGAAAGAAAACTAACAAGACTGACTGTTGTGATCAGCAATGTCAGGGAACCATTAGGTTTTCTTAAAAGACCCCTCACACACCAACCTAGTTGGTGTCATGCTTCATCATTGGGGTCCCAAACAGGTGGACGAATGCCCCCCGGTTGTGCTACAATGCCTGACTACAGCGGAGCGCGTGTGGTGTATTTGTGTGAAGTTGTGTAAATTAAAAAAATCTCAGGGAATCCTTACCTAATATATTTATTAGTGGCGGCCCAGGGTATAGCTAAAAACAAATGGTGCAATCGATGGAGGGATTTACTCCTAGTTGTCTAATACTGATCTACATGTTTCAGCCCAGAAAAACGTGTGAGTGGCCTTTCGTCAGGACTGGGTGAATAGTGTTTGAGTGGCAAAAATCATGCCATGTGAATGTGAATATCCAACACACGCGCTAAGGTGTGTTGTAGTGCTAGGTGGGGACGGTATACTTACGGACACACAATTGAAAAAACCTGTAGGGAAATAAAAGTCTAGACAAAACACATAAAGGAAAATGCAACATAAAATGCAATCTTTTGGGTATTCAATAGTGCCTCTAATCATGTCTCAGGTAAGTAGGCACAACAGTGAGGTAATACATAGTCATAGCCGGGAGAGAATGCATGCTTTTATACACATGGTGCACGTATATCTCACAGAATCGCCATGCATTGTTAATTGCTCACGATGTCTCTTGCTATTTCCCAACTTCGCAGAGTGTGACTTCAGATGAGACCCCTTTGGGCCCCGAATTTCACCTAACACCATAGTGTAGTGTAATTATGCACTCTTTACCTCTCTACAGTTTCTCTGCACTAAATCTGTTTTCTACTTGTTTCACATTTATAGTGGCTGCACTTATTTACGCCACTAGTGGCCACCCCCTTGCCGATCATATGGAACATTCATTCCTCATGACTTCACGCACCAAGGGTACACACAGGGTCATATTATATTCTGTTCTATTATATATCTCGTTAGCATGCCACACGTCATTCCATACCTATATGGTATTATAGACACATGCCATTTGGACTCGCTGCATGCCGCATTGCAGTGACAGCCATACATCCACCGTGAGATATACGTGCACCATGTGTATGAACAGCATGCATTCTCACCCGGCTATGACTATGTGTTACCTCACTGTTGTGCCTACTTACCTGAGACATGATCAGAGGCACTATTGAATACGCAAAGGATTGCATTTTATGTTGCATTTTTCCTTTATGTGATTTGTCTTGTCTTTTATTTCCTTACAGGTTTTTTCAATTGTGTGTCCATACGTATACCGAAACCACCTAGCACTACAACACACCTTAGCGCGTGTGTTGGATATTCACATTCACGTGGCGTGATTTTTGCCACTCACACACTATTCACCCGGTCCTGACGAAAGCCCACTCACATATTTTTTCTGGGCAGAAACATGTAGACCAGTATTCGACAACTAGGAGTAAATCCCTCCATCAGTTGCTCTATTTGTTTTTAACTGTATCCTAGGCCGCCACTAATAAATATATTAGGTAAGGATTCCCTGAGATTTTTTTAATTTACACAACTTCACACAGATACACCACATGCGCTCCGCTGTAATCAGGCATTGTAGCACAACCGGGGGGATTCGGCCACCTGTTTGGGACCCCAATGATGAAGCATGACACCAAGTAGGTTGGTGTGTGAGGGGTCTTTAAAGAAAACCTAATGGTTCCCTGACATTGCTGATCACAACAGTGAGTCTTGTTAGTTTTCTTTCCAGTGGGTTCGTCCATATTGTTTTGCTAATTATTGAACTGGGGATAGGGACGCAGCCCAACATTTCCTCGCTCTCTCCTTAGTTTATATTAAGTGAGTACTTTGTACATTTCCAATACAATTGTGTCCTAGCTCCCACATTGTTCACCTTAGATTTAAATGATGTGGCAGAGGAACTGACAAAGTGTGTTAACGATTCTCCAACTCTCAACTGGGTTAAAACACCAATTATCCTGTTTGCTGACAATACATTATTAATAACCAAGTCCCCAATAAGGGTCACAAAATCTGCTAAATACATTTTTGAGTTCTGTGATCACATGTTTGCAATTGAATGCTGCAAAGACCACATGTATGGTCCTTGGTAAGAGTTTCAAGAAGAGCTGTACAGTAATGGCTGGGAACGACCGTTTGGAAATGTTATTTAGTTTTGACTATTTGGGGATGACCCTGTCGGACAAATTTAGGTGGGTTCACAAAGTATATTAAGGAGCTCTTGTCATATCTCATAGATCTAAGATGATTATAAGTTTTCAGAAGAGCACATACTCATGTTCCATTTCCCCGACCTTGGAAACCTATCAAGTGAAGGCTCAAAGTGCTGCATTGATTGGCGCATACGTCTGGGGCTACAGTAACATGGCGACGCTCGCAGTAATGGAGAACATATTCGCAGACCCTTAAGTACCCCTTTGGTCCTACTTTATTATCACATGGGGATGAAAAGAGTGTCTGATCTGGCACATTTAAAGCCATCACTATTCTGGATCCTTATCTGGGCAACACTGGAAATAGCTGAATATAGAAATTGCTTCAGTGATGAAAAGAATATGGACCATGCCTTGGAGATACTCTGGTTATGGTTTGTTCATGATTGGTTTTAAAAATTGGGTTTTAATAGAGAGTGGGACTTGCCCAAATTACTTTGTAAGGCAGACAAGCTGGTCTTCAAATCATCTTACTGGTCACTAGTGTGACAAGAAACAACAACCAGGGGCACTACGGGCCATCCTACTGAGCAGTTCC
Source organism: Triturus cristatus (assembly GCF_964204655.1). Taxonomy (NCBI): domain Eukaryota; kingdom Metazoa; phylum Chordata; class Amphibia; order Caudata; family Salamandridae; genus Triturus; species Triturus cristatus. The sequence continues at coordinate 448,778,618 of NC_140595.1, forward strand.
TGGTATTTAAACCTACTCCTGTTTTTGAAAGTTGTATGGACAATAGAACACCACCATTGACCAAGAGCTTGTTTATTAGATTTAGAACAGGCTGTTTGCCCCTTCAATCGTTTTGCAACAATTGGAATGATATTCCTTCATCTGACTCATGTCCAGCTTGTGGCATGACCTGTGAATAACCATATAAAGTTTGCCTGTCCAGAACACCATGGTGTACGAAGAAAATGGCTGTGCCCGATCTGTCTGGCTTTGGACGTACCACACCTTAGAGAGGCAAAACGAATTTTGTTGCCTGATACATCTGGCCCGGTTGTATTTTCTGTGAGATGGTTTTTGTTCAATATCTGGATAAAGCGGGAGAAGCTTCTGAAATTATTGTAAACTTTGTATTTTAGTACACAGGTTGTACTGTGGGCACCAATTAAATCATACATGTCTTAGGTAAATTGTGTGTTATATAGTTAATATCCGTTGGCCACCCCAATTTTAAAGCACTTTTTACAATATTGTATTTGATAAATTATTATGAATTTTATATATTTCTGAAAACTAGGATTAGTTTTAATTAATAATCTAGACATGTAGATAGGACTATTACTTTTAAGGACTATCTTAATATTCCAACAAAAACAGCTGTAATGGAACAGCACTGCACTTGGTCTGCTGGGATTAAGTTTTTTATTAAATTTAATGTTTTATGACAGTATATCTCTTTGGTACAATTGTATTTGTGTTGGTATGGTTAAGGCATTTTATACTAGTTATAATATTCTTTGCAGAAGTGTGCCTGGTTATCATAACTTTAAATTTCAGAGGGAAAATGCTATAATTATTGTTGCGGGTGAATGAACAATATGCAGAGTGTACGTCCACCACCACCATTCTTACAGCTCCCAGGAGATAAACCAGTTAATTGGAAAGTATGGCATAGGGCTTTCACTAAATATTTGGGTGCCATAGGGGGAAAAAGATTTGGTGTGAAACCGAAAAGGTATATTCTCAAACATAATTTAGGGTTTGAGGTACAGGCTGTACTTGAGCATTTGTCGCCTTTGGAATTTGCTGAGGGAGAAGATGTGTTAGGTGAATTTGAAGATGCTGTAGTGAGGCTAGAATACTGTTCGATGTACAAGCTAGTATTGTGATGTTAAGGCCCAACTTTTTTAGTAGAGAACAGAAATCTGAGCAGAGTATTGATGCATGTGAAGCAGCATATATTAGCATCTGAATGTGGATTTGAAACATTTACCTCTCAATTGATACATGATAAAATTGTTGTCAGAGACAAAAAAGTGCAGGAGAAACTACTTGCATTAAAAAATCCATCTTTGCCGGAAACCATCAACCTAGTCAAAAATATTGAGCTATCTCAAGCAGCATCTAAGGAATTAATACATACACATACAATTGTCGTTGGAGCAATTAATGAACACAATATTAAAGTGAATAGCTCTAATAATTTCAACAAAAGTGTGGTATGAGGGAAAATTAGAATAATGTTCACTCAGTAGGAGATTTGACTTTATGCCCCTGTGATGGGGTTTCTATACAGACAGACCTACACATACTTTTATTCTGTAGATTTTATATGGCTCAGAGGGGAAGATTTATTGTCCCTCTTTTGTGTAGATATAATTTTGTATTCAACTGCTTGATTCTTTTTGTGTCGAATTTTTTTATTGAAAACACTTGTAATAAACACATATATAAAGATATATAATTGCAAATAACATTTTAATCATATAGAATATCATTATCACATAAAACGTAGAAAATTAGAAATTTACATAAGGCATCTTATACGATATAAAGAGTAAGTTTATAAGTACACTTATTTTAATATGCAAGTATCATTGAGATATTTATAATTCACCTGCTTGACGATCCTTTGGTTTGCAATTCTTTAGCTTTATTTTTCTGGTCATCTCTGAAGAGCAGGAGATCACAAATAGACTGTATTGCAAGAGACTTCAGTTGATATTTTTATCTCCATTTTTTTTATGATGAATTGTAATACTATGTATTTTTATTTATGATGGACTATGCTCTTTGAAAAGATATATAATCAAAATGGTCTTACTCTTCAAGCAGCTATAGTGTATTATGTTACTCTTGCTATTTTTTGACAAATATATAGTTTGCACAGTTACTATGGGGCCTATCACGATGGCAGTTGGAAAGCATCCAACTACCATCGTTGTGGGAACGAGACCTGCCGACAGGTAGTTGGCGGTCCCGCCCGCCAAATCACAATCCGACCAATGTGGAGACGGTCGGAAACATGCCTCTTTGCATTGAGGCTTGTACTGCGCCCCGGAAAAGGGCAGCAGCACAAGCCCCAATGCCAAACAGCATGTTTGGAAACATCCCTGCACCCTGTGACAGGCACCAAGCCGTGCCTGTCACATGATTCAGGGATGTCTAGGGGGACACCACAGGTGCCCCCAGGGCCCATAGCAGAGGGCCACCGTGGACTGAGAAGGCACCGCCTCGAATGTGAGGAATGCAATCAAACCTACTGCCCGACGGGCTCCTTGAGCCCATCGAAAGCTGTCAGTCGGTCCCTGGGCCAATGGGGTCCGACTGACCACATCCTTACGCAGCAGTCTGATCGTGGTTAGAGATGTTGGTTGGACCGACACCAATGGCACATCGGTGTTGGTCCACGGAAATCGTAATGGGCCCCTATGTTTTTATGTTTGAATGATAATGTACTACATGAAGTGTTTTTATCAATCTTTTAGTTTGATATTAGGCTTGACTATTCTAAGGTTACTGTGATATGTATCTTATGTACTTTTTATGCTACCGAAACATAACAACATAAAGTGTTCTTTTTTTTTTTTTTTTGTCCTCATCTCACCAATAAACACCTGTGGATCTTATGGAGCCGCTTAAACGATCTGTGGGGAAGGCACCGCCCGGCTTAACACATATGTTTCCAATGGTCGACCAGTCCCTTGTTTAGTGTAGGTATCTGGTGTAATCATTGGACCTAAATATTTAGTCGTAGGTTATGACCCCAGCTTATAAAAGGATGCCAGAGATTGGTAGATTTTTCCTCTACTCCACCATATTCCAGATGAGCCATAGCAAAGGTAGCCTTAAGCCAATCTTCTCTGTTAGGAGGTTGAGGGTCCTTCCATCTCTTACATATTTCTCTGCGTGCAAGCAGAACCAAATATAACAATAGACCTCTTTGCTGTTGTAAAGCCCTTGTGCAAAATGAGCCATCATCTCCAAAGAAAATCAATGACATATTAACCTCGATGTTAGACTCAAACACATCTTTGAGGATGACTCCAATTTCCTTCCAGAAGGTCTTTATTTCTGGGCACTCAAAAAATATGTGGAGGTCGTTAGCTAGAGGAAACTTACACCTTTGACAGTTCGGGGTTGGCGCTGGGGCAAATTTCGCAATTCTTGCTGGGGTGTATGTAGTAGAGCCTATTGATGACAAAGAAGTGGTTCTTTTTTAAAGCCGCAGGTTTAATGTATTTATACAACAGCTTCAGTGATGGCTCAAACAATGCTTCTATTGTGGGCTCAAAAGGGGACTGCTCCCAAATTTTGGTCGATGGGGAGGTCTTTGGATCTACAGCTTCTACGGCTAGGTTGTACCACACCGATATCTCTTTTCTTATAACCGGGGTGGAGTGGCATAACCTTTCTATCTCCCAATTTCCTTTCAATTGCTCTTTCTCAGCCTCAAACCACGAAGCCAGCTGTAGGAATTTAAACCTAGAGAAACCGGTGCCAATCCTGGACCTCAAAACCTCCCAAGGGAGTATCCCCTCTGGGTCTGCCAATTCTGACCAGATTGTGATTCCAGCCCTCTTAATAGATAGAGCCAAACCATCCTTTAAACAATGAGGTGTCCCGGGGGAGTCCCATATGGGCGCATAGTGTGAATAGTACCCTATCCCCCATGTTGTTCTAACTTTATACCAAAGTACCAAGGCTGCCCTTAAAACCTTTAGGCAAACTTTTTTGAAGAACTTTGGAGCACCAAACTTATACAAGAAGGCCTCTTCGCTTCCTCCCCCCACCTCCGCTCTCACCATCTCGCCCAGGAGTCTCCCCCACGCTGAATCCTCGGGTCTCATCAGTAACATGCGGAAAGCTTTAAACTGGAAAGCTACTGCATACCAGCTTATGTCCGGGAGAGCCAAACCCCCCTTGACAAGCCTACGCCTCAGCTTTTTCCAAGATAATCTGGTGCCCTTATCCCCCCAGATGAAACTCCCATTCTTACTCTGGATTTTACTTATTAAATTTTGGTGAAAGGAAAGAGGGATAGCAGAAAAGACGTAGGAAAGCTTAGGGAGAATGATCATCTTCACCAGATTAACTTTCCCGTATATGGTCAAAGGGAGGTTCCTCCATCTAGAGAAGAGGCGATCAATTTCCTTGGTAACTCTAGACAAATTCACAAGGGGACTCTTGCCAGATCTTTAACTATATAGATACCCAAGTATCTTAATTCCAAAGAATCGGCTCCTCCCCAATGATCGACATTCCAGCCCATCACCTCTGTCTTGGATTTATTTACCAGGTAGCCCAACAGAGCCCCAAATCCCTCCGTAATTGACTCTAGACGGGAAAGAGCCACCGCAGGATTGCTTGTATATACTGTCAAGTCATCAGCATATAGAGCTAATTTACAACTATAAAGCTGAGACTTGAAGGGATGGATATCATTATCTAGTCTGATGGCTTGCGCTAATGGTTCAATATACATATTGAACAAGAGTAGAGAAATTGGGCAGCCCTGCCGGGTCCCTCTCTGGATGTTGAAACTTGAGGTAAGTTTCCCATTCAATAGAATACGGGCAGATGCGCCTTGGTAGCAATTTCTCAGGGTATGAATGAAAATTGGGCCAAACCCTAGTGCTGCCAAAACCTCCCATAAATATACCCAGCAAACCCTATCAAATGCTTTGGCCGCGTCCAAGGCTATTATAGCCAAAGGATCAGATCTTGTAATGGCCAAATCGATGTTGCCAATCATTAACTGAGTTTGCTCTTGGATCTGCCTGCCTTCTACAAATCCCTTTTGGTCTGAATGGACCAGCTTAGGAACCACCTTCGCCAATCTCCCTGCCAATATGCCCATGAAGATCTTATAATCGGCATTGAGCAGGGAGATTGGTCGATATGAATCAGCCCTTAGATGGTCTTTACCGGATTTAGGAATCAAGACTATGGTTGCCTTTTTCCAGGATTCCGGGACCTTACCAGCAGGGCTATAAACAGAGTTAAACAGAGAAGCCAGGGCAGGAGTCAGTTCTTCAGCCAGAAGTTTGTATACTTCATTTGGAAGTGAGTCCATACCGGCAGCCTTTTTATTCTTACATTTGTTAATTTGCATACTTATCTCTTCCATGGTGAACGGGGCCTCCAATTTATTTCTGCATGCCTCTGTAATAGAGGGAAGAGACTTAGTACTTAACCAAGCTTGAACTAAGCTGAGAGACGGCTCCAGATCTTCTTTGTATAGATCAGAAAAAAGGGAGAGTAGGCAAGATTGCATATCTTCAAATGTACTAGATGTTGCCCCCGTGGAGTTTATTATCAGCCTATTAATATTATTTGTTGCTCTATCTATCCTGGATTTCCAAGCAAGGAGAGCCCCTGCTTTCTCCCCATACTCAAAGTTCTGCATATTCCTTGCTTGCCACTGTGCTCTGCACTTCGCTTCTAGATTACCTCTGTACTCCCGTCTTACATCTTCTAAGTCTTTTAGGACTTGCGGTAGATGTTCTAAGTCCCCTGGAGGTAGTCTGTTCCTCTCCCTCTCCAACTGACTTATTCTCTCCTCAATGGATTTTAAAGCACTAGCCTCAGATCTACTTTTAAAACAGATGAGGCTATGCAGACTGCCTCTCAAATTGGCCTTGTAGGTGTCCCATATGAAGTCCATTGACGTAGACCCCATGTTTAATTCAAAAAAGTACGTAGTGGAAAGCTTAACAGCCTCAATAATCTCAAGGTCAGACAACTTAGCTCTGTTTAATGTCCACCTTGACTGAGGTGCTGACCCCTTAGCTCTATAGACAAACTGAATTTTCGCATGGTCTGTAAGATGACTAGGCTTGACTGAGATTTCCTCGATGTCATTAAGGGATGGTGTATCTGTCAGAACATAATCAATCCGGGAGGAGTGACCGTACTTTTTACTATAAAACGTAAATTCCTGTAAATCTCCTTTCTTGGCCCTCCAAACATCTGCCAAGTCTAAATCCTGTAGCATATTAATAAAATGCTTGGCGAGATTTTGGAGTGCCAATGTAAAAGCTCGTGTTAGATCTGTCCCTAACCGGGTCAAGAAGGAGGTTAAAGTCCCCTCCGATAACAAACGGAGGAGTTGCCAATGTTAAAATAGACTGTAGTTTACTAATATATGTAGGGTCATCTATATTTGGACCATAGTACGATACACAGGTTAAGTAGATATTATCTATCATCAAATTTGCCGCTACCCACCTCCCAGATGTATCTGTTAGGCAGTTTTTTATCGAGCAATATAAGCCTTTTTTCACCAGAATTGCCACCCCTCTGTTATGGGATGACTGTTGAGAAATACAAAAACAGTCTATCCAGGGGACCCTAGAAAAAAGGAGGGAACTTTCTGTTTGACTCAGATGGGTCTCTTGTAAAATGCAGACTTGAGCTGAAGAGAGTTCAAGGTATTTTAAAATCAGCCTTTGTCTGCGGAGACACCTTAACCCATTGACATTCCAGGAGGTGAAGATGGTCCTTCTACCTCCCCGTGTTGTAGTTTGAGGCCATTACACTGTACCCATCCCCCCGACCAAAAGTTCCTAAAACTTGTATTTAGTGTGAGAAGAGGTTCATTTTTAAAACTTTTTTCCCACTGCTCCCCACCCGTGCCCACCCTGCCATCCTCTCCCCACCCTGCCACCCTCTCCCCACCCTCCCCTGTGCACCCCTTTACCGTGAGGAACCCACCCTTCCAACAGGCAAGCCTTTTGACCCCTACCCCCCCCCCCTGGACTGATAAATCAAAAAACATAGATCAGCTAAATGGTTCTAACTTGAAATCCCTTGAAGCAGACTATTGGCTTTCATGCCCTACTCCTTCTAGGGTTATTCTGCAAAAAAAAAAAACTCCAAACCTATTTCCCTTTGCTATTTTTAATCCTCTCTATTAGGGTGTCCGCTTCTTCTCCAGTCTTTATTTGGTACATTTGGTTGTTCCACATTACTCGGAGAAGAGCGGGAAACTTCAACTGGACCTTAGCTCCAATACTTTTTAGTTCCTCCATTCTTTTCCCCAACTCCCATTGTCTCGAAGCAGTCACATGAGAGATGTCTGCTCTAATCTGGAAGGAAAAAGGAGAAGGTCCCCCAAAATTAATAGAGCCCTCTTTGAGGGCGGAGGAAAGGATCAGTCCTTTTACTGAATAGGTTAAGAAATTCACCAATATTTTCCTCGGCTTTAATTTAGCCGGATTTCTCCTAAAGAGATCTCGATGGACTCTCTGTATGTCGTGAACAAGATCGATCTCTGGAGCACCTATCAAGACAGATTCCTTTAAGAGGGTGATAATAAATCCCTTTAAATCTGCGCCCTCCAGGGTTTCTGGAACATTCAAGAGTCTTAAATTGTTCCGGCGTGAATAATTTTCCAGGCGCTCTACATCATCCCTGAGGTCCTTATTTTGAGCTGATAACTTAGCAAGCTCCCCGGCCGTAGAATTAATAGAGTCCTTAATTATTGGGATCTCTGCCTCTATTGCATCAGTCCTTAAAGAGACCTCGTCCAGCCTACAAGAAAGGGCCTCGCAGGAAGCTTGAATAACTGCCTGATTAGACTCGGCGATGGAAAATCTTTTTGATAACTCCGCTTGATTCAGCTCTGACACCTTAAACCTATTAGACAATTCCTCTTTGATTCCAAGCAAGATGTCGGCCAAGGAGTGTGGCTCCATACCTAATGTTGCCGGGTGTGTGGCTGATTCGGCAGTTACAATTGCTGAGTCAATGGTCATAGCTATACCTAAGCCATTTTGGTTATTTGGTGATGCTTTCATACCAGCCGAGGTAGCAATGCTGATATCTCCCGTTTGGAAAGTCTCTTCGCCTTCTGTCCGAGCTCCAAGTAGGGCTAAAGGAGAAAATCTGTTGGTAAGAGGTATGGCGGAGCATGCCTCCACAAGCCCCAATGCCAAACAGCATGTTTTGAAACATCCCTGCACCCTGTGACAGGCACCAAACTGTGCCTGTCACATGATTCAGGGATGTTTAGGGGGACACCACAGGTGCCCCCCAGGGCCCATAGCAGAGGGCCACCGTGGACTGAGAAGGCACCACCTCGAATGTGAGGAATGCAATCAAACTTACTGCCCGACGGGCTCCTTGAGCCCATCGAAAGCTGTCAGTCGGTCCCTGGGCCAATGGGGTCCGACTGACCACATCCTAATGCAGCAGTCTGATCGTGGTTAGAGATGTCGGTTGGACCGACACCAATGGCACATCGGTGTTGGTCCACGGAAATCGTAATGGGCCCCTATGTTTTTATGTTTGAATGATAATGTACTACATGAAGTCTTTTTATCAATCTTTTAGTTTGATATTAGGCTTGACTATTCTAAGGTTACTGTGATATGTATCTTATGTACTTTTTATGCTACCGAAACATAACAACATAAAGTGTTCTGATTTATTTATTGAGAAACAGGGTTATGCTCAGAAAAAGTTTGGTTTAAATTTGGATTACCAACACATTTTTCAAATGATTGTTTATGCCTAGCAAGAAATGCTTTGTGTCACAAGTGTGTTAGATAGGGGCATTTTGCAAAGGTATGTTTGGCCAAAGATGAGGTTCATAAGGAGTAAATGAATGATCTTGTGTTAGTTGTGAAGAATAAAGTGGATAAATGCGTGGATCCATATTTTGAGATTGTTCCAGATGGCAAAGATTTGTGGTTGTTAGTAGACTCAGGTGCTCGCATGACTATGATAACGGAAGAGTTATTTAGTCACAGATGGGGTAGCAGACAATTTGAAGCACCTGATAGGAGTCCTGTATCATATGAGGGTAGGAACATTTAACTAAAGTTTTTTTTTTAAACAAAATTGAAATGTTTTGGGGTGATATCACCAGGGATAGTTTGGAATGACATTGAGACCAGAGACCAAGGGACAGGTATATCTTGTGAGTGAGAATAATCTAAATGGAGAAGGAGGTTGGGTCAACATGTTTAAGGATGATTTTCGCTGTCAAACGTGGGCGCTTCAAGTGTTTCATATACATGATCAAAGTCAAAGATTATGTAATGCCGGTAAGATATAAATTGTGCAACGTATCATTCAGTGGGTGAGATGATTTAGCTGACAAATTATGAAGAATGTGTGAAACATGGGTGACTGAACTTATTGTTTTTTCTTGATGGCTTTTGTCCTGAGTAATAGCACAGAAATGTATTGGAGGTTTGAATGTCTGTGTGGACTTATGCAGTTTGCCTAGGTGGATTCTCATCCAATGCTAAGAACTGATGATATAATTGCTACATTTTCAGGAGCTAAAGTATTTTCTACAATCGACTTGGCATCAGCATACCACCAAGTGGAGTTGGATACTAGTTCTAGACACTTGACTGCTTTTGTATCTTGCATAGGTGCTTTTCAGTTCAAAAGAATGCCTTTCGGGTTGGCCTCAGGGGCTGCTGTTTTTCAGATTACAATGGAGAAAATTTTAGAGGGGATGGCCAACACAGTTGTGTTTCAAGATGACATTTTGGTCACAGGAAAAACGAGAGCGGAGCATGAAGAAAATTTGAAGTGTGTATTAAATAGATGACAGGAAAGGTGCATTGTTGCTAACAAACAAAAGTATGTATTTAGGGTCGCTTCAAATGAGTACTTATGACATCTCATTCCTCAGAATGGCATTGAGCCACATCCTGGTTGATTGAGGCTATTGTTAAAGCTCCTAGTCCTACCAGCAAAGATAAGGTATTCTCTTTTCTTAGAGTATGTGAGTTTTACTCAAAATTTGCACATCATTTTGCCACAAAAATTGCACACATGGGAGGGCTGTTAAAAAGAGGAGTAATGTTGGTTTTGGATTCACAGTGTCAGGAAGAGTTTGAACAAATCATAGGAGAAGTCGCAGCACATAAAATGTTAACACCTTATGATCCATCCAGAGAATGCATTGTGTCGGTTGATACCAGTTTTAGTGGTTTGGGTGGTATGGTTACACAAATGAAACACAGAAAAGAATGCACCATAGGGTTTGCCTGAACGGGAATTACTCACATGCTGTTGGACAGTTAAAAGGTTAAAAAAAATGTGGGGCAGACCGTTTACATTATTGACGGATCACAAACCATTAATTTACATTCTTAGTCTACAGAAACATTTTCTGTCTGCCAAATTACACCTCTCCATGGGTGAGAAATGCAAAAAGAATAATTGATGGAAAGAATGCCGAACAATGTCATACATTCACCCCAGTACAGTGTGTTTTTTGCTCCCCATGCCATTCCAGTTTAGACCCAGCCATATGCAGATCAGTCTTGACCATGTTCCCTATGGGAAAAGTCCAACTTGAACTGCCAAGCCAGGTCCTCCCTGGACTGGAAACAAGCATTCGAGGACAACATCCTGTGATTCATTGCAAATCACTTATTCTCCCTGTGCCTAACAAAAATGAATGTGTATCATGTAACACAACTGGTGCTTGTGTAAAGCACTTTTATACCCGATACCTTCGGATCAAATTTGCGCTATATAAAATTCTGTAAAGAAAATAAAATGCTTTTCACAAAATGAGTTTATCATGTAGTGAAAAACAAATTTTGCATCACGAACTCAAATTCCGGAAAATAGAGTTGTACATCAGGCAGTAAATGATTTTCCAAATGCTTGGAAGTTGTCCTCATCTGGCTTTTCCTTGATAAATCCTACAAAAACATTTATTGACCCACAACAGGTCTCCCATTTCTGTCCTTGTGCTTAAAAAGCCATGTGTAGATCAACACAAGGATTACACCACCCAAAATGTTCCGTTGGTTGCTCGCGGGCGCGGCCATCTTGTTTTGAGTTGTCTCGCGGTGCATGATCGCGAGAAGAAAGACGTGATCGCGCGACGCATGACGTCACTGCGGGCGCGAACTGTCGCGAGACAGCGCAAATGGCTAAAAACAATCCAACATCTCATGGAGAACGCGACCGGATCAAGAAAACTTGTCGGCGAACGCAGGGATTCAGGTAAGGCGATCGCACGCGCACGAGAATGTATTATTTTACAGCGTGAGCAAGAAACAAATTATCGCCAAGCTGCGGAAAGCGGAAATTTTGACATTTTCGCGCTCTCCGCGGAACGCGAAAATGTCAAATTATCGCAATCTCCGCCAACGGAACGAAATTTTTGCCCAGGCCTACTTTAAATAGTTGGTTAGAATTCCACCAGAACAATGTGTACGTCCACATCACTTTCATTTGCAATTACCTAACCAGCTTTTTTTTACTAAGCAATGTATTGTATTCAGGTCAGACCTCCACTCTGACTCAACCCAGATTTAAATTAAAAACTAAAGGAGGCAGTGCCCACTCGGTGATTCTTCTACGACTGTGGAATGAGCTACCAGCCAGTCTGAAAGAAGATTCTCAGCTACTTTCCTCCAGGAAGAAACTTAAGACGTACCTATTTACAAAAGCATCACTTTCGGCATAATCAGAGAGGGCAGAAGGTTTTTGGGGTGACAGTATGTTATGTTCTTTCTGTTTAAGCGCTTAGAGACCGGTGGTGATAGGCGCTATACAAAATCCCTATAACATAAGATAACATGTATTAATAAGGTGATTTATTTGTATTTGAGTCAAATGCATGAGTTTACTGACAAACATGATAAAATCTCCTAAATATCTTCATCTGCTTTTCTAACTCAACCATCATCAAATGTGATTGTTCCTAAACATGTAGAGTAGCACTGAAAAAAATCACCTTATTTGAAGATGAATGATGTATCTAATGCATGATTAAGATTAAAAAAATAAAAGCCTAGATAATGTTCTCTAAATACTCTAGTTTAAGAAGAGCATTACCATTAGTTCTCTATGTAGAATTATGTGTGTTTGTGTAAGATAGCAGTACATTTATTGGCTTCGAACGAACAAACCTGTAATAACCAACAATTCCTATTGCAGAATTAGCTGAGCAAAGAAACAGTATGAAGAGAATTTGTTCTTGAAGAGTGAACACAAAATTGAGCAGACAGGAATGATTACACAGTCTTTGCCATCTCAAATTGTCTTGTGAAAATAACACCGTTGATTACTTTAACCAACACGGAAAGTAAAGATGGCAACCAAATAAAAGTAATGCAAAAGAGAAATACCTGCTTGGCATAACCACAATGTGATCCACACACAGAAGATATCAATAGTAATGACACCTAGGCAAATGCTGCAAGGAGACGTGTGTTTATTTGACTTCCACAGTTCCCTAAAGAATAATTGCCCAACCCCAACTTAATTCTTGAACATACACATTCCCTCCTAGAACACTCTATGTCATAGTAGATGACATTGAGCTGCTATTGACCATAGAGTACTGCATACTACAGTATCTCCTTTCTTTACAACAATAAGAAATGTATGGCATTAATGTTACACAACACAGAATGCTATGAAACAATACACTAATAAATAATCCTATTGAACAAATTAACACTATGAAAAAAAAGATAAATAAAAACATGAACAAAAGGAATACAAAAAGAAATAAAATAAACACAAAGAAACATTTAGAGCATAAGGACACTAGGAATATAGAGTTATACTTATTCACAGAGAAACTATTTATTAACCACTACCATCCAAAATGTTTCGGTGGACTCACCCTTCTGTTACTTCTCTGAGGTTCAATAGGTTGACAAACATTCTTGCCCCAGGTCCTACTTTGATGATTAATATCAACCACTATTTGATTGGGCAACCTGTACCCTCTGGATACATTCCACCAATCTTTCTTATTGACCCTCACAGCAAAATGAGACACAGCATCCACTGTTACAGGTCAACAAAATGTATACAAACCCTGTAGATGTTTGATTCTAACCTAATCACCCACTTGTACTCAATATCCATTCTCATGAATCCTGGTACGCTCATCCCTTATTTTGTCTCCATCCCCTAGTGACTTTGACTCAATCTTTGTTTCGATATTGCTTGAAGACACAACATCTAAACCCCATTTCCTCTTGAAGGCTGGACACAATTCAAAGGTCGCTATATCCCCCTTAACATTTCGAACTGACTCTTCCCAGACAACCGATTACAGTGGTCCGATGCGCCCACAACATGCTTTGAATACCCTTCATATCCTTCATCCTGTTGCTCAATCCCACTGATTACATACCACTAACATACGTTTCATGCGCTCGATAAAACCATTGGCCTGGGGGGTGGTAAAGAGCCACCCTGTGATGTAAAACTTCTTGATTGTTGCAAAAACTCACTCATCTCCTTAGAAACAAATTGACCTCCATTATCTGACACAATTTCTTTGGGAAATCCTTCTCTCACAAATATGTTTTAATAATTTTTTATTACACCTTCCATGTTTGAATGAGTCATGAACTGTACTACCCACCGCTTACCATAATAGTCTGCAACAACTGCAACATATTTATGTTTAATGGGCAAGATGTGAAATGGCCCAATAAAATTCACAGAAAGTTTCCTCCATGGACCTTCTCTCAACTCAACAGCTTGACAAGGAGGAACAAACATTTGAACTACTTTTTCACTAATGCAAGATATCACACATCCCTTTGCTACTTCAGATATCTGAACAGCCATAGGTGGCCACCAGAAGAGGTTCCGAATCCTCCTCTTAGTTGTGGTTTGAGCAAGGTGTACTTCGTGCCCTATATCAACTATGTGTCCTCTCAATTTTTCTGGTGGAATGAACTTGTCACCCAGCATAATCAACTTACCCTCTTCCAAAGACAATTTGTCTACAATTTTGGCAAATGGTTGTATTTCTCCTTTTAAATTCTTGTCTTTGGGCCACCCATGTATTATGTACTGAACTACAGTATTAAACACTTTATCAGATGTCATCTTTTCAAAACACTCATTTTCTGAGAAACCTCTGATAGAACACACATCTACAGCTGCAAGTAAACACTTTTCATCATTATCAGGCAAAGCAGTATCCTCTACTCACAAAGGCAAGGGAGACCTAGATGAAAAATCAGCTGTAATGTATTTCCCTCCTGGTATATGTTTAACACTAAAATTGTACTGAAGCAATTTTGAACTCTATCTGGTCATTCTAGGAGTGTGATCTTTAACTGTATGTCCACTAAATGTAAGTTTAAGTTTATTAAATGATTGCTAAGTCACCTAAAACTGTTGCAATACAATGTAACTGGGCATGGTTACATAATTCCATGTTGTACATAAAAATTAACAGAATTTAAATTGAGTCTTTACATTCATGTTAAAAAATATTGGATTATAAAAGAAGGAGAGTAAAGTCCAATGAATTAATGACCTGGGACAGCCGCACTATAGCCTGTTGAGTTTAGTATGTAATTTAAAGGTACATGTAGAATAGATAACAGATTTAAAATCTCAGTCTTTACACACTTGCATATTTACTGTTCTCAGTTTGTTGAAGGGGAAACAGGGTTCGTAGTGACCGAGGACTGCCACAGTGTTATCAGGTAGAAGATGCAACTGTTCTTGAATAATACTTGGCCTTTATATTGCAGTCTGGGTCTGTTGGGTTGGGCGAACACCGTTGTGGTACAAACTTTGTTCAACCTTTAGCAAAAATTTAACAAAGCAGCAATTCAATTGGGATTCCCATGAGTCAAAGCAGGCCAGGATTGCCAGCCTTCTTGTGCGGATTCCTCTTTGATTGAAATCCCTTGCTAGTACATAGCACCTTTCAATGCATACAGTGTTTCAGGAGCAGACTAAATGCATCATGTCTTCTTTTTCAGTCCCATAAAGGCGGCAAGTGGCGGGGAGATTTCTGCGCAGCCACGGGGCCAAATTATCTTTAACTGGTAGTAGCCCCAGCCCATATTTTAAAAACTGCAGATTGATAAAGGCTGAGTAGCCTGTTGTGAAATCGCTTGCCGGTGACGTGTTACGGTACTGAAGTTCTTCCCATAGCATTTGGTTGAGGGTGTTTGGTTCAGCTTTCTGAATCTTGTCCCAACATATTATGTATGCTCTGTGCCTGGCTAGCGACGGTTTTAACAGCCCAGATTCAAATTGTATCTGCGCCCGTGAGGTGTAATTGGGCAAACACAAGGAGATGATGGACGGAGCGCTGAAACTTTTCAGACAATCACCCCAAGTCTCAGAGCTGGATTGAATCCATCATCATTCTTTAGCTCACTTCACCACCCTAGTTCAGACCCAGCAATATGCAAATCAGTCTTGACCCTGTTCCTTATGGGAACAGTCCAGCCCGAACTGCCAAGCCAGGTCTTCCCCTGACCGTAAACAAGCATACTGGGACCGGTTTCAGGGTAACACCCCTCATCAGCCAGGCTAGCTTTAATCCAGTGGCAAAGTGAGCAAGGGACCCACAGAACAGGGGAACAGAGTCAAAATAGACTGATTTGCATATGGCTGAGTCTAAATTCGAATGACATGGGGAGCAAAAAACGATGGATTTAGGCCCAGATCTCTGAACTGGGGTGAATGTACAACAATGTTCTGCATTCTGTCCATCAATTGTTCCTTTTGTATCTGTCACCCCGAGTGCGACGGGTATGCCCAGATGTGGGTCCTGTGCTCTCCATGCCACTGGAGTCAAGATATCCTGGCTGATGAGGGGTGAAACCCCAAATCTGGTCCTAGGATGCTTGTTTCCAGTCCACGGAGGACCTGGCCTAGCAGTTCAGGCTGGACTGTTCCCATTGGTTTCAGGGTCAAGACTGATTTTCATATGGCTGGGTTCAAACTGGAATGGCATGGGGAGCAAAATAACAATGGATTTAGTCCCAGATCTCTGCACTGGGGTGAATGTATGACAATGTTCTGTGTTCTGTCCATCAATTGTTCTTTTTGTATTGGCGGACTGATGGCATAGTTCCAGTTTTTAAGTAGGGTAATAGGCAGTATTCTCATTGCTACAGACCAATATTCATGTTAGATTGAGTAGTTAAAGCAGCGGTGTGCATCCTTCTGCATAGAATAGAGGAATGGGTACAGCTTAATAGTGTTATTAGTATGTTGCCATACACGTTAAGAGAGGGATTAGGGGCACAGGAACAATGCCTGAACCTCCATGTAATCGGAGAGAAATACACAGTTGCAAAAATGGGGTCACTTTACCTCTGATTTCTGGACCTCATCAGCACCTTTGACCATGTGAATCATTCTAAACTCTGCAACATCCATATCCAGATAGATTTACCTCAGCCCGTAGTGGAAGTCTTACGCATATTGCACTGTGGGGTAATCATGTCAGTTAGATATGGAGCTGAGAGAGAGTGCACTGAACCCTTTCCGCTATCTCTAGGTGAGAGCCAGGGTTGTGTTCCAGCCACTATTCTGTATCTCTTATGTGTAAATTACTTGAACGCGTTTTAAATATCGAATGGGAAGGATTTGCCGAGGTGAGATCTGAGGTGAAATCTATTTTTATTCCAGCACTGCTCTATGCAGATGATACCGTCCTGCTTCTAGGTATGCCGAATGGCCTTCAAGGACTTATAGACAATTGTGTTATGTTTATGGACAATCTGGATCTTGAAACTAACATGAACAAAACATAATACATAGAATGTGGCCCACAAAGATGTAAAATCAGTCTCACCTTAAATATCGTAGAAGAACATTACAAGAGTTAGTGAATTTTCTTAACTGGTTGTGACATTTGACACCCGAGGCAGTTGGCTGTTCTTCATTTCTATTGGATGTGTTCACTGCAACCACTCAGTTGCGACCCTGTTTGGACTGGCCTCAGATGTTGCCAGCCAGCCAGTACTGCCTCTACTCGAAATATATAGACTCAAATGTCTTCCAGTGTTGACTTGTGGGGCAGCCATTTGTGGCTATCAAGACTGTACCAAACTACAGACGGAGGGAAATTGTTTTTGAAGACACCAGCTGGGTTGAGGCCCGTGAAGCCCATACTATTTAAAAAACTTGCTAGACTTCTTTTTTTGATTGCATTATGGGGAAACCAGCATCCTTCATTCAATGGTGGTGTTAGTACTGATTGTCTCGCTTGTGGTTTTGGACATAGCATTTCGTGGTTGAGGCTCTCTTAGAAATATCCTTTACTTTCCTTTGGAGCTGTTTGAGTCGAAGTTTATTTTGGTCTGCTCATGTGATGAAAGTTCCCCAGACAATAGCACATTCCTTTTTTTGTGTTTAAATTCTAAGAACCTTTTAAACCATAGTTACTTGTGACCAGTTAAATGTTCTTTTGTATCAATATAAACCTGCACTTTACTTCCTCGCTTGTTATCTAACCTAACTGTGAGTTGTTCTGTTGAGGGCTTCTTGAAAAATGCAAAACGCTGGGGTAATGCAACAGTTTTTAGCCTCTTTTATGTAAAACTTGCACTTTATGTTTTATGTACAATATGTCATTTGTTAGAATACTTTGCAGTTGGAAGCTTTTTAAAGAGTGCGATGTTACATTGAAAAATATTGCGGCTTTTAACATGCTGGGTATTATAAGTGTTAGAACTGGCACCATTGGCGTGGGTCTCCCTTCCATTTTTTTGCTGTTGCCTCATGTGTTTTTGCTGGTTATAGATGCTTTGGGCACTGTGCCACTGCTGTTCAGTGCCACAGTGCAAGTGCTCCCTATGGTAAATTGATGTATGGATTAGTGACTCCTTGATTGGCTTGATTGGTTTACTGGTCAGACCCTAGTATAGTGCACTGCGTGTGCCCAGGGCTTGTAACCAATGCTTCTGCTGGGCTTGCAGCACTGATTGTGCCAGCCACCGGAGCAGCTTGTAAAGTGTGCCTCAGGTCTGCCATTGCAGAGCCTGTGTGCAGTCTGGTACTGCCATGCTGACTGGGCAAGTGCACCCACTTGCCAGTCCCTAAACCTTCCCTTTTATACATATCAGTCACCCCTATGGTAGGCCCAAGGGCAGGGTGTATTGTAGGTAAAAGGTGGGACATGCCCTGGTGTGTGGCATGTCCTAATAGTGAATTACAGCCATTTTCGTTTTCACTATTGCAAGGCTACCAGTTGTCCATAGGCCAGAATGGGCAGTTTGGTTATTACATTTTATAATCCTAACTGACTCAGCGAACATGGCAGAAATTCGAATTTTGTATGCCTGAACTCTGAATGATAAAATACATCTTTTAGTGAAGTTGGTTTTAACATTCTGTGTTTGAAAATGTCACTTTTAGAAAGTAGGCATTTTCTTGTCTAACCATTCAAACCTGCCTCTGCTAGGCTGAGTATTCCTTGTCTGGAGTTTGAGTGACAGGGCTGGGAAATTCCAGGAGACAGGGTGAGGTGGCCCAGTGCTGAATAGAGAGATCTGCATCTAGATGGGTGGGAGGAGTAGCACCTGGGACCTGAATAGGGCTGTGCCTTCCCTCCACAATGCTGGCTCCACCTCCTGTGGTGCGTCTGATGTCTCTGCCCTGCACTGTGAAAGGAAAGAAGGAGACATCTCAACAAAGTGCTCCAGGACTGACCAGAACTGGTTTGGACTAGGCAAAGGCCTCTCTGCCTTCAGAGAACAAAGGGAAAAGGAGTATAAATATTGGGACCCAGACTCAAGAACTTTAGATCACTTCTGGGAATCAAGACGAACCTTTGCTGAGGAGAAGAACCAGGAAGATGAAGGAGGAGACTACCCCTGTGCTGTGTGATTGGGGGTTGGCCTGCAGTGGTTACTTCATTGCCAAAGAGAGGAGAAAAGGACTGAGTGTGCTTTCGAACAACTTGAAGAAGAATCTCCAAAGGCTTGAACTAGAGCTTGCCTCCTGCCTGAAGTCTCAGGGATACAAGACTTCACCAACCCGCTCCCCCCTGAATTCCCTTGCTGGGAACTGAAGTGCCTGCTGTTGTGCTGGGCCTTCTGAGAGACTGCGTATCTCTGGGAGCTGGAAACGCGGCACAACAACGAGAAGCGTGCCGCCGCCGCAGCTGCTGTCATCATATCGCCGAGGAAGTGAACCGCCGCTGTCATCATCGCATCGCCGAAGCGCGTCGCATCGCCGGAGAAGCGGGACGCTGCCACAGAGGTCATCGTCGCATCACCGGAGAAGCACGTCGCAGGGCCTGTCGCGGCTCCAAAGATCATCGAGTCGCCGCACAGCAGTCAGGCGTGTTGCATCTCACCAACGTTGTCGCATTGCAACCAAGACGCCATTTTGTCGCATCACACCGGAGAAGAGTATCGCTTCGAGGTGCCAGCGTGTCGCATCGCACCGGAGAGCAGTAAGAAACCGACGCATCAACTCCCCACACAGTAAGGAAGCGAGCATCAACTCCCCTGCGCAGCAGTAAGGAACCAACGCCTCCACTCACCTGCGTGTAAGGAACCAACGCATCACCTTCCCTGCAACCCTTTTGTTTCTTTGCGCTACGCATCAAAGGTACATTGAGAGTAAAGTGTTGCATTTACAACTTGAGAGAACTGAGCTATTTCATAACATTTAAAGAGACTATTTTTGAGTACAGTATTGTGGATTTTTGTTGTCTGGTCTTGTGTTAAGTCTATATAAAAATCCTTATTTTTATAATACAACCTGTGTGGTGTCCATTTGTAGTATTGTCACTGTATTACTGTATGTGTTCCCAAATGCTTTACACACTGCCTCTGAGATAAGCCTGCCTGCTCGTGTCAAGCTACCAAGAGGGTGAGCAGGGGTTATTTTAGGAGTGTAGCCCCTTACCCTGACTAGACGCAAGGGTCCCTATTAGTCACAGGTAGCTACCTATGCCAACTAGAGACCCCCAAATCTAACAATAAGCATTTAAAGGTATTTTTATAAGCTCTGCATTTTATTGTTATTTTATGGATATTTCTTAATATTTGAATGAAGATTGATTGATTAATTGATTGATGGATTCAATACTTACGTCTACCAGGAAGTAGTAATTTAAAAAGTGAGTTTTTTGAGTGTTCATGAAATACATGGGTAGATCTACAAAATATAATTTCTCCCTGAATGATGGTAAATGATATTAATTTTGATAGATTGAGATGGTGAAGTTTAATACCAAATGGTAGACACCGAATGGCTGAAAAGATTTTAGTACAGAATTTTTTGCAATCAAGAGTAGTTCTACCTTACGGGTAACTCACATGTCAGAAAAGGAAAGGTTACGGCCTGGCAAGTAGGTGCACTTGCCAGGTCGACATGGCAGTACCAAATTACACACAAACACTGCAGTGGCATGTCTGAGAACCTTTTGTAAGGGTGCTTGTGTGGGCAGCACAATCAGTGCTGCAGCCCCCTAGCAGCATTTGACTTACAGGCCCTGGACACACACAGTGCACTGTACTAGGGACTTAGTAGTAAGTCAGACAAGCCAATAAAGGAAACACCAATCCATAGTCGCAATTTAGAGAGGGAGCACTTGCACTTTGGCACAGATCAGCTGTGGCAAAGTGTCCAACGCATCTAGACCAGCAAAAATAAAGTCCAGCAAACAGCAAAAATGCAGGAGGCAGAGGCAAATATACAGGGGAAAACCATGCCAAGGATGCCTGGTCTAACACCCTCATTTCCTGTTCTGCCACCACTTCCCTGAGCAAAGGGTTTGGTATGCACTCTGTTGGGTTTTGAGTAGAAGAGGGATTAGGGCTGATTTAATCCTCTCGGATTTCGATAAGGTCCATGCTGTCAAGGTCAAGCGCTGTCACCTTTCCAACTTCCTGCATCCTCCTGGCTGTCTTCCAGGGTCTGATCCAGCCTATCATGCAGACAATCCAGATGGGAGCAGCTGGATACATTTAAGGGCCTCTGCTCTGTCCCCCAGTTCCACGCAGCCTCTGGGGCATTGAAAGAGATGGGTTTAGACTCATTAATCAGCTTCACTTTTGTCAGGTATAAAAGTATATATTGGAGCACAAGCCTCTGGCCTTATGCTTAAAGTTATGGTAGGATTTACGCATTTTCTAAACATGATGTGTGTAATCTGGAAAGATCATAATATGACTTGATTGAACTAAATGCTCTCCCAGTCTGTGTGCTTCCCTGATAATCATATTGCTGTCCCTGTATTTCAATATGTTCGCGACCATGGGGAGGGGCGAACCTCAGGAGAGGGTTTCTGCACCAAAGATCTATGGGCTTGTTCAACAATTAACCATTGGAGAATGAGAACTAAACGACAGGTATCTAATTAGTGATCTGGGACTCAAGGAATCCCTCCTGTGCCAAGCCCTCCACTCCCTCCTTGAACCCCACAAACTGATGATTGCAGTGTCTTGCTCTATTCATGGCATTTCCATGTGTTCCTCTTGGATCTTCAATGTTGCTGAGAAACTAGAGAATGTAGAGTTGAGCTCCTGCACAGTATCTTCCATTTTTGAAATATGTCACTCAGCCTCAAAGACTCTATTGGCCACATGTGAAGACCTTCTTGCCAGAAAACCTCCTCAACACCCACTTCGCCAATTTTAGTTTCCAGTGCGGATTGGGAGGCCTGAACACCTGGAAAGATGACTGATGGGATGGCCAGTCCTTGTTCTGCAGTGCTCCATGATGCCCTGATGCCAGGGCTGCATACTTGTAATTTTTCGTTTAGGCTTGATAAGAAGTGGGCTTGTCTCGTCCTACGTTTCCAGGGTACTAGAGGTGTGGCAACGGTGGGCTCACCCTGGTTAATCAGAGCATCCAAGGGATGTTGAAATGGTATCCTGTATCCCCAGATCTAGCTAGCTTCCACCAGACCCTCCAGGGGAGTCAGTGGGACTGGAAGGGAGATGCCCACCATATGCAATGGCGTATTAGACTCCATAGATCCCTCAAATTTGCAAATCTACACCAGGTGGCCATCAGCCCACTCTCACCATGAGCATCCCAGGTGTGGGCAGCAAGAGCAGTTGGAATCTCTCCAGAGTCATCTAGATGGGATAGGCACAAATGGAAAAATCTGAGGTCCGCTTCAGGCTACATGACAACTGGTCACCCAGTCACAGCCCTCAAATGGTTCATCGTTAAATTCTCTGGACAGGTAATTGTGCCCTGAAGGGTCCACAGTGGAGTGCTTATTGAGCCCCAGCAAGCACAGTTAGTCGAAACACCTCATCTTGGCTCCCAGGACCCCAGGGTTTTACCATTGGCGTAACACAGGCCCCCGCAGCCCCCACGGTGTGAGAGGGCCCAAGCTCCAGGGGGCCCCCTCAGAACAATACTCTGTCTGGAGAGCTCCTGTTTGAGTCTATAGGGGACCCCTCCACGTACCTTGCAGGGGGCCCCCTCAAGTGTCGTTATTCCAGTGGGTTTTACAGCACACAGGTGGAGAGTGTAGTGGGAGTGCTCCGGTTCTCACACCCCACCACTCCAGGGGCCTTCCCCACAGGATAGTCTTCTCCCAGGCACCCAGCATCCACTTCACGGGGGATAAAGCATTATGAAAAGAATCCCTCAGGCATCTGCAGGGACCACAGTGTGTAAGGTACCGCTGTAGCGGGGCAAGGTGGAGAAGAGAAACCTCTCAACAGCCTCACCCCCTGCCAGAGCACTCACCAGGCCCAGTCAAGCCCTGGGCACCTGCAGTAGTCCAAAATCAAATAATGGGCCTCAAGTCACGCTCACTGCTGCACGTTGGGCCTCTGACTCAAAGAACACTGCATGTCAATGTTGTAGAAGTCCCCCTTCGCCTCTCAGAACTCCTCAGCCCACCTCTCCTCTGCTCTAGATACGCTCACTGGTAGCATTCTTTTTCTTTGGCCTGGCGCAGCTTCTGCCTTGATATTTGCAGAATAAATATGAATTATATGCACATAAATCTTCGGTAGTTCAGTGATAGGTCGATCCAAGGGTGTCTTTGGTGGGTTCCTGCCACGACATAGAATGCAGGTGTACCTGGCAGTTGTTTTGTCCAGAAATGATTACTCAGCTATTGTCAGTATTGCCCTTTCCATTAATCCATTTATTTATGTATTCCTAGAAGATGGGACACATCTAATGCTATAATTAGGAATGTATACCAAAGCAACATTTGCCTCCTTGAACTTGTTTTCGTCACCTGAGACATGTTTATTTGGACCCTGTCTGCCCCACCGCGCCTTCTTTGGGTAGGAGCTCCATTTCTTGTTAGAAAATCCGCTATCCTCTATCTTAAACTATATGGTCTGTCCCTAAATTTAGAAAACACAGAGTAGAAGCTGGTAATGTACTTATCAGGCAGACGGTGCATGGATCACCACCCGACACCCACTAAGTGTCAAACAGAAGAGTACTATCTAATCTGAAAAACATTTAAAAAGCAGTCTATTTCCAAACAGCTCGGCTCTCCCTCTGGTTCTGACGTTTTCAAATCATTTTGGTTTTTTTAATTCCTCTTTTGAGCTAAACTGGCTCCAAGTACAAGATATTTTGGTTGTCTGCTTTCTGTGTAGCCCACACCCTGAAATCAAAATGTTAGTTACCTTCAATACATTTAAAGTTTCTGAAATTGACAAAGGGTTTAAAATATACCGGCATAGTAAAATAAAAGTAATACGAATTCAAGGAACATTGATGCGAAACTTTGCTCCAGATTGTTGGCATCACAATAGTGTGAACACCTTTCACAACATTGAGTCCGAATCCAGTCGTAAACTTCCATGAGATCACATAAGAAGGCATTCTGGGCGTTGTAGTCTTGCTTTGCTTCCATTGAACTAACTAGACTAACAGCTGAAAACGATGATTTGCAGGTGATGAGGTGAAAGATACAGGGCTAGAGACTTCTAATGACCTGGAAGGAGGTGGTTGCCCTGCGTCACAAGCAAACATGCATTGTTGCCTGTGGCACTCCCACATGTTCCAGCAAAGGGCCATATCTGGAGCTCGAGCTGCAGTAATCACTGTTTGGTGACCGTTGGTGTATGTGCGTGAGACACCATAAGAGGCAGGTTGTAGGTGCACGGTGGTCTGCCCTAGGTCCATCGTGGGCTCTGGGTGTCACACGTTTTCCATTGAAGACTTGAAAATGGAATGTAATCGGAAGCCTCACGTGACACCAACTAGTACAGTGACTTGTGCAAGTATTTCATTGGCAGTGTTTTCTTTTATTTGTTTAAAGCTGTTTAATGGCGAGAGATTTTAGAGTATGAATTATGTTTCAAAACATGCTTTAGGCTACGAAGGATTCCATATATTTTATATTTATATTTTCCTACCTATATTTAACTTGCTATGTGAAACTGTGCCCCAATCTGTCAATTCGAATAAATGGAGGTCTGTCATACATTTGTGAAATAATGGTGATCTCTTTAACTTTGAAATCTTTTGAAAATGATAAAGTTAGGTATTTTAGAATTTTTTAAATGTTATTAGCGCCCTTGAAAGAAAAAAGTGTACACTTGTCGCACAACCTTTTATTAAAGTAAATATCGTAGGGTGATTTACAACGCTTCAGGATCATTTCAGTAAATAATTGAAGTTTAAAGACGGGTGTATTTCGTACAAACTCTCTAACACAATATCCACTGAATCGGCATTCTGTGTGCATTTTGCATTGTGCACCTCTTTGAAATGTTTGAGTAAAGCTGAAAGAATATATGCAGTAAAGGGCTCGTGATTCACGAAATCTGTGACATCACCCACAGACTGTGTTTTGTCGTTTCACTTCCTTCTCCACAGTCCTGATTGAACTTGGTCCAAGAGGCCCGAGCTTGTTGCAATTAACTCAAGTGAAGTTGATAATTACTGCGGTAATTATTGGCGGAAAATGCTAATTATTGCAATTAACATCAAGTAAGAATGTGATATGCCAAATAGTGATTACTCGGAACTGAGCCCTACTCTCTAGTTTCCCATCCTACTCAAATACATTCTAGTTAAATGTACAGGAGAGAGGCTGATCTAAGTCTAACATAACACTTCTAATAATACTTTATATGGATTGTATGCGAAAGAGAGCATCTCAAATACCATATGCATATTTGAGCGTTTCCAAAAATATTTTAAATTGGCCAATAGTATGTTTGCATAGACTTTCTAAAATACATAGGTGCCTTGTTCATATAGGGGCAGATTTACAAGCCCCATGCGCCACATTTACGCCACCGTTGCGTCACTTCTGTGACGCAGCACAGCGTAAACCATGCACCATGTTGCGCATTATTTACAACCTGACGTATCTAGGGAGATGCGTCACGTTGTAAAGCCCTGCGCCACATGAAACCTGCGTTAGGTTTCATGAGGGCGTTCCGGCGCAGGGTGGGCGTTCCGGCGCAGGAACGCCTCGTAAAAGTGCTGCAGTGAAATCTACAAGATTTCACTGAGTCACTTTTCCGTCCATGCTATGTCAAAACCCTGCGCCTGCGCCTGCTTGAAGCAGGCGTGAGGAGTGACGCAGCATGTTAGGCATAGGGCGTCCCTGAGCATTGCTGGAGCCGTGTCGCGCTTGCCACACGACTCCAGCAATGCACCGCCCTTACGACACAGGATACGACACGCTTCGCCCTATCCTTGCGCCACAGTGCGCCGCATTGTAAATGCGACGCATTTGTGGTGGCGCAGGGAGGGAATTGCGTGTCACATCTTTCTGGCGCATCCCTGCTGAATTGCAGAGATGCGCCAGAACTCGTATATCTGCCCCATAGTTTTTTCCAGGAGTCAGTCAGACTCGTGTTTCGAAAAAATTATGACTTTCACGTGCATCTTGTTAAGTGAGGCACAAATCATGAAACCACAGTAAATGCATCTGATCTGCGAGTGCCGGGGTGCGCATACCTACAAATAATATCGTCATCTTTTTTTTAGGATTAGTGATCGGGCGTTTAGGGTGACTGGTCAGTGAAATCTATTTTAA
Source organism: Triturus cristatus (assembly GCF_964204655.1). Classification (NCBI taxonomy): domain Eukaryota; kingdom Metazoa; phylum Chordata; class Amphibia; order Caudata; family Salamandridae; genus Triturus; species Triturus cristatus. Next base: position 448,804,587 of record NC_140595.1, read on the forward strand.
ATCAAGTGCGCCCCGCGCTGTCTTAGCCGAGGCCTTCACAGGCTTCAAAGCATTTGCCACGCTGATCTTCACTCCTAACTTGACAGCTCTAAAGTCTAAGTGTAAGTATAGAAGGAAATGTGAGAATTTAAGCAGTACATTTGAGAAGTTGCACCAATCTGCAAATCACAGTGTGCCTGTAGCTAACTGAAGCATTTTAAGAAAGAGCGTGAATTAAAAGTGGGGGGAGGGGGGAATTAATGATCATAAATTCTTAAACCTACGGTTGAGGACATTGTTCCATCATCCATTAGTAAACACACAAATACGCTTAACAACAACTTTATAAGTTACTACACATTTGTAGATAATTTACATCGGCAATTTATGCCTTAGTCAAACTATGTATAGGTAAGGCAGAAATAATTTGTGAATCAGACAAAAACTCATCAATTATGACAGTGTGTCGTATACTGCATATGTGTAAGCACAAAAGTCTCCGACCATCTGGCCAGCTGTACCATCCCTGGCACAGGTTTCACTTTAGAGCTAATGTCACCAACACAGAAAACAAACACTGTGGGCACATTCGGAGTCTGTAGGAGATTGGTGCAGAAAAAGGAGATGGGTCGAATGTGTCTGATATTTCCACGACAATTACTGGCCACTCTGGGTTTACAGGGAGGGAATAATGATTAACAGGCTGGACCAGAAATGCTCTGTCCAGTATCAAATGCTGTGCCCGATTCCAGGCCTCATTTCAGCAGGAGAATATGTGGAAGGAAACACATTTATTTTGCACGAGTGCGTTTCTGCACCTAGTAAATTCCAGAATCGGATGGGATAGTATCCCTTACAAGATACTACTCCTCCCACCACGTAAGGGAGAAAAGCGTGGGGCTTTTTTGCGCCGCCTTTAGCAAATGGTTTGTTTAGGTCAAGCCTTTTCAGCCAATGCTTGAAGAAAGTGCCACGCACATTTTGGAAAACCAAGATGGGTGTTCCTATTTGAGCGTCAAGCTATTAGCTTCTAGGTGTGCCAGATTGCATAAAGAGTGCTCTTCCTTGCAGTGCATGGGTCGTGATGGATAGATGTGCATCGCCCTCATGAGCAGCAGGAGAAGGTGGCTCTTCTGGGGTTTGGTGGGAGCTGGAGCAGTGAAACGCCACCTCTCGATTGGCAATCTGCAGCCTTTGGCTCCTGCACAGGTGGCGGACTCCCTGTTGATGAGGCTTGATGACGCGGGTGTCACTGGGACAGGGGTGGCTGCAGTGGTAGCTTGCATAGGTAAGAGCGGTGAGGCGGTGGGGCAGGGCAGGGTTGGGGGTGGTGGAATTCAACAGAGGACGGGCACAAAGAAAGAAATTAAACCACTTTCTTTGTGCTTGCCGCATTGCCAACGCGGCAAGCGCAATTGAGCGGTTTTATTTATTTAATATATTACTTAGCTGTGGAATTGCCGCCAGTGCCGCCATCACCCACGGAAGGGAGAGGACTACGCCTCCCACATTGCCTTGCTGCCCGAGTGATCCCTGTCGCGCCCGGAGGCGCATAAATAACAGCGCGGCTCCCGCATCACGGGACGCGAGCGGGCGCGCGCCGTGCGAAGCCCGGGCAAAGGGCGGGCCGTCTGTGGCCGTCAGGGGCTGAAGGAGGCTGGGCTGGGCCACGTCCTTTTCCTCTGCAAGAACTGTGAGTACATATCCCGGTTTTGTACCCAGTAAACTATGTCTACCCGTTCTGGAAAGTTGTTAAGGACTGAAAGTGCAGGGGGGCCAAATGCGGCAAGCCCCATCATTGGAACCATGGACCGCTTTATTACCAGGGTGGCGGCGGTGATTGAAAAGGAGATTGCCATGTCTGAGCGGCGTCTGTCTGAGGTTTACCTCCCCTCAAGACGTTCATCCCTGGGGGTCGACGCTCAATCATTGTCCATAACGGCCAGTACCCAGGTTCAGCCCGCTACTCCGCTTAGTGTGTCTAGTACTTCCATAGACCCACCCCAGCTGGTTGGTATTGAACAAAATATAGGTAGGTTAGAAAGTTTGGCTGCTCTTTTTCCCACAGTCATCACGGAGGTCGATGGCCTTGGTAAATTGTCTACGTCACCATCCTTTAATACCCCAAGTGAAGTCATCAGTGATCTGGAGCCCTTAACATCGTCCACTTCGCCCTTGGCTCTACCAGAGGGGGAGATAGTTAGGTCCCCCAAAAACCCCCTAACTCCAATCATTAGACAGGAGATTAGGCCCTTAAGTAAGAAGGCTCGAAAACGTAAAAAGGGCTGCCCAGTTAGACAGGCCGCTCTTTACCAAAGCTTAAGAAAGCCTTTTGGAGTAGGAATGAGAACTACAAGGGGTAAAGCTACAGTGAATAAACTGGACATAGCTGGGGATGTTTTGAACCCTCCCGAGGAGTTATACCCTGGTGTAAATAGTGTGAAGCCTCTAAAGCTTCCTGACTTAGCAACGGAAGAAAATATTTTTGAGAAGGTTTATAGCCTCTTGAACCCGTTGCTAATTCAAGTTAAAGGCCTTGGGGAAAGGATAGACAAACTCGAGCAATCAACCCTTGACGGCTTTCATTCACTTAAAGCAGTAGTTAAACAATTAAGTAGAGTGACCGAAGCTAAGGACTTGGTTGCAAATGGGAACGTGCCTTTATCTCAGCGAGTCCCTAAGCACACAATATGTATTGATAAGGGAGTGTCCATTAGTTCATCAACTTCAGCTTCCACATCTCCCCCAAGTCCAAAAGCAGGACCCCAGCAAAAGGGTTCCCTAATCCACATAGAGCCCGATAAAAATAAGCTTAAGTCTTTCCAACAAAAGCAGCCACAAGAAGCTAGTGGCATAATGGAAGTTCCCAAAAAACTAGGGGTATGTACCAATTTCAACAGGTTAGCTCTCGAGAAAGCCCCTAGGCCCGTCCCCCATCCTACTATTACATCTACCTCCTCACTGGCCTCTAGTAAGCAAGTACGATGGATCCCTCCAGTAAACCTTCCACCAGACTGTCAACCCTTTGCGGCAGTCATGGTTAATGTGCCCCCCTTAAAGGACGGCCAGTTGGAAAATCATCAATCACTTAAGAATAAGTGTATCCACTGGCTAAAGGCAAATAAGCCAATCCCGCTAGGTGTGGATGGCATTATACTAAGTGTCCGTAGAGTGGACTGGGTTGGACAGGGGAAAAAAATGCAGGAGGGGGACTGTATAATTATAAATTTCCAAGATCCAAGAGTGGTACCATCGATTTGCACCCCTATTTCCAACATGGGGGCTCCGGGGGTTAAAGTGGTAGATCTTTCCTTCTTTTACCCCAGGCAAATCGCTGATTTTACCTGCGGAAGCTTAAGTCCCCCTGCCCTTGCCCTGAATCGGGACGAGGCTTCAGGGGTTACTAGGGAGAAACATTTGTGGCCAGCAGGACCTATTTGACTGGAAGTTGGGCATAGTGCAGACTCAGTGGAAGCATTATCATTTAGTAACAGAAATCCTACAAGGGGGATAGGTGACCCTATGCTCACCTTGTATGACCTTCGCTCCCCTCATGTTTCCTCGAGGAGCTCTACAGGTGGGGGCATTCCGGCGCCCTGCGACACCCCAGCTGTGGCGGACCCTGTTTTTAAGGTTTTCAGCTGGAATGTCGCAGGGATCGCAGGAAAATTGGCTCTGCCTGACTTTATTGCTCCGGTCGACGAGCACTCTCTGTGCCTCTTCCAAGAGACATGGAGTTGTGTGCCGGTCCACAGGGTGGGTTTTTCGTCCTATTTTTCCCCTGCGCAGGTTTCGTCTTCAGGGAGGGGGCGCCCAGCGGGTGGCCTCCTTATTTGGGTCGCGGCATCTCTAGATTGTAGAATTATGGAATTCCCTACAGGTTCTCCTGACATACAAAACATCACCCTAATAGACCAAAGGGGGAGAGTTGTTTTAAATGTTTATAATGTTTATGCTCGGGGAACCGTGGGGGGGAGAAAGTCTCCTGTAATATCTCTCCTCGAGACTTTGTTAAGCAATACCTTACATAAGTCTCGTATATTGGTTGCCGGTGACATGAACTGTACGTTCGAGCCCTTGGGCTCGGACGTTTCCCTCGACCAAGAAGAGGAGGATACCAGGTGGGGGATTCCGGCTCTGGAAATCCCACCGATTAGAAGGTGGTCAGAAGTGGCGCTTCAGTTATATTCCCTGAGCCTTGAATTCAATCTAAGGGCTGCCAACGGGAGGACACCCTCGGATAGGTTGGGCGTCCACACGTACAATAGGCCAGGACATACCTCTAGGCTAGATTATTTTTTAGTAGACGTATGTCTGTGGCCCCATGTAATGGACATGCAGGTGGTCCCCTCGTCTGAAAGCGATCACAACCTGCTTTCTTTAAGTATGGCCCAGTGGTGGCGACACTCAAGCAAGGATACTATAAATCGGGTAGCAGCACCACCGGAGGTCTCGGAAGTCTCCCCTTGTGGTAGGCGAATTAAATGGGCCAAATTGGTCTTATCAGAGGGGAAGCTTGAAGAAATACAATCTCACCTAAACCACACGGTATTAAACCTTGGAATATCCACGGAAGGTGTGGGTAGAGTGAGCGGGCTCTTTGTTTCCCTGACAGAAGCCTTAACTAATGTCTTTACTTTACACCATAACAAATTGGGTAATAAACACTCTAAAAAACCCGCCGATGGCTGGTATACCCAATCATGTAGGGTTTATAAGGTTAAGCTAGTTGAGGCGATTAAAGCTAAGTCCCGTCCTGTGATACAGGAAGCAAGGAAGGCCTATAACAAGTCCCTTAAACTAGCCAGGAGGGAGTGGGAAGACAAATATTGGGATGACCTGCTCCAGGCCAGTAAAATTAGGGACTCAAGGGCATTTTGGCATCTTATAAGTGCACGGAAAAACCCCGATGCACTTGTGAGACCCTGTAACATCCCGCCTCAAAGCTGGGTAAAGCATTTCGGGTCCCTATACCTCCCTCCAGATGGGGATTGTAATGCGGGGATGGACCTCATTCGAATTACTGAACCTCATGCCTATGATCTCTTTGCTCCGCTAGAGATTGAGGGGGTCATAGGGTGGATAGCCCCACGCAAGGCTGCGGGCCCCGACGGCCTCCCGGGGGACCTTATGAGGGCTTTTCCAGCGGAATGGGCGCGGGTTATATCAGCACTACTTAATGATATCATGATGGGAGGGGCAGTACCAGAATCCTGGAAAGGGGCGGTGGTGGTCCCGATATATAAAAAAGGGTACAGGGAAACACCGGGGAACTACCGACCCATAAGTCTGATCGACTCCACCCAAAAGATAGCTGGTAAAGCTATCCTTGGAAGGATTCTCCATTGGGTGGAGGAGAACAAAATTCTCTCAGACTTTCAGGCAGGTTTTCGGGTTGGAATGGGGACAATAGAGCAGGTGTTTAGGTTGGTATTATTGGGGTGGAAGGTGGTGGAACTGGGCAAGGGCAGTCTTTATTTGGCCTTTATAGACCTGAAGACTGCCTTTGACCTAGTCCCCCGGGAAGACCTTTGGAGGGTACTTTATGAGCTGGGTTTACCCCCTTACATCTTGTCACTTCTCATCAGCCTTCACGCCCATACCTTTGCTCAGGTCCGTTGGGGTAAAAACGGTGAACTTACTGAGAAGATTCCAGTCTCTAGGGGCGTAAGACAGGGCTGTGTCTTGGCACCCACCCTATTTTCACTTTATGTGAATGGGGTGGTAAAACATCTTCAACAAGAACCAGCCGACGCCCCTTGTCTCGGAGGAGTCCGTATCCCCACCCTGCTTTTTGCGGACGACACGCTCCTGATTTCGAAGACCCCTCAAGGTCTCCAGAAATTATTAACGCGATTTCAGGAGTTCTGTGGTGCAAGAGGATTAACAATAAATGTGGATAAAACAAAATATCTAGTCCTAAATCCTCCTAAGAAACTGGGCCGCCCACCGACACTTAACTCGATCCCCCTAGAGAAAGTTGCCGAATTCGAATACCTCGGTATTCGGATTACGGATAGGATGTCTTGGGCTAGTCATATTGATAAAATGGTCCTCAGCCACAGGAGAGTGGGAGGTGCTCTAATGAGGGAGTTCAGGGCCTCTCCAAGGAGATCACTCACCCCAGTAGTTGATATCTACAAGGCTAAAGTAGTGTCAGCAGCCTTGTATGGGGCAGAATTGTGGGGCCACTGTTGCTTGAACGCCCTAGAGTCAGCGGAGAGCAAGCTATTGAAATCCCTTATCTCCGTGCCCCTGAGCACTCCATCCGTACCTGTTCGGCTGGACATGGGCTGCAAAAATATTAAAGACCAGGCCCAGCTTCGCCCCCTTTTGTTATGGACACGAATCTGGAGGGGTGAAGAACTAAAATCTTATGCTGATGCCCTGGGGGAAATAATGAGCTTGGGGGGTTGGGCTAAGATAAAGTGGCTAAGAGATACTAAAAAGCTTTTGGAGAATATCGGTCTAGGAAGCTGTTGGTCATCACGTTCAGCCCCTCCAAAAGAAGTTGTCAAGGCGCTTTATTGGAACTGGTGTGCGGAGCGTTTAATTACTAACTCTAATCACTGCAAGTCGACTGTCGCCTTTTTGCAAATTAAAGACACTGTGGCTTTTGAACCCTACCTGGACTTGATAACTCTCCCTTTTGATCGAGCCCTTTACTTCAAATTTAGAGTTGGATGCCTCCCCCTAGGCGCACTGGTATCAAGTTGGTCACCTGTGGCCCGTATTTCTCCCAACTGTGCGTGTTGCCGAAGCAAGGCCGAGACCATTGTACATGTCTTGTTCGTTTGCCCTGATTATGCAAGACCTAGGAGTGTCTGGTTGAAACCCCTTTGCCGCAATATGGGCACACGCAGCCACCTTGAAGCCCTACGTATCCTAACTACGGACACTTCCCCCCCCTTAGTGTGTGGAATTGCAAAATTTTTAAAGTGGTCTTGGCTTATTCGTTGTAAGAGATTGTCAGTAGCTGTTTAATTCTTTTTTTAGTTAATTTATTAACGGGCAATTCATGTCCTTTTATCTTTTTATGAATTTCCTACTGGCTTCTTGTAGCTTGTGTTTTTATGTGCTTATTGTAATAATTGTATTTCTTATGTGCTTACAAGATATCTTGCATATCGAATAAAAGCTTATGACACAGACACAGTATATTACTTAGCACATCGTCTGCCCAAATCCCCAACTCCGCCCGCCCACCGCTCTTACCTGTGCGAGCTGCCACTAGGTGGCTGCAGCATAAGCTGTGGGTGGCTTCTCAGTCCCAGTGCCACAAGCATCTCAATGCCACCACCACTCCAGTGGGAGATCTGTGGGGTCAAACGAATACAGTGTGCCACAGCTGCCAGTATTCCCTTTCCGTGTTTGTACTTATCCATGGTTTATCGTTCATGGGCTCCCAAACGTCATGGTGGTGCTGCTCTGCAGTAAAATGTTAAGAATGAATATGCAAATTGTTAAAGGAGAAAAAAGCCTCCTTTTTGCCAATTGAACTTCATGGTATGAAGAGATAGGGTAAGGTAACGTTGTATTGTTTAGTTAATTAAAACCATAACGGTTAGTACGTGACAAATTAAAAATCAGAAACAGTTAATATACACTTCATCAAGCATTAGTTTGTTATCTTAAACTAACCAGATTAATATACTTTAGTTAAAAATTAAATAACACAAAAAAAACGGATATGACTTAATTGCATTGTTGCATTAAAGAGTGATCAGAATATCATCTGAAGTTCAATTAAGTGTGAAAAATAGGCAGACAAAAACAGGTGCATCGTTCTTGAATAAAAGCACATTTTAGTGACACTACAATGTGCAAAAGGAGCAAGGTGATACTCCAGCTTCATTATTAATAGTCATAAAATCCATAATGCTAAATAAAAGTATCATTCAGACATCATTCTTATGTTGAAACATAAAGCATAGGGATACTTAATATAAAAATTGTTTCAAAGTGCAAAAAAGCAGGGTAATTCCAAACTTCACTCCTAGATTAATGCCAACGATGGACTCCTCGCATGATTGATGCCATATACCAATGAGCAAAGAAACTCATATCTCATTCATGAGTAGCGTAAAGTGTGATGTGCTGTCCAAAAATATCGTAGCAGCATCATTCATATCTTAAAACATAAAACTTTCATCTGAAAACTTTTTCAATGTGCAAAATTAATCAATATAGACGCACACTTCATTCTTAGATTGATTAATAATAAGTACTACCTCCAAAATTAATTCACTATGCAAAGAAACGGTTAATAACTCATCGTATTATGCAGGAGTAAACTGCATTGTACAGGCTGGAGATATCACGTTAGTCCTTCCCCTCTGAGTTTCAGCGGCTGACCACCTAGATAGCAGGTTAAGTGCTATTGAAATGTGACGATCTAAAAAGGTGCAGTGACCAAACTGAGAGCTCCAAATATTTAGGGGATGTGAAATGACAAGGCTTTCTTGTGCAAAACTTTGTAGGTTCCCTTCAAGTATTTCAAGAATCTTGCAGTTCGCTCAGCTTGGATTCCACTTATGCATGCTGCAATAGTGTCTTGACACTCCTGATTCCCAAAATACGAAATACTGAGGTTAACCAATAACGCCTCAGCCAATTCAGTTCTGTGCATATCAATCAATCAATCAATCAGTATATTTATAGAGCGCGCTACTCACCCGTGAGGGTCTCAAGGCGCTGTAGGGAAGGGGAGGGGGATCTGCTGCTACTGCTCGAAAAGCCAAGTCTTGAGATGTTTCCTGAAGGTGAGGTGGTCCTGGGTCAGTCGAAGGTGGGCTGGGAGGGAGTTCCATGTCTTGGCAGCCAGGTAGGAGAAAGATCTTCCTCCGGTGGGCCACCAGGAGTCGTCCCATGCAGAAGGGGAAGGTCCTAGGATGAGGACTTCTGTTTTGTCTGAGTTCAGTTTCAGACGGCTGAGATTCATCCATTCTGCGATGTCTCTCATACCTTCCTGGAAGCTGGCTCTGGCGGTGGCGGGGTCTTTGGTGAGGGAGAGTATCAGCTGGGTGTCGTCGGCGTAGGAGATGATGTTGAGGTTGTGTTTGCGTGCAATGGTGGCGAGGGGGCTCATGTAGATATTGAAGAGGGTGGGGCTGAGCGAGGATCCCTGGGGAATGCCGCAGATGATCTTTGTGGCTGCAGAGCGGAAGGGGGGTAGGCGGACTCTCTGGGTTCTGTCAGAGAGGAGCGAGGTGATCCAGTCCAGGGCCTTTCCTTGGATCCCAGCGTTGCGGAGGCGGATTATTATGGTGCGGTGGCAGACGGTGTCGAAGGCGGCCGAGAGGTCTAGGAGGATGAGCGCGGTAGTTTCCCCGTTGTCCTGATGTCGTCGGTGGCTGCGATGAGGGCGGTCTTGGTGCTGTGGTTGGCTCGGAATCCGGACTGGGATGGGTCGAGGGAGCCGTTAGCCTCGAGGAAAGCAGTCAGCTGTTTATTGACGGTCTTCTCAATGACTTTTGCCGGGAAGGGGAGAAGAGAGATGGGGCGGAAGTTCTTGAGGTCTTTCGGGTCCGCTGTGGGTTTCTTCAGTAGGGCTTTGATTTCTGCGTGCTTCCAGCTCTCTGGGAAGGTGGCGGATGTGAAGGGGTTGTTTATGACGTTCCCGAGTTGGGGTGCGATGATGGCGTCGGCTTTATTGAAGATGTGGTGAGGGCATGGGTCGGAGGGAGAGCCGGAGTGGATGGTGTTCATCACGTGGGTGGTGTATTCAGTGCTGGTGGGCGTCCAAGCCTTGAGGGTGGTGGTAGGGGTGTAGGTTCAGTGGCTGGAGGTGCGGTCTGGGCGTTGAAGCTGTCGTGTATGTCGGCGATCTTGCGGTGGAAGAACGTGGCGAGGGAGTTGCAGAGGCCTTGTAATGGTGTGATGTCATTGCGGCTGGCGTTGGGGTTGGAGAGCTCTTTTACGATGCTGAAGAGTTCCTTGCTGTTGTGAGTGTTGTTGTCCAGCCGTTCTTTGAACAAAGTTTTTTTGGTGGTGCGGATCAGCTGGTGGTGTATGCGCATGGTGTTCTTGAGGGCTGTCAGGTTTTCTGTCGTCTGTTTGAGGCGCCAGGCTTTCTCTAGGGTACGACAGGATCTCTTTGACTCCTTAAGGTCTTCGGTGAACCATGTGGCTCTCCTGTTGTTGGGCCTGACTGGAGGGGTTCTCAGAGGTGCAAGGGCGTTGGTGCAGTTGGTGATCCACTGTGTGAAGTTGTGGGTTGCGGCGTTGGTGTCAGTCGTGTCGGAGGGAGGGTTCTGGTTCAGTGCTGTGGATAGCTGGTCGGTGGTTACTTTGCTCCAGCATCTGCGGGGGATCTGTTGCGGGCGGTGGTGGGATTTTGTTTTCTTGAAGGTGAAATGGATACAGCTGTGGTCGGTCCAGTGTAGTCCGGAGGAGTGGCTGAAGGTGACGTGACTGCTGGCGGAGAAGATGGGGTCGAGCTTGTGGCCGGCGGAGTGGGTGGGGGTGTTCACAAGTTGCTTGAGTCCGAGGATGGCGAGGTTGTCGAGCAGGCTGGTGGTGTTGCTGTTGTTGTTGTTCTCTAGGTGGAATTTCAGGTCTCGTAGGAGGATGTAGTCTGGCGAGGCGAGGGCGTGCGGGCTGATGAAGTTGGCGATGGTTTCACTGAATTGTGTTTGTGGGCCCGGGGGTCTGTAGATGAGGGTTCCTCTGAGGGTGGTCTTGGGGTCGGTGTGGATCTTGAAGTGTAGGTGTTCGGCGGCATTGAGGGTGTCATCAGAATTGGTTGTGATGCTGATGGTGTTCCTATAGATTATGGCGATTCCTCCTCCAGTTTGGTTGGCGCGGTCCTTCCGGGTGATTTTGTAGCCGTCCGGGATGGCTATGGCGATGTCGGGGGCTGAGGAGGCGTTCCTCCAGGTTTCCGTGAGGAAGGCGATGTCCGGTGCTGTAGTGTCGAGGAGGTCCCAAAGTTCGACGGCGTGTTTGTGGACATAGAGAGTACAAGTGATTGTGGTCAAATCCTGACAGACCTTTGCAAAAAACCCTCTCCTGAGGGAATTCAAATTGCTGACCCTGATGCAAAAATTTATAAAATGTGATGCTTCTTCAGAATGTTTGCGAAATTTACATCGTTGAATGGTATCATCACAGCAGTTCACACAAAGCCATGTAAAATGTTGGTATGCCTTCGTCATTGGTGACAGACGCTTACCCCAAACTTTTAAATGTTTTTTCTTTTCCAAAAACAAACACCCAAAGTGGAAGTTTGTTGTTGGCAGGGAAACAAATAATGGCCCCAACACCATGGGAGTTTTATTCCATGGTTTGGGGGTAATTTTTTGTATTTTTACTGTCACTCATCGTTGGATATTCCTGACTGTGACAGACAGTGAAATAAATCAGAATGCCCACTCTAAACAGAGTGCATGATCAGATGGCCTACCTCCAAAGGCCTATACTCCTTTGGGCCCCCAGAAGAAAGTTTATTTTTAATGGAGTACAGTTTATTCTGTCAGCATAAACCTTGTGGTCCACTTGATTCTATAGTGGGCAGGTGGACTCTAACTCAGCCCATTGTCATTCTATGCCTAATGTTGCACCAATAACCTCGTACAAAGGTCTGCACTCGTGGCAGATAGTTGTTTCTGTATGTTTGCTGTTCAAGAAAAATGTAAAATAGTTATTTTTAAGGCATATTTTGAGCATGTCTAGAGTAATTTTATTCGCTGCTTACAAATGGATAGACCATTTTCAAATGAAGTAGTCAACAACTATTACCCCATCTTGATGGTGTATCAATGTGTGGTGAAGAGGCTCAAATAGCCGTGATGATACTAGCTAGTAAGCAAACCCTGCCAAGAGGCGAGTCACCTCCCCCTCCCTTAGTCATTTTCCAAACTGTGCCCATTGACCCTTCACACACACCAGGTACAACTTGCTTGGTGCCAAAAAAGGTCGCAGTTTATTAGCACATAAACATTTAAACATTTTCCTCTTCATGGTCATACATAACATTCTGTTGACTCATTTAACGATTTCACCATCATATCTCATTTAGTCCATTCTTGTCTTTTATCTGCTCTTAGAAAGATCACTTTCGGGGGAGGGGCCCAAATACCAAGGCTACTGTTGCACGGTGCTAGACGTCAACTTGCTACCGATTTGGTGGGTGTCTGTCCGGACTCACCTGGGCCGCAAGTGCCGTCCCGCTTGCCTTCAAACCCATCTTGGCCCTCCCTGCTACTTCGGGTCCCTGCCATGTGGCATCTAAGGACCCCATGTGAGCACTTCATCTATCCAGCCCGCGGCTGAGTTCTAAACTCTCGCTCCTTTGGTACCCCTGCCGTGAGGCATCCCTAAGGCCCAGCGGGAGCCTCCCATCTACTCTATCTGTGGCTACTGGCCTCTATTGGCTCCCTCAGTGCCCCTGCTGTGAGGCATCCCAAGGACACTCCGTGAGCCTTCCATCTACTTCTAGCAAATTCTCTCCTTTTTCTATCCTTCTAAGGTTTTTACACCACACTACCTACGGTTTTAATGATTGGAGGGAGCTCTTCCCTTTCCCCACTATGCTCGCCCCCCATTTATGCAACCCCACAATGTTGAGCAGAAACATATCCATCCCCACCCCTGTGAGGTGCACACCATCCTCCATGTGGTAGCTTGGCGACCTCAGGTTTATGAAGCTGTGTCTTACAAAACCCCAGCCGTTAGCCCTACATATCTTTGTCATAGTGATATTCAGCTTGCGCCACCGCCCCCAGGTCTATGGCCCCCCTCCAGGATTTCCACATGATTATTTCCAAGAAGATTATCTCGGCCGTGAGCACCAGCTTTGCCACTGAAGCCAGGCCTTCCTGCATTTTTACTAGCAGGCCCCTCTTACCCTTTGCGGCCAGGTCGTTGCCTTCTAGGTGGACTACCACCGCTCGGTTTTCCACCTCTCCCTACTGCTTCTCGCACCATGGGTAGCAGTTGTTCCCACTTGATTCTTGAATGACCCATCCAAACTATGTTGGTGTTTTGCAGCCAAATCCGGCCAAATTTGTGTCTGGCCCCTGTCCACTGCTGCACCCTTGTGACGTAGGAATGTCCCACCATCCACACCGTCCTGCATCACCCGGTCGGACCTATAAGGGGGGGGTCGGAGGAGAAATTGGGCTCAGTACAAAGTGGGGCATATATAACGTTTAAACGCGCCGGATGCCCACCGCCCAATTCCCTTGATTTGCTCGCTGCCCATGCCCAGCCCGGCCACCGTTGTTGCGGCTCTGATCCTGAATGAATGGGATCCGAAAGCCCTGGCTGGGAGCCCCACTGTCCCCAATGCTCTCCTCACTACTTCTATAAATTGGAAGTGGCTGAGCAATGACCCATCTTTTTGTCTGAAAAGCGGTCCCTGTCTGGGTTCTGCGGTTGCCATGTATTCCTGAACCAGGCATACCGGGCAGCAGGGTTCCTCCTTTATGCAAGTTAGTCTGGTCCACCTCCCTTTTCCTGCTTGGTCAGTCTTTGACCTCTGCAGCAGGATGTCCATGTGGTCCTCTGTGAGTTTGAGGTCGGTCCGGTGTATGCACGACGTCCCTGGGTCCCTTACTGCTGGGGCCACCAGCTCGCTTACTCTGTATGCCCCGAAAAACACCAGTGCGAATGCTGCCCTGAAGAGTGTAGCCTCCCTCTCTGATGTGCATAATCCCTCAAGGGCCCCTATCATCTGTTGCAGTGTTCTGAAGTGAATGGGACTTCTTGTGTCCTTTGTTTCCTTTTGCCTCCTGCCCCAACATTTCAGTGCCATTATATATTCAAAACCCCAGGTAGGGTCCTTCCCTGTCTCCATTTTTGTGTAGTAGGCTGCTGCACTCAAATGGGCTTGGGCTCATAATTTTAGCCTACCCGACCGAAATGCCCATTCTATGAAGTTCAGGACCTCACCTTGACCTGCCGGTTGGCCTCATGCTAGCCCTGGGACGCAGGTATGCACTAGTGCGCTTCCCATTGATATCTGGGCCTTCCCCAGACACCCCCTTCTCTCCTGCTTTGTTCGCCCTGGGGTTTGTTGTCCACCCTTGGCCCGAAGCTTCCTGGTTGGCCGTCCCGCCTGGTGTCGTTATTTGGGGTTCATCCCTACCATTGTCTGCCGCCTTTTTTGAGTCTCCCCTTCGGTCTAACCTGTGCTCTTGTCCCTGGCTGTCCCCCTGTTTGCTTGATCCCCATTGTGGGCCTGCTCCAAAGGGTGACCCTGCCCAGGCCACTGCCACCAGGGCATCCAGGTTGGTTGGCCCCAAGCCTCTCTCTGGACAAACTGTTGGTCCCTCCCTTGTCCTGCTTGCCAGGGCCCTTGTCATGCTAAACTGCTCACTCCCTGCTGTGCACCCAGGTTCACTATTTGCCCTGGCCTCCCTTTTGCTGGCGCATCGCCCGTTTGGCGTTTTGCTTACCCTTGTCTGTGGCGGTCGCATTGGGTCGACCTCTGCGTGCTTCCTGAGTGGCTGCCATGCTGGCTACAGAACCCTCATCCTCGCTGCTCCCTTCGGGCTCGGAGCTTGACACCAATTCAGGGGTCGCCTCCCACCTGCCCTTCCTATCCACCGGGTTCTGCGCCTTTGACTTTACGGTCTTCGCTGGGGCCGCCATTCTGGCTACATGCCACTTGACGCCAGGTAACTTGGTGGGTGGCGCCGAAGCTGCTGCCTGCTGCTGTCTCTTTCTTTTTCCCTGGGTTCCGTCTTTAATTTGTTGATTAACCCAGGTTTTCCCTTTCATTGCTACCAATGCCCTGGCTCTGTCCAGCATTGCCTGAAGGTCCTCGTCCAGTTCCGGGCCATTGTCCCCTCTTCTCCTTTTTTGCCCCTTCTGTGGGGCTTCTGCAGTCCCATCTGCATCCCTGAAGCTGGCCCGGGGGGGGGGGGGTCACCCTCCCAGCTGCCACCCGCTTGCTGGCCATCCTGACTGTTCTGTTCAACACCACCTTTTTGCTGTCAGTTTGTGGTGGTAGTGGGGAGGCAGGCATCTATGCAGCCCAGCAGTTGCAAAATGAGAAAACAAACAAACCCAGCAGCTGCTCTTAAATGGTCTGCTGCTTTATACAGTCCCACTCCACCTGTGCTGTGAGCAAGTCTCTTCCCGCTTTGTTTTGGAGCTTTTATGTTAATGCTCAGTCTTGATTCTGTTCCCAATGATCCGTTAAGGTTCGGCTCTTTCTTCCCCCTGGATCTCTGCCGTCGTGCTCCCTCCTTTCGTCGCTTCCACCCAAAGTTGCTTGAGGCCAAAAGGTTCTGCCGATTCAAAATTACCCAGCGTGCCTCGCCGTCAGGAATGCCCTGGGGCCACTGCCCTTGAAATCCTAGCGTGCCTCGAGGCTCTGGCCCCTTTCAGGCAGCTGACTGTGGTTTCCAGCCGCCTCCGCTCCTCGCAGCCCGTGGAAACTCCTCACGCTGCTGGTTGCCCTGCCGGCGTCAGGCCTGGTCACCTACGGCTGCTCCTGGTTGGATCCAGTTCACTGCCGGTCCCTTCGTCGATAGCAGGGCAGGCAAGGCCGGTCGCCACAGGTACAGTCCGTCGATGATCCGAAGCGCATCTCCTCAGCTCCTATGCGCGTCGTTCATTCCTTTCTCCATACGCCGGAAGGCTTTAATGCTCAAGGTGGCATCTCGCCCCCTTCTTAACCCCCTCCATGGCTTGTGGCCTGTCCCCCTGATTGGGGGAGGCTAAATCCAACCTGGGGCGACCAATCGAGGTTGCCACTTTTTATCCAGGGCTTGCACCCCGGGGGGGGAGAGAGGAGGCTTCCCGCCTCCGGGTGGCATTTGTGCCGGGCCCCCATTGGGTCCGGCCTTGCCTTCCCCGGCCCGGGCTCCTACTCTCTAACAGCACCACTTGTAGTTGTATTTGACTCAGTTTGACTTACCTCTTCTTGCTGATTTGCTGGTTTATAGAACATTGCTCGTTGCAAACAGTATATTTGACCTATGTCCAGTAGCCCAGGTTGTATCTAATTTTTGGTAGAGCACTAAGATTTTGTTTTGTATTTTCATTGTTCTCTGGGTGAATTTTTACTGTTTGCCCTACATTTCCACTTTGAATACATGTATGCATTTTGAGATATATTTTATGTATTATTTACAAAACTCACAGCTCTGGTCGGATATTCATATCTTTATTGCAACTATGAATCCTATGATTTACTGTACCCTGACTTAACATCCCACTGTATTTGAGCTTAAATTTAATTGTTCATACAATTATCCAGAGATTAATGGGCGCTTGACTGGCCACTACTCTTTTTCAGATAACATAACACATGTGTATTTGTAAAGCGCAAGTTCACCACTATGGGTATTTTGGCGCTGAATAACAGATGTAGAGTAGCCAGTGTGCTGTTTAGTGTGGGACACCAGCCTTCTCATTCTTAATAGTGCTTTGTTGTTACTGCAAAAGACCTGGCAGCATCTCATCATTTATTGTGAATCACTGCCATCGGTTTCAGCCTTTTAAATGGTCTCTAATGGAATAATGAAAAACATGATAGACTGAGTAATAATATTTGGCAGCTATTGAAGATGATGTTGAGAATATGCGTTTTAATATAGTTAAGTATACAAAAAAGTGATGGAGGGAATGCTTGAATTAATCTCAGCCAATGGTAATTACTCGGGTCGGATCCTGATTCATCATTATTTTGCACACCGTGCCATCTCAGTTTGAATGCAGCTACATGCAAATCAGTTTTGACCATTGAACGTGGTATTGTGAGCCAAAAACATGATTGATTTAACCCAGATCTGTGACTGGGGGTGAGTGATTGACAATGTTCAGCATTCCGTCCATCATATTTTTGTGTGCTATAGCCATCCTAAGTGGGAAGAGTATGCCCAGGTGTGGGTACTGTGCTCCCTATGCCACTGGATTCAAGCATGCCTGGCTGATGAGGGGTGATACCCTGAAACTAGACCCAAGATTCTTGTTTTCATGTCCAGGGATGTCCTGGCCTGGGAGTTCTGGCTGGACTTTTCCAATGAGGAACAGGGTCAAGACTGATTTACATATGGCTGAGTCAAACTGAGGTGGCATGTTGAGTGAAAAACTGATGGATTTAACCCAGATCTGTGACTGGGGTAAGCGTTGACAATGTTCAGCATTGTGTCCATCACCTTTTTGTCCTGCTCTAATTGAAACAGTCCAGTTTGGTACTGCTCCAAAGGGAACAGGTCAGGTCGAACTGCCAAGTCAGGTCCTTCCTGAACCAGAACACAAACAACCCAGGTCCATTTTCATGCTAGTTATGGGCTCATCAGCCAGGTACAACTTGTACCAGTGGCATAGTATGCTCGAGACCCATATCTGGGAATGCTGGTACCATTCAGGGTGATGAGCCCATAACTAGGGCAAAATTAGCCCTGGGTTGCATTTGTTCCAGTTCAGGGAAAACCTTGCTTCGCAGTTGGGTGAACTGTTACCACTGGAGCAGGTTAACATTCATTTGAATTTTGCTGGGTCCAAACGAATGTGGCATAGTGTGCAAAATAACACATTATTGGGGTTTGGCCCAGAGTAATTACCAGTGGTTAAGATTAATTCAAGCATTACATCCATCACATTTTTGTATACTTTGATGTGTCGTACTAAGTAGGACGGGAATGCCCAGATATGGGTCCCATGCACACTGTGTTTCTGAATTGAATTTATGAGTATTCAATAAATACTACAGGAGTACTACTTCACATGCTCATAGATGCCTTTTGTGAATTGAGCCCATAGTCTTAATTCCTTTTTTAGCAATCATTCCTTTGATAGGGTTAAAGAAATGGAAACACCAATCACAAATAAACAGGCATCCATGGGGCATGTGTGTGCAGATAGCCTCTCACGTCTTCTGTTCTGACTAAAGGGTTGGTTCCACTTATTGACTGGATTTTTATTGATAGGAAACACTAGAGGTCCTAATCATAGACAAGACATCTTGGTAAGAGTGGTCAGGCATTGTATGCCTAGAGCTAGGGAAGCCTGGCCTTAGGCATCTGTGGAACGACATAATTGTAAGTTGGAACGTAGCTGTTGAATTATTCATGGACACTGTGAAGGTTATGGTATCTGAGTGGCAATTGGAGCTGGTTGTGAGAAGGCAGTTATACTTTAGGTAAATGGAAAACAAGTCCGGCCAAGTCTGTAGGGCTATCTAGACTTGATCCAGTCTCCCGGAGAGGGATGGATAAATACCAAACTGCGGTTTGGAAAGTTACCTGGAACCACTTCTACAAGCATATTTACGTCTGGGATGAACAGATAGCAGTCACCAAATGATGCTCAAAAGCACACTGAAACAGTATATTACATACTGCCCGAGTGGCCCCTCCCCTAAAGTTTGAAAATTCGGAGATTGTCTTATTTCCGGACTTCACGTTAAATGTCCAAAGACAATGAAGATCATTTCTCTATTTTAAGAAGCGGCTCAGGGAAAAAGGGCTCAAGTATGCAATCATGTTCCCTGCAAGGCTCTGCTTCGAAGCCGAAGGTAAAGTTTGTTTTTTTGACAAACCAGGAGCAGCTGCGGACTGGTTTGAGGGTTGGAGACCAGCAAAATAACATAATGCTCACAGGGATTGAGAGCCGGGTCGGACAGGACGAACGCAGGGGTCGGAGTGATCAGAAGACGATCTGTCGAATTAGAACAATTGAACGTTGATGCTGTCCAGAACCAATGAGGTGACAAAACCTAATTGATGGACGATGCTCTGGAGGAATACACTAAGTGTCTTACTAATCATTATGGATATGATGTTGGTCCCACCGTGATGCAAAGTGTTTAATAATAGGGGTAAGGGTTGGTGGAGTTTTGCTCACCCAATATATTCTACTTTTAGTCGAGTTAAGTTGAGTCGGGGTTGAGTTGTTGTACGTTTTACTAGATAGTGCGACATTGAGCGATGCAGGAAATGAGAAGGGATCTGCTGGACACGACCACACAAATGGGAATGCAGTGGGACAAAAGTTTTAAGCTCCAAAGGTGGAATGTTAACGGTCTGGGGGACAAATTAAAGCACAGTATTGTATTACAATACATTAAGAGACAAACCCAAGATGCGGTGATGCTCCAAGAAACCCACCTCATTGGCAATTCATGTAAGGCTTTAAGTAGATGGAGATCCCAACTCGTTGTCCATTCAGGTGTCACCACGGGCTCCAGAGGAGTAGGCATTATGATCAAAAATTCTTTCCCATTGTCAATAAACCACACCTGGACAGATGTGATGGGCAGATACATGGCCATTTTGGGGCAGTGGGAGGAGAAACCACTCACAACAGTAGCGGTGTATGTCCCTCCAGGGCTACAGGGACAAACATTCAGAGATTTAGGTAACATCACACTGTCCTTCCCAGAGGGCTGCCTGGTAGTAGGTGGAGACTTTAACTCTGTTGTGTCCGGGACACTCAACCGATGTCCTTCCCGCAACATAAACCCCTCACATCGATGGCTTCCTGATTTTTTAGATGCCATAGGACTAGTTGACACATGGAGGGTGTAGCATTCCGAAAGTATCCAGTATACCTTTAATTCAGGGGCACACAACTGCTTATCACGAATAGATTATCTCATCACTTCAGTGGCCCAGATAGGAAATATTCAGGAAATCAGACAACTGGCCCGTGGCATATCCGATCACTCACCAATTTGGGCTACGGTGGCCCTGGGCGAGAGACGGGTGGACAGAATAGCACCGATCAATCCCTGGTACCTTCAAAAATCAGTCATTAAAGACAAACTGAACACTATTTTCTGGAGAACAAAGAATCGGTGCGGTCAACCCAAACGCTTTGGGAAGACTTTAAAACAGTGGTAAGGGGGCAGGCAAAATCCCTGATTACCGGGGTGCATAAAGAAAAAACCAAAGACCTAGCCTGACTAGAAGACAAAATTCTCCTTATTGAGGAGGAAACAATGGGACCATTGACACAGGACAGACTCCATACATTAAACTTAAGAGAGAGGAATATAAAACCATTGCTACCGACATGGCCAAGATACAGAGTAGAGACAAGGCAAGCAGGTTGTATGAGTTGGGGGACAAGGCTGGGAAGTTGTTGGCCTGGCTAGATAAAAAAGAGCTAGCGAGAAGACTGGTAACTGAACTAACGATGGAGTCAGGAGAAATACTAGTAGATCCACAGGAGATAGCTAATGAATTTGCTGACTATTACCGCTCTATCTATCAAACAAGTACTTCCTTTCAAGAAGAAGATTCTAAAGCCCTGCTTTCAGACATAAAGCTCCCTACTTTGGCCACTGATGATAGGGAACTGCTTGATAATACCTTCACTGACGACAAAGTAGCCCAGGCAATAAAAAGCCTCCAGTCTGGTAGGACCATGGGCCCTAATGGGCTGCCAATCGAGCTATACACGCTAAAGCCAGATAAAATCGCGCCATACTTAAGAGACATGTTTAAAGAAAGCTGTGACGTGGGTGTGCTCCCTCAAGATCAAAGGGTGGCTACACTGGTCCCCATACACAAAGAGGGTAGACCTAGAAACAGGTGTTCTTCATACAGACCCATATCGTTACTGAATGTTGAGCCCAAAGTACTGGCCAAACTACTGACCGCTTGTTTGGCCAAAGTGATCAGCAAACTACTGCACCCGGAACCAGTCGGGCTTTATGTCTCACAGAAACACGGCTCTCAACTTGAGAAGGCTACATGGAGTGTTAGGACGTCAGAGGTTTATAAGAGAAGAAGCAGTAATAGTGTCATTGGATGCCACAATGGCCTATGATATGATCGAATGGCCATACCAGTATGCAATATTGAGTAAGATGGGGTTCGGGCCAAACTTTACCAAGTGTGTACGTCTATTATATACAGAACCCTTAGCACAAGTAGTTGTCAACAACAAAAAATTGAAGTATTTACACTTGTCCGTGGGACTGGACAGGGATGTTTGTTGTCCCCTTTGTTCTTCGCGCTGACTCTGGAGCCCCTGGCAGTGTGGATCCATCGAGACCCCATTATTCGGGGCCTGAAATGGGCTGACAATTGGGAAGACCGCATCTTCGTCTACGCAGATGATATTTTGCTGTACTTGGCATCCCCCAAAACATCACTTCATAGAGTTCTCAACATATTTACAAATTTCGGCAAATATTCTGGATATGCAATCAATTGGAGTAAATCCTTGATGTATGTCTTTAGTGGAAGGCCTCCTTCTCTACCTAGGAACTGTCCTATGCAGGAAGCGAAAGAAGGATTTCATTACCTTGGAATCTTCATAACAACAGAGCCCAAACCAGTTACGAATGTAACCTACTTCCCCCACTACAACGACTGAAACAAGATGTGACAAACTGGAAAACTCTCCCAACATCGTTATTGGGGAGAGCTGCATTATTTAAAATAATGTCATTACCACGCTTCCTCTATGCGCTCCAGAACTTCTCAAACTCGGTTCCAGCGAAATATTTTAAAGAGGTGGAGAGTGTCCAGAGGGAACTGCTTTGGGATGGACAATCACGCATATCATTCTCAAAATAGGTGAGGAGTTGGTATGATGGGGGAATCGGGCTCCCTGACATTAAAAAATACTATTGGGCGGCCCACCTGGCTGCTATCAATCATTGCACATACCGTCATTGGGACGACCCGGGCTATAAGATGGACAAATGGCTGCTCTCTGGCAGTAACTTCAACATGGCCCTCTACTCTAAACCCACAAAATATTCACTGACAGGGCCAATCAGACATTCAGTACAAGTGTGGCATGCGGCCATCAGAAGTATGTGTTGGGGACAGAAAATCACGCAGGCCACTCCTGTGTGGGATTCGGAGTAACTGGGCACCCTGAGGAAAACGAAGGGATTTGAAAGGTCGAACATGATTGGGGTCTCAAAGGTAGGCGACTTATGGAAAGGGGGAGGGATTATACCATTCGCCACCCTGCAACAGGAGTACGAGATGGCTGACACAGAACACTTTCAATACCTACAGGTGAGACACGCACTGGAATCTTAGATACCGAAGGGAGAGTCTCTCTCAGAGGCCTCACCGTTAGAAGATAGATTGCTCGATGGATACATGCAATCAAAAGCTGTATCCCTGACACATAAAAAGCTGATTACTAACGACCCAGACCCCCTTAGAACGGTTCGGGATCACTGGAAGGAGGATGTCTCAGAGTTGGACGAAGATGAGTGGCAAGAAGCGTTGGACTACCCCCAGGAAGTCGCGATCTCCGCTCGATTACTTCTGGTCCAAATTAAGATCCTCCATAGAGTATATGTCACAGGATCCAAGCTAGCAAGGATGGGCAGATGACCTGAGGTGCAGGAGACAATGCAGACAAGAAGGCACATTTATACATATACTGTTGGAGTGTGTACACATTCAGAAATACTGGAAGGGAATTCACGACTGTTTCAGAGAGGTCCTTGGACTAGGTATGGAAATTGATGTCAAAAGATGTCTGTTAAATGTTTGGGAACCTATAGATCTGAATAGCAAAGACAAAACATGGGCAACACTGGGTTTGATGGTAGCTAAGAGAAACCTCGCTAGGATGTGGGGCGAAAGTGAGTCTCCTAGAGTGGAGGCATGGAAAGCTGATATGGATTGGTGTATGATGAGGGAGAAAACTGTATATGTAGCAAGAGGCTTCCCAAAAAAGTGGTAACAAATATGGAGCAAATTTAATAAATACCGTGGTAATATCTGCATCCCGCCAATTGTTCCCCCTTCCTCTGTTTCAGGTACACCGTAAATAATGTAACATAAGACTACTAAGTATCGCAATGTACAAACGAGCTATGTATGTATGTCTACACTCAACCAGAATTTATCCCATCTGATTGTAAACATAAATGTCACTTCACTGTTATCAATAAAAAGTTATACATTTTTTAAAGAAGCACCCTGTAGCACGACGAGCATTAAAGGTATCCCTCAGTCATAGCTACATGTGTCAGTCAATCAGTATTCTTCTCTTTCACGTGCTGGAACCCAAATTGACATCAAAGTCTCTCCAACCTGGTTCTCTGTCATATCCATCCAATACAACACACCACATTACTCCCATAATGCAGTGCAACCTCAACAGCTGGTGTACAAATGGCTAGGGGCATGGAGTGTCATTTGATACAACACACACGGCCCAATCTAACTGACTTTCTCACAGGAAAGACACATGTATGATATTTAGTTATGAAAATGTTTTTAGCGCAGTGTGCATCTCCTTGTGGTTATTTCAGAATGCTGTGAGAGTACTGGAGAGAATGGACAGAGCAGAGTGAGCCGGAGTCCATTTGCTGAAGTTTTCCCAGTACAATATAGTTTATTATGATGCCTAGGTACCAAAAGTTCATATAATCAGTCTAAAACTGACTGGGCCTATGCAGGGGGGGCAATTATAACTGTTTGCCCCAGACCTGCACCATTCATGGCCCTGTGCTGCCACTGCTAAATATATTTATTTATCACAAAACACGTTTTGACTGCTTTTGTGATGTCTTCATGATGAGGCAGGTAAACAAGATAAAATACTGTTACACACAGAATGAGGGTAGAGGCTATAGCACCGCACTTAACAAATGAAAAGTGTTTTCTTTACATATAATTCTTACAGTGCAGAGAACCAAGGAACACTCCCCTCTATGTTCCTTATCAGGGCAAAGCCCTGTCACAAAATTTCATTCAAAAGGGTTCAGCACCGTTCAAGGATAGTCAATGAATATTCAAAGAAATGTCCAAGACGTCAGTCAATTTTTCTTGAAAAGATTATTTTTCTTTATTGTACGATCACATGGAAACGAAGAGTCATAATCACATTAGACATGAAGGATCTTAGCCAATAAAGAAAAATAATATTTTCAAGAAAAATTGACTGACGTCTTGGACATTTCTTTGAATATTCATTGACTATCCTTGAACGGTGCTGAACCCTTTTGAATGAAAAGATAAAATACTGTAGCCAGCTCCAAGCATGTGCAAGGACATTGTTTCTATTCTGAACGAGGTGAGTCAGACCTCAAACATTGTTGGGGTCTCTAAGGCTTGGAGGAGGTTCACACTTTCTCTCCACAAGAACAACCTCCCAACCAGTATAAAATATAAGAGAAGGGATTATGCTGTATAGTGGGGAGGGGGGCTACAGGGGGAAGGGGGGCAGGTGAATGGGAGAGAGAGGGAGAGAGAGAGAGGCTGTGTTCTGCCTTAATGGTGTGATTCTGTAATGTGTCTTCAATGGTACTTTCTAGAACCTTGGAATTTCTGTCTAGTAAAGAACTTGCAGGTGAATTGTTTATTCAAACAGTCATAAAATATCTGCTCAGAAGCCTGCTTGAAGATTCGTGGCTTACCTAGAAGGGATTAGGAGACGCAGTGACGAGCATCCGATCCCAGGCTTCCAGGATGCAGCTGGAGAACGACCTTCAGGTCAACTGCATCATTGCATGTCACAGAAATGCTGGATGAAGATGCAGGAGAATATCCCTTTCACCAAGAATGCGAACTGCAGCAACACAGGAAGGAAAGGAAGGAAACAGCACGGTGACCTTTCTTTTGTGACCTAACTCTTAAAGGAACCAAGGAAGGGAAGAAACATCAAAAGCGTCTATACTCCAAATGGGTGGGAAGTGGATCGAAGTGAAGTAAGCCCAACAGCCAGTGTGTCCAATACTAAGACCGATGCCATTTTCAGTGATAGTGCCTCTCTCTCCCCAGAAGTGTACATTGTGACTGTTTTCTGTTCTTTTGACTGGAAGCACGAAGACCTCTCAGCCCCAAGTGTAGAGGGCCTTCCTAGACTCCATTGCCCTGTTTACCAAGTTTCCAGGCCTACTGACCGCTTCCTGAATATATGCCCAAGACTGGCTTTTCTTAGTGCCACTGACAGTACTGCAACCCTTCCTCTTTTATTCGCTCCTGACAAGTTGCCCATGCTCCCAGAAAACCAGAGAAGGACCCAGCATGATGTTCTGCATATCGGGCTCCACAGAAGCTGAGGCATGACTAAAGAGTGCAGGGAAAATTCAGCTTCCCGGATGATCCTAAGCGTGAATTCAATACATTTCACAGTTTAGGACCAGAAACTCCCAGAGTCTTGTGCTTCGTTTGATCTGACTGAATAATTAGGTATGTGAAGTAAGCACAGACGCAGGAGGTAAGTGGAATGTCCTTTATTTGAAAGTAAGATCCTCTGCACCTTCAGCTTGCCAGTCTAAGGCGTCACTCTGTCAGCAGGACTGCAGTGTCAACATTCCAAAGCAGCCTTCACCTGAGGGTTCTAAGATGGATCCAAGGTGACAGGAGAGGAAGGGGAGTGAGCAGGACTGTACCAACAGGGTAGGATATAACACATCTCCCTCCCGAAGAGGAAGAGGAGGAGAGGATGGAGGAGAAGGAAGGGATGAGAACAACAGAGGAGAGGATTAGAAAAGTAATGAGGGATAGACAGGAAGAGTGAGCGAAAGGAAAAACAGGGAAAGAGTTGGAAACAGGAGGGAAAGAGAGAAAGAAAGCGAGACGATCCAGGGATAAAAGAGCCAGAGGAGAGAACGCACGAAAAACAAGCAGCAGGAAATAAAACCAATGATCTTGCGCAGAAGACCAAATAACATGAGATATAAATTGAGCTGAAAACATCACACCATTTTATAATCTTTGTGCCAGCAAGGAGAGCTCTTGGATCTTTCCCCTCTTCTCCCCTGAACTTCCTCTGAATGGGTGCCATATGTAGGGGGATCCCTAACCTCACTGGGACTAAACCTGTCCGGGCATATGGCAACACGATCCATACTCCACATTTTCCCATTTTCAAGAATCACAACATTCTTTTTCACTTCTTTGATTTTCTCAGGAGCATAGAATTTGTCGCCTTTACTACCAACCACATAGGGTTTTCTGACCCAACCCCATTGCCCTTGCTTCAGTGACTTGTTCTTGGTACCCCATTTCTTGTCATACATCTCTTTGTATTTTTTTTGTTGAGTTACCACCCTCTTCCTGAACTCTTCCGGGTTGACCATGACCTCTTTGTTCTGGGACAACCAGTTGGGAGACAACATAGAGCCAGCCTTCCTCCCCCTCAAGAGTTCAAAAGGGGAATGACCAGTGGTAAGATTGGTTGTGGTATGGTACGACCATAGCATGTCTCTAACAGCTGCTTCAATGGGCTTACCCAAAGTAGCTGCTAATTGAATTCACTCTTTTAAAATTCGATTTGCTCTTTCCACCTTCCCATTTGCCCTAGGACAATATAAAGGTGTGCATATGTGAGAAATAGGCATGTCAGTAAGAAACTCCTTCATTTCGTCTGATACAAACTGTACACCATTATCTGTGACGATCCTTGGAAAACACCTCACTTAAAAAAACAGTCAGAGACTTCGTGTTAATCATATTCACAAACTTGTGTGTGATCCAGTTTGAACAATAGTCAATGAGAGCCAAAAGGTACCACTCCTAAGGTCCCATAGCATGCATAGGACTGTCAATGTCAAGTCCCAGCTTGCCCCAAGAAACCCTGGGAGCTTCAACTGGGATAAGGGGAATGCGCCTTATACGTTTGGATTTATCACGCAGGATGCAGGCACTACAGTCACGCACCTTCTCTTCCATCAAATGATCCATATAGGGGAACCAATACTCACATCTTAACCTTGCCTTGCTGAGACTTCTCCCCAAGTGCCCTTCATGAGTAAGATCAATTATGTGGTTCCTTAACCCTCCCCGTGGAACTATCTTGCTTGATTTGAGCAGAATTTTCCCCTCTACAGACAAATCATCCCTTACATTCCAAAAGGGCTGATCCTCCTCAGGAAGGACTTTGCATTTGCTGGGCCACCCCATGATTACATCATTTTTGACTTTCTTAATGAGATCATCTTGCTCCATATGGAGGTCCCATTGATATTGTAATCTCCAGAATCGCTTCTTTGGGCATGGTTGTATCCTCTTCACACTCAACAGGGGCCCTTGATAAAAAGTCAGCTACATTGTTCTTTGGCCCCGGTATGTATACCATTTTGAAATTAAATCCTTGAAGGCCCAATACCCATTTAGCAATGCGAGGGGTCATGTTCTCTATGTCATTTTTTGTGAACAAAGACAACAACGGTTTGTGATCAGTACATAGTTCGAATGTCAAACCCCAAACATAGAACTTGAAATGTTTTATTGCCCAAAAAACGGCCAATGCCTCATTTTCCACAGTAGAATAATTTGACTCGGCTCCTGTAAGGGCTTTGGAGGCAAAGACCACCACCTTCACTTTGTTGTCAATCGTTTGGGAAAGAGTAGCCCCTATACCTCTACTGCTAGCATCCGTGAATATTATTGTATCTCTTTCCACATTGAAATTGCCTATGTATGGGTCAGAAATAACTGCTTCTTTTATACTCTCACATGCTTCATCTTGTTCCCTACCCCACGCAAATGTGGAATTCTTCTTTAGCAGGTCCCTTAGAGGTTGAGATAAAATGGAAAAATTCTTGATGTATTTGGCCATATACTCTTCCAAACCTGAAAATGACAAGATTTCCTCTTTGCATGTGGGAGTAGGAGCTCTTCTCACGGCTTCAACCAAGTCAATTTTAGGCTTAAAGCCCTCCTCCGAAATTGTGTGCCCCAAATAGTCAACAGATGTCACACCTAATTTACACTTGCTTTCTTTTGTAGTGAACCCAGCATCTCTAAGTTTGTTTAGCACCAAACAGACATTCGAATTGTGTTCAACCTCACTAGAACCATATATTAGTATATCGTCTTGAAAACACATTGTTTTACGGCAATCACTTAGAATGTGTTGCATTATTCTCTGAAAAGCTGAGGTGACTGACGTCAGACCAAAAGGCATCCTCAAGAACTTATAGTTGCCAAATGGAGTAGTGAAAGCCATCAACAGCTGAGACTCAGGGTGGAGATTGACCTGATGATAGGCCGAGGATAGATCGAGCACGCTAAAAAACCTTGCCCCTTGAATAGTGCTCATCATTTCGTGTATTCTTGGTAAAGAATGTCTATCCACCAAGATGTTGCCATTTAAGTCCCTTAAGTCCACACATAACCGAATATTCTTTCCATTGTCCTTGGTTTTGAGGGCAATGGGTGCCAACCACTCTGAACTCTCAATTTCTTGAACGACACCTTGGTTAACAGGTTTTTGAAGTTCCAACCTTAAAGGTTCCCTCATGAGTAGTGGAATGGAACGAGTTTTGTGCAACACAGGGACAGCTCCTTCTTTTAAAACAATTATATGCATATCATTTTTTAACATTCCCAATTTTTTTGTAAATACTTAAGGAATCTCTTTGGTGAGGTTATCTCCTTCCACAGGGGGCTCAAACAGCAAGTGCCCCCCTAAGAGCATCTCTCAACTCAGCGGCCAGGCTCATCACAGGCTCTAAAAGAAATAGCCACATCTCTGCGGTCTTCAAAGCGCTCGATTGACTACCCTTCGAAGCAAAAATTCAACTAAAAATCGCCTGCATGACGCATAAGGCCATCCATCACAACACACCGAGTTATCTAGCCCAGAAACTGGAACTTTCGTGCGGAAACAGATCATCCAGGAGCGCCAGTAACCTTCTTCTGAAGCCTCAAAGGTTTGCCAAGAAGAAAACATACAACCGTGCCTTCTCTGGTATTGCTCCAAGGGTCTGGAATGCACTACCACCAGAAATCAGACTCAACCCCTCAACTGTCTATTTAAAAAAAGAAGTCAAATCTCTTCTCATGTTGAAATTTACTTCAATATTGATGTGGACTTTTAGAATAACCAGTTGGAACTTAAGACTTTATTCCGAAACACTATGTTACCCTTGTATATTGTCTCCTTTGCTAACTACTTCTCTTGTAAAGCGCTCTGATACCCGCAAGGGTCATGTTCGCTCTATATAAAACCTTCAAAATAAAATAAATAAATAAAAAGACTTGGTCCACATTATTGGGGTCCAGGGTGATACCCAATTCTTTCTGATGTTTCTACCCCAACAAGCTTGACCCTTGTTTGGTAACGTATACCTTCCCCACTGTGTGTCTGTCTTTAAATGAAATTCTCATTCTCGCCAATCCCTCTAAAGTTATTGGTTCTTTACTGTACCCAGATGGACAAATATCAGCACATTCTAGCTTGACCCTATGTTTAGCAAACCTTTCCTCAAACACTTTCTTCTCAATGAGAGTAAACGGTGAACATGAGTCCGCATATACCGGAAGTCTTTCCCCATCAAGATAAATGTCACAAGCGGGATATTGTATCCTTTCTTCCATATCCCCATGTTCTATCTGAAATACAAACTTTTTTTCTCATCCATCTCTAGCTCAGGACTTTCAATGACATGTACTTTGGGACTGAATGCTTTGCATACCTTCGAAAAATGCCCTCTCTTATTACACTTCCTGCAAACCACACTCCTAGCAGGGCATTTCCAATTGTTTGCCAAGTGGTTGGGACTGCCACATCTAAAACACAGGAAGCTATCTGACCTATTACGGAGAACTTCTTTATTCTTTTTGCCTACTTTACACACAGCCTCCTCACTGGCAGAGACCTTGGATTCACCTTTCTCTTTATTCAACCCTGCAGAAGTCTTCATCTCCTTTATACACAATGCTGTGTGTTCTAAGCCCTTAGCTATACTGATTGCTTCATCAAGGTCAAGATTTCTGGTGAGCAGTTGTTCCTGTACCTTCATGTCATTTGTACATCTAACTAATTGATCCCTGATAAGGGAATCCGTAAGAGCACCAAATTCACAAGTGGCAGACATGCCTCTTAAAACTGCCACATATGAGGAGACTTTCTCATCTTTTCCCTGACCCCTATTGAAGAACTTGTGCCTCTCTAAGACCAGATTTATTTTTTCTCTGAATTTTGACTCTAATTTCCTTAAAGTGTACTCATAAACATCCACCCCAGCTTCCTCCTCCGTAGGTTCTTCGTCAATCAACCTTCCTATAATGTCCTCGAATACTTTCCTCCCCTGAATACCTAAATTGTGCAGGAGAATATGTTGCTTTCTTATATTAGAAAAATGACCCCCTCCAATGGCAATGAGGTATGATTTAAAGATACCTTCCCACCTACGCCAAGGTATGTCAGGTACTCCTACTTCATTTAAAAAGGGGGGTGGTTGACTCATGCCTGCACCTGCCATAGCTGCCAACTCAGTTGATAAAAGGAAAAGATAATGTAATGCTAAATTTGTGCCATAAACAGTGGAAAAACTGCAAATATAGAAAGGTTATTAGAACAATCCTGTCCTAAACATGTTATGCTAAACTTTGTAAAAATACCACGAAAATATTCATAAACAATTATATAACTCTCCAAATTAGATCAAACAGCACACTATTAAAACCCAGCTCCAAAATGAAAGTAGTAGTCCTCTTTTTATGTCTGTGACATGCCTCATTAAACTGTGCAAAGGAAGGACTACATGGAAGGCGGGAACTTCCTGTGAGGAAATCGGTGACACTTTCCCAGCACTGAATACTTCTTGAATGCAGCCCAAAATAGCGCAGCAACGTTGAAGATCACTGCCACGATGAAACACCGCTAGTCCCCGCTGCACTGGTGAAATCAGCCGGCTCAATTACCAAGCGCGCACCACCGCTGGGAAGAAACGCCGCTGTGAGGAAACTCCGCCTGAGCAGCAGACTGAAGCAAATACCGGAGCCCCACAACCACTCGGTGGAATAGCAGAGATGCGCGAGGCTCCTGTCAAAGCACAATCTTAGAGCGGTACCATTAAACTCACTGACCGCAAAAGATAGAGCAGATAAAAATCACCAAGCGGCGATGACGATGGGAGTTCGTCCGAGGTTACTGAACACTTGGGGCCTCATGTAGGTAGCATACCAGTTACCACTTCTAAAATACCGAACGATACCGAATCGGTATTTTAGAAGTGGTAACTGGTATGTAGGTAATGAGTCGGTATTTTTTACCGAATCGTTACTAGTCGGTAATTACCGAATCGGTATTTACCGATTCGGTAATGAGGCATACCTTCCCATTGATGGGAAGGTATGCCTCATTACCGAATCGGTAAATACCGATTCGGTAATGGGGGGAACACATACAAGGGTGGCAGGGTGTCACATTGACACCCTGTTGCACCCCTGATTCGGCCATGTGTGCACATGTGGCACACATACATGCCCTAAGGGCATGTATGTATGCCACATTGCACACTGCTACGCGCGTAAAAATGCATTTACACATACATTCATTATTTACCACCAACTATAAGTTGGTGGTAAATACCGACTCATAAACACACACACACACTCCCCCTACATCTCGATTTTGCTTTCGGAATTTACCGAATCGGTAAAATTACCGATTCGGAAAAGTTACCGATTCGGTAACATTACCGATTCGGTATTATTACCGAATCGGTAATTTTACCGATTCGGTAAATTCCGAAAGCAAAATATGTCCCCCTACATACCAATGGCCAAAATACCGGTCGGTAACGGTATAATTACCGAAAATCGGCCGTTACCGACCGGTATTTGGCTACCTACATGAGGCCCTTAATGAGCACGGCCCCCTGCAGGTTTCCAACGCAATGCTGTTAGCGGCAGCGCAGGCAAAGAAAAGACGAAATCCCGGCTGACAAGCGTTGCGATGAGAGAGCAAATGTGCCAGTCATTCAGCGTTCAATCTGATGAACAAAGCATCTCCAAAAGTCACTCAGGCCCTTTTCACAGAGACAAACCTCCATCCAGGCAGTATACACTTGCGCACCAACGCTGACTAAATAACTCACCACCTGGAGGAACAGTAAAGGAAGTTTGATTGGTCACTTATAAATCCCGAAGGCAACAGGAACCAGACTTGAAAATGTGCTCCCAGATGACTGGCAAGGTAAACATCAACAGGGGAAGGTGCAGCGCTGTCCCTGTCACAGCATTCTCATCATCGCCGCCAAAATGAAGTAAGCACAGACGCAGGAGGTAAGTAGAATGTCCTTTATTTGAAAGTAAGATCCTCTGCACCTTCAGCTTGCCAGTCTAAGGCTTCACTCTGTCAGCAGGACTGCAGTGTCAACATTCCAAAGCAGCCTTCACCTGAGGATTCTAAGATGGAAGCAAGGTGACAGGAGAGGAAGGGGAGTGAGCAGGACTGTACCAACAGGGTAGGATATAACAGTATGCAAATAGGATTTTCATTGGTGTGTGTCTTTGCATGGATCATAGACATCTGCCTCGTAGACATTTTGGACTTTGTGGGGTACTTTAAGCTTGATCTTAGAATCTGCTGACGCCAATGAAGTGCTTTCAAGACTGTAATGTGGACACGTTTTCCAAACAGTTTCTGGCAGTCTGATTATTGAATCTTTGCTCAGCAATGAGCTATTACGGAAGCCCAGTCTACACGATGTTAAAATTCTGCGCTTACCAAGGCTCTCCTGTACTCCACCAGGAGTCCTGATGGGGAAGTGTGAGGATTGTCTGAATATAGGAGAACTATAGGTTTATGCCCTTAACCATTGCGTTTGTTCAACGATCAAGTGAGACTTCCGTATATTTATATTAAATGTGCTTGTTGTAAGCAACATCTACTTGTAGCATCAACCGTGACATTTTATTTCTTGTATATAAAACGGTTAAGTCGCAATAAGGTGAATGGCAGCAGTATTTTTGAAATTCAAAAATGACACAGAAAAGTCATGTGCTAACCAGTTAACATGACCTGAACTGGTTTGTGCGGAAAAAAAGAGACGTTTTGAAGCCCTTTTAGAGCATTAAGCTGTCAGCATATTTTGAAATCCCATTGTTTGGAAAGCACACTCCTTTTTTACCATTAGAAATATCTCAACAGGATGCACAATGTGGAACCACGCATGCATTATGTACTTGTTTATTTGCATAAATGTTTGCTTTGTACTTATGGTAAAGTGTTTTTTATGCAGACTGAATTAGCGTGCTGGAACGACATCCTGTTTTGTATACCTGGCATATGTGCATGATTGTAAAATGTATATACTTTTCATGCTTATAGTGGTTCTGGAAAGCAACTGTTAGCATGGTCATGCCAGCCTCATTGATACTGAAGACCACGGTTTTCAGGTTGGGAAAGGGTTGCGCGAAACCCCTGATAATGAATAAGCCTAGGCCTAGTTTGTGATGTTTTGCCACGCGGACCTCCGTGAAGTTACAAAAAACTCTGCGAAGTTCGGCAGGGGTGGAGTGTAGTGCGAACTGCTGTTTGCGCTGGTGTTCATGCCACTCGGGTGGAAATTCTACCCTAGCGGTAGCTCCCTCTCATGAACTTACCGTTTGCGAGCGTGAGTGGGGAAAAATCTCAGCTGCACTACGCAAAGCGGACTTTTCTGCACTCCGTGGCCTCCGCAGAGCGCGCAGTACAGAAAACTCCATGAACATTTTGTGTTGGTCTGCATTGCTTTTGTGCCACAAACTCAGTGCAAAAGGTATGTAAACATGGCCCGTAATTTTCTGCAAAATTGCACATTTTATGAGGCGTAGAGTGGTTGTCAGGGTATAGATATTTAGAGCTGAGTGTGTACCTTCAGGTCATTCAAGACTTCATTGTGTCACATTTTTGCTGCAATGCTACACTTGCTGTGCCCTATAAGGTGCATGAAATTCTGCAGGATTATATTGCACAAATAAGAAAACAATTCTTCAGTACAATATTTATGAAGAGTTGCATGCTGATTATGTCTTTGGTGCCACGTGAAAAAGTTTTTGGTATACTGACAAGGCACCCACCGCGCCTAGGGGAGGGGCACCCTTAGTCGCGCCACGGGCCTGAGCTCATGCGGGATCAGAAGGGGTCAGGTTGATGACATCATCAGGGGTTGCCTGAGAAACCTGGATGGCCATTTAAGGCTGCGCACCAGGGTTTCCAGCCTCTTCGTCCCTTTGCACCGCAATCAAGCAGCATTGGTGCATCTGGAAGGAGAGAGGATTCTGGTCAGCGGCTGGTGCATTTTTGCACGGTAAGGTGGGAGCCCTAGTGCGTAGCAATAGAGTGTAAAGAGCCTGCATGTTTTCATGTTTTTGCCGTGTGGTAGTCCGGTATCTAATATTTTTCAAATCA
This sequence comes from Triturus cristatus, assembly GCF_964204655.1. Taxonomy (NCBI): domain Eukaryota; kingdom Metazoa; phylum Chordata; class Amphibia; order Caudata; family Salamandridae; genus Triturus; species Triturus cristatus. The sequence continues at coordinate 448,838,583 of NC_140595.1, forward strand.
AGAGTGCATTGTGCCGATGAATGCATTAGCCCCAGGCGACCACACGAGTCATAAAGCTTAAAGAGCCCGCTCCAGTATGCAGTGGCGGCAGGGTTTTGAGTAGGTTTAAATGCTGGAATGTAGCGCCAAGGAGAGCACGTGTGGCATTGGCCCCGGCTGCTCCCGTGCTTAGGGAAGCGGCCGCGAGGGGTGGACGCAGCCATGGGGGGAGGGGCAGGCCTTTTGTGAGGAGGTTGTTCATTCTGTCACAATAACCCGAATCCCAGGAACAGTGATATCTGGTGGTAATGTCAAACAGCGCCCGGGGAGCACACAAGCATTGATTTACATCGAATGTGGTGTGGGGGCAGTCTGCATGGCAGGTGACCCCGGGAAAAACGGGGCAAAAAAAAAAAACGTTCACCACAGGCGGTGTTCATGGGGATATTGTGCAGGCACTCAGTAGGTGAAAGAGTGTGGGTATAGATAAAAATAATATGAATTTGGGCTAAATGTACATGGCGTAGAAATCGCAAGGCGCTCGGATACCATGTGTGTAACATGTAATTTCTGTGTTTCCAGCTAGTAGGTTGCGAAACATGGGACCGAAGAGCGCACGCTCAAACCACGGGAAGTCTGCGACTCAGGAGGACTTCAATGCCATCAGCGAGCTGTGGAAGGCGGCAAAGCGGCATGGCATAGAGGCAGAGCTGCAAAAGTTGGCAGGGGGGCAGAGCAGAGGAAGGTCCCAGTTCGCTATAGGGATGGGCAGTAGGACAAGCCCAGGGCGCAGGCTGAATCAGTATCCACAGTGGTGGGTGAGTCGATTACTCGGGACATGGCTGCTCGCAGCTCGGACCAGGCGGCGCGGGCGACAGTACTTAACACAAGTGTGGTGCAGTGGGGCAGATCATAATGGTGATATCAACGACAGCGGCAGGCATGTGTTCACCACAGGTAGGGGTGGCCCTGGAAGCGACCCAAGAAGCAGGGAGCGCTGCAGCTCAGCAGGCCCCGGCAATGGTGTCACCACCACCTGGGCCAGCTATGGTGCCGGGGGCACAACGGGGGTTGGCAGCGCAAGTGTGGGCACAGGCAGGGGTGAAGCAGGGGTGAAGCTGGCAATGGTGGGGACAGGAGTAGTACAGTCTCCTCCCACAGTGGCGACATTGGGGGCACGTGTAGCACACTCTCCTCCTGTAGTGACCCCCTTAATATTTGGGTCTACCTCTTTGGTGCTGACCCCTCCTTTAGCAATTGCGTGGCACGTACCTTCAGAGACGAGAGAGAGGATTCACAAGGAAGAATTTGTGAACGTCTTCGACTTGATCAGTACAGGGGTGGTTCCAAGTAGTCCCGGAGCAGGGAAGGAGAGTGAATCAAAACCAAAAACGGTGTGGGTAGAGTGGTCCTTAAAGAACTGGGTGACAGGTTTCTCCATTTCTGCGGCTATCCTGACTGAGAAATCCCCCTCTTTAGCCCCACAATTATTTGGGTACATGTCACTCATACATGGGGCCGCCTCCGAGTTCCAACGGTCAGCGTGGCTACAGTATGACATCAAGTATAGGCAGATGAAAGCAGTTAGGCCGGAAATAGCATGGGACAAGAGGAAGATCAATATTTGGCACGCAGAGTTTAATATGTCTCAGGCAGCGGGTAAGGCGGCTCAGTCTTTTAGTTTTGACAGATGCATGGGAGACAAAAATCTGGCCTGCAGGCTGTACAACAAGAAGGACTGAATCAAGGGGGCTGCATGTAGGTTTAAACACATTTGCTCCTTTTGTGAGGGGCAAGGCCACCCAGAGTTTAAGTGTTATAAAAAGCATGAGAATCAGAGAGAACAAACAACCCCTATGGGGTGACAGCTCACCTAATGCTAGCAAGCTACTGAAACCAATCCGCCTTCACATTCTCATGCATCTCCTCAGCAAATATAAAAATAGCAAAGACGCACACAGGCACTGCTATGGTTTTAAGGACGGGTTTCTCATTCCATCCCACACACCCCCTACATCAGTTCCACCCAAGAATCAATTGTCAATCGTGCTACAACATGAGCTGGTGTGAGATGAGATTATTAAGGAGGTGCATGCTGGGAGGGTGGCGGGACCTTTTAGTTTTCCACCATGCGCGTCCTTGGTTTGTTCACCCATAGGACTGGTCCCAAAGATGGAGTCAGGCAAATTTCGCCTGATTCAAAACCTCTCTTACCCCACTGGTTTATCTGTAAATGATGGGTTGGACTGAGAACCATGCGCAGTGCGGTATACCACCTTGGATGAATCCATTACAAAACTGCTGCGATTAGGCAGAGGGCCCCTGATGGCTAAGTCAGACATAGAAGTGGCCTTCCACCTTCTACCTATGCACCCAGAAGATACTCGCTTGCTGGGTTTCAATTTTGAGGGTCAGTACTTCCTCGACCTGTAAATGCCCACGGAATGTTTCATAGCATGCTCAGTATTTGAGACATTCAGCAGATTCCTGGAGTGGGCGGTGAGGGATTTGGTGTCATCGGACAATGTGGTGAATTACTTGGATGAATTTATGTTCATGGGTCCCCCAGGTGACCGGGCATGTGGGAGGGCTCTGCATGGATTCCGGCAGCTGGCACAGGCTTTGGGGGTACCTGTGGCTGAGGACAAGACGGAAGGCCCCACGACATGCTTGTCTTTCCTGGGCATTGAGATAGACTCAGTGGTAGGGGAGTGTAGACTGCCACAGGAGAAGGTGAGGGCTTTCAAGGAGGCGATTAACACCTGTTTTAAGAGGTAGTGCAAATGAACTTCATCTTGAGAATGATACCCATGGGAAGACATTTTTCAAAGAACATAGCGCGACAATGACTGGTCTACGGGCAAAGCACCACCACACGAGATTGTCGGCAGAGGTCAGAGAGGACTTAGAGACGTGGAGGGGGTTCCTAGATAATTTCAATGGAACACTATTGTGGCAGCAACGAGCATTGAACAGCAAGGATTTAGCCCTCTACAGAGATGTGGTAGGCAGCATTGGGTTTAGGGCAGTGTTGGGATCTAGATGGTGCATGCAGCATTGGTCAGGGGAATGGATTGTGTCTGGGATCACATGCAATGTTACCTTTCTAGAATTGTTTCCCATCATTGTGGCCCTATACATTTGGGGTGCATCTGTAGCCAACAGCAGGATCATATTTTGGTCAGAGAGCTTGTCAGCAGTCATGGCAATCAATAATCAAAGAACGAAATGCCTTTAGGTGTTGCGGTTGCTGAAGACTCCTATTTGCTTATGTCTCTTGAATAATGTGCATTTTTCTGCCAAACTTGTACCAGGGGTGGATAATGCAGTTGCTGATCCTTTGTCTCAGTCTAAGTTGGCAGAGTTCAGGGCGCTGTGGCCTCAAGTGAACAAAGTAATGACGGAGTTCCCAGATAAGTTGTGGAGACTTGGTGCCCCATTGCTATACACCTAATTGTGGCAGCACTGGCACCAAACAAAACGTATGTACGAAAAGGCTTGGGGGTATATGATGCATCGTTCAGATCAGACAACGAAACAGAAAGGTTCACCCGGGAAGGATTGCTGGGTTTTCGAGTGGGTCAGAGTAATGAGGGAAAATCTTTGCTGCTTGTGCGCAGGCAACTGTCCACCATTGCCTTCTTTGCAGGGTTAAAAGGGGTCAGGGATCCCACCAAGGACGTTAGGGTACAAAAAGCCATCCGTGGTTGGGAACGCTTGGTCCCGTGCCTGGAGGACAACAGACGGCCTATAAATGTGGAGAGGTTGGGAGGATTGGGGGGGGGTCTTGCAGCAGGTTTACAGGTCCTAGTATGAAGTAAAGCTATTCAGCCTTGCGTACACGCTGGCCTTTTTTTGGGGCCCTGCGCATCTCAGAGTTGGTGGCTTCCTCATAGAAAGGAGAAGGGGGGCTAGACGTGGCAGATGTGCTCCTGGAAGTAGGGGCGATCCATCTCAGGTCAGGAGATCAAAGACAGACCCCCTAGGGAAAGGCGCATTGGTGAAATTACACGTGGCACTCAACACCACGTATTGCCCAGTGGCATTCGCAAGGGATTTCCTCAAGGAATACCCAGTGGTGGCCTCAAACAGGCTTTTAGTACACAGGGATGGGGCACCAATGACTCAATACCAGTTCACTCAGGTGTGTAGGCAGGCGCTGGCCCTCCTGGGTGAGGATTCAGCGCAGTTTAGCTCCCATTCATTTTGCATAGGAGCGACCACCACAGCAGCAGCCATGGGCCTGCCAGCAGAGGCAATCAAAATAGTGGGTCGATGGCGATCAGCATGTTTTGAGCGGTACGTGCGGCCAACTTCGGTGTAAATAGAGGAATGATGCCCAGGGGCCTGCCAATCGTGGTCATAACAGCAATTCTCTCTCTCTTTCAGTTGATGAGCGTGGGCCAGTACACATATGTTGGTGCGGGCATTCCTTTATTTGAAGAGCAGAAAAGCAATTCTGTGGTTCCAGTCTGGAGAAGGCCCAGGGTGACGTGGGGTTTGCACACCATTGGGTGGGGGGGGCAAAGATTGCAGGATCTGTTTGTGTGGCTAAAACAAGCAATAGAATCAAAAGTAGTCCCTACCCCTGTCATTTTGGTCATTCACGCGGGCGGGAATGATATGATACCGCTAGGCAGGAGAGGCGTGAGGGAGGCCTTGTTTGCAGCCATGTCCAGGATTAGAAAATATTTACCGACAAAATCAATACTGTGGTCAGATGTAATACCGCGGGCGGTATGGGCTGGGGGGTCCCCGGTTTGGGCCATGAACGAGTCTGCAAAGAAGCCGAACCATTCGGTCAAAGGAAGCTTAGCAGGTTCCACAATGGGCACAATTTGGCACAATTTGCTCTTCCATCAGGAGCTGTTCCATCAGGACGGGGTGCATCTGTCGGGCAAAGGGCAGGAGCTCTTTATCCAGACAATACTGGGGGCAATTGCGTAGCACAGTCCGCGCCATGGGGGGGAGGACGAGGGCGTCAGGGAGCTTCTCACCCTGTGTCGGAGCACTGACAGTTAACAACAAATGGAGATGCACAACAATGGAGGTTCAGGGGCTGGATGGACCCAAGGAGGGGATAAGATTGGCGCGTAAGATGGGTAGGCGGGAAGGGAGGACTGACCTGCTGGTGGTACTGGACTCTCCTGCCCTAACCCGGAACGGATGAACTGATTAGAACCTTGGGGAGATTGCCTGGCTTCAGGTACCCTGGTGGGTCAGTGTGCCAGGCGGTGCCCTGGATTTCAAGCAGTGCAACAGTTTACTGTAGCGCGTTGGGGCCTGCTGTCACAATGTGCGCAGCAGAGGGGGTGCTTGGTGGGACGAGAAGGCCAAGTTCAAGATCAAGTTTAATTGTGTGCTTGGTGGGCTGAGAAGGGCCAAGTTCAAGTTCAATGTTGTACCGAATTACCTTGCTGCCTTTGACATATTGATGCTGCTAAAGTGTGATGTTTTAAATATTTCCTTTATACAAGTAGGATACTTGTACTTTCGTTTTGGTTTGTGGTTTTGAATATCCTTGTTTGATGTGAATAATAAAAGCCTTGGAAAACATAACTTGAATCTTGGGCACAGCGGAGGGGAGTAGTGAATGGCACGTTGTGCACGTACTATGACAACCACTCACACTGGAAATTTCAGGCCAGGTTTGCAAACCTTTTGCACTGAGTTTGGGTCACAAAAGCAACTATTTTCAGTAGTAATGGTGCTGTTACTGCACTGAAGCGTTACAATCTCGTTAGTAGAACCCCCGAACCAGAGTCTCATTTCATGCTACAATTGTCTCGGTGTCCGAGTTAATTGTAATAATAATCATCCATATTTGTAAAGTGCAAACATATCACCCCTTAATGTTTCAAGGAGCTGGGGACCGTCGGGGTGATTAAGTGAGCTATTGCCCAGAGTCACATGGTGCTGAGCTACAGCCAAGATGAACCGTGAGCCCCGTGCTCGTTAGTCCGCTGCTCTGACCACTGCCCCACACCTCTCCCTCAGTAGACTAATATGTTGTGAATGCATTACAGTCATGCTATAGTCTCTGCTATTGTTTTTTTGTACTCTCTGAAATTTTGCATTTGTAAGGCATGTTTTGCTGGGACATGTTGCTAAGCTGATGACAAAAAAGACTTTTAAAATTAAAAGTAAAATTTGAAAAGCAAATTACCTCAAATATTGCAATGCCTAAATGATAACTCAAAGAGAGAAGGAACTGCTTACTTATTTTTTTTGTTTTAACAACCTTACTGTGCTAACAATAATGAATTATTAACGTCACATAAGGAAATGTTACTTAGACGCACTGTGCATGGACTTTGTTTATTTCTTGGTCGCTAAGTGTATCTACTCAGGTGTGTTCATTAGAAATGTTCTAATTCGGAGCTCATCAGTGGAATATAACATAAGACGATGTTGAGCTTGTACTGCCACTATAATGCACTTTAATGAAGGGATGTGTTGTTCTTTTGAGTAACGCTCTGAGTAGTGTCCTGGGTAAACCTCTCGGGACAGGAGCCCTGGCTTTAAGAACCATTATCCCTTTTGAAGCAATAAATGCTCTTTTCATCACATACTACTGCTCTTCAGGGTTTATGCGGATCCTAGTTTACTCTTATTCATCCTCTGACTATACTTAGAAATTTCAAATTCTTGTCAAAACATGTGTAATACACATGTGTGCACACTCCTCCAAGTTTTTCTCTTTATTAGTATGGTCCCAGACTGCTAAAATATTTTTACTTCTGGGTAGTGTGAGGCTGCTGAGGAACCTTGACTGCTTGTGTGTCTTCCACTAAAAATAGTACCAATTTTGAAATAAAACTATGGCATACTTGACTTTTACGTGACTCCACAGTAAACATGCACAAAGACTTCACGGGTGGCATAAAGATCAAGAATCCAATGTCACACTTCGAACCATTCACATATATTGCATTGTATTGCATTGTCACATTAAAAGCATACTAAATAGGCTATACCCAGACAAGCCTCAAGTGTTAAAATGTTGAACAAATCCGCTTTTTAACTTTTAATGCGTACATGTTTCATTAATTCATCTATAAGAGTTTCTTGATACCACTGTTCTAAGTCACTGTGGGCCTGATTCGCAAATCTAACTTACACATTTTGTGGGAAATAATAATGCAAATTCCCTCATTCATTTACTTTAAATGTAGAACAAAAATGTAAAAGCGGTATGACACTATTAAATTAATTTTGAATTAAAGCTTAAATAATGGAAATATGTTTATTTAGATTACAATTATTTTTCTGAAATTTAAATTAAAAGAACAAATTCAAAACTAAAGAAAAAAATAATGTACAATAATAAAGAAAAGAAAAGAAAGAGCTGTATAGAACTAAACACAATTCATGTAATCGCTACCTAATAAAATGTGTTGCATTTCTTGGTTTTTGTCAAAAGAAACTTGCAGGAAAAAGGGAACACAGCATTTAATATATCTGACTAGGGGATCAGTACCACTAGAGAAGGACAACATGTAGGTAACTAAGAGGTATGTGTCTTGTTTATTTTGAGCATGAGAGGACTTGGCACGATTAGCAGGAAGCTCTAAGATAAGTCGAGGGAGTTTAAGGGAAGAACCCATGAAAAAGGTAGGCGGTGTTTGCACGTGTGCTCCCTCTAATTTTTTCAGGAAATACACCAGTCACATGCAAGGTAATATAGAAATCTGTTTCTAACACCTTGAAGCCAGAATTCCTAATGTAATTTGAAGAACATCAGACACCTCTATGAAAGACTTCTTGTTGCCTTGGAGGAGCATTGTGGAGTGATTAACTTTTGCTCTTCCTTGACTCTTTGTTTCCAAGACCTATTGTAATGACCATGAAAGCTGGTCCCATGTACTTCACATTCAGTAGTGACTACTCCTGTGGACAATATTTTCCTAGTACAGTAAAGAAGGGGAAAGTCCCAAGCTAATCTAGCTTGGGGAAATCATCAGGAATGGTTGGAATTGGATTTGTGAAATTGATCATGGAAAGAGTGGTTAAAAATCCAGTCTTACACTTACAACTTAAACATGGAACACCAAGAGAAGATTGGGGACATTCAGAGTACCCAGGTAGAATTTTTTTAACTTTTGCAAATTTTTGACCAAATAAGGTTTTGAGTAACCCTGAGCTTCTTTTGTGTTTGCACACTTGAAATGGGTTTTTGCGCATGCGTGAATGACTTACCAGGAACCCTATGTTCGCTGATGAGATTTCCCATCCGTTCATGAGCTCCTCAAAATTTGGTAGCCATCAGCACTGTCCCATGACAGTGTGCGATCGCAAGCATGTCATTCGGGCGTGCCATCGGACTTCCGGCGAAACGTTTGTGAAGATCGCGGTCCCAAACACGCAGAATTTGCAATCCAGAGAAGAATGTCTCTTGAGCTACATCAAAACCTTCTCGAAATGATGATTTGGATATAAAAAACTCCTCAAATTGACATTTGGCTGTACTTTTTTGTGCAAGGAGTCCTTTTTCTTTTTATGAAGAGGAAGGAAGCGCCCTAGAGTCTCCAACTTCCTGTTCCTGTTCTGCAGGCTCCTCACAGTGCTTTGTCCATCTCCTGTTCACTTTTCATTTGTATTTGGAGCTGGAAGGATCACTCTTTGTGTCTGCTGCATCATATATCATTGGATTTGAGGGCTTTTGGATTTGAGATTTCACAAGTAAGTTGGAAAATTGGTGTAGTTTGTTTTATTGGGGAATTGCACCTACATTTTTTTGTACTTTTCATTGTTTTTTTATGTATTGTGGTGGGTGGCCTGTAGTTTCAGTAGGGGCCTAATTATTTCTTTGTATGTAATCTAGTTTTCTTTTATAAAGGAAACATGTTGCAAAGTTCACTACTTTTTCTCCAACTTTTGAAATCAATTTCCAATATTTATTTAATTTACTAGCCCAGTAGTCTGCCAATAGGCCTTTCAGCCAGTAGGCCTAGAGCTACTGATGGGTGCATGAAACAACTGTTTCTGTGATGTCAGTTGAATTTAAACATCATTTAGGGCATGGATGGCATTGGATTGAAATGCAAAATGTGTTTAATTGGGTTTTTCACTTTTTTATGTGTGTTAAATAAATGCCTTTGTTGAATGTGTGTGATTATAACTTGCAAACCTTTTTTAGCCCTTTTGATTTTCATTTTTATCATTTTTGCATTAAAGCTGTGTTGTTTAGCATGCCTCCTTTGTCTGGACAGTGTGTGAGTGTGTTTGTAATAGTGGGCCAGCATTTGCATTGGCTGAGCCTCCCCACGTGCGCACAGGCCATTTTGTATAGTCTGTGTCCATATAGGCCTTCTTGAGTTCATTGTTTTCCAGGCCTCCTGCTTGTAGTTGTTGTGAGTGACTATGTGGCTGGTGGCCATTTCGTGGTGGTTGTAATGCTTTTGCCATGGACCTACATATCTTCTTTCCTTTGTTCCTCTTGGCTTATTGCTTCTTGTTGTGGCCTGCCTGGCTATGTGGCTGGCGGCCATTTTGTGAAGGCAGGCAGTGTGCACTGGTTTTGCCATAGGCCTGCATTGTCTGCCCTCCTTTCTTATTGTTGTGGCCTGCCTGGCCATGTGGCTGGCATCCATTTTGTGAAGGCAGCCAGTGTGCTTTTGCCATTGGTCTGCATTGTAGTTTAGCATGCATCCTTCCTTTGTCTGGCCAGTAAGTGAGTGTGTTTGTTATAGTGGGCCAGCATTTGCTTTGGTTGAGCCTCCCCGTGTGGCCAGGGGCCATTTTGTAAAGTCTGTGTCCATATAGGCCTTCTTCAGTTAATTGTTTTCCAGGCCTCCTGCTTGTTGTTGTTGTGAGTTGTTGTATTCTACCAATAGACCCAGAGCTTTTCATGGGTGCATGAAACAACTGTTTCTGTTGCGTCTGTTGAATTTAAACATCAGTTAGGGCATGGATGGCATTGGATTGAAATGCAAAATGTGTTTTACTTTTTTTCACTTTTTACATGTGTGTTAAATGAATGCCTTTGTTAGATGTGTGTGGTTTTACTTGTAAACCTTTTTTTGGCCTCTGGATTTTCGTTTTTGGCATTGTTGCATTACAGCTGTGTTGTTTAGCATGCCTTCTTTGTCTGGCCAGTTTGTGAATGTTTTTTAATAGTGTGTGGGCCAGTATTTGCCTTGGCTGAGCCTCCCCATGTGGCCAGGGGCTTTGTGTAAAGTCTGTGTCTAAATAGGCCTGCTTGAGTCCATTGTTTTCCAGGCCTCCTGCTTGTGGTTGTTGTGAGTGACCATGTGGCTGGTGGCCATTGTTTTATGGTAGTTAGTGTGCTTTTGCCATAGGCCTGCATTTCTTTCCTTTGTTACCTTATTGCTTCCATCCATTGTCAGCAGCAGCTCCCTTAATGCTGCATCCCACGTGATGCACAATGCCAAACTGGGTCTGTTACATTTGTATTTTTGTTGTTCTTCTTTCCTATCCTTCCTGAGTGTAGTGTACACTACAGTACTCCAACCATGAAAACCGTTGTTGTTGTCAAAATCTCACAAATGGCTACACTGTATTGTTATGTGTTTTTAATAACTGAGGTAATAAATGTAATAATAAATAATAACACTAAAAAGTGTAACCAACCACACACTAAGTTAAATATATTATTTTTTTATGTTTCTACTAGTAGAAATTGAACCACAACAATGAATGCCATGTTTCACTGATATTCTTCTTGCTTCTTTGTTTTTAGGTGCACAAAAGAGGAGGAGACAACATCACCCATTGTACTGCCAGACAGAACTCCTGCTGCGCACAACGCCACGTGACGTGTAACCACTGACAACTTTTCAACTTGTGCTACTGCGTGCTGCTGACATCTTCCAGATGGCCCAAAGAAAGATACCAGGTCCAGTACCAAGAAAGTTGCCAGTGAGAAGAAGGCACTGACACTTACCAAGACCGGTATGTCACCCAAGACCTTTTTTGGAAAACCAAACATTGCACCTGCAGCAGCGTTGTCCAGGGAGCAAGCTGGGAGCAGCACCCCCGCATCAGTGGGCCCACTCCACCAACCTAGGCCCAAGCCCATGTCTGTCACAGAAGCAGCAAGTCTAATCACGAGTCCAACGCCAATGAGCAGTGATGTTGAAATTGTCTTATCGTTATCGCAAAGTAGTACCCAATCAATGCAGGGAACTGAGATAAGTGGGAAACAACAGCCGCAACCACCCCCAATAGTAGTTGTTCCTCCGGAAGTAGGGGCAGTTCAGGAGATCGAGCTTCTTGCAGAGGAAGAAGAAGAGCAAGCTACTCTTTCAGAAGATCCATTGTCTTCCAGATCCCCAGCAAGGAAAAGAAGGGTTAGTTCATCAACTATTTCTGAAAGCCCCCCTTCTGATGATCTAGACCCCACTTGGATCCCACTATCTCAGTCTGAGACATGCCACGAGACAAGGCTAGGGAAAAGGAAGATTCCAGAAAGCCTTGGAGTTATGGAGGTAGATGTAAAAGAGGAGGATGATGATGAAGAGGCAGTCATCATGGACATTAATCCCTCCCCAGTGGAGACCAGCATTACCCCATCGCAAATTACTGTGAAGGATGTTGCAAGGATACCCCCAACACAGATCACACCACCAACACCACCCCCAGATTCCATATTTCACTGGCAGCCACGTACATCCACCACAAGTACCACCTCAGTAGTAGGTACTGCAGAGAGTCAAACTTCATGCCCACCTACCAGTTCATCCGGCATTGCAAGTGGCACCAGCAGCAGCACCATAAAGTGGACTTATTTTCGGTTTGCACAGAGGAGGTGAACATTGCTATATGCTTCATTTGTGGACAAGGTGTTTGTCGGGGTAAGATTGGTACAAATTATGGTACTGAAGGCCAAACAACCATCTGAAAAAACACCACTCGATCCAGTAGGAGGCACACCTTAGGGGTAAAAAAACTGCCCCAATTGCTGTTAGTGGGGATGAAGAAGAATTAGAAGATACGATCGTGGTGGAATGTGAACAAGAGGGAGACATTTTCTCTGGTACACAAAGTAGCCCTATCACAAGCAGTGAGGTGGTACCGCCCTCATCCTCATCAGCAACATCTCAGTGGCACAAAAGTAAGAGTCAGGCTGAGACACCAAGGGCTCCAAGGCAAGAGAGTACTGCAACGAAAGAAACGTGCACTGATCCTAACAACATCTGACATCAATAAGTCACCTGCATCAGTGGCACCAGAAAAGAAAAAATCCAGGCTACAACTCGCAGCATGTTTAGTTCGGAGTGGCAGTACGAACACAACCACCCAATGGCACTTTGTACAATGCAAAGCTGGCTAAAATGTTAGTGCTGGGACTCCTCCCTTTTTTATTTGTGGAAGGGGGGGGTTTTCTTGAATTTGTGACAGCCATCCGCCCAAAATGGAAGGTTCCCAGCTGGTCCTATTTCGCCAGAGTTGCTGTTCCAGGACTACATCACGACATGCTTGAATTGCTTGGACAAGCTTTGCAGCAGAATGCTGTTCACACTAGCCACCTGACAACAGACATGTGGACCAGTTGCCAAGCCACTGATTACATGTGCATCACTGCACGCTGGATCTCTTTTGTGGGGGTTAGAGAAAAGATATCTGCAGCAGGTGTTGTTGACACTGCTGAGATTTTTAATGCTACTCGGAAACATGCAACTGTAGCCATGTTCGCCATGGAGAAATCTCACACTGCTGCAAACATTTTGGAAGACTTTGACAGCAAGGTCTTTGACTGGCTGCGCCCAAGAGAGCTTAACATTGGTTTTGTTACCACGGACAATGGCAGTAATATAGTTAGGGCCATATACGATGGTGGCTATTTCAGGGTCCTGTGTTTGGCGCACTGCATTAACATCATTGTACAAGACTTTCTGAAAAAAGTAGACATAGCCAGCAACTTACTGACCACCTGCGGTAGAATCTGCACACATTTCAGCAATTCTTTTAAAGCCCAGAAGCAGCTGAGGATAATTCAACGTGAGCATAGAGTGCCAGTTAGAACACTCATCCAGGAGGTCCCAACACGTTGGAACTCAACTTATTACATGCTTGAATGTCTGTTTGAGCAGCACAGACCAATCAATGAATATGTCATGCAAAGAGGGGATGCTGCTCTGAAAGGCAAGACCATTGAGATGGACCATTGGGACCTACTTAAATGCCTAACAGAGATACTACTTTCTTTCGGGCTCTTCACACATGAAGTCAACAAGGAGGACTGTACTATGGGCCAAGCTATCCCTTTGTTGCACATGCAACAGGAAGAGCTGAAGGGGGTGTCTGCAATGTACGAAGGTGTGGAGGAAAAAAAAGGAACATGAGTTGGTGGAGAGCTTAACTCTTTGCTTATCTGAAAATACAAGGGTGCAAAGAGACATTGTGTCATCAACCATTATTTTTCTGCCACAATTTTGGATCCACGGTACAAAGCAGTACTGAACACTAACACATTGATTCATTTTTCAGAAATGGATGTTGCCAAGTACAAAACTTTGATAGCTGCGGAAGCCAGTCACTTAGAAAAAGAACGGCTGGGAATTAGAGGCCCGTTACTCCAGCCCACAACAAGTACTGCAGGGCAGTCGGAGTCAAGTTCAACTTCTGGGCTTGAGGGCAGTGCAGTTGGCTCACAGCAGTCAAAACCCTCAACAACTCCAAGAACAACATCAACAAGAACAGGAGCATCAGCCCCACCATAATCAGAACAGGGATGTTTTCTACAGCAAGGGCTTGTTAGGGCAGTGCTGAGGCAAAGGCAAAAGAGGCTGAGTAAAGCGAAGCACCCCTGAGCATTGAGCAGATGGTCTAGGCCTATCTGGATGACACAACAGAGGTCTACATTGATCAAACCTATTGGTGTATTGTATGGAAAAAGGCTCCAATGGCCAGTGCTCAGCAGGCTGCCGATAAACTATCTGGCTTGCCCTGTCCAAAATGTCTCTTCTGAATGTGTTTTCAGTGCTCCTGGTGCAGTTCTGACTGTGAGAAGGACCAGCCTCTCGCCCCAAAATGTGGAGATGTTAACCATGAAAAAAATTAATCAGCACTTTATGCTACTGGATCACACCATACCTGAAGTAGCACAGCAGGAAGATGATGGCGGTGACTTAGGTCATGGAAGTATGTTAGATGACCTACTTCTGGGTGAACCACCAGAGTTTGAGGATGAGCTCTACTTCCCTGACAACTAGGCTTTCGACTTGTTACTTTTTTTTTGCTTATTTACTTTTATTATTTGTGTGTGTCTCTGACTTCTGGTTCGAATCAGAACAAGTCCATTACCACAGTCTTACTCTTTCATTGCCAGATTGGAGTTGCAACTGTGTGCAGTCAGTGAAGAAGTAAGACCACTGCTCCGAGTGCTGCTCCAGTCCACTACTGACACACCCTAAATCCATTTCCCTCAATCCAGACATTGGATAGAGAATAGTGATGTACTAATAAAATAAACTAAAGGACTATACCTACCAATAGTCCCAATACAATTACCCAATAATCAGTCAGTTGGCAGTGAAGAAGGTTCAATCGTTTATTAGACAAAATACTCTATAGAGGAGCCTCTCCGAACCTCACCCATCAGGTGCGCCGAGAAGACTGTTGGCTCGTATTCAAACATGAGGTTATATACTTTTCAGTTCAACACATACAAATACTGTAAAAGGACAAAATCCAGTTGGCCCTCGAGCTCCAGGAATGGACCATATATGGCGCAGATCAGATCAGTACAAAGGCTTGACTATCTATTGCTGAGGAGGTCAGGAAGGGTGACTCCCTTTCATCTCTGTACCTGGGAGTGTAAGCACGGCGCCTCCAGGAATGCGCTTATCACCCCCCAAAGCCAGATGCGACCTTGAGTCTTAGAACAGTAAAGTAGAAACAGCCTATGTTCAGCTGCTACCAGTAACTCAAATGAACCGGGGCCTGACAACTACACGTGATCAACACGTGATCACGGCCCCGTGCTCGAGCATAGGATCAGAAGATGGCGTATGTTTGGTTCTCGGCCTACTCTTTTAGCAATAGATATATATGGGGAAAATAAACGAAAGTCCGATACACCTTATATACGGGAAATCTACCTTTTTATCCCTCAGAACAGCCATTTTAGCATGATGTAGCTAACAAAAACCGTTCAATCTTCAAATATTCCCTCATCAATCTGCATTAAGTCTTTGAGCTCCTGTTGAACTAGCTGAGCCTTTACTGCTGTTGGGGATGGACCAAACACAGAAGAAGTGAGTTTTGTCGCGCAATAAGAGCAACATGCAGGTCAACATTGTACACAAACACAACATGTGAATATGATACCGGCTATACATGCCAGCACCATCAGAATTTTCCATCCCCAAGTGGACAGCAGACCCCAGACCCAACCAGAGAAAGGCCACGTACCAGTTTCTGCATGTATATCGGAAGCTAAACGATGTAACTTCTGTATAGCCAAATGAACAGAGGGGGCGGAGTCTGGAATATAAACACAGCAAGAGCTGCCGATCACGCGGCATGCTCTTCCTCGATCTGCTAAGATAACGTCCAAAACCATACAGTTCTGAAGCGAAACGAGTCTGGTCGCCTGTAGCTCTACAGTTATATTGGTCAGTATTCCTGCAGTAGTGTTGATTACCCCTTCAACTACTCTAGACAAACGTCGGACTTCTCAGCTAGTAAGCATAGGCCCCCAAAAGGGTAACACTCCCTTCATAATGTCAGTAAAATGCTGCAGTGGAGTATCAGTCTGATCTATATCGGTGGTATCTATCTCCCGTTTGTGTCTCCCACTACACACACTACGTCTATCTAATCGGTGATCCTTGTGATAATTAGAAGGGGCAATATAGACTGGAGGGTACAGGAAGGACAGGTAGCAACGTCCAGTCCAACCTCGGGGGAGTCAAGTATAGGCATTTTCTCCACAGATAAAATATACATTAGGAGGGGTTAACAACGGAGGGCTACTAAAGGTACGCAACCGATAAGTGTAATTACATTGGCTTTCTCCTACTGATATGTACCCTGTTCCTTGAACACAAAACGTAGAAGTACTATTTAATACAGGCACTGGAATAGCCCTATCCTCAGTGACATTACGGTCCTGCAAGTGTCGGTAATATTGAGTGAAATTGAATTCAACAAAGCCCATAATTTCATTTTTCAACCAAGTGGCGTTTTCATACGTTATATACATATTCATACAAGCATTCGGATCTAAAGTTCCCTAAAACTTTTTAGAGTCCACAGTATAATGCATGTACATCATAGAAAGCAATTTGAACCAAGCCTCGCAACTTCCCAGATGAGACCAAGGTAGAGATATAAATAAATCGTGCTTGTGCATTACAGATGGTAAAAGACCACAAACCCAGTAATTTGTAGTATTAGTTGCACTATGTGCTGGATGAAGCATTTCAATGAATGCATTTTTCACATAAGTCTGACGATGCCTTTCCTTATGTGGGGCTAAAGTATGAAACACATGTTCCGGAGGTGGGGTAGTGGTTCCTAGACCAGTATGCATAGGGTGGCGAAATTCCAAATATATGAACACTCCCAGTAATATAATTAGCAATATGGCTATAGTAGCTACAAATACAATTTTAACACGATTGGTCCAACTAGAAAAAACAGGCATATATGCAGAAAAATAATGCGGTACAATAGGACGTTCCTCTTCAGAAACAAAACGAGCAAAGGGATACATACTAGCTAAAAGTCAAACAATAAACTGGGGCAATGCAGTCCAACCTGCCAGAGGGTGCTTCTTTCCTGTGTCCTTTTAGAGCCTCACAGGTAGGCTCCTATCGTTCATCTCAGAGAACACCAATACAAATTTCTCACGTTGGCGTTCTGTTCTCACATAATCCTTGAAGGAAACACAACCTGGGCCCCTTTTGACAAAAGATTCAGTCTTTCTTTCTGAACGCAGCAAACAAATGTTCAAGACTCTCAGCGCGTTCAGTCCAGTGTCTCGCTCAGTACACCAGAAGCTTATCTAACAGACATTCACAGCACAGGTCTGTACCCTATCACTCAAGTCTCTCCCTATCTCCTACCATGTTCACCTGGTGTACCGTGTTGTTTTCTGGGCCGCAGGTTGTACCGAGTATGGCCAGGCACTTCTTGATCATAGAACACAACAGGGGATGACGAATCCGGTGAAACAGGGGTACTGCGAGCCTCTGGGTTAACTGCAGGGACAACAGAATCTGGGGCAATCAATTATGCTGATGACAGAGCCCCTTCCGAGCCTGGTGCACCTTCTCCTTGCCCTTCTCCTATTACCTGGGCATCAGAAAAAGGAATGAATCGAGGAACTCGCTCACTTTCCTGAGTCAGAACCCCGTCCTGGATTCGCTGATCATATGGAAGCGGGAGGGGTCATTTTTTCAGATGTGACACATGAATCCAGTGTAGCTTGCCGTTCACTTTTACCACCGTCCGTGTGGCCAACAAGACTTGAAACATTTCAGACCAATGAGGATCCAAGCTGGATTTTTGCTTATAGTTACGGACCAGAACCCACTGTCCTGGTTCCAAACGATGTCCTGGACCCTCCGGCAGGGGCTGCAAAACTGCTGAAACCTGTTGATGAATGGAACGAAGATCTTTAGTCAAAGCATACAAATAATCTGTCAGCATAGCGTACTCTATATCACGAAATGTTCTGGATCTCGGGACGTCCCAAACATTAGCAAGGCGCCCAAAAATGACCTCATACAGAGACAAACCAGAACGAGAATGTGGGGCAACTTGTATTGACATTAATGCCAGCGGCAGAGCAACTGGCCACTTCAATCCGGTACTTTCTTGGATTTTTGCTAATTTGAGTTTTAATATCCCATTATACTTCTCGACCAACCCAGCGGCCTGGGGATGCCGAGTCGCATGGAATTTCTGTTTAATCTGTAGTCCATTACAAATATGTGTAATGAGTTCTGCATTAAAATGTCTTCCGTTATCACTCCAGATCACTCGAGGCAATCCGTAGCGAGGGAAGTACTCCTTTACCAACGCTTTTGCCGTTGCCAAAGCAGTATTTTCTATGGTCGGGTAGGCTTCCACCCATTTACTGAAAGCACATACCATGACCAGGACATACTTCAAATTGTTGACGCGCTCCAGCTGGATATAATCCATCTGAAGCACCTCAAAAGGCAAAGATGGGGGTGCAAAGTTTCCACTCAGAACAGGCTCCCTGCCCCCTGGAATATGCCGTAAGCAAACCATGCAATATTGTACCCAATGAGCAGCGGTCTTAGAAATATTGGGATTGTACCATACAGGGTCTAATAATGCACAAATACCTTTCACCCCAATATGAGCTGTACCATGTGTCATTGTCACCACCGCATTCACTAATGCATTAGGCAAGAGCCATCGTTGCTTCTCTGTCAGATCAATCCAACAACCATCTGCATCTAATCTCCCAATTCGCTCTTTCCAGTGAGCCAGTTCAATAGGGGTAGCTTCTTTCTGTATTTCTCGGACATTCTCCATAGTATAATCAAACATCTCTGTTTCAGTCACCCACCTAACAGAGCTAGTCACAAACATTGGGGTCAATTTGATTTCGCAGTTTCCTTAGCGACCTGAGCAAAGGCATTACCCTCCCCCACTGCATCCACCACTGCCTTGTGTGCACTACATTTGACTACAGCCACTATTTCTGGTAACGTCAATGCTGTCAATAATCGCAAAATTAAGGGGCCATGCTGTATTCGCTGACCATGAGAAGTAAGAAAACCTCTTTCTGCTCAAAGTCTACCAAAACTATGAGCCACGCCAAAGGCGTACTGGCTGTCAGTGTAAATATTCACTCTCAGTCATTCACTTAACTCACAGGCCCGAAACAATGCCACTAATTCAGCCGCCTGTGCTGACTGATAAGGTACTGATAAGGTACTCGTGAAGCATCAACTATAGTATGAAGAGTAGTTATTGCATATGCAGCTGTTGTCGTGCCATCTGGTAACTTGAAACAAGAGCCATCAACGTACAACTCCCCTTGGGGGTCAGACAGAGAAGTGTCAGTCAGGTCTATTCGTCCCTTCGTTTCTTCCTCAGTCCGAAATATACAATCATGAACATCATTGTTCTTTTTATTCGAAGGGAGGGGTAGTAATGTGGCAGGGTTCAGAGTGGCACATCGTTTAATTGTAATGTGTGGAGCAAACAAAGCCAGTTCGTATCCAGTAAGACACGCACTCGTAAGGTGCTGGGTCTTTGTCTTGTTCAACAATGTATCCACAGCGTGCGGTACCATCACTGTGAGGTCAGTATTCAGAATGAGCCCTTCCGACTGTCGAATAGCCACCGCAACTGCAGCAGTAGCTCTTAAACAGCTAGGAAGTGCTCTGGCGACGTTATCCAACACCGCTGAGAAATAGGCACAAGGTCTCTGCTTATCATCAAATCCTTGTGTTAACACAGAAAGCGAGAAAACCGTCCACCTCGTGTACGTAAAGCACAAAAGGTTTCCGGTAGTCAGGAGTACCAAGAACAGGTGCAGAACAAAGCGCAGATTTCAAAGAGTGAAAAGCATCTTGACAAGCATCAGTCCAGGGTAAAGGTTCATGCACTTCTTTAGTGGTTAAATACAGAAGAAGTTTAGTAAGAAGAGAAAAATTAGGGATCCATTGGCAACAGTAAGAAGTTATGCCGAGAAATGCACGGACATCACGCTGAGTACGAGGTACAGTCATATTAAAAATGGTAGTCACACACTCAGGAGTTAGTCTCCTCCCCTGTTTCGACAGTAGATGACTGAGGTAGGTCACCTCCTGTCGACAATATTGAAATTTAGAAAGGGAGACTTTATTGCCGTTCGCAGCCAAATGAGACAATAATAGTATGGTGGCCTTCTTACAACTTTCCTCAGTATCAGAAGCCACCAGCAAATCATCTACGTATTGCAAGAGCACATTACCAGGGGGCAAAACCAAATCATCCAACAATGTTTTCAAAGCTTGACTATAGATACTGGGACTCTCTGTGTACCCCTGGGGAGCGCGACAGAACCGGAAGCTGCAACCAGATAATGAGCAGCCAAAAATATGGATGATTCGGAATGCTGAAGAAAGCATTTTTCAAATCAATCACAGAGAAATATTTAGCAGTAGGAGGAATCATAGTGAGAATAGTAGTGATGTCTGAAACCACCGGGTGTTGGGGCACCACTATTTTATTAATTTCACGCAAATCAATCACAAAACGATAGGTATCGACACAATCAGGATCGCTTCCAACAGGGGCTCTCTTTAAGATAGGCAAAATGGGGCTGTTACACACATTAGCAGCCCTTTTTACCAAATCTTGTATGATAGAGAGCAAAGCCTTCTCGCCTGCCGGAGAAATTTTGTACTGAGGTATACGAGGAAGCCGGGCATTTTGCTTCAAAGTAACAGAAACGGGTGGAATCTTCAATAATCCTACATCTGTGTCACCGGTGGCCCACAATGTTGCTGGAATGTCAGAAAACTCAGGAGGGAGGGGTTCATTTTTAGAGAAACACTGCAAAGTATGCTTCCCAAGGGAATTAATAGTCAGGTAAACACCATCAGGTGAAGAATGAATCTTAGCATGTCATTTCTTCAATATATCCAAGCTCAACAAATTTTCGCCACAATGGGAAGTCAAAAGAAACGGGGAGTCTATCGTAACAGGACCAATTGTAAAAGGAATAGGTTTGGAGATGGGGCTCACCACCGGAATTCCCGAGAATCCTACTGAAACATTATTGTGCCCGGACAGAGCAGCCCCTGGGACCAGGGAATGAGAAATAGAACTATTCATTGCACCCTTATCAACTAAAAACTTTTCAGATGTCCCCATCAAATGTGCCTCTACATAAGGTCCTTGTTGATCAACGGGTATTGACACCTGGCCCTCACTCTGTCCATGGCTATCCTATGTATAAGCATACCCTTCGGTCGCGTCCATTTCACACTCCTCATTATAATACTGCCTACCTCTTGGATTATCAAAATAATTATTTTCTTGTCCAACTTGCGTCGCCTCTTCTCGTCGCATATTACTGTGATCCACACTTCCCTGACCTCTTCCTCGACTTCTCATAGCCCCATTCTGGGCCAGCAACAGCGGACACTGAAATCGCCAATGCCCTTCCTCCTTACAATAAGCACACTGGTTTATTCCCAAAATGACAGCCGGCCCTCTACCTCGTCCAGTTCCCGCCCCCCTCGGGACAAACCCTCTACCGCCTCTCTCTCTGCCTCGTCCTTGCGCAACTTGTTGCAACAACACCTGTGTTTTAAGATCCTTCGCTTTCTTTTCCGTTTTATCCTTACTCTCATTTTCTCTATGTTCGTAATATTGAGCCATACTCAATGTTACCGAGGGCGTGGAAGTGGTCCAGGTACTTTCAGCGGCTTGTAGCCGTGCAGAGATTTCTGGTAACAAATTGGTCACAAAACGATTAATAAATCATCGTATACTGCCTTCCAACGATAAATCCTGTCCAATAAAGTCGATGAATACGCCCTCAAATCTAGTGAAAAATCAGAAACACTTTCATCCTTCTTCTGTTTACATGCGGTCAATTTATCCCAATCCATCTTACAAGGCGGAATTAAGGAATGCATGTAAGTGATAATACGGCCAGGTAATGCCAATAATTTAGGTCTCTGCTTATCCCCAGGCTTACGATCCTTATCCCAATCTTTTATCTGATCCCATGTTCCTCCAAATTCTTGAGCATGGTCCTGATCATGCACCTGACGCCTTACATCAACGGGAAGTAACTATCCAAAAAATAGCTCTATATCAGCTAAGGTCATGACGGGCGAAGAGGCCGCCTCTGTGAGTTCTTTATAATAAGTCGTGGGATTCTTACGGGGGTCGGGTAATTGTGATTTTAGCTAAAGGACTTCACTTCTCTTACAAGGGGTATAAACCCATTGCTCCTGCACTCGAGCCTCTACATGAGGTCTAGTCACCACACCATGGTCATCCTTAAGCTCCGGTATTTCAGGATGAAAGATAGGGTGAACTTTTTGCATAGGATGCTGAGAGTCCCTCAAGGGACACTTTTGATGCATCCGTTTGAGATAATTTAATAAAATCTCCACGTTTCTATACACTTCCTCCGGGCTAAGTTCAGACTTATGAGCCCTGTCCCGGATGTCAAACATCACTTGGGGGTCCATCCCTCCCGGAAAACACTGTTCCCAGAGAGTAATGATACATGCAGCCATGTGTTTCAACGCATGCTGCTGCATAACAGGCTCATAGTCTCGAAGCGTGTTCCATATGTCAAGAACAGTGTAAATAGGATGTCGCATCTACTGGGATGACTGATCCGCAATCATCTGTTTCTCTGTCGGCCCTATAGTCGAACGGGTTAACAACTTCTGCGCGTCAAGATCTCCCAGAGCACGAAAGGGAGTCGAAACAGCTGGAGAACGGGTCGAGCTCGCACAAAGGGAGGCCCACGATGGGTGGGGGAGACAAAACAGCTGTGGCCGTAATGGAGGACGGCAATGTAACAGGCCATAAAGTAGCTGTCTCAGACATTTTAGGAGACAAAACAGAGGACATTCCCGGAGAGGCAAGAGAAGAGGAATCAACAGGGGCGGAAGCTGAAGGGGCCTGTACTAAAGTCGGGGGAACAACAGGATATATACGCTGCGGAGCATAAGGCGGAGGTGGACGAGTATCCAATAAATCCTCAGTCTCATCTTCTGCTTCATTTCTTGCCACATAAGTCTTATCCACTTGCAATCTAAATTGTCTGTCTGCACAATCAATCCGCTGTTCAGTTCGTGCTTTATCATAGCTATAGCTTTCTGCGTTATCGTCTGATTTCCTTTCATCCTACATACTTTCTCCTCCCGCATACGTCTACGCTTTGCTTCCTTCTGCCACATGTTTAGGGAGTCAAACATTGACTGTGGACTTCGTTTAGAAAATAAGCGATCCTGCAGAAAATGTATCTTTTTCTCATCAAAAGACCCGGTTAAGGGCCATTGTAATTCCACATTATCTTTAGTATATTTGTGCCATAATGTATTAAACAAGAGAGGTGTAATACCATGCTTAACATAAATATCATAACTTGGGCTGCCCTCAGGCGGGGCAGGTTGACTTTCAGCCAAACGCGTATCATTAGGGCGACAGCAACATCGAAAACAACTCAATCTACTAAAACACGGCATGGTTATTGTCGTCACACATTCCTCATTTGATCATAAAAATAAACTTCCAAACATGGCCATGTTCAAACACTCGCAAAACACACAATCTTACGCACATTCAAACATACATAAAACCATAACATACATATAAAGATATTCAAAATGATGTCTTTTCAAACAAAGAACAGAGCCCGTCGACTCCTGTTCGTGGAGAATCAATCAAATTCAAATTCCAAAACCGACAGATACCAAAATCAAGCAGTCCAAAGACTACCAAGAGACTGTCAGACAGGTATAACCACAGACCGACCTACAGACCCTCCTGCAGCCTTCCTGGTTCACTCTTGGGACTATTATGACTAAGCCCGCTTCATTAGCACCGCTTCAGATGTGTTCCCAAGGCTACCCAGGTACAGCCACAGGCTTTTCCGGGAGCAGTCTGGCCGGGCGCACACCACACGTGCCACACCGGGCGTCCGATCAGCGTCTCTATTATTCACAAAAGGTCCGTGGAGCATCTACATGTGCAGCCACCATGATGCTGCTCCGTCAGACCCCCAAGATTCTCCGTGGTACACTGACCACCAAATACTTACACAGTTAACAGCTTCAAAAGCACTGCTCAACAGTGCATACCAAAAACATCAAGACAATTCCACTCACCTGGTGCACACAGGTACGATCGCGTGTTCTCCACTGCCAACTCCTGAAGACCAACACGGTCAGCTCCTGGGTTACGCCTGTAGGACTCCGGTGAAGGGTCACTGGCAGCTGGGAATACTCTGCTCGTGAGAGGAGAGTAAGATTATACCAAAAATGGCTAAATTTCAAAGGATCCTTTTTCCGTCCACCCGCTCGACCAGAATTACCCCTTGTCCTTACCACCCGTTTACGGGGAGGACAACCCAGTCATGGAGTCCCGGCGGTGTCGCCAAACTGATGTACCAATAAAATAAACTGAAGGACTACATCTACCAATAGTCCCAATACCATTACCCAATAATCAGTCAGTTGACAGTGAAGAAGGTTCAATCGTTTATTAGACAAAATAATCTATAGAGGAGCCTCTCCGAACCTCACCCATCAGGTGCGCCGAGAAGACTGTTGGCTCGTATTCAAACATGAGGTTATATACTTTTCAGTTCAACACATACAAATACTGTAAACGGAAAAATACCAGTTGGCCCTCGAGCTCCAGGAAAGGACCATATATGGCACACATCAGATCAGTACAAAGCCTTGACTATCTATTACTGAGGAGGTCAGAAAGGGTGACTCCCTTTTGTCTCGGTGCCTGGGAGTGTAAGCACGGCACCTCCAGGAATGCACTTATCACCCCCAAAGCCAGATGCGACCTTGAGTCTTAGAACAGTAAAGTAGAAACAGCCTATCTTCAGCTGCTACCAGTAACTCAAATGAACCGGGGCCTGACAACTACACGTGATCAACACGTGATCAAGGCCCCATGCTCGAGCATAGGATCAGAAGATGGCATCTGTATGGTTCTCGGCCTACTCTTTTAGCAATAGATATATATAGGGGAAAATAAACGAATTTCCTCCATACAAAAGCATACATATCAAACAGGGAGTATACGTATAGATGCATCATGCTAACATAATATAAGTCCGATACCACTTATATATGGGATTTCTACCTTTCTATCCCTCAATAGTACAAAAAATGTATGCCTGCCTCGTCGAGACTCGAGTACCTCCAAAGAACCTGACTAGTAATTATAGCTATCCTCCTTTCCGAGCCAAAACGGACTGCCCCTTAAGAAAAGGTAAATGATGGCATGCATTTGATGCTGACTCCGAGTTATTGGTGTTTGTGTTGTTGTTGTGCATGAAGTGTACTAGTAAAATCTACACTCAGAAAAGTGACTCAAGTCAATGTTTCCCTTCTTGTTGTTTAATAACAAACTTGTTCTGCTGCAGGCCGATCCATTGCATTTTTGATTCTGGAATCTGGACTCACTTGGTACACTACAGAGCTGGACACCATGATGACCATACTATACTCGCAGTCAGTCAGTAGTATCGGAAATGATTGATGGAATAACTTGGGCATTTCATGAAGTGGCATAAAATGTAAATAAGTCAACAGCAGCCACATCATACCTACATGTCTGTGTAGTGGTGGAGGTGACTGTAGTGCTATGACTGACAGTGGTGCATTAATTTAGTTACTTAATTTGGAAAATTATATGTTGCTGTATATGTGTGCACTACTCAGTGCTGTCTGGATCAACATTTAAGCTAAGCGGCGGTTGGGTAGGCGCCGTGGGCCTACCTCTGTCCTGTTGTTGTTGTAGGTTAATGCTGGAAACAGAGTAGACATGATTTAGCCATGCCACCTCTGTAAGTGTTCTTGTTTCACTCCTCCTTAATTTATGCAATTTAACTTTACTTTTCTCTTGCCGAGAACGAGAACGTGACCCTACCACGGTGGACTGTACTTTTACGGCCTGGAAGAAAATTGCCGCCCGGCTCGAAACTCCCATGCTCTGCTCTCCCAAAATGCCCCTCGTGTATCACCCCTCACTTCAAGTTACATATGAAAAACAATGCCGCGAGATGCTGGAGAAATTTAGTTATACCATGTGGGGAGACATGTACATAGCAGGCACATTGCGGTCCAGGCACCAATTCTTCGGCACCACTACACCCACGGCTATGGATATTTTCATGTATGTCAGGCTCGGACAGAGTGTTAGAGCCGCCACACCTGCATTCCCTTTAGAACCACCCACACTGCTCCCCCTGCATGCCCTGCTGCAGATCGCACCCCCCGACATGTCACCTCGCTCATCTATCGCCACACGCAAAACACACCTACCCCCCAAACTTTGAAGGTTCGGCATGAATGAGATGTCAACTTAGAAAACCGCATAACCGATGACCAGTGTAATTTCTGATGTAAGCAGACGGCGGCTATAGTAGCCAGTAGTCGGCTGAGACTCATACACTACAAATTACTACAAAGGCTCTATTACACCCGGGCCAAACTTTACAAATATAATCTTAGGGAGGATGATCGATGTGCTAGATGTGGGGGGCAGGGAGCGGACTTTCTCCACCTAGCCTGGCTATGTCCTACTATTCAACAGTACTGGCTACAAGTGTTTGTGGGTCTGTCAACAATGCTTAATATGCCTATACAGGCCTCACCAAACATCACTCTACTGGACTACACACACAATATAGACACTAGATGTAAGAAGTTTTTGGCACTAGGCCTCCTGATTGCCAAACGCAGATTGGCGTGTAGGTGGGGCAGGGGCAGAGCACCTACATTTAAAGAATGGATCCATGACCTCACAACATGGCAGGAGCATTCGCTGAATTATGCCGAGCTACTCCCACTTACCTTCAGCCCGCGAGATATATGGGGCCCCCTCAAAACCTACCTACTCTCGATGGCAGATGAAACCACTACTACCCCAGAACTGCTCTATAGGTCCGTAGCCCCGGAGGCTGCCCCCGGTGGGTTGGGAGCGGAAACACTACTATTTACAATCCCACCGGGCAGTGAGGCATAGATGCCGGCACACTTCAACTAAACCAGACGTACCAAGGCCCCCCTATAGCGATAGGCCACCCAATTCCTACTGAAGTGCATGCCGGTCTGAGATCCTTGTCAGTATTCCAGACTCTAATTGGTTTCACTGTCTGCATTGTATATACTTATATTGTAAATATGGGTGATGTAGTTTGGTGCATAAGATGTTCGGACTCAATATGATGTGCACAGTTGGGGATGGGTTTTTCTTTAGCTCCTTGAATAGAAATATGTTACATATGCAACAACTGTATTTAAAACTTTTTTACTGACAGCACATCTATGTATCGTTTCGCTGTACCAACTGTACAAAAATTTCTAAAATAAAAAAATAAAAACCTTTCTTTTCTCCTTGATTTTTCAATATCTCTTTTGTTTTTCCATCTACACGTACAGGCCGGTCTTTACCCTGTGCTATCCTGGGAAAAAAAACTCACACTTACCTTACCATTCTGCATCCGCCAGACAGGCAGTGGCACCCAAGATTGACGGACGGAGCATCCATGGAAGGAGGGACCTAGAGAAATGCCGAAATGCAACTCCCAATTTGACCATAACATAGTAACTTATAGTACTGTCTTCTTTTATTTGATTTGATTCAATTTTTTCTCTTCAATCATTTTACGGCTGTGTGTGTTGTTGTTTATTATGTTTGCTTATATATTTGACCCCTACAGCTAGCTTTAAAAGGAAGCCCGTAATTGGGTCTCTCTGGGGCAGACAGGCAAGGCAATTGCATAATAATAATAATTAATAATATACTGCTGCCCTGTACTACTAGTCTATTACTACTCATCATTAACCATCAAGTTATCATCATGCATGCATTTCCTTTTTCTCCCTTAACAGATTTATGATGGTCATCTGCCAGGATTGTGTCTTGTCCATGTGTAGCATTTGTCTTTGTCAAACCTTTCCCTCAAATACCCCTTCCCAACCATTCATCAAACCCAAACCCTCTTCCCCCGGGCTGTGTGATTTATATTGAGGTGTGACTAAATGAAATTAATTTACACCAATAATTGATCACACACTTGCTGGGGCAGATGTGGTGAAAGCAACACTAACTCAAGGCAGGGCAAGGATCTTCTTCTGCTTGTCCACCCATGCTCAGTATTTGCAAGTCATTTGTTTTTCCAGAGGAACGTAATCCATCATAATTAATTGCCGACATCGATTCATCCTCCTTACAGCACTAAGAGTTACGCTTGTCCACTTCATAGGTCGAGTCAACTACAGTTTGTTTCTTTTACTAGACTGTTTTATTTTACTTTAGCATTGCTTATCAGCATCACGTTTTTTTTGTTTGGCAGTCTTCTTGTGTACTGTACTTCTACTACTCCCTCCTGAGTCTCCATCAGGCAACTGACTGTCTCATTTTCTTTTTTTGCAAATGCTACTGCCAGTGTCTCCTACTATCACCACCTCCACCATATCATCTTGAGAAACCAAACCATCATCACCATGCAGCCATTGCTTTGCCTAAGTTTAAATAAACATCAATCAACAGGTGAGAGAAGAAGTTTGGGTGAGGCATAATTAATAATATGTAAATTAATTCACACACCCACACCCTTCCAAGTCCAGTTGCAGACTGCATAGACTAGGAGGAGAGACTGACAGTACTAGTAGGACAAGTCACTCACAACTGAGGGTACTGCATCTATCTGTTTGTGTGTTACACTATCGGCAGATTAGTTAAATCATAATCTGGCTGTGACCCTGCAGCAGCACAGGAAACTGTCTGAAGTAAAAGGGTGACCTTGAAGTTTACATCATATGTAAACTTCAAGTATAAATAATTTATTCCCCTAACAAAAATAAACTAATGTAAAAATCCCACAACATCTGACCCACCCCTCTCCCTAACCCCAACCAATGTCCAAAGATAAAGAAAGAGTCAAATGTCTGCTCTATTGTGCATAATAAATAATAAATATAAACCCCAACTTTTCTCCAGCGCCTAATTCCCACTCACCAAAAAAAAAATTTATAGGGGCAAGGCGATGGAGTTCTAGCAACGTGCTCACTTGTTACCCACCAGGACCTTTATCTGGTCCACTAGGCGTGCCACCCGGAGGAGCATGCAGCGCTTTAATGCTTTACAGTTGCATCCACGGGGGGGCAGCAGTGTTGAATGAAACGTGGTGGGCAGCTGCCAGACCGCGGGGCCGTACCACTGGGGGGGCCTGACTGGGGCCTGGGGCTTTGGCGGAGGCTGCAGCTGCTGCTGCCTCCTCCTCCTCCACCGCCAGAACCACTAGCTGACGATATTCTTTGTAGATGGCCTCCATCTTCCGACGCCGGGCCATGGCTTCCAAGTCCTTCCTGTTAGGTTGTGCTTTTGGTTGGGAAAGAGTACCTATATCAAGAAAGAAAAAAGACAATTGTAACCAATACTCTTAGCAAAACAGAAACATAAAATTATTTCTACATATAGTGGCGCAGTAGCACTAGCAAGCACAGTACTTAACATTTGTGGTATCCTCCCAATTCCTCGGCCTCTAACATTTGCGGGAGTTTCAGGCATTACTACTATTAGGCACTATGGAGTAGGCAAGTCTTCTACTCTCTCTTGTTTAGCTAAATGAACCTTGTTGTAGGCATACCAGCTCAGTCAGCTTGCACTCTAGACAAACATACTTGTGTTGCAGACTCACGTTATTTTCATTTACTACTGTCTGCAGATGGGGAAGCTGTAGTCTACAACTACACAATCAATTTTCATATTTTTCTATTATGGCCATACTCTGTTACATCAATGGCAACTGCTCAATTTCACTTTCACCCCGACTACTACAACAAGGCAGATGACATCTGATCCAAATGACCATTGATTATATATGGGACGAGTCAACGACATAAGATACTTTTGATTGATTATGTAACCATGCGGCCAATAGGCCACCCATGGCAGGCTGACACAGTCAAAATAAATGACATAGGTAGGGAGTGGGCCTCGGAGTTGGAGGGAGGCGCTTGATAACATACATATACATATGTATGCTGTGCTTGCAAACTACTGTGAGTCAAGGGAGTATTCTGAAAATATAACTTTGAATCAAAAACCTTGTAAAAAAACAGTCCTGTTTTTTCTCTTCCCAGCGATTCTTCCATTTATTAATCATTGCATTGCTTTCCTAGCACTATATTTTTTTAGTTCTAATCTCCTTGGCTTTGTTACTCTGGTGCAGTTTATTTTTCTTTTACATTCTCTTCAAAGACTTGTCTTCCAGTGCCAGTCTCCACCTATGCTATGATGATTGAATACAGTCCAGGCATCCATCCATTCAAAGATAACATGTGTATCATTCTTCTTGATCTCACCAACAACATACACTTGTTATTTTACCACCACCCATGCATCCTTTCTTGCTTGCCTTTGAGTTTGACCCATGAAACCCCCCCGGAGAATTCTTCCTATCACTCATTACAGTAAAGAGTGGCCAACTGGGCAAGCTACAGGCTGACTAATAGTAGTAGTACAGAGTCAGAGGCAGTTAGAGGCAGGAATAACAAGAATTTAGAAACAGCTAGATCAAAGAAGATTTGGTAAAAAATAGAATTAGGAAGTGGAAATAATAGTTCAGAAAAAAAAAGATGCAGTAAAAGTTAGGGAAACATAATTGTTAATATTAACAACAGGAGGACTTACTGGGGCCAGCAGCAGAGCCCACAGTAGAGGAGCGGTCCTGGCCGTGGGAGGCATCTCCAGCTCCCGCCTCAGACCCCGTCGTCTTTTTGCCCCTGGGTGCTGATCATGGTAGATATAATTAAAAAAAAGACAAACATTGATAAATGGTGTGAAACAAATAAAATATTTTTTAAAACGCTCTGAAAACATTTTTGGAAACAATAATTGCAATAAAATTGACCTATCTAATCTGATCCAGTAGTAGTATCGCGGACCGTCTAGTTATTATTTATTAATCCAGTGTTCCATTCTGATTCCCAAATCCTAAACCTAAGTACCACCTGACCTAGCCCACCTATTCCAAAGACATTGGAAATGAATTGCCAAAAATATATTTGCTTCTTCTAAGTTTCAATACCATTCGAAATCATCAATGAGTCAACCCCCTTTGATAGGCCAATTGTTCACTAAGTCTGCATTTCCATTTATTTTAGTCCTCAAAAATGGATGGACGCATGCATACATTTGCATACACCAAATTGTTGGTTGGTTGCTGCTGATGTGCTGATGATTTAGTTGCTATAGTACTCACTCACTAACAAACTACAAAAGGTTCTACTAAGGACTGGAGTCAGCACTCAGCAGCACGTGACATGATGGAGGAAGCGTCACGTGAACGGCTAAAAAATTACCAACTATTACTAAGTAACTAAACTACCTATCAATCCACCACTATCTAAGTGACAGAAGGACAAAGGAAAGGACTGGAGTCTCTCTTGCCATACCTAACTTAAGTTCTCTAAACTCTCTTACATAATCAGCCCCAGCGAGCGCAAAGTTGCAAACAAGTAAGATTAGTAGCACCGAGCATCTGTCCATCTAGTGTCTAGAAGAATAACAGTTACATAAGATTTTTAAACGTAACTTACCTGCATGTAAGCAGCAGCAATCTTGATTTTTGGGAAAAGAATAATATTCGCAATACCAATATCACAGAAAAGAACACACAATGCTACTATAATTAGCTACTCACCAAGCCCCACAATCTCAACACCTAGCAGGTCTTGCTCCCGGTCTAAGATATATGACCACCGGTGAGTCAGCTGGTTATGGGTGCGCCGGACACCAGAGTAGCGAAACACTGCCTGGCGCACCCTCACCCACTGGCGATGATGCTCCTGGGTAGTGTAGCCGGAGACGGTCCTGCTGCCTGCTCCCAAGGTTAATGGGAGGTGGCGCTGTACAAAAAAACCAAGGGCAGCAACCTCCACCTCGGTGAAAAGAGCCCGGGGGTGCACCCCTTCCTGGCATCGTCTTCCACAAGGAAGGCGGATCCTGGGTGCAGGTGCCTTCCCCTTAAAATCAGAGGTAGCCTTAGCTATGGTCTGGGTGGTTGGGTGGCAGAAAAGAAAATGTAGGAGTAATAACTAAAGTCAGGGGAAGCAGAACGAAAGTAAAAAATATTATCTAATTTATTTTTGAATTTCATTTTTGCTGCTTCTAAATATTACACATGCATTGTCTCAGAAGCAATCCTGTCTGCTTTGACTTGTTGTTTGTTGGCCAGATATCTGGCCAGTCAATGTTAGTTAATTCACAATGTACACCATACGCTAAGGTGGAGTATGTAGTCAATTAGTAAAGTTTTGTAAATGGAGCCAACAAGCAACTAGTAACTACTAAAATTATATTGAATGTATACCAAATGTAATAATTATCGCTTTAAGATATGTACCAATTTATTGCTATATTCAAAATGCATCATCTCTTTATAAAAACAAATCTTGTGACTCACTTTCACCTCTTCTGAGGGAAAGCAAACAAGATAAAACATCGAATACATGATACTCGTAATATTAGTACTAATAATGGATGCATGACATAATATCTAGAACAGAAAAATCACAATACACAAATAT
Organism: Triturus cristatus; assembly: GCF_964204655.1. Lineage (NCBI taxonomy): Eukaryota > Metazoa > Chordata > Amphibia > Caudata > Salamandridae > Triturus > Triturus cristatus. The sequence goes on from NC_140595.1 coordinate 448,870,814, forward strand.
CCTAAAAAAATAATACTGGGAACCAAAATACCATGTTTACATAAACTGAAAAAATGTTGTGACAAAAATACCCTGGACCAGAGTATCATAAAAAACTAGGGCATACATTGAATTTAATATATATATGTATATATTTATACATATATATACACACACACACACACATACATATAACTTAATTTGGAAATTAAAGTTTAAAAATACGTAAATGCACATTCAATTAAAAACAATGATTATGAAACAAAATGAAAAAATAAAAATATATGGCTTAGAACATAAAAAATAATGTAAGGGCCTTATTATGAGTTTGATGGTCCATGATGACGGTCCGACCACTGCCAAAATGAGGTACCGCCCACAGTATTAAGACTGTGGTGGTTGGACCACCATGAGACCACCAGCACCACCGGGATTGAGGATCCCGCAGGGCCGGCAGTCTGCAACTGGCTGACATATACTGGTGCATCGCCGAGCATATTACACGTTGCATTTTCATCACCCTTTTCATGGCGATGAGCCCACCATGAAAAGGGTGGTGGAAAGGTAACAAAGGGGGCCCTAACAGGACCCCCTGCTGGATTTGGGCTGGAGAGTGCATGGAGGGCACATGTAGTGCACCCCTGTATTTGAACACCCACTTCCTGCACAGTGTGGCATGTATGCCACACCATGCAGGAAGATGCAGTCCACGGTCTAACTATAGCATTCTGCATTATAGGCTTTTCTATGAGCCTTGCAGACCGCCACAACACCACCCGCCAGATCAGGATTTAACCCATGATCTGGCAGGTGGTCACACTAAGTGCTTGGCAGTCCTACAGTGGACTGTGGAGGACCGCTGCCACGGTAGGGCTGTCAAACTCGTAATCAGGTCCTTAATTTAATCAAAATAAATTACATTACCAATATTAGCAATATGAAAAAAATCTAAACAAAACATATACAAAATTATACAAAAATTAACTAAAGTATATTTCCCAAAAATATAAAGCAAAAAATTACAAACTACTTGATTTTGTAAATTATTAAAAAAACAATAAAAAAAAAAAATCAAATACATATTATCAATCCTAACTAACCAACTCCAATGTAAGTAAAAGTAGAAAAAGTGTTTAACTTTGAAGTGGTGAGATTTACTGTGCTCACTCAAATCTAAGCAACATTAGGGAAAATATTTGGCTTTGGAGGGTCGAATTTACTATTCCCAATCCAATTTTAGCAAAATAGGGAATGTGGGGATTTGAGGGTCAGACTTACTATAGCCACTCCAGCATAAACAAAAGTAGGGAAAGTACATAACTTTGGAGATATCAGATAGATTTACCATTTTAACTTCAATCTAAGCAACAGTACAGATAGTGTTGGACTGTGGAGGTTCCACAATTACTATTATCTTTCCTGAATCATTATTTAAAAACAATAAAACATTTAAATATAGACCAGAAATAACACATATTTAAAATAATAGGTTTTGCAGTAAACAAAAAATAAATACAATTTAAATAAAAACAATATCCATTTTATATTACAGTTAAAGTAAAAATATGAAACAATATTTTAAATTAAAGCACTTCACTCCTGACTGCTCTAACAAATGAACACGAATAAACAATTAAAAAAATAGAAACATACCTAATATTGGAAGGGAGAAATATGATTAAATATATTAATACTTATTAAGGAATTATTTAATTTTCATAAGTATTTATCAATTAAAACATAAAATTGTTTTTAAACTATAAAAATAAATTCAATAATTTATATATTTTTTTTAATTCCCACCCTAAAGCCCTGCTAACCCTGTATCCTGTTACTAAATTAACACTTGTTAATTACATTAAATTAGATTTAGAATAAAAATTGTAACTTACTCCTTATGCCTACTACCCCTCCTGGAGTATAAGGAATCAACCAGGACTGTCCAGCCATCGCTGGCCAGAGTTTTTCTTTCAATATAACTCCAGGTGTAACCGATCTCCATGCAGTCAGCCTGGAGGTCTCATCGCTAGGTGTCTCTCGGACTTCCTCTTTGCCTTTTCCCTTGAGGGTACCAGATCAGGGCTTGCCTGGTGGTGTTTGATACAGACTTATGGAGGATGTGACCTACCCAGCCCAAGCGTCTTTTCATGATTTCTTCATGAGCATGTAGTTGGAAAGTCTGTTGCCATGGGCCATTGTTGCTCGTGTTGTTTAGCCAACAGATTTGGAGAATTTTTCATAGACAGATGTAGATGAAGGTACGGATGTTGGTGGTGGTGGTAACTGTTGTCGTCCAAGTTTCAGCTCCATACAGAAGGAGTGAGTTTTACATTGCCAATTTTACTTTGATGTTTAAAAACCTGACCTTGGTTTGCAGCGTTAGGTCCTTGAAGCTCCAGATTTTCTCTAGCTAGATGAAGGCAAGCCTTGCTTTGCTGATTCTAGCCTTGACATTAGTATCTGTGCCACCCTGCTTGTCTATGACATAGCCCAGGTAGGTGAAGCCCTAAATAAAAATAAATTACAAACTAAACACAAATATTATTATTGTAATTTTGTATTTAGATTTACACGAGTATGTTAGTGAAAAAGGGATCAAAGTGCTAACACCGAAGAAGGCCCTATTTTCCTGGAGGGAATTCCACAAACTGACAGCAGCCAGCGTGAAAGCACGTTCCCTCCATTTAACTTCCCTGCACCTGGGAACTGTCACCTTACTCCATCTTGCTCATCTCCGAGTTCTACCAGGAGCTTACTGGTTGAAGGCGGTCCTGAGATAACATGAGTCCTGCTGATGGAGAGCTTTATGAAACAGGCAGAGGGTTTAGAATGACACCCACTTCTTCACTGGCAGCCAGTGGAGAATCCTCAGGCCCTCCCTCACTTGAATGTGTTTTGGCAGACCCAGGACCAATCAAGCCACTGCATTTTGGATAACCTGAAGCTGTTTTAGAGAATACTGAATAGCATTTAAATAGAGGGCATTACAATGGTCCAAGCGAAAAGTCATAAGTGCAATGACCATCGACACCTTTAGCTCGCTCAGAAGAAAAGGAAGAATTTTCTTCAGAGTCTTAATGATCCAGAAGAATGAGCTCACCATTCTGTGGACCTGGGTGTCAAATGTCAAGGACTTGTCAGTGGCCAATGGGACAGCCAAAGTACCACAAGTTTCCAACCACAAATGGTCAGTCCAGATCGACTTTTTGCTCCAAAAGCCACAATATTGGTCTTCTCCATGTTCATTTTAAGCCCGTTCTGCCTCATCCAAAGTCTGACTTCTACCATACAGGACTTAAACCTGTCCGCCACCCCTTATCAGTCATCGGTGATTGACATGATGATCTTAGTATGAACTGAGTAGGACGACACATAGAAACCAAAGGAGTGCACCAGTTTCACCAAGGGGGGGGGGACATACAAGTTAAATAAAGTAATGGAAACTGTAACATTTTTTACCTAAAATCCTCACAGCTGACTGTAAGAGTACCAATAACTCATAATACTAATGTTAGAAATTGGGTCTCGAGTTGGCAGAGGTATGCATCTTGTACAAGTAGGGACCACAATCCTAGTCGGTGTAAGTCAGATACACACCCTAAATTAACCTGTGCTCACCCTCTCGTAGCTTGGCACAGAACAGTCAGGCTTAACTTAAGAGGCAATGTATAAAGCACTTTGCAATACTTATTGCAGCAAAACAGTGCAAAAAACACCACTTTGATACAATACACACCAGGTTAAAAAAATAGAGCTTAATTTGATTAACAAAACAAGACAAATATTCAATATGTTGAACCGGAGTTATGAATTTTTAAATATTAAATTGAAATGTAGTGTTTAAAAATAAAGCACTAACTGGGGACATTTGGCTGCTCTGGACCGGGTAAAATCTGAAAATTCAATCTGACCAGAATGGAGCGCAGGTCGAATACAGAAGCCATGCAGGTCTGCTAAAAAGAGTACCTTCTCAGAGAACAAGCGTCAATGTCGAGAAGCAGCTGTGTCAGTTCTGAATCATGCAGTCTGGTCATCTTCGAACCCCTTACAATGAAGTTGTTGAGTCATTGTGGAGCCTCACAGTTGGGTCCAGCACTATTCAGGTGCAAGTGTCAGCTCCTCCCTCCCATCTAGTTCAGGTAGGCCCAGCTGCTGGTGATGGGCCATCAGTATGTGAATTTCACACAACAGCTCCCTTTGTGTGTGACTGTGTAGAGGGATTGCACAAAGCCCAGCTGTAACCCACCCCAGACATGTATTTAGAGACAGGCAGAGGCATGGCATGGTTAAAGTAAAAAACCATAACTTTCTAAAAGTGGCATTTTCAGGCTTACAATTTAAAATCCAACCTCACCATAAGTTGTGAATTTAAATTGTGAGTTCAGACACACCAAACTCGAAATTTCATCTTGTCCCAATTGAAAATTACGCTTCTAAGATGGAATAAGGTCATTCCATTGTTAACCTATGGGAAAGATAGACCTGGACAGGAAAAACTTAAAAGTTCATGTCCACCTTTTTAAATACACTGCATCCTGCCCTTGGGGCTGTCCAGGGCATACCCTAAAGGTGACTTTTATATATTTAAACTGAAGGTTCAGGCTTGACAAGAGTGTTAACTGGCCAGGTCGACATGGCAGTTTAAACTGCCCACACAGGCTCTGCAATATCAGGCATGAGGTGTTTAAAAGGCTACTTGAGTAAGTGGCACAATCAGTGCTGCAGGACCACTAGTAGCATTTAATTTATAGGCCCTGGGCACTTTACTAGGGACGTATAAGTAAAATTAACTATGTCAATTGTGGATAAACCAGTGTTACCATGCTTAGAATGCAGATCCTATGCACTTTTGCACTGGTTAGCAGTGGTAAAGTACCCAGAATCCTTAAACCAGCAAAAATGAATTCAGCAAAAAGGGGAGAAGGAAGGCAAAATATTTGGGGGTGACTCTGCAAAATGGGCAAACTGTTTGATTTTTCTTTGATTCGCTGTATTACTCAGCCTGCTCTGCGGACGTTGCAGAGAAACAAAAGTGAAACAGGCCACAGTAATGTAATATGCGGTGAACAATAAATGTCCTTCAGTGTTCCTACACTTCTCCTGATAACAATAGTATCCCATTTGTGTGGCTGTTCTATCACCCATAACAGGAAAGGCCCCAACAAGGTAACAAATCCAAAATGGCCTATTCTAGTGATGTGGGTAGCTGCGGTATTTAGGCCAGGACTCAGTCGGTGCCCAGGGAAACCTTTCAGGCCCAGACATTTCTGAAAACAAGGCACCTAGGGGCGACCAAGGGGATGTGACTTTCATGAATCCCAATACCTTTTTTATCTGATAATGCCCTGCAAACACTAAACTTTGTCTGAATTGCAAATTTTCCTCATATTTCTGTGAAGTAAAGTTCCAGAATCTGTAAGGATAGATACAATTCCTACTGCCCAGTATTCTCACACTTCTCCCGATCGAAATGCAGATTCATACTACACAGATCCTTGATGACAATATATAAAAATCAGAAAATGTTTTTCAATGTTGCACGGAGATGTCTGGAAATGTCAATTATGATTTAAACCGCAGATTCCGTGACTATGGTTTCCACATAATTTGGTTCAAGAGAATATTTCAGCATTGTGTTGAACCTCGAAGGGTTATCAAGATATTACACATTTTTTTAAAGATGGTTTGTTTGTTATAGAAGCCCTTTGTGACATAGCAGGTTATTTTGGGTTGTTTCAGATTCACACTACTGCTAGTTAGGGTAGTTTCAGACCTCAGCAGCAGCACATTAACCTAACAAACTATCTGGCTCCTGCAAACAAAGTTTAGATCTCAAGAGCAGATACATTATCTCACCAAGCTGTATTTCACAACAGGCCAGTGCCCCTATCAAGGCTGTTGGCTGGGGCAATGTTAGTCAAATGTAATTATTAGTGGCACTTTAAACACAACGTCAATAAATGTGTTGCGACCTGTCATTAGAAACTTAAAACAAATAGTCACCCTCAACATTTAATGAATTATACATTTATAAATGCCTTCTTTACATACATACCATTCCTCATTAACCATGCAGTCATTTCACTAGATAATTCTACAGAGGATTTGATGCAATCTCTAAAATAGACCCAACAGAGCATATTATTTGTGTAAAATTCAAAACATGTGAGGGCCTCAGACAATGACAGCCAGCCAGCCTCCTCTTTAAAGAACACTATACCAATATGCATTAACCTCCTCTAACCCTACTATCTCTTCTATCACTTGTCTTTATGCTTGTCTTTGACCATGTATGGTTCTTCACTGCCTTTTGGCTATGTGTTGTAAAGACGTAGGTCCAATCCATGTAGTTTCTTTATGTGGATTTACTCCAAGTAAAGATCTTATGCAGAGCCCCACCAGGAGCAGCCTCCCTGCTGCGCAGCCCTTCCTCCAACTGAAACTCTCTCTCATACAACATTCCACAACCAGCTCTCGCACCAACATTCCACTCCACAGACACATAGGCTGAGCAGCAGGTATAACACATCTCCCTTTCTTAATACAAATGAAAATAAACTGCAAAAGAATCACAATAAAATAGGTGCATGAATAAGTGACAATAATAATTACATGCAAGAGAGGGGCAACATGCACTACATGTAGATGGTGATAAACATGTATATAAAATAGCAAAAGATAAATATTTGGGAGAAGTAAACAGGTCACGCAATCCAACAACTCCAACACTTACCACTTCTCCCTTTCCCATTCAAAAAACAAAATCCACGCTCCCAAAAAAACAAGCCAAAGAAACACACACATTGCTACACCACCAAAACACAAACAAAACCCCAAAAACCGAACAAGCAGGCTGGCCAGGCCAACAAGATCTAGGAAGGGTCTCGACTAAAAGGCGCAACAGGAAACCATACTTGCAAGAAGTTCAATACATTCAATACTTCCCCCACCGAAAGACAGGGTGTGACGTGTAGAAAAGCTTCTACACGGAATCTATGCAATCACAACACTTCGCTCAACATCTAAGTTGAGGAATGTTGGATGAGAGAGAGTGTCAGTTGGAGAAAGGACTGAGCAGCAGGGAGGTTTCTCCTGGTGGGGCTCTGCATAAGATCTTAACTTGGAATAAATCTACATAAAGAAACTACATGGATTGGACTTACTTCTTTACAACACTATGTTTGCAGTATAGAAATACCATATACATACATACAATGTGGACTTTTAAACATAAAGCAGAAATGAAGCATTGCTACTTGCTTTTGATGTTTCCTTGCTACTTGCTTTAATGTGTCCAGAAAGTGGAAATCAACATGAGTGTGACATTTCATATGATTTATAATCAACGTCTACTAAAGCCTAGCATTCAAAAAAGGGCAGTTGCAAACCCCATCTTAAGTTATGTCGACTTTTCAATAAGCACTCTGCTTTATTTAAATTCATCTCATTTATCCTGCAGCATATTAAACATGAGTCCCTAAACACTTGCATATCACTCAAAAAACTGTCAGACATAATTAATTTTGAATAGCATTCATTGGAATTGCGAACAAACTATTAACACTGATTGGAACATATGGGGTATGCGACCTTGTAGATTCAAAGTTCTTGCATAAAATAAACTGAGAGAAGGAGGCAAAAATGTTTCTCCATTTCTCTAATTTTTTCAATGTCTCTGCATTTCTCATTGTCTCTCTTGCTCCCTTTCTCTTCTTCTTGCTGTCTGTCTCGTTCTTCCTCTCTGATCTGTCCTCTCCCACCGTGCATTAAACATGATCTGTGTCCTGAAAGGGCCTGAGCTTCTCCAAAGGGTTTAAACATGGAAGAAAGCTCACACTACCCTATGAGGGTGGCCGTCCATAATAAGCATTAGAAAACAATGCCTGCCCTGTGTGAGCCTTATTTCTCAAACCAGATTTTACAAGTGGTGAACTTTGACATAGCTGCCAAATCCTGTTTCAGTTTCATGGCCAAATTCCAGGGTTTCCATACCAAAGTGCAGCCATATACTAATATCAGAGTACTGCTATACAATATATTTCTTTAGCAGCCTCACCCGCCACTAAGAATCGGACATCCGACATGTGTAGGTATTCTTCTTGATGCCCCACTAGGCGCTACAATAGTATCTGCCTAGACGAATGGTCAACTCATCACGGCCAGGCTGGCAATAGCACAACACATCTGGTAAAGCACCTACTCTTGAAGGCTTCTTCTATTCCAATGCACAGGAATGTCACAAAGAAGAATATATGAAGAGAGGTCTGTGAGAGAGGTTATGAGTGTGTCATATCTATAGCCAGGAAGAAGACATCAAAGCCATAATGAATCTGTCTAAACATTTTGCACCAAATTATTTCTTTAATTATTTATTTCTGCAGTCCTGTAGAGCATGTAACTGACCATAGAGTGCTGATCACTATACACAAGGACTCATCCTTACAGTTAGTGGAGTCGGTGCTGTAGAATTAACAATTTGATTCACAATGAGATAATCCTTGATGGCAAAATAAAGTTGAGCTAGAGTAAAGGGGATGGTCGAACAGATTCGAACCAATAGTTAATTAGGGATCAGGGTTAGAACTTAAATTGATTGAATTAGGATTACCATTAGAGATCACGCTGTGGCAGAAGTTGTCCCAGAACCTTTTGAATGATTCACATGATGGGGTTTAAGCCTATTGTAGAGGGTATGGAGATCTACAGTTTTGGGGCATTGTCTAAAATTATTGAGAGATGTTTTTTTGTTTCTTGAACCCTGAATTTTCCATGACTTCATCTCTTCCTAAAGCGTGGCTGCCTCCTGAGGAGGTGAGTTTTATTTTAATCAGGTATCTGAAGGAGCAAGTGTGAGTGCATGGCTTAATGTGCAATGCAAGCTACTTTGAATATGCTTCTAGCTTATATGGGGACTCAATTAGGCGTAGAGATGGCTGGTTTGATGTGTTCAAAACGCCACAGTGATGAATCTCACTGCTTCATGGGGAGGTGCCTTCAAGCAGTTTTGTTCTGCATTTGAACAGGACATTTCCATAGGCAACTCTTGATAAGACTAGTGAAGTCTTATGCAGGTATAAAGGATTTGATCCCTCACAAATGCTTTGGCTTCAACTAAGTGCTTTAGATATTGGAGTTATATGAGCTTGAGGATTCAGATTTGTCTTAGTACGAAGCTAAGAGTTCTAGCACATTTGAGGTCAGATGTCCTCTGTCCTAATAGGTTGGTTAAAAAAATAACGAGTTGGAGGGTGTAACAGAATGCTACCCCAAGTGATTGCCAGTGGTTAGACAAATTACATCTCTCTGATTAACTTTTGTATGTTTGATGTACTGCTCTAAGTGGCAAGGGTATGCCCAGACCTGGGTGTCGTGCTCAATGTGCCACTTGAACCAAGCTATACCTGGCTGATAAGCCCTTGTCAGTGTGAAACCAGTCATAGGTAGCCTATGTTCCGGTTCGGTGAGGGCCTGGCCTGGCAGCTTGGGCTGGACTGTTGCCATAAGGACCAGGGTTGCGGCTGCTTTGCTTATGGCTGGGTCCAAACTGAGGTGGCATGGTGAGCAAAAGAATGATAGATTGGAATGCTACATGAAGCAAATGCCAGTGGTTAGACAAATTGCAAGCATTACTCCCATCACCTTTTTGTGTGTTTGATGTATTATGCTGGGTGGCTTGGAAATCCTGGGGGTTCCCGCACTGTAGACTGAAATGTCAGAGGAATATATTGTTTGTGGGTGACAGTGCTTTCACTTCCTGGGTGGTTTGCATGAGGTTCATTAAGTGAGTTTGACAATCTCTCATCTGAGTTGTATTCCTAGGCATTGCAGATCTACAATATTCCATTAGGATTTATAGAAAAGGTTGTACTTTTTTGGTGATGGGTAAGATACCTTAGAGATTGGTAGTGAACCTTGCTTTAAAAGGTAGTTTCACTGGTGGCTGTGTAGTCATCTGATAACATGTTGATGTCTGATTGGGAGAAAGTGCTGATAGCCCTAAGGCCTTGATTTCAAGTTTCCCTGAAGAAATCTGTTATTTGTGTTCCCATCCAAATTACCTTCACGATTTGTTCTGATAATTCTGGAGTGTGGAAATAGAGAGAAGTGCATGAAATCCCATGCTAAAATCTATATTGCCATGTGACAAATCTCACCGTAAAACATGAAAACTTTCTATTTATTTCTAGTGGGCCCCATAACAACCTTTTACATGCGTCCTCAGAATTTAAAGGCTAGTCATAATGAGGGCGTGGAATTGATTTCCGATGGAGTAAGTTACCAGTGTGGTCTGTTTTTACCTTCTTTGCCTGCCGATTTAGACAATCCCTTTATTTATTTCACCATTGATCCTTTATGCCCCTTTCCTGAGCTCCTCAATTTCCAAAGGGCTAATACCCAGTAGGTTCTCTATTGTGAATTGACCCTCAGGATCACACCGATTACTCACCCAATGGGAAATCAGTTCAAATTGCAACAGGATGTGCAGGTGACCACTGATGGCATACAATTTACCCAGTAAGACCTGCAGTTGATTATGAACTGGACCTCATGAGACCACAATCCTAATCATAATTCGCTCTCGGTCTCCTTTGAATGAGTCTGGATGATTATCCTGTATAAATAAGGAATTGAAATGACAGTGACTTTTCTTAATGAACCCTGGATTATTTTAGTTGTGTTTACTCTCAGGGTCATTCTTCATGAACACATTGTTTGATGCACTGATATCATTGTATCACGTTGTGTATCATGTTTGAGCACCAAGTGTGTTGTTTTTCTCCACTCACACAAAACTGCAAGTTACCACTTTTTTATTATGTATGTAAATCTAGCTGAATTAATGAATGAACTAAAATCTTTAACATAATATTGGTTTGCATTGTGTGTTTAATAGGGACCACTTTCCTTCTTCAAAACAACGTGTATTGTACAATATGAACTTCAACTGAGATCGAAAAACATTAATAGTCTCTAAGCCCTGTATCAATAGGAGCTCAGCATGAGCTGTATAGCTCTGTGAGAAAGGATCCTCTGAGAAAACTGCCTTTGTAAGTTTGCTTCTTCTGAACAAAAAGTCTGATCTTCAAAGATGTTTTTGTAAGACAATTGCTATTAGCCATTTGCTTGTTACTTGTGGTGGGTCATTTTCTTTTATTTGTGAGCAAGAGACCTGTATGGAATAATGCTTTCCTACCTATAAAAATTATTATTGTAAGTCATCAAGAAATTCAGTGACCATATCGAAGCAAATGGCTACCAGCCCAGTGCAGGTATGTTAAATTCAATCTAAAACAGGGGGTGAAACCCTAGTCAAGCAGCAACCACAATCCTTGTCAAGGTGAAGCACACGCAAACTCCAAACCAACCTGTTCTCAGCCCTCTGGTAGTTTGGCACAGATCAGTCAGGCTAAACGCAGAGGCAATGTTAATAGTGATTATGCAGCACTTCAAACAGTAATGAAGCAAAACACAACACAAAAAAATACCACACCCATCTAGAACGATAGACTAAATTTGAATACCTAAAACAAGACCAAAGCGACAAGATCAAATCAGTAGAACCGGAAATATACAATCTCAATGATTTATTTGAAAATAACACCAAAAAGCACAAAGCTTCAACTGTGGGTACTCGGGTACACTACCCAAAGACAAAGTCACAAATTCAGGCCGAAGGCGATGGAGGGTGAGCCGGCTAAAGGGACCGAGTTAGGCTTGCTGAACATAGTACCTTCATCCTGATTACGAGTACATGTAGAGTATTTGTTGAGAATGCTCCACAGCAGAGATGATGCACGGTCTGGGCGAGGAAACGTGTCACCCAGCAGTGGTTCCAGGGAGGTGCGATACGATGTTCATGCGTGGTGCTGCAGTGGCCAGCCACGGTTCTGATGGGGTGAGATGGGTGAGGCGAAGTCCTTGCATGGAGAAGCATCAGCTCTGATGGACTGGAAAGTGCGATGCAAAGTCCTTGCATCAGAGTAGTGTGCACAGCAGGCGGTGCATCGGTTCCGAGGTCGATGCGTCTAGCAGCAAAGGCGATGCAGGAGATTTGCCAAGGAGGAGATGTTTCAGTTCTGCTCGATCAATCAATCAATCAGTGTCTTGTAGAGTATGACTACTCACCCGTAAGGGTCTCAAGGCAATGGCGGGGGAGCTGTACATCCGTTGAGGCACTGTGGTTCAGCTGAAGAGCCAGGTCTTGAGGTGCTGCCTGAATTGAGGCAGTAACTGTGATTGCCTAAGGTGGAGAGGCAGGGTGTTCCAGGTCTTTGTTGCGAGGTAGGATAAGGATCTTCCTCAGGCTGTGGTCTTGCGGTTACATGGGATGGTAGCCAGGGCCAGTTGGGTGGAGCGGAGGTCTCTGGTGAATATGTGGAATGCAAGGCAGTGGTTGAGATACACTGATCCCTCATTGTGTAGGGCTTTGTAGGCATGTGTGAGGAGCTTGAAGGTGATTCTTTTGTTGATGGGGAACCAGTGGAGGTCTCTTAGGTGGCTGGTGATATGGTTGTGGCAGGGATGTTGAGGATGAGTCTGGTGGCAATGTTCTGGATGTTCTGCAGTTTATTGAGGTGTTTCTGGGTGATGTTGGCGTAGAGTGCATTGCCATAGTCGAATATGCTGCTGACAAGTGCATGAGTGACCATCATTCTGGATTTAGTGTGGATCCATTTGAAGATCTTTTGGAGCAGGCGTAGCATGTGGAAACAGGGTGATGAGATGGCATTGATCTGGTGGCGCCTGGTGAGTGAGGAGTCCAGGATGATTATGAGGTTCCGCACGTGGTCTGTGGGTGTGGGGGAGGTTCCAAGTGCTGCGTGCCACCAGGAGTCTTCCCAGGCAGAGGGGGCAGAGCCCATGATGGGAACTTCAGCTTTCTCTAAGCTGAGCTTAAGGCAGCAGCTGTTCTTCATCCAGGTGACAACAGCCATCATTCCATCATGAAAGTTGTTCTTGGCAACTGTTGGTTCATTGGTGAGGGAGAGAATCATTTGGTTGTCATTGGTGTAGGAGATGATGTTGAGTCCATGGTTGCTGACGAAGACAGCAAGTGGAGCCATGTAGATGTTGAAAAGTGTAGGGCTCAGGGAGGAGCCCTGAGGCACTCCGCAGCTGATCTCTGTGGGTTCCAAGAGGAATGGAGGTAGTCTGACTCTCTGTATTCGGCCAGTGAGGAAGGAGCGGATCCATTCCAGGGCTTTGTCATGGATGCTGGCGTTGTGAAGTATTATGCATATGGTGCGGTGAGAAACGGTATCGAAGGCAGCCAAGAGGTCCAGGAGGATGAGGGCTGCAGTTTTGCCTTGGTCAAGGAGGGTGTGGATGTCATCTGTGACGGCAAGGAGGGCGGTCTCAGTGCTGTGGTTGCTTCGGAAGCTGGATTGGGAGAGGTCCAGGATGAGGTTTGCTTAGATGAACTCAGAATGTTGGGCGTTGATGGCCTTCTCGATGACCTTGGCTGGAAAGGGAAGAAGCAAGATGAGTCTTAAGTTCACGAGGTCCGTCTGGTTGGCTTAGGGTTTCTCAGCAAGGAGTTGATCTCTGTGTGTTTACAGTCTTCCAGAAAGGTGGTGGAATTGATGGAGCCATTAATGTTTCCGCAGAGTTAGGGGGCGATGGTGAGGCCTGCTCTGTTGAAGATGAGGTGCCTGGCAGGGGTCCGAGGGTGCTCCGGAGTGGATGCTCTTCATGATCTTAAGGGTGTTGTCCTCTATGAGGGGAGTCCAGCTGAGTAAGGTCTGTTTGGGTCCTGCGTCGTAGAGTGCAGTGGTTGCGGGTGGGGTGGGAGGGTCTTGAGTATCGAAGCTGTCAAAGCTGTCGTTTATCTCCCTAATCTTGTGGTGGAAGTAGGTGCTGAGGTTGTTACAGAGGTCTTGTGAGGGGAAATGTCTGCTGTCTTTGTGCTGGGTCTGGCATATTCATTGACCACAGTGAGAAGTTCCTTGCTGTTGAGTGCGTTGGCATTGATCCTTTCTTGTAGGGCCACTTTTTCATTTTTCTGAGGAGGTGGTGGTGTGCTGTGACAGCAGTCTTGAAGGCTGAGTGGTCTTCCGGGTTCTTGCTGCTCGTTCATCTCTTCTTGAGCCATCTACAGGTGTGTTTAGACTCATGAGGGACAGGAGAGAACAAGCTGGCTTTCTTGGAGAGCTGCTTGCTGTGGCTTTCTTCAGGAGGGCCAAGGTGTTGGCGCAGTTGGAGTTCCATCGGTGGAGGTTGTGTACTGCAGTGTTGGCTTCTGTGGATGTCAGTGGAGGCGTTTCACTGAGCAGGTGGTGAGCTGTTCTTCAGTGACTTTGTTGCAGCTTCTACGAGGGTACGTGGGTTTGATGAAGGCAAAGTGGACACAGAGGTGGTCGGTCCACTGGCACTCGGTGGAGTGGCTGAAGGTAATGTTGTCACTGGCAGAAAGATGGGGTCAGCTGAGTGGGTTGGGGAGGTAAACAGTTGTTTAAGTTTGAAGGTGGTGAGGTTCTCTAGCAAGGACAAGCTGATTTTTTTCATTAGTGTTGCTCAGGTGAAAGTTGAGGTCGCCGAGGGGGATGTAGTCTGTGGAGGGGAAAGCGTGGGGCGCAATGAAGTCAATGATGGAATTGCCGAAGGGTGGGTGGGGTCGGGGGTATCTGTAGATGAGAGTGCCGCAGAGGGTGGTGTGCGGGTTGGTCTGGACCTGGAAATGGAGGTGCTCCATGTTGGCTGATAGATCTTCTGTGTGGGTGCTAAGGTGGAGGGTGCTTTTGTGTACGATGGCAATGCCTCCCCCTGGTTTGTTGATGCTGCCCTTGTGGACAATCTTGTAGCCATCCAGGATGGTGGTGGCGATGTCCGAGGTAGATGTGGGGTTCATCCAGGTTTCCAGGAAGAAGGCAATATAGGCAATATCGGGGACAAGCAGGTACCAGATCTCCATGGCGTGTTTGAGGAGGGAGCCTGTGTGGAGGAGGATGCGTTGTCGTGGCCGGTCTGGTTTTGTCAGTCGTGCGGTGGGAGGGCAGGTGTGCGGTGGCAGGTAAAAGTAAGGCTGCAGTTCCAGCAGGAAAATGGGGCTTGGGTGTCAATCGCCATTGTGGCGTTGTGGCCAGTGGCAGACGTTGTGGCATCCCGTGTTGAGAGCATGGAGGGTGCTGGGCTCGTAGCAGAGGATGGTCCGAGAACCAGGGTCTGTACTGCAGGGTGCAGTCCAGGCACGGACGGGTGCAGACAGGCTCGCCTTTAGTGCACCTTAGGCATGCCAGTGGTGGGTCTGCGCAGCCCCCACCATAAGTAGTGTGAGGGGGATTGCTGGACAGCTGGGAGGCGGAAAAGTGTGAATTGGCACAGGAGGGTGGCCTCGGGGGCGAGCAGGGGCATGGGAAAAAAGGAGCAAAACAGGCAACAGAGGCAAGAAAGCAAATGCACAAAAAGAGCAGAAAAAGAGGGCAGAGCAGAGAAGCTTTCCACTGGACCACCATTAATGAGGCGCAGGCAGGTGCCTGCAGGTGGAGGAGGGCCTTGAGCTCTGACCAGCATGGGTTAGGGGCAGCAGTTACTTCGGTGGAGCTGTCTGGGAAGTGAAGCACTTCACTAGACCTACTGATGGAATTGCAGAGCACCTTCAGGCACACTTCCAAGTGTCCAGGTCTGGGGTGAAAGCCAATTAGGAGGGCAGGACTCACAGATGTCAGAGTCTAGCTGCTGAATTCAAGGTTGCTGGAAGCCTGTTATGTCCATGAGGCTTCTGATCAAGAGGCTAGCCAACTAGCCCTTTAAGTCACCCTCTGTTCCTGGGTTAAGATATGCAGACACACTCCTTCTCACTCATGCAAGTGAGTAGCAGGGGAGCAGGTCAGCACAGCAAGGCAGCAGTACTTCAGAGCAGCAGTCCAGCAGAATGACAGTCCTTTCAGCAACATAGCAGTTCTTCCTACTGGTAGAGTCCACAGGTCCAGGAGTGTACTGAAGAGTTTGTGTTAGACCTGTCATCCTTAGGGTGGTCTTTCCTCAGACTTTTTGCCTTTTTGTCTCTAGTTTTGCTGTTCCTTTTTGCTGGCCTTAGGATGCTGAGCACTTGCTGAGCACTTTACCACTGCAAACCAGTGCCAAGGTGAGTTTACCACTCCCCTAAAACATGATGACATTGGTGTATACCTGATTGGCATATTTGTTGTACTGGTAAGTCCCTTGTAAAGTGGTATATACCCAGGGCCTGTACTGTAAATGCTACTAGTGGGCTGCGGCACTGATTGTGCCACTCACAGAAGTAGCCTTTCAAAACTGTCTTAGGGCTGCCACTGCAGTGCCTTTGTGTTCAATTTACTGCCACTTCAACTTGGCACTTAAAACTATTTGCCAGGCCTTAAACTCCCCTTTCATTAAATATATGTCACAGCTAAGCTGGCCCTAAGTAACCCTAAGGATAGGGTGCCATGTAAGTAAAAGGTAGGACATGTACTTTTATGTTTTACATGTCCTGGTAGTGACAAACAGCTATTGTCATTTTTCACTAATGTGAGGCCTACCTGTCTCAGAGGCCAGCATTGAGAATTCCTAAATCCACTTTTAAGCTGTTATTACTGATCAGAGAGGAGCAGCATTTTCATGTTTAATATGTTTGAAATGGCAAGTATAAATCCTTCTTAGTGGTGAAGTTGGATTCAACATTACTGTTTTAGAAATGCCACTTTATAAAGTGGACATTTCTCTGCACTTCATGCCCTATGTGCCTGACAGCCTGTCTCTAATAAAGGTCTGGGGAGGGTGACAGCTACACCTTGTGCATTCCCTCTAGACAGCCACAAACACAGAAGGTGAAGCTCATCTGTATTCTGAGCACTCATCTGTATTCATATGCATTCTGATGGGTCTTCTGCGCAGGGAGAATGAGAAGAGCTGACACACTTTAATAGGTAGTGTCTTGTCCACACACAAAGCATTGATTTACCCCCACAGGTAGCCTGGCAGACAGGATTGGGTTGAAAGGGATCCTTGTGCACTTCAGAGAGCTGCTTTGAAGTCACCCCCTACAAGGCACTTTAGGGTAAAAGTACTGTGTCTCTGACCCTCTAAAATCATACACCTCTGGATCTTGAACTGA
The DNA here is from genome assembly GCF_964204655.1 of Triturus cristatus. NCBI lineage: Eukaryota > Metazoa > Chordata > Amphibia > Caudata > Salamandridae > Triturus > Triturus cristatus. The sequence goes on from NC_140595.1 coordinate 448,887,867, forward strand.
ACCTCTGGCATAAGGTCTGCGTGCTGCTTAAAGGCCTCCACTGGACTGCTGTTCTGGAAGGAGTGTTTTTATGCTTGTTGCCCTGCTGCTCCCTGACTCTGCGGAAGAAGAGCTGGACCCTTCCTTCACTCCAAGTGATCTCCAAGGAGTTGCTGGCTTGCTTCCTTTTTTCTGAAGTCTCAGGGACACAAAATACTTCCTGCAATTCTGCTGGTGCTTCTGGACTCTGCATTCTGTGAGTCCTATCATTGCCTGAGGTGTCCTCTTGGCCTCAGAAGTGGGTTCTGCAGCTGTTGTGCTACAAAAACGATGCATCGTCACCACTGTTCCGGTTGGAGCTGACGCATCACCCTTCGATGCAGAGGCTGTTTGACTACAGCAGTTCTACAGGGTGCGCGGCCCGACGACACTTTGCATGGAAAAGATCAATGCTTTGTGCCCTCAGCATCAATGTTTTGTTCTATCCAAGGTACTTTCTGTGGGACATGTAGGTAGCCTGCCCTCATTCGTGGTTGGCCTAAATTTTGGATTTGCACCAGCCCGTCGTGACTTCAAGTAACCTTTTCACCACTAGTGACTTCTAAGCACTGCTTTTTTTATTTAATCTTTAAAAATTCTACTGATTGGATTTTTGTCGGTTTGGTCTTATTCTGCTCAGATAAATATTCTCTATTTTTATATTTTTATGTGTGGAGTTTTTTTGTGTTGTATTCATTGTGTTACTGTGTGTGTTTTGCACAAATACTTTGCATATTGCCTCTTTAGATATGTCTAACTACTCTGTGCCAAGATATAAGAGGGTGACCATGGGTTATCTTTAAGTGTGTATCTAGCTTACCCTGACTAGAGTGATGGTTCCTGCTTGGCCCGGTTGCATACCTCAGCCAACCAGGATGCCTATTTCTAGCCTTGGTGATCAGCGATAATGCTAGAACTTGTGTTTGTGCATTACCATATAGTAACTTGTTGTTCACTACAATTCTATACTTAGAACAATTAGAGCCTTTTCCAATTCTCCCTGTTCTGACATCTTTTGATTTTCACAAAGTCCTTAAACCCAAGGCCAATTTTCTCTGCAATGTCTGTGGTCCTACCTGGCAACATAGAATTCGAGCTGGCCAGCCTGGAGGCATACACAGTTGACCAGCTCAAGGGGTTCTGCCAGGAGAGAGTGGTGTTCCATAAGGGAAGTGCCTAGAAGGCAGAGCTCTAGAAAGCCTTAAGAGCATGCCTTAAAAGCATGGGCAGAGGCTGAGGAAGGATCAGCATGGACCCTGACGGAGGGTCTTGTCGTGCATTCTACAGAGGGGGGATCAATGTCCTCCCACTGGAATCCCACTCTGGAGCAGGCAGCAGTGTGTCCTTAGAAAGGTTGTCCCCAGAGGAACTGGTGGACAGAAAGGAGGAGAAAAATCTGAGACTAGAGCTTGCAAAGATTGACAGGGAGCAGGCCCTTGCCAAGATTGAAAGGGAACAGGACCTTGCCAAACTGGAGAAGGAGCAAGCTCTAGAAGAGAAGATGCTGGCAATGGAGAAAAGGAAGATGGCCCATAAGCTTAGCCTGAGAGAGGTGGATATTAGAGCCCTCCAAAAAACAATATTGGTGGCAGCATACCTGCAGCGTCTTCACATGAGTCCAGATTTCATATACTAAAAGGTATGGGGCCTCATGTAGGTAAATAAATTTTACCGGTTCTTAAATACCGAGCCGTACCGAATCGGTAAATTAGAATCGGTAAGTTATATGTAGGTAAAAATTCGGTAACAGTTACCGATTCGGTAACATTCGGTAAATACGAATCGGAATTCACCGAATCGGTAAATACCGAGGTGATAATTACCGATTCGGAAAATACCGAGGTGGTATCTACCGAATCGGAAAATACCGAGGTGGTATCTACCGAATCGGAAAATACCGAATCGGTACGTACGGATTCGGTAAATAACATCACATGACTTGACGAAACAGCTAATCCTGTGCAACGACAGCCCACCCAACCAGGAACTGCCCACACCCAGGCAGGTGTACACAATTAGCCGAAGTGGCCACACCCAGGCAGGTGTACATAATTAGGCGACCCTGGAGAGGCTCGGAGTGCAGAGGAGAGGCAGGGAGCAGTTGCATGTGCGAGCGGGAAACGAACAGCATGTCCAGCCAGAGCACACAGAAAGACGGAGGGGAAAGGAGGAGGAAGCTCAAATTCAGCCCCAAGGAACTCCAGGTGCTGGTGGAGGAGGTGGTGAAGCAGCACCAGAAGCTGTTTGGGAGGCAATCCCTGCAAGTGCCTGAGGCCGAAAAGCGCAACATATGGCTGGCCATCCAGGCGCAGGTCAATGCTGTGGGAGTGACCCACAGGGAAATTGAGGTCCTCAAAAAGCGCTGGTATGACCTGAGGATTGTGACCAAGAGGAAGATGGGCGACATCCAGAAGGAGGCCAGCCAGACCGGAGGTGGAACCAACAGGGCACCTGCCCTCACCGAACTGGAGGAGCTGGTGGCGGCCACACTCGAGCAAGAGAGCGTCGTGGGTCTTGGGGACGCCGACAGCTCTGCCAGAGCCGCAACACACCAAGGTAAGACGAAAGCACAGCAATGTAGCCGCCCCTACCCCTATCCCACATCCCCCATTGTGAAACGAGAATCACACTGCAGTCCACACGTGTCAGTGCAGACAGGCAATGCATTCCGGGAGATGTGGTCAGGGCAACACTAACCATGACGTAAATGTCACAGGGCAACAAGGCATGTCACGCACTCGAGGCACAAGGAGACAGAGGACAGATTGGAATGTGAAATGATTTATTGTGACGCTTGCAATGCAGCCCTTCGGGGACACTGAGCCAATGTTGTTTTTCTGTCCACAGATGTGACATCATGCAGTACAGGGCATGCTGCAGGGGAGACGGCACACCGGCCACAAAAATCACCTCTAGCCACCACGAGTTCAGACCAGGGAGCAGGCCCACTTTCAGCCGCACCACCTACGCAGCCAGCCGCGCCGCACACAGAGCCACCATCACCTCACCGAGAGCCAGCATCACCACCACCAGAGCCAGCATCGCCACTCATGTTCGATTCACCGGCCACATCTCCGCTTGCAGGTGTGAGAATGAGGAGGCGTCCAGCAGCCAGGCTACGAGCCTTAGACACCTCGTCAGACGACAGCATGGGTCCAGAAGACCGCACCGGGCCCCAGGAAGGGAGCCATCCCACTGTGCCCCACACCTCACAGGCAGCACAGACGGGAGCAAGAGGGCGCCGCAGGTCGCGTGTCCAGAGTCCACCAGCACCCACTGACGGCCATGGTGTCTTCTTGGGGCTCGAGGGCCAAATGCTGAAGCAACAGCGCCTGCAATCAAAGGCAGTAATGTCAGTCCAGAGGCACATGCGGGTGATGAGGACAAGCTTAGTCAACATGGACACAAACATTGGCGGCATGGCTGCGGGCATTCGGGACATGTCCCAGTCAATCCAGCAGTTGTGCAGCAAATTAGATGCTGACATCGAAGCACGGCGCCGGGAACGCCAGAGAAGGGACACTACCAGCAGGGCACTCAACCGTCTGGCAACTGCGACTTCCCTACTTTGCCGGCGCTCTGTGACGATGCAGGAGGGCCTAACACAGTGCTGCAGCGACCTGTCATGGGGGATGGTGCAGGTGACAAGTGCACTAGGGGTGCTATTGACTAGTCAGGCGTCGACAACTGCTGCAGGGGATGCTGCGGAGAGCATCGACACCAGCAGCAGCATCACACCCCCCGTCCCAGAAGCACGCAGGAGCAGCAGGCGGCTTGGGGTTGGCTCTAGTGAGGATGCACAGGCCGTGCAATCCACCACTGCAGCGCGTATGCGCAAACATTGATGTGGCCCTGCTTATCCACTTGCCATTGGGTGACGTAACCCTGGACATACTCATTGTATAGATGGCATATTGCCAGATTGGCCTGTTCATGTGTTCATGGCGTGGTGCCACATTAAACTACGTCATGACTTCTCACAACTCGCTGTGTCCCCTCACTTACTCAGAAATAGTTGCATGTGATCTCTGCCCGTCTCTCTCTCCCATCGATTGCAGTTGGCACTCTAGCTGCGCTGCCCTCTGGCTGGCCTGACTCATCCTCGTTGTCCTCAAAATATGTTAGTTCCACATCTGTACCTTTTTTCGTGGCAAGGTTGTGCAGCATTGCACAAGTGGCAATTATCTTGCAGCAGGTGATGGGTTTGTACTGGCGTGCGCCTCCGCTCTTGTGGAGGCAGCGGAACCTGCTCTTCAGCAGTCCAAACGTGCGCTCCACCACATTGCGTGTAGATTTGTGGGCCACGTTGTATCGTCTCTCACTCTGGGTTGCTGGGTGTAGGTAGGGAGTGAGGATGAATGAACGGCATGCATATGCACTGTCGCCTGGATGAGTAAAAGGGAACCATCAGTTACATGCCTCTATACACTCTGATTTGCAGGTTTCAAGGGGCGTCACTGTTACTTACCCAGCAGGTATCCCTCTCCGAATTCTCCGGCTCTCAGTCGTGTGTAGATCCCACTATTCTGGAAGATGTAAGAGTCGTGGGTGCTCCCAGGAAACTTTGCAACAATATCTGTGATGATGTTCCCTGCATCACAGATCACCTGCACATTGATGGAGTGGGTGGACTTCCTGTTCCTGTAGATGTGCTCTGTGTCAGCTGGAGGACAGATTGGGATGTGTGTACCATCAATACAGCCGATGACATGGGGGAACTGTGCCATGTGATAAAAGTCTGTTTTTGTTTTCTGCAGTGCAGCCTGTGTGTTTGGGAAGCTTATGTAGTGGTGCATTCTCTGCATCATGGCATCCAGGAACTTCCTGAAGAAACGTGACAGGCAACTCTGGGATACCCCACCCACCGCAGCTATCACCACCTGATAACTGCCGGATGCCAACAGATGTAGGCTGCAGAGCACCTGCACATGTGGGGGTATGGCGTGCGCCCTTCTTATTGGCTGGTCCAGGAGTGGGTGAAGGTCCCTGATTAAGTCCATGATGGTTTCGGGGTGTAGCCTGTACCTCTCATGTATCTCTGCATCAGTCAGCTGGAATAGTGTGATGCGCTGTCTGTAGATTTGTTCCTCCCGTCGCCACACCCTCAGTCCTGCTGCCTGTAGACGTAGGCGCCTTGCAATGACGTACATGGCGGCCATGTTGTCCACGCAGTTGCATTTTGGGATTGCTTATGTGCATTGTTGATGGTTACCACCTGCTTTCCATCCGTGTTAATTACCGACTCTTATTTACCGATTTTCCTGGATTTCTTAATTACCGACTGCTCCTACATGTCATTTTAAATTTTTACCACTTCATATTTACCACTTCATATTTACCGATTCGTTAATGATGTATTCGGTAAATATGAATCGGTATTTTAGAAATCGGTAACTATGAATCGGTATTTACCGCCTCATATTTACCGAAAAGTGGTTTTTGGACTCCTACATCTCACTTGTCTGAATACCGGTCGGTAACGGCATATTTACCGAAAATCGGCCGTTACCGACCGGTATTTGGCTACCTACATGAGGCCCATGGTGCCTTGTTATAATGTGGGGGATGACATAGGTAAATGGTTGGCAAGGGCACAGGGTCCCAGATATGCTCTGGGGGAGGGGTAGCTTATGTCGGAATGTGCACATAGTGGGAAGGGACACAATCTTTACACTAGAGGTGGAGGAGACCATGAAGACCATTTTAGTCAGTAAGTTTGGGTTGACACCTGAGAAGAGCAGGCAATGGTTCAGGGCCAGTCACAAACGCTCTACGCAAACATAGGTGGATTTCATGGACTATGCTGGTAAGGCACTGAAGGGCTGGGGGAGGGGCAGCAAATGTAATGAATATGAAAGGTTGCACAACTTGTTTTTAAAGGAGCATATTTTTGATACTTGTTTACCAGAACTGTGCCTTCACCTGGGGAATAGCAAGCTTCCTGACTCCATGAAGCTTGCTAAGGGGGAGGACCTCTGTGTCAAAACCAGAGTGTCCAGAAATGTATCTGGGGGGGACTTCCAAAAGGATGGTCAGGTTTCCCTCTAGAAGATGGAGGAGGGAGATAAATAGACTGAATTCTCTTAAGGCCCCCAAAACAACTCACAAGGTGAAGGGTCTCATTCACATTCCCAATCTGGCCACCAGGAAAAAACTTACCTTGACAAAAGTCAGCAGCCCAAGGCCATCCAGTGCTATGAGTGCTACGAGTATGGATACTACAAGGGAGATCCCAAGTGTACAAAATGAACACCATCTCCTACTATAGGGAAGATTCCAGGGGTGGCAAGTGTAGTGCTGGGGGAGGAGCGTATCCCAGTTAATGAGGGGAAGTTTACAGGGATGACCCTATTCTCCCTCAGTGACAGCAAGATTATTCCTAAGTTCCATTAGCCTTCACCTCAGCGAAGCTTGATGACAATGCAGCGACCCGACTGTCTGGAAAAGATTGACACATCGTGCCCTCAGCCTCAATGCTTTGCTCTATCCAAGGTACTTTCGCAGCAGGCCCTGCATGGGTCCTGTAGTTGCCCTGCTCTCCATTGCAGTCGGCCTGAACTTTGAATTTGCACTGGTCCCTCGCAACCTCAAGTAAACTGTTGATCGCTAGTGACTTCCAAGCACTGTTTTTGCATTTAATTTTTATAAATTCATATCTTAAATTCTATTGACTGGATTTTTGTCGTTTTGATCCTATTTTGTTTAGATAAATATTCTCTATTTATATAAACCTTTGTCGAGTCTTTTTGTGGTATATTCATTGTGTTACTGTGTGTGTTGCACAAATATTTGACACATTGCCTCTTTAGATAAGTCTGACTGTGCTGTGCCAAGCTACCAGAGGGTGAGCACAGGTTATCTATTAGTGTGTATCTAGCTTACTCTGACTAGAGTGATAGTTCCTGCCTGACCTTGGCGCACACCACAGCCAACCAGGAAGCCCATTTCTAACAGTTGGTGTCTGCAGCCCATTATTTATGTCTAAGTCATACAAGTGGGTGAAGCTTTTAGAGGTTTCCTTCTGAAGTGCACTTGTTTCCTGCCTACTCTGCCCTGGCTCCAGACAAACTACAGTGGGTATGCAGCCCTTTGCGTGTTTTCCTATGGGAGAGGCAGGTCTTGCAGCAGTAAAAAACAAAAGTCCTACTTTTTAAATGCACTACACCCTGCCCTCTGGGCTGTCCAGCGTCTACCATAGGGGAGAATTATATGTATTAAAAAGGAAGGTTTGGAGCTGGTAAAAGGTTTATGCAGCCAGGTCGAAATGGCATTTTAAAATTACACACACAGGCTGCAATGACAGGCCTAAAACATGTTTGAAAGGGCTACTTAAATGAGTGGCATAATCAGGGCTGCAGGCCCACTACTAGCTTTATGTGACAGGCTCTGGGTACATGTAGTACCTCCCTACTAGGGACATATAAGTACATTAAATATGCCAATTGCATCTAAGCCAATTCTACCATGATTTAAGCAAAGAGCACAAGCATTTTAGCACTTGTTAGCAGTGATAAAGTGTTCAGTTTCCTAAAACCAGCAAAAAGGAAGTCAGAAAAGGAGGACGGAAGGCAAAAACGTAGGGGAGAACGCGCCAAAGATGCAAGGCCTAACACACTCTAATAAAAAATGCTTCTTATATGAAGTATTGTGCGGTTTAACGTCACATAAAAATCATGAGTCAAGAGTTTTCCAATAAAATGCTACAGAACAAATGCAGTTATTGCCTAGTATTTTTGCTTTGCTCTTTTATAGGATAAAGAGCTCGTAATGCTGGTAAAGAGCACTGGAACCAAGCTTTTTTCAGGTTTGTACACCAACCACAAAGTGGAGAACACTTCTGGTTGGACTCTGCTATAATAGTTTGGAAAAAGATGTGCAATGTAGAAGCAAATTATTTTAAGGAAAAAATGGAAGGTCGTTTTGTTCTGCTGCTGTGCGGTTTTGCAACAGGGGCCCATCGTATAAGACATTGTAATACATGATATTGCCAGCATGTTTAGATTTTTTCTTTATCTATATAGTTCTAGATGTAATAATAGTCAGAGTGCCAGAAAATAAAAATAAGGTGCACACTGGGTAGATGGTCTCTCCTGTGACACTTTCATCTTGCTTTAATTTTGTATAAGGAGACAAAGGAAGATGTCCGCCATGCCTCTGATGTTATTTGTTGTCTGTAAATAAATTAATTGGCTACAAGTAATTTTTGTAAGTAGCCAGCTTTTATAGGGAGATTTCACTCTTCCATTTATAAAAGCACTATCAAACCAAAAGCACGTACATTGGGACAGATTTACAAGACCCTTGCGCCATTTTTGCGTCACTTTTAACATGGGAAAAGTGACGCAAAAGTGGCGCAATGGGCTTGTAAATCTGCCACATTGTGTTTCCAGGTTTGAAAAATGTGTTCCTTTTAACAATTGCAAATTTCTTCCGGTCTTCGTTGGGGAAGCTAAGAATACACAGAAACGAATTTTAATAAGGAACTGGATTAAATAAAATTAATCTCTATCAACATGTCTGCAGTATCAAAATTGCTGGGATATGCACAGGGAATAGATCTAAAATACGGAAAAAATATTCTTTGTGTGGTTTAATTCCCAGTTTGTCCAACGAAAGTTTGCCCTGAACATTATTTTGGAGACTTTATAATAAAGGCTCATACATTTTGCTGATTTAAAGCCATACAGTCATAGCTCAAATGAGTTAAACTATATCTCTATTTCTACCAATATAATATCTTTTGAATAAGAGTATATGAGATATGATATTTTTGTGCCAGAATATCATACTGGTATTATTATTAGTAAAGCTTACATTCTGGATATTTTATATTTTGGAGTGTGTTCTGCACATCTTGAATTTCGTCGCCTTCATTAGCAATTATTACATTGTACAACCTTTCAAGAACCATGATTTGGCCTCGTCCTTTAATTGGATACTTTTCCTTCAGAAAACACATCACACAAACAATGTGCTCATACCATGATGGGGTCCGCAGCATTGCTCCAAGTTAGGGAGTGATTTATGTACAGGATAGCTCAAAATCACATGAATAAAGTTCGTCTCTTTATGGGGCATATCAGCCACAGCCGGTGATAATTATCGCTAAGCGCGCTTAGCGCGAGGATAATTATCGCCGGCTATCGCTGGATTTTATCGTGGAGATAGCACGCTATCAGCAACGCTTATCTCCAAAGCGATAAGGATCCAAGCGATAGCTGCAAGATGTGCAATTATCGCTGGAAATCCAGCGATAATCGCACAACGACAGGCGGTACGTTGCTGATAGGGCAAGGTGGATTTAGCCATATAATCCACCTCCCATTGGATATAATGGCTAAGTCAGATTGTAAGCAGGCGTAAAGAAACCTGCGTTAAGCGCGGTTAGCGCTACCTTTATAATCGCTAAGCAGGTTAGCGATTTCCTTGATAATTGGAGAAATGTCAGTTAGCGACATTCTCCACGTTAGTTTGGCAGGGTATGCCCACTTTGCATCTCATTGGCGATGCAAAGATGGGCGTTAGGGAAACTGGCGCTGAGGCATGGGAACACACGTTAGCGTGACCATGCTGATAGTACGATAAAATTATCACCGCTTTTCGCCCGAAAATGGACGCTAAAGGGGCGATAATTTTATTGCGTGGCCTTAATGATATGCCCCAACGTTTCTGAGCTGTCTGTCTAAATGATGCTCTAACTTGGAGAAACATCTGGTTAAATGAATTCCCTTTACCCTCGTAAGGCGCGTAAAATAAGTGATCTGCTCTTTGCTGAGTCACCTTAGCCCATCACGATGTGGCCGCTGAAATCTAATAATGTAAAGACTACTGTGTCGTACTATTAGGATGTTGCACCTCTTTTACACTAGGAGCCCTTCCTTCTCCATCAATAATAAGAAATGCAGAGCAATCAAATGTCATCATTGGTTGTGTGGGATGAGCGAACAATACATAAACATATAAAATAACAAGTAATCAGTGTATTACGTGGAAGTGATGGTCTAGAGCATGGGTACTCGCAAACAGTTGCCCAGGGGCCACAAAGTATAGTCTGTCGTGTGACCGAGGGCCTCACTGATGCCAGCAGGGTGGCGGTAGGGGGTCTGGATGATTCAGGGATTGTGTAAGGAGGTCTAAAAAAATATTAACTTAACAGGCAAGCATTTATTTGCAGGTTAACGAAAGTTAAGTGGTGCAGGACACCACCTTAGTTACTTCATAACTGCATTTAACCTGCAAATAAATGCCTGCCCCTTTTTGTAACTTTTTTTGCTAAGAATATTAGCACTCAGCAAGTGAACAGCAGGGGCCTCATGGAAAAGGGCAAGAGTTCTGCAAGCAGCCCCCAGGCCGTACTTTGAGTATCACTGATCTAGAGTAAATGTACTGTGGAGATTAAGGCCACAGATGAAACAGCTTTTCTCAGTGGACAAATCTGCAAACAGTTCTTTGTGGAGCTCATCACAACAACACTGCAACAGTGAGTGACCCTAAAAGCTCTCCACGTTTGTCATAGTGCTAGAATGATGTCTGTTTTGGTCTTGTTGGACCTCTTGACCACATGTCATACCAGTGACAATAATTCTGCTACATGTGACCTGATCAATCGACCAAAGCTCGAACAAGACTTTCGCCATTTTTGAAGCATTTTCAGATACAGGTATACCAAAAACAACTTAGGGCCTGATTTAGATCTCGGCGGATGGGTTAGTACATCATAACGGTGACTGGTATCCCGTCGGCTGAAATATAAATCCCATTATAACCTATGGGATTTTTGTTTCGGCGGACAGGATATCTGTCACGACTGTGATAGAGTAACCCATCCCACGAAATCTAAATTAGGCCCGTAATGTCTTAAAAACAAATAAGATTTTTGACAGACACAATTGTGTACCATATAGTAACAGGTAGAAGCACCGATTCTTTTGTGTTTTATGATTTACAAACTGTGTGATTTACAAATTAAAATAAAATGAATCACATCTTGTACTGTGATTTAGCACAGTAAGCAAAGATTTTTCCCATCCTGAACCCACAGCCATGCACCTTCACCATGCTAGCTGCAGTGTGTCAAAGGCAGTGTTTTGTGCTATGCGGCTGTTCTGTCTGATGCTGTAAGGAGCCATTGGTAGCACTGTGGGTGACTTGGCCACTGCAGTTTAGCACTTACACGCTGCAAAACTTCCCTCAGCTTACAGCATAGTCACCCTTACTAGAGCAGTCTGAAGTGAAGCAACACCATGCTGTGAAGTTTTCCCCTGCAAATTTATTTTTTTGAGAGCGCTCGGCCGCCTGCGTGCAAGGAGCATTTTGAACCGCTCTCCCACACTATTCTATTGACAGGCCACATGGAGGAAGTCTGAGGAACGGCTCGCCTCAATGTCCTGATTGTCTGGCAGCCTAGGCGGAATCCTGCTCTGCACACTTGTACAGTTTCCCTCACAGAGGAACTGAGAAGAAAGTGTTGTAATTACCCTGAAACAGTGTATTGGGAAACCATCTATCCCAGGAATTCCTACCTCGTCATGGTGTGGAGATCTTTTTGTGGTTGTCAAAGATTGTGGGACCCATCAAAGAAACTTCAGAGAGGGCCTAAGGGAACTTCCCGCGAAATTAGCCTGCAGTACTTAAACAGCACCATCTAAGGGAAAGATATATAATCCCAAGAAGAGTCAATGAATAACAAATATTATGTGCAGCATATTTCTAAAATATTATTGTGCCACAAAAACAAATGTATGATATGAGGCTGTGTAAAGCAAGGGCAGCCTAAAACAGCTAATATATGCAACCAAGAGAGAACCAAAGAGGGCCCAGAAGGGAAATCACTACACCCCCTCCTTGGTTGGGAAAGTAAGTGACTTGTTTCCTGTGGTGGCACCTCATTTGCAACGGAACCCACTAATAACTCTCCTTCTGTTTGAGTTGATTCTTTGATTAATGTATACTCCATCACCCCTCTAAATGCCTCCAACATTACCACTCCTCCCACACCTTTGTTTGACATCTCTGAAGTTCTTTATTCTCTATCAGCCATTACTAGGGGAAGGGCCGCAGGGCCGGATGACGTCCTGGCTGATTTTTTTTTAATTCTTATTTGGATGTTTGGCCCTGCTACGTTCTAATTATTGCTAACTCTATTGCTGTTGGGGCTCTCATAGCTTAGTCTTGGAAATGCACTACTGTACTACCCACTCACAAAAAAGGAGACCCGTCTCAGCCAAACAGTTATAGACCTATTTGTCTAAGTGACTGTCTTCAAAAAGTCTTTTGTTGCTGCATTCTTTCCAAAATCCAGGATTGGATTTTCTAGAAAGACATCCATAGCCACTTCCAAGTGGGTTTCCGGATGAAAGTTTCACCATCAATCAAGCCTTCCACATTTTATTGATTTACTGGAGAACTGTTATTATTGGCTAGGACAACCTCTATGTTGCCTTTTCAATCTCAGATCCACTTTTGATTTGGTCCCACTGGCAGGTTCATATTGACCTGAAAATGCCCCTGAAAATCTTGTCCTTGGTGTTTTGTCTCCATGAGGGCAACTTTGCAAGCATCAAGCGGGGGCAACAGGATCAGTTAACTGATAGGATTTAAGTTCTTAGAGGCATTTGCCAGGGCTCCGTACAGACTCCCACACTCTTTATGTTATACATCATCTAAATTGTTCCTTTTCTGTCTCAGCCTGAAGCAGACACTCCCTCATTGGCCAGAGTCAAAATCACAATTTTCTTATTTGCCAATGGCACGTTGCTGATCTCCAAGACCCCAAGCGGGTCACAGAAACTCGTTTCAATGAGTTCTGTCTCACTCGTAGTCTAGACATCAACTCTTCTGATACAAAACTGATGTCATTTAACCCTTGTTAATCCTTCAAAAAGAGCATACTACCACTTGAAGTGGTGGATTCCTTCCCTTATTTAACTGTTAACAAAGTGGCCCTAAAGCTCAGACATATTTTAGGGGCAATACTCAACAAATACTGTGCCTCCTACACTAAACTTATTCCACCTGTGGTCCATGGTAAACATAGTTTACAACGAAGTTGATACAACGCATGCCATTACAACGCAGTCATTACAACGACCACATTGTTACATCACATACCATTACAATGCAATTTGTTACAACGACTTGGTGTAGGGGGCAGAAGGTGTTGGATTTAAAATCCAGCACCTTCCCTACTGTTGCACAGATTGGAGTTGGAATAGTAAATTATACTATTCCAAACTCCATCGCCCCCCCACAGCAATTCGTTGTAATGACTTACGTTGTAATGGTAAGCATCGTAAAAACAGGGTCGTTGTGATGAACGCGTTGTAATGGCATGCATTGTAAACGCTTGCGTTGTAACGTGTCCTATTTGTGGTCCGTATCTACGAGGCTAAGGCACTAGGTTTGACCCTTTATGGAGCAGCGTTGTGCGTAGTTTCCAAAATCGATGTATTAACCAGAGCGGAAAACAAATTCCTGTGAAGGCTTGTCTTTATCCCCCCTGTACCCTCTTGGATCCGCTTTTTCTGGACATGGGTGTCAGAGGGTTAGTAGGTAAAGCTAGGCTACTCCAACTTTTGTATTGGAGACACCTGTGGACCACCCCTGAACTTACCCCTTACGTTACAGCTCTACAGGATGTAATGGAAGCTGATCACTTCTCCAAAGTCCCCTGGTTCATGAACATCAAAGCATTGCTATATGCCCTAGGGCTGTCTGAACTGTGGGTACATCCAGCTGCCATCAGCTTTTTATCTATGAACTCACTGAAGCAGCTCTATTGGGCAGTCACAGTGGCCAGTGACTCCAGGAAGGTTGCTTCCTCTGACTTTTCCAGTGATTTTCTTGATTTTAAGTCACTTTGGGGGTATGAGTCACACTGGAATCAGATGACTGTCTCCATGAATAGGAAGCTTTACTTCCAATCCAGAGTGGGTGCTCTCCCACTGGGAGCCTTCACCTCAAAATGGATTTCTGAGGGCACTGATGCTTGTCCAGCCTGTAATTTCCCAGTTGAGAGTGTCTCGCATGTTCTGTGTGCTTGCCTAACTTATGTCCACCCCTGCAGAACTTGGCTATCACCTATCTGTTGGGTTTTAGGCATGCTCAGTTACTCTGCTGTCCTTCACATTCTGAGAACGGACTGTAGCCCAACTCATGCCATTTCATGAGGCAAGTTCTTGGATGCCATGTGGATACTTCAAAGAAAGGTACTCCCACTTTCTTAACACTGTGCTGGCTTTTGTGTCATACCCTTGTTTTTATATTTCATATCAGCTTCACTAATGGCCCTCTATGTATTTCTCTGTTTAGTTAATGCTAGTTGATATTTTTTTGCTTTACTGAATCAATTTTGGCATCGATTTTATATGATTTATTAACTTTTCTTGGGCTGAATCGTACTGCTTTACTTATTTATTATGCATTTCTATTTGCATTTGCTCTTTTATGGCCTCTGTACTAAAATACCTTTCATTTTTAACACCCTTACCTATCAATCCACACAGTTATTGGCCTGGCAGTCATGACAAAGTGTATTTAGAATCACTAAAAAAGCACCCAATTTCCGTTTTTTATCCACATGTAAAAATGAACACAGACAAGAAAATAAACAGCAGGAGATATGCACAAGGCTGATACTGAAATGTGCATATTTTTATATAAGTGCATTCATATATCTTCTGCGGGTGTTCATATCACTAAAACCTGGCAGGCATTCAAGCATGACTGCATATTTTTGGGGGAAATAAATGTGGAAATATACCAGTTTAAGCATTATTTTTTTCACAATACCCATAATAAATCTGGATAAATACAGATAAAGTTGGCAAAAAAAAAATATGGATAAATACAGACGGAAATGACAAAAAAATAAATACCATGAAACCGGGAGCCCTAATCATAATGAATTGCTGATGTCCGGTATTACTCCAAAAAATAATCTGGCAGGCACTGACTAAGCCAGTCCCAATTGTTTTTAAAAAGTGTGCTATACTAGTGGTGTTGGAGGTATTAAATATTTGGTGCACAAGCTTGCCGAAGTGTAATGGAAGATTTGTGTTCAACAAGGACTGCATTTCATTGGACGTCCTTGCAACCTGCAGTTCAAATGTTTCTCGGGTAGATTTGAGTGCCACATCCTTTTGAAACAATAAGGCCTTGAGTTGGCTTAGCTCGTTAAAGTCTGCCTTCTAATGTGGAATTGAAATCCACAACAAACTATCAGAGACCATATACATAGGTAGAAAAGCACATTATTTCAGCAGGTCACTTTCTGGGAGACTAATAAAATATGCGAGATCCCAGCCTTCAGGCCACAACAGTCTTGGTTGTTTAAAATTAAATTCTACCCACTGGGAAATGTTTAATGCAAACTGTGAACTGGAAGGTTGAAATTAGCAAAGATATTACACCATGTATTAGTTACATTGTACAGGGTGTCTCTGCTATTGTGAATGGGAGCTGTTCTAACTTCTCAAAATATAACATTGTGCAAGTGGTATCTTTCTTCGCCATGAGTCAAGGTTTACGTTTCAGGTTGAAAGACAAGAATAGCTCCATAACATTAAGGTAACGCCATGGCACACAGCCACACTTGAGGACCTGAAGTTTCCAACTAAACTGCATAATAGATCTAAGCTGACTTTGCCCATAGTATAACAAAGACTTGTCATTTAGCATAATATTCATGACAGATGACACAATGTTATTCAAGTTGTAAATGCAAGAAGACAATGTATTTGTAATAATATCAATAACAGCAAGTACTTTATCCAAATTATCTTGATAAATTTGTCTTCAACATGCAGCAGATCCCATTTGTGAGTTTCCAAATTTCATTATATGTGACACAAATACAACTTTTTGAACGTGGAGGATTAAGACTCAATAAAAAGTCAGATAGGTCCATGTCTTGCGAAAGGAGGGAAAGATGTTGTTATTCTGAAGACTGTGAGGAATGCTGCAACCATTATTGGCACAATTTCCCTACTGAATAGGGGATGACAATACCGGAGTGTTGAGAATGAGAATAATGAGGATCAGGTCTGCTTGCCTTAAACCCCAGTGTGGAATTCAGAAAACAAGCATAACAACCATTTGTATCCTCTGGCCACAATAACGACCCGTTTAGGTCTGAAAGTGTGGAAGTAAGTTGTTCCATTCTGTAACATGCTATCAAGCTGTTCTTCAGTGTAATTTGTTAAATGTTGCCAACTGTCAAATTAACTAATGGAAGGAATGTTTGATGCATTCATGTCTTTGATTTTTGACAGTCCTCAACAAGTAGTCTGCTGGACTGCATCATTCATGAAAATTCCAATAATTATAGCCTTTTACTTCAGATGGATACATCAGCCTGTGGATTCTTCACTTTTTGAATTACCCCTGCGCCAGCATTTCACAGAAACCTTTTTCTCAGCTCTCCCAAGTCAATGAGGATGTCACAATAGCACAGCTCTGCTCACGACTCCGTATGACATCACGTGAGCCATAAGAAGACCTCGTCGGCATGCTGACGTCAGTTCCCTTTTTTCCACACCGTCGACGCTTAACGCTTTTTCTGTAACTTTCCATTTCCTTTCGACATTAGTTTGTTATAGTTACCTGTTTCTGTGTAGCACTGCTATGGCTGCTCAATAGAAGTCAGGATTCAAGCCCTGTAGGGAGTGTGGGGGTCATATGTCCATTATCGACACCCATGAAGATTGCCTTTGGTGTCTATCGTCGGATCATGATGTCGACGGATGTTCGTCTTGTCGGAGGATGAATCTGAAAGCACTAAAGAAGTGAGAGGCGCAGTTATTCATGTTTTGAGTGAGAAAGGAGAAGAGAGGCTGTAAAAGATCAAAGTCGAGGACCCCGCACACCTCAAGGTCATTGAAGAAGCACAAGAAGAAGTGTCGTCGTGGATCCCGATGTCGTTCTTCAAAGGGCAAGTCTTGGAGGTCGGCTTCTCCTGTACAACAGCGTCACGTAAAGATGACGTCTGACCCTCGCCTTCTCCTTCTCTGCAGGCGACTCCGGTCCATTCTCATTCTCCGGTGCCAAGGGATTGGCTGGCGCCCAAGGAGTCTTCTCCTGTTCCTCTGGCTTCACCTGCTCCGGTGTCCCCAGCGCCGCAGCCACAGCCCACCATACTGCCTCGTTTGGATCCAGAACAGGCGGTTCTGGATCTTTATCCACCCTTTCCGGGTCCGGATGCAGATCCGACGCATTTTCTAAATGCGATGTTTGGCATGTTTCGTTCAGGAGGCCAGTGGCTTGGACAATTCCCCTGAGTGGGAGCTTTCTTCCCCAAAGTCAATGCCTTCTCAGGATGTGGCTCCATACCATACTGTAATTAGAAAGCAGCTGACCTGTTGGAACTGCAATTGCCTACAGCTGAAGTCAGGTCTAATATCATGACTGAAGTACTGCATTCTCCTTCTTCAGTGGTTGAGAATCTGCTACCATTCAATGACACTTTAACCAAACCAATACTGGAAGTGTGACAGAAGCCTATGTCTACACTGGAGGTTTCTAGAGCAGTGGCAAGGTGCTATAAGCCTTCTCAGGGGGACCCAGCTTTTCTGACCTCCTACCCTTCACCAGAGAGTTGGGTTGTTCCTCCAGTTGGTGGGGCCCGTCCCCACTACCCCGGGGTATAGGGACTCAAAAAATGCTTTAACAATCAGCCAAAAATGTTTTCACCTCGGCAAGTATGGTTTTAAAATCAACTAACGCCACATGTTTGTTGGGGAGGTATAACCACGCTTTGATGGACTCAGCCAAAGAGGTGGCTCCTAAATTGTTTGATGATGTTGAAGGACATTTTTTGGAGGTATTGGCAGATACTTAAGCTGCAGCTCATCAGGTGAATCAGTCAGGACTGGATACGGTGGAGCTTAGATGCCAGGGTAATGGCTCCTCGGTGGCTACCAGGAGGCACGTCTGGTTGAGATCTTCTAGATTTTCTCTAGATATGCAGGCAACTCTGCTTTATCTGCCTTTTGATGGATCTAGGCTCTTTGGGACAAAGGCTGATTCTGCTCTGCAGCGCTTTAAAGATAGCAAGGCCACTGTGAGATCCTTAGGCCTGTAGTCTCAGTCTAGGGATTAAGGATATAAAAGATTTTGTGGGTTTGGAAAGGCGGATTCACCTGCTCCGGTGTCCCCAGCACCGCAGCCACAGCCCACCATACTGCCTCGGTTGGATCCAGAACAGGCGGTTCTGGATCTTTATCCACCCTTTCCGGGTCTGGATGCAGATCTGACGCATTTTCTAAATGCGATTTTTGGCATGTTTCGTTCAGGAGGCCAGTGGCTTGGACAGTTCCCCTGAGTGGGAGCTTTCTTCCCCAAAGTCAATGCCTTCTCAGGATGTGGCTCCATACCATACCGTAATTAGAAAGCAGCTGACCTGTTGGAACTGCAATTGCCTACAGCTGAAGTCAGGTCTAATATCTTGACTGAAGTACTGCATTCTCCTTCTTCAGTGGTTGAGAATCTGCTACCATTCAATGACACTTTAACCAAACCAATACTGGAAGTGTGACAGAAGCCTATGTCCACACTGGAGGTTTCTAGAGCAGTGGCAAGGCGCATTAAGCCTTCTCAGGGGGACCAAGTTTTTCTGACCTCCTACCCTTCACCAGAGAGTTGTGTTGTTCCTCCAGTTGGCGGGGTCCGTTCCCACTACCCCGGGGGATAGGGACTCAAAAAATGCTTTAACAATCAGCCAAAAATGTTTTCACCTCGACAAGTATGGTTTTAAAATCAACTAATGCCACATGTTTGTTGGGGAGGTATATCCACGCTTTGATGGACTCAGCCAAAGAGATGGATCCTAAATTGTCTGATGACGTTCGAGGACATTTTTTTGGAGGTATTGGCAGATACTTAAGCTGCAGCTCATCAGGTGAATCAGTCGAGACTTGATATGGTGGAGCTCAGATGCCAGGGTGATGGCTCCTCGGTGGCTACCAGGAGGCACGTCTGGTTGAGAACTTCTAGATTTTCTCCAGATGTGCAGTCAACTCTGCTTGATCTGCCTTTTGATGGATCTAGGCTCTTTGGGACAAAGGCAGATTCTGCTCTGCAGCGCTTTAAAGATAGCAAGGCCACTGTGAGATCCTTAGGCCTGCAGTCTCAGCCTAGGGATTATGGATATAAAAGATTTTGTGGGTTTGGAAAGGCGGCTTCCTTTCAAGGGTGTAAACAGCAACAGCAGCAGCAGAACCCACTGTAAAAGTCATAAAGGGGCAAAGGAAGAGTCTGTCTGTGGGGGGCCTCCCGGCAACAGTCCTCCTCCTCCACCTCTCCTGTCCCCCCCCACTGGTTCTACAGGGAAGCAGTTCTAGTGCCCCATCTTGGAACATATTGGTCACGTAGAAGGACAGGTGTCCCATTTTCTACAAAATTGGAAATCTTTTACATCAGATCTTTGGGTTTTGAATCTTGTAGAAAATAGGCACGCCCTTCCATTTTTGGAGTTTCCCCCTCCTTACCCTCCTAGAGAGGGCTGGTGATTGGAGGAACATCTGCTGCTCCTTCAGAAGGAAGTCCTGGCCTTGCTTTAGAAAGGTGCGATAGAGGTGGTTCTGGAGCAGGAAAGGGGTCAGGGATGCTACTTCCGGTATTTCCTCATCCCCCAAAAAGACGGTCGATTGAGGCTGATCCTTGACCTCAGGGTCTTGAATTTTTATCTTGAGTAGGAGAAGTTCAAGATGTTGACCCTATCGCAGCTTCTTCTGGTGCTGCAGCAGGAAGACTGGATGGTGTTCATCGATTTGCATAATGCGTATTTTCACATTCCCTACCTGAAGTCGCATTGGAAGTATCTCCATTTTATGGTGGGATCTCAACACTACCAGTTTGCCTTCCTTACATTCGAGTTTATTTCTGCACCTTTGGTCTTCACAAGGGTGATGGTGGTGGTTGCAGCTAATCTTGGAAGGTTGGGGATCCCTGTATTTCCCTACCTGAACATCTGGCTTCTCAAGGCGAGTTTCCAGAGTTGGTGCTGCATCATCTGCAGTTAATGGTTCAACTGTTGTTTGACTTGAGTTTTTCGATAAATGTACCCAAATCTCACCTGGTGCCCTCTAATCTACTGTGAATCATGCCTTCCTGCCTCCACACAGGATTTTAGACACACAGGCTATGATTCAGTTGTTTCAAGAAGGAGCGGAAGTTCCACTCCTGAAGGTCTTGCGCCTGCTCAGTCTGTTTGGTTCTTGCATACTGTTGGTCAACCATGCACGTTGGCATATGAGGACCCTCCAGTGGTGACACCGCAGACAGTGGTTTCAACACAACAGAGATCTAAGGGAGGTGGTCAGAATCTCCAAAGACTCTGCAGCAGATCTGTTATGGTGGAACGTTTCAGGCAACCTGTCTCAAGGGAAGCCGTTTCAGCCCATTTCTCCGGTGGCCACAGTGATAACGGATGCTTCCACTCTAGGGTGGGGTGCTCATCTGGGGGATCTGGAGATCAAAGGTCTTTTGTTTCCAGAGGAGAGATTGCTTCACATCAGTCTTTTGGAATTGAGGGCAATACGTTTGGCACTCAAGGCCTTTCTTCCCTCCCTTTGCGGTCAGTCGGTCTGGTCCTCATGGACAACACTACTGCGATGTCATACTTAAAAAACAGTGAGGAGCAGGGTAGTATCGTCTCTGCAGAGAGTCTCTACGGCTCTGGTCCTAGGCTCAGGACCATCAGATTTGTGTGATCGCAAATCATCTGGCCGGAGTTCTGAATGTTCATGAGGACAGTCTCAGCCAGCAGTTCTCGGCCGATCACAAGTGGCATCTTCATCCGGAGGTGGTCCATTACGTCTTCGGGATGTGGGGGTTTCCTTGGTTGTATCTGTTTGGCACTCACGAGAATGCACATTGCCCGTGTTCTGCAGTCTCCAGTATCCGATGCCTGGAGCATTGGGGGATGCGTTTCAGTTGGATTGGGGCTCGCAACTCCCCTATGCGTTTCCTCCCATTCCATTGATTCCTCGAGTTCTGAGGAAGATTCGGCAAGACCGGACCCAAGTCATATTTATCACCCTGGATTGGCCAAGAAGGGTGTGGTACACAGACCCCATTCACCTCTCATCGCACCTTACGCACCTTCTCCCCCTCAGGGCAGACCTCCTCTCACAGTCGCAGGGGCAGGTTCTACACCCCCACCTCCAGAGCCAGTACCTTCATGCCTGGAGATTAAACGGGGCAACCTGAGTTCTTTCTCTCTCCCACCGGATATGTTGGATGTTATTTTATCGGACAGAAGACATTCCACCAAATCTGTTTACTCCTGTAGATGGGCCAGATTTGTGAAATGGTGTAGAGAGAGGTCAATTGATCCTGTGAAGGGCCATTTATCTGATGTACTTAGCTTTATGCTTTTCCTAGCCAAGCAAGGTTGTGCTGTGGCTGCTGTTAAAGGTTACTTGTCGGCTTTTTCACCTTCCTTTGTTTGCCATACCAACCTTTGTTATTCAAGTCCCTGATAGTTGTGAGGTTCATTAAGCGTCTTGTTAATATGTTTCCTCCCACTCCCTTCATTATGCCTCAGTGGGACTTGAATTTGATTCTGACTTTCCTGATGGGTTCACCTTTAGAGGCTCTTCATAGTTGCCCGTTGAGGCTTCTCACATTCAAGACTGTGTTTCTGGTTGTAATTACCTCTACCAGGAGGGTAAGTAAGCTTCAGGCTCTTGGTTCTAAGCCTCCTTTTACAACCATCCATGCAGACAAGGTGGTTCTTAGGACCAGAGCTGCTTTCCTGCCTAGGATGATTTCACCTTTTCATCTAGGGCAGTCTATTACCTTACCTGCCTTTTATCCTCCCCCTCATCCTTCCAAGGAGGAAGAGAGACTTCAATGCCTTGATCCTGGAAGAGTGGTCAGCTTCAAATTGGACAGAACCAAGGACTTGAGGCTGGACGATCAGCTCTTCGTTGGTTAAGTGGGACGAATAAAGGGCAAAGCTGTCCATAAGAGAACGCTTTCCAGGTGGATCATCTTGTGCATCAAGATCTGCTACGCCTTGGCAAAGAAGGAGCTGCCTGAAGGTGTTAGAGCTCATTCAACTAGAGCAAAAACTTCTACTTCAGCTATGTCTAGAGGTGTCCCTGTGGCAGACATTTGTAAGGCTTCAACATGGGCCTCCCTCCACACTTTCCCAAAGCATTATTGCATGAATTCAGAGGTGAGGAGGGATGGCCATTTCGCACGTTCTGTACTGCAGGATTTCTTTGTATGAGAAGGTAGACACCCTCCTCTGGGAGAGGGACTGCTTCGGGATTCAATTCAAAAGGTGAGAAATACAAAGGCAGGTCTATCCATCAGAAGAAGAAGTTACTTACCTTTGGTAACACTTTTTCTGGTGGAAACAGTATCTGCCTGTGGATTCCTCACTGGCCCACCCTCCTCCCCATTGTCTACCTACTTATGCCAAAAAGGTTTTTGGGCTTGACATTTTTCTATTTCTATGTCACTTGCCTTGCTGAGATGCTTGTTTTTAAGAAATGTCTTAGTTTTAGCTTTTCATATATTTTCCTGTTTATTTCTTTTATATACTGTTTGTGGATATATTGTATACTGGTATACTTGCAATATGATTGTCAGTCAGCCCGTTCACTTCAAATGCACAGAAAAATGGGTGGAACTGACGTCAGCATGCTGACGAGGTCTTCCTATGGCTTCGGTGACGGCATACAGAGTTGGGAGCGGACCTGTGCTATTGTGACGTCCTCGTCGACTTGGGAGAGTTAAGAAAAAGGTTTCTGTGGAATGCTGGCGCAGGGGTAATTCAGAAGGTGAGGAATCCACAGGCAAATGCTGTATTCACCAGAAAAAGGGTTACCAAAGGTAAATAACTTGTTCTTCTGGTCTAATGCATCATTTTCAGAAAAAATATGTGAATTTATGCTTAAATGCTTTGAAAGATCCCTTGTGGGATAGTAGGACAATGCTATCATTGTGTATAATTAAAAGATATGTGTTGAACACTAGCTTGATGCAAATAATGATGGAAGCAGAACATTTCACTATAATTAGCAGAATTTATACACAGGTCCTCAGATTTGAAAACAGTGTCGTATTCCATCTCCCAGAGCATGGAGTTGCAATCTCAACATCCCAATCATCAGAATGTAACACAGGTACAATAACATCACCAATAGAAGCCCTAAAAACATAAGGAATCTGCAACATCTATTGGGGTTGAAGCTATCATATGGTATTTGATCCCAATCAAATCCATCAAATACTGGAACAGCTGAAATGTTCACAAGGGACAAGTCTCTTTTTGGCTTATGTAAAGATGAATGAGGCCTTAATACCTGGTCGATCAGTTCTGTGGCAGAACATTCTAAACGGTAATGGCCATTCATTAGCAAAATTAAAAGTGCCATATTCAATCAAAAGAAATAGAAAAACCAAGGAAAGTTTTATTCAAGTATATCCCCAAGGATGGACCAGATAAGTGTGTTTTAGCCATGAAAAGAAAACACAGGCCAGGTAGGTGGAGAGTCTGAAACAGAGATACTGTCAAAAGAGTCTGATGAAAACTCATAGGTTCTCACATAATAATCAGAAGCAGTTATTGAAAAACAGGAGACACAGTTGCAATAAGAGAACTGCTAGAGTTAATGAGGGGTGGATCTGTTTAAACAACATCAGCTCCAGACAATGCAGCAGTAAGTGCAATCTCCCTTCATTCATGAGGCTGGAATGTGCAGCAATATTGGGAATGATTCCTTCGGTTGGAACTCCCACTTATGAGCTCTATTCTAAACATGGTGTTGGCCCCATTGCCTTTAACGAGACTTGGATCTGATACACGAAGAATGATGGTGTTTTAAAATGGCCAGAAAATGGTAGTTTTGAGCCTGACATACTAGATAATTTGGAAACTATTTTATTCAAAAGAAAAGCCCGGCCGGCAATGTTTGACTCTTTCCGCCTTTGGCGTAAGGAAGCCAAACAGAGAAAAATTAAGAAAGAAAAACGAGATAGGAAAGCACAGGGTATGACAATTATACAGGCTGCCCAGCAATTTAAAGAGGATGAAGTTAACAATGAAATGGAAATTTCAGAGATACAGCATTGTATGGCGATAGATAAATGCTATCCAATGTTGCCAGTTTCCCCTTCTGATAAAAGAAAGGACTTAGAGGAAGATCCCTTGATGTCTCACCTATTGAGATTGCCTCCACCCTATGTACAAGGTGCTAATGCACCCCCGTTGTTACAGCCTGCTCAGCCGCCAGTTGCGCCTCCGCTTGCTCCGGCTCTTCCACATTTGCCCCCTCAAGTAATGCCTCCTCCGCCAGCTTTACCTTCGACTCCTTTACCTTCATCTTCTTTGCCCTCTGTTCCCCCGGTAATTACTGATTCTTCTTTAGTTAGTTCGCCTAATACCTTGTCCCCTATCCCTATGTCAAATTCTCCGTCTATGCATAAACGACTTACAGATACGGTCTCTGGTCTTTTATCACCTTTTTTTGAGGCGTTAAATGTGTCTCCGGCATTTTCTCGAAGACAGTCTCGTAGTCAGTTCCCAGCTTCCGAAGAACGAGAGAGGTTGGACTCTCTCGCTCGCAAATGGATTGAGAAGGGTCCTCAGTATAGTGTACCTGACATTATGCCTACCTTCTCACAGTGGAATGCGCCTACGCAGAGATATGTTTTCAATGTTATGTCTGATACTCTTGTTAAAAGTTGGGAGTATATGGATTTGGGTTCGGTTCCTCAGGGTCTGTTAGCTATTCAGGCTAATTTTGATAAGTGACTCATTGTGGGTTCTAAGGTTGAGAACGCTGTAAAGACACTTGTTTCCTTCATAACTTTATTTACTTCACAGACTTTTCTTGATTCCGATCCCTCAGTTAGGTTGACACTGAAAAATTATCCAATGAGAGAGGTTCCTCCGGTATGGAGAGAAGAGGTTCCAGCAGCAGGTGCTAATCTAGCTATTCCTGCTCATTTCCAGCGTATATGGGTACATGTGCCCTGGAAAAGATCTGAAGTTCTGGCTCTTAAACAGTCTCTACCGGATCCTCGTAAGAACCCTGCAGGTTATTATAAAGAATTGTCGCAGACTGTTGATGCTTGCATTATGAATTTAGCAGATATTGATATGTTAATGGGGAAGGTAGTCCCACAAGCGTTATGGGCTCGAATTCGGAGAGAGAATCACGCACAGGAATTAGGTGCTGATTGGAATGCTATAATTGCCGCAGATAGAGACCAAGTGGGTGGTGCGAAGCCTGATGCTTTGATTTCAGAACTCCCTGGTAGGATTATTACATTAATGAAAACTATGATGCCTGCCTTGAGAGTTAACTGGGATAAACTAGCTGCGTGTAAGGAGAAGAAAGATGAGAGTGTCTCCGATTTCTTCACTCGTTTCGAGGAGACATTCATTGATCACAGTGGTCAGGATATGACTACGGAGGGTGGACAGCGATTATTTGTAGATAAGTTTGTATTTAATTTGCTTCCCGAGCTGTCGCATAAGTTGAAAGACTCCGAAAGTTCATGGGATGTTTCCTCTTCAGCCCAGATATTGGCTACTGCTCAATACTATGAAAATAGAGATAAAGAAGAAAGAGATAAGCAAGAGAAAAAGACTAAAGAATTGAAAACTAAGGTTCTCTTGCAACAGGCTTATCCACCTCGTTATGCTCAGCCCCAGTTTCAGCAGCCTCCACAGTTTCAGAGGGTGTATCAAAAGCCTGAGCCATAAGACCTTTGTTAGGTCCTAATCAATGTGCCTATTGTAGAGAGGAAGATCATTTTAAGAATAGTTGTCTGGTTTTATTTCAGCGTAATGGGACACTATCTGCTCCACGAGTTCGTGCTGGCCTCCAGTCAGCAAACAGAGGTAAAGGTCGAGGTATGTTGACCCAAGAACAGCGTTCCCTTCCTCCTTCTAATTCCGTGAACTACTTTGATCAACAAAACGTTCGGTCTACACAGTATTACAATGAGGATTGTTATGTTGAAGGCGAGAATGAAAGTCTTCATGTTAACTAGGACAGCCATGGACAAAGTGAGGGAGTTGTGTTGATTCCAGTAGATCAGAATGGACCTTATGTTAATGTCACTACAATGGGTGTTTCAGAGCCATTTCTTTTAGATACTGGTGCGATGAGAAGTTCTATCATTCATTCAAAACTCTTTGGGGCACCTTTGTCTGGCTTAACGAATGTATCTGTAGGTTTTTCTGGCGCACCAGTTCGTAATCCGGTTTCTTGCCCTTTGCCTATTTCAATTGGCCCTTATGATTTAGACGTTCCGCTTCTCTTAACGAATGGTTGCGGCGAAAATCTATTGGGCTTGGATCTATTGAAAAGACTGCATGCCACAATATCTTGTTCTCCTTCTGGTGTATATCTCACTTTAGGACAGAAACTGATTTCTCCAATGTATTTGTCAAAAGATCAATTCCCAGCTGAATTGCTTTCTCTTCCTACAACGCTTTCGGCCACGGGTCCAAATGATGTTGGTTGCCTTGAAATTCCACCTTATGTTGTTACTCTCAAACCTAATGCCGAATTGCCACGCGTTCCTCAATATAGAATTTCCACTGAAGGTGAAAGAGCGCTTTTGGAAATCATTCATGATTTGATTCAGAAGGATGTGGTTGAGGAAACGAGAGGTAACATATGTAATAGCCCTATTCTTCCTGTTCTTAAATTCACTGATCCTTCTCAGCCTCCTGTTTATCGCTTTGTAATTGATCTTCGGGAGATAAACAAAATTGTTGTACCACAGTTTTCTGTTGTCCCAGATATCACTGCGTTGTTGACGA
The DNA here is from genome assembly GCF_964204655.1 of Triturus cristatus. Classification (NCBI taxonomy): domain Eukaryota; kingdom Metazoa; phylum Chordata; class Amphibia; order Caudata; family Salamandridae; genus Triturus; species Triturus cristatus. The sequence continues at coordinate 448,914,676 of NC_140595.1, forward strand.
TGATACCTTCTACAGCGGTTTGGTTTTCTGTTATCGGTCTGAAAAATGCTTTCTTTAGTATTCCCATTGCTGAAGAGAGTAGGGATATTTTTGGCTTCTCTCTTGGAGGCCGAAGCTTCCGGTTCAAACGCGCACCTCAAGGTTATTGTGAAAGTCCCTCTATTTATAGTCAAGCGTTGAAATGTCATCTTGATGCTTTTTCCTTGCCGTCTGTTGCTGCTCTCATTCTGTACATGGACGACTTGTTAATCACTGCTGATTCAGAGGATATATGTAAGAATGTGACGGTTGCATTGTTGCGACACTTATCCAATCTTAATCATAAGGTTTCACCTTCTAAGCTACAATGTGTTCGCCGAGAGGTTACCTACTTGGGTCATCTCTTATCAAAGGAGGGAAGACTATTAACTCCAGAACGTATCCAAGCTATTGCGCAAATGTCTGTGCCAGCCACACAAAGAGAGGTATGTGCCTTTCTAGGCATTACTTCTTATTGTAGGCAGTGGATCCCCAACTTCTCTCTGTTGGCTAAACCTTTGTTGGCACTCACCCTGAAAGATACTCCTCAGCCCCTTCCATGGACTGACGGATGTCAGAGGGGTTTTACTGACTTACGTGCTGCTCTATGTTCTGCTCCTGTACTAGGTACTCCGAGTCCTGATTACAGTAAGCCTTTTACGCTCTATGTTCATGAAAGAGAAGGTTGTGCATTGTCAGTCTTAACACAGCGATTTGCAGATAGACAGCGGCCATGTGCCTATTTTTCGGCTACGTTAGATCCAGTAGCTAAAGCATTGCCTAGTTGTCTTAAAGCGACAGCAGCAGCAGCAATTTCTATTCGACAGTCTGCTGGAATGGTGCTAGATAACACTCTTATTGTTATGGTGCCACATGCAGTGGATACTTTGCTAAACAGAACAAAAACACAGCATCTTACGAGTGCTCGTTTGTCTGGATATGAGCTGACGCTCTTAGCTAGTCACATGCATATCAAACGATGTAATACTTTAAATCCAGCTACTTTGTTGCCTCTTCCAGAAGAGAAAGGTGTTCAGGAACAACATGATTGTTTCTTTCGTACTGAGGAAGAGACAAAGGGTAGGATTGATTTAACAAATACGCCATTAGTGAATCCGGATGGAACGCTATGGGTAGATGGTTCTTGTTTTAAGCTTCCTAATGGAGAGACAACTTCAGCCTATGCTGTTACTACCTTGCAAACAGTCGTGGAAACAGCACGCATCAGACATAATTCAGCTCAGGCAGCTGAATTGATAGCCTTAACCAGAGCGTGTTTGTTATCCAAAGGAAAAAGAGTGAACGTGTACACCGATAGCCAATACGCTTTTGGTGTGGCGTTCAACTTTGGACGTTTGTGGAAAGAAAGGGGATTCCTTACTTCCCACGGCACTAAGATACAACATGGTCAGTTGGTGACTGACCTTCTTGAGTCACTTGCTTTGCCTACACAGATAGCAATTGTGAAGTGTAGCGCACATAAGAAGATTGTTGATGATGTTGGTCGCGGGAATGCAGTTGCGGATGAAGTAGCGAAAAAGACAGCCAGGGATGCTACAAGTCGCATGTATGTTGCAGGCCCTGCAAATTGGGTCAGAGAAAGAGGAATGTATGAGAATACAGTAGAAAGTGTGAAGTCAATTCAAGAAGAGGCTACAGAAAAAGAATTGAGAAAGTGGAAAGAAAGTACAGGAATGTTAAATGAGATGGGATGTTGGGTGGAATTGTCCGAGCACCAACGTTGGCTGTTACCAGACGCTTATGTACTACCTATAGTTACTATGGCGCATGGTCCAGCCCACCTAAGTGCGAGAGGAATATGCAAGCTTCTGGCTCCAGGGTGGCAAAATGAAGGAATCCCAAAGTGTGCAGAAAATGTAGTGAAATTTGCTTAATTTACAACCCGGGAAAGGGAACCCCAACTCCAGCAGGTCATTTTGCTCCTCCGACCTATCGATTTGAGGTGTTGCAAATCGATTGCATTCACATGGAACGATGCAACAATCTCAAATATGTTCTAGTGGTGGTATGTGCCTTTTCCAGATGGATAGAGGCCTATCCTCTGAAAGACAATACTGCTTTGTCTACTGCCAAAGTACTCCTTAAAGAGTTTTCCCTAGATTTGGTTTTCCGCGCATTGTCTGGAGTGACAATGGGAGCGAATTTGTGGGCCAAGTCATGCAAAAAGTTTGTGCAGGTCTTGGTATAAAACAGAAGTTCCATGCGGCAAACCATCCACAGTCAGCAGGTCTAGTGGAATGCTACAATGGTACTTTAAAACTCAATCTTGCTAAAGTGCAGGCTAGTACAGGCCTTAGTTGGCCCGATGCACTACCTTTGGCTCTTCTATCCACCAGAACGGCTGTGCATTCTTGTTTGGGACTTAGCCCTTATGAGATAGTTTTTGGATGCCCAGCTAATGTATGGGGAGTCCCTTGCCCTAAAAAGTACTCTGATATACCATACCCGATGTTGAATGATTATTTGCACAACCTCACAACTAAATTATGTGTTCTCCATCAACAGGTTCAGTGCGCTTTGCCAGAGGCCTCCACAGACTCAGGTCATTCCATCCAACCAGGTGACTGGGTTTGTGTGAAGAATTTCCAAAGGACGAAGAACTTGGAGCCTCGCTGGAGAAAGCCCCGTCAGGTTCTCCTAGCCACTCGTACAGCAATAAAGGTTGAAGGAAAGACGAACTGGATCCACGGCGTGCATTACAAGAAGGTTCCTTTGCCTTTGCCCTTTGATCAGTGGGTCCGTAAGGGTATAAGTGACTCTGAAAGCGAAAAGGTTCCCAGATTCATACCTTTTAGTGATGCACGCTTGAATGGAACACTGTCGGAAAAAGAAAACGACGACATTCTCCAAGAAGCTGTACCACCACATTTTCATCTGAATACCACAAATCCACGAACATTGTTTCAGGATCAGACTGTACCTGATAAGGCTCATTACGATTTAAGGCCTAGATTGAAGAAGAAAACTTGAGATTCTCTCTTCCATGTAGTTTCTATCCCGGTAGCAGGGTCATGGTAGGAGTCTTGGTTGTGACCTGAGTAGTGGCAATAGGCCTGCAGGACTTGCAGTGTCATAGGACGGCAGATAATCGTGCCAAGTGTTTAAAAGAAGATTGCCATGAGCATCCATTTAGAAGATGGAAACTACATTAGGCAAAAGAGAGAGAAAGAACAAAATGAAAGACAATTATAAAATAATATACAGTCGTTGTGGTATAACTTTATGTGTTTTTATATTATTGTGTATTTTGTTGGCGTGTATAGGTTGGATTGTTTACGCTATGCAGCAAAAAGTTGTCCCTTCTTCTATTACTGTGTCTCCTTATTCTACTATCTCTCCGCATCTATTTCATACACTTCCTCAACATGAACTCGTTGGAAGAATTGAATATTACAACAATTCGTTTATCCAGTTATTACACCAACACCAATTAGTAATTAATACAACTGATTGTTGGGTATGTGGACTAATGCCTCATACTACAGAAAAAGGGATGCCATATTTAGTCCTTCCGTTCTCTTATGAAGGTTCTGCTTGGGCTTAATTTGTAATTTTCTCTAACGCCTATCAAAGCCGATTTAAACGACCTGTCAGTTCCTATATTGGTGGACCAGATTTCAGTCATAGTTCATTGATAAAGGGAATGGTAGCTATGGCCAAAATCATGGAAAACAGTAAAATTTCTGTTGATGAGAGAAAAGCATATACAAATTGCAACGTCACTCATTATGTCACTAGCCTTAGTGATAAGGTTAAACAGGGAAAATCTCCACCAATTTGGACTGTACCTCATCAAGGCAATTTTTGTTTGCAAATAAATGGCCAAACTGCTGACACCGAACAGAGAAAAAGCTTTTGTTCCCATACATACATCCACTCATCTCAGAATTCGCCGCCGTTAGTTCGATCTCAGGGCACGTATTTCATCTGTCACGATAGAGCTTATATGTGGTTGCCGACTGATTTTTCTGGAACTTGCTATATAGCTTTTCTTCTTCCCCCTACATACACTGCTTCTTCAAATTTTCATAGAAACAGATATGGCAGAGGAATTATTGATTCCAAAGATACAGCAGGACAAGAGGGAGGAGACTTCCTTAAAGGATTTCTTCCTTTTTGGGGTCCTATGGCAAACAGCAGGAATATGAGACAACTGGTTCGTGTTGTAGAGACTACAATAGACATCACTGTAGGAGCTTTGAGTAATATTACAGCAAAACTACAGGCGGATCGTCTTATGACTTTGCAGAGCTGAGTTGCCTTAGATGTTATTCTTGCAGATCGTAGTGGAGTCTGTAAATTGATAAAATCAAGTTGCTGTATTTATATACCTGATGACGCTCCGACAGTATACCAGGCCATCTCTAAATTACATATAATCTCCGAGTCGATTCATCAGGACGAAGGAGATTGGTCGTTATTGGGATGGTTTTGGGGACTACTGTCCAAATGGGGTTGGAAAGTACTACATTTCTTGGTATGGTTTTAGCCATCATTTTCTCTTGTTGTCTTTGTATGCACTGTGGTCCCGCCATCTGCGACCTTTGTGCTACTATGTGCAGCCCAAAACCCAAGACACTAAGAACAGAGAATATTAGAATGATGCTACAGCAACAGCTCGATGACCTCATGGCTATCGACATCGACTCAGATTAACGTGAGTCTGTGTATCTTGCCTGAGTTCTGGCAAAAGGAGGGTCTGAGGAAATTCGATTTTCAATCACGATCGAATTGAGCCGCCATTTTGTGCTCCGTCGCCATTTTGTGTTGCCCTCACTGAGGCAGCACGACGAACGAAGTCTTTTCTGCTTTTCTTGCAATATTGTGTCAAAATAGCCTTGTGCCTCTGTTTACAAAGCTGGTGTTAGAGACCGGCCGAGTACACTAATCCCTGTCTGGTTTTTCTAATCCCTGTCTTAACTATCTGTTGGTTCACACTATTCTCTTCTGACTTTATCTTATCTTCTGGCCTTCGCTATCCTCTGCTCGTATTCTCTCATTTCACAACTGTCCTCCAAAACACACAAACGTATCTCGCCACCTGCAAGCCAGTTACAGACATGTTAATACCTTAACCTGTGGGAGGGGTGGCAAACATAGTTGGAGGAGAGGCTTCTTCGAGTTACTCGATATCTTTGTTTTTCAACCTTTTCTATTGGACATGTTCTGTTTTTGAACTTTCCTTATTGGTCCTCTATATATGTTTTAGGTGTGTTCTTGGTTAATGTATATGTCAGCTATGTACTATAAAAGATTGTGCGCCACGAAGTGAAGTGGCAGTCTCCTGAGAACATACCGTGTGTACTTCTAGGACAACTGTACTAGCTGCAGCTAATAAAATCTGATCTTTTACGCCGACAGAGTGTTCCCGTGTCTCTGTTAGCTGAAGCAGGTGAACCCAGGAGATTAAGGCGTACCCTGCATCGCCAGACCCATAAGGTTTCTGGTTCTTCAATAATAGCAGCATTAGTATCATGAACTGATATTTTCTGTACGGGGGTGACAGCATTAACACAGTAGGTGCAACAAGTCGGGAGACAGTGTATAAAGAGGCAACATGTAAAGATAATACTGGCAACTACAACCAAAAAGGTGAGGATCTTCCAACCCCATGTTGTTAGCATATTCCAGAACCTCACCGATAGGGTCCAAGTACCTGTCTCTTGGTGTATGTCAGACAAAAGTCTATGCAATGTTTGTATAGCTGAATACACACTGAGGGCGTGGTCAGGTATGCAAACACAACAGCTGCTGCCAATGATGCGACAAGCCCCTCCCAGATCTGCAAGGATGCCGTCTACCACCATCCTGTTCTGTAAGGTAACTAATCTCGTAGCCTGGAGCTCAGCAGTGATATTTGTCATTATTCCAGTAGTTGTATTGATAACCCCTTCAACAACTCTTGTTAGCTGACAAATTTTAAGGCTATTAGTCATAGGACTCCAATAAGGTAGTAGGCCCTTCAAAGCATCCTCAAATTGTTGGGCTGTGGTATCTGTCTGGTCTATATTCTTTGTGTCAACAACCCTTCTGATTCAGGATAAGTGTGTACTCCTACACTACAACTGATGATCTTTATGATAATAGGATGAAGCAATGTTAGAAATGGAGGTCTCTAGTTGTCAATGGCTGGCCACTGTCCAAGTAGGGACCCTTCTTCCTAAGTCAGAGTAAGCAGGCTCCACCCTTTGATAACTCCTGCTCAACCCTGTGGTAACCTAGCACGAGCAGCTAGGCTTATCTCAGAGGCAGTGTGTGAAGCATTTATGACCATACACAGTAACACAGTGAAGAACACTACAAAGGGACACCACACAAGTAGTTATAACAAATAAGTATCTTTAGATATAGATTTAACACAAGACCAATAACAGTAAAAATCCACAATACTAGAAAATAGGGTTACTCTTGAAAGGCTGCAAAAATAGTTCAACATGTGCAAAGAGGAGTTCAGTTCAAGGCAGTGTTCTCTGTGACCCTTTTACTCACAAGATACCTGGATTCTGTAGCAAGGCAACCAAACGATGATTTTCCTCACGCGTGACCAGCGATGCGTTGAATCCTTGCTGCAAGGGAGGATGATGTGCTGATCTGTGTGCAGGACAAAGCAACAAACTTCTACACGCTAAGCCGGTGATGCATTGAAATCCTTGCCACTAAGGGAGGATGATGCGCCGAGCCTGTGGCGTGTGCGATCTTGTTGCGATGAAAAGAAATGGCGCCCCGCGAGGGAGCGACGATCCTGATGCGACACAATGAAAATTGCGGGCGCTAGTCGTCCACGCTGCAATGTCGTGAAGCGATGTACTTGATGCGATGATCTCTGGTTAGCGAGCCTTTGGCAGCCCGCAAACAGGTGATGCGATAATCTTGAGGTCAGCGAGCCTTTGGTAGCCCGCAAACAGGCGATGTGATGATCTCTGGTTAGCGAGCCTTTGGCAGCCCGCAAACAGGTGATGCGATAATCTTCAAGTCAGCAAGCCTTTGGCAGCCCGCAAACAGGTGATGAGATGAACTCCGGCAGCGAGCACTCAGCGGCAGCAGCGCGATGATTTTCCTTACGCTCTTCAGCTGCGGCAGCTCGCTAACAGGCGTTAGCGATGATTTTCAGCACTCTCTTCTCCACAGTAGAACTAGAGGCCCTGGAACTCACAGGAGCCTCACCTGCAGATAGAAATCCTCACTGGGAGGAAACAGGAGGCTGGTGGTGGAGTCTGATGTGCCTGAGACACCTGCAGGAGGCTAGCTCTCTTCTAGCCCTTGGGTGATTGCTGTAGCAAAAATAAAAGTTCCTTCAAAGTCCTTTTCCTCTTCTTCCAAGTCCAGTAGTAACCACTGCAGGCCAGTCCAAGAAACAGCACAGAAGCACAAGGACAGTCCTCTCCTGCAGATTCCTTCAGTTACACGGACAGAGGTTCTTCTTGTTGTCCAGGAGCAATACAAATTGTAGGGGTTTCAGCACAGATATTTATACCCCAAAAGTCTTTGTTCTCAGAAGCTACAAGTCACTGAACCCAGCCATAACTAGTTCTGCCCAGCCCTGGAGCGCTTTGTTTACCAGGCTGCATCTTTCCTTTCAGAAAGAGGGGGTCTGCCATCAGACGCACAGTGGGAGGTAGAGCCAGCATTCACCTTGCCAGGCACAGCGCTATTCAGGTCCAGGAGCTACCCCTCCCCATACTCCAATGCAGATCTCTCTATTCAACCCAGGTCTGACTCAGCCTGCCCTATCCCTCCAAAACCAGACAGCCAATACACATAACAGCAGAGCACACTGGAAGGCTTAGGCAAGAAAATACCTACTTTCTAAAAGTGGTATTTTCAAACACAGAATATAAAAATAAACTTCACTAAAATATGTATTTTGATATTCTGAGCTCAGGCATACTAAATTTGGTTTTCTACCATGTTCTGTGGGTCAGTTAGGACTATAGAATGTAATACCCAAACCTCCCATTCTGGCCTATGGAGAACAGGTAGCCTTACAGTAGTGAAAAATGAAATTGGGTGTTTTCACTACCAGGACATGCTACACACATCAGAGCATGTCCTACTTTACACATACAATGCACCCTACCATAGGGGTAGCTAACATGATGCCAAGGGAAGGTTCAGGGGCTGGGAAGTGGGTGCACTTCACAGCCAAGATGGCAGTTCTAGACTGCACACAGACACTGTAGTGGCAGGTCTGAGACACACTTTACAAGCTGCTTCTGTGGGTGGCGCAAACCAGCGCTGCAGGCCCACTAGCAGCATTTGGTTTACCAGCCCTGGGCACACACAGGCCACGCTACTAGGGACTAACAGGTAAACCAAATAAGCCAATCATGGATGTACCAATTCACATGTCATCTTTGCACAGGGAGCATTCGCGCTGTGGCATTGAAGGGCAGTGGCACAGTGCCCAGAGCATCTATTACCAGCAAAAACAAAGGAGACAACAGCGAAAAATGGAAGGGAGACCCATGCCAATGGTGCCAGGTCTAACACGCGTCCCCTCCAGCTGAAATGTGGGGAGAACTACCCATCCCCTTGGAAGCTCTCATCACTAAGGCAGAAAAATCTGGACAGACCATCAGCATTGGCATGTTCTGTACCAGGGCGATGTTCCACCGTGAAGTCCATACCCTGTAGTGAAATGGACCACCTCAACAACTTGGGATTCTCACCCCTCATCTGCATCAACCATCTGAGGGGCCTGTGGTCTGTCTGAACCCGGAAGTGAGTCCCAAACAGGTATGGTCTCAGCTTCTTCAGTGCCCAGACCACAGCAAATTCCTCACGCTCAATTGCACTCCACCTCTGTTCCTGTGGAAGTAACCTCCTACTGACGAAGGCTACAGGTTGGTCTAGTCCCTCCTCTTTCATCTGTGACAGAACAGCCCCCACCCTATGCTCTGAAGCGTCTGTTTGGACAATAAATTCCTTAGCAAAATTGGGTGCCAGGAGTACGGGTGCTGTACACATGGCAGTCTTGAGGACATCAAAAGCTTTCTGACAGGTGTCAGTCCAGTTCACAATCTTTGGCCGCTTCTTGGAAGTCAGCTCAGTCAAGGGTGCAACAGTGTTGCCATACCCCTTGACAAACCTCCTGTAGTAACCTGTGAGTCCTAAGAAGGCCCTCACCTGGGTCTGGGTCCTTGGGGGCTCCCAAGCCAGGATGGTTTCAATCTTGGGCTGCAGGGGTGCCACCTGGCCACTCCCCACCTGGTGTCCCAAGTACACCAGAGAACCCTGCCCAATATGGCACTTACTGGCCTTGATTGTGAGGCCTGCTCTGCACAGTGCCATCACCATTCCCAGAGGTGTTGCAAGTGGTCCTCCCAGGAGGAACTAAACTGAAATCCTCCAGCCAAGTCAACACCTGGTTGACAAACCTCTGAAAGGTGGCAGGGGCATTCTTCATCCCAAAGGGCATCACACAGAACTGGTAGTGCCCATCTGGTGTGGAGAATGCTGACCTCTCCTTTGCCCCATCAGTTAAGGCGATCTGCCAGTACCCAGACGTGAGATCAAATGTGCTGAGGTACCGGGCAGCCCCTAACCGATCTATGAGCTCATCAGCTCTGGGGATGGGGTGCGCAATGGTCCCCGTGACCGCATTGAGACCTCGGTAGTCCACACAGAACCTACGTTCAGGAATGTCACCAGGCTCTGCAGCTTCTGGTACCAAGACCACGGGCTGGACCACAGGCTGCTAGAGGACTCAATCACCCCTAAGGCAAACATTTTGGAGACCTCCTCCTTAATGTAGGCCCTGACCCTGTCAGTCACTCTGTAAGCCTTGTGCTTGACAGGAGGACTGTCCCCGGTGTCTACCTCATGGACGCACCAATCAGTGACACCAGGCACCAGGGAAAACAAATCAGAAAATTGCCCCACCAGCTAGTGACAATCTCTCTGCTGCTCAGGGGTCAGTGTGGTGGAGAGGACCACACCCTCCACTGACCCATCCTTCTCTCCTGCACACAGGTCAGGAAGAGGCTCACTCTCCTCCTCCATTCCAGCGTCTGTGGCAAGAAGCATGCCCACTTCAGACCTCTCAAAGTGGGGCTTCAGGCGGTTCACATGCAGGACCCGCAGGGGGTTCCTGGGAGACTTAAAGTCCACCAAGTAGGTAACTGGACTTTTGCGCTCCACCACCTCAAATGGACCGGTCCACTTATCTTGGAGCAAACAAGGCTCCACTGGGGCCAGTACCCAAACCTTTTGACCAGGTTGAAACTCAACCAGAGTGGCATTCTGGTCGTGCCAGCATTTCATCTCCTCCTGGCTGGCTTCCAGATCTGCCTCAGCAATTTTTCTGAAAACGCCAAGTCTGGTTCCTGAAGGCCAACATGTGGCTAAATACATCTTGGGGAGGTTTCCTGGGAGATTGCTCCCAGCCTTCCTTGACCAGACTCAGAGGCCTTCTTACCGGATCGCCATAGAGCAGTTCAAAGGGACTGAACCCTAAGGACTTCTGTGGCACCTCACGGTATGCAAACAACAGACATGGCAAGAGGACGTCCCACTTACACCTCAGGGGCTCTTCTAGGCCCATGATCATGCCCTTCAAGGTCCGGTTGAACCTTTCAACCAGACCGTTGCCTTGGGGGTGGTAAGGAGTGGTGAATGTATACGTTACCCCACACTCCTTCCACAGAGACTTCATATACCCAGGAAGAGGTGTGGCACCGCGGCCAGGGTGACTGACTCCAGAATCTGGGGATCACGGTTCGATCCCCGGCGCTGGCGGCAGATTAGCCCAGCACCATGTGACTCTGGGCAATAGCTTGCTTAATCTTCCCGACGGCCCCCAGCCCCTAGAGACCCTTACGGGTGATTGTTTGCGCTTTACAAATGTGGATTATTATTATTATATACTGGGAGATGAAGTTGGGCCCCTTGTCAGACACCACCTCTCTGGGGAACCCCACACGGGAGAAGATCCCCATCAGTGCACATCCCACCATGGGTGCCATCACTGTCCTGAGCGGGATGGTATGGTCCACCAAGACCAGGATGCACCTGTTGCCCATGGCTGTCTTGGGGTCCAGAGGCCCCACAATGTCAATGCCCACTCGCTCGAATGGGGTACTAACAACTGGAAAGGGCTGGAGTAGGGCCTTGATCTTCCCCCCACTCTTCCCACTTGCCTGGCAAGTCTCACAGGTTCTGCAATAAGTATCTGAGCTCTTGCGCATCTGGGGCCAATAAAACTGGGTTGCCAGCCTCTCAAAGGTGTTGGTCTGCCCCAGATGTCCTGCCAATGGAATGTCATGAGCCAACCCCAGTAGGAAGGCTCTGAAGCATTCTGGTACCACCAGCACACGGGCTGACCCCGGCTCAGCAGCCTTAGGCTCGCTATACAGAAGACTGTTCTCCCAATAAATCTGATGTGAACTAGACATGTCACCTGCTGCCTGGGCTGCAGCCTGTCGCCGCATACCCTAAAGAGAAGAGCAAACTGTTTGCTGCTCACAAAACTCCTCCCTGGTGGGCCCTCCTTCCTGCTGCCAATGGGTTAGCTCAGGCAGGTCCCCCAGGTTGGCACTCCTGGGGGGGGGGACCCTGTTCCCCGGTAGGCTCCAGGGCATCCCCCTCAGGGTCTGCTCCCTCCTGGGCTGTGGGAACCAAGGGGGCCGGCTTCCCACGCCCCCTGCCCCTTCTCTCTAAGGCAGGGACCTGGGCCATACTCTCAGGCTCCAGGTCTTTCTCAACACCCTCTTTGGCTGCCATGGACCGAGTGGTAGCACACACCCACTCAGGAAGACCCAACATTTCCAAGTGAGATTTCCTCTCCACCATAATGCACAGGGAGTTCTCTAAATCATTGCCCAACAGACAGTCTACAGGCATGGCGGGCACCTGAAGAGTTCCTGAGACCCCCCCACTTAAGGGGAACCTGAGCTACCTCACATTGGCTCTCTGAGTTGTCTGTGGACATTACTGGGTAGAATGCATGGGGAAAAACCTGCTCTTTGGACACCTACCGGGAGCTGACAGCAGTTACACTGGCTCCTGTGTCCCTTAGAGCCTCCAATCTATGGCCATTGATGGTCACCCACTGCCTGTACTTTTTAGTGTTATCAGGCAGTGCAGGCTTAGGGACCATCTCAAAGTCTCCTAGTGAGACAAGGGTCAATTCTACGGGATCCCACCCACCTTGGGCACCCATCTCCTCCCCTCCCAGGGCTACACTTGCAAGCTGGTGTGGTGGTGCACGGGGTGGTGAAGGAGCATCCCTTTGGGGACACTGTGGATCAAAGTATCTGTGGCCCACTTGGCCACACTTAAAACAAGTAAGGGGCCCCCTCTGAACTGGCCTACCTGTTGGGGGCACTGGCTTCTTAGCTTGGGGAGGCTGGGACACCACTGCTTGGTTCCCTTGGGAATTACTTTGGAGCCCTCTGTGGAACTCCCTTGGTTTACCCCTGCCCCCCCCCCACTTCTCTGCTGGGGACCCTGCCCACCTTTGGCAAAGTCTCCCACTGGACCCTTGTGAACCTGGGTGCTCACCCAGCGGTCCTCCACCTCAGCAAGCTTCCTAGGGTTAGTTAGTTTGCAATCAATCAGGTGCTGGCGTAGCTCAGGAAAACAATTACTAGATAAATGCTCCCATGCGATCAAATCATAAAGTTGCTCAAAAGTTTCTACTTTGCTACCTTTTACCCAGTGCTCCATTGCTCTGCAAAAAAAAGACACATATTCAACCCACGTGGTACCCTCTAGCTTCTTGCAGGTTCTAAATCTATGCCTATACATCTCAGGGGTCAAACCATAGCGTGTAATCAAAGCTTTTTTCATGTGGTCATAAACCATCCTACTTTCTGGGGGTAGGTCCAACAAGGTATCCCTCCCCTCACTCACAAAGCGTCCCCACAACCCCGCTCCCTAATCCTTCTCAGAGACCCGGTGGGACACCATAGCTAATTCATAAGCGGCAAACCATTGCCCAATATCTTCACTTTTATGGAAATCCTTAATAACCTCCTTAGGTATATACACTCTACTCTCAGTATGCACTACTGGTATGCTGCCACCAGAGGGGGAGATCTCTATACTCTTTGCTTTAATCTCTAACTCCCTCAAAATTCTCTCATGCTCAAGTTTCACTTTCATCATTTCAAATTCTAATTTCTTATTCTCTAGGTCCCTCTGACCATCCATGTTAAACTGCCTTCTCCATATTATGCCGCCTATCTCTCTCCATGTCCTCCATCTCTTCTGGAGTCAGACCCCTTGAGGGGAAACTGCTTTATCTCCTACCAAATCTACCACTTCATCCTGCTGCTCTCCTGCATTCTCTCCCCCCTCCACAGGCTCTTTCATATTCCTAGGGGCATCCCTGGCTTCTAACCAGGCCTTCAGCGCCTTGTAATACTCTTCCCTACTAGTGAGACCTGTGATAGGGACTGTGAAGCGTTTGCAAAAATATTTGAGCTGCTTGACATTGTAGGTTTCTAATTTCTCTTCTTCCCAGGAGCGATCCTCAGAGGCATTGGATCTGGGCTTGCCCATTGTAGCAATAACTGGCAATAACAATCAAAAATAGAATCAAAACTTCAAAAAACATACGTGGTTATGTTATGGTCTGCACTCACTAGTAGTGTACACTATAATTACTGTATGCGATCATAAATGCAAGTCCAGATCCTCACCGCTGACCACCAATGTTAGAAATGGGAGTCTCTAGTTTGCAATGGCTGGCCACTGTCCAAGTAGGGACCCTTCTTCCTAAGTCAGAGTAAGCAGGCTCCACCCTTTAATAACCCCTGCTCAACCCTGTGGTAACGTAGCACGAGCAGCTAGGCTTATCTCAGAGGCAGTGTGTGAAGCATTTATGACCATACACAGTAACACAGTGAAGAACACTACAAAGGGACACCACACAAGTAGTTATAAAAAATAAGTATCTTTAGATATAGACTTAACACAAGACCAATAACAGTAAAAATCCACAATACTAGAAAATATGGTTACTCTTGATAGGCTTCAAACATAGTTCAAAATGTGCAAAGAGTTCTGTTCAAGGCAGTGGTCTCTGTGACCCTTTTACTCACAAGATACCTGGATTCTGTAGCAAAGCAACCAAAATGTCGCTAAGGAGTTGTAGCGATGATTTTTCTCATGCGTGGCCAGCGATGCGTTGAATCCTTGCTGCAAGGGAGGATGATGCGCTGATCTGTGTGCAGGACAAAGTGACAAACTTCTACACGCTAAGCTGGTGATGCGTTGAAATCCTTGCCGCTAAGGGAGGATGATGCGCCGAGCCTGTGGCGTGTGCGATCTTGTTGCGATGAAAAGAAATGGCGCCCCGCGAGGGAGCAACGATCCTGATGCGATGTGATGAAATTGGCGGGCGCTAGGCGTCTGTGCTGCGATGTCGTGAAGCGATGTACTCGATGCGATGATCTGCCAGCCCGCAAAAAGGTGATGAGATAATCATGAGGTCAGCGAGCCTTTGGTAGCCCGCAAACAGGCGATGCGAAGATCTCTGGTTAGTGAGCCTTTGGCAGCCCGCAAACAGGTGATGCGATAATCTTGAAGTCAGCGAGCCTTTGACTGCCCACAAACAGGTGATGCAATGATCTCCGGTAGCGAGCACTCAGCGGCAGCAGCGCGATTATTTTCCTTACTCTCTTCAGCAGCGGCGGCTCGCTAACGCGTGTTAGCGACGATTCTCAGCACTCTCTTCTCCACAGTAGAACTAGAGGCCCTGGAACTCACAGGAGCCTCACCTGTAGATAGAAATCCTCACTGGGAGGAAACAGGAGGCTGGTGGTGGAGTCTGATGTGCCTGAGACTCCTGCAGGAGGTTAGCTCTCTTCTAGCCCTTGGGTGATTGCTGTAGCAAAAATAAAAGTTCCTTCAAAGTCCTTTTCCTCTTCTTCCAAGTCCAGTAGTAACCACTACAGGCCAATCCAAGAATCAGCACACAAGCACAAGGACAGTCCTCTCCTGCAGATTCCTTCAGTTACACGGACAGAGGTTCTTCTTGTTGTCCAGGAGCAATACACATTGTAGGGGTTTCAGCACAGATATTTATACCCCAAAAGTCTTTGTTCTCATTAGCTACATTTCACTGAACCCAGCCAGAACCAGTTCTGTCCAGCCCTGGAGCACTTTGTTTACCAGGCTGCATCTTTCCTTTCAGAAAGAGGGGGTCTGCCATCAGATGCACAGTGGGAGGTGCAGCCAGCATTCACCTTGCCAGGCACAGCGCTATTCAGGTCCAGGAGCTACCCCTCCCCATACTCCAATGCATATCTCTCTATTCAACCCAGGTCTGACTCAGCCTGCCCTGTCCCTCCAAAACCAGACAGCCAATACACATAACAGCAGAGCACACTGGAAGGGTTAGGCAAGAAAATATCTACTTTCTAAAAGTGGTATTTTTAAACACAGAAAATAAAAATAAACTTCACTAAAAGATGTATTTTAATATTCTGAGCTCAGGGGTAGATGGTAGAAAGCTTGGCTTCGATGTTCATAGTCTTGCATAACGCTCTTCAAAAATGAGAAGTAAACTGCATTCTCCTATCAGTGATGAGATCATTTGGGATTCCGTGGATCCTTACCACATGTTGTAGAAAAACAAGGGCTAATGCAAAGGATGTGGGTAAGCGTTTCAGAGGTATGAAATGTCCTATCTTCGTTAAGTGGTCCACCACCAATATGGTTGTGTACCCTTCACACAGGGGCATTTCAACGATAAAATCCATAGACATTGTATGCCAGGGTCAAGGGGGTATGGGCAACGGTTGCAGGAGACCCGTAGGTTTTATATGACTGGCCTTTCTCTGTGCACAAACGGAACAGTTGTGTAGGTACGTCTCGGTGTCTTTCCTCAATGTGGGCCACCAAAAGGAGCGCTCGATGCAGGCGATGGTCTTGTATTTTCCCAGGTGTCCTCCCAATGTAGAATCATGCGCCCACGCTAACACCTGTGTTTGTAGTTCAGGATTCGGAACATACAGTGCGTGGTGATGATATAACATTTCCTGGTTCTGTACTCGATGTTCAGGATCTTCCTGAATCCAGACTTGAGTGTCTACGTCAGCTAAGGATACCCTCAGGTCTTCTAGGAAGTCTTGCGAAGTGAGCAAGGCGACGGATTGGTTTAGGTAAGACGTCTCAGGGAGTATCGAGAGTGGATCCGGTTTTTCCAGCAGCAAACGATCCTCTGGAACATCGATGCGGGAGATACCAATCTGCCTTGCCGTTTTGGGAACCGGGCCGGTACTTAATAACAAAATCGTAATCAGAAAAGAAAAGAGTCCACCGTAATTGACGTGGTGTAAGGGCCTTGGCGGTTTTCAAAAACAATAGGTTCCTGTGGTCTGTGTAGATTTCCACGACATGGTGTGCTCCCAGAAGGTAATGCCTCCATTCCTCCCATGCCCGTTTAATGGCTAGCAGTTCCTTATCTGTGATGGAGTAATTTACTTCACAGGGGGTGAGCTTCTTGGAAAAATAAGCCACAGGGTGTAGCTGTCCTGTTTTGGGATGTCGTTGGGACAGAACACCTCCTATGGCGAATTGAGAGGCGTCTGTTTCAACGATTAAGGGTAGTTGTGGGTCGGGGTGCCGGAGAATGGGTGCCTGAGTGAACCGTTCTTTCAGGAAGTTAAAAGACTGTTCGGCCTCTTTGCCCCAAACAAAAGGGTTGTTTTTTCTCAACAAGCTGGAAATAGGGTGAATGATCTTCGAGAAGTCTTGGATAAAGCGCCGGTAGTAATTGGCGAACCCCAAAAAACGTTGTACGGACTTTACGTGTTGTGGGGTCTTCCACTGGGTGATCGCATCCACCTTGCCATTCTCCATCTGGAATCCTTTTGCGTTGATGACGTATCCCAGAAACGCTACTTCCTGGACATGAAACAAGCACTTCTCCAGCTTAGCATACAACGAATGTTGTTGGAGCCTGTCTAGGACGGTTTTCATGTGAATAATATGTTCCTGCAGACTAGACGAGTAGACAAGAATATCGTCTATGTACACCACACAGAATGTGTCTAGGAACCCCCGGAGTACCTCATCCATGAAATATTGGAAGGCTGCCGGGGCGTTGCAGAGCCCGAAGGGCATCACCCGATACTCGAAGAGCCCGAACTTCGTCCGGAAGGTGGTCTTCCACTCATCACCGCTTTTGACCCTCACCAAGTGGTAGGCGCCGCGTAAATCCAGTTTTGTGTAATAGCGCGCCCCTTTGAGCTGGTCCAGGAGTACCGGAATCATGGCTAATGGGTAGCGTTTTTTTACGGTGACTCGGTTGATCGCTCGGTAGTCAATACACGTTCGGAGTTCGTCACAATCCTTCTTAGGGATACAAACAAGTGGAGAGGACGCAGGTGAAGAGGACTGTCTGATGAAACCGGAGGCTAGGTTCTCGTCGAGGTAGTTTCTTAAGTAGTGGGTTTTTGGTTCTGTCAGGGCATACACCCTGCTGCACGGAATCTCTGCCCCGGGTACTAGCTCAATACGGCAATCGTACACCCGGTGGGGTGGAAGTCGGGTGGCCTTCTGTTTATCGAAGATAGGCTGGTATTTCTTGTACTCTTCCGGCAAGGTGATAGCACAACAATAGGTGTTTCTTACACATGCGGTGGCCAGAAGACTAGCCTGGGTGCTCTCGGTTTGTTCGGGAAAGGCCGCTTGTCGGGTGCAGTGTTCCTTACAGTAGCTGGAGCTCATGAGCACGGTGCGGGCTGCCCAACCAACAACAGGGTTGTGTAAAGTCAACCATGGCATACCCATGATGAGACGGAACTGCGGGGCGTCGATGAGGTCAAACTTGATATACTCGTAGTGGTCTGCACCGAATCGCATCATGAGTGGAACCGTATGGTACCTGACCGGTCCAGAAGACAGAGCTGTGCCGTCCACTGCCTGAATGTTCTCCTTCCTTTCCCATGACACACCCAGGGTCTTAGCGTACTTCAGATCAATAAAGTTTCCGGTGGCCCCGGAGTCCAGCAATGCCGCCACCTCAATGTTGTTGTCGTTTGTTGTCTGGAGATGAACGCTGACTGTCAAGTGTGCCACGGCTGGTTGTGTAGTATTGGCTATTACTGATGAGATAAAATTCCATGTGTCACCCGAACCAGTGATCTCTTTCGGATTCGGGCTTTTCAGCTTTCCATCGGTTCCTTATGTCCTATCCCTGCTTGCACACGCAGGACGTTGGGTCATTCTGGGAGCTGGGCCCGGGCATGACATTCTCTAATTAAATGCCCCCCTTTACCGCAATACAGGCATAGCTTCATCTTTTGCCTTTTTTCCCTTTCTTCCGTGGGGAGAGGTCCTCGAATACCCCCTATCTGCATCGGCTCGACTCCGTCAGCAGATTTGCGATGGTCTTCGGGAGCGGCTCGAGGTCTGGGAGGCATGTAACGCGTGTCTCCTCGACTCCTGTCCCCTCTTCTTTCCTGCAGTCGGTGGTCCAGTTGTACTGTAAGATTGATCATTTCTTCGCAGGTCTGGGGTAACTGCACCGCCTGTGAAAGGACATCCTTTAACTCCCCCCTTAATCCCTGGTAAATAAGAGTGGTTTGTTTTTCCTGGGGCCAGTCTGTTACCACGACAAGACGGTTGAACATTGTAATGTAAGTCAATAAGTCCTGAGAACCTTGTCTGAGAGTGATCAGTTCACGATCCAGGGTCATCATAGGGGATTTTCTATCAAATAGATTTCTCATCTCCAAACAAAAATCCGTGAACCTATGCAGAACAGGGTCGTTTTGTTCCATCAAAGGGATAGTTCAGCTAGCTGCGTTCCCTCCCATGTGCGACATCATAAAGGCCGTCTTGGCAGCCTCATCCTGAAACACCGCACGCTTACACAAAAAATGCAGTTGGCATTGGTTGAGGAAGGTCTCAAACTTCTTGGGATCCCCATAGAAACGTTCAGGGTGAGCCAAAGGTATTCCAGTGTTCTGTATGACATGGACGGTGGGGACAGAGTCGGTTGACGGTGGAGGGATAGGATTAACAACAAAGAAGTCTCCCCCTTGTGTAGAACCCGGAGAGGGAGCGTGTACTGTTTGCACTGGAGGGGGCAAGGTCCCTTCCCTTATGTAAGAACCAGACCCCTTTCCTGTCTGGGAGAGGCCCGCTACCTCCCTTTGTAGTGTGCCCATTTCCTTCTTGAGGTCTTGATTCTCAAATCGCGAAGTTTGTACCTCCAGCTGCAGAGCGGAAAGGCTCTCCAACAACGAGGTTAACACTGCGTTGGTGTCCATCGTTCAGGCTGGGCGTCAAACTTGGGCTTGACAATCTGTCAGGTCTGTCAGGTTGTCAGTAGCGCAAGAAATAGAAATACGCCACTAACCTATTCGTAGCTGCCAGCAGGAACGATGTTCTGATGAGTAGCCTCCCTCCATCCCGGAGCGCTATCCCCCACAACGTAAGTATACCACTCTATGGAAGCGAGCACCCCGGGGACAAGGGAAGGGGACAAAATAAGAAAGTATCACTGTGGGATCGCTCTTGCCTCCTAGGTCTGGTCAAGGACTAGCACGCCTATCTCCCTCTAGCAGCGCTGTAGAAGTATGAGAGAGAAGAGAGGTATGAGAGGCAGCACAGAACACACAAAACTACTGTACCATCAAGGTTTACGTGCCAACATACACACTTACAGAGAGCCCAGCAGCATTTCTCTCAAAACGTGGTTGAGGCTCCTGACCTCCAGAGTTCAAATGAAACAAGGTGAAGAACCTTGGTGCACTGATATCATGCGAAGGTGACCTGAAGCAATGCCTTCAATGGCAGCGGATTATGCCTTCTCTGCTGTTGAACGTCACAGCAAGCGTACAAGGCATATGTGTACATTGGCAGAGATGAGTGTTTACACAACTGGGAAAACAAAACACCAATTATCCACAAGGGGAACAAGAAATACTGGAGTCCACAAACAAGCACTTCCTGTTTGCTAGGTACCCCCTGCATACCTGATGCGCGCAGGACAATCCATGGTTAGTAAAGTTGGAGCGGAGAGTGCGTCAGCGCTTCGCTCTCCCCTCGTAAATACCTGCAACTCCCGGGCCGAGAGTTTTGCCTCGTAGTTTGGAAAAGTCAAGGAATGAGCACGTGAGTGCTCCTTTGGTCCCAGGGAAGGTCCTCGGAAAGACGGCAGCGCCTCTGCGTCGTTGCATACGTTGGTCCTCCAGTGGGGAGTACCATCCGCTAAACATTCTCGAAAGATTGTCAAGCACCTATTTCCGGTAAAGGCGGTGCCTATATCGGGAAGGGGTGGCTCTTGGACACACCTGAATTGCATACCGCTACTGCGCCCCATGGCCTCATGGGAGTTGTAGTGCGGTGGCTCTCGCAATACGCAATGTGGCTTTCATACACGTAAGGAAGGGGTGTATGGCACGCGTTTGCTCTATCTACCCTCCCTCCTTGTCTGTGACATGCGATCATGACACCCACACTGTCAAAGGAAAGAAGGAGTCCTGTAAACAAAGTGCTCCAGGACTGCACAGAACTGGTTTGGACTTGGTACAGACACTCTCTGCCTTCAGAGACAAAAGATGTTGGTGTATAAAAGGGGGGACCCAGACCCCAGAACTTTAGATCACTTCTGGGAATCAAGACGACCTTTTGCCAAGGAGAAGAACCAAGGAAGCTGAAGGAGGAGACTGCCCCTGTACTGTGCTGTTAGGGTTGGCCTGCAGTGGTTACTTTATTTGCCAAGGAAAGGAGAAAAGGAACTTTGTGTGTACTTTTGCAATCTTGAAGAAGAATCTCCAAGGGCTTGAACTGAGCTTGCCTCCTGCCTGAAGTCTCAGGGATACAGGACTTCACCACCAGCTTCCCTGAATTCCCGTGCTGTGGAATTCTGCCTGCAGAGAGGTGCCTACTGTTGTTTGGGCCCTCTGAAGAGACTGCGAGTCGCTGGGAGATGGAAGCGCGACGCAACGAGGAGAAGCGTGTCGCTGCCGCAGCAGTTGCTGTCGCATCGCCGAAGAAGCGTGTCACCGCTGCAGCTGTTCGCCGTCGCATCATCGACAGAGCGCATTGCATCACCGGAAAAGTGTGTCGCAGGGTCTGTCGCAGATCAGAAGTTACCGAGTTGACCGCACGGCCATCAGGCGTGCACACATCACATCCAATGTAGCTGCATCACCTCGAGACGCCATTTTCTCATATCGCACCGGATCATCGCATTGCATCGAGGTGCCATCTTGTCACATCACACCGGATCACAGTAAGAAACTGATGCATCACCTCCCCTGCGCTGCAGTAAGGAACCGACGCATCACCTCCCCCGAAGAAAGGAACCGACGCATCACCTTCCCTGCGACCCTTTTGTTTGTATTGCGTGACGCATCCAAGGTACTTTGAGAGTAAAGTATCGCATATACCATCTACATTGAACTAAGCTATTTCTACCATTTTTGAGACTATTTTTTTGATTACAGTATTGTGGATTTTTGACGTTTGGTCGTGTGTGAAGTCTAGTAAAGATTACTTATTTTTCTAAACTGGTGTGGTGTCCATTTGTAGTGTTTTCACTGTATTACTGTATGTGTTCACAAATGCTTTACACACTGCCTCTGAGATAAGCCTGTCTGCTCATGCCAAGCTACCAAGGGGGTGGGCAGGGGTTATTTTAGAACTTTTCCCCTTCCCCTGACTAGAAGCAAGGGTCCCTATTTGGTCAAAGGCACCTACCTCTGCCAACTAGAGACCCCCAGTTCTAACAGTGATACATTATGTACGATTCAGAACCAAGGAAGGCACACCCAGACTGGAAATTTCCAGATGGAAGCAGCTACACAAAGGAGGTACAGAAGGATAAGTTTCAATCCTGAGACCGGGCACACACTATCTCTATGCTGAGATCGTTCTGCCTGTGCCCATCGCTGGACTAGTGGGAGCAGGCCTCTATCTAGTGGGAAAGGTATGGGAAAGGTATGAGCGTATTCATTAGTACAGCAAGGCTTAACCTTGGAGAAATGAAAACTATCGGAGATGCTTCAGCAGGTACAGAGAGAAATTAGTTTCGATCATGGCTAAAATGGCACCCAAATATAAAATGGTGCCGCAAATGCTAACTTAACATAGGGCACAATACGTAACCAACACAGGGAAAACATTTTTATTCTAACAGCAGGGGACAGAGGTGTGGGTAGATTATTTGGGTTGAGGGTAGTTTTGGGGGGGTCAGGTGGGTTTCAGGGCTGGGGGGTCAGGAGTTTTGGGGCTTAGGGCAGGGGACAGGAAAGGGGCAGTATTAAGGCTGAGGGGGCAGTTGGGCCAGGGCGGGGGTAGATGGCATCAGGTTTTAGGGGGTGGGGGCTTGATTTAGGGCTTTGGGAGGGGGCTGGGGTTAGAGTAGTTTTTAGGGGGCTGAGTTGTAGGACTCAGGGCAGGGGACAGAATAGGCGCAGTTTTCAGGTCAAGGGGGCAGGGGTGGGGGAGGTAGGGATTTTTGGTTTAGGGTGTATTTAGGGTTTAGGGCAGAGGGAACAGAGTGTGATCTTTACCACATGTGCCCATTTACCAAACATGTCTGTACCACGAAATTGCATGGTAAAAGTATGCGTGGTAAAGGCATGCATGGTAAAGACGCGGTTGGGGTTCAGTCCACGTGGTTAAGGCATGTGTTTTTGAGGCATGTGTTTTCCATCACACAACCTGCAGAGGCAAATGTTTTCAACTGCTCATTGGATTTGCCACCGTGGAAGGTTTGTAATTCCTCTAAGACAGCACAACAATCATTTATGTCAAAGGGCGTGGCTTCCGCCTCAATTTTTGGACTGTCAAGGTCTGGAACACATATTTTGATGCCAAAAAATACCTCATATGGTCATTCAGAGATCTTTAAGGGATATTATTAAGTGCTCTTTGTACCCCATATTTGTGGTGGATCTAACTTTGACCTTTACAGAATATTCTAGTTTTTAAGGACTGCTTTAAATCATGGTTCATCCTCTCCACAACAGAATTGGCCTCTGACCAATACTGAAAAATACTTAATGTATGCTGAATTCAATCAGAATATTTATTTTAACTAAATTTCTCAGGCTGTCAAAAATAAACAGTGACATATAGTCCAGTGAAATAAGTGCTCAGTGACTGTAGTGAGGTGAATGCAATATATACAGGTGCAAATAAAATATATACAAATATTCACAGTAGGTTTACAATTTAATCAGAGAAGGGGTCAGAACAAGTATAATCAATGTCTCCGGTAGAGGGCAAGAATGCTCATTATTCAAAACCAAGAGACTCGATATTGCTGAGCCAACGTGAAGGCAGACTGCCTTCACGGAGGACGTACCATTAGAAATTGCACGCCTTTGGAAATGGGATAATGTATTTAGTTCCCAGTCTTCATCCATAGCACAAATAAGGATTACGTTGGTCTCTGATTCCTATCAGATATTCTTCAGATTCAAGAAGAAGAGTTTTATTAGAGAAATTCAGACCTTAAATTCTGGCTGTCCACTCCTACTCCATAGCCTTGAGGAAGACCCGTCATGACATCTATGAAATAGGCTGTCATCAGGGTCGAAACGTCGGCATTACACGTTGGCTCGGCAATATCGAGTCTCTTGGTTTTGAATAATTAATAATATTTTTGACAGCCTTAGAAATGTAGTTAAAATAAATATTCTGATTGAATTCAGCATACATGAAGTATTTTTCACATGTGTTCCTGTTGGGTACTATTGAAAAAATATATAATGCTGTGAAGAAATCAGTCTTACACCCTATGGAACCACTGTAGCTTTGTTGTTTGATACCCAGGCTCTGAGGGACACAGGGTTTCTCAATTGTTTTTGTGAAATATGTACTGATAAAGACTTGCAAATCTTTAATAACAGTTCAAGTGTCAGACAAACATTGTGGACACACCCAGAGAACCTGCAGCAAGAATCACCAGCAAATAGGATGAATGTAGTAGGTTACTGCACCAGTCCCATCCATTCCTGTCACCACATCTGCATGCTCTATGTCTAAGTTCTGGAAATCAAGTAGTGTGGTGTTCAAGTTGGTGGCGATAGTTATCTTACATAATCCTAAAGTGTCTTCTTTGTGTTGTGTAATACTCTCGGCTTGAGCCCACACCAGTAGCTACTACCACCAGGCCACCAATGGTGGAGGTTCAGGTGATTTCCAATGTCTGGAGATCAGATGTTTTGCCACTTCCAGTCCCAGGTCAAGAAAGTGGGACGTGACCCTCTGTCTCTTGCTCCTGCGAAAGAGACCTAAGATGCATGTGTGTAAGTTTGTGCAGCCTGTACAGGGGTCAGTTGGAAGGTTACATGCTGCTAGTAAGTGAGGAGGTCTGTACATGTCCATAGCATGTGAAGGAGGTCAGCATCCAGCAATTGACATCTGGAGCAGCAGGGGTGAGATAGGTTTGTTGATTAAAGTAGTATTGGATGAGATGGAACCAAGCGTTCTGAGTGACACGTACCGGGCTCTCCAGCACAGAAGCCAACTCACTATCAATACACGGTTTGGCCAGTTACTCTTCCAAATGCTGCCTCAGGGGTGTGAGAGGCACCACTGTGTGCTGGTGCAGGGAAGCCCCAAATCATCTCGTAAGATGTCGACCCCTTCCATTAACATGTAGGTACTGCACCATGAGGTGCATGGGCGGTTTTCTCGACATGTCTCCCCACCTGCCACCCAGGGTCGCAAACAATGAGGAATGTAGCAGAAAGTGGCCTGGAGGTAACCCCTCTTCCCCAGCCAGCACATCATATGGAACCAGCTCACCATCTCGATAGAAGTCCCCCAGGGTGTGCCTGCCAGCAGTAAGCCCAACAGAATTCTCTACTGGTGAGGTGGTGACATCGCATCTGGGTATGCCCAACAATGACAAAACTGGTGCATACGGGGTAATGGAACTTAAGATACAGACTACGTCAGTAGCACCTATATCCAACCTTGAGAAGCAATGACTCTGGTGGTTTTACATTCGTGCCGGGGTAAAAGAGTTGGAGTATTGCCAAAAGAGTCCAGCCCTCCGAAAATGCGGTGGTGTCTGTGAGCTGCTCTACTGCCACCCATTGAAGCTGAGGGGCAAAATAATACTGTTCCATATTGATTATTGAGAGTCTGCCTTGATCCATAGGCAAGCATAGTTTTGCCAGTGCTACCCTCCACTGGGACCTGTTCCAGATGGACTCTTGCATGGTTCTCTCAAAGTGAAGGTAGTATGGAGGTGTGACATATAGGAAAAAATAGTGAAAAAGTAGAGTAGCTGAGGCAGGACCACCATTTTGAGCAGAACTAGCCGCCCCATGACAAATAACAGAAGTGTGCGCCAGAACAACATCTGGGATCTAAGGGTGGTTGTGGCCCTGGTAAGATTACCGTCCAATACATCACCTGGCTGATGGTATATCCAGATCCCCAAGTAATAAAACATATTGGGTTGCCACATTACTGGAACCCAGCTAAGGGCAAATGTGGGATCAGGGTACGAAGGGGAAAATGGGAACAAACATGATATTGACCCAGTTAACCTGCCTCACGTAGTGAACGAGGAAGGGTAGATGCAGAAAGGGGTGCCTCATAAAGAGTAAGGGGCATATTATCAAGGATGGTGTTAAAAATTATCGCCGGTTTCGGTGATAATGGACTTGATACTATGCCCTGGAGAATTCCAATAGAAGTCATGTTCTGGTGTGAACATGGGCTTCTATTGGAATTCTCCAGGGCATATTATCAAGCCCATTATCGCCGCTTTAGCGGCAGTTTTCTGCCGCTAAACCGGCGATAATGTTAACGCCGTCCTTGATAATATGCCTCTAAGTAGGTTAGGAGCTAAAATTGGGGCATAGGCTTGATAATATTAGGCTGGCAGGCCATCTGTCCCGGGGACTTGCCGGTTCCTAGGGCTTTGATGGCTTTGCAGATTTCAAATAACCTTATGGGCATGTCAAGTTCTGCACACTGCTCATTCATGATGGTGGGGAGTTGGAGTGTGGAAAAGAAGGATTTGTGACGAGACAAGTCAATGTCTAAAAGCGATGTGTACAGTGAGGTGTAGTGCCACGTCAGTTCTGTGTCCGTTCCACATGTAGTTCATGCTGAGTATAAAGGGGGTACCCCGCAGATGAGATCAGTGAGAGTATCGATTGTCTAGGTTGATCCTGGTGTATCATCCATGCCAGGAGTCAGTCAGCCTGTGTTATAAGATGTTGCATGGGTACGTGTGGAGGGCGCTAATTAATTCAGACATTGGACTATTTCCAATAAAGAGGTGTGTTTGCATCATGCCTCCGCCATTGTGCGTATGTCTGGTCAGTTATTGAGTGCATTTCAAAGTGCAGGAGCTTGCGCTCATAACGTGTGATGTCACTGTCTAATTGTTTATGGGTGCTCCAGGCAGCGCCCCGTGATGGTCAATTTAAAGGCATCCAATTCAGTCAGCTTGTCAGTGTCATTATTAAACTCAAGATAGTCTGCAGTGGCTGTGCCCAAGGATGTGCGGAAGGGTGGGTCTTCGAGCTCTGCAGACTGGAGGCAACAAGTGGGTATGGTAGGTAAGGTATCTCCCCATTTCAGCTGCAGGCAGTAGGGCTGAAGTTGTCCATATGATGGATTGTAGGGAGTAGGTTGGCTGACCCAATGAAGCGGTCCAGTCTCACATGTAGGTTGTGGGGAGAGAAGTAGAAGGAGAATATGCATGTATTTGGGTTGCAGAGTCGCCGTATGTTAGTCAGCTGCCTGTGCCAGTAAGTAAGCGTAAGCACATTGGATGTGGCCAGCGTTCACTTCAGGGGTGGGAAAGAGCAACCCAGTTCAATAACAAGAACAGAGTTGAAGTCACCGCCTAAGAGACACGGGATCCCACTCCAACAGGACAGTTTGCCAGATAGTGTGTAAGAATGAGTTCTGATCCGTATTTGGGGCATATATCATCCCTAATGTCTTATGCTATAAATGGGACCCTCATCTACACCCAGATGAGCACCCCTCTAATGAAGGGGGAGTAGTCGGTGGCAAACACCTGTCCTCGCCATCGACGCTGGAGTTCATGAGCCTCAGCCGGTGTCAAATTAGGGGAGAGGATGTGGCCTAATGGCTAGGGTGGTCAACCTCAAATCTGGGGACATGGGTTCGAGTCTCGGCAATGATGCTCAACGTCTTGTGATTCTGGGCAAGTCACTTAATCTCCCCATGCCTGAAAAATACAACTGAATGTGTTATTGTGTAACCAACGGGTGCTCATGTAAAGCGCTCGGATACTTGATACCTCCGGGTCAAGTTTGCGCTATATAAAAAACTCTGAAAAAAAAGTCTCTTCGTTAGGAGTGCAATGTGTGTGGATTTCTATTTAAGGTAGGAGTATACTGCATAGCTGTGAGAAGGCACATGTATGCCCCTCACTTTCCATGTGATGAAGTTAGTGTGGGTCATAGGGGAATTGTGATGCAGCACCACATGCGACAATGACATGAGGGGCAGGGTTCATCGCATTGCCTGTTAATGTCTGTGGGTGAGGTCAACTAGAGGGGTCGGGGAGCTCCAGGCATTAAAACATAAGTGGGGAGAGAAGGAAAATTAAAACAGGTAACATCATTAAGAAAGAGGAATCTACCCAAACTGGCAAACTATCAGAGGCAACTACTTGCCCTACAGGCTAGCTATGGGAAGCACAGAGGGCAGTGAGAGGGCCATGAGCACAATATCCCATCTTGCAAAATGCAGGAACATTAAGTAATGTGACAGATGGGTACAGAATAACTGTGCACCACATTTCAAGATCTACCTGCATGTTATGATGTGTGGCATGTCCTTCGGGGGTCAGGCCAGTGCCAGCCACACTGTAAGAGAGGTTAACGCATACACAAGTAATACAGTGCAGGAATAAGAGAGTTGACATCAAGACAGATTGAACTGTGTGAGCGACAAAGAACAATGATTCATATAATGTTGTCTACAGTCTGGGGGATGAAAGCAAGTGTGACCAGTGAGTCAGTTCCAGAGGGCCATGAAGCAGATAAGCCATCATCGTTGAAGGACTTCAAAGAGCTTGCATCGGGTTCCAGACTCTGTCCATGGTCTCGTATTGCGGATGCCATCTGTCAAGCTTGTCGCTGCTCTAGGATTACCTGCTTCAGATTAGGTGCGGAGCCAGGCTGAGTGGGAAAGAGTGGTACCCGCAATGGCGACTTACCTCTGCTTACCCATAATGCGTTGATGATTGAGGCAGCATGTGTGGTGTTGTGAGGCCGTTGGACTCCATCCAACCCCATGTCTTTTCAGCTGTGTCAAAATAAATGTGCAGACACCTCTGCTGTTACATGGAGTCTGGCAGGGAACAAAAGCAAATAGCGTATGTTCAATTCATGGAGACATTGCTTGACAGCAAGAAAGGAGCTTCTCTGGTGCTGCACCACTATGTTGTAGTCGGGGAAAGATCATTACAGAGGTGTTTCCCAATCGTATGTTTTGTAGTTTACGCGCCTCACGTAAGAAGGAGTCACGATTTCTGTAGTTAAGTAGATGCAACAGAAAAGGTCTGGAGTTGACTCCAGGTGGTGGAGAAGCGGGAAAACTCTGCATCCAGGAGCAAGGTGCGGCTCCAGGTCTCGTTGTAAGTCACCACATCAAGACCATCCACACCTTTCGGCAGACCAACCACATGTATTTTATTTCTTCTCAATCTGCCTTCTGCATCTTCTACTCCTCATTCCAGTGTGTAAACACGGTCTAGCAGGTTTTGCAGATGGGTTGCCAACTCGGCCATCATGTTCTCACCATCACACACAATCAATCAATCCATCAGGAGTTAATAAAGCACGGCTACTCACCCATGAGAGTCGCAAGGCGCTGAGTTGGGGACTGCTGATCCATCTGGGCTTCAGTCGAAGAGCCAGGTCTTGAGATCCTTCCTGAATTGGGTTAGCGATGGGGATTGCCTGGGGTGGAGAGTCAGGGTGTTCCAGTTCTTGGCAGCAAGGTAGGAGAAGGATCTTCCTCCAGCTATGGTCTTGTGGATCCGTGGGAATGTAGCCAGGGCCAGTTTGGCAGAGCAAAGCTGTCTGGGGTGTACGTGGAACGAGAGGCATGGTTCACAGATGCTGCTCCTGTGTCGTGGAGTGCTTTCTAGGCATGTGTGAGGAGCTTGAAGGTGATTCTTTTGTTGATTGGGAGCCAGTGGAGTTCTCAAAAGTGTTTGGTGATGTTGAGGACCAGTCTGTCTGTGGTGCTTTGTACGTTTTGTAGTTTCCTGAGGAGTTTCTAGTGACGCTGGCGTAGAGTGTGTTGCTGTGCACTGCACGCCAACTTGTAATGGTCTGCATGCAATAGGGTGAAGTCTGCTGTGACCTTTAGAAATTCTGCTTTTAAGCAATGAGAGTATCTGCTCGAGAGTTGCTTCAATCTTCTCCCACTCTTTCAGTACAATGTCTTGCCTAGTCCCCAAGGATGCGTCAGAGTCCGGTGGGACCATTGCAGCGGATGATTCTCTTGGTGTTGCAGGCAGAGTTCATGATCGAAATGTCGAGGTGAAGCTGCAAGAAGCCAATATATTTGTAAAACCAACTCCCAGGAGAGCGGTGATTCATTTGCTTTTGAAGGAAGTTTTAGTGGGAAGGAATGGCCTGCCTTCGCATTGCTATTTTGTATTTGCTCTGAGGCTGCGCCCAACATCCAAACTTTGCAATTACCAAAACTGCTTTCAGTACTTCAAAAACTCCATTTAACTTGAGTATAGGATAAGCCTCTTCTCTCTGAGAGGGAAAATAACATTGTTCCCGAGGATCTGTGAAATTTGTAAGTACAACCTGCCAACCAATAGTTGATACCGTGCACTTTTATTTAATCCTTTGAACAATGCTATGTCGCAACATACTGTCATTTAAAAGGGGCGCTAGAGATTTATTGTTCAAATCCTCTGATCACCTTACATTTTAACAATCCAGCGTAATTGTGACAGTAATTGTATCAAATTCAAAGCTGTGCCTGACGTTCTATTCTCCAAATGCCGAGTCTGTCTTCGACTTACTAAAGATTCTGCTATTCCAAACAGCATTTACACAAACTGTTTGTTTTTTCCTAAAATATTCAGTACAGCCTACAGTCCTTCCAAGGACCAACACATGCAGAACGTTAAACTTTAAATGATGCGGGTTGTGTAAACTAATATTGCAACAGATTATTTTAAACACCCTTTGATAAGTAACCAGACAATGTTGTGTCGAAATGGAGTGCTGCCATTTTCAATCACATCAACAGCAGCGTGGGAGATAAACTTTCTGAGTACCCTCTAACTGTCATGATACATTTCAAACACAAGCCAACTGAGAACTGTGCGAAGCGAGTGTAATACACAATCCCTGATAATTATTGACCCAGTTATTAACACTAATGGATCTTGTGCCTACACAATACGCAGAACTCAAATTGCAAAATTGGATGATTATTATATTGATTTTGTAATACCCAGACTGGTATATGGGATGGAGTGAAACCAGAATTATTGATAGAGGACATGTGTCCCTTAAGGGTAACTTTAATAGTTGTATACTAAGTTTGCCTCTGAAGGAAAGTGGAAACGGATGACAGTGGGCACCTTGGTATCTGGATGCAGACCAAGTTACAACTATATATACATTTATATATTTATTGATTTCTACATACAAAAGACCCAAGGAGACCATACTTGTATTCTCGACCAAAGCTGCACAAAAATAGAATACCTCCTCCAGCCTGTCCTATAGTATCCGGAATTGTTTCTATTTTAGAACCCCTCTCTCAGTTTGCAGATTTCTTCCTGAGACTGATTGTACAGCGGATACCTGCCTACCTAAAAGACCCAGGTGAGATTGCTTAAAGACCTGACATTCGACCAACAGATAAGAATCTTGTTTCAGGTTTAGATATTGAGTGTCTATACTCCAGCATGCCTCAAGATGCTGTGCTAAAAAGGGCTTTTCAAAGGGAACTGGCAATATAACATCCCAAGACATTTTATACTAGAGTGCTGCAAATCTTCACTAACAGAAAACAACTTTGAGTATGAAGGTTCGCTTTTCAAATAAGTCCATGGAACATTAACGGGCAGTGCCTTCCCCATCAAGTCAGCAGGTATCTAAATCAGCCATTTTGAAGAGGCTCATAATCTAACTGACATTAATCCATACCAGCAAAGAATTGCCCTATGCAAATGATATATACACGACATACTCATCATCTGGAATGGTGATGAATATATAGTCCAGGAATTCTTAACTTGGCTCAATACACGTGATGAGTTTTTAAAGTTTACGAGCAGTATGTGCAACACCTCACTCCCCTCCCTAAATTTCACTATCTTTTCAGACAGTTCAAGGTTAGACACAAAAACATAGTACAAACCAACGGCCGAAAATAGTATGCTCATGTTCAACCGCTTCTACCTGTGCTCCCTGAGGGAGAACTTACTGTATAACCATTTTCTATGCATACACAAAAATTGTAGTAACGTCCAAGACTACACACATCAAGCAAGTGAACTCACAGAAAAACTAAGAACCAGAGACATCATGAAGAAGTCCTACAAACAGGCAAAGAATGAGAATAGAGACAATCTCTTGCAACAAACTGAATGAAGTTCAGGAAAATATTTACTTACAGGTGATACATCATTTATTATCGCTCCTAATCTCATAAAAAATTTGATAAATAAGAGTTGGAACATGATTAATTCAGGGTCACTTAACTGGTTAAAACCTTGCTCTGCCCACAGAAGAGGGAAAATATACGTGATTAGCTAGTACATACGCAACCACCAGAATCTGAAGAAAAAACTAGCACAATTTCACAGCATGTGACCTACAACCAGTTGTG
This sequence comes from Triturus cristatus, assembly GCF_964204655.1. Classification (NCBI taxonomy): domain Eukaryota; kingdom Metazoa; phylum Chordata; class Amphibia; order Caudata; family Salamandridae; genus Triturus; species Triturus cristatus. The sequence continues at coordinate 448,946,506 of NC_140595.1, forward strand.
AGAAATTATCCATGTGGCTAGTGCTCAGTGTGCCATCTAACAAAAGCCACTAAAATCATCAACCTGGATATGAACTTACGATGAACACTATTTGTAGGAAAGTAGGATCTGCTTCTATGGTTACCCTCACTTTTTGCGATGCTGTTTGTGAGTAGTCTGACTGGGATCCTGCTAATCAAGACCACAGTCTATCTGTTTTCTCCTTAAACTGTTGTGTTCAGTACTCAGGCACATCCCAGAATGGATACTGGGGTACCCTTGTCAGTCCGTAGTAGATGGTACCCATGTACCCAGGGCATAGGTACTAGGGTTGGGCGGAATTTGCGAAATTAACTTTCGCAAATTATCGCGAAAATGTTTAAAATTATCGCAAACAAGCGGAAATATCGGGAAGATGCGGAAGTTTTTTTCCCGCATGTTCGCGAGATTTTCTGCATGGTTGCGGGTCGCCAACTTACCCATGTGGTTGCTTGCGGGCGCGGCCATCTTGTTTTGAGTTGTCTCGCGGTGCATGATCGCGAGAAGAAAGACGTGATCGCGCGACGCATGACGTCACTGCGGGCGCGAACTGTCGCGAGACAGCGCAAATGGCTAAAAACAATACAACATCTCATGGAGAACGCGACCGGATCAAGAAAACTTGTCGCCGAACGCAGGGATTCAGGTAAGGCGATCGCGCGCGTGCGAGAATGCATTATTTTACAGCGCGAGCAAGAAACAAATTATCGCCAAGCTGCGGAAACCGGACATTTTGACATTTTTGCGCTCTCCGCGGAACGCGAAAATGTCAAATTATCGCAATTTCCGCGAACGGAACGAAATTTTCGCCCAGACCTAATAGGTACCCCAGAGGTCTCCCATGGGCTGAAGCATGTATTATGCCACCCATGAGAGACCATTCAAAATGGAACTACAGGGCTGCCATTGCAGCCAGTGTAACGTGGTGCTTGCACCACTTACTAAAGATACAGGCTTACTATATCTAAAGGTCACTGCACTTAAAACCTAAAAGTCACCCCTATAGCAGGCCTTTACAATCCTGAAGGCAGGGTGCTTAGTTCTAAGTGAGAGGGTGCCCCTGCATGAGCAGGACACACCCGCAGCCTACAGTGTCCATCCTCCCTGGTTGTCAGTGAAGCAGCCATATACTATATAGAGGGGCATCACGTAATTACGTGATGACCATCTCGAAAATGTCTGCAATGAATCCTATCATGTTTGGTATTAAACATGTTAGAATCATACCCCCACACCATAAACGGTGTGGAAGGTATTTGTCCAAGCACTGGGAGAGCCCCCTGTTAGGCTCTCAGTGTTCCCGGTACCAACCTTCTACTCCCGGACAGCATAAAATGGTTGCTGGTAGAACAATAGGCATCCTGTCACAGGGAGGTTTGACCACCTCCCAGACAGGATTTTGTGTATTAGGGATGGGTGGGTGTGATTGCCAGTGCCAGAAAGTCTGCATGAGGGGCATATTAGGTCTCCCTGTGCATAGTCCAGTTCAAACCAGTCCTGGGAGCTGTTGGCTCCCGCTCTTGCCCGAAACTGGACAAAGGACATGGGAGTAAATTTAGATTTTTCACAGCCTGCTGGGCACAAAATCTAGATTTTATTAAAGACACGGAGGCTAATGGTATGCAAATCTCCTTTATTGCCACAGCTCAGCAGCAACACTTGAAGAATACAGAACTTCAATTAACATTCCAATATGCAATAAAGTCCCCCACAAGCAGCCATCTTCCTTCTTTGTTAAACTGCGAACAATATAATTCAACGAGCAGAGATCAAACTCCAATTGAAGATCATTTTCCAACTCGTGTTCCAGAGAGAATGATTCTCATTCTGATCCTTATTCTGAAAGAAAAAAAGATTCCCGTAATATTTCTTTTTTTTAGTTTAAGAGAAATGTTATTGATGCAAGATAAAATGTAGTACAATATAATGTAGAAAATTAACATAGGAGAAATAGGTATGCAAACTGGTAAGGCAATATCAGTGAAAAGGAAAAAAGAAACAAGAAGAAGAAAAAGCAAGGGCAATCAGTTATTAGTATATCATAGCTACTATATTGTTGTTAGCAGGAATTAACAATAAACATAAGAAATCTGAACAAAATGGCAAATAGAAAAACATGTAAGAAAAATACATACATATACATAAGAAATTATTCATGGAGGTTTAGAAACTTCTTCAATTTGAGGGTCATGAGTTTTCAAGGAATGTGCAGATACATCAAGAAAATGAGTAATAGGTGACCATAGGAGGTATTGCGAGGGAAATAGGGTGAACAAATGCTCTATCTAATCTATGGTTATAGTAAACTCCATACCACCAAGCACAATAAGAAAGACTGGAGGTATCCTTCCATGCCCTGGTAATCTGTTGAAAGGCAACTGCAAGAAGTAGGTCAATGATATGGAAATTGTGAGGGTGTAAATTCCAATCATCAGAAAGACTACCTAGAAATATGTTAACAAAAGAGAAAGGGATTTGGGTATGAAATATGCTATTAATCTGCATCCAGGCTTGTTTCCAAAAATTGTTGACATGAGGACATAGAAATAACACGTGTTTTAAGTCTGCTGGAAGTTACATTACAGGACCAGCAGGAGGGGGAATGAGTAGAATTGATTTTGTGTAATGAGGTAGGGGTAAATAAAAGTCTGTTGTAAATGTAAAACAAAGTTTGAGTGGTATTAGCGGCTCATGAAGATTTCCTAATTTTAGTCCAAATCCTAATCCATGTAGAAATAGAAAAGGAGGATTGAAGGTCGGTCTCCCAGAGTAGTACCACTTCAGTTTCTCCCTAATAGTTGATAAAGGTGATAGAGATTGGTAGAGTTGAGATGCAGATGGGGAGAGGGACAAGATGGATAGAACGTGTGGGGGTGGAGATAAGTGTCATAGTGTGTTAAATTGTTTGGATTAGAGAAAGTAAGGAAGTGTATTTAGAAAGATATTATGGTGGAAAAGAGAAGTGTATTTGGCCAGAAGTAAAGAACATCCAGGAATCTTCATGACAGAGTTGATAAACCCATTGAAGACCTTTAAGATATCAATCTTTCCAAAATAGAACTTTGTTATTTAGTTTAATATCTTTATTATACCATATTGAAGATTGTAGGAATTTGTCTGAAGAAGAAAGATGATTAGTGAGTAAAGGTTTAAGAATTTTGCTAGAGTTATTAAGAATAGGAAGAGAAAAGGAAGCAGGGCAACGAGAAAAAGCTACGTATCTTGAAAGGAGAAGGGGTGAAAAAAAGATTTTTTAACAGTAGTCCATAATGGTAGAGATAGGGTATCATCATCCTCTAATAGGAGTAACGAGGTCTGTTTGAGAGAGAAAGCGGTATGATATATCTGAAAACCTGGAAAATTGACGCCTGTATGTAGGGCGTTTAAGTTTATGTAAGGAGATGCGAGGTACTTTGTTATTCCATAGAAATTTTGATAATATAGAATATATAGTTTTAAAGTGGAAATGAGCAATATTTATAGGAATATTGGAAATATAAAAAAGAATAATAGGGACTAACATCATTTTGATCGTGTCAAGACGGCCCCACCACAATAAAAACAAAGGATTCCATTTATATGTAGTAGATATAAAAAGGGACTGAAGTTCTTTTAAATTAGTTAATATAGAATCTTTAATAGAGGGTCTAAACCACAAGCCCAATACTTAATTTTATCAGCTTTCCATTTGAAACCAGATAAAGTGTAATCTGCAGAAAAACATCATTTATTCAATTGAAGGATTTCACATTTATCAACATTTAACTTATAGCCGGACACAGATGCAAAAGATGCTACTTCCAATAAGAAGGCAGGGAGAGATGATTGAGGATGAGATAAAAAGAGTAAAATATCATCTGCATAAATAGATAATTTGAATTGGTTAGAACCATATTTAAAGCCGGGGATTTGAGAGTTTGAATGAATCTTTATCAAGAAAGGTTCAAGAGCAAGAATAAAAAGTAGTGGGGAAAGGGGGCAACCTTGTGGCACTCCACGGTGTAGCTGGAAATTTGGGGTAAAGAAGACCATTTGAGAGTACAGAGGAGACTGGAGAAGAAAAGAGTAAAGAAACATAATTTATAAAAGTAGGACCAAAACCAAACCAGGATAAAGTAGAGAAAATAAAAGGCCACCCCCCTCTATCAAAAGCTTTCTCAGCGTCTAAAGAAATGGCGGCTAATGAATCCTTATAAGATCTAGCTTTAGTAAGGACATTGAAAAAGAGTCTAGTATTATCAGAAAGATGCCTATCTTTAATAAAACCAACCTGTTCACGGCCAAGGGCAGAAGTTTCTCTAAACTAAGTCCTAGGATTTTAGCAAAAATCTTATAATCTAAATTAATTAAAGAAATAGGTAAAAAAAATTACACAGAGTATGATCTTTGCTGTCTTTAGGTATTAAGCATATTAGGGCTTCTTGAAAAGATGAACCAGATTTTTTAGAACAAATAAAGAAATGAAACAAGTGATTAAATTTGGCAATAAGAAGACGAGAAGAATTAGAGTAAAATTCAATGGTGAAACCATCAGGTCCTCGGGCTTTACCCCATTTAATAGTATGAATAGAATTACTGATATCTGATTCTCTAATGTCATCATTTTAATACCGAAAAGTCCGGATCTGGAGAAGGAGGAGGGGTAATAGAGGAAAGATATTGAGAAATTTTGTCTGGAAAGACAGAGGATTTAGGAGTATAAAGAGATTGGAAGAATTGAGTAAATTCTAACAAAATGTCTTCATTTTTATAAAGCATGCGATTATTAGAGTCAAGGATAGAACTAATCTTAGTGCGTTCTTTCTTAATTTTTAAATAATTGGCTAGAAGTATCCCAGCTTTATTTTGGCCTCCATAATATTTGGCTGGTGATTTAAGTAGAAATGAATTGGCATTGTCTGTGGAAAATTTGTTGAATTCAAATTTGGCTCAAACAAGTTCATCTAAACAAAATTCAGAACCAGTAACAGAAAAGGGAAGTTCTAAGTGTTTAATTTGTGTCATAAGATGCTGTCGTTTAGAAAGGGAAGATTTTGTACGATGGGATACAAGAGAAATAATAAAATCCCTTGAGATTGCTTTAAAGGAATCCCAAATAATCTGAGGGGATATAGCAGGGGTTTCATTTTCAGTAAACAAAGTAGTGGCAAACGATTCAAATTGATGGGTAAAATTTGGATCTAGAAGAAGAGAGTTGTTAAATCTCCACCTTCTGGTGCCTTGTTTTGGAAAAGAGAGGTCTAGGCTTAAAGTAACTGGTGCGTGATCAGAAATTAGGATAGAACCAATGTCAGAATGTATAATATGTTTGGGTGAGTGATTGAGAGGTAAAAAGGTAGTCAATACGAAAATGTGAAGAGTGTGCTGCAGAAAATAAATTATATTCTAAAAGAGTAGGGTTACATAACTGCCATGCATCCACTAATGATCATTGTTGAATAGTGGAAGTAAACCGGGAGAACATAGTAGAAGGGATATATTTAGAAGCAGATTTACGATCAATAATCGGGTCCATAACCATATTACAATCACCACCAACCAACAAAAAATCATCTTCAAAGGACATTAACTTGGATTAACTTGGGCCAAAAAGTGACATCTGGAACCGTAGGGGCATAGAGATTAAAAAGGGTCATAGGGATATTGTTAAGTAAAAATGAGACAAAACCCATCTACCTGAAGTATCTGATTCTTGAGTGACAATCTGCAAATCAAGACGTTTATGACATAGAATGATAACGACATTTCAAATACCTGTGCCTGGGGAGGTGAAAACATTTTCTACCCACAATCTTTTAAGTTTAGGAATTTCTTTATCTACCACATGCGTTTCTTCTAATAAAGCTATATCACAGTTTGGGTTAGACAAATGGGATAGAACCCTCTGACGTTTGATTGAGGAACCTAAACCTTTAACGTTCCATGTAACAACCTTTAATGCCATTTATAAGTACCCCTGGGCGCGACACTACGCTTCGCACACGTAGTGTACGTAACGCTGCCTGCTTCGCAGTTTTCGAAGTAGGCGAAGCAGGCAGCGCCTACGCACATGCGAGGGCGAAGCGTAGCTGCCTGCCGCCCACCACCCGCCTCCCGCCTGCCCTCCTTATAAAAGATAACATAAATTTATAATAAAGCAAATTAAAAGGCACTTACCTGAAGCGCGGCGTCTCCGGGGCTCCCTCTTCCTGGTTTGCGAGAAATGCGCATGTGCGGGCGTCCGCGCATGCGCATTTGTCAGAAAAGTTGGAAACCAGGAAGAGGGAGCCCCGGAGACGCCGCGCTTCAGGTAAGTGCCTTTTAATTTGCTTTATTATAAATTTATGTTATCTTTTAAAAGGAGGGCGGGCGGGTGGCGCGTAGTGGGGCTACGCGAAGCGCGTAGTGTGCGCAGATTTGGGCACACTACGTGCTGCTTCACTTAGCCCCACTACGCCCACTACGCCCACCCTTATTTATAAGAAGTAAGACAATATAAACATTGCATAATAATAAGTATATCAATTAAGAAGTGCAGAACATCGAAAAATATAAATGAATAGCACAATAAATATGTAGTCATGCCAATAATTATTAATAACAAGAGAATAAAGAATAGCAGTTATGAAAAGGGATATAAAAGTGAAAGAAAAGAGAAAGGTAGAAGAGAGAAAAAGAAGAGAGAAGAAGGAGAAAGATAGAAAAAAAGAAGAAAGAAAAGACAAAATAGAAGTGCATCAATGAAAAACAAGGAGATTCAAAAAGAGGAGAAAAAGGATGAAGAAGATACAATAAAGAGAGAAAAATAAGTACATTAAAGAAGTAAAACAAGATAGAAGATTCAAAAACATACTGACTCACTACAAATAACATAAAAGGATGAGGGGGGTTGAAGCCACATAAGGAAAATGGCACAACTAACCGGGTGACTCAGGGCGGATCGGGGAAGGAGGACATCATCCAAAACAGACCAGGGAATACATAGATTGTATATGAATAATTACTGCACCTAGTGGAGAAAAAGAGAAAAAATATGATAAGTGAAAGGTACACATAAGATATGCTAGGAACATGAAATAGGCTGAGAGATAAAACAACAAAGTATTTTAGAGTGAAAAAGCACAAAAAGCCACTATGAGGACAAAAGTTAGACAGGAGCAGATCGAGATATGTCCATCTCATCATCACGGCACTGATCCAAAAATCTCTGAAGCGAAACAGGGTCTTCAAAGGCCATCGTTTTATTTTGATATGGAACCTTGAAGTGGCAAGGGTGAAAAAGTCCAAAACGAGCATTAAGAGCACGAAGAGCTGGCCGCATGGCAAACAATTTCTTCAGACGATCTGCTGTTGCCTTGTTATAATCCTGAGCAAAATAGAGTGAGTGGAGCCTTACCAAGTGACACGTTCTTTAGCTTTAGAAGCTTGCAAGACCCGTAGTAAGTCTGTATGTTCTAGAAAATAGATAATGACTCCTCAGGATTTAGATGAAGAAGACATTAAAGTTGGAATCCGACTCAAACGATGAGCTCGCTGGATGTTCAAAACAGGAGACACAGAGAGGTTTAGGATCTGTGGAAGAAATGTCTTAAAGAAAGAGATGGGATCCGACCCTCCCGAACCTTCTGCCAGGCCACAAATGCGCAGGTTGTCCAAATTTTCCACTTGTTTCTGGAGAGAGAGAATATCACATTGTATGGAAGGAACCTGATGTACTACATCCTGGACAGAGTCTACTAGCCGTTCCATCAGTATGATCCTATTTTCCATAGTAGACCATTTGTCATCCAAGGATTGAAGACGTCTATTTGTTTCTTCCATATAAGGATGTAGAGCGCCTATTTCCTCAAGTAACACATCCATAGTGTCTGGTGGAGGAGACGCAGTAGGTGAAGGAGGATTTGTTTTAACTCATTTGCCAGAAGAGCCAGTTAGTTTCGGAGCAAGATTAGTTGAGGGGAGTGAGGCATTAGGAGATGTTACCAGAGCGTCCATGTGAGGAGATGATGGAGAATTTTCAGTGTTGTCCATAGTTGTTGAAAGAATTGAATAGGGGTTATGGTCTGCCAAAGAGGAAAATGGCAAGGGAGGACCAACCACACAGCGCTGGGACTTTGTTCTCCCCATACACCTACAAATAATGAAGTAACACTGTCCGTGTCTAATAATGCTCCCTCAGAGAAACAACAATGCTCATGAAATCTGTGAAGAAATATTTGAGAAAACAGGTACCTCGCTGGCTAGTTAGAGAAGATATCAGGGATTGACAGTTCTTTGTAGCATCATCCTGTCAAAAATAATAACACTGCCGTAAATCAACCGTAAGAGACATAAAAGCCATGTGAAAGCTAGTCTCCACAGCATGAGTTGACAAAAAGGCATGTACAATGACAGAAACAGGAAATGCCATGAATTTGAGGGTAGAAGTTCAGTTAACATTGAAAGCTGGTGCCTATGAAGACATTCCATGGTGTCAAAACGATTAAGCAGTGAGCCTCGGAATACAAAATGGCGGGCGCGAGTTCTGAAGAAAAAACGCCGCCGGTCACATTCAACATGATAAGGTGCTCACAGAAGCCACAAAATGGCTCAAAACCGTAGCAGAGCGTGTCCCATGGCAGCAAATGTCCTCCAGGAGCAGCAACAAAGGGAACATCCGCCGGAAAGTCCGCACTTCTGATGAGCCGCCACAGAGCCCCCTCAGGCAGCGGCCATCTTCGATTGCCATCAAGCCACGCCCCCTTCCCCTAATATCTCTAATAACATCAGAAACATCAGGATGGTTTACAATAAAAAGTAGAGGGATACTATTAGCCTCTGTGTCTTTAATAAGATCCAGATTTTCTGCCCAGCAGGCTGTAAAAAATCTAAATTTTATGGCATGACACGGAGGCCAACATTATGCAAGTTCAAAGTGCATTAAGAACATTATCAATCACATTACAGATTGGTCTGAAATAACAATCGTTGAACATACTATCGTTCAACCAGTCTGCTGCCCCAAGGATTTCTTGCAGTCCCTCTCCAAAGATAAAGGTCTTAGAAACCGATGCACCTCTGAGGGAGTGTGGTCAAAAAATAGAGACATCTACACCGCTTTCAGACATAACTTCTCTCACCCATCCTGCCAAAGCTGGTAAGGAAACTCCCTTATGAGGAGATCTGTGAGAAATTAATAATTGACTCTCATTCAGTTTCAGACTTTCAGTTCTTTTTTCGTACTCTTTCAAGCATTTAACCACACAGAGTCTTTCATTTTGAGGAAGGAAGGGGTAAAAGATAGAAGAAGACATGGTTTTGGTTCTCTTCTTGAGCTAAAAGCAAACACCCTCTGGTAGGGGATGCCCTGCTGGAAATATCTAGTGCTTTGACATCTGAAGTTCTTTTGAACGATACTAGACATAGTAAAACAGTAAGTCTATATGAACTGTGTTTTAGTGAAAGAGTGGAATTCTCAACCCAGGAGGTTAGGGTTCGTAACACATCTCTGACATCCCATAGAGTGGTATATGTAGCAGTTGGAGGGTTTAGTACTCTCATACTTCTCATTATCTTTTTAGTTAGTAAATTCTGTCCCACAGAAACACCGTTTACTAAGGAATGCCCAGCAGATATAGCAGTTCTATAAACATTCATGGTTCTGTAAGTCGGACCTGATGTACATAGTTCTCAATGATAGTTCAGGACATGCACTAAATCAGTTGAAACAAGATCATAACGTCGTTGAAAACCCCAGCGAACCCATTTGTTCCATGCCTGTCAATATGCTTTCCTTGTTCCAGATGCCATTGAATGTTCAACTTGTCTGCAAACAAGTCCGTCCTGAAGGGGCCCCATCTGGGTTGGATATTCAAGAATATTTCCCTGTCTAGTCTCCAGTTGCTGGAGTCCTTTAAATTTTTGGAGAATTAGTCCGCTACACCATTGCTCAAACCAGGAATGTGCTCTGCTACAAATGATACTCCTTTGTTCAAGCAGTATCCCCAGAAACCCTTTGCCAGTTCCATAAGACCTTTGGAGTGGGGTCCACCCAGCTTGTTGACATACCGGACTGCTTAGACATTGTCCATACGTAACATTACACAGCATTCACTGACTTCTGGGTGAAGCAGCGAACTGCAAATGAACCTGCTAGTAATGTTAAGCAGTTGATATGTACTTTCTTCTCTTGATCTGTAAAGCGTCCCCCTGTTGATGAGTTCCCACATCTTACTCCCCATCCTTCCAAACTCGCATCCGATTCTATTACTAGGTCTGGCTCTTCCCCAAAAGTGGCTCTGCCATTCCATGCGTCCGCATTCTTCAACCACCAAAGGAGTTCCCTCCTTGATTCTTGGTCTAGAGAGACTAACTGGGAATACGATTGTGTTGATCTCAGAACCCGTGCTTTTAGTCTCTGCAGTGCTGGATAGCGTAGTGGCCCGGGAAAAATAGCTTGAATTGTGGATGATAAAAGACCCAGGATCCTTGATAGTATTCTTAGGGGAAAATCTTTTTTAAGGGTATATTCCTTAGTTCTTTTCTTATTTTTCTTACCTTGTCTCCTGGTAATTTCAGTTCTGCTTTTACAGTATCTAACACAAATCCCAGGATTTGTGTCTGTTGGCTAGGTACTGTACAAGATGTTTTCTTGTTTACAATAAACCCTAGGTGTTCTAGGAGTTGTATTGCGAGATCTGTATGAAGAGAAACAGTCTGTTTTGACTGGGCCATTATAAGAATCTTGTCGAGATCTATAATTAATCCCACTCCCCTTTCCCTGAGCCAAGTAGTCACGGGGCTTAGTACCTTGGTGAAGCACCAAGGGGCAGACGATAGTCCGAAAGGGAGACTGCGAAATTGGTATAGCTTTCCCTCCTATGTAAATTGGAGGAATTTCTGGTGCGGTTCCCAGATTGGGATTGTCAAAAAGGCGTCGTTCAGGTCTGGTTTTGTCAGCCAGTCCCCTTTCCTTAGAATGTCTCTTAAAAGATGTATTCCTTCCATCTTTAAGTGGTGGTAAGTTACCCAATGATCCTTTAGGTTTATAAGTGGTCTTTGTTCCTTCTTTTTCTTCTCTACCAGGAAGATATTGCTGAGGAAGCCTAATTCTCTGCCCTCTATAATTGCCCCTTTCGTTAATAGGTCTTTTACCTCTTGAGAAACCAGTTTCTTGTCTTTGAGTGAGCCAGAAATCTCCCATGGGCGTCTTGTTTGGGAGGGGGTGCATAGGAAATCTATCTTGTATCCCCTCACTGTATCCAAGACCCATGGATCTTGAGTTACTAAGTTCCAGTTGTCAGAGAATTGGCGCAATCTCCCTCCCACCGTTGGAGGGATATCTGAAAGGTCTTTCGAGGTTCCTACCTGAGGAAAAGGAACGCTGTCTCCCTTCACCTCTGAAGGCTCTTCCACGGATCCTCTGTCTTTGAGGGTAGAAATGTTGGGTACCGCAGGTATTCTGGAATTTTCTGCCACGACCCAGGAAGGGTCTTGAAGGAGGTAGTCCACGGCTGGGGAAACAACCCCGCATTCTCCTGGCCCTCCCAAAAACTCTATCATGGAAGACCTTTTTTATTTCCTTTTGTGATTTTTGAATGGCGCTGAAAACTCCAATGTATTTGGCCATCTTTTTAATGAAATCTTCTCCGAAAAGTAGACCCTGGGAACTAGGCCCTCCATCTCAATTGGCTAATTCGATAAGTTTAGGATCGATCCTAAGTAGGACCCCTTTGCGCCTCTCCGTGGAGATTGCAGTATTGGCATTTCCTATCAGGCATATTGCCCTCTGAACCCATTCTCTTAGCTCCTTAGGGTCGATTGGGGTATCCCCTAGGTAGGCTGACTCTGCCATCTCAAATATCTTAGTAAGTGGGCCTATTGTATCAAGAAGGCGGTCCTGGCAGGACTTCAGCCCTTTGTCCATGCCTTTTCTAGGCTCCTTAGCATTTTTTGATATAAAAGCTACCACTTTAGGGTCAAGTTCCAAAGCCAACACGACTTTATCCGGTAGAGATGGGCGAGGGCATTCAGAGTGTAGCCTGGACCTAACCTCTTTGGGAATTTCTTTTCTCAACCAAAAAGAGAGGTAGTCCGCTACATGTTGAGATGGTGTCCACTCCGGTGATGAGGGATGTTTAATTAGTAAAGGATCAAACATTTCCTCTCCAAATGGATCCACAATTTCCATTTTGGATCCCGAGGCCTTGGATGCCTCCTCAGAGCTTCCTGTTCCTCTTAGTTCTACCTCTACGACATCAGAGTCGAACTCAGAGGAGCAAGAAAGCTCGATTTCTGGTTCACAATTGTCATCACTGTTGATGTGGATTGGGAGCTCAGGGCCTTTGTCTTGACCATCTGGGGTGACTGAGCCACCAGTCTTGTCACCACCTTGAGAGTGTGATGAGGGGATGAAGGATTTACTTTTCTTTGCACCCTGACGTTCATTTCCTCCAGAGACCCTCTTCCTTGGAGCCTCACTTGCTCCTTCTTGCTTACTAGTGGATGGACGTGGTAGATTAGAGATGGAATCTAATTTTTTATTTATGGTCTCATTAATCGACCCCAAAGTTTTTTCTAGAGCCTTGTTAACCAGCTCCTCCAATTTATCCTCAATATTCAGTTGAGGTGGGGGTGCAGACATTGTTGGTAGTTGATAGGACCTTACAATTCCCTTATTAAATAGGTTGGGTAGTAGAGTAAATATTTAAGGAGAGGGAGTGACTACCCCTTATTAGTCTAGAGTTTACCCTCTTTTTAATTTTTGTTAGAAAAACCTTTCAAAAGGCATTGAACTCTCCCCTGTCCAGACTCTCCCATGGGAGGGTCCCTTGAACCATCCCAACCCTTTCCCTACGGTACTTAAGGGCTTACCTGGGTGTAGGTCCCTAGATTGTTGTGGGATAAAGATTCAGATCAGACGCCACTTCTACTTCCACTGTCTGGAGATTCAGACTTTACTGGACTTCATTTGGGCCTGACTTTGTCTCCCTTCCAGTCTGCTGCATCGTCTTTTGCTGTGCATCATACAGGAATGTTCCAAGGCCTGTGAAGCATCAAAGACACCTGCAGGAATCTCCCTTGGAGTGAAGGAGTCACTCCCCTGCATTTGCAGGCACGGCAACTAAGTTAACCAGTCTGCAGATCCTGAGTTCCTCCGAACTCCATGGGCTCTGCAACACAGGTGGTGGTTTTCCGCAGCTCCTAAGGCCTGCCCTGCCCTCTCACCAAGTTTGAGGCCAGTATCCCTCATGGGGGTTGCAATAACTGAACCCCTGTGCACAGCATACAAACTTGTTGGCTTCCTTCCAAGAAGATCTTTGGGCTTCATGTAGCCCCAACCTCGAGCATTTCCTGTGACCAAAATTTTCAGCCACACCACACAGTGTGCATCTTGTCCTGCATTTTTTGGTGAGCAGCTTGAGGTCCTCTTATGACTCCAGTGCCTCCGGCCTGTGGGTCTATTTGAGGGTCACACTTATTACTTTTGGGCTCCCCTGATTGCTCAGTACCTGACCTGACTCCCCTGCTTGTGGTGAGTCCCCTGGACCTTGCTGATCCCAACGCGCATGCGCATTTCTTGCGAGAAATGCGCATGCGCGGGCGTCCGCGCATGCCCATTTGTCAGGAAAATTGAAAACCAGGAAGAGGGAGCCCCGGGAGACGCCGCGCGTCAGGTAAGTGCCTTTAATTTGCTTTATTACAAATTTATTTTAGCTTTTAAAAGTAGGGCGGGCGGGAGGCGGGTGGTGGGCGGCAGGCAGCTATGCTTCGCCCTCGCGTGTGCGTAGGCGCTGCCTGCTTCGCCTACTTCGAAAACTGCGAAGCAGGCAGCGCTACGTACACTACGTGGGCGAAGCGTAGTGTCGAGCCCAGGGTTACTTAGTATATGGTTTGGTCCCCCACCAGGGCCCTTTGTGTATGTATTTCATGCAATTTATACTTGACAACACAATGCAGTCGGTTAGCCTCGCCTCCTGAATTTTACCGGGAATCCCTGACTAAAACAACCTACCATATTGCTACACTCAGAAACTCTTCCTTCTGATGGAGGCAATACCTATCTGGATGACCTCATGCCAGGGTAGTAGACGATCTGCTACAAGTACATCAGCGGATATCATATACACCACGGATAGAAACTAGTGGGGGAGTGTCTCCAAAACGTCCTTTAAGAAACTCTGGATTTTGGAACGGAGCGATTTCACTCCCCTCTGATTTTCTGGTGTTGTATCAGGAAGCTGAGTGAACCCCTCCTTGCTTCTCTCTCCTCTCCCCTTGATTTATTCTGGGTAGTTATGAAGTTGTAAGGGTCAACAACTTAGCGATAGCATGTAGCACAATACCACTAAAGTAGCAAGAAGGCCCAAAAAATAAACTAGACTGCATATGTAAAGTTTCAGATATACTACATGATCAACTGAAAGACCCATTTATGGTCACATGCTAATGGAAACCCATAAACAAAGTCATAAAATATAGAATTGATCTTAATCTACATACGTTTTCTTTGCATGCTCTCTGGTTCTCAAAATAAAACTGTGCCCAGCAAGCCAAATAAAAGACATCCTAATTATGCACTCTGTGCAACAAAATGAAAAGTGACCCAGCAGTGAGCTACACAACCTACTGTATGAAGGGCATGATAATTGGCCATTCTGAAAAAATGAATAAACTTAAATTGTATAACAACAAGGTTTGGCTTTCATTCAATTTGGGCTTCATATGAAGCATAATCCTACTAAGGAAGCCCAAGAACTAAACTAGATTGCATATGTAAAGTTTCCGAATTACCATATGAGCATCTAAAAGACACAACTTATGGTCGCAGTGCCTTGAGACTCTCGCGGGTGAGTAGCTGCGCTTTACCAAACCCTGATTGATTGATATGCCACTGTACTAGACTCCACTCTATCCCCATACACACCACTGTTATTGTATAGCACTCTACGACAGTTTCCAACACAGTGTACAACCCAGCATTCCACTTTACTGTATGAGATGCCATTCCAATTTATAACACTTTTCTCGACTCTATGTTATGCCGCTTCAATGTATACCACCCCACTCTACACTAATCCACTGTACCCCATTCCACTCTTCACCCCCTTCACTTTACAACACTCCACTCTACACTAGTGTGCTCTACACCACTCCACTGTACAGTATTCCACTGTAGGCTTTTCCACTATATGCCACTCCACTTTACGATAATCTACTCTACCCCACCCCGCTATACGCTGCTCCATTGTATGACACTCTCCTCAACTCCATATAACTCCACTCAATAAAGGTTTACCACACTTCTTGGAAATCCACGACATTCTACTCCACACTATCCCTATGCAGTCCACTGTCCAACTCTATACTCAACTCTATGACTGTAGACTGTAATATTCAACACTTCATTCTACTATACAACATTTTTCTATATGACACAGCACTCCACTCTACTGTACAAAACCTCACTCCATTTTGTAACCGTTTACTACCTATGCTACACCAGTACACTCAACTCCATACCACTCTGTTTTGCTATACACTCATACACTCTAGTTTACATTTCTCCACACTCTGAACTACTATACACTCTGAACTACTATACAACAATCCACTCTATGCAACTCCACTGCTTCACACACTTCTGTACTCTATGCAGCTCCACTCTACTACACTGTATGCCACTCCCTGACATCTTACTCCTGTCTATAGCACTTCACTCCACTGTACAATACTGTACTATACTGTATGCCACTGTACAACACTTTACTCCACTCTACTCAATACATGACACTGTGCGCAACTATTTGTATACCACTGCACCCCACTTTAATCCACTCTACTCTGACACAGCACTCCACTCTACTTCCCTACGCCACTGTATGCCAGCCAACTTTACAACACTTTATGCCATTGTACTGTACAACACAGTTTGTCAATCCAATCTACCACACTCTTCAACACTGTACTGTACTGTACAGTATTCCACTCTACAAAAACAAACTAGACTATATGACAGTCTACTCTACTGTGGTCTCCATCACTTTCCAATACTGAATGACACCCCACTACAATCTACTGTACAACATGGTACTCTAATTTATGACACTTTACTCGACTATATAGTGCGTCACTCCACTTTACTGCACTCCATGCCACTATAATTCCTAACACGCCACTCCACTGTGACATTTTGCTCCCCTCTACACTACCCCACTCCAGTTTACTCTGCTCCACTATACTCCACTCTATTACACTTTATCTCACTCTACGCCACCGTACTATCCTCCGCTCTATGCCACTCCACTGTCAGACACTCTACTCCACTGCATGCAACTTCACTCTACAACACTGTACTACACTCAGTGCCACACTGACACTCTACTCCACTCTATTCCCATCTGCTCTACACCACTGCATTACCCTGTATGACACTCGATGACACGCCACTCAATGTCTCTCCTTGATACGCCCCTCCCCTTTATGACACTGCACTCCACTCTACAACACTCTCCTCCACTGTACACCACAACACTCCCCTTCATGATACTGCACTCTGACACTCTATTTCACCCTACTCCACTCTAAAATACTCTAATCCACTTTGGTAGTCTACGACACCCTATGCTACTGTTCGACATAGAATTCCACTGTACAACTAGCTGCTCCAGTCTACGATTCTTGACTACACTATATGTGACACCATGCTACTAACCTATATAACACTTTATTACACTGTACAATACATTACTACTCTCTACTCCACTTTATTCCAATCTATAATACTCCACTCTATGACAATAGACTTTACAACACTCTCCTTCATTGTACTGTATGAAACGCCACATAACAACTCTCCAATTGGGACACTGGACTCTACAATTTAAAATGCATTTTTATTAAAAACATTTTTAAAACAATTAAATTCAATGAAGCAACCAAAGTTTAAACCTTAGTTTTAGTGAGAAATACTCATTTTCCCTATACAAACCAAGTTTAAACTACACAAACTTTAAAAATTCTAAAGTAATAGTTATAACTTTCATTTACAACTTATCCACTACCTTCAAATTATTATAAGTAGCAGACCTCATTACGCATGGTTTTCAGCACATTAACTAGACAACACTAACTATAACTCGCCACTCTAGCACGTACTGTGTTGTGAGAAATAATACTAGTAGGATACTTTGTGTGGTGAGACATGTAAAAGAGTATGAACTTTGCAGCAGTGTATTTAGAGCTGTGACGATTTCACATTTATTGACTTATCTAAACAGACCTTACAACTTTGTGTCCAACAACGACCTCCTGGACCTATCACATTCTGGGTTCTGCTCGATCTACAGCACAGGAACTGCACTAATCACAGTCACAGAAGACATCAGGATTCTCCTAGACCTGCGAGAAACTGCTGCCCTGATCCTCTTTGATCTCTCAGCAGTGTTCGGCACCATGTCTCACTAAACCCTCCTAAAAAGGCTCCATCAGATAGAGATTCAAGGGGATGGCCCTCAAGTGGATTTCATCCTTCCTAACTGGAAGAACCCAGGGCATCCCCCTTCAACCCTACCCTGCGGATCCCAAGAACATCATCTGTGGCATCCTCCAAGGGTCCTATCTCAGCCCTAATCTGTTTTATGCCTACATGACCCCACTGGCCAACGTTGTCAGGACCCATGGACTGAGCATCATATCATATGCAGACAACACCCAGCTTATCCGCTCTCTAACTGTAGACCCCTCCACCACCAAAGCCAACTTCCACCTGTGCATGACCGTCGTTGCCCGCTGGATGCAAAACAACTGCCTTAAACTCAACACCGCTAAAACTTAGGTACTCATCTTTGAGATTGACACATCCCTGTGGAACAACTCCAAGTGGCCTGCAGAACTGGGACCCACAGAACATGCCAGGAACCTCTGCATCATACTGGAAAACAAGCTCACTATGAGAAACCAGATCAACTGCTTTCTCACTCTCCGCATACTCCTGAAAGTCTTCAAGTGACTCCCAGCCAGCACCAGATGCACGATCACCCAAGCCCTCATACCCACGACAACACACTCTACATAGGAATCACCACACACCTGCTGAAGAGACTACAGACCATACAGAACTCAGATACCAGACTCATCCTCAATCTCCCTAGACGTGCCCACATCGCTCCATACCTCAGGAAACTCCACTGGCTCCCCTTCCACAACAGGTGACAGCTCATCCACTCCTACAAGGCCCTGCACAATCAGGGACCGGCCTAGATCAATCACTGTTTGAGCTTCCACCAGCCCTCCAGAATCCTGTGCTTCAGATCCCTCTCACTTGCCCAGACCCCCTGCATACTCCGAAGCAAGAGCAGAGGACGGTCTTTCTCCTACCTGGACGTGAAGACCTAGAGCAGCCTCCCTCCACATCTAGATCTCGCCCTCCCTGCAGGAATTCAGAAAGGTTGTAATATAAGTCAACCTTTCATTTTCCTTCCTTATGGTGCGTTCCAGCTGCTTTTTAGGTATGATTGGAGAAAACAGATGGAGGTCTTGATTTCTATTCTGAAAATATCTTCCTACAAGCTAGGTTTGAAGACGTTTTGTTTCAATTGTTGCACGTGTTTTGAGTTCCTGTTTTTTTTGCAACTTTTAATAGGGGTGAAAACTGACACCAGGTACATTCCTTTATTACAATACTTTTTTGGGTTAGCGAATACAAAAGTGTTTCACAGTATTCCCAGATGAAGAAATCTGCATTTTTTCAGACAAATCAGCCACAAGATGGGAAGCTCCTT
Source organism: Triturus cristatus (assembly GCF_964204655.1). Classification (NCBI taxonomy): domain Eukaryota; kingdom Metazoa; phylum Chordata; class Amphibia; order Caudata; family Salamandridae; genus Triturus; species Triturus cristatus. Next base: position 448,965,264 of record NC_140595.1, read on the forward strand.
AGGTTTATTCAGAAATATGTTATAAGGCTGTTTTCGCCAATCAGATTAATACATTTTTTAATGTTTTGCTTTAGGAACGCCACAAACTCCATTAAGATATGTCAAAAGCTAATAGCGGCAATATCTGAAGTGGTATGTGAGAAGCAGTCGCTGGTTTCGTGATGGCTTGTGGTGTCAGTGCCATGCTTCGGGAATTCCGTTTTTTGTGATATCAAGTGTTTGTGATGTATCATACTTCAAGCATGCATCTTTTTCATTACTGTATTCTTTGTTGTTTTAATTGGTTTGCCTTAGCTGGAAAATATGCTGTTCACAGACCTCATTAGAGTCCGTTGAAGCATTACTTGAAGTGGTTATTTTTCACGCATCTCATTACAATCAATGATTACCTGGAACACTTGGGCCAGATTTACTAAGCCGTTGTGTCACGCGAAGCAACTCAAGGGCTTAAGTGAAATTTGCTAAGCCACGCAAAGCCACCTTGCATGGAACTGAGTAGGTCAGTAAATCTAGAGTAACACCAGGCAGTGCAAATAGCTACCTTGCATTCTCTAAGTTATGAAGTTCCATGCAGGAGCATTGGCTTTTCCATGCATCCACCCATGGGTTTTGATGCCTCTCCAGATTTATAAAGACTTGTAAATCTAGGAATGCATCAAAATGGTATGGTATGCCTTCCCAACAAAGGGATAACTAGAAAAAATATCTCTATTTCTCCTTGTTATTTCCTCTTTCTGCAGCACATGTCGAAAGCGGAAAATCCCTCAGAAGGAATATTTTTGTGCAGCACACAGTGCCCCAGCGGGAGAGCAGGAATGTGCTATATCTTAGATGTGAGCACTCCTGCTCTCGCCCTATCACGCAGTTCAGCACAGTAAGTGGGCTGCTGTGTTGCGCTGCGTGACTTTTTCATTAATCCAGGCACAAGTGTCTGGCGTCAGAATGTTTCAGAATAGAACAATAAATACAAATCATTTTTTTTTTATTTAAGACAATTTATTGTTCATCATGTTGAAAACACAAAGTTTTCATGCAACCAAAAAGTCAACTTGTTATTAACCCCTTCCCCGCTCATGACGGAACCGTTCCGTCATGAGCCACGGTTGCCGTGTGCTCATGACGGAACGGTTCTGTCATGACAATCCTGTTGGCGGCCGCTCCGCCTGCGCGGCACTGTTTCCCCGCCTGTGCGGGGCGACAACGCAAATGGGCGGAGTCATGACGGAACCGTTCCGTCATGAGCACAGCTCAACTGTGGCTCATGACGGAGCGGCTCCGTCATGAGCACAGGCCCACCGCGCTGCTCCCCTGCCCCCCCAGCGCTGCAGCGGAATGTCCGCAGCAGCGAAGGGGTTAAATGAAAATGTATGAGCTCAGCAAAACATACCATAAAGAGCTTTGAAAATGTATGTTTTTTTTGCTTTTCTACTCTCATTTCCATGTGTGTAGCTGCCAAGTGATCAATATTGATTGTGTCAACTTGAGGCGGTTCAAACTTACTAGCCAAAAGATTACTTTTCATTCTGGAGTTGGACTTTTTCATTCTACCCTATTATGTATAGATGTACAAATAAGATCCAGCATTCAAAATGGTATTAGTCAAAAAACATAAGTAGGACTGGCTGAAGTTGTCCCACATTTTGGAGCACATCAAACTAGTGCCCCTGGTGTTTATTATCATATGAGTCTGTTGTACATTACCCAGCTTTACCTGCTGCACATCACCCTTTTCCCAGGAGCGGCCTGTGCAGGTAAGAGCAGTGGGGTGGTGTGATCGGGTTGGGGGAGGATTTGACAGTCGACCACAAGGCAAAATTACATTTATGATTAATTTTCCCTCCTCGTCGTCTATCGAAATCCCCCCACCACTGCCCCACCGCTCTTACCTGCATGTGCCGCTGCTGCCTGTTCCCCTAATGTTTGTTACCCAGAGCTCCCCTGATATATAAAACCGAGTGGCAACGTCACCCACAAAATTCAAAACTCCCTGATGTATTGGACCCAGCATATTTTTGGGGCACATAACCCTCTGCTCCCATGAAGCACAATATCCTGCGTTCCATGGTATATATTGCTCAGTGCTACCCGGAGATGCGGCATTTAATGCACCCCTGATGCACATCACTATATGCTCCTCAGGTACAAATCACCCTGTGCTCTCCTATTTCCCTTCCTTGTGTGTTATTGCTGTACCTGACCTTGTGCTTCACTGATGCACATCACCCTATGTCTCTTGATCAACATGGTTATGCGTATTTTTAATTTATATGCAATGATGCCTGTGTGTTTGCTGGTGTGTGCACGGGTGCCTTTATGCTTCGTGGAGTATTTGACAACTGGTGTCTAATTTTTTGTTTAGTCTGTTTGCATGCATCGTCTATCTATGCTCTGTGGCTCTTCATGCACGAACCGTGCAAAATCCAAATGTATTCGCTTTGTCAATGTTTAATTTTAATGTGATACATTAGATCAATTTTATGAGTCTTAATACCTTGTCTTGCTATTTTGAACAGCCTGTTTCATCAGATCAGGGGTATGATGACACCTTTGTTTAATAACCCTGCCATGTTGACATCACATTATGGCATATGCACTAATGCTGCTTCCTTCAACTAAAAACCTATCCATGTAGTTTCTTTAAATACATTTCCCATTATCCTTATGGAAAATAAACAATGTATAGATATATACAGTTATATTCATTCTTCAACGGTCTCATGAATTTGTGATGGCTCTGGGCATCATTTTCAAAGCAAAAATGCACTTAGAATTCAGCCCTTGGCTGATTCCATGATTTCAAATATCCATTTAGCCATCATTAGTGTTCCTGTGATGAGCCCTTGCTTCAGTAGCTAGTTTATAAACCCAATCAAGTGCAAGTATAATCTGTGGTTTATTTGCACTTTCATTTTAATGAAGAATCACCCAAATTTACATTCAAATTGATTTCATTATGGTAAATATTGTATTTCAAATTAGCTTTGGATAATTATAATCCTTCTAATATTGATCAAATAGCATATTAGAGCAAAAGTATGCATGACATCTAACGAGAAGGAGAGGTTCATTTATTTGGTCTCAGTCAAATTACACCTTGGGAGCATTTGAAAAGTTATTGCACTGATGGAGTGTCTGAGAGATTAAGAACACATTTTTGAGCAGAAAATATTTCGCATGTAAAGCTGTATTTGATGAGTGGAATGCTCAGTCACAAACATGGTGGATGCCTTGTCCGCCGTATTACAAGTGCATTATAGCCTATGGCTCTTGTAATGCAGGAGTCAGGATATCTGTCACATTTTGACAGAGTATCCTGTCCCCTAAATTCTAAATACGCCCCTAAATCAGTGGTTTTTAACCAGTGTTTTGGGGCCCACTAGGAGTCCGTGACTCCTACTCAGGGGTCCGCGACTGCTTAGAAAATGAAAAAGTAATAAAAGATTACTAAGGTGTATAAAATAGAGAAGCAAAATTTAAAATTAAAAATTTTGAAATGTTCTTTAAACGTGAAGGAACTAGGAGGCTAAAAAGTAAGTTGGTATCATATTGATTCGTAGAGCAGTGCAACAAACAGAATATAGTACAGCCAATGGGTGGCCTCCTCTGAATTTAGTAAAGCTCCCACCTCCCTATTAAAATTACTTTTTTTATCGGTTTGAGGTTAACTAAAATATTTCATCATTTGTGTGATTGTCTGATGAATGCATGTTGATGTATTTTTGTGTACTGTTTTGTGGTTCAAATCATCAAAATTGCTTAGACTGAGGTTTCCTGGATTCCAATAATGACTCAGTGAGGGTCTTCAGATGTCAAAAGTTTAAGAACCACTGCCAAAGTCACAAGTATGGTCTTTTATTGCTCAGTATGAAGCATACTAAAGTCTCTATTATGAGTGACCTCTGAATACTCGTTAGGCAGACACAGAAGCTTCTGTGCAAATAAGTATTACTAAACCCACAATATTACCACATAAAATAATAACAGGGGCAACATCAGTGACAAATTCACCAGGTCAAATCTGATGGAACTTTTCCCTACAAAAAAGATCTTATTTCGCAATAACATGAAAACTTGTGTGCTGACATTGATTTTCATGTGTTATTCTCCTTGGTTTATATGTTGATAGGTGATAAATTCTGATTCAACAATTTGAGTGCAGTATTATTGCATCCATTTTGTTTGTATTCAGATTAATTCAAGCATTCCTTCCATCACTTTGTTTTTTCGATGCCCTAAGTGTGACAGGTATGCCCAGAAGCGGGTGCCACTGGAATAAAGCTTTACCTGGCTGATGATTTGATAAAAGGGGCCAAAACAGGTCCTGAGTTGCTTGTTTTCCAGTTCAGGGAGGAACTGGCCTGGCAGGTCGGGCTGGGGCATTCCTATTGGAGCAGGGCAAAGGCTGATTTTCATATGACTGGGTAAAAACTGAGGTAGTATGGTGGGCAGAAAATGATGGATTGGGATGTGGCCCGATCGATTGCCTGTGGCTAAGATTAATTCAAGCATTCCATCCATCACTTTGTGTTTGTGTGGTTTTTTGTGTTGCATTAAGTGAATAGCAGTGCTTTCTTTTCTGCTTATTGTCACAAAATGATTGTACACAATGATAGGATATTTTTAGAAATTAGTCAGAGGAGCTCTACAGACTGAGGGCACTCAGGTAAATGATTCAATGGAAAAATCATTAAGTTTAGAAGAGGCCTGGTCTCTGTGTAAGTTAACAAGCACAAACAGTTAACTGGCAGAGAAAGTGGGCACATACAGGACTTTTCTGGCACAAAGATGTGCATACACAATGTGTGGTCTCGTACAATGACAGAACAAGTACAAAGTGTGGCCTAGTACAACCAATCATTCTGCATGCAGTCTATTCTAGAATGGTTTTGCTTGACAGAGTGACAGGACAGGCACTTTTTTTGCAGTTTCACATTTTAGCAATACTTGTAATTGGGACAGTTAAAATCCCTTTTATTGAAATGAACATATTGTTGTGAGATCAATTGTGTGACACCCAGCTACAGTCTTTATGATCATGCTTAAAACCTGACACTTACTAAGTTAGGGGATCATTTCCATCTTGTAAATATGAACTAGGGAGTTCTACTGAAGACAATATGCCTCTTTTTGGGTCAGCATGTATGTGTGTACCCCCAATTCAACACTGCTCAGAGGTAGAAAAATACCTGTGTTTGATGGAATACTAGCTTGCACATCATGTTGTGACCTTAAAAATTATGAACCGATCTCCCTGCTCTCCAACCCAGCAAAAGTACTTGGGAAAGCCATCAACTTATTGAATACATAGAACAAAACCACCTACTTCATGCCTCACAATCAGGATGCCAACCACAGCAATGAGATCATCCTGATTGCTGCCACAGGCGACATCAGATCCTTCCTCGACAGCGGAGAAACTGTGACCCTAAACCTCCTTAACCTCCCTGCTGTGTTCGAGCCTGTCTTCCACCAAACCTCATCGGCAAACTCTGCAACACCGGCATTCAGCAACATGCCCTCAAGTGGATCACCTCTTTTTTCACAGGTCTCACACAGTGCACCCGGCTGCCTCCGTTTACGTCTGAACCCAAGGACATCATTTGCAGCATTCACCAAGGATATTTGCTCATCCCCACACTGTGCAACACCTAGATGACCCCCCTCGCGGGCGTCAACAGATCCCATGGACTCAACATAATCTTCTATGCTGACGACATTCAACTTATTCTCTTCTTCATCAAGGACCCCTCCTATGCCTAAATCAACTCTTGCGACACCATGGCCAACGCAGCAAACTGGATGAGAGACAACTGCCTCAAACTCAACTCTGACAAGACAGAAGTACTGATCTTCAGGAAGAACAATGCCATTTGGGACTACAGCTGATGGCCAGCAGAACGCTGACCAACACACACACCAACAGACCATGTGCGCAATCTAGGTATCCCTGACAGCACACAGACTACGAATTGACAAGTCAACACAGTCGCCTCCTCCTGCTTCCACGCCCTTAGCATGCTCTGTATAATCTTCAGATTGATCGTAGTAAATTCCAGAAAGCCAATCATTTAGGCCTTCATCACCAGCTGCCTCGATTACGGCAACGCTTTCTACACCGGCATCTCCACCCAGCTCCTCAAAAGACTTCAGACCATACAGAATGCTGCAGCCAGACTCATCCTGGACCACCCCAAACAGATCCACATCAACCCTCACTTCAGAAACCTCCACTGGCTCCCCATCCAGAATCCAGAAGAGTTGCCAATTCAAGATTGTCACACATGCCTTCCAAGCTCTACACAATGAAGGACCGTCGTACATCGACTGAACTTCCATCTTCCCACAAGACACCTGCGCTTCTCCTATCTTGCCCTCATTCACACCCCCACATCCATCGTAGCCGTGCTGCGGGGGCCCTCCTTCTCCTATACCTCTGCTAAGACCTGGAACAACCTGCCCCTACACCTCTGAACAGCCCCCTCCTTGGCAGACTTCAAGAAGAAGCTCTAGCCCTGGCTTTTAGACAGTGTCATGGCACCCTCAGTACCCAGATACTCCTAGGGGTGACAGTGCTGGGCTATACAAATGCTGTTTGATTGATTGATTGATGTTCTCTTGCAGAGCCGGTTCTCTTTTATATGTGTGTATGAAAACTACACCAACAAATTCTGAATTTCATCTTGTTTAAAAAAAAAAATTAGTAAGCAAAACCTTTGCATTCCATTTGGAGGATGGTGCTAGAATTTGGGTCATGTATTACGTCACACAACTTTTAAAGATCACCACCCACCACTGTACACGATAGTTCAGTTAACCCATAAATTTGCTTTTCGCAAGTGATCTTATTCTGGCCACATGCTTTTTTTTAGGCCCAGGTGGAACTCGCTGAGATTTGGTTCGTGAAATTCCACAGAGTTCCAAAAAAATGGCAAGATTCCACGGAACCCCGCCAATGGGCGGAGTAATTCTACACCATCTGTTTGCATTGCTTTTTCGTGCCAGAAGTGCATTCCACGCTGAAAAGTCTGTGCAAATAACATCATGCATTTGCTGGCCATTTTTTTACCTGCTTTCTGTTCTGTGCATGATGCTGTGCCTGACTTTTCTATCCATCTGAAATCTTCCCAATCCTCCTCCATCCCACTCATCCACCCATTATTTGACTTTATTTTATAAGAATGTGTCTTTGTGTTTTTGCATTTTATGTTTTCTTTTTCTGTGACTTTTTGAACTTTTTTTGTTTTTTCATTACTTCCTTAGTTCTTCAATTCAAATTCCTCTGTACTTTTCCCTTTTCATTTTTCTCCCTCTCAACACCATGGCAGAGCAGGATGAGACAGGAAGCAGTGGTGCTAAAGCAGCTGCTTGCTGTACACGTAGTCGCCAGTGCCACCAAGGGGTGCAGTCCCGCCATATTTTTTCAGAAGTGGAGGAGGCGGCACTGATTTTTTTTAATATGCACCGCCACCTCCCCTTCTTGCTGACAGCATATGGCAGGTCTGGGAGTGGGTACACCCTGTAGTAGCATCGGCTGCTCTTAGGGAAAGAGTGCTGGTGCATGCGTCAAAGCAGTGGGGTTCATTGCACCCAGCAGCAGTTGATGCCCTGCTCTGCGGGCATACTTGACCGGGAGCAGGACTGGCTCAACCTGTTGGGCATCGAGGTTGTGCGGCTTAGTAAGGAATTATTTTGTTTGTTGTGTTCTACAATGCATACAAAGTCCACAGTTGCCTACAATGCATATATATATATATATATATATATATATATATATATATATATATATATATATATATATATAAATTCAAATAGCATTCTGCTCACACTCAGAGATAAGTCAAGTTTACATTACATATATTATGTGATCCAGTTTGAACTGGCCAGGTGTTTGGCACTACCTTATCAAACTCGTCTGCAGTTAGTTCGGCTGATTATTTTTAGAAGTCATGCAGACTCCTCTGTCTTGTCACTAAGCTAGTGATAGTAGTTGCATTAATGAGTTAGTGTTCTCTGTGCCTTTCTTTTAGTAGCTTGTACAGTCCCAAGCAATTGTCCAGTCATGTTTAGAATGCATCTATGCATTGAAAAGGAAACTGAGTTAGGCCATCAAAGAGGGTTGAAATGAGAAGCAAAGATCATTCATTCCAATGCATTAGTAGGTCAAAATATAGTTTAGGTTTAGGAAATTTGGAGTAGAGCTTAGGTTAAGGAAATCAGGAATAGGTCAACTCGAGTCGATACTACTATCATAGGCAATTTGATTTAGAAAAGTACAATGTTACTGCGCTTGCCTTTGCCTGTCAAATATTTTGGGGAGATTAACGGTACCACTAATCTATTTTTTTATTTTCTTTATTTCTTACTTCAGCACCCAATGGCAAGCAGGGGGCATTGGAGGCCGTTGAGGAAGCTGGGGCTGCCACCATCAGTGTAACGGTGGGTGGAAGTACCGCCTACCACCACCAGCACCGCGGCTGACAGAGCTACTGGCCCCAGTAAGTCATCCTGTTACTATATTAATATCTCACTAACTTTTACTTCTCCCCATTTAGAATCATTTTTCATTGGTTTTATTTTTATACTGTGATGGTCTCCTTTTTATTCAATTCCTCTTCGTTTTATCTAATGTTTTGTTAAATTCTTCTTATCCCTGCATTATCCTTTGTTTCTATATGTCATGTTTCTGTAGCTGACTTCATCCTGTCTGTACTAATCTGCACCTTTCTTCTGCTTTTGTAGTAAACTTTCTCTCTCCCCTTATATAACTTGTGGATTGGCACTGTAATACTAAGAGAACGGATTTTAGGACAGGTACACTACTGAGAAGATTGCAAGCCCAAGTGAAGTATTCTATGCCTGTTTGTTGAGAAGTCATTCTTTTTTCTTGCTCGTGGTTGAACTGTAAAACAAGATTGTGGCCATGGTCATTTTGGACCCTCCCTATTGTTGTGTTGTAGTATTTATTATCATTCATTTATATAGTATACTAGCAGTTTGGATGGCAGTGCAGCAAGGCAGGAAAGTAGTATGAGGACGTTCCCATTGCATTTGCCAACCAAGACCATATGGCCTTTATTGACAAATGTATTCCGCCCCTTCATTGCGTTTCAGTGACTCAGAGTCATCATAGTTTGCCTCTCCATTCCGAAAGTTTTTGGTTGGCTTCACTACCTGGCTTTTCCAAAATTCTCAAACAACAAAATGCCCAAGGTGGTATTTTCATTAGAAGATACTGCTAACCGAACTGCAGTGATGTATTGGGGCTGTATGTTGTGCAAAAAAAAAAGGGGAGGTGTATCTGGCATCTAAAATGTGCACCAGATGCAGAATTTGTTCAAAGGGGAGTACCAGCAGCAGCAGGGACGGGCGGTGATAAGTCATATTGCTAGATTTATGACAAATCTATTACTAGTATACTCACTGTATTTGTTAATTAGGGCAGATATATATCCCTCCCATCATCATTCATCACCTCCCTGCCAATGGAATTTTACCATCCATGACCTAACTGCAGCATGGTTCAATTTGTCACTGCAGTGTTGGTTGTGCAATGTCTGCTTCAGTTAATGGGGCATTTACAAAATCTTCAATACATTGCAAACCAAAAACGCCTTAGTCCTTCACTCCTTTAATCTTTGCTTAGGTCTGTCCCAGTTTACCCCAAAATTTGAAAAATACAAGTGGCAATTCTTTTTGCCCAAGTGATTCATATATTTAATGGCTTGCATTACAGATCACACCTGTTCAAATTTTTCCCTTTCATCATTTGTCAACTACAATGACTGACTAAGCCAAAGCTTAGGCACATGATGATGATCAGGGACACCCCACTATTCGAAAGCAAAACCTCTACCTACCTGGCCTAATTCCTCTATTTTACCATGTAGTAGAGTAAGATAAGTTTCCTTTCCACTCTGCCAAGCAAATGTATTTGTTGAAAATAATTTGTGGTGGTTGGTGAGGCCAGGGAGTAAAGTGGGACTAAATGTCTGAATAAGAGTTTAGCAGATGTAATACTCTGTGACAAACATGCTACATAAAATCTATATCCTGTTCCTTCCCCTGTCCTTCAATGCATCATTTTTCCCACTGTCTACTTACGACAGACAGGATATTTGCATTTTATACATGACGTGTGTGATGTAGTATCTTATTATTCATCTGCTTCTTTGTAGTCTGGGTAGAATTGAAAGGGATTTGGAGAAGAGCAGGGCCACTGGAATTAAAGTAAGATAATTGCTACTCTCTGCAGCTGGGGCTGCTGTAATGGACAAAGTACCTGACACGCGAGCTAGCATTCCTCAATTAATTTAGCACAACAAGACTTGTACTCCATAGAGCCAAATGTCTTACTTATTAACAAGAGGTAATTTATTTATTGTTTGCCACACAAACCACTTAGTTTTTTATGTTTTGCCTGCTTGTGAAATCTCTTGTATTAAATATATCTTAAAAGGAGGCTCCTAACAGTTCCCAAAGCGGTATTACTGTGTTAATTTGCTTTTGTGTGGAACTTTGTATTTTGTTAACTTCTCCTGGCTGCATGCACTTAGGATACGTCTGCTAAAGCTGTTCATGCTGTTTAAGCCCCATTCACTGTCAAGATAAGATCTCTTCCCACAGAAAAGGCAGACAGCTGCTAACAGTATACTGGAATGCTTTCTTTTTATTAGTTAGTTGTGTGAAGTAGGTGCTTTAGCCTTAAAATCAGTGTGCCATTTCCTATTCATGCCTCAGTACCTTTCCTTGCACTTTGTACGCATTATCGGATTGATTCTTTCAACTTAATCTATTTGATCACTATGATCAAATTCCAAATGTTGTAATAAACTGTGCACGTTAGAAAGAAAGTTAATGTACAAGAGTTAAGCTATACTTTACTACTAAACAGGCAGCCACAAGTGCAATTACCTTGCAGACAACAAGGTCATGATTTGAATGGTGCAGCAAGTGCAGTAGCACATGGCCCGAAAGGTGCCAGAACTCCTCTAAAAACATAATATTGCTATATTTGACTACTAAACAGGCAGTCACACTTGCACTTACCTTGCAGTTAAAATGGACTTGATTTGAATGATTCAGCAAGTGCAGTGGCACTGGGGTCAAAATCTCTAGGGGCCCCACTAAACCCAGATAATTGCTAAAATGTAAAACTAAACAGGCAGTCACAAGTGCAGGCACCTTGCAGAAAACAGTGTCATGATTTCAATGGTGCAGAAGGTGCAGTGACATCAGGACCAAAAGCTCCAGTCACCCAACTAAATACCGATTATTGCTATATTTTGTAACTAGGTGGAGAGTCACAAGTGCAGATATCTTTCAGGAACTAGGGTCATGATATGAATGGTGTAGCAGGTGCAGTGGCACTGGGCGCAAAAGTTGACAGAACTCCTCTAAACACCTAATATTGCTATATTTTACTACTAAACAGGCAGTCACAATTGCAGTTACCTTGCAGTGAAAATGGATTATATTTGAATGGTGCAGCAGGTGCAAAGGCACTGGGGCCAAAAGTTCTAGGAACCCCACTTAACCTGGATTATTGCAAAATGTTACTACTAAACAAGGCAGTCACAAATGCATTTATCTAGCAGGCAATAGGGTCATGATTTGAATGGCGCAGCAGGTGCCATAGCACCAGGACCAAAAGCTCTAGGCACTCCATTTAACACCTAAAATTGCTATATTTTACTACTTAACAGGCAGTCACAGATGCATTTACCTTGCAGACAACAGGGTCAAGGTTTGAATGGTACAGCGGCACTGGCCCCAAAAGTTGACAAAACTACTCTAAACACCTAATATTGCTATATTATACTACTATACAGGCAGACACAATTGCAGTTATCTTGCAGTTAAAAGGCGCTTGATTTGAATGGTGCAGCAGGTGCAGTGGCACCGGGGCCAAAAGCTCCAGGGACCCCATTAAACACAGAGTATTGGTAAATGTTACTATTAAACAGGCAGTCACAAGTGCAGTTATCTAGCAGGAACCAGGACCATGATTTCAATGGTGCTGCAGGCGCAGTGGCACCAGGGCCAAAAGTTGTTAGAACACCTCTAAACACCAAATATTGCCATATTTAACTACTTAATAAGCAGTCACAAGGGCAGTAACCTTGCAGGCACTAGGGTCAGGATGTCAATAGTGCAGCAGGTGCAGTGACACCTTGGCCCAAAGCTCTAGGAACCCCACTAAACACCAAATGATTTACTACTAAACAGGTAGTCACAAGTGCAGTTACCTTACTGATAATAGGGTAATGATTTGAATGGTGCAGCAGGTACAGTGGTACCAGGGCCAAAAGTTTTCATAACTCCTCTATACACCACATATTGCTATATTGTACTATCAACAGGCAGTCACAAATGCAGTTAACTTGCAGGCACTAGCGCAATTATTTGAATGGTGCAGCAGGTGCAGTGGCACCGGGCCCAAAAGTTGCCAGAACAATTCTAAACACATAATATTGCTGTTACATCAATTAATTATTTTATTTCCCTCTTTCATTTCATTTTTCGAAACAGTGCAATTGCTTACCCACACTGTACCACTAGTAACAGCACAATATATTGCCTTTCTGTACATAAGCATGTCATAACACTTTAACAGACTTTCTGTAACTTGTATTTTACAACACCTCAGTAAGTTACAACTTACAACAAAAAACTGCTTTCTTATTATTCACATAGGCAAAACCTTATGCATTTACCAATGCTTGTTTAATCTGGTATTATTCTGCCTTAATTTGTTTTAGCCAGTCAGTGCATTAATATGAGGCAAATGTGGGTACAAATAGGCCCTGCGACTCTCCTAATCATCACATCAAATTCCAATGGCCCCAGGGGACCAGGAGATGTATTGCTACTGTGCCACTATATCATTTAAACAAGTGTTTGCATGAAGCATTTTTTACAATTTGTCTTTTTTATTATTTTATTGATATATTTACTCCTACGAGTCCACCACTACACGGCAGTAGATAGCAGATGAGCTGCAGCACTAGAGGTTGAAAGCCATCCAGGGTGGGTATTGTTGGCTGGTAGAGCAGGAAGAGGCTAAGGGGGCGGCATTTGCTTCCGCCCCAGGCACCAGTTCCTCCAGCCAGACAAAAGTGCCTCCATCCTCCCGATAACACCTTCACCAGTGTTGCCGGCAATTGGAGGCTGCTCGAACCACCACTGCAGCCCTCCCACCATGACTGCTAGTTCTAGTGCCACGTGCTTGCGCAGCTCAGCCATCAGATGACATGCCACGTAGAGCAACAGCAGGAACTCTAGACCTGCATCAAGAATGCCCTCTTCTGAGCCCTTTTTTTATTTTTTTGTTGTGGTGGAAGGGAGTTTTGTTGTGGGTGGAGAGGGTGGGAATTGGGAAAGGAGTTGGGACTGGGAGTTGGAGTTTTTTGGACAGTTTTCTTTGGACATTGGTTGGGGATGGGGATATTTGTTTGGGGAGAGGGGTGGCCCTGTTGTGGGCGAAGAGGGTGGTTGTTATTTATATTGTTGAAAGTAAGTAGTGGGAAAAGTTATTCTTCTGTTTTATGCCTGAAGTAGTTTTTCCTTTGTGTGTGTTTTATTTTTACTTTGCACTGCTACCTTTTCGCGCAGCCTGTTTTTTTAATACTCTTATCAAAATGCACACCAGTTAGTTATAGTTAGTTAAACCCTTGTCCTACTACCTTCTGTAACTATTATGACCATTAGGGGTGTGCTGCCATTGCATAAATTGCCACAACAAACTAGATAAACGAGTGGAGTCAAAGTACTTAGGTGCAGTAGAAGTTAATTACTTACCAAATAAACTAGTTCACTTCACTCCATATTTCTCTTACCTGAATAGATGAAGTGATGGCTGTTACCTCTTTCAATCTTCCAAAACCTTACTTCACGGTGTCCCAAGCTGCCTTCTTAATGATGGTGGTAGTAGTAGCAGGCTCATGTGCTAACAGGGAAGTCATCACAACAAATGAGGTCCCATTCCCACCTAGGTGAGGTCCAACTGTAGGATTAATCAAAATGATTATCCATCCCAGGCAACTAAATTGAGAGAAAAACACAGAGGTAGTGGTTTATATATTTATATCACGGCTTTACAAAGACTGAGTTCAGCCATCTACCATCATGACACAACCATGAATGCTGATATTATAACAAACACAAGCAATTGTAACTTTTCCTGAGCAATGGGTAAGTAGCTTTTAAAAAAAACAAAAGTTACAAAGGTCTTTGGTCAGGAAAAATGGACTTGGAGTCTGGAGTGAATAAGGTTAAGCGTTTGTGCAACGTAAGGCCTGAATGATGATGTTGATGGATGATGTTCTTCTTTATCTAACATATGGATCCCTTTTATTATTGGGTGGTTAAGTTGGGCTGGTGTGGGCTATTGCTCAGGTAGTCAAAGATCCCACAGTGATTTAGAGTCACTTTCACCATATCCACCCCACCAAGTCTGTGATTCATTTATGGTGTAAATTAAGTTACACCTCAATAAATTACAAAGCCCAGGGGAAGAGGGTTAGTGGTTTGATGAAAGGATGAGAAAGGGGATTTGGAGAAAGGTGTGACAAAGACAAACACTACAAAACAACAACATTCATCAGGGTGATGAGCAGCACATCCACATCAATCTGTTGTGGAAGACAATAAAGTAATGAGTATGACACGGTTCAGTTAAATGCATTGCAAACAGTCCTTCAGCCCCAGAGACACAAGTAATTATCATATATCTAAATGTT